>NC_064919.1:34210755-35463832 GCF_929443795.1 Astur gentilis | reverse complement strand
CACAGCTGTGTAAGCAGATGTGTCAGCATCTGGTCTTCACCTTGATCCAGACCCACTGGCTGGGCTGCCTGGCTTGCCATCAGACTGCTTCATTTCTTGTCTGTCTGACCCTGATCATTGTCTCTGGTCCTGATCCTGACCGAGACTTGCCAATCTGCATCTCACCTACTTGTTGGTGAGGTCCCTGCTCACAGGACTTGTAACAAGGCTCCCAGCTACAAGCTTACCCGCCTTGTGGAGCAGCTGCCCCCCCTCACTGCTTCCTGATGCTCTATGCATTTGAGACAGGTTGAGGGTATGGCAAGTCTGTGTGTGCAAAATAGGAGCAATGAATGAATGAAAATGGTGAAAGGCAGGAAGATTGGTGAGTACATAGAGAAAACACAGGTTCTCTGACTCCCAGTTGACTTACATTAGACATTGGACTTTACACAATAAAACCTCCTTATCAGTGGTAAACGGTGACCATCCCACGAAAACAGATTTCAGTAGCTAGCTGTTCTGCAGTATGAAAAAAAAGGAATTGACTCTACATTATTTCCTTTTAAAAAAAAAAACCAAACTGCTTTTTGAGTTGATCAGCTAATTACTAAGATATTACAGATGCTGTTCACTTGTTTTTCAAATGAATGCCTCACTCTTTGAACAGTTGGTTATATTTGAGTTAATGACCAGGGGCAGACTCTTGTATAGATCAAACATTGTATTTGATGTATCAAAATTCATTTCTGACAGATTTAGGGCAAGATATATGCATTGCCACAAGAAGTTTGTTTCAAAGAACTTGCAGTTTTCAATGAGAAATTGCTTAGTGAAAATATTTCTTAAAACAACAAGAGAACTCAATTGCAATAAAAGCGATGGTAAAGTAAAAGTCTCAAAGAGCTTCAGTTATGATTGAGAGACCTGCCCTCCTTTTCAGATTTTATTCTATTGCGTTTGCCAAACAGCTTAACCTCAGAGGCTTTCCTAGAACAAATGTCATCCTACTGTGAAGCTTTTCTCTGATCAGAGCCACCAATTCCACAACATCTCCAAAGGACGTGTTCTGCTGCTTAACACTGGTGGCTAGGTACAGGAAGAGGGGACTTCTTCCACCCCTCTAATGAGTGGATCTGCCTTTTTCAATGGAGGAGGGTAACCTATGAAAGAATTAGAAGAGCTGACTGCATTTGGTCCTTCTTTAGAACAACTATTCTGTGGTAGTGGATTGCCTATGGAGTATTTTCTTATGACATTTCTACATTTTCTCAGGCTTGGAGGAATAAATAAACTCCACCTCAGCTACTGAGCTTGCAGGAGGAACCACATTTGTTTTACGGCACAGATTCATTCTGTTGTGAGGAGGGTTTGTTTTGTGAGTCATCATGGAAGTCACTAAGCAGGTGTCAAACAGTGTGCGTGATACATTGGTAAAGGAGAGGCAGATGAGCTACGCTCACTGTAAGTAGAGAGGATATTGGCTCCTGCTGTTCTTGTGTTTTCTTTTACCTGGGTCTGGCTGAATACCTCTTGCAGCAGTTGTTCCTCCCTGTGAGTTTCTAGGTGGGCATGAAGTTATCAGTCATTAGCTCTTGCTTTTTAGGGTAATAGTTGTTTTGTATTGTCACCATTTCAGTGATACATTGTGCAGAGCTGACTGTGACATCTGCAAAGGAGTTTTTTGTCCCCTTTCTATCAGGAAAAAAAAAAAAAAAAAAGAATTCTGAGACGAAATAAATTTTTAGCTCCATGTTTGTGTCTGTTCTAGTGTGCCTCACTAGAAAGGAAAGTTGTACCCAGACCTGAGTTGTGGCCTAATGACTCTTCTAACATGACGAACTACAAATGCCTTAACTGTGGTACTGATGCACAGTGAATGTCAAGCTGATTGTCTGTGTACAATGCTTTTCATTGCATACTTTCTAGAGGCATCTATGCTTTCTTTGGTTCACTTCTATTTAAAGTGAACAATGACCATGCACACACATGCAAGACATAGTATTAGCTCTGAAAATCAGATGTCTTAACAGCACCTCAGGATGGAGAAACAAAATCATGAGTCATTTAGAGATCATCTGCAGTATAGAACCAGGAATATTCATCCAGGCTAACTGTGGAATTTTTGATCCTTCGATTGGAAATGTATGACAGTATGGTTCAAAAAACAAAAGCGGCGTACACATTCATGTCAGGAAACAGTTGATACATATAGTAGGACAAATTACCTGAGTTGAACCTTTTAGATTATGCTCCATTGTGCCCCTAAGAAATAGCTGCTGTCTTCAGTAACGTATGCACCATTCAGTTCCTTAGAAGATAAAAATTGAAACATTTTCTGGATCTCCTTTGGTATCCATGTAACTTTCCTCTTTTCCCCCACCATTATTTTCTGAATCCAATTTGTACTGAAACAAACACTGCCTTAGAGATTCTGCTTTCAAATAGTAGCTAGAATTTCCTATTCCCTGAACAAAACAGGACAGACTGAGAAACCAGATGGAGCTGGAGGATAAAATACGTATACTGTGCAATAAGAATCTGGCATCCTTCTCTCTCCTACCAGAATCTTGCTGTATTTAGTTGTTCTAATACATGGTTTAGTCACCAAGAATGTAGCATTTCTATTTTGCATGACAGTATGGAGAAGAAAAAAAACCAAAGGGGCAGCTGATTTATGTATATTTTACAGTATCACTGTCATAATCCCAGGTGCCTTTGATGCCAAGTGCTAAACACACTGTACAAAAGGAGGGAATGCCTTCCAAAAAATTTAGAAATAGCTGTATGACACAAAGTCTGTCACTCATCAGAGAGAGTAAATACTTTTTGGTTTACTTCCCTTTTTGTTTCCAGCTCACAGTTGAAAAAGCACTGCATAAATGCTATAGCTTCAATGGGGAAAATAGCTAAAGCTAAGTGTATACTGAAGTGCAATAGAAATGCCTTACTGAATAGCTACCTTTATTTTCCTGGGACAAGGCTGAATAGCTGTATGAGATACAGGGTTCTGAAGACACTGGACGGGTATCTCCTCTCACTTTGTTTTAGCTCCATGGATTCTGGTGAAATTTTCTGAGTTAGATGTATAAGAAAGAACAAACCAGCTGCCTGAAACCAAAGCCCTATAACTAGCTTTACTTCCAGTAGCCTTTTTTTTAATAGCAGTGTTACTAAGGATGTGAAACAGATGCACAACTACCTAGGGACAAAGGATTTTCAAGTTGTTAGAGCAAGGAAGATGGAGATGGCAAGCCTGGATTCTATTTGCAGCCCTGGCCATGCCAAGTTTTTAATGATTAATTGCAGACTTTATTAATTAGTAATACAGGCCTGTAAGCAGCTCAGCTTTTTGCACCTTTAGTCTTTCAACTGTAGTTTCCTATCCATTTGCCATCCCCTTCACAAAAGCTTGAAAAGAGTCTTGCTATAGGTAAGCACTGAGAAATGCAGCAGGTAGCAATGAGTTCACACCTATCTAGCCTAGGAATGCTTCCAAGGCAGATGTGTAGAAGCTAGTTGTTTTAACGCACATAATTTTGCTCTGAAAACACATTTCTAAACACCATGCTATTCACCATTTCCCTTCATAACAGCAGGCACAGCAACCTTTCCACTCTAAATGCTTTATCTCCTCCTAGAACCTGTACACATGGCACAGGACGGTGAAAATAAGGTCACAAGATCCTGGGCCGAGAAGAGCACGTATTTCCCACTGGATGCAGATGATGCCCTTTTCATGTATGGCTCGGGTCAGAGGACTCCATCTGACATTTAGGAAATTGCATTGAATCGCTCCGTGGCCAACAGCCTTCAGAGATGGAGAGTGCTGATTGCTGGCATTTCATCTGGAGAACAGTGCTGTGAAGCTTCACTCTCAGTGGATATGTTAAGGGTTCCCTGTGTGAATTCTGAACACAGGAAGGTCCTGCTGAACCACCACCCATTCACTAGAGCTTTGGGGTCCAAATCAGGCTCACTGTCCACTAAGCCAAAGGACTGGGAAAGAACATCAGTGTCCGCTGCCTTCCCTTCTGCCAGTGTTGTGCTCCTGTGCAGGCAATAGCTGAACCTACTTACTGAGCTCCCTGAAGACAAGGTCTAGAATCATCAGCATTCCAGCATGTGCTGATGAATAAACCTTGAGACTGGGCTTCTACATACCGGCTTGGTCGTCCTTCTCATGCACTGCTGAGCAGCGCACACTCATTTCCTTTTATGCTCTGAGCGTGCAGGCAGACTGCCTGGGTGAACCACGGA
Organism: Astur gentilis; assembly: GCF_929443795.1. NCBI lineage: Eukaryota > Metazoa > Chordata > Aves > Accipitriformes > Accipitridae > Astur > Astur gentilis. The sequence goes on along the minus strand of NC_064919.1, from coordinate 35,459,593 downwards.
TACCGATGGCGTTATGGCAGTGCCCATCCGACAGCTGTGGCACAGTTGTTGCTGTTTGAGCCAATCCTCCCCGAGCTCGTTCATGAACTGTAGGTTAATTTTCCTTGGTCACTAGGTGGCAGAATTGGCGTTCTATAAACGAGGTAGGATTTTTTTTTTCAATGCTTACAACTACTTCAGCTCTGTCCCTGTAAATGAACTGGTAAGTCCTGATAGAGGGAGCTGTGTGAAAGGAACAAGCAGGACTCCCTCTGAAGGATATGATCTGTCCTGCAGCTGATGGGTCACTTGCGTTAGGCTGGATTCAAGACATGGGCAAATTTGACAGGTTCTCCTGTTAATGCAATCTTTCAGGCTTTGATTTGCAGGTCTGGTGTCAACAGAGGTTCAACCTTGATTCCAGGGGACTTTTCTACTTGCTGAACAATATTTGCACTTTTCGTCAAGAGGAATCTGTCTCTTGAGACACGTCCTGCAGTGCTTTTGGCTAACACTAGTGGAAATCTAAGCTCATGATACATCACAAGGGATCATAGGGATATATTTTTTGAGCTAAGCTAAAGCACTTGGAAAATTCGGGTTTGGAGAACTTTTTTACTTTAACCTCTTTCTGCCAAGTGTTTTAGGTTGGTTTGACTCTTTAGGCCACGCAACACAGAGAAAACATTTAAATAATGTTTTTAATTCCAAGCACCTTTCTAATAAATGGAGAATGTCCAGGAAACATGTATAACAGGAATGTGATTTTAAAGTGAGATTTTAAACTTACTTACAAAATCTAGATAGGTTGCAGAAAAGGTAAACATAATGATACCTGAAGCTCCAGATTAAATCAGCTTCTAGTTTGATAAATTAATCTTGAAGTTGCTATATCTTCTGTGCTTGGCCATAGCAAGGGTTAGTCAAAAGGAGAAGCAAATGCAGAGAACAAGATCTCCCAGTCTGGAATAAGACTGCTGTTTCCTGTCCTGGTAGATCTGGAAATACTGAAATGGCTGAAGGACAGGGTAAAGAACTCTTCTGCACCAGGGCTATCATTCAGCATAGCGAAGAAAACACTTGCCACCTTCTTTAATCCTGTAATTGGCCATCCTTTACACTTTGGAGAGAGAGACTCTTCCATAATTCTCCCAGTAGAATGGAGAAGGAAGGAGTACAACTTGACCATTCATTTGTTTCTGGCTGTCCACAAAGAAGCATAATATTTCAGTATACAGATCAATGAAGGAATGTCTGTCTCCCCTTCCATTTCATTTCAAAGAAGCAGCTGTCAAATTAGTAGCAGCATTTGATGAGAGCTTGCTAGTATAAGAACTCCTTTCAAGTGTTCACAGAGGTTGAGTGAGATTTCAAGATTTTTAACAAAAATCTTTGGACCTTGAGGGGAATTCAGCTGCAATAAAAAGTTATGGTATTAACTCACTCCAGTTCTGCATTTCACAGGCTTCGTAATCTTCTGAACCATGTTGCCAGATCTCAATGTCTTCGGACTTGAAACCTGATTCCAGCTCTGTACCTTGAGCCCACTGAGAATTATTCTGCATGCACAATTCAATGCTCTTTACCTTCACCAGCTGTATTCCTCCTAGCTAGGAGTACTGAAGTCTCTGAAGGAAATTGGTTTGCTGTGGTGATTCAAGTGATTTTATATTTTCTTCCTGCTTTCCTTGGGTCCTTGTACTCAAATGTGTTGTTACTGTTCTTCTCTAATGAGTTTTTTTCTCATTTTTCTTAGCAAAAATAAAGGGGATTTATTATGCATGGAAGTATAATACTTTGGTGCTTAATGCCTTCTCTGCCTCAGTCTTCAATAGTAAGACCAATTGTTCTCAGGGTACCAAGCCCACTGAGCTGGAAGATAGGGAAGGGGAGCAGAATGAAGCCCCCATAATCGAAGGGGAAATGGTTAGTGACCTGCTGCACCACTTACACACACACACAAGTTTATGGGACTGGATGGGATCCACCCAAGGGTACTGACGGAGCTGGCAGAAGTGCTCACCAAGCCACTTTGCATCATTTATTAGCAGTCCTGGCTAACCAGGGAGGTCCCAGTTGACTGGAAGTTAGCAAATGTGATGTCCATCTACAACAAGGGCCAGAAGGAGGATCTGGGGAACTACTGGGCTGTCAGTCTGACCTCAGTGCTGAGGAAGGTTACGGAGCAGATCGTCTTGAGTGGCATCATGTGGCATGTACGGGACAACCAGGTGATCAGGCCCAGTCAGCATCAGTTTATGAAAAGCAGGTCCTGCTTGACTAACCTGATCTCCTTCTATGACAAGGTGGCCTGCTTAGTGAATGAGGGAAAGGCTGTGGATGTTGTTTACCTGTACTTTAGTAAAGCTTTTGGCACCATCTCCCACAGCATTCTCCTGGAGAAACTGGCTGCTCATGGCTTGGACAGGTATACTCTTCACCGGGTAAAAAACTGGCTGGATGGCCTGGCCCAAAGAGTTGTGGGGAACAGAGTTAAATCCAGCTGGCAGCTGGTCACAAGTGGTGTTCCCCAAGGTTCAGTACTGGGGCCAGTTCTGTTTAATGTCTTTATCAATGATCTGGACGAGGGGATCGAGTGCACTCTCAGTAAGTTTGCAGATGACACCAAGTTGGATGGGAGTGTTGATCTGCATGAGGGTAGGAAGGCTTTGCAGAAGGATCTGGACAGGCTGGATCAATGGGCTGAGGCCAACTGTATGAGGTTCTACAAGCCCAAGTGCTGGGTCCTGCACCTGGGTCACAACAATCCCATGCAGCGCTGCAGGCTTGGGGAAGAGCAGCTGGAAAGCTGCCTGGCACAAAAGGACCTGGGCGTGCTGGTTGACAGCAGGCTGAACATGAGCCAGCAGTGTGCCCAGGTGGCCAGGAAGGCCAACGGCATCCTGGCCTGTATCAGAAATAGTGTGGCCAGCAGGACTAGGGAAGTGATTGTCCCCCTGTACTCAGCACTGGTGAGGCCGCACCTCGAGTACTGTGTTCAGTTTTGGGCCCCTCACTACAAGAAAGACACTGAGGTGCTGAAGCACATCTGAAGAAAGACAACGAAGCTGGTGAAGGGTCTAGAGCACAAGTCTTATGAGGAGCAGCTGCAGGAACTGGGGTTGTTTAGCCTGGAGAAAAGGAGTCTGAGGGGAGACCTTATTGCTCTCTACAACTACCTGAAAGGCAGTTGTAGTGAGGCGGGTGTCAGTTTCTTTTCCTAAGTAACAAGCGACAGGACAAGAGGAAACAGCCTCAAGTTGTGCCAGGGGAGGTTTAGATTGGATATTAGGGAAAACTTCACTGAAAGGGTTGTCAAGCTCTGGAACGGGCTGCCCAGGGCAGTGGTTGAGTCACCATCCCTGGAAGTATTTAAAAGATGTGTAGATGTGGCATTTGGGGACATGGTTTAGTGGTAGACTTGGCAGTGCTAGGTTTACTGTTAACTTGATGATCTTAAGGGTCTTTTCGAACCTAAATGATTCTATGATTCTATGAAAGTAGCATCTTTGACATATATTAAGAAAAGTCACAAAAAATCGCAGCATTGTTCTTCCCTCAAATTCAAAACACGCATAGAGCAAAACTCTAATCACAGCAGACACCAGCTCTGCTTGCCTTTCACAGCCAGGAACTTGGGGCTTGCATTGTGTCCTAGTAGTCAGACTTCTACATGTTCTCATCAAGGAAACAAAGGCAAAGCTTCTGTGTTTGTATTTCTGGCCATCACTGCTGGTTATTGGTGGGAGGGAGGGAGGGAGTGGTCCAAAAAGAAAACCTGAAAGTAAGGAAAACCTCAGAGACTTATAGTAAGTTTGCTCTTCTCTCCATTGAGGCAGGCAAGAATCTTTGTGCTTCAAGTCATACTGTGATTGTGCCTGTAGCTAGAAATCAGGAATAGCATCTCCCTATACATTTGAAATGGAAGCAAGGTTTATTTTTGACTCTGACATATATGGAAGCTGCTGAAGACAAATTGTTTGGCTGAAATACTGGAGGATAAAATTGTTCCATACCTGCTGTCCGTGGGACTAAGTGCCTTCTGTAGGCATTGTTGCTTAATACGAGAAAATATTTTAAGTCTCATTTCACTATTCAAATGTTATGATACTCCCTTTTCAAGAAGATGGAAGGGTCCCTGACAATACTGCAGTCAATGAATTTGTATAGTTTGTAAAAATATTACTTAACCTCATTCGGAATTTGAGATGGCCATCTTGCCATTTGCACATTCAAAGACCTGATTTGCCACACAGCTGCAGAAACTGCATATCTAATTTAGAATTAAAAAGTAAGCTCACAGCCCTGGGATTCTGGGTTTTTTTCAGTGTCTAGCCTTAGAAGTCAGACCTGTTCTGTGTTCGAAGAAGACAGCAGCTATTTCTTTATGCATACCAAAATTCTGCACTAGAATGAAGATGGAAAGTATTTTTAGCATCCAGCATTTGGATGTCAGCAGAAATGTTGTTAACTACTGTATTAAAAATAGTTTTGCAATGACAAAGTTTTCATATCCCAATATTTTGTCTGTTCTTGCAGGGCAGGAGATTTTCCAGTTTAGGATATAGTGATACCAGACTTGGTTTATTTCATTGCTGGGCTTTTGAAGACAATAGGATGCTTCAGAACTTTTGATGACTTTTCAGAGATGATCATTGTCAAAAATCAATGCCCACAGGCTTCTGGTTGTTTTTTTTTTCTCCACACATGGTGACTTTGTCTAATATGTAATTAAATAACTTTAGGAGAAAGGCTTCCCACTATACCTTCCTGCAGGCCTTCCTGGCATCTTAGTAGGAGAACTCAATCTCAGATCTTGTTGGATGTAAGGATCTGGTCTAGCAAAGCACTTTAGACAGGTGGTTGATTTCAACCGTGTGCTTAAATGCTTGGCTGAATAATGATGAACTTCAAGCACATGTGTAATATTAACTGTCTGCTTGGTACATTGCTGACCTGGTGCTTTGAGGACCAGTTATGAGGCCTGAGCTCTCAGCTCAGGCTTCTGGGCCTAATGGTTGTTTTTTGAGTTGGAACATCCTGTCAAATAGATAATCTCAGAATGCATGAGTTGATGCCATTTGGGACAAATGGACTTAACCTTGTAATATCAGTGAAAGAGACAACTCAAGCCTGCCCTCCCTGAGGAGGGAATTTGTCTCTGGAAGGACCCTATTGCAGACAGCCACTGAACTCTTTGTCAGGACTCCTGCTCCCTGCTTGTTGCCATTACTTTATGTGAAAATAATGCTGCTTAACACAACAGGAATGGAAAATGAGCAGTTCACCAAGAGCAGTCCTACTGCATTGTGAGCATCCAGTTGCCATGCATTTTAGTGGAGCTCTTACAGACAGAACTGATGGCTCTGCCTTCTCTGTCCAGTCAGCAAAATAACACTGCCTTTCCCCTCCTTCCTGTATTCCTGTATTCCTGTATTCCAATGCTTTTGCAAGTCAGTACAGAAACCACTTGCATGTGTTTAGTTAAGTGGAGCAGTGTTGGACAGGCAAGGAACTGGCATGCAGTTAGCAATGAAGAGAATATTCTCCTCCTTTCCAAGCAGTCTCTATCTGCAGCGGAGTCAATGCTGACCTACTGATGAGAGCATGTAGATAGACAACAGTGTGCTAAAGAGAGGAGACATCTCCAAGCCATTATGGCAGAAGAAAGCGGCACTCCATACTCCTGTATGAATACACCAATATGTGCAAGTGGGTCAAAAAGTGGGTATTTTAAACCTTTCACAAAGACAGACCACAGCATTGGTCTCCTCCCCGCGCTATTCTATAAGAGCATAAGAAGAGACATACTTGGTTAGACCCTAGGTTTCTCCAACACAAGCCAAAACACAGTGTTTAGGGAGAAGTTTAAGAACAGAGCAAGGATGCAGTAACATCTTTAAATGCTCCCCCAGATTCTACTGAGAGGACTTGATGTGGCCACTGGGATTTTTCTCCTACAGATCTTTAAGTACTCTGTGTTTTCTGTGTGGCCTGAGTTATTTCTGCTGCTGGGTAGAGCCAGCTTACAGCTTTTGCCTCATCCCAGCAGAGAGGAGAAAAAACAGAAGTTAGGCTACCTGTGTTTCAAGGAAAGCAAGGAGGCTGCTGCAATTGTGACTGAAAAACCTCCCTGACTTGGGATGTGGTCCCCATAGGTGCTGAGAAAGGACTTACTGCAATGAATACCTTTGTTTTGAATGCAAAAATACTTCTGGCCCTAATGATAAATAGATGAACAAATCCAACATTTTAGAAATGTCATGATATTTGAGTCAAGTTCATTTTTTAATATTTGGAATTGGAAATATGAAAGCTTCCCATTATATGATAAATACTGTAAAAGCATCTACATAGAGCATAATGGAGAAACAGTAACCTCTTTGCCTTTGACCTTGCAACCCGTTTCCATTAGTGAGCTCTACCTTTTTGTCTTGAAGTATAATTTGGCGTGGAAGTTATTACATTTGAAAGCAAATGTGAATATGTTCAAAAAGCCTGAAGAATATTCAAGCAGAAAAAGCTGGGGAGATGTAAAAGAAAGGTCATATTTCAAAGGCAAATCAATCTTTCAGGGGTAGGTTTGCTGAATTTTACCATTTATACAGCCATATTCTTGAATTATTTTAGGATACCAGATTATATACTACCCATAAAAAATAGGCCAAATTATTGGCTACACACAACACACTGCGATGGAGAAGTGGGTCGTCAGTACACAACAGATTCTCCTTGTCTTTTCAAGTGGGGAGACAGTCACTCTGGAAGTGAGCTAGCTCCACTGATGTCAGTAGCTAGTTGTGCAGAGAACTTGCAGACATTTGGGGGGCCAAATTCTCCCGTTTCACAGTACATGTAGCATTTACCTCTTCCAGAAATGGCCAGAGGTATTGAGGGCAGACTTTGTGAAAAAGGGGAGCGCCAAAGACACCTTGTCTTTCCATTATTTCCTTCTGCGGGGGATGCTGTTGGCAGGGTGTGCTCTTCTGAGAGTGTTGCTGCTTCTGTGCAGAGCAGAAATGCAGGCTTGTTGTGCTCCTGTAGGCTATGACCGTAGGTCACCGAGACAGAGGCTTGGGGGAATTCCTCTCCTCCCTCTTTTCACTTGCCTGCCAATTGTGCGGGTCTTTCCTAGCGTGTTCAGCTGATACAGCTCCTTTGCCAGTGAGAGCATTTGTGATAGATCCCAGCTCTGAAGTAATGTTGGAAGAATTCCAAAAGAGGGAAAGGGTTCCCTGTCTTTTTGGTTACCCACTGGCTGTAAGCCTAAGAGTCTTGCAGCTTCTCAGAGTGCTACTTACAATCCATCAGCATGTGACTGGTCTTTCTCAGCACTGAGGAACCTAGCCAGCACAACACAGCATTTAGTTTCTGATCTGGGGAGTTGTTTTGTGGATCAGGATGTAGGGATCATTTGCATAGAATGATCAAACCAAAATTTCCTAAGCTGACCCAATTTTAACAGATTCCATTGTGTTTTCATTCAGTTTATTAGATGCATTTATTTCTGGCAGGCTATGTCAGAGATTATTTCATCAGTGAAAGCTGAGGACTGGGTATATGATTCTTTTTTCAGGCAACACTCTGCCTTTTCATGTGCTATTCAGACTGAAGATGATTTGTTACCAGATTTTCTGTCTTCCCATAAATCTGATTCTAACCACACAACAATCCACAAAGATGACAATACTGCATAGTGGCCATGAAGAAGATTGAGATTTTAGAAATGTACTTCTCTCTCCATTCCCAATCTTTTCTCTTCCTTGATTTTGACTTAACTCTACAGTAAAGGCAATGTTTTTACATAATGCTTGGCACTGAGGGGCTCAGGCAAGGTCTCCCAGAGGCAGCTGCAGCAGAAAGATATATCTTTCAGTAGCTCTGACTGAGATTTTTTGCCCACTTTAATCTCTTGTTTCCACTGTTTAAAGTTGACAGCTGAGGTTAAACTCAGTGGGTCAGGTTTGACTTTATTATTACACTGATTTCAAAAAGTCATAAATCAGTTTGACTCATTGAAGAGTTGACCATGTGGAGTTAGGAGAGATCTTCACATTTAACTGTTTTCCTACCAATGACATGGTATTTCAGTCCATAGTAAATGTTTCCTCTTTCTCTGAACAACTTTGCGAGCTTTCCTCAATATTTTGTGCTCTTTGTTTCAGATGAAAATGCTTTTTTTCTCAGCATTATTATTATTATTATTATTTATTTTTTAAATAATTCAGCTTTATTTCCTCTGTTTTTGTAGCCACTTTTTCTTCTTCTGTCCACATGCATCCAAGCTCATTTGTACAGTAAGGACAAAGATCTTATCAGCTCGCCTGCCTGTCATTGAAATGCTACTTGCATAATATTCACCTTGGATTAAATCTGTGTCATTCCAGAAAGATTTGTTCAGTACCAAACAATGTCTTTAGCTGTATAAATGTATCTCTGATCAAATCAAGGTTTTCTCTAATAGATGGCTCCATATACAGTCTTTGTTGTTCCCTGGTAAGCTAAGAAGCCAACAAAATACTATGAAGGAGAAGCCATTTTGCAGTAGCCGATGGAGAGCTCCAGTGAGAGCCAAATAGCAATGTCTCAGATTGTCATGATGGCTGTTCTGTGACCCACTCTTTAATTTTCTGGAAGACAGTGTTTTTATAGCTAGGCTATTCTAGCTAGCTGTCAGCATATTATAACAACGCAAAAGTGATCTATTGCCCATAACAGTTGACTGATGAGGATTCAGCAGGCTCATTGTATGCAATGAATACCTTGAAGTATTATGAGAAAGCCCTTTAAACTGTGGATGACTTATGCACTCATTAATATGTTGTCCATATTTTTACTGACCTTTTGCAAAGCGTTTTGCAGTCCCTGGATGAATAAGATCCCAAAAGTGTCAATAGCACTTTTTTATTAGCGTGAGCATGAGAACAAATGAAGCAGAATCTTGACTGCCAGATGACAGTGCCACTCAGAACCTTGATAGACCAGTATGTGAGCTACACCCCTGTTGGCAGGCCTTTGTAATCTGAACAGCACAAGTAACTACTCCCCTTGCTTTGAAGCAGTATGAAACTTCAAAGAACATGAAAGCTATAGGGATTCAGTGCCAACCATCATACTATTTACTTTCCCCCATTTGAATGAGTTCATGCACCAGTGTCATGAGAATAATGCTAGACACGTCCCCTGCCCTGCTTAAGATTCATGCTTCAAAGTTCTTGATGAAGAGAAGAATGCAACAAAGATCTCAATGTGACAGCCTACTTTTAACTTTATTGTCTCTGGGTGTTTTAGCTTATTGTTCTTTTCTCTGGTTCACTTTGCTGGCATTTAGACCAAGACTGAACGTTCACTTTATTGAAACAGAAGTACATCCTGCTCACTGCACAGTTTCAAAAACAATGTGACAAGAAGGCCAGTAAAGCATTCATAACCTTGTACTGAAAAGTCTGACATGCAGTTGGCAGTAGAGAGCTGAAGGAGGAAATGACTAGGAAAATATAAAGAGCTAGTCATAATGCTGCAAAGAAAGAACTGCAAACCATTCCCAAGGAGATAGTAGAGAGGCATTGGCCTTGGCATGGGATTGCAATGCTAAAACTAAAATCGGGCTTGCTTTTGAATGTATAATTCCAGCTTTTCATGTGCAACAGGTAGGTAGCAAAGTAATTAGTTATGCCCCTTGAAGTCAAGGGATGGAGTATGAGCAACAGCTAGGTTTGATTGGCCAATATCAGATGCGCAGACTGCAGAAAATACTAATTGCTTCAGAGCTGTTGATCAGCTCTGCAGATTCAGACAGCAGGAAGAGAAGTAGCACAAAAAGAAAAAAAAAGAGATTTTTTTTCTTTTTGCCTTGAGTCATGCTTGACTACTTTGCTCTTCTTGGTCATAAATCTCTGCATTGGTTAATGTGGCATAACACAGCTGAAGGCATCCTGTGTCCTGCCCAGTGCTTTCATGAAAGTGAAGAAACAAGGCATATGTCTTCTGTAAAGTTTCCATTAGACAAGGGGCATCTGGGAACAGAATGCAGCCACTAAGCATCCATCTAGGCATTACATTTTTAAAAGCATCCACCTCCAGTTGCTTTCCCAGTCTTTTGCAAAGTGATATATGTCTGTCATTGACCAATTACTTGATGGAGATACTTACTGGTTGGATAGTTAGTAGGAAAGAAATATTTCTTCCAGATGGCCAAAGGGAACGTGCCCATGCCTGGGATGGCTGTTTCCACATTTCTGTTTTCCACCTATTTCTACTTGTTCCTACCTGTTTTGCCATAGTCTTTGGCTGTACCAAGTATTGTCATGATGAATTCAGTGGGAATATCTGTGAGGTGTATCCTTAAATATAGTGAATCTCTTTGTAACTTAAGAAGCTCAAACATCTGGATTTGTATGCAACAGCACCACATTGTAACCTTCTACAACGTGAAAATGCCAGTTATTACATCTTTTCGTTTATGCCCACCCTTGGCTCTAGACATAAAACTCTACTTCAGAACTAACTTGATGAGCACTTGAAAGCTTCTGCTAGTGCCAAATATGCCTACTTGCCCACTGAGTCAATGTGCTCTTGCAATACATAGCTTCTCCTTTACAGTCTTCAGAGGTGCAATTCAGCCATTGGAAGTGTTGGCTGCACTGAATCCCACTTGCTCTGCACTGCTTAATGGTAGCAGTGTTGAGAAAGAAAGCTTTGGCTTTCCAGCTATAGACTTAAATGGAAAGCAGGCAAAGCAGGTCATTCTCAGAAGGTAGTCCTGTTCAAATGAACCAAGCAACATATATTTTTTTAGTGGCACTTGCCAGTTTATCATGCTGATATGTATCTGCCACTGAATGCTTCACAATTTGTCCAGTGTTGTTTGCCAGTCCAAGTTCGGGCAGTGTAAGTACTCACCTGAATTGTACATCCTCCCTCCCATGTGCACATCTATGAAATTCTGCCAAGCCTACTTGTCAGTAGACAGTTAAATGTTACTGCGTGCATAATATCTGTTAGCATTTTTCTCTCATCCCACCACATTAGAGATGAATGTGAACTGGTTTTCTTCATGTCGGAAATGTTGAGATTTCATTAAATATTTGGCTGGAACAAATAATTTACTATATTAATTACTCTGAAGTTTTGGAAGGAAAAGTCTTTGAGAAACACCCTCACAGAGCAGGAATTAGCTCTATGTTCAGGACCAGAGTAACAAATTCAGACATAAAGAGCACAACAGAAGCAACAGCTGTTACCTCTTGCCATAGCAAACATATAGCTTGGTCTAGCAGAGAAGGAGGAATAGGGACTATCTCCTCTTTGAAGAACAGAGTTGAAAGGCACCAGGGCATTACATCTCCCTGCTTTTGTTTAGGTCACTGATCTAACAGAAAAAGTTTAGTCTCAAGTCAGAGACTCCATTGATAGTCTTCTGCCTGCATTTCTTGTAGGACTGTAATGTTTCCTAATGGTACCATGTTAAGAGTCTCCACTCATTTCCCAAAGAACTTTTATTCAAAACAGTATACATTCACTCATGGAGACAGCAAAGGAAAGCTTTTTGAGACCCTATTTGTGAAAAAAGCATCCTAGACCTACACTCCTTTGTATTTTTAAGGAAAAGCAAATTCCTGAATCTGGGAAGTCTCTATAAAATAAATTCTTCTTGGACCACAGTGAGGAATACCACTGAAGGCCAGCAGTTTATGTACAGGGGCCTTTGTGCACTGGACAAGATTTATCTGACAAGATTCATACACATGACACTGGCTGGCGGGTGCAGCATGACTTCATAATTCTGTCAGTTCTTACCTTTGAGCAAATATAAACAGGTCCAGTGAAAGGCCCAAAGCAAAGGGACTTGCAGCTGCAGAACAGTTTGTTTTCAGGAGCTTCCAGCTTTGTAACGAACCACAATGAGTGGTAATGTCATGAACCCAAGTCACCCAAAGAATGATCAATGTTCAGCAGCAGAGAGCTGCTACTAAAGTAACAAGTAGCCAATCAACTTTTTGTCATGTTATTAAATATCACACTGGGGAACTTAAAGCTCATTTATCCTTCTCCTTGTTCCCAGAATACTGCTAAAATGACAACTTTGTTAGATAAGAGAATTTCACAGGAGAGTGTTTCACAGAACATGTGCATCTGTAAAGTTATGTGTTGCACTGTACCTGTGTACAGGCAACAACCATAGAGTGTTAAATGAAAGTTAGGCTAAAATTCACAGGTATGATTTTTTTTTTTTTTTCCCTTCTCACTGTGCTGTTTCTTTTTCTAGTCACTGTCCTATTTGTCTACACGTTGCCCTTGATTATATGGGGCAAATCCAGACAAGCTCCATGGCAAAAGAGTAAGCAGCTTTGGGCTTTGGCCTCTGTGTTTTGACTCATAATTTTGATTTTGCTGTCTTTGCCTGTTTCACATTCCAGTCAGTTTTCCACAAAAGTTTCGATGCAGAATAAAGTGACACCAGTAAGAATGCTATGTGTAGTAAGTGCAGAATGAGTGATGAGATCTTTGTTGGCTATTAGAGAGGGAGATTAATTATTAGTCTATCTCACAGTGTCTGAGTTGTATGACCTTCTGCTCTGATACTGTGAGCATGGCTTGAGAGTGGAGGGATTTATACCAATTTCTCAGAAACAGACAAGGATATGAGACAGGATCAGCCAAAGCATGAAAGTACTGCAAGTGATTTTAAAGCTTCAAAATACCTGTGTTCCAAGAAAGTTCTCAATTTCCAGAACCCATGCTCGCCTTCTAAGGAGTGGCATAGACACATGTGTTCAAGTATGAGAAATGCTGATGTGCTGTGGTATCAAAAAGAAGCAGATGCCTTTCTAGACTGCTAGATTGAAGATTTTGTCACCCATTTCTCAAGGAGCTTCTGGTCTTGGCTAAGTGAAAGCCAATGTGAGGTCACATTTTTGGCTTTTGAAGGTGGGCTCCTCTAGCTTTAGAAAAAAGTTCACAGGCAGAATGATGTTTTCTCTGTGTATGCTCTACAGAACCTTTTCCACTCATTTCAATCACCTGCAGTGTTGCTTTGAATCAAGACTGTTTGGTTTGCTGCAGCTGAGGTCAGCAGCTGACAGTGGCCTAGGGAAAATTAAAATTCATTGAGAGTAAGCTGAGGGACACTTGTGAAGATGTGCAGAACATGGAGGGTGCTGAGAATAAACAACCCAGATCCCAAATTCACCTTAATGGAACAAGAGAGGACATTCTCTCAATCTGCAGCTCATAACCCTGCCTCATGCTGAGGTTTAGGAAATCAAACTCAGAGAGTGAATTCCAAGTTTGCTCAACTCTACTCTGTGATTGCATTTTTGAAGCATAAGATGAAGTCATTCGTTTCTTATAAGTTATGTTGCTTTACCCATTTACATGAAATGACAATTGTGCACACTGAAGTCACTATTATAGGAAATACGGTTCATGTGAAGAGGAGTGATAATCTCAGAGCTGCTTGCCTCTTACAACAGGAATTGGAAGCATGGTTCTTTGCTGTATACCTACCCTTCCTGTTCCCTTCAGATTCCCATTCGTGTAGTTTTATCCCAGTTTGTCTAGAGCTCCAAGGAACTCTTTAAGACCTAAGCCTAAGTTGGACACCAGGTTTTTAAATAAGGATCATTTTTTCTGCCACTACTTGAATTTTTGCTCTTTATAGGATCTCAGTAGGTCTCATACATTAATAGGAGGAACTTCAGCAAAGTGTATACATTCAGCTTTGTCTGTAATTATCTCACAGCAACAATGAGGTTATTTTGAATGAGAATCCTAAAGATTTAGCACATATGTCACTGTTTTTTCCAGCCACTGAACAGCTGTCTTACATATATTTTCTATGTCATCATCAGTTTCTGTGTTTTTGTAAAGCTGGAAGTAAAATTCACGTGTCGCTGGGTGCTTGGGGTACACTATGCATGTGTAATAATGGCAAATCTTTCATCTGTACAAATTGTCATGATTACTTTAATCCCTATTCAGCAAGGCATTTATGCATGTGCTTCACTGTAGGCACATAAGTAATCTCTTTTACTTCCGCTGGATTATCCATGTACTTGAAACCAGATTTCAAGCTTGCTCACACTCTCTAGTTTTCTGAATAGGAGCCTCAGAATAGAAAACAGTGCAACACAGCCAGCTAAATACATCCCAGATGAGTTAGAGAAGAGGTATGAAACTCTAGAGCTGTAAATCCCAGATTTAGGCCTAGTCTGTACTCTTCTTCAAGCTTTTTTTTTTTTTTTTTTCCTCCATTATTTCCACAGCTTGCTTCTTTTTTTAAATCTCTCTTCTTAGACACTGCTGCGGTATCTGAGTGTTTCACAATTTTGTAAAGTGTGATCATAAAAGGATTTCTTTCTCCTGACATCTGAGAACACAAGGGACCCTGGAAGCTCTTTGTTTCTGTATCTGTGCATGTGCTTCGAGGAGTGGTGTGCTGTGTGGACATCTTGATCCCCTATGGGAGAATGTCCCAGGTAGCTGGAGCAGCCCCCTGGAGCATTCTGCATCTGTTCTGCCTGTTCTCCGTGCTGAGCATGACACTGTCCTACGTGTTGCAGAAGCCTTCCCCAGTCAGAGAGAGGCCATCTCTCTGATAATATGAAGATTAAAACTCTCATCTTATATTGACCTGGAGCCAGGTAAAAGAGCAAAACCCAAGGCTGCTCTGTTCTTAGCCATCTGTGTTGCATGAGCAGATGGCCTACTGTGTAGTAAACCAGCTGTGACTGTTTTAAGGGGCATCTGTTCTGTACTTCAGTGTAACAGTTGATGCTATTTGGACCTGGCAGTCACAAGTGCTGGCTCAACATAGCTCAGCCTGACTCCGACAGGATGGGTGTGGCTTATTGCTAGTTATCAGGGAATGGCCATTTGAGGAAGGAAACGAGAAAAACAGTACAACTGTCAGCCTTTCAACAGAAGGGGAGAGCACCTCGTAGGAGCACCTTGTAATATTTAGGAAGAGGCAGGGTTCAGCTAGTTAAGTACCAGCTTTACTGTGTGACTGTGGCAAATCATTTGTTTCTTGATAATTGATAGATAAACAGATAAATTGAGCACAGTCTCAGGCCTCTGCTTCACTGGAACAGGCAGATTGCGGGGTGCTTGGATAATACAGACCATATAACCCCCTAGGAAGTAGATGGTGAACAGTGGATTATTCAAAGTGCTTCCTTATGCAGGCTGCCTTAGTCTTCCCCAACATGAGCCATCTGCTCTTTCAAGTCAGCTGAATTTTCAGAGATCTGAGTGGTAGATTTATTTGCACAGGATGGAGCATCAATGGGAGGAGGCTGTTGCCAACAAATTAACTTGACCAATGCTTTCATAAGCTGCCACTGTAACTTCATGTACTCTATATCACAAACAGATGAGTGGAGTTCGCAGAACTAGATCCTCATGTGGGAAGTGCCCCCGCTCTCCATGAAATATCTACTGTGGTATTTTGGACTGCTTGTTTGTTGGCTAATTTTTTTTTAAAGTTGTGTTAAAAGGACTCAATATTTCTAGCAGCTATTGTTGATAAGAATTTGTTGAGTTATTTGCTTCTGAAAGAAAGGCAGCTGCTAGAAGAGGTAGATAGCTGCTAGTTAATCTTTGATGATGTGATGGCTGCAGTGAGGGATTAAGTGAGGAATTTCCTCTCAGCCTCTGCAGCCTCCTCTACACAGCCAGTCTCCACACTACAAGGCTGTGAAAGACTCACATCCTTACTTGGTCAGTGGGTTATACTAGGGAAATTTGCTGCTTAGCTGAGTAGCTGCTAAGTTGATTTACACAGCTGTCCTCAGCAGAACTCAGTAGCCTGGTGAATCAACAGTCCCAGTCTTGTCTGGTTTAATTCCCACTGTGTAGGTATAGCTCCATGCAAAGAACTGTTAACAGCAGAGCATAGGATGCACTATAAACTCAGTCCCTAGCATGCCCCACGTCTTTGTGCTTAATGTTTTCAGAAGCTAAAAACCTCACTGGGAATTTAGTTGAAGCCATCTTCTGATAGTGCTTACAGCTTTGGATATTTGCTTTCTGGCCCCCATGCAGTCCATCTTTGTGTAGTCCCAACAAAGCAATAGAAACTACTTGAGATGAGCCACAACACAAAACAGTATTACTGGCTATTCCTAATTATTCCCAGTGTTTGTAATATGGTCATTACTGCAGATTTAGGTAACTGTTCTGTTGTGTTTGGCATTGTAAAGACTAATAAGAAAAAATTATTGCCATCTCAAAGATCTTGCAGTGGACAGGCAAGAATTACTACTTCTCATTACAAAGACATAGAGAGATTTGGTTACTTCCCAAGATAACAGAGGAAACCGATGTCACAGTTTGGGACTGAAACTTCTCAACGTGTGGGAACACCCAAATCCTTGTCAGAGCCTGAATACCAAAGAGCACTGCTCCCAGTCTCTGAGGTTCAGCTCATGATAGAGCAAGGACTGCAGTAAGTCAAGCGGCTAGGATAGTCTTCATCTCTCATGATCCCATGCTGTGACCTGACATTGTTGTGGGTCTCTTGAAGCCATAGACATTGAAATTCATGACGTCCAGAAAACAGAAAAGTGAAAAAAAAGGAGGTTGCTTGATGTGTGTGTGTATTCATTACAGTCACTGTAGAAACAGATATTGCAAGATAAGGTAGAAATATGTAGGTCATTCAAAATGTCTTCTTCCCTGGTATGGAGGAGGTTGGTTTTTTATTTTTTCCTGAAGTTCAGAGATAAGGTAAAGACTGACACTGAGAGGGTGTGGAAGCGACAGGTGATGAAAGAGAAAGAGAATGAAAGTAACTATTGTAATAATGCCTTTGAATTAACAGCAGATGAAAAGAAACTTGAACTAAATCAAGGCTAAAATATATGGGGATGTTTGTCTGTGATAAGGCAAAAGATACAGCACTAAGCAATTAAAGCTGAACATCAGCTTCCATTATGCCAGCATGAGACGGTCAGGCAGGAAACAGAAAACAGATTGAGGAGGGAGAATAGCAGAATTGGGGCCTGGGAAAGGGAGGGAAGCTTGCAATAACATGAAAGTCAAGCTACTTATGAAAGAGGTTTGGGGGTTTTTGCTGGCACCAGTCTAACAGTGTTTGTGATATCCTAGCCTAAGACTCAGCATACCAAATTCTGTACCATAAAAAGCAGTCAAAATGCAGAAACACAGTCCCATGCACAGAAAACTCTGATATTTCAGAATTCTTTTCTTCCCAAATAGCAACAGTATTGGTACAGTATTTTCTGTAAAAAAATCCTTTCTGGCATTACCCAAATCTGACTAGGTTGAAGTGCTTTGTTTAACCTCTTGTCATCTGACATATTACACATTGCAGCATGGCATGGATAACGTTAAACAATATTTGAAATGTCGGAAAATTAAATTAAAAGTTCTTAAATAATCCAAACCCCAAACATTTTATATCTTGCTCCAGTAACATTGGTTAAATGTTTCTGACTTTGCTGAACTGAGACAAAATTGCCATTAAAAATTCTGCTAAGAAATTTTTATTCTGCTTTGCCTTCCACTTTTCCTAATCATTCTCAAATGCGTAAAGAGGTGACAGATAGGTTTGATATGGTCTGAAAGTGGAATCGAAGCATTTTGTGCCCTGTTCACCCAGGTGTGAAGGACAGTGCAAGGTACAAGCAGAAGGCCTGGCATGCCAGGCCTTCAGTGAGCTATGGGCTTGGAAGACACCAGGAGTCAGTACACTGTTGCAATGTGCCTCCACTAGAGTAGCTATTAGTTTGCTGAAAACTGAAATGGCACAGTGGTAGAAAAAGCAAATTAGAAACATGCTCAGGTATTGAGTTTTGACCCTCTGTTTTCAAGTCTGATTTAATAAAAGTTCTATGTTTTAATTTTATCTGTATAGGTTGCAAATACGCTGTTAAGACAGGTTGTCTTGGTTTCAGCTGGGATAGAGTTAATTTTCTTTCTAGTAGCTGGTATAGTGTTATGTTTTGGATTTAGTATGAGAATAATGTTGATAACACACTGATGTTTTCAGTTATTACTAAGTAGTGTTTATGCTAAGTCAAGGATTTTTCAGCTTTTTATGCTCAGCCAGCAAGAAGGCTGGAGGGGCTCAAGAAGTTGGGAGGGGACACAGCCAGGACAGCTGACCCCAACTGGCCAAAGGGGTATTCCATACCATGTGGCATCATGCCTAGTGTATCAAATGGGGCGAGCTGGCTGGGGGGAGTGGATCGCTGCTCGGGCATCAGTCAGCAGGTGGTGACCAATTGCATTGTACATCACTTGTCTTTTCTTGGGTTTTATTTCTCTCTCTTTTTGTTATATTCCTTTTCATTACGATTATTATTATATTTTGTTATTATTGTTGTTGTTATTATATTTTAGTTTAGTTTAGTTTAGTTTAGTTATTAAACTGTTCTTATTTCAACCCACAAGTTTTAGGTTTTTTTCCGATTCTCCTCCTCATCCCAATGGGAGCAGGGAGGAGTAAGCGAGTTGCTGATGGTGCTTAGTTGCTGGCTGGGGTTAAACCGTGACACAGGTGTAGGAAGTTATGTTCAAGATTCATAACTCTATCAATATAGCATTTTGTGGCTGAATTATTAATAGCTTTGCTAATACTCCTTGCTCTGTAGGACACGGTGTAGGTCTTATAGCACAAACAATGGTAAAGATATAATTTTTCATTTAATTTACGCTTTGCATGTTGTGGTGTTGTGTAGCGTTTTGTGACAACTGTTAGTTACTACTGTTGCTAGTTGCCACAGCAGCTTAGGGGTCACATGTGGGCCAAAGTACCACTGTGGTTAGAGTTGTACGAATAGAGGACGAAGTGACTGTTAGTGCCGTAAGACCTTTATGGGTGCCTGCCAAACCTGAGATTTCTCCTCCTTTTATATAAACTTGCACCAATCCTTTGGAGTTATTGACGCCATGCAGATTTACACCACTTGAGGATTTTCCTCCTATTTTTGTAGATACAGCAGGATGTTGTAGCCTCCAAAAGCAGCTAAAGACAGCCTGTTCTCTTGCTAAGCTGCAGCTCCTGTTTGCAGCTCCAGCTGTCACCTGGAAGCTTTCTGGGTGGCTTATTTGCTGGGAGCTGCAGCTTCCCAATGTGCTGGTCTTCACACACTGAGACAAAGCAGTAAGACAGTTATTTTAATTCCTGAAGACAGAAATGTTTAACTTTCTCCTCTTGTCACCCTGCAGGTAAATCAGCACTGCACTGGTACAGCCTTCCAGCTGCTTCTCCTTGGGTTGTTGCTGCTCTTTCTCTCAGGCAAGCGGCATTCATTGAAAGTTGAAATGGACTGTCTGAATGAGTGCAGGTGGGAGGGTGGGAACTGCTTGTGCCTGGTTCTGTTTCCTGCCTGCCGGAATAGACTCTCTTCAGGCAGACACATTTTAATTTCAAGCTTTAATACCTGGACACTTCCACCTTCATGCTCTTAGAAGGTCAAGTCATCCACGTGCAGCAGCGGGTCCTGCAATGATGCCCAGGCTCCCTCACTGGCTTTGGCGTGTTTTAGGTCCTGTCCATACTATACTTGTGGCCTGAACTTTAGGTTGCCTTCAAGCTCAGATTTAGTGGTTGTTCACACCACAAAGTCCTTAGCTTGACACCCAGTGGCTATGTAGCCCTTCTGCAGGCTTTGCTCTATGGTATGTGAGATTAACCCTGTCCCCTTGCCTCTTCCCCTCACGCCTTTGCATGTCATGTTTGGAACTTGCTGCTGTGATCTAGAGTCAAGCAAAGAAAGTCTCCCATGTGCTGCCCCAGCTCACATCTCTTCAGTGATGTGTTCTCTCTTGTGTTCATTTAGAGCCAAGCCCTGAAGAGGGGCTGGTATCTGGCAAGCTCTGCTCAAGGAGCCCAACACAGAAAGTTGCATGGTCAGAGTTGGGTGGGGGAGAAAGGGACAGACAGCTCATGTGAGTCAGGCAGGGGAAGGGAAATCTGTAGTGTAGTCCTGTGCCAAAGAGGTGATTTGAAAGGCTGATGACCTTTTTTTATTGGTGCCATTTTGAAACACACCATCCTTTCAGGGTGGAGAAATAATACCAGCTCTGAGTTAGGCCTGGGAGCTTTTAGATTTTGCCTAACTGTGAACTAAAATACAAAAGCAGATTGCGGCTTTAGGTCAGTAGCTATTATGGCAAGTTTTGTTAGTACCCCAAAACTCAATTTAAAAAAGTAAAATATTTTAAGAATACCACCAGCCTTGAATTAACAACCATGCAGAAAATGCCTCCCTGAAGAAGGTTTTAATCATGTTTTTATCTACTTTCAGTCAAGTATTTTTTGCAGATGGCAGATTGCATGTCATTGCATCAGTAGATGGACCACCATGTTGGAGGATCATGTGCTTTTTAGTTTAACTTTGCTGGTTCAGAAAGTAATTCAACAAAAGCAGTTTAGAGAGAAGATATTTGGTGATGCCAGAAATGATTGCCAAATGGGAAGAGGACTGTACTGTGTCAGCCTGCAAGCTCCATTCACCTAATTGCCTCATAGGCAGAGGGGTGAGTGGTGCCTGAAGCAGGTCAGTGGGGAATAGCCTGTATAAACAGAAAACCAGTGAAGAGAAGTAAAGCAGGATTTAGTAAAGAGCAACCAACACTGCTGTGTGGTACTCCATCAGTAACGTCTGAAGCTATAAATCCTCTACTTCTCTGGATACCACATGCCAGGAAAATAATATGAAAGGCTTGAATTATTGGTAAGTCTTGATAAAGCAGTTGGCAACACGAGGAGCAAAACAAGCATCTTTTGATGTCTGAAACTTCATTATTTTTCAGATAATAAATTGTGTGGAAGCCTTGCTAGGCCTGAAAGCTGGTCAAGGGCACAACAGCATCAAAAGCGAGAGATGGACCAGCTGAACAGAGGTATGTCGAGGCCACAAGGCTGCAGATTCTGAGTTACTATAGGCCCATAGGGGTACATCCGCTGGAACAAAGTTCCCTTCAATGCAGGTGCTCCTCTGCCATATCAGCCCCCTTCATGGAGCAATTTATATGTGTTCTAAATTTTTGTAAGACTTAGTACTTTCTTTTATGACAGAGTTCATATAGATAGAAAGCTGAACTCTGTTGCTCTGTGTTCTCTCCTATAGCTGTAGAGATAAACCGCTTCTGCCTGACCTGAATCCACAAAGTAGACTGCGTGTTTATTCCGTGGCAATTCCTACACCAGGTGTGGAAAGGAGGAGAAAACTGGGCTATTTGTTTTCACCTTTGTTGGAGACAAGGCACATGCCCTTTTCTTATTTCTGTTTAACTGTATGGGTTTATGCTTTCCTAAAAATAACTATTCCATACTATTTAGCTTTCTATTTGGTGTTAAAACTATGGCGATCCTGTGTTCATGTGGGCTGAGGGAAGGAAGATAAACACCATGTAACAGCAGGGGGATTAAGGAGGAGGAAAGTTAAAATGCTGTCATTACTTTAAGGTGACTCAGGAGTCTTCGCTACCTCTCTTGGGCAACTCCTCTTTTTAATGGTCAGTGATGAAAATGTGTGTGTAGGTCCATACACACAGGAGTTAACAGGAGCTTACCTCCTTCTTCAGAGCCTGACTTCTGCTGGTTATAGCTTTTAATCTGAAATATTTGCAACTCTGTGCAGGTTTGTTGATGTATGGTATTTTGGGAGATTCTGTTAAGCTTGTGTTATAAATGTTTCAGGAATGTAAGCACCAAGCATCAGCTATACTACAAATGCATTTTTATCTATTCCTGCCTTTTTTATTCCTTACAGTCAGTGGTGACTCCTGTTTATGGCAACTGAGAAAAGAGCAGGGTGGTTAAAGCATGTTATCTATGTATCTGTCATGACTTCATGTAACTTTAGCATGAACTTTGCTTTTCCCTTTCTATTCTTGATATAAACAGATATATTTTTTGCAACTTTCACCAGGTAAATTTCACATATTTCTCAAGGTCCTATTTTATTTTTTTAAAAATATTTTTTTAGTGTTGGAGAGACAGAGTTTATTAGAGATGGCACAGGTTTGTCACTTGTAGCAACATTTTAGTACTTTTCTCTAAGCGTTTTTATTTCCTTTCAATACTGGCTTCCTCAAAAAACCACCAACATTTCATATCCCAAATCTAATCACAGTGGAATTGGAATACTTGAGATAAAGCCAGTACTGTAAGCATGCAATTAATTTATAATTTACTTTTATTGATTGTACAGTAATTATGGATTCTTCTGAAAAGTTGTGAAATAATGGGAAAACAGTTGATAATGCTTTATCAAATGGTTTATAATGTTCCTGAAGTGCTTTAAGATTTACAGTATTATAAATGGTTATAGCTGAAACCTAAAGTGAGTTAGAATTAAAGCTAATTGTTTCTGATCTAAAGATCTATTTCAAAAAAATGATGACTGCTTCATTTTTTTTATATAGTTGAGGTTTTCTGTACCTGGTCTTTGCTTGAAAGATAATTGTTTTAGGAAGTTTGAGTAGAAACAGTTTGGTGCAATGGATAGACTTTCTTTCTAGCTCTTACGTTTATAAAAAAAGGTGTATTTTTTCATGAGTAGACTAAAGCATCTCAACAGGAGACACTGAAAACCCAAAATCTGGAATGGAGATAATGCATTAGGCTCAATGGAAAAAATCCATTTTGGTTTAATCAGATCATACAGATATACATTGCATGCCTTGACTGTGTATTAACTGAGACATCACTAGGGAACCTGGATCTCATTTGGTGTCCACCAGATGGATCGGATATTAAACTGATGAATGAGGAAAGGCTACATCAGGAACACTAACATAAAACTAAATGTAGTTCATCTTTGTCATTTGGTAAGCAGAGAATTTGTGAATAGGTATTATAGTATTGAAGATTGTATTGCAATTGCACCATATTGTCATGAGGCAGCAGAGCTAAGAGTTGGTGTGCAGCCTTGGGATACTGGACCTCTGTGCTCCTCACTTTGCCATCCTACTGTTCTGCTAGTAAGTCTGAGCAATTGCATATCAGCATTGTTTTGTCAACTTTGATGGTGCTTTGCTGATTTACAACAGTGAATGATCTACCTAGCAGCCTCATTAAAAATCAATATGATGTGAATCATGTTGTGTCATGCTTCCATTTAACCCTCATGCCCTATCCACCCTGGCATGGGATAGTGCACCCAGTTTGAAGGGCCAGTCTAAATTCCTTTTAATCTGTGACATTCTTTATTTAGTTTGACTTAAAAATTAATCAAGCTCTGCCATGATTAAGCAAGACACTCAGTCAAGCATGTGTCTTAACTTGGAAGCATGTGAGTGATCCTGTTGAAGTGAGAGTTTAGCCTGTACTTAAGGACCGGCCTAGACAGGGGATGTAATTAAAGATATAGAGCAATATCATGGAATGACTTTTGACTCAGTGACTGATACAAGAATTGCATCAGATTGCAAATTC
Organism: Astur gentilis; assembly: GCF_929443795.1. Taxonomy (NCBI): domain Eukaryota; kingdom Metazoa; phylum Chordata; class Aves; order Accipitriformes; family Accipitridae; genus Astur; species Astur gentilis. Next base: position 35,436,198 of record NC_064919.1, on the reverse strand, counting down.
AGCATGACTGAGAATGTAAATATGCACCACCATATACCTGGGATAGCTCTTATTTTAAACCTGAAAGTGATCCTTCCACTTTTTCCTTCCATTCTGCAGACAAGTAAGAGCTGTTTAATGTAGCCCTCATTCAGTCTCACTAAATAGTGGCACAGGTAGACTGCCTGTGCTCCTTCAAGCATCCTACAACCTTTTTGTCAGAACTGTTTGTTCATGTAGTGACTTTTCCATGATTGACTTGTGCCAAAGGAGGAAAAATGTATGACTATTTGTTCAAACAGCAGCAATGTGGCAAAAGAAGTTTGAGGTATGCTATGAGGATGTTGGATTTGCCACTTGATCTAAATGAATGCTGAATGTAAGTAAAACTTAATATTCAGAGTTCACCCTGTTTTGGAGCAGCAGAGGCACATCATTAAAAAAATTTCTGACATGTCAGTGAGCAATGAATTACCATGCGTGCAGCACTGTAAAGACATAACAAACAACTCCCTGCTGGTGTGTAATGTGCCAGCACATGGAAGATGATACATAGAATGAGATAAGGAATAGCTCCTTAGGGAATAAGATGCTTCAAGCCTAATCCTAAGGTGGTGTAAGAGGCATATATTTCCACTGAATGAACTGAAGCTCAACTGATTTACAGCAGTCTGAGTGCCAGCTCTTTCTCATTAGTGAACAGAGATGATGATCTCTCTGTTATACCTTTTTCCTCTCCAACTTAATAAAATTACTTCATCAGCTATGTTAAGGTTTCTCCATTGCTAGCCATCTGCTGCCAAGTCTCATCCTTCCACTTAGACTGGTGTTCTACCCTTCTGCTTCCCAGCCTTCCATACTGAAACTTGACAAGCCATTCTCTCCTTTAATTGGGAATGTATCTTGACAGTGGTTTCCAGCTGGTAGTCCTCAACAACCTGTCATGGGACTACAGAAAATCACTACCTGTTCAGAAGGCTTAAATTTACCATACAGGGATCTATACTTTCACTGGAAAAATAGAGTCTGCAAATTGATAAAGTTTTAATGTCAGAGTGCTAGTGTTTGATTTTTGTACCTTTAATGAGTTGACAGTGATGCATGGCAGGAGGGTGGGAAACAAGCATAATTTGAAACAGGAAAGGTCCAGGTTGATACAGGGAGAAACTGTACCACCATGAGGACAGCCAGGCAGTGGAGCAAGCTGCTCAGAGAGGTTGTGCCATCTCCATCCTTGAAGGATTTCAGAATGTGACTGGACAAAGCACTGAGCACCCTGGTCTGACCTCATGACTGACCCTGCTTTGGGCAGGAGGTTGGATTAGAGACGTCCCGTGGTCCCTTCCAACCTAGATTATCCCATAATCCCACAATGTTTATAGGAATTCCTTTTAGTCTATCTTTAACATTTTGGTGATATTTCTGTGTTCAAAAGCACAATTAAATATGTAGATATATACATATAAATACGTATGTATAATATTAAATTTTTTTAACTAGGGTCACACTACTACAAGCCTTTTTGCTTGGTGTATTGGCTGCTCTAACCCCAACAGTAGATCTAGCTGAACCATTTCCTACTGTAATTGTATTGATGGGATATTGTCTAACTGCTAGAAGCATCAGAGTTGAATCTGAGTTACATTGTTGGTGCCTGTTGCCTCTTATCGTGCCCAGTTTGTATATTTGACCAAAAAAAGATATAGATGGTATTTCATGTAGATTGTATTTGAATAATGGCAATTAAAAAACACAAAGAGAAATCACTGAGTTAACATGTCCCAACATCCCCTGGAAGTTACGGTAATTAGCTGTAAGGAAGCACTGAGTTAGTAGGTACAGTTTTCAGTAGATGTTCTTTCTTTAACAGGACTCCTGCATTGCCTGTGCTTCCATGTATAATTATTGCTTAGCTGATGTGTTTACTACCAATGCATGTTTGCAAAATCATAATTAAATGCAGAACATATGCTACTGTTGTGTATGCGGCCTCTCTGGTAGGGCATTTATCAATGGGTGTTTTTGTCCCAGTCCTGGGGTTATTCTAGTGCAATGGAAGACACCCAGATCAACAACTGTTTGCAAAACTGTGGCTCTGAGCAGTGCCAGCCCACAAAGGAATTTTTGAACCTGCCTGTATAGTCCATGACAAGTGAGTAGTGGCAGGCAGAAGGGTTACTAGAGTTCACCAAAGGCCTGCAGAATGCATGGATTACTCCATTCTCACAAAGCTTTTGCTGCCAAGTGAGCAGGAGAACATTGTAGGATAAATAGCAGTTATCTGTATTTAGAGGATGCCTTCCAAGTGAGATGGAAGGTGTTCTGCCTTACAGGATTAGCTGGCTGTTCATCCTGTCACGTGAAACAACCATCCTCTGGTTGTTATAAAACATGGGCTGTCAACATAGGGGCCACAGCATGGTATCATAAAGTCACAGGCACCATTTCTATGGCTCTGTAGTAGGTGGCAGAGGTCTTGCCCCAAACCTTTATTTATTTAGGTTTACATATTATTTAGGTTCACTGATACAAGAGTTGTTTTGAAAAAAAATTAAAGGCTTCTGATTCTAACCAAATCCAGTTTGCAAGGTTGTACACAGAATTTCTTTTGCTCTTTACTCTGAAACTTTATTTTCTATTTATGGTAAGAATAATGACAGATTGAGATTCTGACATGATTTCTCTCCTCTTCTTGAGCCTATCCTAATACAAACAATGTATGATGAGTGTTCCTGGGGACAACACTAAACAACACTAAATCCAACCTCATAGGAAGTAACAGTTTACCAAAGTTGTTGTCAACTATTTGACTTCTGGCTCAGATGTTCAGTTAGTGCATCCTTGGATAGCTTCTTTGGTCCTTCATGGTTTCATTACTAATTTTTGTGGGGGCGGAGCATGACAGACAAGGCAGAGAGTAAAACAAAGGAACTATGGCATCCACAAAAGGGTCAACATGACTTACCCACCTGTCTTTATCTTTTCATTCTCCATGTCACCCTGTCCTATACTGACCTTGCTATTTTTTTGTAAGCCTTTCTTTGGGAATAGATCAGGAGAAAATAAGAATTTAGAAGTTGTCTTGAATTTAACTTGTTCTCAGTTGGATGAAAATCCCACAGGCAAGGTTTTAGGCTAACTCATAGCAGCATGACTTTCTTCAGTGACCTTTTCTTACTGACGGTCTGAGGCAGGAATGGCACAAAACTTCTTTGCCCCTTTCTGTAATTTACCACCTCGGTAACCAAAGCTCAACAGATTTCCCTGCTTCCTGATTTACCAGGCCACTACATGTCTTTTCACAGGCCACACCATACGACCCAGCAAACTCTGTGGCTTTTCATCAATCAAAAGAGAATACTTCCTTATTATTCCACTTCCCCTTACTAATGCTTTCCACGTGTAACCTGCTGCTACAAGACTGGTACCACTCTTGTTTGCTACACACTACTGTTAAAGCTAAAGAAAGCCCTCTGCCTAATTACTACCTGTTACTCCACCATAATGTCTGTTTAACAGACATACTGTTAAACAGCATACTGTTCTGTCTAACTCAAGAGTGACTTGGCCCAGTTTCCCCATTCATTGTCATATATTCTGGTTTGTTTTCTTGGTTGACCCTGCTTGGAACAGGAGGTTGGACTCAAGAGGTCCCAAGGTCCCTTCCAACCAGAATTATTCTTTTATTCTATGATTAAGTGATGTTGACTGAAAGATGTCATCACACTTGAACAGATAATCTTCCTTTTGTGCTCACTGGATAGTGAAATATAATCACTAATATAAGTAAAAGAGTGAGATCTCAAGCATGGAATTCAGCTTGCATTGTACTGAATACTAGTGCTGTGGGTTGTTTTTGTTGATGTTTTTTTTTTTTTAATGTGGCGTATTCTGTGTTTTCAATAGTATTATGTATACTGTGGAAAAACATTTCTTGGGGAAGTATTTAGTGCTTCCTGACAGTTCCAATTCTGGTACCACTTGAGATTAGCAGGTTGACAGGCTCTTACTGACTTTGAAGCTTTGCATTTGCCTCGGGAGAATATGTCTTTCTTCCCCACCCTTTGCTGATGGTGTAATCACGGGGAGCTGAAGTGTATTTTATCTCATGGCACAGCTAGTTGTTATTTTTAGACACTAAATAATTTCTTTGGAGTTACATTCCCTTTTAATTATAGGCATTAATGATACAGCTAGCATTTTTTAAAAGACTGGGTAAGATCCTGAGGCTAATCAAGGGTACTGGTGAGGCTTTCACATGAAATCACTGATGTCCTCTACAAGTGCCTATAATGCCTTGACTTATGTTGCTTGCGTTAAAAGGAAATTTAGGACCAATTTTATGCAAATTATTAACTATAAAATCAAGAAAACATTTCTTCAAAGCTATACTGCTTTTGATAATACTTATTTAAGACTAAAGTAATACAACTACCAAATCAAACTCATGTCAGCAGGTTAACACCAGCACTCATTGGGAATAAAATTTCTCTGCAGCATTAAGCTATTCTATGAACACAGCATATGAATCTGTATAAATTCCAGGAAGGAATTCAAGGAAGCGTCCAGTGACTGCAAAATCTTGACTACAGTATTTTACCAAAGACAGTCAATTTAAAGGGTCAAATAAGGAAATAAAAATAAATTTTGTGTCTGAACTGCAGCATTAGAGTGAGTGCAATGCCTCCTCATAAGCTGTCTGGTTTCATACACAGGTTAACATTTCCTCACTAGTTTTCTCTGTAGTTCAGGCCATCACTGATGCTCTGGCAAATGAAGTTTGGCAGCTCTTGGCTGGCGGTTTATAGTTCAATGGTTTTCACTTTTTCAGGTTGCTCAGACAGAGAATAGAGAACATGCTTTAGTGAGTACCTGTATGAGGCTGTTTAGGACTGTAGAGCTTGTTTTGTAGAGCTTCTTCTCCTTGTGAATTTTTGTATCACTTAGATGTGCATAGGACAAGTTATATTTTTATACCTCTTATGCCTCCATTGGGAAATTAAAAACCTGAAGACATTGTGGAGCAGATCATACTCAAGATCCTCCATGGTAGCACTTTTGCCCAGTTATCATGAGGTGTTTTCATTTTGGAAGTGTTGTCATCACTGCACAGAATAAAACCTCCACTGCCTGCTCAGTCTGAATCTAAAAAGTACAAAAATCAGCTTTCTGAGAAAGCTCTCTCCCTCTCCAGCTTCCTTGTGACTGCATCCTGCCTGACATGTTACTGGCTTGTGGAAAGCTCACCCACAAAGTGGCAAAAGTAAGAGACTTGAAAGGTCCAGCTACTTGGCACTCAACTTTGGCAATGCAAAAGCAGTGTAGATATCTTATAGGCAGATAACACAATTCTCTTACAGAATAAGAGCTGGCTCTGCACTCGAAGGAGTCAGGAGTATTGCTCAATATTACATCTTGTTTGCAACCTCCTTTTTGGCTTTCCTCAGGTGTACCAAGAGGCAGGCAAATTTGTTTGCTGACTCTGCTGTTTACTGTTTCTGAGGTAGTAAGTCTGAGGGTCTGGAAATACCAGCCACTCAAGCCCTTACCCTTGATCTTCACTGCCTCTGCCTTGCATACCTGCTCCATAACCCTCAGTGATGCTCCAGACCTCCAGTGGAGCAGGCTGGCCCATCACAAGCTGTTTCAGCATCTGAACAACAAATGAATTCAAGCCCTCCTCTCCTTCCTCACTGTGGAAGTGTAAGTACTAAATAAGTCTGCTTTTTGAGAAAGCAGTGTGAACATCTTATGGGCAGATGGCACTATTCTCCTTGCCAGCTAGACCATTCTGTGGACTTTATATTTAGGGACTTAGACCACAAGTCAATCAGCTCATCTTTAGAGTGTCATCCCAGTAGAAATAAGCAGATGGACAGCCAGCCAGTGGTTTCGTATTAGCTGGATCTTCTTAGGAAATCAGACTTAAAATATGGAAAGTTTATTTAAGGTCTGCATTACCCTGCACATTTTTTTCTTTTATATCATGCTGCAGAGCTGTAGAATAGCAAAAACATCACTGAAGTAGATGGACTAAAATGTTCAGCATGTGTTGACTTGCAAATCCCAACTACTTTTTCTCAAAATTGTCTCATAATAATCAGAAAACTGGATTGTACCATTTATCCACAGCACTCTAGACAGGGATTAAGGCCAGGGTGAAACACTTGCCTCAAAGGGAGAATATCCTCCAGAAAGACTATGACCTGGTTGTAGTAACCTTACCAGCATTGGGTCACACCTATGGACTGTTGTAAAGACGCAGGCAAGTAGGGTTCCTCTTTCCTGACTGCCTCAGATGATCTCCATGGAGACAGAGAATGCAATGCTGGGGAGAGGCCCATGCAGAGGATTCCCCTGCAGACTGGGCAGAAAAATAAAACTATCTATCTTGGACAGTTCTGCCATGGTAGTCTATAGGGCTTGGGTTTCTTTTCAGACAGAAAGTTTGAAAAATATTTGCTGAATTTGTTTTAAACTGTATTTATATATTTTCAATATTGCATTAGGAAGGTATTTATTTAAAATTTATAACTCGCTAAACATTGGCTTATCAGGGTGAGACTTCAGAGATGCTTTTTCTGTATTTCTCTCCAGTTCCCAGATAGGGAAAAGCAGATCAAAACCAGAACAGACACCTCCTTGCTAAATGTAAAATGAAATTCAGATCTTAAAAATGTCGAGAGTGAAAGATACTGTGGAGTTTTGCATTTGTAAGTTCTATTTGTGTAGCAAGTGTAATTTGTAAGTGTATTAAAGAGCTAACAAATCAGAGAATCCGTAGCAAAGACTGCATGTTGACTACCTGGGTGGAGAAACTACACTCCAGGTCAGCACCTAGATCTTTTCAAAAACTTCTGGAAGTAATTGACAGCCAGCACAGTTCTGGCAGGAACCTAAAGGTCAGTAATACCCTGAGAAATTCTGTTAGATGGGAATGGGAATGGGGATGGGAATGGGAATGGAAATGGAAATAGAATGGGAATAGCAAGGTGAGACATTACTGTCTTGTTAACTATCTTCTGAAAAGTTCGTCAGAGACTCTGGAGTCATGTTATGTTGTTTGGATAACATTTTATTTTAGCCCTTTAATTTCCAAGGGGCACAACACAGCCCTTTGTTATGTTCATAGAAGTCTCAGACACTTAAAAAAAATGCCTGTAGGTGTACTCAGGAAGCAAAACATTGAAAAGTGCTGATATCCAGGGCATTCCAGTAACTTATGCTCCTAAGATGCTTAGGTCTTTTTATAGTTTTTATTCTTGTGACTAGAAAGGTGAACAAGGATGGGTTAACTGCTTCTGCTTGTATACATTGAATTGAGGTGGTTTTCTGAATAGATATAAAAATGTGAACATGCAATGGTGCCCCCTTTAGATCCTATTTCTTGAATCAAAAGAATTAGCTCCAGAAGCAGCAGAATTCATAAATCCTGGTTTCTTTTGATGTGCATCTTACAGTTGCTGGATTTTTTTAACATTTATGTTAAAGCTGCTTTGTCAACTCACTCCTTGTTAGACACCAGAAAACAGACTGCAGAGTGAGTTTTTCTGGTCAGTTAAGTATGGCTCTGACTAAAGCTATCCAGTGGTTGGGGAACTGGTAGCATCTCTGTCCCATGTGTGTCCTTTGCTATTAATCAGTATTTAGTGCAGACTTTCCCTTAGTGAGCATGCTAATAGAGTCACTCTGCCACCCATTCACCTGTTTTCCTAAAATGTGAAGGAATTCTCTATCTTTGTGATTGCTTTCTCTGTCAAATTTGACTGTAAGTGGACTACAGGTTAAGAAGTTATTAATGAAAACACACACATCTGCAGCACATGACTGCTGAAACTCCATTTCCCATAGTACACTACCAGAATACATACAGCAACACATGGGCAAACAGGGTTTTCTACTCTAAAGTGGCACGCTTTGTATTTGGGCACACTTCCAACTTCAACCCAGGATTTCATTGTCTTTCCATGGCTCCACATCCATGCCTTGACCTGTCATGGTAAACTCAGCAGTGTGCTCTGAACGTGACTGCTGCTAAAACTCACCTGTCTTTTCCCCACCACTTTGCACACCTGCCTGCCACCTCTTTGGTCACAACTTTGCTGCTGCTTCTAGAAGGAAAACTCTTGGAAGTCCTTGGTATCTGCAGGTATATAAGATACCTCCAAGCAGAAGAGGTGCACCAGACTCAGTCTGCAGGCAGCCTCCTCACAAAGTTGTTGTTATACCCATGCAGCAGGTATGCTGTCAAAGATAGCAGGCAATAATGTAAGGAAAGGGAAGGGCATCTTGAACGTGTTTGGTTGTAATGAGAGTCCAAATAATTTTTAAGTGAAAGGTCCTTTAGGCCACATGTGAGTGAATATTTACGCCCTCAAAGTGTGATTACATCCTTCATTCATTTCCTAGTTCAAGTGGAATAGGCAATGAAGACATATGTTGAGAGAAGATCTAGTGGCCTCTTTTACAGGTAGATGCCAGAAACTTCTCATGAGTGTTTATAGAACTCACCATTCCTGTCTCTTGCTTCTCATAAACATGGATAATAATAGGTATAGCACATATCTCATTGGGATTCCTACGAAGAGCAATTAAAACTTTGAAGATTGAAATGTTTAACATTGTTTATAGTCCAGCTGGAAACAGGAAATGCCAGAAATTACATAAACTCTCTAGGTATGAATAAGCTCCATATAGACATCTGCTTCTCTTTTGGGTTGTTTGGCAGTACCTTGCATAATAAGGCTCTGATTCTGAGTGGGAATCAATGGGGGATGCCTGATTATAACATGATATGATTGTCATGTAAATGACATTACATGATAGTCTGAACCGCTGGCGTTTGTTTTGTATCCATAGCCAGGGCTGTAGTTCCACCTCTCCTTGGCACTGTCCTCATAGTATGGAAATAGGGAGAGGGACTCTTTTCTCTGGACATTACATTTGTTATTTCCTTATTGCATCCTCTAAGGAAAAATAAATATAATCCAGACAAAGTACACATTTTCTGTCAAGGGAGAACATCAAAAGGCAGTGGCAAAATGAGCATTTTGCTGTGGTCCTCACAAGACAGGAAAAGATATGCTGATGTTTGTCTGCTGATGGAGCATTGTCATAGGGAGAGGCATTAAAAAGAAATGTGATACAAAAACTGTAGGAATTGGTGATTGTTTGCTAGGACTGGATGACGTTTGCCTGGGAGTTCCTAAGGAACCAAGGAATAAAATAGCTATGCTGGTGACAAAAATTACGCTCTTTATCATTCAGAACAGCTGCTTGGCTGGAGAGTCACCCATGTTATACTACTTTTCTGAGAAAAACTGTGAGAAGGAAATAGTCTAAAGAAAATCATTACACATGGAATTACATAGCATTGTGATGTGAACAGTATAATAGGGATTGAAATAGTCCTGCCTTTATAAATCATGCTTCTGAAGTAAATTTCTTAGGAAGACTAGTGGAGCAGACTCTTGGCTGCTAGATTCCCAGCCAATATAAAGCAGCAGAGTCCCCTGACTTCAGTGGTGTAAGGCTGAGCTACATAGGCTAAGGGGGGATGAAACAAACCATTCATGATAAAGAAGTGAAGTTTTCTAAATAGCTTTTTTGAAGTGCCTTGTTAGAAGCTATTAAGAAAGGCTGAAATCCACAGGCTGAGAATGCTTTGAGAAGGATTAAAAATTGGCTACTGGTTAGAAAATAAAAGTCCCTTTCTCATTAAAGCAGCAAAACCTGCTGAGAACACAGAATTATTTAAGGTAACCAAGAGTAGGGGAGAGTAGCAAAGTTCTAGAAAGGCTAGGTAATAATACAGTGTAATATTACTTGCCCTTCCTATCATTCCCCTTCCTGCTGCTGACTGCACACTCCTGCAGTTTCCCCTTGCGCCAGCACAGGCAGCCACACAGCCTTTATGAACTCACTTGGCTCATTATAAAAAACCTACTCCAGAAGCAAAACCCAAATATAAATGGAGCGGACAAGCTCTCACTAAGGCTAGAAGGAAAGTGACCCCAAGCAGCAGTAAAGGCAACCTATACATTACCTCCGGCTGCAAACAGAAGTGGGATGGTTCTCAAAACAAACCTTCTGTGAAGACATCTTATGTTGGTGCAAGGTAAGAGCGGAATGATGTGGAGAATTTTCTTCGAGAGTCATGTCTGCAGGTATGGATTGTTCCACAAGCTACCTGGCTGAGATCTGCCAACTTGTAACATATAGGTTAAGCTGTGGATGAATACCAGAGGTGCCAATGGGCCTCCTCCCCTCTCCTTTGCTTTAAAAGAGCCAGGATGTCCCTGTTAGTTTGTATGTTCAAACTGCTTCAGAACTGCAATTTATTAGGTGTTTATGGCTTGAAGTATTAGCAATAATCAGAATATACCCACAGCTACCAACCCCAGCCAGGTGGCAGCCCTATTTAACCATGTGTGCTGCTTTTGACTGGGATAGAATTATTTTTTTCCATAGTAGCTTGTATGGGACTCTTCTGGATTTGTGCTGAAAACAGTGTTGATAATACAGGGGTGTTTTTGTTATTGCTGAGCCATGCTTACGCAGAGTCAAGGCCTTCTCTGCTTCTCAGACTGCCCAGCCAGTGAGTAGGCTGGGGGTACAGCACAAGAGGTTGGGAGGGGACACAGCTGGGACAGCTGACCCCAACTGACGAAACGCATATTCCAGACCATATGATGTCATGCTCAGCAATTAAAAGCTGGGAGAAGAAGAAGGAAGGGGGAGACATTCAGAGTTATGGCATTTGTCTTGCCAAGTAACTGCTACGCATGATGGAGCCCTGCTTTTCTGGAGACGGCTGAACACCCGACTGCCGATGGGCTTTTGCTTTACCTGTTAAATTGTCTTTATCTCAACCCATGAGTTATCTCACTTTTACTCTTCCGATTCTCTCCCTGATCCCACTGTGAGTGAGCAAGCGGCTATGTGGTGCTTAGTTGCCAGCTGGTGTTAAACCACAACACCATGGTAAACAGGAGCCATCACAGATACACGGCTCTGACCACACAACTCCCAAATCTCATGCACAGCTGGGGAAAGTCACATACAAAGCTTTCACAACATATGTCTGCAATTTTGCACAGAGCCCTTGACACTGATTTTTTAATACAAATTATTGAATAGCAAATGGATGTTTATGTTCCAAGTAAGGCTGACCCAGACCTGCTTGTCAGCAGGCAGGCAGGGAATAAGTATCACTGCTGGTCATTTTATTTGTGGGATGGGAATTTTACAAGCACTGAAACAGTAACATACAGTACTAAGTCACTGTCTCCAAAGACAACATTGATAAAAACAGTAAGTGGCACAGAATGAAAGCTCCATCCTTTCCTAGGCACTGAAGGATTAGCCCAGTAGCCAACAGGGAAGCAGAACTTCCTCCTGTGTATTGTCAGCTTTTATTGTGGCTTGTACCCCGAGTCATCCTGTTTAGAACAAAATAAATGACAGACAAGAGAGATGCCTTCTTTCTGGTGTTGTTCCACCCTTTCAGGATCCCAAGCCTTTTCATTATAATGAATATGTTGTTCCAAATCTCAGTTCTCTTACTTTAATTAAGTACTTCCTGAAAATAGGAGGCAAACTCATTAAGGTGTATTTCACTGAACACAGAATTTTTTGTGTTTTCCAGAAAAATTAAGAGTTGACAATCTTACTAAAGCTGAACAAAAGAAAATGGACTTCATGATTGTCTAGAAATTATTTGAGTTTAAAAAAAACCAAACACAACACAGTGATAACTTGCCTTTTTGGTTTCTTTTCTCTTTCTTAGTTTTACCATTCTGTGTTCTTCATACACAGATATATACAACAATGAGCAAAACTCCAGTGTCCAGGACCTGAAGCTGAAAAAATTAACAAAAGCAATCTGATTTCCAGGTGCTGATATGTACATTTCCCAAGGAGGCTAGTGACAGCCACATGTGATCATCAGGTCTGGAAACCTGTCCTACATTCAGAGTTTTAGAAAAGGACTTTATATTTACACTTATACACACAAATCAGGTATGTTCATGCAACCTTCAGTGTCTTTGAATACAGTATTTGGGCCAGTAGCATCTAAACTTAATGGTGCATCTGGCTGAAATCTTTCCCCCTTCCTGCTCCTCCCCTCCAATAAAACATTGTCCAAAGTGCTGAATTAGCAACATGAGCAATTTGTGTGAAAATGTTTGCTCTTTGAAATGTCTTATGCTTAAAAATTACAATAATGACAAAAAAAAAAAAAAAAAAAGAACCAGGCATCTAAAGCTATTTAAAGGGTTTAAAAATTTGGTCAGTTAACTCATGTAATAACTTACGTACAAGAAAGAGAAAGCATGGCAGCTGGGTTTGCTCACCCTTTGTTTTGGGTATTATGTAAATTAAATGTGAACGGTATCAGCCACATCCTGGATTGAACAAGAGTCTTGTGTACAGGAGATTGGACTAATCTTTTCTTCCAACATTTGCATAGCACAAGGACAGGCGATTGTCCCTGCAATTGTAGACACTGTTTCCCATTGAAAGACAGGTTGCTGAAGGTATGAAAGTGAATTACTGAGCTGATAAGTATTTGTTCCTTGTTTTAATTGTTTTGGCTTTTTGTAGAAGCTTCATTGTAAAGACATGGATTCAACACCAGAGATGACTAAGGCAGCACCCACATCGAAGTGTAGTGATAATTTAGTCTTCCCAGTTTAGCTGAGGAGATGACAGTCATCTTCTGTTGGGACAGGGTTGGGGGGAGAGGAAGTGTTCACAGCAAAAAGCTGTAGGCACAGATCAGTAGCTTCCAATACCCCTTATGACAATACTCTTTCAATACTTTTCATGTGTTACCCAAAACATAGGTCACAAAGGTAGGTCATTGTGTTGATGAGTTGTTTTGAAAACAAGAACAACCAGCCAAGCCCATCTTTGGAACATTATCAGCAAAATGGGTGATGCCTTTATTTGTAAAGGTGTGTCTAGCACCAGGTCCAGGTTTATATGGGGTTATGGTAGTGCTAGCCCTTCTCCATATGAATATTTGCCAGTGCAATGGGTGTTTTTACATCACACATGATGGTCATGCTGCATCATCCCTAAGTACTGATGGCAATTTGTTTAAATTTCATTAGATTAATTAATGGAAGTCCATCATGGACTAATAAACACAAAGGTGAGGATACAGTTTCTCCCTAAACCTGAAACCACTGCAAGATGACAGTGTATCAGCGAAAACACTTCTATATGATTGTCCTATTCTTGTAAATTTTTTCCTTTTTTTTTTCTCCTGTCTTTGGCTACTGTCTGAGACAAGATACCAACTGGATCAGCGGACATTTGATCTGATATATCTCATATTTGTAGCTGTACCTAGAAGTTAATATATAACGGAGTCGGATTGTTGCTGACACCTCACTTTTCTTATAGTGGTGCAGTTTTCATTGTGGTTTCTTTAGACAACATCTTTGAATGCATTGTGCTTTTTTGGCACCTTTCTTGTTCTTCTGCCTTTTCCAGAGAGGTTGCACAAATGGAAGATCTAGTCCACTTTCTCTTTGCCTCAGTAACTATTCTAGGCAAAAGAAAATAATGCTCTGTTTTTCAGATTACTTTAATATCTGGCATTTTTTACTGATTGTCCTTGGAAAGAGACAGAAATTCAGGCTTCTCCTTTAGCATCTGTCTCTGTAATGTTACACTTGTACTGTGTTGGCGATATTTGTGGCCAAGTAACACTGAACTGGAGCTCCCACCTAGTACTGGCAACACCAATTAGAGTCACCAAGTAGAAAATGGAAAACAGTTCCAAATCTGGGTTAAGTTCAAGAAGGCCAACAGCATCCTAGCCTGTATCAGAAATAGTGTGGCCAGCAGGAGCAGGGAGGTGATTGTTCCCCTGTACTCAGCACTGGTGAGGCCGCACCTTGAGTCCTGTGTTCAGTTTTGGGCCCCTCACTATAGGAAAGACATTGGGGTGCTGGAGCGTGTTCAGAGAAGGGCAACGAAGCTGGTGAAGAGTCTAGGGAACAAGTCCTACAAGGAGCGGCTGAAGGAACTGGGGTTGTTCAGTCTGGAGAAGAGGAGGCTGAGGGGAGACCTTATCGCTCTCTACAACTACCTGAAGCGGGGCTGTAGTGAGGGGGGTGCTGGTCTCTTCTGTAGGGTGGCTGGTGATAAAACGAAAGGAAATGGCCTCAAGTCACAGCAAGGGAGATTTAGGTTGGATATTAGGAAAAATTTCTTACTGAGAGGGTTGTCAGACATTGAAATGGGCTGCCCAGGGAAGTGGTTGAGTCACCATCCCTGGAGGTATTCAAAAAGTGCGTAGACAAGGTACTGCAGAACATGGTTTAGTGGGCATGGATGATGGTTGGACTCGATTATCTTGAAGGTCTTTTCCAACCTAAATGATTCTATGATTCTATGAAATGTTTTTGCTAGAAAAACAATGGGAAATGTTGTAACTTCTACTTTGCATCTCAGTACTAATTTGATAACTTACCAACATGTCTTTTGGTTTAGGTTGAACCAGAGTGATTATTTCCCCAGCTTTGGTGTGATCATCTAATAAAAATTTCACTATTTGTTTTCCCTAATTTAGGAGAGACAGGTTCAGTTCCTACCTCTGCCAGTAGTTTTCAGTGTGACATTGAACACTTTTCAACATTCAAGCCTCTTTTTATAAAATGAAGACAATGTTTACAGTCTCTTTTATAAAATGGTTTGAGATACATGGATGAAGAACATTGTATGAGATCTATTAATATGTTGCCATCAAAGGGAGAATAGGATTCATGTCACTGGCAATCACAGTTCTCACTCTTACTTTTTTCTGAAGGTATTTCTGACTCTCCTGATGGATAAGTCATTACAGCCTATGAACCAAATATAATTTAAAATCTCAGAAACTAAAAACACTGGTAAAGTGCACATCAATAGCTACAGTCTTGCTGGTTACGTCTCTGCTGGTATTGTTAATCACTGCTTTGTTAATAATCCTTTAGAAAAGTAAAAATAAATTACAGAGAGAATGCAATTATATTTTTTTCTTGGTGCTTTGATGCAAATTGTTTTGATCTAGAGAAAATAATGTTTTCTTCTTTTTCCAGGGAATGATACTTTCTCATTGAAGTTTCCACAGACTTGAAAGAATTATTGATTTCTAGAGTAACTGAGGTTGAAAGGAAGCTCTGGAGGTCTCTGGTCTCATTGCTTGCTCAAAGCAGGTCAGTTATATCTGGCTGATCAGGGTCTTACCCAGTTGAGTGTTGAAGAATGGAGATCCCCAACAGGCTTCTCTGGGCTCCTGTTCTAGGGACTGACCACCTTCAAAGTGAAAAGTTTTTCCTAACACCATATTAGACTTTCTCAAGGTGCAGGTTGTGCCTGTTACATCTCATCCTGTTGCCCTCCACCTCAGAGCAGGGTCTGGCTCTCTAGACTGTCACTTTCATTCAAATGTACTTCACACCCCTTATTGTAGACCAGTGCACGAGCCAGAGTCCTGCAAGGCAGCCATACATAAGCCTTCCTCCTACTTTGCAAATAAATTATCAGAAAGCTGATAAAGAACCTTTATACAGCCCAGGCCTTTAGTTCAAACCAGACCTTACATACTCTTTCACCTTTATGTAAATATGCATTTTTTAACGCTCTTTATAACCACTAAACTCCACTCCAAGGCCAGCTTATTCTCCTTAATGCTACAGCTGTAGTCCATAAATTCCCATAGAAGACGACCCAATTCCTCCTGTAGGAGCTGAAGTAGATTGGTAGGAATTATTACTGCAGTGTATGCTGTCAGTATTACAGTCCTGTGCAGGTTTCAGACTCAGCCATCATGCCAGTGAGGATCTTCTGGGTTTAGGGCATTATTTTAAAACTTCTTTTTTTCCTCTTTAAGCTTAAAGACACCCTGATATCTCTGAGGTTTAGGTCACTGGACACTGAGAGGTTATGCCAGGGAAATACCACTATATGCTTGCCCTCTTTTAATATTCATCCTTGGGTGCCTGCTACTGCCCTCTGGACACTGAGGGAGGGGGAGCTCTGATCTGGCTGATGCAACCATCCTTACGTTCTGTTAACACACAGAGTTGGAGACCTACAGAGTTCTGCTCTGAAAATTATGGCACAATAGCAAATCACCAATTACACTTTACTTACTTGTCACCAGAATAAACCATCTTCTGACCAGACCAACACACTAGGTCATTCCAGACCAAGCTAAAGCTAACAGGACTAGCAGAATATATACATAAAAACCTTGACAGTAACAGCTGTGGTCTGCATCTCAGTATTTACCACCTCGATAAGCATGGAAATACCATACCAAGAGAAAAGTTACTAATAAGAAATGCCTTTGAGTCTTACTGCTTTCACTTTGCTGAAGCAAACAAGCACCAGAGTGAAACTGGAGACCAAGTTCCCTTTCTCTTTCACTGTGTAGAATTGTGGTGAGATGTAATATTGTCTTATCCAGGATACAGTTCAAGTGCTCTGAGACTTTCAGTTCCTCTTCAAGCAGATGCTACAGCACAATACATAGCTCAGTCTTCCACTGACTTTATTACAAAAGCATTTGAGGTTACTACTCAGGTTCAGTACAGATAAGCTTGATGTCAAGTCAGCTGATAATTGGAAGAGTTCTTGGCTGTATATCCTGGCTAGCTGCATCCCCCTCATGGCCTTCAGCTCAAGTGATGTAGAGTTATGTCCATAGTTGCTGGGGACTGTAGACCAAGGGGGTCACATGCACACTACATAAGCACTTGGTGTAGTGATGCCCTGTGGGCATAAGGCAGATGCTGTTTTCTATGGTGGTCAGCGTTTTTCAAACCTGGCAGCAGAATGTTTTTTTAGCATGAAACTGAAATCGTATGTTTCATGCCTTAGGCCATAGCATGAGGGGATGTAGAGGTGTTTTGAGGGTGCAAAACCTTCTGGGATATGACTAAAAGGTTATATATGGCAGACCTGATGCTGTCTTACCCAACCTGCCTTTTGACCAGAGTGAGCTACCTCCAAAATTATACTTAGGCCTTATATAAGAGGGAATTAGTTTGCTATCTCAAGGGAAAAACAAAACAAAACACACACACAAAAAAAAAAAAAAACAAAAAAACAAAAAAAACCAAAAAAAACCCCAACAACAACAAAACAAAAAAAAACCACAAAAAAACAAAAACCAACCAACAACAAAACCAACCAACCAAGGAAAAACCCCTACCAAAACAAAGCAAACCCCAAATCCCCAAGGATTTCATAAACTAACATTTATTTAATGGAGACAGCAGGGAACCACAACAAGGGATGAACTAGGGAGCTTAGTAATTCAGTGTAGATGTGTACCATCAGAGAGTTATTTCAGAGATTTTTATGGAAAGAGGAAACAAGGGAACAGTTACTGGATGAACAGACTTTCCAAGGGGATGATTTATAGATAGAAAAATATTGCAATCACTCACATTAATGTAAAGTTGAAAGCAAGGGTAACCCAGCCTCCTGGCAACATGAGACACATACCAGTCTTCATGTGACAGAGAACCAGTAGCAACACACCACACACCATGGAGGATCAAGGAGGCAGGGTTTTCCAGGGTTGTTCACAGGCAGGAGATAAACTGATCACCAGCTTCCAATGATGCCACTGTAGATGGAGTTAGAACAGGTTAGCCTATGGACCTCAGGGCAACCTGAGACACTGAGACACTTCTTGGCTCATTTCATCTTGTGTGTGGGGGCCCAGATGCCCAGCAGTCCCCACCTGTGCACAGGTGGCACAAGAACTACACCTAGAATGCACAATCTGTTCAAGGACTTACGTTGGTCATCCCTTGCTTAAAGGCTTTGTGGGCAGAGGGGACCCAGGTTTTTTCCTTCTTATCAAGTAATTAAAGTAAAATTAACTCAACTTTTAAAATAGCATGTATAGAAATTATTAAACTTACAGGTTTTACCAAAATGACCCTCTCAAGACAGACTTATCCTTGTGAAGAGTCTGAGACAGTCTAAAAATTTGGATTTAATTGTAAGAAAGTAAGAAGACCCAAATATAGGATGTCTTGGAGGAGAAGTTGGTTTTGTTTTGTTTTGTTTTTTTTTAATTTAGTAACCACCATTATCTCATGGATCACTTGCAGAATCACTTATCTTTGACATGTAGATACAAACTGAATATTGAGCTGATCTTACTGATCTCAGTAAAATGAACAAATCAGGTGATTAAAAGTAATTGCATGTTTCTGTCATTACGTGAATGTCTCTTAATAGAGTTGGTCAAATAATTTAGTGAAAAACTATGTGGTGAAAAAAAAAAAATTACCAAAACCAAAAATTGCTGTCAGAATATATCAGCTTCTGTACTGTATTTAGTTATTAGAAATCTCCAGTTATTTGGGGATAAATTCTTCTTTCTCTCCAGCTAATATTACTTTTTTAAAGCTGTGATTTTACTATTTGCTATAGGTGTATTCATTATAAGTTTTTAATCTAGAGATATTAAAGCAGTTTGAATATGCATTACTTCTAAAACTGAAAAAGTGGAAAAGTTGATAAGCAGAATTAAATGCAAAGAATGAGGCAGTGTTTGTATCAATCTATGTCAAACAGAAGACAGCTGTTAGACTTTGGCATACATTCAGACTATATGTTTGGTTTTTAGAGACAGACCAAAATCTCCTTAGATAGTAAGTTAAAGAATTAAAGTCATTATTGGAATATTAATAATACACAAAAAGCAAAGCTTAAAAGGAAAGATTGTTCCTAACTAAGCTTTGTCTCTATTTGTAACATGTTTTCCTCATATGCATCCATTTTGTAACTCAAAAGAATGACCTCCAATTCAGGACTTCACATTCTAGCATAATGATTCATGTAGGAATATTAATACTAAACCACCTATATGGAAGATGCTGAATTTTGTGATGGTTGTGATTTTTTTGTTGTTGTTTGCTCCTTCTCCTAAAGAAGCTGAAAAAATCTCATCAACCTAGATTGTTGCTTCAGACATTCTGCGGAGCAGTATACCAAAGTGCCCATGTGTTGAGTGTTTACAGATTTGAAGTTTGGAGTTGAGTATGTGCCAACCCCTCTTCAGCTGTGAGCATGGAATCCTGCACCAAAATTGCTGTAGACCTTTCCTGGTATTTATGGTATCAGTATGGATTTCTAGCCATTTTTGTTTAAAATCATTTAATCATTCAGTAGTTATCACTCATGACAACCCTGAAGTTTTCTATGTCTGTGCAACCAACATGGAATCTTTTGCAAGTCCCTGATTTTCAGAGGCTGGAGCAGATGTCACATCTCTCTGCAGAATTCTGCATGGTTTTAGAGGTCTGGGTGGTAGTCTAATGCATGTCTGACACACAATACTTCTGCAGATGACCTGGGTCCAAGGGCTTGGGACTCACTAAAATTGTCCTGTTTGGTTTAGGGATAGGGTTGGAATAACTCTTACAGGAAGGTCTTCAAACTCTTCCTCTCATGGGGGCTGTACCTTTGCTGAAATATAATCAGCACTGGCAGATGACTTTGCCATGCTAAAAACATGCTTTTACTTTCCGTAGGTGACTGGGAATGCTTCTCCTAATACATCCTGAATGGACAGAGTGGTCTCAGGAGTGAGCTTCACGTCACACCTGAGGCAGGTTGTGTAGCCTTGTAATGCAGTGTTACCATTGCTACTAACATGTCACAGGGATTGTACAGAGTTTGCAAGGCCTAAGGACTGAAGCTTGTCAGGCTTGGTTTGCTGGAAATTTTCTTGACCTGACTGGAGTTTTGTTTTTACTTTACTTAGCTGTAACAGCAATTTTTCTAATGGCCATGTGGCTGTGTCTAATTTTTTTAGTTGTGCTTCTCACTGTATTGTACAGCCATGGTTTTAGTATCAGTAGCATTAACGAATAGTTGTTCTGTGAAAAGCAAGATAGTGATGCAGCGTAGAGAAATAACAGACCCGGTAGGAGAGCAGAGGCCTTGAGAAGTGGGTACGCAGAATGCAGTGTGGAAGGGTAAGGGCATGGAGTGATAAGAGCTGAGTCGCAGGCTGGTTCTAGAGGTCCCAGCCCACCAATGACCAGTTAAAGAAATGCAGACATGGAGGTGGGCAATGCTCTTCGTAGGAGTAGCAAAGCAACAGAACTTTACAACTATTCCACATGCATAAAACAAGTAATGTATAGTAAACTCAGATGTAATACAGAGTTGCAGACCAGTGAAGAAAGAGCAAGGTGTGAAAGCATAATAGAAGACGTGTATGTGGGGAAAAAAAAAAGAAAAAAAAAGGAGGGAGAGTAGGAAGGAGAAATGAACATCACAGGCAAAGGAATTTGGGTGCTGATTATTTACTCTAGCCCTTCCCCTCCAACTACATGGAAACCATCAACATTAGGACCCGGAGGAGCAGTAGAGAGCAAGAGTAACACCAGGAAAAAAGGTAGAAACGAAGAACCATGTGGTTAACATTTTAAACTGTGTTATTATGGAGACTTTTCTCTTCATAGCAACATCCTTCTCTTTTGTTTTCTTTTTGTAATAATTAGATCTGGACTGATAATAATTCATTGACTAGACTATTAAGATTTAATTTATACTATTCATAAATTTTTATCTTTTCATATAAGGTGTATTTACTTGTTTCACATAAGGTTTTGAGCATAGCATGGCTTAAGCATGGCTGCTTAACAGAACTTACCACGTCCTGCCTGGAGTTACCTATTGGTGACCTCAACTATGTGGCAAGGAAAAGCCATGTAGAGACTCCCTGTGCACAGAACTCCAAAATAAACTTCTTAGATACAGGGAGAAGAGAAGATCTTTAGTCTGTTGATGGCTGACAAATGCAACTTTGAATAGCTTGGTGTGACAACAGAGGAGGTATATTTACATCGGTTCAAAATTATACCAATGTAACCCCTCATATGACTCTGCCTGATTTCCACTATAGCTTTTTTCCTATAAAGCATTTTGCAGGAGGACTTCCTGTGACACATAAGGTACAAATCAGAATGTAAATACATATCTGTATGCTTCTCTTTGGCACTGGCTTTACCTAACTGAGTCTCCTCAGTTCTCCATTTAGTTGCCAGTAAATTCTGAATTCTGTTTTCCAAGTACTACATGTTTGTGCATGAGTTTTTGAAGCATCATGCAGGGATTTAGTGCTTTGATTTCCATTAAAATTAATGGTTATTGTGTGGCTAAAACAGTGCATGAGAAACAAAAAAAAAAGAAAATATGTGCCATCCTAAACATTCCAGTCATTATTTTTTATAAAATGCATTTATACACAGCTAGAAGGAGACTGAGTATCACTGTTTCTTTTATGGGTTACTAGTAATATCGAGAGTCTTTTAATACTTGTGGTCTATCTTAATGGCATCTGTTTCTGTGGAACATCTAAAAAAAGTTGCTATTTCCAGTCTGATGCTGATCAAAAACAATAATAAAACCATTTCTACAGAACTTGGGAAAAAAACTGTCTGTGCAATTATATATATTCCTGTAGGATACAGAGGCCCATTAAATTAAGCCCTCATGGTGCTAGCTGCTGTATAGAATAGTAAGATAGCCCCAGTCCTGCTAAGGGGGGATGAGTTGGATAGCAAAGATCTGTGTGAGGAAAGATAAAGCACTGAAGTGATATGCACGGAGCCTTCGGGTTCTCAAGAAATGCAGGTATTGACTTACCTTAGAGAGCCCCCACATTCCTAAATCTTTTCTCCTGAATTACCAGAGCTGAATGAATAGCCAGGGCAAAGGAGATCTCCAGGAATGTATCTTCAAAGTCTAAGGAAAACTAATTTTCAACACATTCACAGCCTTTTTTCCATCACTTCCCAGAAACGTTCTCACAGCTAGATTTTCATAGTGTGAATATATGATTCATTTATTTCCCACAATGGAAAATTAAAAGCTTGATCATACAACTAGTCCAGACTGTTCTCACAGAAAATTAGTGGGCCTGCTTACTCCTGATAAACATGGATAAACTTACTTCAATGCTCTATATGTGCACAAAATGAGGAATCTGTTGTAACACTGTAAACACAAATCTGTGCTAGCCAAAATCATGTTTTAGACTCAGATATAAGGTCTGAGACACGTTCTTGTTGCTTAGTTACAGAAGTTCTCCAACAGAGAACAGAATATGTGACTTGATAAGCATGGAAATACCATACCAACATACGAACATGAAAATATAAACTGAATATTTGTCAAATTAATCCTTGGCATTCATGCCACCTGCACCCGAAGTATTCGGGAGATTGTGAATAAAACTTTGAAATATGAAAATTACTTCTGAGGGTTAATGACAGAAAATGTGCAGAAGCTGAGTTCACGAGCCTATTAGTTGTTACAGAAGCAACGCTGTTAGACTGCAAAAAAAGCATCATGAGTTGTTCTCTAGTGCTCCCTCTGGTTGATACCGGGAACTGTAGCTTCAGGGGAAACACGTTTTTAACTGGAAGAGGGGAAATGACTGAAACCTCGACGAAATCAAGGACAAAATGCGAACAATAATAAAACTTCCTGAAAAGCCTAAGGTGTTACTTTCGCTTGGAGTAAATGATCCCAATGGGAGGTGACATTCAAACGCAATGAAGCAGAACCTGTTCCAAGTCTAAACTTGACCACACCCACATGTCCTTAATGTATGATAAATGAGCCACGATAGATGTACATCAGGTCAGTGATGCTGACACTGGCAGATGGAGATTTTTTTAACAGAACTCCCTGAATAATGGTATGCTTGTGGTAAGTGCTGCAGAAAGGATTACATTTAGCTAAATGCAACTGGACGTCAAGAGTGATAGGTATTTGCTTTAGGGTATTGACTCATTTATTCAGAAGAAGGAAATGATTACAATCTCTTTTTTAATTTAGTATCCGTAGACATTCCCAGACTTACCTGTGTGCAGGACAAACCTATTTATATGCTTGAGACTTGTGAAATAAGCCAAGCACATGAAAAACAAAAATTCATGGGAACTTGTTGCTCATGGGAATTCGGGAGTTCATGGTTAAGTGGCTCTTCTTCTGCCCACCTTGATATGCAGCCAGACGCCCTGGCCCTGTTTTGGCATGCTTCAGTCCTGGCAGCTCTGAAGGATTATGTTGGAGAAAAGAAGGTTATAGTGTGTGCAGGTAATCCCAGAATGCATATACGTGAAATAGAAGAGTATTAGGGGGCTGCAGCAAGGGCCAAACGTTCCCCATTACCTTTGCTAGCAGGTTTTTTTGAGTTTTTGTTTGGAATAAAAAAGAGACTAATTACTCAGCATCAGGGCAGTACAAGACATGTTTGCACCACCCTCCCTGTTCCAGCCTCCTGATTCCCTACCACTGATTCAATTGCTCACTTAATTTTAAAAACCAGCAGCGATGGCCAGATATATCAATGCCAACGGCAGTAACAAGGCAAAGGGCACGGGGGAGTCCTTCACTGCCATGTTACAACAACATGCCATCACTACACACGTTTCATTGACATGCAAAGCTGTATGACTCTTCACCTTCTGCCATTCACCAGCTTTGTGAAGGCACTAGGGAAAGCAGTCAGCTGTTTGGACAACTGGGTATCGTCTTTGCAGTTTGACAGCACCATTCAAAGCAAGGGGGTTCTGGCACCCTGAAGAAGCGTGTTTGACTGAGGTGAAGGCAAGGATGTGTATAGGTCAAGTGACTCTGGGATGCCACATATGAGTCTAGCAGGTATAACCAGTCTCATCCTCTTCTGGAGACAGCGTGCTGTGGCTGTTTGAATTCAACTCCTCTTTCCACTGTGAGTTCAGAGTCTTTAAAGTTTATCTTCAATCTCAAAACATTTAAGGGACAGTTCCTGTGACTGTGGCACTCCTGAACTTCTCGGAGAAAACAGCTTTTAGTTTCTAAAGGAGGATCAGGCAGCTGGCTGCAGGGTGCACTGACTGGTGCCCTCAGTCATTGGAGTCATTCTGCCTTGTCAAAGCAACTAAGCCTTCTCTGAACAGTTCTCTCCTTGAATCCTGTTTAGATTTCAAATGTCTGTCCTTCTGGTTTGTTTGGAAAACCACACGGTGAGAATAAACTCGAGAGGAGACAGCCATTACCTCGATTTGGTAGGTCTCTGACTGCATCAGGGTTGCTATTAGAAAATGTCAGTAAATTTAGGGCTAAAATCTTGCCTGCTGCGAGATCAGGCAAACAGATTTAAAAGCCCCTCTGTTGCCACACTGCCTGCTGTGTTGCTACTGCAAAGGAGGCAATTCAAAAGCCCTGGGCTACTAAACTAGTTTGGGATTTCAATGTGGAGGAGAACCTTTAGGATACTGACAGCCTTCAGAGGCAGATGAAAACCTATGAGCAGTTGTGTCAGTAAAGACCTGTTGGTTCACCCACTGCAAAACTCCTTAAATGGTCCCACCATAATTTGCTGAAAGCACTCTCGAGATGGGCATCATGAGATGATCCTGCTAATACATTAGGGAGAACTACCAAAATGTACTCTCCAGAGTACCTCCATACCCAGGCTGGAGAACCATGCGTGCCTCTGGGTGAAAGTGCCAAGTGTTTAGGAGACTGAAGAGGCTGATAACCTCTTTGTGAGATTTTCCATAACACTGAAATAGCTTTTAAAATTTGGCCCTTCCATCCCCGGAAAATTCCTTACATTTGCACCTAACAACAGGGCTGTAGTTCCAAAATGCCAGCATGTTTCAGAACCCAGCTGTCCCTTGCCCCCTCTAGCATTTATTACCTTGAAAACCAGAAGTCTTTTTGGTTGTCCAATACTGAAAACAGAATTTTGCATTTCCCTATTTCTGTGACTCAAGGCAGGAAGATCAGGTTCTGCTGTGTGGCCTCTTCCAACACTTGTAATAATGAAAGAGTTCTCCATTGGGGTTACTTTAGTTCAGAGTCATTACACAAATGCAGCATGCTGCTTTATCGCCCAGCAAAATGCAGCCACTTCTAGGTTGAAATGGAGGAAATGTTTTAACAGCAGAGCACAGAAGATACCTAAGAACAGAAGATACCGGAGTTAAAAAAGAGAACTAGTGTGTGCGTGAGGGTAGTGCATGCCTTGTGCAACAGCCTGCCAGCCGTGGCTATAGCCAGAACCAATAGTAGCTCAGTGGCAATTTATTTAAAAGCAACTAGCATTTGGGGGTTTTGCTAAGGAAGGATCAGGAAGGGCTAAGCCAGTTCAGTAAGAACAAGCACTGTAAGTGCAGATGAGAGCTCCCAGTCTTCTGGGAAGAACTTGGAAAGATCAGAGATGTAAACCGCGAGGAGCAGTTCCAGCGGAGCTGATACTTGCGCGTTAGATCGATGAGGAGAAGCATGAAAGTACAGCTGCTTCTAACACAGCAGGCATATGAAGGTCAGGGAACTGCAGAATTCTCAGTGTGCAGTGATCCTTAATATAAAAAATTTCATGACTGTCTGACAGGACCTGGTAAGAGCTGAAGATAATCTAACACAGCAGCTGTAATTATGGTTACAAATACTTCAGGGAAAAGGTAGAGACTTGCTTCCTTTACTTGTTTCCTGGGTAATGCTAAAGTGAGCAGGCATCTGGGACAGGCAGTCAGGGCAACAGAGACATTTTTCTTACCATCTCCACTGCCATCTACTTTAGTCACCTGCATTCCAGTCTCCTCCCTATCAAGCACCATGGTAGGTGTCCATGCAGCTGAAGGACTGGGAACACGGTACTTTTTTTTTAAAAAAAGCAGATGCCTCCAACAGATATTTAGGCAATGGGCATCATAAGCCCCTTCTACACTGAACTCACCTGTGATAGGATGATTTTCTCAGCAAGTATGGACTGGGGGTAGGCTGAAGAAAATGAAGTGCAGGTGCTCACCAGACTCCACCCATTTGTATCAGTCAGACCCCATCTATTCATAACAAAACAACAGGATGGCAGTTTTGCAGCTCTCCAGAATGGAACAATCTATCTGTCTTCTTTTGTCAGCAGTTCAGTAGGGATATCTGTTAAATCTGAAAACTAATGATGGTGAGCCCGCTCTGGTGAGCTGACCACGGTGTGGTTTTGGAATCTGGTTCAGTATTTTTGACACCATAGAAGACAAGGAATCCATTTAAGTTCTGAGATACGACATATGACCATTAAGGAAAAGTGTTGGCCTGCTGAGCCACTACAAACTTGTCGTGACTTTGGTGATACAGCTCCTGAAATATAAGGGAGATTGGGTGAGAAAGCAGCAGTAGAGGGCAGGGGTATAGCTTCTCTAAGGTAAGAGCGATGCCCAATTTAATCTGGTAGGTAAAGGGTGAGAAATGTTTGAAGGTGTATGCTTCTATAGCAGTACTGTTAACATACAAGCATGGTGTGAGATTATAGCCCCTTCCTCGTGTTTGCTGTATGTACAAGAGATACCGATCTGAAATAACTTAACTGAAGCACATGTAGCAGCTGCATGACTCACCCCATTTTTGCTACAGAATTAGTTCTGTGCCTGTCTTGTGTCAGCCTGTTCTTGAAACCACTTCCTTAATTTACTTTGTCTAGATGTCATGGCTTAATCACTTGGTGTTGAAACCAATCTGAGGTTACAATAAGTCATTCACCTTATGTTTGAAAGCAGGCTGTATACGCAGAGTAAATTAGAGGCAAATTTTCAGCCTAGCATCCATATGACTTCATCAAGAATAATGTGCTGTGTTGTGGAATACATTTACATTATGTAGGACAGATTTGTTTAACAGCTCAGCACTAAAAAACTCCAGAGAAATGAAACTGCCAGATTTCCCATGCAGCTCAATCCCCACCAAGCAATAGGCAGCTGCATGGTTGGAGGGATATGAAAAGAGCTGCACCCTCTTTCCTCCACTTCCCCTCTCTTCTCATGATGCAGTGAGCAGAGCGCAACAGGGGATGAGGATCTAGGCCTTAAGTTTAGCACTTTTAAGCTGCCAGGTTGCAACTGAGGCCTGAATTTCATCAGGTGTTCTCTTGCGCACTTACTTACTTACCTTCCTTTCTCATGCTTCTCCAAATATTCTTCTGTGACTGCCTGACTCAGTTGTCAACATGAAGGACAGGCATGTGGGTGTAGGTCATTCTTATATTCCAGGGGCCTTCCAAGCACCAACACTTGGAAAGAGGCTTTTGGGCAAATAAAATCCAGTGGTATGACAGACTTGCAAGCACTGTGAAAGAGCAGGTTGGGAGAGGAAGAAAAACTCTCAGGGGTACTCAGGCAGTCTGTGACCCTCTATACCTGGGAGGCCTAATTAGCTGGATGCTACAAAAACTTGCTTGCAGCTGACAGGAAAGGTTTACTGTTGGGAGAGGAGAGGCAAGAAGGGCTGTTTCCTGCAGCGGGAGAGCAGTGGAAGTTTTCTTAGGTTCTGAGGCGCAGACACACAGCTTTGGGCTGAAGGCACTGGGAGCATGTGAAGCAGCATGAGGCAGTATCAGGACCTGCGGAAGGCAGGTTTGATGTGTTAAATGGAGCAGATCATCTTTGCCTGTGTGGCTAGAAAGCAGGAAAAACTAGTGGCCTGTGAGGCACGTGATCCTGCAATAACTGTGGGCAGCCCACAACGGGCCTAGTAAAAGCACATAAAATAATGCTCAGTGAATCCAGTGTTTTCAAGGGTTTACCTCAGGTACCAAAGTGAGCAGGCTTCTAGTCTAACTTATAGATCAAGACTTCTCTCCTGAGGAATGGAGCCACTGAAGCTCAAAAGCTTTGCAAATTATCCTGTGGCTGTCTGAACTCCGGTCCTGTTTGAAAAGACCCCTAATTAGCTGATACGTATGAAAACAATGGCCTTCAGGTTCTCTAGGTTAGGCTGGATGGGCTAGCTAGGGCTGCGTGCACTCAAAAGGAAAGCTAGTTTTTGAAGGATTCAGGTGGCTGAGTGCAGATACTGTCCTGTTGTCCTCTTTCACACACAAAGAGCAGGCAGAAGGAAAGGCAATGTGTAACCCTTGAAAAAAAGGTTATTTCTACAAGTATATTGCTTGCATCAGCCCCTCACAGCAGTGAGGAAGATACATGCCAACTCCATTTCGTCCTTGTCTGAGTACTTGTGGAAAGCCTGTTACAGTGAGAGAAGCCATAGGAGGAAGAAGTTTGTCAGAAGGCGAAAACAGCAGCATGACACTTAAGTAGCATCACTGAGGCATGATCCATCTTAAGGTTGTGGAAACAAAGCTCTGCTTAAACTAAACTTAAGTAATGGAGGGTCTGATTTTAATGGGAGAGGCCAGGTCAGGCTTTTGCTGGGTTAACAGGGATAACAGGTCCTAAAAGGTGAAGATGCCATGCAATTTTACTGGTATCCAACTGGTGAACTTCAATTCCTAATATCTGAGATTTTCAGCAGCAACTTGGGCGAGATCAGCTCCTCTCTTACGGACTTCGGTGAAAATTTAACCATGGATTCAGGGAGTAAAGCAAGGTGAACACTTGGAAAAGTGGCTGCCCAACTTCTGTGCAAACTCAACACTGAATCAGTGCCCTGAAATGAAATGCTAACATGTCTGCCCCTTACCACTCCTGACTGAATTTGTCAGTTGCTCCAGTGTTAGGAAAATGGATTGTAAACACTTTAAGCCAGAACTTATTTTCAAATGGTACTGTGAGGTACCCAGCATTTCTGAGGGTGCTGTAAAACAGAAATGGTATGGTTTTAGGAATGCTATTGTCCAACTGCCTGGACAAACATGAAGGGTTTTGAAATAATACATTCTTCCCTGCACACTTTGAAGGTTCATACCAACTTTATCTTTCCTTCTCTATTGAAATACACTTGCAGCCTCTCTGTGCTGTCCTCTGGGCAGCTGTGTTCTGTTTCAGCATGTTCAGGTTGTGGGAGAGCAGTGTGTTCTTTAAGGTTAAATACATTTATCTTCCTTAGGACTGGGCCACACAGTACGTGGAACAGTTGTTTCTGGGACACGGCAGCTGCAGAGAAGACTAGCAGACCTAGAAAAGAGAAAAGCCAAGTGTACAGCGAGTTTTCATTAAAGAAAAGACAAGGTGATGTCAGTCTCAGAGAAATGTACAGTCTCTCTACACTTAAAACAGGAAATGGAAGAAATTCACATAGATGTAGTTGAAAAATAGGTTTAGAAACCTACCATATGGAGTAATGGCATCATGTTTTCTCCATGTTGTTACGGTCATCGCACCTATTGCAGTTTCAGACAGATAGTTAAATCAGGGAATGTCCTCATATTCAGTCAAATGTGTGTTTCGAGATGAAATCTGCCCGATGATCTCCTATACCTTGTGTTTACAAAAGGCGGAAGTGGTAACACAGGATAAACCCACCACGGTTTTCACTTGTGCAGCTTTATGTACAGCTGTAAAGCACCTGCAGAGTTCCTGGCAGTGTAGTTTGGTTTGGTTATAGTAATCGCTATCCCCTACCTCTGGCTGTACTCAAAGCTCAGAAAATACTGAGCACCAGTGCTCTTTGTGCTCTGTAAACTGTAGTATAATTTCAAGCTCGCAAGAGCTGCAATAAATTATAAGAATTAAATTCCAGAGGAGGGAGAGGAGATGAACACAGATTGTGAGATGCTGGAAACCTCTCTCTATTAGAGCATCTGCACCGTGCCATCCTTGACATTAACCACCCTCCTCCTGTTTCACCAAGCAAAGGCCCCCTACAGCGCTGTGAGAGGGAAAAAAAGCAACAAAGCTGGAGATTCCTTGGCTTTCCCTTGTGACTTCAGGTTCCCTGCGCAGCTGTTTACAGAACAGCTTCCCAGCTGGAGCACTCCGCTCCTGCCTCGGGCACAATGGTCGGCCCCATCAGTCACGCCTGCCGGCCCCGGGCACGGCTCTCCCCGCGCGGCTTTCGGTCCTTAACCACTGTCCACTGGGAAGCTCTAGCGCCTAAGATGCCAATTACATATAGGATCATATATATACAGAATACGTATGTATGTGTATGAGCGTTGGTGACTCCTTTTCACGTGCTGGAAAGCGTTAACGCAAAGGTCTGTCTGGGTTAGGACCAGCATGAATTACCCCAACTCCTTAAAGGAGATCATGAGCAGCTGAAAAGTCTAAAGTGAAGCCGTCTGTCTTCTTGCCCGCGTCACCGTAGGGATGAAAAGATCTGTTACCATACCAGTATGTGCGTGAAAGCGGCCGAGCGCAGCCTAACCCTTAGAAAGGAAGGCCTGCAAAGAGCAACTCGCGAATGAGCAGCAGGCAGCGGCTTGGGCCGACCTCGGAGCGTGGGGATCTGGCGGGCCGGGTTTGCGGGTGTCACCACACGCAGCGCAAGGCGCGACGCAGGCCGCTGGGGTACGCGCCAGCGCTGAACACGTCTGCAGCCTCCCTCAACGGCACAGCTGCCAGCCGGGCCGTTCTGGGGGGAGGACGCCTGCGGAAGGAGAGCAGTTGCTGCCCTCTCTGCGGGGGGTTGGGTTCGCAGCCCCCTCCGCCAGCGGAGAGACCGGGGCGGGGGCAGAATAGCTCCTTGTGCTGCGTTACCGGCGCCCCCACCCCCGGTCCCTGCCTGTATTCTGCCTCTGCCTTCGCGATGCCCAGCGCTCCTGCCAGACACCCCCCGGCCCTCCGCACTTCCTGGCCCCCGGGCCGGGCAGCGCCCCCCCCGCCGCCGCCGCCGCTGCCGCTGCCGCCGCCGCCGCCGCCGTGGAGCAAGCAGGGCGCGGAGAAAGGCGGGGGGGGGTGGGGGGGAAGCGCTTCCCGCGCATGCGCAGGGCGCCGCGGCGTTTCCTGAGGGCGCTGACACCGAGTTACTTTTCACCTACTTCGCCGCGCCGCGTCCCGGCGGGGTAACTGTCGGTCAAGCGGTGGCGCTCAGCGCGCCTGCGCGGGACCCCTTTCCACGGGACGTGCCGGCTGCCGTGGGGCTGCCGCCGTGGTGGGGCTGCCCTCCTGCCGCAGGCCCGCCCGGGCATCTCTCGGCAAGACCACCACCCCCCACCCCCCGGCAACTGCTGTTCGCAGGACGGACATCCAAGCCTGCCTGCTCCCCGAGTTCTCCCCCCCCCCCCCCCCGCCCCCTGCGGGCCAGAGCGCGTCTGGGGGCTCAGCCTTTCCACGGGGAAGGGGAAGCAGGGCGGCGGCGAAGCCAGGCGGGTGGCACAGGTTCTTGGTAGGGGTGCGTGCGCTCGCCTGCAGCAAACGTCGGTGCGTGCTATATTTGTCAGGTCGGCTCCCCTTCCCCTCCCACCGCCGCTTATTTTGCAGCCGAAAGGTTATGGGCTTGCAGGGCTCACGCTGTAGATACCCTAGTGCTTGCTCATCTTCGAGGCTGGCAAGGGAAGAGCGTGTTTTTACTTCTAGCGCAGTGTGGCTGTGCGCGGGGTTACTGTCGGTCACTGCTGGAGGGCGTGCACATGTTGCTCCGCTTGCTTTCCTTCCCTTCGGAGGGAAGGGGGGGGCCTTCTGTGCCTCGCATCCTTCAAACCACGCTTCTGGTTTCCCTTCAAAGGCTGCTGGCGAAATGGTAACGCAAGCCCGTACTGCTCCGCGATTACCTGGCAAAGTAATTTTCAGCTGCCCCAGTGGTACGCTGCGTGAATGAGTCTTCTGTTGCACGCAAAGCTTACACCAATGCTGTATAGATTTTAGCATGAAAGGATTACTTCGAGTGAGAATTTTGATCTTGGATCAAGCGTTAAGTGCTCAAAAGAGACTTACGAAACCTCTAGACCAACACCAAACCTTTCTTTCTGAGCTGGCAGAACGTGATGGAGAAAAGAGTTTAAAAGGGGAAAAAAAAAATTCTGCAGTCTTTTCTAGGAGCAAATTGAAATGCTCGCTCACTCTGGAAGAGGTGGGTATCTCTACAGCATTAAAACCACAGTGGTGAGGCATCTACAGCAATTTTTAAAAGAGCTAAAATCAGTATGTTGTAGATGTGGTTACTGAGACTGGACACGTGAATCCTTGCAGCTGGGTTGAATTTTGCACTTGGCGGGTCTAAATACATACTTTTTGTAGGTGCAGTTTACCCAGTCTCAATTTGGCCTCTTGTATTTATTCCACAAATTTACCCTGTGGTCCTTAACCAGGAAAATCAGGTGAAGAGCCTGTCCCTCTGGGCTGCATGTAGCTAGAGCACCACTGTTCCCTATGTTCCAAGGACATTGCTGTAAAGGATGGTGAGGATGACCCTAACTGGCCTGTGAACTGAAGACTTGGATTATCCTTGGGTTTTTGTAGCTCAGTTTCAGGAATGTTTGTAGTTCTTCCTGACGCTGTAATCACTTTTTTCTCTTTAACTGTCTTAACAGCAGGATAGGCTCTCAAAGCACAACACAGCAGTCCTCCCTTGGCCTAGAAGAGACCAAAATTGAAGGAAATTTAATGCTGCAAGAATTTGTAACATGATACATGTTCCCGTTTCTTGTACACCACTCCATAAAAGCAACTGAAGTACAGTTTAACTGTCATTACATAGCTGCACAAGAGATAAACAAATTTTTTTTGTTCTTTCACAAGCTACAGATTGCTTCTGTTTAGCTACTCGAGCTGTAGCACAGGCTCACACAAATGACACGGTATTGCACAGCAATGTAAAATTAAGCAGTAGAGAATTTAGGAAGAATGTTTCCTCACTCTTAGAAGCAGCTTTGTGATTTGCTATAGAGTTAAATGCTTCCATTGTTTTCCTTCCCCCTTGTGTTTTTTGCTGTTTTTCACTGGGATCCCACCCGTCGTTCCCTTGTAGGCTTTCTTCTCTCCACTTCCAAAGCACTGATTGATTTCTTTTGCTCTCTTGCTTACTACTCTGTTGTTACCAGGTTGCTGCGTAAAGTTGTTTACTGGTCATCCCTGTGCTGTAAAAAGGCACAAATAAATTGAGGGGAAATACTTAGATTTGCTGTGGGAAACGGGGTGGTGGTAGGAAATTAACCATTTTACCACTTTTACAGCCTTTGAAGTTATTTCCTGCCCCTTCTCCCCCCCCCCCCCCCCCCCCCCCGTTGCCCACACCTGTTGATGAGATTTTCCACCTGTATTTGTTATCTTTCAGAAGTATTTGAGGGAAACTGCACAATTGCTGTTTACTAAGTACTGAACTGTCTGGGGGCCCATTATACATACCAGTAACTCTTCTGACTTCCTCCTGAATACAGAGTTTATCAAAGCTCTAATTTTTGTTTTTCTAGTGGGATAGTATCTTATTTACATTTATTCACACAATTTTATTGTCTCCTGAATTTCGTAGTAGCTGTAGACTTGCATACATACCAATGAAGAAGCAGGTTTTATACTTTGAAGATAAAAGAAGTGTCAGCATGCTTGGGAGGACAGAATTACGAGGTAAATTGGGTCTAGAT
This sequence comes from Astur gentilis, assembly GCF_929443795.1. NCBI lineage: Eukaryota > Metazoa > Chordata > Aves > Accipitriformes > Accipitridae > Astur > Astur gentilis. The sequence goes on along the minus strand of NC_064919.1, from coordinate 35,402,933 downwards.
AAAAAAAATCTTTTGATGAGTGGCATACCAGAGCTGGTATTGCAGTCCCTTCCAAAAGACCCTGCCTTCCATGGATTGTGTTCTGGATCTGTTCTTGTGAGTGCTTGCTCTTTCTGTGCTCTTCCTTTTCCTCCTTCCTTGTCGTCTGTCCTTGCTCTACAGGCCTTTGTCCCTCCTTGTGTCGTGTCAGTGGTGACTCAGAGTTGCAACCAGGAATCTCAGACTGCAGCAGCAGAAAATGTTGTGCTTCAGGCAAGAGCATCTCTTCCCATCTGTCTCACAGTGATTGTGTTTGAAAAGCGGATAGACACATATACAGCATTTTCAAGCACCATTCCTGTCCTGCTATATTTTAAGATGGTTTTACACTCTAATCTGGACAGCTTAAACTGTAAAAGAACTGTTCTTGAAAAGGGTAGAAAGCTCATGCTTCTGCAGCGTTTCTAACAAGACTGGACATGTCTCCCCAGCTTGGAAACTAAGCCAGTTGAGCTGGAATTTTATTGTAAACTGGATTGCCTTTAAAAATAGCACGGAGTTCCAATTCAGTTTCCTTGGAGGTGTAATTGGAGCCTTGTTTAGTGGAATATTCATTATCCAGCCTACAAAGGCAAAAATTCCATTATACCCAATGTTGTGACACCCTCAAAAGTCCTGTATGGTAAAGACAGAAATTAGGATCTTTTAAGTGTTCATTTTCAGCTTCCTTTTTAGAATCAGGAATTTTAGAATTAGGAACTAGAATGACATTATCTCAAATGTGGGAGTTTTTTGGTCAGATTTTTTTTTCACCATTAGCAGGAATATTGTTAGCCTCCTTAGGTCTTGGTTAAGACTTCAGTCACGTATCTGGGATTTCTTAAACAGATTTCTGAAATGATTTAATGTAAACATGTGTGATAAATGAGGCTGGGTATGGAACTAAAGGGACTTAATTTTTTTATAAGGGGTTCACAGTCTGCAAATACAGTGCTCCAGGTACATGAAAAATGTTTATATGCTGCAACAACTGTCTTCATATTTGGTGTTTACAAACTACCTGGTTACTGGCTGGAAGTGTTGTGCATTACTGCAGTACAAACGGTAAAATATGTTGTGAGAATTATCATGTGTAATAAATGATAGTGGTAATAAATGCTTTTGCATCAGGCTGGAGGTAAAATCATAAAGCAAAATATCATGAGGAATTCAAAGTCAAAAAGAGGATAAGTGGAAGTTAGTTGTTGTACAATAAGCTTTCCTCTCTAAGAAAAGTTGCGTTCTCAGTTTCTTTGTTTTCAAATGGATGTCCAACATCCATACGGTTAAATTAAGTGGTGAATATTTCTCTCTATGTGCGTGAAATCTGGGTATTTTTCTCAACTGAGCTCCCTTTAAATTTTCTTTAAATGGTCAAACTGTGTCCCACAGTGTACACACAGGTGCTGCAGGCTGAGAGGCTGACAAGCATACATACACTTGCAATTGATTGCAAGAGTAGGGCTTTCAAACAATCCCTTTTGGTCGTGCCCAGTTACTCTTCAGGGTTTGTCACCACAATGATTGGCACTGTACAGGTCTGAAATAACAGTGAACTGTGGCCACTTGGCTGTGAAAATGTTCTACCTTTATAATAATTCTTCTATTAATACTGTGCAGCTTTTATTTTCATGCCAAAATGGTAACACACACTGATGAGCACAATGAACAAGCTAAATTCTCTGGCACTAACTGTTCCTTACAGCTTACAGATCTACACTGTGTCTAAACAGCCTTGTGCTCTGAACAAAAGCTTTCCTATTGGAGAAGTAACTCCCTTTGATTTCAAGAACTGTGCTGAACTCCATAATCTCTTCCTGTTCCATGGCTGAGGAATTGAGGGGTTTAATACTGGAAGCAAACAAACAAAAAAATCTCTGCAGCATGGCAATTTAAAAACATATAGTTCAGTATGGAAACAAATGTGGAGCCCAGCCCTCTTACCTAGGGAAGCAAGCATGTTCATTTTTATTACAGTAAGAGCGGGATTATTGCTTTACATCATATGCTGGTTATTTAATTTTCCTTTCAGAGGCTGTAGCATGCTCTGGGTAATTACCTGTTAGCAATAACTAAAGCATCTGCCTGGGTCTGAGACCTGGCTTTACAACCCCAGCTGGTTGAAGAGACTAAGTAGTACACAGATAATAAATACAGCTATCTAGGAGGTAGAAACAATGGGGATATGCCTGGGAATTTTCTCCCCCATAAAGGTAATATTGTCTTGATAATTCTTCAGACTGCCATTATAAAATACAAATTGGACATTTTAGTGTTGAACTGAATAAAACTCTAAATTGTATAGCTGAATCCCTGTTCTTTGAATTAAGCCCAGAGCCTGCAATACAATATAGATTGAATCGAGCAATCTCAAGCCTTCCCTTTGTTTCCCTGATTTCAGTAATTTTGGCACTGGTGTGAAGTCATCACAGCTTGGTGTATCTTTACCAGGGGTTGTATTAGTTCAGCTATTCCTAAAGGAAATAGTGGGTAGGTGAAATGGAGGTAGAATGTCCATGCCACAGAAACACTGTTTGAATTTTTGAGATTTGTGGGTTTGATGTATCTTCCTCCTTTTTCTATTCAGTTGTCGGGGGGTGGGGGTGGGGTGGGTGTTAGACATTGTTTCTGCCTCTACATTATCTCATTATATGGCATATGAATCCTAAGTGTGGTGCTTGATATAGTTCAGATGCAGGATGTGGGTCTTGGCTCTGAGGACTGTTTTATGTGCTAATGTCAGTGCCATTAAAAGAAGGGTACAGTGAATACATTTTTCCAGACCTGATATTAACAATAACGAAGATATGAACCCCAATGCAAATGGATGCAAGAGGTCTGGGTTTGGCTGCTGAACTGCACACACTTGTGATTCTATTTAATCAACAATGTAGAGATGCTCTAATCATGAGTAATTTTTGGCATTCTTGACCTATTACCTAAGCAGTTCTCTGAATTGGCTTCTAAGGTACTAAGAAGAGTTACAGTAAAGTACACAAGCAGCCTTCATAATTGTGTCCCCCTCAGGGTCACCTGGAGCTTTGCAGAATGCGAGGAAAAATCCTTTTCCTGAAAAGAAAAAAAAAGTGAAGGGTTTTGTAGAGGTCTTTTGGTGCCAGCAAAACTTGTCTCGCCTGAACATGCCTGAAGGAGGAGACTGATGCATTTTCTGTGATTCCTGAATATAAAGGAGGATATTGACTTCTGGCTGGGGATATGGGTAATATTGGTTACAAAGGTTATCTGTCAAGATGATTCTTCACAGCCAGGAGATTTTACTTCTGTTTCAATAGTAGCCATGCACACTTGGAAAGAGAAGTTCTGTCCAGTTTTAGGCCACAGGGGTGTCTTGAATTAAGTGATGACCAAACCTTTGGTGGCATTTATGTTTTACAATTTACAGCTTGACATTTTTTGTTCCATACGTACACCAAACAAAAGCCATTAACTCACTTTGCTTTGCATGTCTCTGCCCATCCTAGGAAGCATTCAGCTCACTTCTGCTCAGGCACTGCCAGAATAACAACAGAAAAAGCTGTCAAAAATAACCAAAAAATCCCACCCAAGTACAGCAGGATCCAAAACATCTTCAGCTTTGAATGGGATGGTGGAGCCTCTAGGTACTGTAGTGTATCAGCACATGAAATCTGTGTGAGAAGGGGACAAGGACCTACAGCTCCAAACTCCAGCTGCATCTCTTCCACCTTCAAAACCAGTGGCCTTGTCCAAGGCTTAAAAGTCCATGTGCAGATTAAGTAAAAGGGACATACATCCTTTCATTTCCTCCTGTAAGTTATTTGGAAGTTTCTCTTCACATTATTTTTAAATGTCATTTGTTTAGCCTGGGCAAAGTGTTTTTTGTCTGGAGCAAGGGTGTAGAGGAGTGAGGGTCTTTGTAAAGGAGAGACCTAAACTTACATTCTTTTACACAGTACTGAGGGATCTGCACTATGCATGGGGCTCAACCTGTGCACAGCTTCCCTGGCAGAAGAAATCAGATGTTGTTCGTAGTGATTTGTACCAGTTTCTTCTGTCTTCTTGCATGTAACTGCACATGAAAATCCCAGAATCACACGGGCTCAGTGTGGGACTCTCTAAGAATTTGTACTAGTCACAGTGTAGTGTTGGCAAGGGCGTTCAAGCTGTATCTTTTTTTGCTTACAGATCACTTAGAAAGGCAGCCCCATGTGCGATGTGTTTATGAAATCTGAGTCAACATACTTTGAAGCTGTTAGACAATTGTCCTCGTGATTCCAAACTTCTATCTTAAAAAGTAATAATTGAGGGCCATATATATATAAAAATAGGATTCATGTACCTAGATGGGTTTTTTTATTTCAAGTTGAGCATCTCAGCAGCTTAACTAGGAATGGAACTACACTCTTCACTTGTGATGGGTACGCCATGACCAAACAAGTGGTGCCAAAATTTATGCTAATTTAACATATCCATGGCCTAGTATTGTGTGTGTTTCTCTGGGTAAGAATGAAAACTTACCTGTAACTGATAAAACTGGAAGAGAGATATTTTCAGACTATGCTGCCATGTCTCAAAATTATCACCTTCCCATTGAGTATAGGTCTTGCTTTGTAGCCTTGTTTCAGGAAGGTTTAACTGCCTTCCTTAGTCAATGTTAAGTCAGAAAAGTTGGGACAAGAAGTAGCGAAGAAAGAATGGTATGTCAAATTGGACAGAGAAGAGCTGATGGGTAGAACAGCTAAGCTGAAAATAGAAGAAGAGCCAGTAAGAAGAGGTTGGTTGACAAAGAACTCTTGAGGTGAGTTTTAGGAAAGAGAAGGATAGAAGGCCAAAGGATTTTGCAGCACAGAAGAGGAAATGAAACATCAGGAAAGCTTAATTTTCCTTTTGAAAATGTAATAGTTCTGTTAACAGCTGTCTGACCAACAGGAGAACCCACCTCATGTGTATGTGTGTGTGATACAGTGAGAGCCTTTGCCCACGCTCCTTAGGAGTTAACCTTCCAGCAGTTAACCTACCATCTGTTTGGCAAGCTACAGAAGGGTATCAAGAATGGATTACTATGGGTAATAACCATAACTTTCAGGAAAGCTATGGTTTTCTTCTAGCTTTTTCCATCACTGGTTCTTACTGCGTATTTCAGTATATTCAGCATATTTGTCTTCACTGGGTCTCACAAGGCTGGTCTGCATTGCACTGGGCAGTCTTCAGGGAATCATTCCTGAGCAAATATTCACACAAGGTTTGACCAAACAGTAGCCTACTTCAGGCACACTGACTGTGTCCACAGGAGAATAGTGCTCAACTGTAAATTCACTTTCTTCCTTACTAAGAAGTAGCTTCCTTGCGTAGACAAGCTCTAAGCCAGTTTGTGTTTAAACTAGCAGTATATTGAGATGGAGGAATGCCTTCCAGTAATTAGGCATATTTGCAGCATGTCCCAGCAATTCAGAGATTTGCTGACTTGAAATAGCAAACTCCCTGTGTGCATGAGCCAGCCTTTAACACTGGTCTGCAGTGGTGTAATGTAACTGAAGGCGTTGGATGCACCCTGCTTTATCCTGTCACAGAGTCTGGCTCCATGGGCTGCTGTTAACTAGCGAGGCTAGTACAGGCTAGGACAAATAAAGGAAGTCTCTTTTGTAGGGAACAAGGTAGAGGAAGGAGAAAAGTACAAGGGAGTATGAGGTATGCACTGGCAAAGACAGGAAATCCATGGAGATAATTCTCTGTACCCAGCATGGGAACTTGTTGATATTTGCTTTTGTACTACAGTATTCCTCAGGATAAATATGGATTAGATGGTTTAGAAACCAGTCTTGTCAAAGAGAAAAGAGGTAAAACAATGTGCTCCAAATACATTCTCAACTGTGTATAATTTGCATAGTTGCATTAACACCAACAGATGAGGATTTATCCATTTATTTAAAGGTCATTAAACACACGAGTAATTAATTAAGCTTGTGAGAATTTGAAAAGCGCAAACTTTGCTATGAGACGCTCAGTTTTAACCATCTCCAATGTTGCCTTGCAGCTAGCCATAGGTGTGCAGGATTTGGATGTCATTTGTATGTGCCAGAAGGAAGCTTTTCACATAGACTGGTTTGACAGAAGGGTTTGAAAAGGTTTTTCCTTTAATATGTGCATGTGAGGCCCAGGTTCTCTAATGCAGCTTCATATAAATCAGTAGTATTATTTTGGCTGATGAAACTGTAATCACTAACTAGCAGAAAATACTGCTGTCTTGATCCATGAGTATATGAAAGGCTGAAATGAAGTTTACCATCAGTTTACAAACTGGACTTGAGCTGATTTTGTAGGAAAGGTCAGGGCTGATTTTGTCCTGCCATGACTGGGGACTCTCCTTTATTTTGGGTTTATATGGAACCGAGCACAACTTCATTTTGGTTGTAGCTGGTCTCCAGCGATGTAAAATAATCACTCCTCTGATCAGAGCAACAGGGAGGAACTTGATTCAAAGGTGAGTGATAGTTATTTGTGGAAGCGTCAGAAGTGGGGTTATGTTGTGCATTGCTTCACAGCCCCTCTCTCCTATACCATTACCTGGATGGACTATTGCATTCAGTCTCTGCTTCATGGCCATACATGGTACTGTTGTGGTTTAACCCCGGCCAGCAACTAAGTACCATGCAGCCACTCACTCACTTCCCCCATCCAGTGGGATGGGGAGGAAATCGGGGAAAAAAAGAAAGTAAAACTCCTGGGTTGAGATAAGAACGGTTTAATAGAACAGAAAAGAAGAAACTAATAATGATATTGATAACACTAATAAAATGACAACAGTAGTAATAAAAGGATTGGAATGTACAAATGATGCACAGGGCAATAGCTCACCACCCGCCAACCGACACCCCGCCAGTCCCCGAGCGGCGATTCCCTGCCCCCCCACTTCCCAGTTCCTAAACTAGATGGGACGTCACATGGTATGGATACTAGGAAGACAGTTAGCTCTATCCCAGCTGAAACCAGGACGGGTTCCCAGTCAGTTGATGCATCTTAAAGAAAGGAGAAAGGCCTGCCATCTGCTCTGTACTGCTGCTGCCAGAATGCCACAGAATCCTAAGAGCAAGACAAAGCTTAGCTGCCGGCAGTTTCCATCTAGGAAGCACCAGGGAGTGCAAGTGAAAAAATGCAAATACAAAAACTGACTGTCTGCAAATCAGTCCCAGGAACAAAAAGCTGGAAGAGCCAGGGTTTTGAGGTTCTCAGAAAAGTACAGGTAAAAGAAATGTACACAAGATTTGCATGCAGTTGTGATAACTCACTGTAGGCAAGGGAACATGTAGTTAAGTACAAAGTATGTTACTGTTGATATTTGAAGACACAGGTCAAAACTAGAGTTTAGTTGCTGTTTTTCATAAAATCAGCCCTGCTTTTTCTTTTATTATCTTCACCAGAGTTTTCCTCAATAAATGATTTAGGCATGGAGGCCCACACGTTCTCACATCTTAGACACATGCCAGAAAACTGGTCAGTGAGAATGTTCTTTTCTAAAATTGCAATATAAGTGGCAAAGGGGTGTGTTTGAGTTGTTATTATTATTACAATACCAAGCAGATAAATTCCATATGTCAAAAAATTATTTGTGCATGGCAGGTAAACTATCAAACAGTGAGAGCATGTCTGAACAGCAGTGGCTTATTCAAGTCTCCAGCGTCAGTTCCAGTTGGTAGGGGAGCCAATAACTCCTGTACTGCTGGAAAATTTTGAAACCTGAAATGCAGAGGCTCACATAGAGCTCTGGTAGCAGTCACAGTACTGGCAGTAGATTTACATTGACATTCCCAAGGTGGCTGATACTGTGCAAAGGGAGGAGGTGCCTCAAAACTCCTGACTGCTGGTCCTCCTCTAAGCAGTTACAGCATGGCAGGATTTTTTTACTGTATGTTTTCTTGTGAGAACAGGGCTTCCAGCCGTGGTGCTGTAGTTGGTTTGACTCCTCCTCTGGCTCCCCTGTGGCAGTGTGTGCAGCCAAGCATGTTTGCGATATAGCAGTATGCAGGTGTACTTTTCCAGTTACGCTCTATTCCTTTGTAGGGACAGTAACATGGAAAAACAGGGCGGGAAGATCCTTTAAGAAGTCATTTTCTCCACCACGTTATTCCAAAGTAGGATCAACTAAACTTAAACTTTTCCTAACAGAATAGCTGGTCAAATTTCCCCAGGGTGCGGGGTGAAAAACTGCCATGGGTTGACACAGTGAGGGAATTAAAGATATAGGAACATTAAGATAATAGTGTAAATCAAGATGGATTCCTCCTTCTTGCCATCATTAGTTGCAGTCATTTTTACAAAGTGGTAATATATAAAAAGGGTTATATTCCAGCTGTAGCCTTCAGGGACACACCTGCACAGGGGCAAGAGCCGCTAAGCTGCTTAACACATAGAGGATGCTCAGTTCTCCTTGAAAAATGACCCAAAGAAACCCCTGAAAGAAAGAACATTTCTTTATTTCTCTAGAATGAGTTTATTCTTGTGTAGGCAGGGTCGGAATGCATCCCGAATCAGTACTGTTTCTATTTGTCCGCATGCAATAAGCTAATAAAGAACAAGCTAACCGGACAGAACTAATAAAAACATTGACAGTTATTCTCTGAAAGCTCTGATTTGTGGCTGATACAAAACTGAAGTGTTTGTTCTTCTCAAGGGTATTTCCTGTTTGTTTGCTGCCTTACACTTCTTTCTAGTTCTTCCTAGCTTTTCTTGGTTTGGGGTCATTTTTTTTAACTGTGAAAGGGTGGCAGCAAGGACAATGGAAAGAAAGAACAAAGGTGGAGTCCTTTTATACTTGAGTTTAGGGTAAGAATTTTTTTTTTAATTCTGTAGGCAGCAGATATTTTTTCATTCTTACTTTGCTAGAAAACCTATCACCCATTTTTAAAGGCTAATTCTGAGGACAGAAAAGCTTCAGTGAATTTCCCAGTTAGCTCTACAGCCTTGGTTCCATCCATGCAGCCTGAGATTTCCCAGCTGTAATACCCTACAGCTCACATTGCTGCATTTGATCTCTTGTGCAGGAATCCATTCAGGGCCCAGTATTACCTTATTTACACAATGTCACGTGCTTATATGTCTAAACCGTAATTGCACAGGGAGGAATTTTGCATAAGCTTTCTGCCATCAGAGATTTATTTATCATGAATACTGGAGCATTTATAAACAGATCATTAATATTACCTTTAAACAGTACCCTAATCATTGTGCGCAATGTCTAGAAAAGGAAAACAGATAAGACATTGTGGCTCCAGAGCTGTCACTCCAGAGTGTTCCAATGAAATTCTAGCGATTGTTGGCAGCTTCAAAGGTACTCATCTGTGAGAGTTGACTTGATCATTCATTGAAAATGAAAACAACCTAGGAAAATTAAACGTGAATGCCCAAACTCAAAAATTTCCAAAGCAGTCTTGGGAGAGCAAGAGTGAAATTCTGAACCTATCGCTTTGAGTGGATTCTTTAAAGTAGCAGACATTGGGACAAACACTTCCCAACTTCCCATTTAATTGAGGACTAAAATCACTGGGCAGCTTTTAAAATACAGCCTTAATTTACTTTTCAGAGTCAGTGAACTGCTTTACCTTGATGAACTAAAGGGACTGCAGAACATGCAGATGGACTGCACAGAATCTTTCTGTCCCTGAGAGAAACACTAAGCCCCATCAATAGCAGGTTGAATCTGAAGACGACTGAACTTCTTCTGTGGAAGAAATTTCTGGATGATAAACATCTATTGTAAACAAGACCCCTTCTGTATGTTAACAGGCATCCATGTAGTTTCATGTCTTTTTAAGACCAAAAAGTGGTAATGGAATGGGGAAAAGAAAAATTAATAATGACCACATGGGCCTGGTTCAACAGGAAATATACTTGGTGAAGGAACTCTGGATCTGAAGTTGAGCTGCTGAAGTAACACCCAGTTAATCAGCCCAGTGTGTGCTTAGAGGGAATACAATCTTGCAGGAATGGATGAGACCCAAAGCCCATCTAATTCATCTCTAAAAGTGATCATAACCAGATGCATTACAAAATGGTGTGTGAACACTGAAGTAGCTCTACAAAGCTGTATTAACTCCTAACTGCCTATGATTAGCACAACATGTGATGTATGAACTACTAAAAGCACTAATGTAAAAAAATGTTTTTACAGAAATGAGATTGTATAGGTTTCCTATATAGTTTTCTTGATCATAGCTTCTTATGAGGTAACACTGTTTCTGGCACATGGATTGCAAGAATTTGTCAATGTTGTATTTCATTGATTTTAATGAAGAAAATAGAATATGCATTATGCAAAAAACTAAAATCCATGTTCATCTTCTGGTTGACCTTAAGAGAGCTTTATACGATAACATAGGAATTAAACTTGTCTTGCATCTCTCTGTATGGTCTGTATCCTCTCTTCTTAGTGTTACATACCCATCAGTTTTCTTGTGCCTTCCATTTCTTTATATAGCTTTTTTGGAAACTAATAGTTCCGAGCTGATAGCTAGGAATCATTTTCACTGCAGATTTCTTTCTGGTGGACTACAGTGATTCAATAGCCCACACATCGCCAAAGCGGAGTCCTGGAAATCTCGGTCAAAAAACTTGTCGCTGATCATAACTTCCTTTAGAAAGATATGAAAGTCAACACTGATGAACAGCTTAGGGAGGAAGCCTGGACAGAGATCACAGGATACAGCAATTGTAATAAAATTCTTTCCTCAATGTGCAATAAGAAAGTGGACAAGTTTTTACAGCTATCAAGAAAAACAACACAAACGGATATCTCATTGCTCTGTAATTCTGATGGGGCTAATGCTGAAGACATTGCTTTTCTCAAGGAAAAGAAAATATTTTATTGGCTGCCAAGGAGAGGCCTGATCTAGTGGATCCTGACTTGGGAAGAAAAATGACCAGAATGTTTTGTTCCTTATAAGGTAGTAGAATCAGCAAAGCTAGCTAACTCCTGTACAGTTGTGTGCAATACTCTGAGGCCTAAGAAATGGAGGAAACAGCTAATAGGAGAAATAAGAAGCCCCAGAATTACTAGTTTTTGTGGAGGGTCTGGCTAGCATGACCACGAGCAAGTACACCAGGATAGAATGACTGTGTAAAGACTTGAGGACAGAGAAATGGAGGTTGATTGTCTTGTCCTTCTCCAAAAGTACTGGGCCTCCAAAATGTTACATTATTCTTGCTATGGGTGCAGATGGGAATATGCTGAAGCAGAAGCATCAAAGTGAGAGGGAGGTCCTCTAAGCTGAAGAGAAACAGAAGGAACCTCTTCTGACAGAGAAAAAGGGTCTAGATACTGATATCAGTGAGTTTTGATGCTGGACAATGAAGCGACAGCATTTCACACTTGGGCATGCCACATGGGGATAAAGAGGAAAACCGGCCAAGAACGGTAAGCAAGGACGTAGCTTAGGTACTGGAGCCTCTGTGGAAATGTACAATAGCTTGTGAGTCCATTGAATCCCCAGAAAGATTGCTGATATGCTGACCAGTGGCTGCACAGCCTCTGGCACCAACACTGGAGGCAAGACAGGATTTGCAGTAATGGGATTAGTCTCTCCAACTACCTGATGAAATCACACAGTAATGGGGGGGGTGGGGGGGGGGTGGGGCACCTGAGAAGATTAAACTCAACTATGTCCTCTTGCTGCAGATGCTGGGGAGATAATGAACAGGCACAGGGCGATACCTGTTCTTCAGATTAAGACAAAATGAACAGAAGCAGGAACTGGCCCATATTGGAGCCAAGAAGGGGATTGTGTCTGCAGAGCAAGCTGGCTACACCCTAGATCCAGCCCCGGATGCCTGCAAGTAGCTAAAGAATGTAGAGGTCAAATCTGCTGCCTTGATAAAAGAGGTGGAAACATTCAGAAAGCGAAGCTGTTTCAGCAAGGCAAAATGTTACAGCTGGCAGAACTCAAAAACTGCCTGGTTTTTTAATGTAAAAGCATAGCACAAAGCAACCCCCAAACTGAACAACCTAGTCAGAGGAGAACAAGTTAGGCTCTACAGAGCAGACTGCAGTGTCTGTTAAGTGTGGAAATCAGCAGGCAATTCTGAGCAGCTCTGGAAAAATTTGGGGTTGATCAGAGATCCTTCTTTCTGCAGAACGCATTTGTCTTGATGTCCGGGGAAACGCAAGACTTGAAGAGACGCCTTTAAAGCTCACTTGCAGAAGGTGTTTCTTCAGCTGTATAAAGAGAACAAAAGCAAAACCTGGTCTCAGTCCTGTCTCTGGAAAAAGTCACTCCTGGAGAAGGAAGTGTAAGAGGTGTTTCTTGCCTCCTGGAAAGCAAGTCCTTGTAGGATGGCATGGACACACAAAAGCTCGGTAATGTGGAGTACTCATGAGCTCAGCAGAGGCCAGGGATGGGAAAAGAAGAGGAAATGGTTCTGACTACAACAACAACAAAAAAGTAGTTCTTTAAGGGCACTGCAGTTCATGGCAGGCAACAGGCCTGTATCTTCCCTTGTCATAGATGTGGAGACGTTGTCAGGACTGAGACAGTCTTCCAGCTCTGTGCTGGAGGAAGCTGCTGTGAGGCTGAAGAACCTAAAAGCACACCTTTGCTTGGGTGGAGGCCAAGGGGCTCAGTGATCTGTGTATTGCAGTGAGGTTAGGTAAATAACACCTTCCAGGGCCTGAGGATGGCTTGCTCTGAGTCTAACTCTTCTGCTGAGATTGGAGGCGAGGGATAGCATACTTTCCTCCATGGCCTCTGGTCATGCTGGCACTGAAGCAGGCTGTACAGTTATGGATTAGTCCGTCCCCCCTCTTTCCTTCTGATTCACAGGCTGGTTTTGAACACTTGATGGTGCATTTCCTTCCCTTCTTGACTGTCCTTATCTAGTGAAGGAAAAACATCACTTCCTAAAACCGATCCCCTTTCCACTAAGATTTGCACTAAACAGTATTGTCTACAGCTCTAGAACCGTGGGTGAGAGAAGATTTGTTAATCAGGGATCGACTTTGTTAAAATTCAGAAGGGGCACTGTCAGTGTATGCAGTCAAATTCCCAAGCACACATCTCCACTGACTTAATGGAGCTACTCGAAAACATGCTCTCTATGTAGAATGAAGCTTCTGTAGTGATGAGCCCAGTGTAGGAGTCCTTATTCAGGCAAAAGTTGCATTGAGTTTCGTGAGGACTGACTGAGTAAGGATCTTAAACAGTCAAATTTTTATCTGTATTAAATAATTGTTTAAGGACTGGAGCGCTGCAGCTGAGGTGAAATGGCATTTGGATGGCCACAAGGAAATTTGGGGAATTGACCATTTTAACTCGCATCTCAAGGGCTAAGTTAGTGAAGTTTACTTCCTGGTTGGTCCATTTTACACCAATGAAGATTTGCCCATCAGTACGTAAACTGAGGTTAGATAAAACCACATTGCATCCATTTATTTGGCTTTCTTTGCATTTGATCGTGTTCTATGTCTACTACACTTCTGTTTTGTGATGAATTTTTGCTTCCTTGTTCCAAGCACTGGGCTTGTTACTAGCATGAACATTTATCATGGTAGATGAAGTGCAGAATTTTTAAAGCATGGGCTTTGTTCACAGTGAACTTTTACATTCTGCATAGCTATCCATCCAATCACATTTCTTGCACAGAAACCCTGACTCGTGCAGGCTACTCTATCCCTATAAAAGTTGTCTGGCAATGCACATGTAATGTACACTGAAATATTTCTGCAGGAGTCCTGGTTTGGGCTAATTTTTGAAAGACAGACAATTGTACAGAGGAAGGTTGAAATGTTAACACAAAAATACATTCATGCTGCATGCCATTATAAAGTATACCTCTGGGGAATCTAAGAAAGGAAGAAACTTAATATAAAATTACAATTGCTACCTTACATAAGCTTCCAGTATTTTAGTTGGCAACTCTACATATTTTCTTTGTTCTTCAAACTATAGGTTAGATCCATGGTTGGGAAAATCAGCCTATTTCTGGCAAAGTCAAAGAGTTTTTACCACCAAAGTATTTGGCTGCATGTATATTTTACATCCAAAATGTAGTAATTTTGTTAACAGTGAATTTCACAGCACCTTGTTGTATATAGGTAACTGCAGATGTAATTTTGCTTATATTTAATGTTAAGTGTTTGTGAGAAATTACAAGGCTAAGCTCATGGCAATGGGCTCTATTCTTAAAATAACAGCAGCCATTTGGCAACTAACCCTCATGAGAGATGGCTTTTAAATTACCCTTCTTAAACACAAGGTATGTTACATTAAGAAATGTTACCCATAACTGCTTAAATTGTGGCTTGCTCATATCTAAGCTGCAATATATTTTATTTAAAGGACATAGAAGCTTCTTGTTAATGACTGCAGCCAGTTTGAGGCCTACATTTATATAGAAAGATGGAGAGGATGAGAGCAAGCTCTTTTGTTACCAGCAGGCACTGGGACAGGCCTGCAATATTCTCTGATTTGAGGGCAGTAACTTCCCAGATTCACTTCTTCACATGGCACAGATAAGCACTTCAAAGGTTCCCCACTGCAGGGCACAGTGGAGGATGTAGGGATATTTAAACCTCAGCCAGTGCTTCCCTTTCTCTCCAGGTGAAACAACTAAACAGCCTGTTACCTGTTTTTCTCTAAATAGAAGGATGGGAAGAAAAGTGAGCATGGTAGGTTGCAGTAAACAGCATGATGCAGTCACTTGTACTCACTAGGCTGTAAACCAGGTTGGAGTGACTAACTCCCATGTTAGGAAACACAAATTGAAGCTAGAATGCTCAGTGAGAGCTTATGTTGCTATAAAATAATAATGCAATTATTTCTTACTAAAAGTTAGGAAGCTCCTTCCAGGAATACCTCGTGAAAGCTGTCACCATCCTCTGACTCAGATACTGCAAATCAAGAGAGAGTAAAACAAGACAGAGCAGATGCTTAGAATGCAGCTTAACCTTCATTGTGCACCCCAAGATACAATAGTGAGGCATCTTGAAGCTATGGTTGTGCTACAAAGCTGTCAAATAATAGAAAAGAGGTAGAGCAAAGCTCTTTGAAAGGTTATTTTCTAAATAGAAGTATTACTAATCTGATATTTTTCCTGCTTCCTAAACTCAGTCCAAACTAGGTCATCTAGGGTTAAAAAGAGCTTGGATTTCCAGATGAAATACCTCAACAGCTGACTGCAAAAGGTGTATTAAACTGTGGCTTGCTTTATTGCTGCAACCTGCCTTAGACCTCTTCAGTTTATACAAGGCATTTCTTGATGTGCTTGACTAAGCCCACAGTCTTGTCAAAGTATCCTGACCTTAGGAGCTATCAATATTGCAGGCTCAACAATGGTGAGTTCTGGCTTGTAGAAGTTACAAGTACAAAGAAACAACTTCTTCCTCATCAAGAACACAGCGTGTTTTCCTACTTTCAGTTCCACCCCTTCATTCCACTACCTAATGTCTTTTCCATGAACAGCAATTTACATGACTTCTGACCTCTCAGTAACTGGCATAGCTACAGGCCCTTTGCAGCTCCACAGCTCTTCCCTTGCACCCAGCCTTGGACCCTAAAAGGACATTGTGGTGAAGGAACAGGTTGAAGGAGAAGACTAGACTTTGGAAAAGAAGAAAGGATCAGGTCTAATCTGAAAGTGCATGTCATGGCAACTGTGTATTGGGCATAACTGGCAGGCTTTTAGTTGCAGGGGGCCGCAAGGGAGGAGGACATGAACTCCACTGTGCCAGTCACAGCTGCTTTCAGCCAGCTTTGAAAGGGATGAAAACAACCCACCGTATGCCAAAACCTCAACTAATGAGAGCAGCACATGGCACCTCTGCTCTAACGTATTTAAGAAAGAGCAGCAGCCTCTAGGGCAGGAGACACTGGAGGAGACATGAGGAGATCTGTGAGGAGATGGAGGAGGAGGAGGAAGTGGAGGAGACACATGGAAGGGAGAGACACAGTCTTGGAGGGAGGCACTCCATCCCGTAGCAGGAACACCCTGGAGGGAACTGTGGCCCATGGAGGACCTATGCCAGAGCAGGGGCATCCCTGGATGGACTATGGCCCATGGAGGACCCACTGTGAAGCAGAAGAACAGTAAGAGTCAAGGAGCAGTGGAGGAGAGTTAGTAAGAAGGATGGAACAGCAGAAAGAAGCCATTACATGCTGACCCAAACTTTCCACATTGCCCAGTGCCTCACAGAAGGTATCTGAGCATAACACCTATTGAAAGTGAGGGATGTTGAGGCTAGGAAGGGGGTGGAAGAGGTGGTTAACTGAAGCTGAGCTTGGGGAGGGCGAAAAGGTCTTTCCTGAAGTGTTCAATTGTTTATGTCTTCTTTTTTTCCCCTCAGTACCTGAATCAGTAGTTGAAATTTTGTGTGAAGTGGCAATAAATTAAGCAGAATTCCCTGACTGAGACTGCTGTGCCTGCAAAGACCTGTCACGCTTTCCACAGGACACAAAAGCCAACATAGTGTTTGCTGTGGATGTAAGACTTGAAAGGTAGAAATGTCTCTGAGAAATCTCTAGGAGCCGCATGTGCTCATCCACTCTGAAAACTCAAGCCACCCAAATAAAAGTATAGTTGGTGTTATTCTTAGAAGCTATTCCAGCATGGCTATTGACTTTGTGTTTGTACAGCCTAGCCATTGGATCTGATCGTGCCCCCTTCCCTTGTTATCTGTCTTGTACCATTTGTCAGCACTTGTCTCTCAGTGACCTGATGCCACTGTCATGCAACCAGGAGAATGCAAAAGCGGACAAATGCTGTCCAGTGGTGCACAAAGATTTCCCACCATCCTACAGGTATTTTAATGGAGCAAACTAAATTAAGCGCTCCATTTGCTTCTCATGAACAGCTGTATATTAGCTATTTAATTGGAAAATGTCCAAATGCTTTAACAGTTGGCACAGGTACCGATTTCCAGAATTTAAAAAATCCAGCCTTCTGACAATACTGAAAAACCCCACACTTCCCTTAGAGGACCCTGGTTTAAGGAAGCACCAGTAGCAGGGCAATTTTCACCTTGCTCTTTGCTATTGACGTAGCACTGTTTCCACTCATGTCAGGTCACTAATTCTTTTGAATACCCTATGCAGTATACCCACCCTCTTTCAAACTCTGTACTACATGGGATGAGCCATAACACACTGCTGATGGTAAACTAAATGTACTCGTTCTCCCTGTGTTCTGAGTAAACATGCTGAAATTATTTATTTTAGAATTTGAAATTATGATCCAGTAAATGTTTGGAAATATGTAAAGATGGAAAGGTCTAGTATAGGATTAAAACCACACAGCTGCATTTATATGTTAAAGAGCCATTTTTTATTTCAGTTTTACAACCAGATGAACGTACAGAGTGAAGTTTAAGTCAGTGAAGTTATGTAGCAACTACACTGGGGAAACCAAGATCAGAACCAGGAGCTTTTTTATTTTGTCCAGCCCTGAGCCCCTCTGTGAGATGGTGGCTGAGGGAAGGAGCTTGGGTCACTGCTGAAATGAATATGTCAGCTTTTATTCAGTGTAGAAGGCTCTGTGTTATTAATTTGAATAGTTACTGCTATCTATGACACTCCAGTGCATAGTATTATTTCAGATTACTATCAGTCTGAGCTCTCAAGAGTTTGCTTTCAGGTATCTGTATTTCTATGCCACTTGAAGAAATATAACGGTGATAGGCTGTGCATCAAAATACAAGTCCGGAAACCTGCAGATACAGTTCCCTCACTAACCACGTATCATCCAGATTGCTCATAATAAGGCAAAGCATTAACAGCATGAACGATAACATCAGCCACTTCACTGCAGAAGAGCAATGGCAGTGCATTATGTCTGCAGAGGGAACCGTAATTTAGATGCCTGCCTTTTGTGTGTTACTTGTTTTCATTCACAGAGCATTTTATGCATTGAAAATGCACGGTTACACTTTCACAGATTGCACTGCAGTGTTTTTAAGTGCTCCTGCCGTGTAACAAGCAAAAGATGGGGAAGGGGTTGCACGATGGGTGATGCTTCTAGGGGAGGAGCCCATTTGGGAGGACGAGGGACTGTGACACCCTCAGCATCTGAGAATTTAATAATTGCTGAGATCAATAACACAGCCTATTTCTCAGGTAGCTAAAACACACCATCATTTACGGATTTTGTGTTTGGAGCAAGGCAGGTTTGGCACTGTGAACCTTTAAATTGAGATTTTGGGGTTTTTTTAAGGTTTGTGAGTGGTTGTTAATTTCTCTGGGAACTGACACAACTGAATTCATCCTTATTTATGGAGACGTACTGAAGTGTTAGCTCTCACAGGTCCTTGCCTTTTCCTTACCATAAGTGACATGGAGGACAAATTCTGGTCCGGTTGAAGTTGGTTATTATTTCTGACTGATTCTTGCCAGGCCAGCGCTCTTGGTACAGCCGAGGAGGTACCTGTGCCCAGCTGGTACCGGCTCTGCTCCGAGGGTGCGGGAGCGGAGCGAGTGTGGAGCTGAGGGCGGTGGGAGCACGCTGACCTCGCGAGTGACTCAGTGCCCGGGTTTCTGCTCTTGCTGCCCAGGGGCTGGCCGCGGGGCAGGCGTGGGAGCCGAACGCGAGGGGCTGGGATGCTTCTCACGCACCTGGGAGCGCGGACTTTCGCAAAAAGCAAGGCAGCTATCCCACGCCACGCATCTCCGGCCGGGGGGGGACGCACGGGGGGACGCCACACACGACACGGACATACACAGCCCCGCAGTTTGTTTTTGGCTGCAGTGTGCCCGCCTACATGCAAATCGCCGCGGCCCCGTGTCGTCCCCCCCCCCTCGCCCCTCCCCAAGCAGCCGCGGCGGAGAGCAAAGGTAAAAATAAAATTTAAAAAAAAAAAAAAAAGAGAGGGAGGGGGAGAGAAAAAGAGAGAGGAAAAAGAAGGCGGCAAAGACGAAAAAGAAAAGAGAAAAAGGAGAGTAGACACCAGAGGGAAGGGGAACAGCAAGCTGCTGGGCGGCCCCGGCGCTGGAAAGGGCGGGCCCGCCGCCGGCCGCTCCGCGCCGCCTATAAGAGGGGCGGCGGGGCGCGGGTGGCCGGCAGCGGGGCCGGCGCCGGGAGCGGAGCGGAGCGGGGCAGGGCAGGGCAGGGCAGGGTGAAGCGGAGCGGCCAGCGCGGAGCGGAGGCGGCGGCTCGGCTCGGCTCGGCTCGGCTCGGCTCCCCGCGGGACCGACGGCGGCTGCTACAGCCCGGGGAGGTAGGCGGCGGCGGCTGCTGTCGGGGGCGGGGGGGCTTCCTCGCTTGTCCCCGCTCCGCCCGGAGCAGGCGGTGTAAAGCGAGAGGAAGAAAGCAAATAAGTGGGGTGGGTTTTTTGGTTTGGTTTGGTTTTGGTCGGGCTTTTCTTTTCTGGTGGTTTTTGCTTTGTTTTTGTTCTCCGGCGTGGTGCCGCTCGCTGTGTCCAGCGTGCCAAGGAACGTGGCTCGGAGGACGGCTTAGGGGGTAGCGGGGGATCGGGAAGGGGCTAATAGTGGGGTTTTGGTTGGTTTGGGGTTTGTGCTTATTTTTTTTTTTTAACAATTATTTTATTTTAGCTTATCCTGAGCGAGGCGACTCAGACTTGGCAGCGCTTGTGTAGGGTGGCTCACCTTACCGCCCCCTCTTCCAGCCCCGGTGGGTGTGAGAAGATAACGGGAGGGTTTTCATCCCCTTCACTCCTACGTGAATCCTATAAAGTCGCGGAGGGTGAGGGGAGGGGAGGGCCTTGGGTTGAGGGGAAGCGTAAAAATAAAAGATTGATCCGGGCGCTTTTGTGAGGGGCAGGAGGTTCAGTTGCACACAACGTATCTTGCTTCTGCCTGGAAGACTGTTGTTATGTCAGGACTGCTACATTACAACCTATCATCAGTCTGTTACAAAATACTACTGCTTCGTTCTGGAGGTGCACCGCTGCCCAGATGCTTAAAATGTGTCAGGAAAGATCCTGCAATTCTAAATTAAAAGTTCATATTAAACAGTACTTTTGCCGGTTTTAAACAGGAGTGCCCCCCTCTCCCCTCTTTACCCCAGCTGTTGGCCTTGGAGATTTTCAGGCTGTACAAATAACTTACTTGGAGGATCAAAGTTGATCTTCAGTGTGCTGGAATAGACCTTACTGAAGCCAGAGGGATGCAAACATGTGCTTACATACTTGTAAACATGCTAAATTGAAACCTAAAAATGAGTTGGACTTCCTTGAAAATTACTGATATGGATTAAGACATTAAAATTCATTTTGGAGGTACCTTTGAAAATGAGTTGGCATTTGCAGGAGTCATGGTAGTCTTTTTGGATATCAAATCCAAATTTCCTCTGAATATAGCTGCATAGCAGTGCAAGCAGGTATGTTGAAAGTTTCTAAATGATCTCTCTACCCAGTGAGATTGAGGCATGTTTATAAATCAGTTTGCCACAGGCAGCTGCCAGCAAACCCTCTTTGTAATGCTAAATTTGTTTTCAAAACCAAGTGTAGCTCAGTGCTATTGGTGTGAGCAGAGACTTGGTCTGGGAACCAAATTTGACATCTGTGGTCACGGTATATATGAGTGGGTCCTGGTGAAATGCTGGAACTACAGAAGATGAAATGCCATGAGTTTAAAAAAAAGTCAGTAAAATTATTTTGGCCTTTGTTCCAGGAGTAGCCTTTTCTCTAGCATTCCTTAGGCTGAACTTTCCCCAGCTGTGTGAGGGTAAAACAGTCTGCTGTGATTCACGAATAAGCCTCAGTGACTTGAAGAAAGCAGCTGGGGACCTACTTTCCAAGCAGATTCTGGGCTGAAGCATTCTCATGTGTTAAGCGTAATACACACAATTCAGAAAGCAAGTCTTCCCTTGCCTTCATCTCTGCAAGCCTGTTGTCTTGCCAGTGAGTTCACCTTGGCAGGGTTAGACCCATAGAGACAGAGCAGGAGGAGGATTGGTACTGAACTCACCCATTGGTGGCCAGATGTGATCAGCTGTGCTAGTGTTTATCACATGTGTTGCACCATGCAGGCATGATATTTCTTAGGGTGTGGTTTCTTCAGAACTTTAAACCAGAGTAGTTGAAGGTTGCTAGTGAACTAGTAATGGACCTCCTTCATTTTCCCCTGACTGCCCATTCTCTTTTCTCTCCCTATCAGTTTCGTCCTCTGTGCTGGCACTGGAGTTCACCAACCCAGGGTGAGTAATTGAGAACAAACTCTCTTCTCTTTGCTTGGTGATTTTTTTTTTTTTTATTTTATTTTATTTTTTCCAGCATCCTATGTGCAGAGTCTTCTCATGCCTTTGAGAGCACTGGTGTCAGCACAATGATGACAGGAGCAGAGCACAAAGGGAACCAGACTACCACTTTGTTTAAGTAACCTTGGAGCAAGCACCCTTCGTGTTTATATAGGTCTCCTAGGCTGGGCAACACACCAAATCCTGAAATAAGTCCAGAGGCCATGGCTGACCAAACACCAGCATGCTTCGAGTAGGCTGGTTATTCTTGATGTCTCCTGCTGTGAGAGGGGCTAGATTTGGGACCTACTGTTTAGTAAAACATTTTATACATATGACACATTTTCCTTATTCATCTGAAGAAGCTATGCACTCTACTCACTTTCTTCAGGTCTGACATGGTAGAAATTCACTCTGAGATTGCCTCCTTTTGATGGTGGCTGAGGATTTGAATCCTGAATGCTTGAAAGCTTTCTGTGTAGTTAACAAGCATGCACATCTGCAGTTACTGATACTAAGAGTATAGATTAAAAATACCATGGTAAGACTCTATGTGTAGTGTTCAAAAGAAGCTCACCACATAAAAAAGTTAAAATATTTCATATTCTGTAGCTGCATGTCTTATATTTCTATTGGTCGTACAAAAGTCATATAGAGTAACTCAGAAGAATTACCATGATTTGAACTACTGACTGGAGTACCCTGTTCTCTATTTTTTTTTTTTTTGTCTGTTTCTTTGAAATAAGTGGCAGCAAAGCCAGTCCTGTCTTTTTTTTAGCATTTGTCACTGGGGGAGAAAGCACGTGAGCTTGCCTCAAGGACTGAGAGTGAGACAGAGTAGGATGGAAAACTGTTGATGCAGCTTTCCTGACACAACAGGCTAACACTGTAGGAAAAATGGGAGCATTCAGGTCTTTATTCATGGGGTTATTAGTGAAAAAGCTTGATCATAGATAATAAGAATGTGGATTAGTTTGGCATAAAAATCCACATACAAGCTGACCTTTTTCCTCTTCTGCTATTTTCTGGAGGAGTGTTGCTTAGCAGAGCTCTAATGCAATGAAATTGGTTTGCATTATGCTAACTTTGTTATGGAATAATTGGTATTGGATAGGAAAAGGAGAGCAAAATAGCCTTCCCAATACTGTTCTGGTTTGGGCTAGATAGCAAGGTCATTCTCCAGGAAAGAGCAAACATAGTCACAGCCTCTGACCACACAGTTCAGAGATCATTCTGGAGGTCTGGTTTCCTTTTTAGCAAATAGCAGGCAGAGCTATGTGGAAGAGAGAGGTGGCCAAAATGCGTTACCACCCTACTAGCTTGGCTCCCTGAAGCAATCTGCAGTTTTACTAGCCCATTTCCAAGTGAATGGTTGTTACCGGGAGCAGGCAAGCAAGCTGTGCAACTAATATTCAATAGCATTCTTGGTTGTTAGCTTAGTAAAAGCCAAAATTAAGCCATGTGGAAGGTGTCAGAGCAGCAGTGGTGCTGGTAGTGTAGGTAGCAGGAGCAGGACTAGGGACCAGGAGAACCTGGTTCCCAGCACCTGCACCCATCTTCTTGTGATGACTTGCCCGTTTCCTCTTACCTGCTTTTGCTATTGTTACAACAATGACGTGACAAAAGTTTATACTCTTCATGGTAAAAGTGAAAGTGTGGTTTTTTTCCTCACCTGCAACAGGTAACACATCTTTTTAGAGACTGTAGGCTGTGTTGCTAGTGTCAGCAACCTGCGTTTAAGTCCCAGGTTTTCAGATGTAGTGTCAGCTTTTCTGGGTGAATTTTTGTGCCTTCAGAAGAAAGAGGCAAATTATCATACATGTTCTTTTGTCTGAGAGCTGTATTCGTGGGGAATATATTGATATTCTAGGGATCAGTTGATGACTTTTTCTTCTTGCCCATATTGTAATTATGCCACCATAACAAGAGTTTGGCTATGGCTGCTGATAAAAGCAGAGTTAGGACAAAATTTGAATGGATTAAAAAAACCTGCAAACTTTCCTCATCCAAACAGTGAAGCAGCACCAACCTTTTCTGAGCACGGACACATGGATGTTTCATTCTGGTAGCAGTACAAGAATCAAAGTTCAAAATCTACTCCTCCCCTAAATGAAATGTTCCTATTTAATAAACTAAATTAACCCTGCATTTGTAGTTTTGTTCTACCAATGAGCAATGTGCATATTATCTGATTTTCTTTGTTTTAAAGCATTTTAGATATTTTAATTATTCTTTATCCTATTAAATCAGAGTAGCAATTCTTACTGCTTTGTTTCCCAGCTCTCTCAAACCTATATTTAGATACTCATCCTGAAGTAAGCAATAGGAATTTTTTCTACTGTCTTTGGAGAGCTCTGGACTTGCTTCCTTCTAGCAAACTGACACCATCACCTGTGCACCACCTGTTTTCAGATTTCTTCAGATCTTATTTTCCTCAGGTTACTATTTTGTTCTCCTGATTGTCATGTCTTCCAGAGCTTCATTCCCAGTTCTTGTGACACGCTTTTAATAATCCACACCACTACATCTATCTCCCCAGTTGTGTTTATGTATAAAACCAGACATAATTTTAGTCAACTGGATTGTCTGCCCCAGTAGAACTTTCTCAGCACCATTAAGGATATCCTAAGCTCAGTGAAAAAAACCGTATGTTTTGGATCCTATATGCATTAAAAACTTGCAAAACTTTTGATTATATTTCTCTCTTGCAAGCTTATTGCTTTTCGGTTTGGCGTTTCGTGCCACTTCTGTGCTTACCTCAAGTGTTTTCTGTCCTGAGTCTTGATTGAAACTGAGTAGACCACAGCTCTTCACCTCAGTGCTTGGTCTGTTGAAACTATTGGAGAAAACTAATGAAACTCTGTCATGAATCCTTCTGCATCAGATGTCGCTTAGGACATGAACAAATTCTGTCATCCTCTCTCAGATCTGTGCATGATGTTAAAATAGGCAAACATTAGCTTGCTTTGCATGTCTGTTAACTGTCATGCTGAGCCTAAGGATTGAAGCTTCAGCGGTGGGGTTATGGGTTGTACAGTTGGAGCTAAAGAATACAAAGTGTGTGGAACAACTGTTGCGTCTGTGGATCAGGCAAAATGGGGAAGACTGGCATGTGCTTTCTAGCAGTGCTCCCAGCTAGCTGCCCTGTGCCACACCTGCCACAGCAGGCACACGGGCGTCCTTCTTATTGTGTGTGCCAACAATTTTCATGTTCTTCTATGAATAACTTCAGAGAAGTGGTTATTGAACTCTGTATCGGTCGCCAAGGCTGATCAGAAATTCATTCCTTCTCATAGCTGACAGTCACTGCTTTCAAAAGTACTTGGACATCTGTTTATCACTTCAGTGAATTACTAGCTGCCAAACCCATATGGTTAGATGGTAGCCATGTGGGAGGTGAGGTCTTGTTGTGGCTCTGTTTGTTGCAGCCTTTAAAAGATCAAACTCTGCTCAAGCTGACAATGGCTGCTAAATACCGTCTTTGCCAGTTTATTGCTTTTTTTTCAACAATGTCATTTCCTTTCATTGTGCTAAGAGGCTTTTTCTTGGTTGATGTTTTTCTGTGTAGTTCAGGGATGTTTTTGTTTCATCTACTGTTACTTATACCTATGCCACAGGTAGCGGTGCAGTTGTGTAGATATCAAGCTTAACAGACAGCTTATTCTTTATGCCAGTGAATCTCAAAGGCACCACTGGGATGTTTTCTACAGCATAAGCCATGTTGTGTTCTGCCCTGCTACTGAACACATGTGCTGGTTTATGGCATGATGGTCCCAAATGGCAAAGATGAAGAAGGAAAATAACAGTAAAGTTTCTTTTGATGTTTCAGGGCAGGCATACATCTCAAACTCCAGTTTAATCTTGTACTGGGCACAGTTTGTGTCCTTGTCGTCTTCCAAGATGAAAAGCAAGTTACAAAAACAAGATGTAGGAGAAGACACTCCTTTCCAAAAAAGATCCTTATCAACATGATGGCAAAGCAGCAAGGCTTGGTGACTTTGTTCAGTGGAAGATATAAGCATGCCAGTGGTGCTCCAGCCACTCTGCTGTAGGATTGTGGAGCACTTACCAGTGCATACTTTGTTAAACCAGGTCTATGGCTGCTTTGTCTAAAGTGATTCAGTGGCCAGGATGTGCTGTGGAAGGGATGGTGATCAGAAGTGGTTTTGTCCTAACACCCTCTGAGCTCATGGATTTCTTTTCCTAAAATTTGTTCAGGCTGATGATTTTCTTGGGGGAGCCCTCACTTCCTTCTCCCCCTTGAGGTTGCTTCCAAACAGAAAAGTTACCTTTTGCAGTGTGAAATGCTTCACCCTTTTTCCTAGTTGCAAAGATAATGCCCTTAAACAGGATGCGTCATCAGCTGGAAAAAGTGACTGAAGCTGTGTAACAGAGCTTTTTGCGGACTGTGTACTCATGATAGTATAGTTGCTCAGAGGTCAAATCTTAATGGCATGAATTGAGCTCAAATGTTGCAACTGTTATTTTAGCAGGATGTTCTATTATTTCTAGATTCCACTAGAGAAGAGCTCATTCTTTGAGAGCCAGAAAAAAAATACCTGCTAATGTGGACTATGGATTTTTGGACATTGGCCGTGATAAAGCAAATCAGCTTCTGTGTTTGTTTTTGCTGAAGAATGGACTAGATTTTGGCTTTTTTTGTATGGGGAAAGTAGGGGACGTTCAGTGTAATATTGAAGTTGAAATGCTTCACGTATTTCGCAACCTTCCAGTGGAAGCTGGGTTTTTTGTAAAATAGATGACTGCATTTCATCTTGAGTTATACTTGACATTTAAGCAATTCCTCTTGCCTAAGTGCATTCCACAGTCTCTTGCACTTGCTTTTCATTGGGTCAGTCCAGCTGTGGCACATGCAAGCTTGACATCTTCCACTGCATTTGAGCTGTGCTGGTTTTCACCAAGGAGCCTTTTGAGCATGCTAGGAAGTAACAAGAACCAGTCATTGTGGTCATTCTGGTAGGCAGACATTGCTCCCCTGGGACCTGGGATAGGTTTTCGAAACAGCTTGGTGTGTTGTGTCACAAGGAAAGCTTATAAAACACCAGCCATTTCTGAAAATGGGGCTTTGTGTGAATGTCTAAGGAGGCACTGAGGACTTCGGAAAATGTAGTCCAATTTGTATTATGGAGTACTTTGCAAGCTAGTGCTTGATTCTTTGGGAAACTGTCCCCTATGGTTTATTTCTGATTGGTAGGGATGGGCCCACCTGTGGCCCAGAAGTATATCTTAGGAGTTCAGCTTTGACAGAACAACAAGATGGATGCTCTGAAGAGTTTAGGGCCGGGGATTTCAGTGCTCATTATGTTAATTCTGGGCCAGGTCATCTGATCATCTGCTCAGCTGTTCATAGTGGAGCATTCAGAAAGGCTCAGACATAAATCCAGCACATAAATTGAAAAATCCATTTGCTCAGTCATAGTGCCAAGGCTAGGTACCTTTAGAAATACCTTGCCATTTTTCCTAAATAGTCGAGAAGCCAGATTTCTGCCCCTAACGTGACATTATATTAGTTCCAACTCTTGCCAGAGCAAGATACAGGCTTCCTTCTCTGTGTAGTACCTAGTGGAGAAAGGAGAACCTAGTATTGGGCATGGGTTACGTCACTAGTTGGTTTAATAGCAGCAGTTAAAGCAGGTTGTGAGTAGGTATTTTGTCAGCCTGTGCTAAAAGGAGTCCTTTTCCACTAGTTGTCTCCTGTGAGGTTGGGCCCCCTTAGGTAACAAAGGGAAGTCATTTATTTGGTGTTGTTGTAGCTGTGTGCATGCTGATGCTGCTGTAAGGATCCTGTGGATGAGTGAGATCTTATGTGTCTCAGTTTTGTCTGGACCAGAGATGGCAGATAGCTAGAGGGATTCCCTGAGACTGTTTCATCAGCTTCCTGATGTTTTTGCACTGTCCTTTAATATTAGTTTTACAAAACTTGACATGCTCTTCAAGGAGGGAAAATGCGTTAAACTGGTGTCTGTCACCCAAGTCATTGTTATTTGGAGGGCAGGTGGATGGCCATGCTAAAAGCAATGTACTAGTTCCTTTCAGTATTAGTAAACACTGGAGAACAAGGTCAGAACCTGTTTACTACCTAACCTAAGGCCAAGTAATCAGTGTGTGTAAAGTGATGTAAACTAGTTGAGGATCTTGCCAAGAATTGCCACCCAAATATTGTTGTTTGTGGTCCTAATTAAATTCTTGCCTGCTGACCCAGAAGCTCTCAATCACATTGTTAGCAAGAAGGAGTTGGTGTAAACCCTGTGATGTGACCTGGCTGATTTTGAAGAGGAAAACACTTCTCACTGAATGGCTTTTTAGATGGAATAGGAAACTTGGTGTCTGATGCTCATTTGGCAAATGGGAGAGAAATGTCCACTGTGAGCAGGTTATGAAAGACCTGCTTTTAGTTGTCTGTGTGGCTCCACTGATAATGATCCTGTGACCCAGGCAGCAGGCTGTAGGTTCAAAGCTCACACTCCTACTGCTGATCCTGCATTGCTTGTGATTGCTACAGAGTCTAGGAATGCTTAAACCAGGAGACAGACGTGTGGTTGTATTCTCATCTCTGCTTGTGCTTTGCTTGTGGCCTCAGATGAGTTACTCGAACTCTGTGCTGCTAAGGCTTTTTGTGGCACCTTTTTGTAACTTAGTTCAGATTTTTTGGGTTAGATGGTTACTTTAAAAGAGCAATACTGCTACTCCTGTAAAATTATCATCGTTTGGGTGGCAGTTTCCCTTCTTTCCTAGAGCTCTAGTAGATGCCATAAGTTTTTTGACTTCTTGAAAGTTTTAGAGATGAGAATGTCAGAGTTGCTCCTATGGGTTTTGCAAGCTTTAGCGTGAGTTGTTTTGATCACAGAGGGGACATTACTTACAATTCTTTATGTACTGGCTGTTTCTGCTGTTGATATTATCTCCAGTTAGATGTCTAGCAGCAGGATAAAAAATTGCTTGCATTTGTCCACAGCTGCTCTATATCTAGCCTAATCTCAACAGAACTGGGATTAATGCTGTTTTCCCTCCTACTTTAGTCTCATTCGAAGTTGCATAGGTGCAAAGTGCTTTTCACTTTCTGGGAATTATGGAAGTTATGGTGAAGGTGTCCTCCAAATACTTGTGCCTTAAGAGCTTCTTATGGCCTTGCACAGTCATAGGTTGTACAAAGTGGATGTAGTTGTATAAGAGTGATTCTTCTGGTTGTAGCTACTATGCTGGAAGAAAGAAAATGCTGGTGCTCTGCAGAGAAGTGGCCAAGGCACTAGACCTTGCTTTGGCAGATGTGGATTTAATCCTGGACTCTTGGCTTAATCTGCACCTCTGTTAACCCAGATGCCCATCCAGGCCACTAGTTCTCTGATGGTTTGTCTTGTTTGAGTCGAAAGGTCAGTTCATGAGGCAGGCACTTCTGTCCTGCCTTGGTGTTCATAGCCCTCATGGGGGACCTGCTCTCAACTGACAGTGTATGAAGCACCGGGGGACTTTGACCTTGGATCTGGGCTGTGCAGAGTTGACATGGCTCGTGGTATTGCTTGCTCTGCAATATGCAGCCTGACACTGCCTAAAGGAAATGAACTGTCAAGACATTTCTCAGCGTTTCCAAATTGGACTATATTTCTGCTGAAATCTGGTGTTTGTGCTTTACTTGTGCCTTTTCTTCTGAAGTGGGTCTTGTTTGACTTGATTACATATGTAGGCAAAAGCTATTGGAGTTAAGCAGATGTACAACTTTTTGTCTGAGACAGAAAGTGTGAAGTACTGTACCACATCTGCTCATGGAAGAACGACAGCACTGGTTCTGGTAGCTCAAACTTGGGCTGTGTCCAGCAAATAATGCCTTTTTCCCCTTCCCAAGGGCATCATCTCTAGATACTAGGTTGGTACTCTCTACGGCTGCTTGGTCTGTGGAGAGCCACTAGTGGTGGTAGCTTTTGTGATGTGAAAAGTCTGACTGAGGGAACAGGACAGTCTTTTAACTGATTTCATGAAGGCCACTGAACCTTCGTCAACTAGTAAAAGCTTCTAGCTCTGCTGACCAGGACAGGGTTTAGTGGAGAGGTAAAGGGTCTATGTAGCCTCTTGCCAGAATCCTGAGATGTTCCAGTCTCATAAGGTTTGATAAGTTTGCTTTGTTCCCTGTCTAAATAGTGATTTCTTCTCTAGGGGAAAGGTTTTTTAGTCCCCCAAAGAAAGCAAACAGCTGCATTGTTTGCAGAAAGCTGCTTTTGAAGGCTGTTTTATGTTTACTTAGTACAGACACCAGGCATGGGGGTGGGGAATTGATTCTCTGCCACTTGAGCTTTTTTCCTCTTTAAATCTACAGCTGTAAAAATACATTGCTTTGTATTTAGATGGATTGGGGCTCGAGACTCTTGGCATGCCAGCTAATGGGCTTCTCAGCAGCCATTCCACTTCCAAGTAGTGGGTAGCACTGATCTAGAAAGAAAGCGTTGGTCAAAGTGTGTGTTTCACTGTCAGCATTTTCAGAGGTTGCCTTGTAGCCTAACTTTCTCTTACGAGTAATTTTCTGAATTGCACATTGAGATGGAATTGCAGCCCTGTAGGTCTGGAGGCTGTGCAGGGTTTCTGCAGTGGGGGGAAATGTCATGTGCAGGCAGACCAGGGGACAAGTGTGTGGACCCCTGTGCTTTAATTGTACTGGTGGGTGTTTTGGTTGCTGGTCTGGCTGGGTAGAGAAGGTCCTGACCTGGTGTTAGAACTATGCTAAGAGCAAAGCAGGAATCCCAGGCTGTATCAGAAGGTACACGCAGATTGCTCTGCACCTCCTGCCCATCCTTTCATGTCCAGTGATTCTGCAAACTAAATGAGCTCTTGTGTAAGGGTAAGCTTTTCCCTAGGGGGTGAAACTCATATCAGAAGATCTGGGGAAGTATTCAGACATCTTTTACTTGATCCCTCCTGTGTGTTTTTTGTAAGGAATTGGGAAAACTTGAGGCAGCTGATAAACAGTATGTTAAGTGTGCACAAGTCTGAGTGGCATCTTGGTAGAGCATGCAAGGACCTCTGTATACTGGATCCCTGCTGTTTATTTGCTGGCTAAATACAAAATGGCTTCTTAATCCTTACCTCTTCTTGCCTGGCTGGTTAACTGAATGCTTGTTGCTGTATCTACATGTTGCACAGGGGACATGCCTTGATTCAGGACATTATTCCAAACACATACTACTTGTTTTGATTATAAGGCAGCTCCTTCTGATGATACCTGTTTATTTGTGGTGAGGTCACAGTTTGAGTTTGCACCTGAGTTACTAGACAGCTGCCAGGTTTACCCTGAAGTTCTAGGTAATTTGAGTCTCCCCTGGTGTGCTCCATGTAGTCTATGTTTTGCAGTTGTGTTGTGTATGTTGACGTGGAGAAATGCTGAAGCAGAGCTAGACAAAAATAGATTTCTGAGTGATGAAGAGGAGTAAGCCTGATGCCTCTAGGCTTAAAATTGCTGTATATTGGTACCTACCTCTACTGGAAAACTTGCAGTGTTCACACAATGAAGAGATTGGATGTGAAAATTGTGTGTCTTGCACAAAGACCTCTCCAACTAAGTTGCACTATTTGTTGCAGTTAAGGGAATTCTTCCTACTTCCACGGAGTAAGCACTTTATAAAAGCAAGAGATTGCACTTTAAAAGGATGGGTCCGGTATTGGCAGATATAAGTCCCCATTCTCTTCAGCAGAGCTGTGGTATTTCACATCACAGAAAACTTATGCTATGGTGATGAATTCATGCCGCTTTTCTTACTCTTACAGAGTATTGCTGCTTTAGGCAGTTCTGGGTAAGTGTCAGGAGTGATCACTGATACCTACTGTTGGCTCAAAATTTTACTTGGGTGAGACACAAAAGCTCACATTGGGAACTAGCTGGTATTTGTCTGTTTTGGCACTGCAGTGCTAAATGGAAAGTTGGATTTCCCAGCTATGTTGAACTTAACAGACCAGTCTGAAGTGGAGATACAGATGGACTTCAGCTCCAGCTCAGGTGGGAGTGTTGGGTCTATCAGTTTTCTGCATGTCTGGCTTACAATTCTTGCCTATTGTCAGCTGGAAGAACATCTGAAAGGATGCTAACCCATTTTTCCTCTGAGATTCTTAGTTTGCAGATAATTTTCTGATGCTATTTAACTTGTGTCAGCAGTGAACCAAATATGTCAGCCTGTGTGGATCAAAATCAGAGACAGCTCTAGGCATCAACAAACCTGTATTACCCAGTCTGTAACACATACTGGGGAAGAGTATATCTTTGAAGAAGAACTGGGCATGCTTTGAGTTCAGGTTTTGTGCTCTTGGTGATTAGTCCAGTGTTAGGCCCTGTCCACCTAGTTTGATGTAGGGACTTAGCTGGTAGTGTCTGTATCTGGGCCAGGTTTTCAGTCTTCAGGCACAGTCCTTACAAATCAGTATTTTTCCTTCATTTGAAACTTGTATCCAGGCAAACTGGCCTTATTTGAAGGGCAGAACGTTTGCTTTGTTCCCAGTAAAGTTTAGCTGAACTCCAGAGAACTGGAGTCCAAGCAGACAGCCACAGTGGAGTCTTCCTGGCTGCACAGGCTTCTGCTGATCAGCTGAGGTGTGTTAGATGATCAAATACGTGCCCTTATCTCACTACAGTTTGCTAGTGCAATGTGAACCCTACAGCCTTTATAAAGCAGTATTTCTGTGTTCTGGATCCTGTGGACTGACTGTAATTGCAAGGGACCAGTGTCTGGAATTTTCACTGGCATGGATTAAACCAGCTACCCTGTGATTAACTCAAACACCCCACAGACTGCTTCAGATTTTATTCTACCTCTGAGCAGGGTATTAAGGCATAGGAGTTGGGTGTATTTCCATTGATGAGAATGCCAAAGGTCTCTTTGGCTTTCCCTGGGATCCCTCCTGCACTCTTCCTGTGGCCCTTTGTATGTGTGGAAATTGGTATTTAGCTGTAATTGCTGGGAAGTGATTGTAGAAGGCTTTGTAGTCCCTTCCTATCCTCTACTTCTGTACGCCAAACTTGTCCAGTGACTGCAGGATTGGACTTGGGCAGAAGGACTTATGTTTTGTGGCATGCTGGAGAGCACAGCAAAGCAAATGGAAGTCTGTGACCCACAGAGCAGTGTCCTTGTGGAAAAATGCTTGAAAAGAGCACTTCTCCTGGTGTTCTATGAAAGATTTTTGTACCAAGTTAGTGGTCATGGAGTGCCTGTGCACTATGGGAGTAGCAGTCCAGGTTGCTCAGCAGGGTGAGTAAAAGCGTTGTTGCTAAGTTCCCTGAATACAGAGCAGAAATGGGTCAGTGGTGGGGGTACAGAGGACGGGTCATAATATTCCCTATTAGTTTTGTCTCTGGGTTACATATTAATTGCAGCTTTAAATCTGCAATACTGACATGCAGAGGAGGTACTGCAAAGCCCCCCTGTATCCAAGCCTGTAAGCAAAGGTGTGCTGTGGGTCCATAAGCATGTCTGCACAGTCCTCAGCAGCTAGGGTTTGACCTCTGAGACTGTCTACGAAGGGCAGTTTTTTTCCCTGCTGTGGATTTGCTATTAGCCTGTCAAGTACCTCGCTTTGGGAATTCACTATCTACCAGACAGATGTGCATGCAGCTGAAAGGTGTTAGTGTCAGGGTGCTCCAACCAGCAGGAAGCAGTGGGCAGGGGAGGAAAGCAATCCTGCCAGGTCAGTTGGGCATCCCTTTGTGAAGGAACATCTGTAGAGGTCATGTCAGTGAATTACAGCGGTACCCAACAGAAGTTAATGAGTCCATGCTGACTGTACTCTCAGCTGCCTGTGTGCTGACAGGAGGTACAATTTGTAGGGTTTTGTAGGCGTCTGTTATTATTCCCCCCCCCCCCCCCCCATACTAGCATTAAGAAACACTGTTGTCTTGTTGTGATACTACAGTGTAGTTATCTGTAGAACTCAGTGTAATGGGTTTAATTGTTTTTTCTTAGTCATGTTAGGGAAACTTTTTGGTAACACAGATCTATATTATTAGAGACAAGTTTTTAATCTGCAAGTCGTTGTAATAATGGAATTTACTTTTGGATGAGACTTAAAGGCCACAAGTGTTCATTAACACAAAGCTCACACCCAGAATGGCCATTTATCATCTCGTCTTACTCTGGTATAGGACTGGTCAGAGCATTTCCTGAGGAAGTCTTATGTTCCTAGCACACTTGTGGATTT
The DNA here is from genome assembly GCF_929443795.1 of Astur gentilis. Lineage (NCBI taxonomy): Eukaryota > Metazoa > Chordata > Aves > Accipitriformes > Accipitridae > Astur > Astur gentilis. The sequence continues at coordinate 35,369,579 of NC_064919.1, read as the reverse complement.
TTGGGAACCTTTTCAATGCAGTTTGCAATCAGGCATGCAACTCTGAATCACAGGGCTAGGGTACTGGTATGTGGGACACTAGAATCAAAAGCATGTGTGTTCCCAGTTTAACAGATGTTGGAGGGAATGGTCACTCACTGTGTGTTGGATCGGCTGCTAGCTGTCCTGTTAACACTGAGCCTGTCAACAGAGTGTATTACATAAATCAGAATTAATTTGATGTGGATTAACTAAATTCCTGTGTGGACGCTTACTCAGAATGAAACTACTCTTAATCTGAAGTGGCCTCAAACTCAAAAGTAAATTAAGCTATGCCAAATTAATTCTGGAAGAAAGTTTTAATGAAGTTTAACTAATGTGCTATAAGCTCACCTTTCCATTTTATTGAGTCTTGCTGAAAGTCTGTGTGTACACAAGCCTATACCATCCTATTATTAATAGCCACCAAAGAGATGAATATGTTTTTTAACCCTTTATGCTTTCTCATACTCTTGCAAGGTGCATACTGAATGCACCTAGTTCACAACAGTAGTGGATGCCAGGTAGCTGCAAGACCTGAACACTGACTCAACAGCAATTTTCCATTCACTTTATCCAAATATGAATGGCTGCAGGGTCATTCTTAGTCACTGACCTTCAAGGAAATGGATGTTTCTCACTTGCCTGTTTAGAGCATAGCATTTTCTCCTACAAATGGTGGTGTTGACTGGACTTCAAAACAAAGGCTTTCCTAATTTGGCAGCAGGCTTTTCACCATGATAAAAGTAAATATGGAAGGAAGCTTAAAAAAAAAGGGGGGGGGGGTTGAATTGTATGGCTCAGTCTCATTCAGAGGGGTCTCTAAATTGGCTTTCAAAGCCTATGATTTTTTTTTCCTCCTTCTGGGGTGTTCCTGCTCTTGGAATTCTTGGGCAGGAAGGAAGAAAACTGTTGTCCTGCAGGTCTTGCATTCTTTTGTGCCTCGGAGCTCTGAGGTAAGAGACAGTCTAAATCTGAGCTTACTGAGACCTGTGAGACTTGGCTGGAGTGCATGGGGTAAGAAGGCAGCAGTGGGGAGTGCCATGGTGGGCTGCAGTGTTACATAGGGTCACAGAGTGTAGCCTCCACCTTTCCCTTTCTTGTTGCCTTTTCTGTTATGACTGACACAGCTTTTCCTTTCCAACCTTTCCCCTCACCCTCCCTCTAGTTAATGCCCAGCCACATCACCTCTGCTCTGTACTGCTACTGCTGCTGCACAAACGGAGCTCCTAGGCTTTGCTGAAGGAAGATGGCTTTCTGGACACAGCTGGGATTGCTGCTATGGAAGAATTTCACCTACAGAAGACGACAGACTGTAAGTATTAGCCAAAGGGGTTTCTGAGGTCTAAGTTGTAGCCCTGTGGGTTGATCTTCAGCAGAATGGGGAAACGTCATGTATCTTAATGTTTTACCTCTAGTGGTCCCTGGCAGAGCAACTGGGTCTGCCTTTGGAAAGACCGGATTCAAATTGAAGAGAGTGGTGGGTGGACAGAAACCAGAGGGCTCGAAGGTGATCAAGACTTCTGTCCTGAATCCCAACATGAGAGAGAGTCAGAGTACTGAAACGCTCATGTCAGACCAGGCAGAGAGGGTGTATGACTGCCATGTGCAGCAAGGAAGATATGAAATGAAAACCTGTGCCATGACTTGCTCAGCTCTGCAGGTAGGGCATTGCCAGACTGCAGGGATGTGTGCTTGAGTCCAAAAGCTTCTGAATGCTGGCAGGCTGCAACAACAGCAACAAAATTGTGCCACTTTGTAATGGCAGCAGTGGTGGAGGCAGTAGCAGGCATCTGCAATCTCTTTAATCAGGGAGAGAAACCCAAGCCTATTTTGTAACTTTACAACAGGAGGTATAGTTTAAGTGACTGGCATGAGAGATGTTCTTACGCTGGCATGGAGACAAATCCAGGCAACTGATGTTTTTCTGCCAAGGTGTGTTCTGATTAGTTTAAGTGCTAGCCTCACCATCTGTTAGCCGTGTGGGAATACACCTCTTCAGATAGAAAATATGCAACAAGAGTTTCTTCTTGTGGTGACAGGAGCATGAATCCAGTATGGTGTTCTTAAAATTATTCTGCCTTTACATTAATGAGACCTCACAGGATGCTGCAACTCCTGCAGACAGCAAAAAGCCATAGAAAACATGTTATTTCCTCTCCAGGGATTTAGGGGATAACTGTGTTGCACAAGGGCATGTCCTGTATAACAGGCCTGTGCAGAGGATCTGTCCTGTTAGATCTGACCTTGAGGAGGTATGAGTAGGGAATGCGAAGGGAACATGAGTTACTGAGGTGGTGAGTGGAAAGTGGTCTCTGATAAGCTTTCTGAACCCTGCAAATGTCAGGCTACTTGCCAGCTGGTTGTGGCTGAGTTGTTTTAGAAACTCAGAGTCACAAGGGAGGGGAGGTGGGGTGAGGCTATCATATTCACCACTGTAGATGGAGGCAGTCTCTGAAGTCTTTGCTCAGGTGTCTGAGGCTTGTTTTCATAGGAGTTGTGTCCAGTGAATTCATAGCTGGAATTAGTCCATTCTTAAATAAAACCAGGCAAAGGGGGCTCATGGCATATTTGACTTTTCCTGTATACCTCTGTGGTTACAGAGCTGCCAGTGATGGCAGGAGTTTCTATGCGATTTGCATGTTTTTGGCCTTACTCCAGGAGCCTTGATCTCCCAGGGCAGGATTGCCCAGCTGAGAGACTGTGGGCTATATCAGCTGCAAGGAGTGAGGCTCTCTGCTCTCTGGATGTATGGGCCAGCATCCTGACCTTGTGAACAGCCTCATAGTTTAGAAGAATGTTGCAACGGAGCTGGGGAAGGTAGTCTCAAAACTGACTACAGCTCCTAAAAAGATAGGCTGTTCTTAGCCATTGCCCATGTAACCTAGGCTCTTAGAGCTGGAAACAGTTTCTTCCTCCCTTGCCACTAAGAGATCTTAATCTTGACCTAATCCCAAACTGCCTTTAGCAACTAGGGGACCTCTAGGACATTGATGCATCCTCTGAAGCAATGCTTAAACTGGTTAAGCCAGGAGGAGATTTCAGAGGAGTTAAGTTTTACACTGAGAATGATGGCTTTTTTGTCAGGGTCTTCTGAAAATAATGCATCAGGTTTGAAGGTTACTTGAAGTTGAGTCTAGCATGTATGTCCTGTCAAGGTATCTGTAGGCTAGCTTACTGGGCAGCAGAGGTGCATTTGGATCCTTTGGTGATGCCACAAAAACTCAGTAGGCTAAGTGTGTGTCAGTGAAAAAGAGCTTCCTGCTTGTAGTTTTGTCATGATCTTGGATCTGCTTAGCTATTTCTGGGTCCCTTCTGGCACCTTTTGTATCAGTTTCCCGTGAGGTAGCCCAAAGGGCATGAAACTGCTCATAGTCTCTATTCCACACTGATACTATTGGTCAATTCACAATGAAGGCCTGAGGCATCGTTTGTTTTTGTGGGGGTCCTCTATCTGTGGGATTTTTCTCATTATGGTTCCCATTTGGGCTTTACCTGAAGATGTCAAGAAGGAAAGGCCACTTAACAGAAAATGGCAGAGAGGTAGCAGAATATCTCTTCTTGCCATGCTGTGACCATGGCTGCACATTCATTCATCTATTTGCTTTATTGTTAGGAGACCAGGGCCCTTGAGCTGGGTATATTGGTGATGGCTCTCTTCCATTTGTACTTAACTGAAGCTGTAGCCCAGAAATAGTTTGATCCTTACCCTTCTTCCCACAAGAAGTGTGGGCTAGCCTTTGCTTCCCACCAAACCCTCTCCTTGGCTGCTGTGAGTTCAGGCTGCATTGCGAAAGCTGGGTTCAAAGCTCAGCCTGACGTGTGCAATTCAAGTGTTACTTTGTACTGGATAACCTCCAACTGCACTGGAGTGGGGGGAAGGAGTCTACAGGGGGAGAGGGGGAAAGAAAAATCGTGTTCAGGGGTCACTGTGCAAAAACATTTCTTTCTCCCTGCTGTCTTGCGAATAGGACACCTCAAACTTGCATGGAGAGACTGGTCAGCTGCTTGTAGCTCCCTGCATTGAAACTGGACCATAAAAGTGGGGAGTGTGGTTGGCAGTGAGATGGGGTGATAGTTGGTTAGCTCTTGCTCAACAGATTTCCTGTTGACACAGTGTAGATCTCAATATTTAATCGTACCCTGCATCACCAGCCAACTGGTGTAAACTGGGCTTGCTTTGGGGACTAGCTTCAGTAAAATTAGGAGCAGTTTGTTCTTGGCCAATTGCTGCCTCTGAATTCACCTGCCGTGTGCAAATGGGATGTTCCTCCTTCAACTCCAGATGGAGCAGGGGTAGCAGAGGAGCTGGAGGTTTGAAGATTCATTTCACTGTTTACCAGGCTGGTCTAGTAGTTGCAGGACAAAAGTGGGTGAGGGGACTTGATTTTTTTCAGTATCTATTTAGTATAAATACGAGTGGGACATGTCTCCTTTAGTATCCATGTGTCTTCCTCTGCAGAGGCCAAAGTGGATGAGAAGTGCTGCCACGAGAAGGTCAGGAAGCAGTAGAGGAAGGAACCTACTGACCTCTAGGAGCAAAAGGAAGATAATTCAGTTTTTGTTGAACAGCAGAAGAGGCTGGCCAGGGAGTCCAAACTCTCTGCTGAAATGCTGCTGACACATTGAGCTTGACCCTGTGCAAGCCTCTGGTGCAGCAGTTGCCAGCTGTCTTTCACTAAGTAGCATTTCACTGGCTGCCATGATGCAGCAGTCTTCAGCTGTAAAGGTGCAACTTGGTCAGTCCAAGCTGCATCCTGCCTTTCTCGGTCCTCCCCAAGCCTGTCAATCTGCAAAGTTAGACATGTTGCCTGTGCAGAAGCATACAGCCCACATGTGGTTACCTTCATGATTGTGTAATCTGTGATTAACCATCACCAGGCATGCAAAAGAGGAGCTATGTATGCAGGAAGCCAGGCTCCCCGTTCAGCAACAGGGCCATTTGGGCACTATTGTGTCCGTCCGTCCCCCCCACCGTCCCCCTCCCCCAGTGTGGTGTGGCTGGGGCTGATATTTCTCCAAGCAAGCCAGGGCTTGATCTTAAGGGCAGCATTTTGTTGCTGGTTCTGTAGCAGTCGCAGGGGTGCAAGACGCTTTCTGGCCTCCTTGGTTGCCCTGAGAAGCCTCCACAAGCCCAGCTGACACCACTCTGCCCCAGACAGTGTAGTAGCAGTCACTTGGGATGCATGCTCCTTGCCTACAGCCAGGGTGGCAGAGGGCTGTGATGCATGCCAGAGCATGGCCATCGATGCTGGCAGAGGGAATGTCTTGTCCTGGTCTCACAGCCACCTTTCTGTCAACAGGAGGAAAAGTCCTGCTACATCATCCTGGCAGCAGCTGTGAGGGGATCCTGAAAAGGGAAGGAGTATACAAGTTGTTAGTGTCCTAGCTCTGGGCATCTCTGACCTCTGGGAGCCAGATCACTGTTTAATGCAGAATGAAGCAGGCTGTCACTGTTAGGGGCTTGTGTGTGTGCTGCTGCTACACTGCTTATTGTGAAAACAGAAACCAAAGATAGTGAGATATCTTCCTGGCATCTTTGTTGGCATGGTGTCAGTGGAGTTTCTCATCCAGTAGTCCTACAGTAGGTGCGTGAAAAATAACGGGTGGAAACAGTATCCCAAACTCATCCTGCAGAGGCTGGCACTTACCAGGAGTGCCTGGGAGCCTCTGATGCTCAATTGTTATGCCTTTTAGATAGGGTTGCTGTTTGGTTGGATGTCAGCAATTAAGGGTATCTGTGAAGAGCCATCCTAGGTGGTTTCCTCTGGTGGATGAAGTGGCATTTGTTTTAATGCACCGTTTTTACGGTGTGAGATTATTTGGAGGTACAGTAATCACCTAGAAGTCTCAGCTCAAAGTTTGCATGGAGTGCCTTGTGCTGAGTGTCCAGAGCCTTATTTTAGCTGTTAATGTTGTAACATGCGAAAACACATTTGTGTGTGTGGATTCTCTCTCCCACTGGGATGCAGGTCTTATCCTATCTGGCTTGTAGTAAGCACGATGTAGACATTTTGTTAGAAAAGACAGGGTTTTCCAGGAAAGAAGGGGAAAAAATTTCTCTTTACTTGACTGAGAAAACACTCTGGTTTCCCTCTCCCAAAGGAGGACAAATATAAGAATCAGCAACAAAAGCTTTCAGTTTTTCCTTGTCTCATGGCTTACCTAAAATGCATGTTTAGGCAGCATTTCTGGAGTGGGAAAGGAGGAGTGTGGCTGGTGAAGCTCAAGCCTTGGAAACATCAGCTTGTGTCTCAGAAGCTTCTGTGGGATGTGGCTGATCTCAGTGAATTTTTCTGTGCTTCAATTCTTTGTCTAAAAAACGCTCTGCGTTTAATAGCAGACCTTTCTTATATTCTTGTCTTAAGTTTTATGTCATTGCCTGACACTCACTGCCTGTCTGTAGGTACCCTGGGCCAGTATGTGCCTACCTTTGGGAACAAACATACATTAGAACAAAACAATAACTAGGTGTGAGATTAATCTTAGTAGCTCTGCTTTCCTGATACCAATAGACTTCTGCAGCACTGAAACTGAAAGATTTGGCATAGCTATGCACAAGCACAATTTCCATGCCTGATGTGTTGGGGTAGAAGCTTAATGGTGCACTGTGAGAACGGGATGGAAGTACTTCCCACTACTTCTAAAATATGAGGCCAAAAATTCAGCGCGTTGCTGGGAAGATTCATTGGAAGGTTTCTTTCAGTCAGGGGACAAAAGGAACTCTAAAAGGAAGCCAAAAATAGCCCTTAAGCACATCTAGTTTAGTCCCATAACTGGCATATATCAATGAGAAAACCCTGTAATTCTTTGCAGATTATCCTCTGAAGCTGGAGGAGCAAACTTCTGGTCCTGGAATGCATAGGCAAAGCAAAGTCAGGCAGTGCTTGCAAAACTGTCCTGGCTTAAAAGTGGATTGTCCTGGAACCTCTGTTCTGTCCTGTAATTTGAATATGATGTCTTAATATTTTGTCTTTTATTGTTTCCAGTTCCAGCTGCTGATCGAAGTTGCCTGGCCTCTGTTTATCTTCTTCATTCTGATCTCTGTAAGACTTTCATATCCGCCCTATGAGCAGCATGAATGTAAGTACCAAACACAGCAGCTGCACCTAGAATGGTTGTTGTTTCATGGTTAGAACAGAATAATGTAGCTGGCAAGATGCAGAGAGCAGGGGCAGTGGTTGCATACTTCAGTCAGAAATCTTCAGGGAAGTTTTAATGGCACCTTTCCTTCCACCTTGGGGACTGCAGTGTGTTCCGACATGTTAATACTGCTCCAGGACTGTACATTGCTGCTGTTTTTCTTGCTGTTTCTCATTTTTTGCATTTATAATGTATTAGCTGAGTATTTGCTGTAAAACTGTGACAAGTCTACAGAACCCAAGTCTTACTTCTCATTGTTGATCTGTACGTGACTTTATTATAAAAAGAAAGCAGTGTTCAGATCTGTAAGAAAGCAATCTTGTTTTCAGGCAGTAATGTGGGTTAATGTATCACATACGAAGAGCACAAGAGCACTTCCATTCCTTCTAACCATTAGACTGTCAGCTCTGTATTCAGTAGATTCAGCAGTCATACATTTGTGGGGAAAAACTATTCTGCTTTTCTCTTTAACGGGCACATTTCTGCTTTTTCAAAGGAAGCTTTATCCTTGCTCTGCAAATGACAATCTTTAGGCCTTTGTTGGTTGCCATTTGATATAGGAAGCATGACTCCTTTATTAGCAACATGCTTTGTCTTACTGTGATTGGTGACAATCTCATGCTGCAATTAGCTGACTGTGGAAGAGCTCTTTGTTTATCTTTCCTTTGCCTGATTACTGCAGGTTAAGGTTTAAGGGTCAGCACAACGTGATTCCAGAGCGCGTTCTGAAGTGCTTCATTCTTAAAATGGATAGAGAACTAGTTCTTACAGCACTTACCCTGTGGTTCTTTGCAGTGGCTGGGGCATTTTGTGCTGCTTGGTAGGCTTTCAAGCTAGCAAGGATCCTTTCAAAGCTAAAGCGTTAATGTTTGCAGTTTCCCATTACACTTTGGACACTGCTGGTCCCATGTACTGCCTAACTCACTTGCTACAGTGCTTGGAAGGGTAACTGAAGCTTCCCTAAATTAAATCTCATACTTAGCTGCATGGCATTTGAATTGGCTGTTCTGACTGGATGTACAGTGGCATTAGGAGGTGCCTGTAATAAGGTCATAAAGCTGAAGAGAAGCAATCAGCAGTCTACTCAGCTGGTGTAAATAGCAGCATCAGTGGTAATTTCTCAGCTGTGGCAGTGCTGTATATAAATTCAAACCTAGCAAGAATTGCCTTTTCATAATGCTGTTTAGATTGGGCTTGTTAGTCACTAGCCTCCTTGTAAATCCTTTGCTCTGGCAACCTGGTGTCACAAGCAGAGTTTTGAGGCTTTCACCTGCAGCCCTTTTTCCTTCCCATTTGTGTTGACTGATGTTGTTTTGTCTGCCTTCTCCCTGTGTTGTCGTAAGGAATTGTAGAGTGTAGGGCATGTGGTAATTTTTTAATTCACTTCTTATGGTTAACTTCTCTCCATTTTTTGAAAAGCTTCTGAGAACAGATAACTAAATAATTTCATTTAAGTGTGGACTGATTTCATTGAATGTTCACTCATATGCTGATGGATGCTGATGTGTTGTATAGTAGAACATTTTTTTGCTGAACTGTGAGCAGAGATAGAAAGAAAGAAACCTTGAGTTCACGGTGAACTCTGTGGCAACCCTGTGGATGCCTTAAGGGAAACAGGATTGTTATCTGTAGTGGCAGTGCTGTATGCTGTTAAGAAATCACTTGCAGGTAATGCCTGATGATAGCAGTAACAGAGCTGCATGCAAGTGCTTTGTAGCCTCCAGATAGCCTCGGTATTTTAATGTTAATAGTCTTTTTCAACAGATGTGATTTTCAGTTCTCTTTTCCTGTTTGAGGAGAAGAACCAAGGACTGGGCTGTTTCTGTGGTCAGACTTTCCAGTCAGGATTTTTTATTTCTAGAAGCCTGGCCTATTGTGAGGATCCTTATTCTGAAAACACAGGGGAAAATTTTGCTAGCTCTTAAGTGATAGTTAATGGCTTTCACCAGACCAGCCAGAAAAGGCATCTTGGATTGCATTTGAGCAAGATTGCTGAATTGTGTCTTGTAGAGTTTGGCTTTTCTGTTCCTGTGACCCTTTAAGGTATTCAAAATGCACTTCATTTGAAAAACAAAATCTGACAAAAAGTGACTTTAATATCTACTGAGAAGCTAGATGTATGCAACAATGTCACTGAAAATGGTGTGCTGTTACACTGTTTTCTGTGTAACTCACCTGACTTAAAACTGGCAGAATCTGCTTTACTCTGTGAGAAACTGCTGTTACATGCCTCACTGTATATAAAAAGTTACCATGAATTCTTATGCACCCTTCCTCTTTTCATACTGCTTTTGTAGTTTTTTTGAGCTCTTATCCATGTAAAATAAAAGGCACGGAGGAGAGAGAAGGTGATTCTCTGGGAAATTTTATTAAAAGAATCAAAGTCTTGGCATTTTTCCTCTTCCCCCTGCTCCCCAAGCCCCTCAGCCAAGAAGAACAAAAAACCAGAATGAAACAAAAGCCAGAGAGCTCAGGTAAATAGCTCTTCTATTTTAAACAGAGAACTGGGAACAAACAGTCCCCTGCATGCTGGAAACAATGAACCTTCGGTTCCTTCACCTTTCTCCTGGACAGAGTCCTTGGCTTTCTCCAGGGAGGGCTGATAAGCTCCCCGTCTTCCTTCAGCCACCTACATTAACTAGCCTTGTTGTAATTCAGCAGCTTCAACCTCTCTTCGTCCTGGGGTTCTGGTACCTCCATTGTGGCTGGGGAGGTAGGGAGCCAGCCCCCTGTGCGATCGCAGGCATGCTGCGAGGGCGAGGTGGGTACCGGAGGGGAGAATGTGCATCTCATGGTCAAAGCCTTGAGTAGCTGCTTTGAGTAGCTGAGAGAGCTACTGGGGAAGGGGCATAACCTTCTCCTGTTCTCCCCTCCCTAGTGTGGGGGTGAGGAAGTGAGTTTTTTCACAGCAAACAGCCTCACGGCTGGTCTGAGGTGCAGGATTACACAAAGGGAAGCCTTTCTTCCTCTGTCGCTGGAGGGTAGGACATTCACAAGTGCCTGAGTGGTGTACGGGTGGAGATTGGCCATGACTAGTTTTGTTACTGCTTTAACTCTTGACCAGAATGCAGAATGTAAGCAGGACACAAAGTCTGAGCTATGCTTAAGTAGATCTTTAGTAACAAGAGTTAGACTTCAGCAAAAAAGATTTGAAATATGGCAGGCAGGTGCCTAAATGTTCTAGGAACTCTGAAGTTTTAAGACTGCCTGGAAATCACACTTAATATGGGACAGCAATGACATACTTATCTCAGAGAAACCAATGTAGGCACCCACCCCACAACTGCTGACCCTTTGCTTGGTGGTTACAGTGTGTGTAATTGAGTTGAGTGGATTTTGAAAACCAAAAGAACTGAATAGAAACATTATGGGTCTTCAGAACAAAGACCCTGACTGGGGCTGTCCGTGTGGCCTCAAGCTGAATCCTTATTTAGTTAAGCATGCAAATCCAGAGAAGCGCGGCTGCTTAAAAGCATCTATGTGCATGTGCTCACTACTGCCAGGCTTTGGAGTTGCCTGCTGTTGGGGACTCCTCAGCAAGAAGTACCATATCCCTGTCAGCATGGCCAAAACCAATGCTGCAATGATGAAAGTAGCGAAGAGCTTCTCCTACAGGCTTAACAAGGTGTAGTTTTTCAGTGGAGGAGGCTAGAGCTATGTGGGGAACTTAATATGAGCTCAGCCCTTCTTAGTGTTGGCAATTTTGCACTCTCATAAGCAATTTGGGGCAGTAACCAGCACAGGATTAGCACTGCCTTTCAAATGCAGTGCTGTGTGGTAGTGGCTTGTATCCTGTGTTTCTGTTCTAGGTCACTTCCCAAACAAAGCTATGCCTTCAGCAGGAACCTTGCCATGGATACAGGGGATCATCTGTAATGCCAACAATCCTTGTTTCCGCTACCCAACTCCTGGGGAAGCCCCTGGCATTGTTGGTAACTTCAATGCCTCCATGTGAGTCTGCCTGCTTTTTTCTCATGTCTGTTCTTGGGGGAATATGTGGAAAAGGGATATTTGGGAGTCATCAAGCTAGTAACCCTACAGTAATCAGCTAGTTGTGTAACCCTACAGTATTGAGGGTTTTGCTGTTCCTGCCACCACTGAAGTACCAAGCTCTCCAGCTGCCAAGTTCAGAGGGGCTAGCAGAGAGCTGGTATGTGTGCAGTATCCCTGAGTCCAAGCAGTTGAAGCTCTTGGTGAATGAAAAGCTCTGCCTGGGTGAGCACTTGTGTCCCTTATCTTATTGGTTGCTCAGAATTTTGCCCATAAAAAGGCAAGGCCTAAGCTCTTTTTTCAGAGACCGTCTTTCCTTGGGTAACAAACTTCTGAGACGGGCAGTGTAGAGTGAGAAGCAGTTGAAGAGCAGGTCTGGGGGATACCCCCTGACATTTGTCATTTAGTACTGCCTAATGTGTTGCAGAAACCTCAATTTACGGCCAGCTTCCTCACACCATGCCGTGCTTGCTGCATTCATATTGTCAGGGCAGTTAGGCTTAATGCAGAGTAAAATGCATCTGCAACCTGGAGAAGCATTTGAAAGGAGCAAGAGCGTACTTAAATTATTGTGCTTCTAAGAGGAAGCAGTTTATAGGCAGCAGGAGGCCCTCTCCATCCCGGTCTTAAATAAACACTTCCAAATGCATGGAGGTTCCCAATGTAACTTTGTTTGACCTTGCATTAGCAGCCGTCTTTTATTAGGCTCTTTGGATTGTCCCAGGGTGGTCACTGAAGAAAGGGCTTATTTTACTGGAGAAGGCAGTGGCATAACTGAAAGGGACTGAACTTTGGAATTGGGATGTAAAACTGTATCTGTGGATGCTGGCTCACAGAGCTGATGACTGCTGTTTGTTTCTGTGTTTTCCTGTCACCAGTGTTTCCCGCCTGTTCTCAGATGCCAAGAGGTTACTCTTGTACAGCCAACAGGACACAAGCATAAAGGATGTCCAGAATGTCCTGGGAAAACTGCGCAAGCTGGGAAACTCCTCTGGCTCAGGTAACGGCATGGTAGAAAGAGCCACCTACATCTGGCATTTCTGGCCTGGTTAATTCCTCATGTGTATAAATTTCTGAAATGTGCCGTAATGGGAAAGTGCGTGGTTATAATTTACAGCTCATCAAAAGCTTTCCAATGCTGCAGAAGTACCTTAAGCCTCTCCTGTGTCAGAGCTTTGTACGCTCTTTAGCTTCTTCGGCAGATGAGAAAAGGGATGGTCTGTACTGCCAAGAATAGCAGCTGTTTTGGATGTGAAATTACAATCCTCAGCCCACTGAAGTCAGTTAAAATGCTGACTTTCTCAAAGGAGTCTTAGTGTGTCTTTTTGGAAAACACTAATTATTTTGCTATTTTGTCAGTGAAGTGGTGAATGCAAATAGCTACAATTTAGCACTCTACCCCCTGAGCTCCAGAGGGAAGTGCGCTTGAAGAACACAGATGAGGAAAAGCTGATGTTGGCCTCCAGCTTATAAACTCAAAGCTGATTGTTATCTGACAATGAAGTCTTCATTTCCGTTCTTGGTTTTTGTGTTTCCACATGACTGTTTGGTGTAGGATACTTCATTCTCTGCTGTTGTCTGGCAGGATTTTGAATGGCAGGGTCCAAAAGAAAATGTTTTGTCTTGGGGGCTCATGCAGCCCTGTTTGCCATGAAAAATGAGAATCACTCCATTTTTAGCTTGTGTGAGAAGGTCTGGTGTGCCTTCCTGTCCCATGCAGATAAATGACTAGTGTGAGATCACACAGGATGCTTGCAGCAGAGGTGGGACATGAAATAGCTCTGCCCAGTCTCAGGAAGTGTGGCATGTCTCTTATTATTGCCAGGTCTCTCTGACATGGCAACTTGTGAGAGTTTCTTGGGGTACTCTTAAAGATTATTTCTCTTGGCTGCTGTCTTAGTGCTGCATGTGTCTGCTGGAAGTGATGGAAAGTAATGGTTTAGAAAGAAATAGAGCAGGGAACACAGCTATTGACTGTCTTTGCCTACAGCCTCTATCCAGGCATGTGGATCTCTTTGAATGTAGGTGGTATTACAGTGTTTTGTGAAAGTTGTCCCTTGTTTTACAGTTGTGGTGGTTCTTCCTAGCTTTCTTGATTTGAGCATGGCTCAGGCAGGCTCCAGGAAGAAAAATATCTGACCTGGCATGATGTGAATAGTTTTGTGTCTGATGTGTGTCCTGAGCACACTTCTAAAGCAGAGATGGTGTTTTTACATCCTTTCCTGTGTTGCTGAGTACATTGCAGGTCACTTTGAAATAATCTGTATTGTTCGTGACAGGTTGGCAGGTGTGCACTGGCTGTATGTACAGACACAAACTGTGCAAGGGATTTGTCTTGGATGTATAACCTTCCTCTCCCCTTCAGGGCCGTGCAGAATCCTGACGTGATCAGATCTGCAGGTGATACTGTGGTCTGCTGACTCTGAGCATTAGTTGATACTTTTTACTTACATATAAGGGACACTCTTCTTTGCCAGGCTCAATATCCGTACCACTGGGCTCCCCTCTTTTTACTCTGAGAGCTGGTTAAGTGGCATCGTCATGCTTTTACTTAAATCTGCAGCAGTTTAAGAGGGAGAGGATGCAGAGTGAACCCTTTGTGCAGAGATGGACACAGCCAAAATGAGTTAAGATTACCATTTCCCAAAGAGAGGTTTAATGCTGTTTTTCATGGACCTCATCAAACCTCTGGTTTGACTTGGTGGTCTTGTGGGAACAAGCTTTCTCTGTCAGAATGATGGATGCTGCTGTTACTGGATTTTACACTTTGTGCCCGCAGTAGTATCTGCAAGTTAATTCTTCTAAAGAGAGTAGATGGTGGTGTTTTGTACTGAAACATGCAATGAACATCAGACACGGACATTTACAAGAAAACTGTCAAACCTATAAGCTGAAGCTTTCATTGCTGGGGAAGTTTGAGGGGGAGGAGTGATTCCAAGAAGCATTTTGCATAGGGAGTATTGTACAAGTTGAAAGTCAGAAGCCTCCTGTTTCTCTCTACTATAAAGACTAGTCTAGCAGACTGACTGCAAATATAAGCCTCAGACTAGTCATCAAAGATCATATTTCTATAATATATTTCAAATGTGTAATAAAAAAATCAAGCCTCTGTGTCATTAGAATGACAGACTGCCCATTGTTGGTAAGGCTTACAGAGAACAAAGCCTGTTTGTCCTTCTCATTTACAAAGTCTCCAACTTGAGGGTCCCTGCTGCCCACTCCTTGGCTGCCTGATTCATTCTCTGACAGCATGCATAAAACAGCATCCTCTAATCTTACAAGTACTTGTGTATTTATGCGTAGCAGTGCTTAGATGCCTGTGCAGGGAAGGGAACTACAGGTCAACCCTTCAGCTGCTGTTGACAGTGAGGTGTGAGAGATGTTTAAATCCTTCCCTCTGTGGAGTATTTCCTTCAGTGACTCTGGGAACCTAAGACAGTAGAATTGGATGTCAGATGTAAGCACATCTCCAAACCTGAAAGCACTGCCTTTATACATGTTATTTCCCCAATTAGCAGGAGGTCTAATCACCTGTGAAAACATCTGTAATACCTCCTCTCTTCCAGCTCTGGCCTGGATCTGAAGCCATGTGGATCAGTGGTGCAGAGAGATAAAGCTTTGCAGCTCGTGTTTCCTCAGTGGGAGGGACTGTATGCTCCCTACTGTGTGATGTGGGCTCTGCTGCAGTCTCTGCAGCTCCTCCATGCCCCCTCATGCTGGTGTGATGTCCTGCTTCCACACATGCTCGCCACTGTTGCCTGACAGCTTTGAAACGGGCTTCTGGAGGTGATCTTCCATTACTAGCATACAAATTGGAACTGTGGTATAGATTTTGTTCCAATACTAGTCATGCAGAGTGTGTATGTCTGTATTTGGCTTCAGATATTTGAATGTGTTTAGGGAGCATTTGCCAAAGTCCTTTCCCTTCAAGCTTGTTTAAAACAACCCTCACAAACTAACGTTCAAGGTGTGACTATTTGTCGTCTGATCTGAAATTAGGCATATGTTGAACTCTGGGGAAGGGAGGCTTGCTTAAGATGCCAGGGTGCTTACACAGGTGTCTGCAAGTCAGTGTCTTGATTAAAGACAAGGTAGGACACTAAGATGTTGTTCAGGCAGTGCTGTGCACTCATGCCAGCAGGCTTTGCATCTCAGTCACTTCTTGATGAGATAGGGGGTAATCCTTCATAACAGAGCTGTATGTCCAGGAGTTTGAGGAATGGCTCCTGTTCTCTGCTGCTCTGAGCTCCAGAAGAGCTCTCTGATGGAGAGAGGGAAAGGTGTTAGCAGTAGGAAACAGCCCACCCTTGCTTCATAGAACATCTTTTCTGGCCAGGATTAAGTACTAACTGGTGGAGTGAGGGAGTTCAGCACAGGCAGCAATCGTGCTGTATGGGTGCTGCTGCTCTAGGGACCCTTTCAGCAAACCCTGAGCAGTGAAATCTACGTGCAGGCACACACATACCTTAACATAATCAATTTTGCAGGGAGGTGCCAGGTGCCCTCTCCTTCCCAGCACTTGTTACATCTCTGTCCAGCAATGTCACCAAGGTCTTCAACACTCATGATAAGGCAGAGTGCAAATCAGAACAGAGAGTCAAAGACCTTGGTGACAGCACATCCAAGAGCATGACATGGCTGCTGGGATTGCCACCTGCAGTAGGTTTGGCTCACTGCTTGCAGGCACTGGATTTGCAACTGGCATCAATGCTGTTTAGTAGAGGATAAAGTGTTTGCAAGAAATAAGCTTGCCTCCTTTTTTAAAAGGTGGGGATACAGCTTGCTATGGGCTCTGAGGCACACTTTCTTCATTTCTTCCTTCTCTCTATAGGGCTCCCAAATACTTTGTTCTGCAGTGCCATGGGGTAATAAATCAAAAGGTAAAATGAAAGCCACCTTCTTTGGTTGTTGCTAACAGTTGCACGTACAAGCCAGTTGAGCTGGTGTTTGCTTCATGGCTCGTAGTTTTCAGTGATCCCAAAGGGCATGTTTCTAGTTTTCTTGAAGTCAACCCAACTAAACAAAAATGGAGCATTGGAATAGGCAGAGGGAAACAAACATCACCTAAGAAATTGCATCAGATCTCAGGCTATTATGTGCTCTGCCTTTCCCAGTTTGCTGGATTAGTATTGCTCATGGTGTGGGAGAAACATCAGATGGGTGGCATCCTCTGCTGATGTTGCACACTGCTGCACAGGCAGATGTTGAGACTGAAGGAGTTTGCAGCCTGTCTGGTCAGTGCTATTAGTGCTACTTTTATTTAACAGGTAAAGGATGATGGAGGGCTTGGGCTGAAGAGCAGCCTTGGGAGAGGCTTTCTGGTGGCGTGTGTCCTGCTATATGATTATCAGAGTGCTCAGGGAAACAGGATGTTGTGCATTATCTACTTGGTGATGTTAAAGTGATAGCTAACTCCCTCCTCAGTGTCTTCTCCCTAAGAAAAATGACCCCATGCCCTCAAGCTAAGCATTCCCACTGATTCTTATACCTGCCTGCCTCTCCCTAATTAAGCTGGTTTCCTGACTTCCCTCGGGAAGGATCCTAGCAGAAACCAGCTAGGCTAGAATGAGGACTAACAAACCATATGTCCAGGTGGCCTTCACCCCCGGAAACACCTGCAGACACCAACTGCAGCGGGGCGGCATTCCTGCCATTGCATGGTTGCACGTAAATATACAACTGGGTTGTCTGATGCTTGCTCCACAGTGACATGCAGGTCCTTCCCTTTCCTCTAGCCTGGGGAAGATGTTGCCAAAAATGCTGCCCTGTGGTATCAGTAGAGAGATCTTGACTTGTAGGGGTGAGTAGGAAGGCTGCTTTACCTTTGTGTTTTCAGTATGGGTTACTTTGTGTTAGCCCTCAGCATAACTCCACAGGGTGTTCCTGGCTGCTGCTGCCTCCCTGCCTGAAGCATCCAGCCAGGAAGGGAGGCCCAGGACTGCGTGGGAACCAGTGTGATTTCCGCTTTGGTCAGGAGCGGTCTGTCAAGATGGAGCAAGTAGAACAAGCAGCCAGTACTGGGTACTTGGATGGCACAAAGTGTTTTGCAGTGTGCCAAGTTGATTGGGCAGTGAGGAGATTCAGGTACATGTGGCAGTTCTCCCACATTTGCCTAATTTCTTCAAAACGCTGGGTTGCTGAACAGCACAGACTTGATTTCTCTCTCTTCTTTTTTTTTTTTTTTTGCAAGTGAATGGAAGTTGTGCAGGCAACTTGCAGATCTTCTGGAAAAACCTTTCAAAAACATTTTTGGAAGGGCACTTGAAGTCCCTTACTACAGGTAGTGGACAAAGTCTGTGTGTGAACCCAGTGGGTCTGTTATTTTTTCTGTCCTGAACTTGACACTGGGAGGCTGACAGTCAAGAGATATGCAAAGGTAGAGAAGACTTATGGCAGTGTGGATCCCAAGTTGTGTGTTGGGCTGTTACGTATGCAGCTTTTATTAGTGCAAATGTGTAATTCAGCAAATGTTACCACTTTCAATAGAGTCTGCCTCTGCTTTCTTTGTTGTTTTGAAGCCAAAGTTGAGATTGAAGTAGTAAAATGATGATGATAGAGGTATAGGCACAAAGGTCTGCTGCAGCATTAAATCTGTTACCAGGAGAATCACACTTCTTTCCCATGGGGCTGTCCATGAACTTTCAGAGGTTTCTTTGTCAGTATCAGCATTATTACATGACTTTGCTTAGAGCTTGAGATGGGTAAACAGATACAGCATAATGTGCATCGCTGTCTTCTGATCCTGCAGAACTGGGCTTTGGTGCCTGGTTTTGGTCCAAACTTCCCTTCTGCTGAGAAGCTTTTGAAGTGAGAGGTTTAGAATTATGCCAGCTGGGATTCTAGGTGGATGTGTGTGGATGTGGGAGGAAAGACTGAAATCCCTTTGAAAGTGGAATTGAAAAAAACCATGCAGAATTAAACCTGGCCTTGCTGTAGTATCTTTACAATACTAGGTGACAGGAGCTTGAGAAAAACATTTGAGAAGTTTATTACAGAAGACTGTATGAACCCTGTTAAAAACACATGAGGAGAATCACAAGCATTGGTTTCCACTGGTGAACGGCTGCACTGGCAATTTGGTTACTTTAAGACCAGCTAACCTGATGGTGCCAGCTAATGGTTTGGCTGCATGCAGGGAAGCCAACAGTGCTGATATCTACAATTAGCAGAACAACTATTCCAGCAGATACCAAATCTTAAAGGGGCTTAAAGGGGCCATCTTTATCTTGCTGTGAACTTGTCTAGGTAAAGACACAATGATAAAGAAAACAAGAATTGTTTACTGTGCTTGTTACAGTGTAAGTAATGTTGGCATGTGCTGCAGAAGCAGGACAGTATTAAAACGTTTAGGTGCTTTCTCTAGTCTCCTAAAACGCTTCAGCCTGGTCTGTCAACACTGGCTTTTATTTTGAACCAGCGATTAAAATGGAGAGTGTTAAATAAACAATTACAGCTTTCATGCTCTCCTATTATCTCCCTCTTTTTATATGCAACCTTATCAGTACAGCTTGCTAATACCAGCATTATGTTGCCGAAAACTTACGCTCAGTGTTAACTTCAGTTTGCATTTACTTTCTATGTTTTCCACTCTGACACAATTTCTGGATTTGTTCTCAGTCAATTCTAATCTCAGAATCTCAGTAAATTGCCTGACCCGTGAAAGATTGCATTTGGTCTATTTAAGCTACAGCCTGAGGTTGGTTGAGACAGTGGGATAGAGACTTTTTACATTGAGCTTGGTGCTAGTAGTCCCCTAGGAAATATGTACCACTGTCATCTGGTGGAAAGTTCAGCTTTGTCAGGGGATTTCCATGGGGCTGACCTCTCATGAGAGTGGCGATTACAAAATTGCCACAGTTGGAAAAAGCCCTGTCCACTTCTGTGTCCGACTTGGTACTGAGGCCGGAGTGCCTAATTCAGATCTGACCTCCCATATCTCTCAAGTTAATGTTCAGCAGTCTTCTCCAGCAATAATACATTTAATCTTCAGTGTGCATTATGAACACTTACTGCCTATTTTTTACAGCATTCCTTTGAGCTAAATAAACAACTGCCAAGGAACTGGAGGCCTCATTCTGAACACAGTAGGATGTGGCAGTTTTCAGTGAAGTCAGTATGCAGTAAAAGGTGGTGGCTTTGAAATATTGTTGCTGTTGAATCAAAGTTCGTTTTTACCCAGGCAAGAGGATGGAGCACTGCTTGACTGAATTTTTTTGAAAATCCATGAAAGTTCAATTTTTGTAGGCAGCCTTTTTCATGGGAAACATGCTGTTCTATTTAAATATTTTTGGTCATAAAATAAGTGAGTGTTAATGCTAGTGTTGCCGAAAAACTCGGAATAAAGAACTTATCAACATCAATTTAGTGTAGATAAGAAGACACTTTAGTGACGGCCGGGTGCACGGGTGAGTCCTCTCAAAAAACCACGCACACCTGAACACTAAAATCATACACCTTATATTAAACTTATTTATTCATTAGGTTTCCGAGAAAGGTTATACATATCCATTAGATTTCTGGGAATTTATTAGCATATGCAAATGTCCTTCTACAAAGGCATGGTGAAGCCTCTGGTGGTCTTCAGTAGCCCTCTGGTGGTCTTCCGTAGTCTTCCTCACTTTGTCCGATAGTTGACCTCTCAGGTGATTCTGCGCAATACGATTCTCACCACCATTTACATAAAAATGCATACGATGTCTATTCTTAAATATAACCTTTCTAATGATTGGTCCTTCCGTCACACCATCTCAGTAATATTCTGATGTTCAAACAATCATTGGTTAATCTCACTTAACTCTACTGATTGGAATCCTGGATAATTAGATCAAGGTGGGAAGGGTAAGGGGTTTCCAAGCAGCAAACTGGTGTCCATAATGGCTTCCTTAGTTTCTTAAAACAAAACACTACTGATCAACAAATCTTTGTCAAAGTTTCTGTGCTTAAATGATTTTAGACAATACTTGAATTCTTATGGTTACACATAATACATTTTCTAAGGTTCCTGAGTTCCTATGACTAGATTTCAAACTTAACACTTCCATGGTTAAATGTGTAAAATGTAATAGATCTGTATAGTTTTGTTAAAATATTTCTTATAATTCTACATTCCTATTAAAATTAAATATGATTAATTCTAACTAATAACAAATCAATACCAAATCAGTAACACTAGGATCCTGGCTAAAATCAAAGAACATATTCTACCACCTGTAGAATGTTGCTAAATTTCTTTGCAGCTTCAACAAACTACAACATTCCTCACTTCCAATCCTAGGTTTTGGGGTTGGGGTTGGTGTTTTTTTTGCTGTTGCTGTGTTTTATCAAGCAGTGGTTGCATCTTGTTTGAGATGCATTTTTAGTTCAGGTTACAGGTTTTATGCTTGTATCATACTTTGTGTATGGGTTTTTTTTTTCCAAAATTCTGGAAAAATCCTTTGAAATCAAATGGAAAAGCTGAATAATGAAAAAAAAAATATATACATATTTTTATGTATTAACAAAGTGTTTGTGATTAACTGAGTTTGTTAAAACTACATATTGCTTATGCCTGTGTGGCATAAAATCCTCAGCTGATGAAAAATTGGTGTAGCTCTGAAAATTTAGTATGTATGTAGCTCATCTGTTAGCTGAAGACCTTGCCCTAGCTTTTTTTTTTATGCTGACCTGGCAGCACTAAGCTATATGTGGATGAGATTCAGGCTGATCTGACACACATCCTCTGTAAACAGCCAAAGTTTCCTTCCCTTTCTAATATAGTTTTAGTTTTAAGGATGGTGCAATAGAAGACCCTTTAAGGGATTTTAAATAAAGACCCTTTCCTGCATGGTGGTTTTTAGTTATTTTTCCTTCCCCTCCCTGAACATTTCCGTTCTTCTAAATGTATCTTTTGAGAGGCAAATACTACCTGCGTTAGTCCTTGGATGCCTTTTTGGTTGACACTGGCAGAATGTTTGCATGACTACAGCCAGCCAAAAATTAATAAGCATAAACTATTACATCTCTGGAGGTCCTTTCCTTGTAGTTCTCCATCTATTTTAACAAGTGCAACTGAAACATAACTGGACCATATCTGAGGCTGACTGAGCATACATATATGCCAGAAGGGGATTTGCTGATGGGACAAAGACAGCTTACTGCAAAGATAGCAATATCTCAAGTGTGAGTGCTTGTTCTGATTTGTGCCAACTAGCTACTTAGGAATGGAGCACCTGTTGTCTTCAGACAACAAAATGCTGCTTCAGAACAGTAGGAAAAAAGTGCTTTGCCACTTGAGACAAGATGCAGACATGAAAGTGCATTGTCCCAACAACTTTCCTCATAGCAAAGGCACAGCTGTGTGATGATGTGGTCAGCAGCGATCAGATATCTCTGCTCACCTATGTTATTACCCTGCTCTGTCCACATACTTGTACACTACCCAGCAGGTTGGGAAAAGTGTGCTGTAAAGCCAGAGAACAGAAATCAAGACAATGGAGTAGCCCTTTAAGACCACAAGTGTCTTCACCTACTTGGTTCCTTTTCTTCCTTTTCATGTTATTTGTTGCTGCTACCTGAAGAAAGTGCAAAGAACTTCACCGGTGCATCCATATAAATAATGCAGAAGACGTCTGCAGCAGCACACACTCAATTTTGTTTGTGTTAACTGCACTGCTTTGGGACTGGTACACAGGACCAGGTTCCTAGAGCAACAAGAGGCACTGCTCTTTTCTGTGTCTACTAGTCATGTTTCTGTCCTCTGAGTAAAACATAGTGGATGCTGATATTTGCACAACTACTCCAAGGTGTATTTTCAGTCAGCAAGTTAATGTCAGTACTGAAGGGAAGGAATGATTAGGATACTGACTGTCCAGAAGAATACAAAACTGAAGGATGAACTCAGACTACCAAGGCAGGGACTGTTGGGAACATCCCAAAGTAAACAGTGGTATAGTGTCACACTTAGGATACAAGAGGCATGATCTCTAGCCAAGACTGTGAATTTGGGCAATACATATCTACCAAGCATCTGCTTTGCAGTCTTTCCCAAAGAGAGAAAGTTTTTCACCTGTTTTGAAGTGCTGCTGCTCAATAGTCTGATTTATACTAATGAAGGGGCTGAATGGTTGCAAAGTTGCCCTAAATGAGGTGGAGAAAACATAATCTTTCCTTTCAGCACTGAAGCTTGATTATTCTCCCACCCCTTCCTTTGGACTTGAGTCTCAAAAGCAAAACCAAACTACTATCCATAAGCCATAACTTTCCAATGGCCAATGAAATTGAAACATAGGGAGCAATCATGGGAGGTTGAAATAATTTAGATGCAGGTATGTTTTCAGCATAAGTAGACAGTGTTTCTGCTTAAACTAATTGGACTTTAATGATTGGCTTATCCTTGTTAATCTTTGCTACCTGTTGGATCAGTTTAACCCTTTGTTCTGGAGGTGGCTTCTGTTGTTGTGTGCTAGATGAGGGGCGTTAGATTAGGACTTGGCACTAAATCCAGAAGTGACAGGTCTTCCTGAATGTAGGGGAAGCAAGAGCCACTATGATCTGCCGACTGCAGACTTGATATCGTGTTAAACTGTAAAAGTCAGATGTGAGTCGGGTTCCCCAAATCTGTGCTGAGTGAGAGGAAGGGAGCAGTGGCGGAGTGAGGCTTCACACCAAAGGGAGTGGTGGCTTTTTCTCTTCTCATCAGCCTTTCTATGTAAGGCAAAACATTAATGTAAGTACAGGACGGTAAGGGCGCTTTCATCCCAGGCAGCTCTGCCTGCAGTCTTGCTTGAGGTTCATCATTACCCATGCCAGTTTTGTGGGAGAAGTCTTTCAAACTGGATGGCTGGTGCTGAGTTTCAAGTAGCATGATACTGGTGGGGAGTTCTGCCTGCTTGTTTTGGGGCTTTGAGATGGTTCTGATAGAGGTGTCTTCTGTTTACTTTTGAACCAGCAGTCACCCAGATGCATGCTCACGTAGCCAGCTCATGAAAACCTTTCTGCTGTTAGTAATGGTCATTTGATTAAAATGTCCAGTCCTGCTTTTTCCTGTGACTTGAATTTCCACTGAATTCAAGGTCACTTGCTCAAGTACAGGGAATTCTGGATGGGGTCCTACTTGGTCACAGCTTATGCTTTTAACTTCTGCTTAGCTCTGTGCTTTTTAGTAGCATAATGTCATTCCTTGTATGCTCACACCAGTGTTTGTCATTAGAATAGTGATATGTGGCTGGATGTGCCCATGGCATTCAGTTTCCAGTCTGTCTATTGATTTTTTAAATGTGTTTCATTGTGTCTGAGTTGATGTTTTGAAACGTCTAAATTCTGTGTATTATCTAGGGCATAATGTTCCTAGTGCAGTCAAAATCTAATCTTAACAGCAAACCCTTATTTTCTGCCTCTTTAGATGCATTTCTCTCTCTCTGAGCTGGATTTGACCTTTAGAGACCTTCTCCATAGCCTGTACCAGACCTAAATGTGTTTCGTATACCACTCCTGAAAATAGTTTTGTTGCAATAATGAAGTATTGTATCTAGTCGGATCTGAGGTCTGTCATCTCTGTGGCTGACGAGCCAATACAAAGGCTGAGAAATTAGCAGTTTGTCCTTGTTCCGTGAAAATTAGCAGGAGAATTTTCAACCAGTTATAACTGTCACATGATTTGGAGGTCTGCTCAGGATTAGCTTCTTAAAGCAGTACAGCAAAGATACTTGGGATGTTTACTTTGAGCTTACTTCATTTTTTGCACTGTTAGAAGCCTGAATAAATTTTTCTGTTTTTTCATTGGCAAGCGGTGTTTCACAGTTGTCTGTGCTGATAACAGAATTTGGCTTGCAGCAGGGGAAGGTGCGAGAATATCTCTTCTGCGGTGTTACACAGGGCCTAGGGAGATGGTTGGGCGCGTCCCTTCGCAGACAGCTCTGCAGTCTGCGTTTGCTGGCAGGACTGCTGGTGACCAGCCTGTGGCTTTTGCTTCTGTGCCTTGCATCTCTGCTTTCTGATGCAGTGTCTTTCTGCTGTCCTGTGTGTCATATGGGGGGGAACACGACACATGGACGCTGATGGTATTTAGGTCTTAAAGTACTACTACCCAAAGACAGGTACGAGCCTTGTGTTTGCTGCTGACTTTCCATGCAGGTTGGAGGTGGGATCTCAGCTGGCTTAAATGGGCTCTGCATTCTCGAAGCCAACACAGCCCTGAGTGAAGGCTAGCCAAGGGGTGGTCTGTTGCATGTGCACCAGTACACTGTGTCAGCTGTGCTTTCTGCCAGGGTGATTGCTCTGGTCGCTATTTTTAAAGCTCTTCTGAGCAAAAACGATGACTTGTAGAGGAATGGAGATGGTCCCAGTGTCTGCAGTCCCAAGATAAGAGAGATGGACTGGGCCTGTTGCACAACGTTTCCCTTTATCCCAGGAGAGATCCTAGCTACTGGAGACGGATGGCAGGCTGCCTCCTCTCTACTCAGATCGTTATTTGGCATGGCAAATATATGAAGATGATAGGCTCTGGTTAAGTGGGTGCTCACTTGGGTATTATCTAGTGTCTGCAGAGGCAGCACTGTTACATGCCTGATGGACACAGAGCAGAGAGCTGTGTAGCCTACCATAAAAACAGGTCAAGCCATGGCTACAGAAGCAACAGCATTTCAACTGCAAGCAAATGAGGCTTGTATTTTCACACTAGCTGATCCTGCCCAACAGGCCTGCTGAGCTGCTTGATTTCTTGCCAGCAAATCAGGGTACGGCTGTCCAGCTTGTTCAGAGGACAGTTTTGGCTCCTGCCAGTATCAACAGGGATACAGGCAGCTCTGAGAGCTATTCCTCCCACGCAGGGCGAAGCGTGCCTTATAGGAAAAGGAAAACATAGTAATCACTTTAAAAAAAACACACCTTAAACCAATGTTATTTTATCATGCTTTCTGGATGTGTTGTCCCAAGTTAGGAATATAATGAAGGCAGATAAAAATTTGCTGCCTTGCTGAGTCCAGCCCTGGTCAAACTGAAAGGCTTGCTTTTCACAGTGTAGAAAGTGTCATTCACAGTGTCATTGGCTCAGTAGGTACAATGCTGTTAACAGGCTTCAACGTTAGGAGATCACGGTTTCCTCTGGGTGATTGTCAATTCACAAGTAATTCAGTCTTTGGTTCCACTGCAGAACTTCTTTGGAAGCCCATTTTTATGGGAAGTAGCTTCGGACACCTTTTGTCTATAAATCACAGTGATGGGTAATGAGTGTGAAAATCATTTGAGGTGTTCAAGTGCACCTGTCATGTGTTCCTGAGGAATACTTCCCAGATACTTCACTGAAAAATTAACACAAAATTCCAGTGTAGGAGGTAATTCTGCAGCAGCACTTGGTTTGCCTGCCCTGGTCCTCTCGCTGTGTGAGGGTTTGCTAAAAGCTCTAAGGCAAGGAGCTCCAGCTCTTGGTCTTAGCTTCAGCCTCTTCATGTGCTTGTGTCTTGCAAAAACTCCTGTTGCTGGGAGTATGACCAGTGAACAAGCGATGCCCTGTGTGAAGCAGGCCTGTGTGACTGGGGAGCCTTGTGACCTTCTCCTCCGGGCATGCCCAGGTGCTGTGGAGCAGTGTTGCGCAGGCTTGACAGCCAGCTGTTGCCGTCAGGCTGGTGTGGGTGTCTTGAGTTACTGCCCTCGTGCGAGAGCACTACAGAGGTGGCGCACACCCACCTCCCTTGCTGTAGAAGTGCGGCTTTACCCGAGTGTGGAACTGGGAGCTGTGAATCTGAACTGTTTGTGCAGGGAGAAGAAAATGCCTTATTTGCTCACTTGCCACTCTTCCTTGCTTTGCTCCTTCTGTTAACTGGTGGAGACAGGTGCCTCTGACCGTATTGTTCTGGGAACCCGCTCGTCTGTCTTGTCTCCTTTGGACACTTGTGGAAACCTGCTGACTCTGAAGAGCAAAGCTAAAGTTTTTCATGCCCCATCCTGTCTCACTGTTTCATCTTGCTGTGACGCCTTAACGCTACTGTTGTGAAAATGATTGGGTTCCCCTGTGAGCAGTCTCTGTGGCAGTAATAAAGGGTCGTAATTTAACACCAGCTTCTCTGTTCCCTTGATGCTCGGCTGTGAGGAATACGTGCATAGCCAAAGGCTAGTAAATCCTCCAACTGCAATGGATATATGAAGAAAAGCATAATTGTTTTCTGCCTTGTGTGTTCCATCATTAGGGGGTCAAATCCCCTGAAGATGGTCATGTTTGTAGATGGGACACACTGCCCTGCTTTCCTTTTAGCTTCTGGATTAACTTAAGGCATGAATCCCCTTCTCCCCCTTCCTTCACCCAGTTCCCTGTAGGGACTTACAGCACGTGAAGCTGGGAAGTAAACAGTAGATCTGACTGTCACGTTGTTTTCACTGAGCTTGTTAGTTTGAAACTGGCTGAAAGTCTGGCTTTCTGTAGATTATGGACACAAACCCTTTGTGCAGAAACCCCACAAATTGAAGTCAGACCTGGTGAGCTTTGTACTCTATGGTGGATTGAGATATGTTGAAATACCACTTGCGTGCCTTTTATTTTTAGAAGGCAGCGTTCAGGATATGAAAACTGCAGCCACAATTTCCGTGGGGTTTTGTTTTTCTACCCTATTGTTTAATTTTAAAAGACACTGCACAGTTAAGTTTCTGGAGGAAGCTATGAGCCCTCTGTGCTTCCAAGTGAAGCAAGAAAGAATGGCGGAGAATATTGAGAACAGTCTTGCTCTGTAACCTGTCCCCACAGGCTTTTTTGTCCCAGTTGTCTGTGGATCTTCCCAGTATTGCTGGAAGTGGTCACTGCTTATTGAGGGACCTGTCATGGTTATAGTTGTAGTAAGATCAGAAAATTAAAACTGGTTCCCAGCTGTGGTTTCTCTTGCTCTTTCCTGCATTGAGCCACCTTTAGAGCTTGTGAAAATAATTGGAGATATGTTTCTAGAAGGAGGATGCTAAAAATCTCTGGCTGTGGAGAACGTATGAACTATGGACACTTTCTTCACTGCGCAATCAGTGTTTCAATTCTGATCTGCATGGAACGGAGACCCCACATAGCACCGACTTGCTGTTATTTATAATTAAATTTTTTTGGTTTGCTGTTCGATTTAACCAACAATGTAGCAAGTGTGGAGGTTCTGTTTTTCTTTGCTAATTCATGTGGATGTCTTGAGCTCCTTGAGTAGGTTTGGGTTGTTGTTTTTTTCTGTTGTCACAATGATTTGATTCTCAAGCAAGGAATGACCAGCCTCTCTGCTCAGGCATGAAGGTGCTGGAAAAGGTTGAGCTGTCAGGACAATGTAAATCTTACAAAATTTAAACGACTGTGTAATCCTGTAGGAGATGCTCTGCAATCTGAAAATCATGAATTTCTCGTTTCCATGCCCAGAATTCAGCCCCCAGTGTGGGTTTGAACTGTGTGGAAATGAAGGACAGATGTGCCTTTCGTGAAGTCAGTATCTGTGAAATGCTGCCCTGTGTGATTGTCTAATCCTGACCTGTGACTTCAGAGAGGAAGGACGGTTTTGTGGTTAAGGCACAAGACCTCCAGCTCTGGGAGCTCTTGGTTCTGCTGGAGGCTTCCTTACGTGACTGTAGGGAGGACCTTTCTCCCTGCCCCGTGTGGGAAATGGACTTCTGTTTTCCTGCATGTTTCACGTGGATGGGAGGTGTCTCCTGCTTTGTTGACGTACGGTGCCCGAGCTGGAGCTAGGCAGAACAAAAGCATTTCAGCCCCACTGGGCCTGCTGGGTGTTATTTGCATGGTTTTATAAGCAAAGCCTCTGCTTACGTTCTCTGCTGTTCTGCTTTTGCTCCCTTGGGGTCAGGACTGAAACCGTAGAAGTAGCCTACCATGAGGACAAGCTACCTTAGTATTTGTTCTGCAGACGTTCACCCCATCACTGAATCGGCGAGATGGTTCACATCAGATCTGACTATCTTTGAGTCTGATTGCTCCGTCTGACCTCAAGTTCTTCTCCACATTTGTGTGTGGGGCTTGTCTCAGTTGCTGGGACCTGAGGTTTTGGCCAGGAGGCTGTACCCTGTGGTGGTTGGCGGGGGGGGGGAGAGCTTTCAGGACTGTGGCTCCCTTGGTTTTCTGTTGAAGCTCAAGAGGGGAGGGAAGGGGAGGCTGCACATCCACATCAGCAAAAGTATATGGAGAAAGTTGTCTCCAATACGCTGTCCAGACACTGCAGCTGCATTGCTCTGTGCCAGCCGGCTTGTGATCGCTGACCATGCCAATGCTCTTGGTCAGTCTCAAGGGTGAGAAAAGGTGCGTGAGTTAAATCACATTTGAGCTGACATATTTTGCCTCACGTTTTTTGAGTAAACTGATAGTGTGTCTGAGCTTTTATGGCAGGAAAATATTGCAGTAGTAGGCCTCTGATTGTAAAATGTGTTCTTCCACTCCAAATGTTTGCATTATTAGGTAAGCTTCGTATTAGCCTTCAAAAGATTCGCCTGTTTCTTTTGTTTTCTATTTTTGGAGGAGCTCTTTTAACTAATGCTCTTGTATTTCCTTAGGCCCTAGTGGGCAAGCAGTCTTGGAGGAGAATGGCTATTTTCAAGAGGAAACCTCTATTAACTCTTGTCTTTTTGAAGTATCCAGGGCAGGAATTCAGACTGATTGCAGCGTTTAGTGCTTTTCTGTGGTTTCGTATGCAAGTTATTATGCATGCCTCCACGATTGAGGGAGATTGCGTAAGACACTCAGCCACAAGTGCTGGAAGTAGGACCAGATGGGGTGGGGGAGAAAACGCAAGGTAAGAAAGGCTGGCTGTTTGCTTAGGGCGCTGCAGCAGGACCATGGCGTTGGGAGTTGGTCCCTTGGTCTCTCAGAGCTTCCATGTGTGGTCTTGGGCAGACAAGGGTTATATGATCAGTGAGGATGGGTTCATGACCAGCTGGTTGGAAGCCAAGCATTGTGCCACCAGCAGTTTTGGTAACTTTATGTTCTGTTCCCTTCATGTTTTCCTCCAAATGATGATGAAAACTCCTTCAGATATTTGTAGGAGTTGCCTTGGAAGGCAGCTTTGATTTTCAGCAAATTCTAGTGCTGAGCAAGTCTGAAAGGGTTCAGCATGACAAAAAAGGAAAGGGAGAAATGCCCTGTTAATGCTGGGCTGATTAATTACAGCAGTGGAAGATGGCAGGCTCTTTGTGACTCCCCGTTACAGTTACGGACAGCCAGCAGGAACCCCAGTGTAGTTCAGGTTGCTTTCCTGCAATTACCTGTGGAAAATGTCCGCTACCAAGAAAATCCTGCTTCCGTATGGCAAAAAAAACCCCAAACCAACAAACAGGAAAAGCCTAAGGAAACTCAACAGCAAAACAACGACGAGGAAACAGAAGAGTAGGAGAATTGTTGCTTGGTTACTTTTTAAAGTGGTGTGTGGCCCTTTAAGAGGAGCTTGAAAAAATATTTTAAATGGGGACAGATTAAATGAAGAATCTTGCAAACATCTGATCTCTGCATGCCAGTGTGCCTTCAGCCAGCTATCCCTTTGTCTATCCGAGTTTCCGAACTGTTGATGATCTCACCAAAAAATAAACAAGCTGCAGAAGCGTTTAGGGAGTTCAGCGCATTTAAGAAGTAACGGCGGAATCAGGGTGGGGGGAATTTTTCTTCCAGTTGTGGTGAAGCAGGGTGCTTTAGCCTCTGCTGGAAAGAAGAAAAGGGCGTGGGGTTTTGGGTTTTGTGGTGTTTTTTGGTTTTTGGGGTTTTTTTTGTTTGTTTGTTTGGGGGGTGGGTGGGTTGGTTTTTGTTGTTTGTTTTTCTTTGGGTTTTTTTTTTTTTGGGGGGGGGGGGGGGAGGGGTCGTTATTGCAGGGGCCGGCTCTTTCCCCAGCCTTTCCGCGGGCTGGGAGAGGGGATGGTGTCAGGGTTTGGTGACGGGGAGCAGCGGGTGCGTTTGCAGGGCACGGTCAAACCCGGTGTATTGCTGGGGGGTCCCGCGGTGGGGGGGGACGGGGACGGGGGGCAGAGAGGAGGGCGAGGGAGAGACTTTTGCCCCGAAGTAACCTCCGCGTCGCCTCAGCGCGCGGCGGTGGGGGTGGGGGAGAGGGGGAAGGGTGTGTGATTTACTTTTTTTCGCGTGGAACAAAAAGGCAACCGGGAATTTGTAACTGGATATGTAGATGAGGGAGCAATGACCGTCAGTAACCCCTGCGCGCGAGCAGAGCGCGTGGCTTCCCCCACTTCCCGCCCCGCCCCAGCCCGCCGCAGGCGGGAGGCTCGCGCGCGCCCCCGGAAGCAGAAGTGGAGCCCGGGCCGGCGGCCTCTCTCCTACCGCCGGGGGCACCCCGAGACCCTAGCATGCTGCTTTTTTTCCTTTTTTTTTTTGTTTTTTTTTTTGTTTGTTTGTTTGTTTTTGGTTTTTTTTTTTGTTTTTGGGGTTTTTTTGTTTGGTTTTTTTTGTTTGTTTCCTGAGGGTTGGGCTTTCTTGAGGGTATCAGCGGCCGAGCTAGGAAAAAAAACCCAAAACCAGAACCACAAAAAAACCTACACGGGGGGGGGGGGGGGGGGGGGGGGGAGGAGAAGTTCTGTTACAGCCGTTTGCTGTAGGAAGGGGAAGGTGCAAACTCAGGGGTCTCCCTTGCGTTACTTTCCCTTTAGAGCTCATTGGTTTGCACTGTTGGCTGTGGGCTGCAGCATCCTCTCTTCCTAGAGTAGAAGAAGTGGCGTGACACCTAGCTGGTTGACTTGGCTTAGCCCGGAAATCTTTGCCCCAGTAAATCCCATGAGGCTTGCTCTCTCAGCTCCTCCTGGCAGAGCTGCTCTCCTCATCGCTGCTTGTTTAAACATAGTAAAGATAGAATTGTGCCCTCTTTTTCTCTCTCTCCCCTCTCTCTCAAAAACCCCCAAACAACCCAAAACAGTGTGAGGATCAGTTGCTTAAGCTCCAGGTTTGTGAACTTTAATAGTGTTAATAGATTATAATTTCCAGACGGTTCCCCTCTGCTGCGATGGAGGTACAAATTTGTTTCAAAGCCAAGAGCTGAAACACCAATGGCTTCAGAACGTGAAACTTTTGAGAAGGAAAGTGGAATTAAAAAGCACTTGCAGAAATTTTGCCCTGTGGTTGATTGCTTCCTAGATCTGCATGCTATTCTGTATCATATCTGTTTGTCTGCATATGGCAGACTAAAATTTATAGTAGAGTAACATCTCTTAATTAAATACAGGCTAGTATATCACTTGGTGGTCCATGCTCCAGCTCAGTTGTGTGTTCGGTAACAACACAGGGACTAAGTGATGCTGAACCTTTGTGCAAGGCTAATGCTGGAGTAGGTTTCACCCCCACATCAGGGGAGTAGCTTGGTGTGCCTTTCTTCTTCTGTCCATGTGTGTGCAAATTGAGCTGAAGTAATGATGTTAAAGGGAGTTGTTTTCAAAGGTTCTTTTCTTTTTTTTTTTTTCCCCCCTTTTTGTGAGATCAAGACATCAGGGATTGATATCTCTGAAAGCTGCCAAGTTTCAGAGCACTTTGCCAGCACCTCTTCTTTTCCCTTTGTGCTATGGTTTATGTAATTCCCTCTCCCGCATATGGTCAGTTTTGCTCTTCCTGTTCAGAGCTCTCACATGAGTTTCCCTTTGGCTTTGCCCTGACCAGAACATTGCTTGTTTTTTCACTTTCCAGGCTTGAAACTTCGGGATTTCCTGGTTGACAATGAGACGTTCTCAGACTTCCTCCATCGTAATGTGTCCATGCCATCCTCCGCAGTAGAGGAGCTACTGGACGCAGAGGTCAACCTCCAGCAGGTAAAGAGCACTTTCAGCCACTAACATAATGCTTGTGTATTGTTTGTTTAACCACGGTGCCAAGAGCCACAGTGCAGGACCCCTCTGTGCGAGGTGTTGTACAAACATGGGAAAACGTAATCCCTGCTTCTCTCTTCCCTCTTGCCCTCAGTTTACTGTCTTTGGTTGTAAGCTGTAAAAGGACACTGGAGACCCACGTGCAAATGTTTTGATCTGCATAAGAAAATAGCCTAGTACCCTTCAGGCTAAATTAAATTCCTTCTTTCCTGTTTTTTGTTGTGTTTTTTGTTTGTTTGTTTTTAACCCAAGTAAAACATTAATTAGGTTACTAGTGCTGTTCAAACTGTTATACTTTGATTATAAATAAAAATGGGGTGGCTGGTTGGTCACTCAGCATGGACTGGAGTAGGGTTTCTCTGTGTTGCTCTGCCTTAGATTCATGTGCAGTGGAAGGAGGAATGCTTTTCAGTTTGTGGCCAGCTCTTCAAGACAGACAGTAAACTTGTATATTATGTAGTACAAAGAGAGTCCTGATCTCAAGTGAAACTCCTGGGTGCTCCCACGATTGCCTTTGTAAGCATAGACAGGGGTGACCGTGGGCTAGAGCCCTGTCTTGAGATGACTGTCTGCCATTGTCAAGCTCAGAACACGTGTTTTGCTAGGCTGGATGAATTAGTCCACCAGCTTCCTTTCTAAATGCAGAAGTTAGAACTGGTTGCTTCAGGCTTCAAAGGAAGACCTGTGGTCCTCTTAAGGCAGTGCAAAAGGAGGGGGAAACCTATTCTGCTTCTCAACTTCAGATCAGATCTTTTCTTTGAAGTGGAGTTGATTAATAGTTCTTTCAGACTCTGTTTTCACATAGTTACCAAGTGCTGTCCCCCTTTGCACTCATTGTCTGGTTCTTTAGTGAATTCTGTCAAGCCATCTGTTTTAGTGCAGTTTGATAATTAATCCTACAAGTTAAGGCTATGTTCTACTAAAAAAAGTAAAGTGGAAAAAAAATTCTTACCCGCTTTAGGCTGCAAGTTTTACTTTACTTGAAACTAATTTGCCTGAAATTCATGCTAGGTTAAAACAGAATTGTGCTACGGATGGTGCTGCAAGGATAACCAGAAGGCTTCAGCAACAGCAACATAGTTGTTCTCCCTAAGCTGGTGGAAAGGCAGAAAGATTTTCCAAGAGGCAGAAAGCTAGCTCTGCCCTTATGTTGCATATCTGCCGTATTATATCAGTTGTCTATGGCAAAGCCAGTGGAAGGGGAAGAAAAGCCTAGCTTTAACCTACATAAGGTGTCTGAAGGGTGGTGAAGGGGTAATCAGTTGGCTAGTTTTTCCTCAAATGCTTTAAGCTTTGTTCTTTGTCTGTGGAATTATTGTGCTGATTTTGCCAGTACACCAGGAGTGATGCTGTTTAGTCTTAACAGTGGTTTGTGCTCTGGGATGGCAGGAAGAGCTAAACAAAGCAACAGGGCAGTAAGCTGCAGAGGAGCGCAGCGGCCCACCAAATCTTTCTTTGAGCATTTTTCTAATACAGATAATAACTGAGAGGCAGAGCACTCTCTTCCTGCAGGATGACTTTGTCTGACTCACAAAATGGACCCCTTTGATTTTGCTGGAGATCTGGCGTGGACATCTGACCTCACTACTGAGCTGCACGGTGACTGCTGTATTAATAGACATTAGTTGTTTGGTCTCTGACTGTATGAGTGGGTCACAGCTTCATTCACAAAGTCATATAGAAGTGCCTATTTAGAGTATGCAAACATCTCACAGCAAATACAGCCTTCTGCTGCAGTCTGTTAATGTCGTGTGGTTGTTCAACAAGCCCAAAAGTTAGGATTTGCAAGCGAGTAAGGAACTGAAATCAGCAAGGAGCTGGGACTGTTGTTCACTGGTGTTACTGTAATGACAGTACTCCCACATGCCAGTCAGGGTCGTGTATTCAGCATACTGAATACAGTGCAAATACATAAAAATGACCAAAGTCATGTCTTGAAGGGCATGTTGCTTCGTGGGGCAGAATGGCTCAACATTGTGTTTCGCCAACAGTGGCAGGTGTGCTCAGAAGGAGAGCTATCCGGTTTATTCAGCTGAGCATGCAGCATGGAAACATCCTATTCTTGGCATATGGGTGCAGACTAAAGTTAAAGGTTTGCACAGGTATTGCATTATAAATCTCTTCGCTCTTCTGTAAGTTCCATCTGCTTGTTTTCTGAACATAGTGTGCTTTTTCCCTGGATTATTGATGCACTTTTGGTTTTGAGAGATGAGAAGATTTTCAGACTTACCAGTGTGATTCGGGAACTGTTAACTCTTCTGGGATTTAGATCAATCCTCTTTATTTATTGCTGGAAGTTGGGCAATGCATGCTGGGTATTACAAAAGAACAGAAAGAAGAAATGAAGTGCAAAGCTGTTGTTACCTGTGCATTTACAATAAAATTGTTCCCTCTGTTTAGCCCCAATGCAAACAAAAAATTCTTTCCAATGGAAGACTTCGGATTTTCCTTGTGTTTATCACCTTTATGAAGTCTGCACCTGTTTGACGTGTACCTGTTTGCTGTTCAGCAAACCTAAATCCTGTAACTGACCTTATTAAAAGAAACTAGGCTATCAGGTCTGAAAGGGACTGGTGATAATTCAGACGGATTTTATGCATTTCTTTAATAAGATGGATTAGGAAACATTCTTGACAAGCAAACCATCACCTTAAGTAAAATTACATCTGTGAAAGAAGACTCCAGGATCTTATCTCTTGTTTGTTGCAGCCAGTAAAATATTTCTTTTTTTCACATTATCTACCCCAAAACACTGCAAAATGTTTTACTCAGCAGTTAGTAGATACTTCAGAGCTAAGGGATAAGGTGATCCTGATCCAGAACAGCACAGAAAACTTGTGTGGCAGATACATCTAAAGAGTTTGGGACTTAAGTCTCTTGCCCTTCACATACATTTGCCAGACTTGAGTCTGGTTGCAAGCCTTGTTTTGTCTCTGTGGCTCAGTTCCCAGAAGACTGAAGATTAGGCAATACGTGTACCCTTGGTTGGAGGAAATGGCTGCTGTGGAGGACCAGATTGCTGCTGCTCTGTGCATGTTTGTGGAGAAGTGGAGAGAGACCTGCCTCCCCCAGGACTTCTTCATGTACTCAGCAGGGAAATGTTTTTCTTGGAATTGAGTACCGCATGGGTCAGGGCTGTGCAACCTGTAGAGAAGGTTGCCCTCTTACCTCTATCTGGAAATGTTACGAGTGGTTAATTTTGTCTAGGTGATAACAAATTTTGTGCTATAAATCTTAAGTGAAAGGAGACTTACATGCTTTCCCCGCTTTTCCAGGTCATTGTGTCTGGTTACCGAATGCGACTGCGAGATCTCTGTAATAGCTCAACACTGTCTGAATTTCTTACAATCCAAAATCAGACGGTGGCCATGGACTCTGAAGCCTATATTTGCACCTTGCCAAAGGGAAAACTCCATGCAGCTGAACAAGCCTTCCGTGCTAACCTGAATCCTTTGAAGCCCCTTCAGGTGAGTATACTGGTCCCACCTGTGAGAGGCTATCATTGACACAGTGATATTTTCTAGGGCTTTCAGTCTAGGAACTCATGCCTGGATTTCCGGAGTGAACTGTTCGTTGGCAGTAAGAAAAAAGAAGGATGGTCTTTATCACTGGAGCATGAACAACATTGTTTCTTCCTGTCATTCTTACCCTTCCTGTTGCAGTGTGGCACTTGCGGAGCATAAACATGTGTGGTCTGCAGTGCACTTTGTCAAGATGAAAGTATTTATGATGCATAGTAAGAAATAGGCTCTTGGTTGTCTCTGTTTTGGTCAGATGTTGTGTCTTGGCTGGAATGAACCCAGGTGTTAGCCTGGCCTGTGCCGAGTGCTGAAACCATCACTCTCTGCCCTTAGCATGGGGCCACTGAGTACTGTGCAACCTGTAGAGAAGGATGCCCTCTTACCTCTATCTGGAAATGTTATGAGTGGTTAATTTTGTCTAGGTGATAACAAATTTTGTGTCTTACATGAAAGGAGACTTTTATTCTTTTCCCTAGAAAGTTTCTAGCCAGTGGCAAGCCACAACCTTTGAGCAGGTTTAATTGATACAAAGCAGAGTTAAGTTTTAAAGCCCTGTTTCACAGATTGACCAACTGAAAGGGTTTCGAAGCAAGAATTCATTGAACTTCAGGAAAATACATTATTTAGGGCATGACTGGAGACTGGAGCAGACTTAGCTGTTTATGTAGGGAAAGCCAGTGATGCTTTGTTATAAGTCTGCAATATCTGGTAATATACAAAAGTTTGAGGAAGTTAGTGCTGGAAACATCAGTAGAGAGAAGAAGCGACCACAGAACCCACTCTGTTACCCACTAAAACAAACACTGTATTGTCTGCTGTGGAAGAAATAAACACTTCGGCTG
Organism: Astur gentilis; assembly: GCF_929443795.1. Taxonomy (NCBI): domain Eukaryota; kingdom Metazoa; phylum Chordata; class Aves; order Accipitriformes; family Accipitridae; genus Astur; species Astur gentilis. The sequence goes on along the minus strand of NC_064919.1, from coordinate 35,333,281 downwards.
TGTGAGTTTCCAGATTTGATGAGCCTGTCAGGACTGAAAGTCATGTACCACTTGCTTGGCTTTGTCCCCAGTCAAAGAGGGTCATTATCAAGTACTGGAATCATATTACTCTTCTGTGCAGTACATAGTGGTCAGTTACTTCTCTCCACAGCTCATCATCTGTTTTCCACGTGCCCTCCATCTGCATTTTTTCTTTCCTGCTGGAAGAGCAAGATAATCATAAGCGTTAAGAGATGAGGTAACAGCACTAAAATTGTCCCCATAACAAAGATGGGCTGTTTGAAAAAGAATGGCTGTAAGCAGTTTCTTGTGTTCAGTTAGATGTATATGCATGTATTTAAAATCATTTTGGGGACCAAAGGGGATGAAAATAGCCAGCTATAATACAACTCAGTATTGGTCCTCTTGTCCCTCTGGAGACTCGGTCTTGCTTCTCTTATTTATAGAAGTCTGTGCAGCTGTACAGAAGCTGACAGAAGCTGGTACTAACTGTACCTGTATTGTTACATCTATATTGTTTGTTGGTGAAAGAAAGTAGTCATAAGTCACTTTGTGCCACTTGGCAATAGCAAACTAGATTAAGACATAATGTGCAATTTTGGGGGACTTCTGAGAAGCTAGCTCATGACCTTGGCTTCAAAGGAAAAAAAGCTCGAGTCCAGAAGCCAGCAGTTCTAAACCTGCCGTGTATTGTACACTGACTTGTAAAGGTCCGCAGTTTTCCTTGGAAAAATGTCATAGGCTACCCTCTAGTTAAGCTGCTGTAATGCATCAGTGAGTGAAATAAAAACCTACTGGCTTCAGCGGGGCCAGGCAAGATGAATAAATTAACTCTAGGATCAGGACCAACACGTTTGAAACTTAGTGTCTTTAAAGGCTAAGAAGTGCCTTGACCTGCAGTAACATGTTTGAACAAAGAGGGAACTTTCTGTTCATGAACAAAGGAGGCTTTTGACGTAGCTTGTAATTAAAGGCACTGTGGGTCAAATCTTGGACATGCACACTGAAGATAGCATGCACCATATTTACTACAGACTCTGTAAACGACTGCCAACAATATGGCTAGAGATTTATTTTTAATTTTTTTGCTTATTTCCCTTGATCGGCTTTACAGCATGGTATTTCAGTAAGTAAAAGTAAGGGTTGAATCAAATGGCAGGTACAGCAGCAATTCAGAGGCAGGTTTTTGGCTAATGTAATGGGACCTGGCTTCTACTGGTTGCAGCATTCTGTGATTTATGGAGAGGCAGCATCTTAATATGATAAGGCCAATACAATTGCGGTGAAAAGGACTTGCAACTGTGTGCAAGAACTGTGTAAATTCAGCACCAAGGGCTTGAATAGTAAAATGGGAGGTTTTGCCACTCAAGTATCTGGGCAGTAGAGTGGCTAGTTTCTTGAGCTATCTTAATCCAGAAGTCTCAGGTCAGCATCCACCTGCTTGTTCCTGCCCCTGTGCATTCATGTTTGTTGTTCCCTCTGCAAGACAGTGGGGGAAATTATGTCATGGAATTGATCCGGATTAAAAGTGAGTGACCTGATTGTGTGCTTACACAAACACTTGTGCTGAAACATGGAGGGGAGGGTGCAAGATTGAGAACCCAGTGGTCAGCGTGCATGTGTGTGGGCTGAGATCCCCCTGACATCAACACCTGCCTCTGCCAGCTTGAAGTGTTTGTTCATTTGCAGTCTGCGGGAAACTGTAAGTGTTCTCAGTAACTCGCAACAAAACAGTAAGTATTAGCAAATTATGGACAGAGCACAGTTTAAAAAAGGAAATTAAAGTGCGTGCATGGTGAAATGCATGAGCTCTAAATGTCATAGCACTGTTAAGGAAGGGTTTTTTTAAAAAAGGCAAAAAATAAACACTTCTCTTTACACAGTTCTATCCAGAACAGCTTGAGTGTCTCCCGAAGTGCATTAGTACAGTTAAGACAAAGAAGGACTTTTAATTAACATTTTCCACTAGGATTTCTAGCTCTGCCACTGATACTTTGTGTGACTTCAATTTAGCCTGCTCTTTAAGATGAGAAAACAGAGCCAAGGACATAGAGGCATGGTAGAGAGGTTAAAGTGTGTCTCCTTATTCTTTCTTACGTAAGAACCTGTTTGGGGTAGGCTGTTTCGATCAAAACCCAGCAGAATATCAGGAAGTGATCACACAGTACCAAGGCAGAGGATCAGCTTGCTGTCTTGACTTGAGTATTCACTCCAGCAGAAGCAACAAGTGTTTCAAAAAGTCAAATTCCCTTTTCCAGGACCCACGTCTTAATCTTCATCCATTCTTTGAAGCCTATTGGCCAACAATAAGTACTGCGTGGTGTAGGACAAGCTCCTTGTGGATGCATCTCCTCTTCTTGAGGTTTGCCTTGCACTGGGTGTATTCCACGAGACTGTGAGGCAGGAGAAGCTGGTTTGAGAACAACAGCAAAAACAGTACCTCTGATTGCATGCACACAAATTTCCTTTTCAGCTTTCTCCCTGTGCTAGGATAGCAGTTGTCCCATGGAAGAACTACACAGTTTGGGAAAGGTTACAGGCACCCCTGGTTAGTAAGAGCAATTGGCAGTAAGTCAGATGTGTCCCACTGGACTGGTGTTGTGAGGGGTGGGGACTGTTTTATATCATAAAAATACCTGTCTGTGGGACAACCTTCTCTCTGCAAATGTCCCCTGTTTTGAAAATGATTTGGGGTGAAGGTTAAATGACAGAGACAATTCCAATTGGTCCAGTGGGATTTCATCTCTGCAGTGCTGCCTAAGAATGGCTTTGCCACACTCACTTCCAGTGGTGTGGGTCTGTAATAAGCCATAAATATGTTGTGGCTTGTGTACTATAGTGGTCATTGAAGGAGTGTGGGTGAGCACAGGAAAATCCGATTGTTTTTTCTCCCTTTGTAATACAGGTGGGGGTTTTGTCGTATGGTCAGCGTGAACTAAGCATTGAATAATAAATGCATACCAGTTAAAAGATAGCTTTAGAAAAGGTATCTTAATGTAAATACATGTTGCAACTGAACTTCTGGCTTTCCTTGCTCTTTTGAGAGTGTTTTCAGTCAAGCACAATGATACCATGCCTTTAAGCAGCTGTACTTTGGGACTTCCACTCCCAGGAAACAAAAGCAGAAGCTTAAAGCACATGATTTTTCTGCAAAGTTCAGTGTAAAGTTTCTGCTAAGATCAGTATGAAGTTGTAATAACTGTTTCAAAGCAAACATGTCAGAGTGGTCTTACTAAGCAGAAACAGTTAGCTGACAGTGGCTGAATTTTCTTATGACCTCCCAACACTTCAAACTCATGCATCCTCCTTCATGTTAAAGAAACAGTTGTCCATCCCTTCTAGCAGGAGTTGACAGGTGGACTTATTCAAGGCCTGTCTTGATTGTGCAGTCAACTCTAGTCATCTCAAGTATTTTTCTCTGTTTTGAGTCTTGTAGTATGCACATACAAGCACACAGACTCTGCTCAGTGCAATCTGTACCTCAAGAGTTTTATGGTGTTGGCTTCTCCAAAAGATAAGACTAGATGAAAGCATGACTTGCCAGCCACTAACACAGTAATTGTACAGGGCAGCTCTGTTCAAAACCTACTAGAACTTTGTCTTACCCCCATGTGCCTAGAACGAACAGGTGATGTTTTTGCAGCATTTCACCAGAAAATGGCTCACTGCCTCCGCCCCCCCTGCTGCTCCCAGAAGTGGTAGTGCAGACACCTACAAAAGATGCTCTCACAGTGGGACCAATCTTACTGGAGCTGCCCTGAATCTAGAGGGCTCTTACGAATGTAATGAAATACTTAATGAGCCACTGCAAAGAGTTATTTTCCATGGAAATTCATGATATGCTCATCTGTACAAAGATGGCTGGCTACTTGTGACTGATTTTTGTCATTGTCTCTGGAGATAAGACTTGTGAGAGGCTCCCTGAGTGGGCTTTAGGGTGCAAAGGGCAGTGGTAAAGAAAGCAAAATTCCCTCCATAGCAATGGTATCATTGCAAGTTCTGGTGAGAAATCAACTGGCAGTGCTGTGCATTTGTTAGGGAAGAAAGGTCAGCATGGTGGGGTATAAAGGGATAGGTGGGTTCTCCTCCCATTTCAGGGTAAGGTTTTCAAACTCCTTGAATCACCTAAGACTTGTGTACTGGGTCAGACCAAAGTTCTGTTCAGCTTAGTGTCCCCCAAGTGCTAGTCCACCTGTGGCCCATAATGGAAGCATGTGAAAGAATAGAGACGTGGGGCAAGTATATAGTAACGTTTCCTTGATGTAAATTCTGTTCTTCAGCAGCTTGCAACTCAGACTTTCTCAGCTACAGCTGGGATGTTGGTGTTTAATAACACTTGGTAAGCTTTCTTCCTTTAATGAATTCTTCTAAGCCTTTCTCAAACCCACATTAACTTTCAGTACCTTCAGCATTGCATAGTATCTACTGAATTTCTCCCATTTTTACTAAGTTGTGCGTGAAGTAGCTCCTTTAGTTTGTTTTAAATTGAACTTTTCACTGGAAGCCCTCTAGTCCTGAATGACGAGGCACAGTGAGCAATCATTTCCCTGTTCCTATTCTCCATCCCACTTGTAATTCTACAGACCTCTGTCATAATCTCTATTTGTCATTACAGGTCCCACTGGAAGAACTATGGTCTATTGTTCTTCCTTCAGAAGCCATTCTTATCTTGGATCATACTTGTGGCCTTTTTCTGTACTTCTGTTCCTTCAGAGATGGAGGACCCAAAACTGCACACAGTACTTGAGAACCAGGATTGCACTGTGGATTTTTACTGGTGTTGATCTGTCTTATCACTGTAATTCTAAGATCTCCCTCTCTGAGTAGCAGTAGCTAGTTGAGAGCCGTCAAAGGGTATCTTAAGGTAGAACTGTCTTTTCCCTAAGTACTTTACTTTGCAGCACTGAATTTTGTCTGGCACTTTATAACAGTGTGTCAGCATGAGGCCTTTCACTAATTCTTTGCAATTGGCTTTTGACTTTTCACTGTGCTGAACCAATTAGTATCATCAGAAAACTCTTCTTCATCTACCCTGTCCCTGAATCACCTCTGAATAGAGTAAACAACACAAATGTGTGTAGAGCTTGATGAGGTACATGGAGCAGAACAAGCATGTCTACTGTTACGCATGAACCTAGGACTTTCTATCTCATCTTGTTGCTAAAGTGGTAGTGCAGCTATGTAGCTTTGATATTTGCTGACTATATTTCTTTAAATATGTCTTGAAGATCTTAGACTGTAGGGAGTTTGAACTACTTCTAGCCCTAGTGATGTATTTTGCTTTACCCGAACCTGAAGGACTGTTCTTAGTAGAAATCCATAGATGTTAGAGACACCCTCCCTGAATTTGCAGCTGGCTTTGGAGCAGGCACTAGCTGTGCACTCAGAAAAGTTAGCTGTGTCTTAAATGCCCCAACAGATGAGTGTAACAGTGCCCATTTACACCAGCTGGCACTGACCAGGTCTTATCACCCTCCAGCAAATCAACTAGAAGAAGTGAAAGCCTCCAGAGTTTGATTCCAGAAGTTACCCAGGAAAGATGTGAAGATGAAAACCTTCAGCCCAAAAGTGTGCCAATATCAATGGCCCTGGCTGGTCTTCTGTGTGTCACAATGCTGTAACTTTAGCATGCTTTCAAATGCTGCAATGTGTAGCTGCTAATGTGAAATTTTAGGAAGTTATTTTAATCTTCATTCCCTTGAAACAAGGATTGTGTCCAAATGTTTCCAATGCAAAATAATCCAGATATGTGAACAGAAGGGAAAAAGAATCCAACAAACCAAAACCCAGGCCCACCAGTTACATGTAGAGCAACTGGAAACAAGGAGTTGTCTTCAGTGTGCCCCCCTGCTAGAGCAAATACTTTCCTGAAAGCTATGCCTTCCACTTTGGGAAATCTGTCAGTCTTTCCCCTGTGATGATGGTGAGTGTCAGCTGTTTCATGAAGCTGGTTGTTTTAAAATACACCCTTGGTTTAGGTAAAGAATGTCAAGGCCTGGTAGGAGGACTTGAGTGATGAAAATGATGTACACTGCAGGAGGAGTTCTCCATATCTGAGCTGGGATCTTTGGAGTCCCACTGAAAGCTTGTGTCTACCAACTGGTCTTTTCCTCCCTTGTACAGACTTTGCATCCCCTTCTTAGCACTGGCTTGCAGGATTTCAGGTCTGTCCACGTGCTATCCTGTAGGCTGTGCTTGTTTCGTGACCTGGAATGCAAGCCATCCTTGGCACTGTAAGTCTACATGCGTGCATATAGCATTTTACTGGGATGTTCTGGTTATGGCCTCTGTGTACCTAACCTGTGAGGAAGGAAAGGGGTGTCACCATCATGTTATGGGGTGCTGAAGCCTAGGGTATTTTAAGCTCAAGGTTGCACGGAAAGCCAGCTCTCCCTTCCCTATCAAGCACTTTGCCATGTAAAGAATCCTTACTACTCTTTTTGAGAATGTTTACAAGAGTTTAATTTCTTCACTGGTGCCTTGCAGTGATTTCTGGTTTCCTTTTCTCTCTTCCTGCAGAGACGACTTTCTTTCAATTCCTCCTTGGAGGATCTGTCAGAAACTGTGGAAGCTTTGAGAGAGAGCCTTGGGAAGCTTTTTAAAGAGGTAAGGAGTGCCTCTGTGTCAGGAGGACACTGTGGTTGCTCTCTTGGTCTGCAGTCGAGTACAAGAAGCACAAGTCTGCGTGGTGCAACTCAAAGTCAAATCCCTGGCTTGTTTTGAAACTTCCCCCCCATACTATAGCAGTTCTCCCTGTGTCGGAGGCAGCACACACTTTGCAAGCCCTTGGCACTTAAAGCTACAAACACAATAGGAGTTTATCAGATGTGTGGCTAAAGATTGGGTCCTCGTGGGAGGAGCAGGAATTGAGACATTTTCTGTGGGGTTTGCAGCCTTAGCAGTGACACAATTGTTGGGCTTGCAATAATACATCTGCTGCCTCACAGTGCCTTTCAAACTGCACGTGGAGGTTTGTCTTCTTTCTAGTTTTTTCACTCAGTTGCCAACCACTTGGTTGTATCTACTGGTCTCTGGGTGTGGTGAGGGTATGGCATGTAGAAGAGATGTTGTGGCGGTTCTAATCTAAATTAGTAACTATAGGCTACTGTTTGCTTTTTGTCTAACTAGCTTTTTGGGGCAGAGGTTGTTTTCTGGTCCTTGTGGGGCACTAAGTGCAATGGCATCGCAACACTGGCTGAGAAAAGCTCTGGCAAAACATAAATAGCAATTTGCCCAGGCAAAGTGACATTATAGAGATGGCAAGTATTTGTTTTTGCAGGTGAAATGATGGATTAAGAAGAAAGCCCTGCATGCCTAGCATGAGTCAGAAGTCAAAAAAAGGCGGGGGGGGGGGGGCGGGTGAGACAGAAACTTAACTTAGTTGCTTTTTGGCTGGCTCTGACTTTGAAGTGCTGCTACTAGGCAAAAACATTCTCTCCCTGAAGCAGAAATAACAACCATCTAAACTAAACAATGCTGCCTCATCCTCCTCCCCTTTGCTAGTCTTCCGCCTTTGCGCTGGAGCGAGAGGGCTCAGAGCTGTGAACGGCAGTAACCTCTGAGAGCACGCACAAGAACGGGTCACTTCAGGTTAGCATTCGCTCCACTCCCACGGAGGGGCAGCTGCCGGGAGCCAGTTCCATGCCAGCCAACAATTCCTGGCACGCACCCCTCCCCGAGTCCCACAGCCTGCCACCGGGTCCCATTTACTGTGAAATTAAGATGATTCCAGGATCAGCTTCGGTTAAGACTGTGGCAGAGCTCTTGCTGCTAGCAGGGAGGCTGCCCTTCAGAGTTTGATTACAGCTGTTTCCCGTTACATCACTTAAGCTTGCCTTTTTTTCTTGTCTGGGATAAAAATAATTGAAACCATGTGATACTCAGTTTGCTGATGTGGCTGAAAATGTCCCAGGGTAATGTGCCTTTTGCTTGGCAGCTGTTTTGGGTAGGACTACCTTTTATTCTGCCCTGTTGCTGTGCAAACAAAGGCAGCTTTTTCCTCTGTGTACAGCATGAGCTGCTCCAGATGGCTTGACCGAAAGTTACTTCTTATTGTCTGGCAGGCTGATTTCTGTGTGAAAAGGAGGGACTTGTTCCCTTTTTTCGCAGGGCAGCAGCTTGAGGGGGTGGAGAGAACTATTGTTTGTGCCATGTCTAGGAGCCTTTCTAGCAAAGAATTTTAATTAGAGAATGGTCTGAACAAAACTTTTCTCGGAGTATGGGGATTGATTGGATCTGTGTCCCTGGGCTCTTTAAATCAACCTAGGAGAGCACATTAAATACTGAGAGCAAGGGCAACTATTAAGAAACACTTAACAGAGCCAGGTCTCATGTCTGGGAGAAGAAATAGCTCAGTAACCCTTCACATGTGAGGTACTTGCTTCCAGTGGTGTGAACAGAGCAGCTCTGCATGTTAATAGTAAAGTTGCTGGTGCCAAACATGAAACAAAGCTCCTTGCTCAAACTGTTTTAAAATTATGTGTAAAAATGTATTTGCTAATGCAATCCCTCTGCAAGATGGCTAACACCTCATAAGTTCATGGGAATTAGCTGCACTTCCTATTTGGGTACCTTTGCTCATGTTAGGGAGTTTATGGTTCTTTAGCTAAAGCAGTTGGCTTTTTTGCTGAGAAAAATCTGCTGGTTTACTTATGGTACCAAAAGCTCCCCAAGGGGTCCTTTGAATTGGACACTTAGACTATCGCATCTGAAATGCAGCCTTGGCCTTTTGGGTAAGGAATCATCAAATCCAAAAATCCACATGACCATACGTAATCAACAAAAGCTGTTGTGTGACATTTTTTTCATTCATGTCACATGATGCTCGTGTCCTGTCAGTCACCCTGAACCTGTGGAGCCAGATTGAGTGGCAGCAGGGTGCAGACAAAGGCAGCAGTGAGTAGTGAGGAAATGAAGGTACACTTGAAGCAGTCGCTCTGGACACATGTACTGAATCTCTAGGCTTTAGCTGCTCTTACAGCTGTCTTCCATCATATCAATGTGTCATGTGTTTTCAGGCAGCTAAAAATAGAGGCTCCTTGTGTATGTGACTGGTGTTTAGCATCAAGAATTTTTGTCCAGATGTTGGCACATGCACAGTGCTACAGATGAACACAAAGGGTCAGGTTTGCCTCCCAGTGTAAGGCCAGAGATTCTGGGTGTGCTTTCCTTGGGTGAATTTGAATTGAATTGTTCCAGCACACTGTTGCTTTCTGCATTGTTGCTGGCTGGCTTTGCCAGCTGTCCTAGGCTTTGATGACCTGCATTTTTTTTAAACAAAGGTGACAAAACCAATATACAGTGCTCAAAACTGGCAGATGGTCTTTGACTAACGCTGTTATTGTCTCTGAGAACAGGGTGGTTGGGCCACAGTATCTAAAATTGTTTCTGAGATGCAGTTGATGAGCAGTTACAAATAGGTGTCTCAGCAGGTCTGCTTGCCCTTATTAGTGCCTGTTGCTGTTCTGGGCAGCACAGTAAGAACATTGAAGTTAACGTCACCTGGCATCACAGGAGAAGTCAAAAAAACTGGATCAAATGCTAGGAAAGATTAAAAAGGGGTAGAGAACCAGCTGTAAAATGTTACCATGACTATATAAAACTGTGGATTGCCCTTCTGTTTGATGTGGAATACAGATCTAGGCCCCTCCTCTCCAAAAAGGTGTAGCAGAACTCGGAAAAGTTCAGAGAAGGGCAATTAGGACATTTAGAAGTGGAATGACTTTCACACAAGGGACAAGAGAGTAGGCTGGGACTTGTCAGCTTGGAAAAGAGATGAATTGGGTGTATGACAGAGGTCTATAGAGCTGAATGGCCCAGTAAAAAGAGATAGGGATTGAAAGTTCATGGTCTCTTCCAGTGCAAAAAACATGGCACCAAATGGAGCTAACCATAGCCAAGTTAAGGAGGGAGGAGATGAGGTTCTTTCCAGTGATATGTTACATGTTAAATACTTGTGGATGTTCAAAACTGTAGGAGTTTACCATGGAAGAAATTAATTGAGGGTTAGGAAATAGAAGTTCCCTGAGCTGAAAATAAACGGAAACTGGAAGATTACTTGGGGGAAGTATCCTACATTCTTGCCCTTGCCTTATTTTTTCCTAACATCCACTTATTGTCACCATCACAGAGGTTACTGAGATAAACAGAATTCTAGTCTGTATGGATGCAGCTCTGCTGATGTTCTTGCATCTCCAGACAGGGAGTCTGAGAGCAATGCTCAAGTGTAGCATGAAACCAGTGCTCATGGAGGTGCATTGCTTTTTCTGTTGTGGAGAGCTTGGCTGTGCCTCTGAGTGCAGAGACATTAATGCAGTGAGTGTCTCAGGCTGAGCACATGGTTCTTTTGTTCATGACATATTGCAGGTAGATGCTTATGACAGACAAATTAGTCTGGAGGTACCCATCGTACCGGCCAGTTGTGCATTGTCCTCTCAAGCCTGGTGTCAGGCCAACTGGACAGGAGAAGGCTCCTTGTGGTGGCTGGCTGCATGCACAGCTCATGCTGTGATCAGGCTCCGGGATGCAGCTGGGCTTGTTTTCAAGGGTTTTCTGGGAATGCCATTGACAACAGGGCAGGGAGGTGCTGGGGTAGGGACAAACGATACTGATCTAGGAGGTCAAACTGGCTGCCTGGTATAAATCAGTGGAGGCTTGCTGACCTTTGTGGAATTGTGTCAGGTGATACTGCTGCGGCCTGCAGCTTATCCAGCTGTGTCCTGTGAGCTGCACTCAGTTTGTGTTGTTCCTTACTCCCTCTTCGGACTCAATGCACCCCACCCCACCTGGTGTGAGGGGGCTCCCCTAGAATGTAAGCCATTGTGCAACCAGGAGAAGTGGCTTCCATGTGAGAGGGCAGAGAGAGGAGGAACCACCCACTGCACTGGAGGAGAAAGCTTAAGAGTAAAGAGCTTGACAAGGGCAGATTCCTTGTGCATGCACAGAAGAGACTTCCCTCTGCATTCTCCCACTGTGGCAGGGGGAAATGTGCTTTCCCTGGTATTTACTGTTCATGTTGCATTCAAGGGGGTTCTCATCTGTTCAAAAACAGATGTGTGATTTGAAGAAGAGTGGCAAGATCTTCTCCTGTTGCTAATCCTGTCCTATCCCTGCTTCCACTCTCTTCTCCTACCTCCCCCTCCAGTTGCTGAGCATGAAGAGCTGGAGTGACATGAGGCAAGAGGTGATGTTCCTGACCAACGTGAATGCCTCAAACTCCTCTACACAGATCTATCAGGCTGTGTCGCGCATTGTGTGTGGCCATCCCGAAGGTGGAGGGCTCAAAATTAAATCCCTCAACTGGTACGAGGATAACAATTACAAAGCACTGTTTGGAGGCAACAGCACTGAAGATGATGTAACTAACTTCTATGATAATTCCACAAGTAAGTGTAACCCTGGCATGGCCTAAGGTCCCATCTACTTCATGGTTGTCATCACTAGTGTTTCCCAAACTTCCACAGATGAAAGCAGACGGTCCTGAGGGACAGAATACCTTCCACTGTTTCAGAGAGGCATGTATGTGCCACCTCCTGCACATGCCCTTAAGGCAAGCGAAGACACAAGGGCCTTGTGTAGAGTCCAGAGAAGGCTGTGTAGTGGACCTCGTTCATGGGGGAAGGGAGCACAGTCAGGTGCAGCCTTTGGAAATTTGGCCTTTTCTGGACAAATTTGCTTGTGCCGTGCAGTGAGGCTGTGGGAGCAGTGCAGAAATAGCAGTGTGGCTCTTAATGCTGGAGGCTTCCTGGCTGTTCATGTTTGCTGGGCAGACCATGGAGGCTTGGACTCAAAGGGACTTTTTGTGGAGCTTTGCAGTAAGCAGGGTTTTATTGTCTGACAAATGCTGTGCTTTCAGCTGTAATTGTCCTTGAAGCCCACACAAGTGGGGCATATGCATTATGCAGTTGTCACTGTGCTGTTTAGCCACTCACCCTTGTCCTCTCCTCCTCAGCACCCTACTGCAATGAGCTGATGAAGAACCTGGAATCCAGCCCGCTTTCCAGGATTATCTGGAGGGCTTTGAAACCCTTGCTGATTGGGAAGATCTTGTACACTCCAGACACACCAGCCATAAGGAAGGTCATGACTGAGGTAACTCTAGCCCTATCCTTTGGTATGTAGAATGAGATATGTCCTCTGGCTGTGCACCTTAGCTTCTCTATGTTAAATTGGGCCCAAACACAAGCCTAGAAAGGATTGCCTGCAAAGCACAGCCTCCCTAGTATCTCACCTCCCATGCACTTGCTGTTGAAGGCTCAAGGAGAAAAGGCCAGGCTGAACTTTTTTCCTGGACTTGGCTGGAAGTTTTCCCTGGTGCCTTTTGATTATCTACAGGCTTTGCATCTCTGATGTGGGATATAGGCATGGTGAAGACCTTGATAAGCCTTCAGGTGTCCTTTGTCTCCTCCACTGCAGGCTGGTCAGCAGATCCTTAATCATTTCCGGTTGTGGGTTACCTAATGTGCTCTGTAATTCCCCAAGCTTCCTCAGCAAGACTCTTTTAGCACATGGGGAGGGGCTGCCTCTGCATGCCCTTCATCTCCAAGGCAGAGTCATTTTCTACCAAGCCTTGAAAGGCAGTGCTCAGCCACAGGCATCCACACTCCCTGTTGCTGTTTTCCTTACAAGTGCATTTGATTTTCCCTACTTTGGTCCCTGCAGAAGCCGAGCTGCTGTTTGAATATAAGCAACACTCAGTACTTCACTTGACAGGTCAATGCACCCTCTCAGTCTGCAGTGGATCTCAGCCAGCTCTTGGAAGTAACCTTCCTCTCCTCTTTGCTGACAGGTGAACAGGACATTCCAGGAGCTGGGTGTGTTTCGTGACCTTGGGGGGATGTGGGAGGAGATAAGTCCGAAGATATGGACGTTTATGGAAAGTAGTCAGGAAATGGATCTCATTCGGGTAAGTATGCTGTCCTTGCTAGAGCCACCACTGTCGTCTTCTGCAATAAGTGAAGAAATGTTTACTTTAGATAGTGCTTCAGTACAGAGCTAGGCAGACAAATAGTATGGATGGGACCCCTTCTTGAAACACATTGTGATTGTACCAATCTTGAATTATGCTTGGCATTCCTTCCTTCAAGTAACAGTCCGCTGCAAACAAGAACAGTGTGTGTTTAACACCCATTTCTAATCTGCCTGTGTGGAGAAATGGGCACAGTGTTGCCCTAATGCGGTATGAGTATCTGACATGAGGTATTTCTGTAAACTGGAGATGTGTGGGATTGGTGACATGTTCCTGTGCTGTGCAGTTCTCCACAACAGTGCTCACACGATGGCAGCAAAGTGAGTGGTCATATACCTAGGTCAGATCCTGGAAGCTGCTGGGTGGCCTTGGGCCCCATTGGGTACCGTAGGAATTAACTGATGACTGAGCTTCAGCTGAACCTAGATGCCTGCAGTAATCTGGCACAAACCTTGTAAAAACTTAATTTGGAGTTGCATGGTATGCTTAACTTAGTAATACTTGGGTGCTCAGGGGAGAAGAGCAAGTATCACCCTATGGCTGATCACTTCGTAACATGCCATGCGTTCTAGAGCATGAGAAGGTGCTGGGAGTCTTGTTCAGATTTGATGTGCTTTCTGCTAGCCTGTTGGCTATTGTGCCAGGTGTTAGACCTGCATTACTGGGATATTATCTGCTTAAGTGGCTTAGTCCACTGTTGCTTTCCTTAGGTGCAACTCTGAGGGGTGGATCTTTGCACCCTGTGCTGCTTACTTTGCAATCACAGTGAAGTAAATCTGGGATCGTGCAACAGAGAAACAGTTGCACAGTAGCTTTTCCTTCTGTCTCTGCAAGCCAGCTGGTTGGGTGTCATAGTGCAGCTGTTATACAGACTCCCTTAAGCCTTGAAGTTCAGTCCTTTTTTACCCCAATGTAATGCTGTGCTGAATAGTCTCTGACCTGCCCTATTGCACTTCCCCATCAACGTGATGATATACTGGAGGGTCAGAGATGTGATTTTCATCACTCCTGTGCCTCTCTTGGCTTTATGAAAGTTAATTCTGTAGATATTGGCATCAGGGAGGTGAAAACCGTGGCCACCAACTGTAAATTGAATTGTTTGCAGCGTGCGCGGACAGACAGTCAAGGTTTGGGTATTGGTTTGCAGTTGTGTCATTTGAAAAGTGAATATAGCTGCCTTTTTTTTCCCCCTTATTTTAATTGAGCCACAGGCTTTTCTGGTTTTGTATTTTATGCTTCTTGTTAACCGTGCTGGTTCTGGTAGTTAATTCTTGATCTTCCCAGCAGTCTGGTCATCTCATCCGTGTTGGCACAGTGGTAGGGGTTCATTTGTTGTCACCTGTTGCAGTTCACACAAGCAAGAGGACTTCTGTCAGTGCCTGGACAGCTCCCAGGCAATGTCGCATTCAGTTTAGAGGTTCAGGACAGATCACTTGTACATGAATAGGCTGAAACATAGAGTTGCCTGCTTGTGGCTGCTTTCAAGGGGAAGGCTGGCTCTTTGCTGTTTGTTAGCCACTGAGGCTGCCATGCTGCTGGGTCACTAGTCATCACCTCCCAGCTTTCTGGGTTGTGCGATCTGTTTGGCATATTGCTTCCCGCGGAAGGAGAGGAAAGTGCTTTGCTTGCCCATCTCTGGCGCTTCCAGCTTGATGCTAATGCAGCTGCTAACTTCAGGGAGGACAACATGTGCCCCTGGAGTTAAGGTGCTTTAACGCTGCTGCTGAACGTGATGAGGCTTAGCCTCTTCCCTGCAGGCATGTTGCCTTTCCTGCTGGGGATGGTGGTGCAAGCCAACCTTGGGAGACAAAATGTGAAGAGAGTGCAGCGTAGCCGATCCCTGTTTGCTCAGATTTCCCTCTTGCAGGTTCTCCTTTGCCAGCTTGGCCTGTTCCGTTTTCCCGGTTCACCATGCTATTTTCGTAACTGTGTGACCCATTACTTTCTGGTTTGCTGGTAACAGCAGAGCATAGGGAAGATCCTCATCTCTCTATTTGATTCTTTATTCTGGCAGAAAATCCATTTCTTGTTTTTATTGTTTAGGATTTTTACAGTTTTCTCTCTTGCACAGGCTTTTTTTTTTTTTTTTCCCCTCTCTCCTACTTCAGTTCAACTGTGGCCTTTAAAATTAATGCTCCCCTGCTGCCTGCCCTTATATTGTCTGCCCAGAGGACTGGTTTCTGCTTCAAGGCCAGGTGCTTCTACCTGGACTGCACTTGTGTGGGGTGTTGTGCATACACGTAGTGGGGCAATAGCCTGTCCTCAGAAACCTGGAAGTTAATGGCGCAATAGCAAAATATGTAAGAAAAGCCACCCAGGCTCTGGTGCTGGTTATTTCTGCTCAGCACTGTGACGGTTTAGCCTCCAGCCATGCCACAGCCCCTCTCCATCCTAGCCAGGAGCAGAGGTTTGTTCGGGAGAGGTGAGCAGAGCTTGGCAGCCACCGTCAGCCCAAGGCGTTTCTCCTGAACACGCATCTCCCTCTTCCCTGTTTTGCTGGGGCAAGACCCGGTTTGCATGTGCGGGGTGCAGAGCTGTGCGTGGCTCTCTGCTGCCCTCTCCTTGGGAGAAGGGTGGCAGGACATGGAGGCAGCCAGCTAGCCTGCAAAGCACACTACACCGGGGGAGGCCCATCCTTTGCAATGGGGGGGTAAGAGGAAGGACCCCGCCATGCTGATCTCAGTATGGCAGAGGGCATTTCCCTGCACATTTTTAAAAGGCGTTTTCCCCGGTAGTACTCGTTTTCGTGATGAGAGAGGAGATCTAATGTTAAGTCTCAACAACTATTTCTCCTTTGAAAACAAAATATCCACAGACACTGCTGAAGGGCAAAGCTCTCTGGGACCTGCACTTGCCAGCTTCCAACTGGACAGTGGAGGACGTTGCCAGTTTCCTGTCAAACCATCCGGAGGACTTTGAAACAGCAAATGGCTCAGTGTATACCTGGGTGGACGCCTTCAATGAGACAGACCGGGCTATCCAGACCATCTCCCGCTTCATGGAGGTGAGATCCTGCCACTGTGGGCAAGGAGGTCAGGGAGGGCAGCAGCTTGGTCTCCATTTGTGCAGTGGGGCATTCCTGGAAAGGGAAGATAGATGTTCCTCAGTCCATTTTCTGTAAATGACCAGGCTTTAGTAGGGCTGAGTGCACAGCATGTTAGAAAATACCATTTTTTCAGATGCCTAAATATAGACGTAGGAACCTAACTGTAAGCCTTGTTCTTGAAGCTCTCACTTTGGCCATTGCATGTGGTTTCCCACCCTGCTGTTACTGGGAGACTGAGAGCTCCTGCTTGCCTCGGCAGTGTAACAGCTCATATTTTGATCTGGGACTTTAGCTGGGGACTGCAGTGAATCTAGCAGCTGCCTTAAGCTGTGGAAGACATAGTGAATAATGGAACTTGTTCTGCTTGTTACTTGATCATCTTGGCAGGTGAGTGCAAACAGAAACAGGCCTTGGCCTGTCAGGGGCCTGGTCCAAAGCCTTCAGGTCTCTCCACTGATTTTTAGAGGCTTTGAATTAAACCTAGTTTATTGGTAACAGAGAAAATATGACTATCTATGGAAATTGGTGCTTGGAAGGGATCCTGTAGCTAGTACTGCAGTGCTACCTAACCTCTCATTGGGAAAATACCTTTGCTGGGGTATTTCTCGGTGATATATGTTAGACTGTCAGATGACCATCAAGCATGAAAAAATGACATCTCTAGCAACTTGCTGGGCTACCATGAAACATTGCAAAGTAGTCCAGCACTACAGCCTTTTCTTGGGCATGGCATTACCATTGCAGAGTTCTCCCTTTTTTTTCTCCCACCCAAACATAATCAAAGTACATTTGGTTTGGTAATATCCCATAAACGCTTCGAAATCTGTTGCTGTCTAGTGTGTCAACTTGGACAAACTGGAGCCTGTGGCCACAGAAGTCCGTCTTATAAACAAGTCCTTGGAGCTTCTGGATGAAAGGAGGTTTTGGGCTGGCATAGTCTTCACTGAAATAGCTCCTAACAGCATAGAGCTCCCTCAACATGTGAAATACAAGATACGTATGGACATTGATAATGTGGAAAGGACTAACAAGATCAAGGACGGGTGAGCCGTGACATCCTGCCTTATGAACAGTTTCTTACAGGGGATGCAGTGATAAGGATTTTTAACAGAAAGGTCTTGTTCCCTTGGTGCAGGTACTGGGATCCTGGTCCCCGTGCTGACCCCTTTGAGGACATGCGCTATGTTTGGGGAGGCTTTGCCTATCTGCAGGATGTGGTGGAACAGGCCATCATCAGAGTGCAGACAGGCATGGAGAAGAAGACAGGAGTTTATGTACAGCAGATGCCCTACCCGTGCTATGTGGATGATATGTACGTATGCAGGCTGCTTCAGAAGTTTCCAGGTTGATTGTGGCTTGGGAGGCATGGGCTTTTGTTACCCCTCAGGCATGGTTTATGTCTCTACTATCAGTGGCGGAGCAATCTCCTTAGTGTTTGTAATCCCTGGGATTAGGGCACCTGCATGGAGGATTTAGAGTATGTAATGATTTGCAGAGTCCTTCCCCGGAGAAGAATTGTCTGTATGGGACTTTCACATACAGAGTGCATTCCTGAGATGTGACCATATCCCAAAACCTGATACAGGCAAAAATAGCACTGGAAAAATAGCAGAGGCCTAGGCACAGGAGAGTGGAAAGAGGACAGTTGAGAGCAGTCCCCAGGAAAGGCAGGTTTTTGTACCCGCTCTTCCACTGAATGATAGTTGCAACTCTAGCTCCCACTCCAGGCTGATGATGTGCTCTAGACCCATCAGCCTCAGCTCATGGTGAGACACTGATCCTGTCATGTATGCTCTGCACATCTGCTGCTTCGTGCAGTGAAGCCTTAGCTGTTCACCATGCTCTCCTAGCCCTTGAGTGGTACCTGAAGTTGCAGTGATGTTTTTCACTCTGTTCTCCTGGCCCTTTTCCTACCTTCTCTCAGATTTCTGCGTGTCATGAGCCGCTCCATGCCTCTCTTCATGACTCTAGCCTGGATCTACTCAGTGGCTGTGATAATTAAGGGCATTGTGTATGAGAAGGAAGCCCGGCTGAAGGAGACGATGAGGATTATGGGACTTGACAACGGGATCCTTTGGCTGAGCTGGTTCATTAGTAGCCTCATCCCTCTCCTGATGAGTGCAGGCCTGCTGGTACTGATTCTTAAGGTGAGTTGACTGGTTTGATCTGTGGCAGCAGAATCTAGAGTCTTGAGTCTGCTAAGCGGTAGTCTGCACTGGCACACTGGGGAAGAGTTAGTGAGTGTGGGTTGATGAGCAACTTTTTGGGAGCAGGGTTTTGGAACAAAAGAGGGCTAAGTGGCTGAAAATAGCAGGAGGGGCTGTAGTAGATTCAGTGCTCTTGAAAAGGTGTCTCTGGTACTGCCCCACTTCTGGGAAGGCTGTTGGGCAAATTGCAGCAACCCCAGCCTCCCCTGAGCAGCAACTCTGCAGACCTGCTTGTACTAGACCCACCTTGGAGTGCTCTTTCAAAGCCTGATGCACCTGTTGTTCTCCTGCCAGATGGGGAATCTGCTGCCTTACAGTGACCCTAGCGTGGTGTTTGTTTTCCTCTCGATCTTCGGTGTTGTGACCATCCTCCAGTGCTTCCTCATCAGCACCGTGTTCTCCAGGGCCAACCTCGCAGCTGCCTGTGGGGGCATTGTCTATTTCACGCTGTACCTACCTTACGTGCTGTGTGTTGCCTGGCAGGACTATGTCAGCTTCTCACTCAAGATCTTTGCGGTGAGTCTTGAGGAGACTGTCCTGGGCACTGGGTGTCAGCCAGTATGGCACTCAGCAGCTCTCTAGCTGGACACTGATAACAACAGGGGGGAGGTGGCAGTGGGACGATAATTTTCCAGTGTAAGAGACTATCAGGGCTGGGCTTGATGAAGAGGTTGACTGAACCTGCTGGGAGCTGCTGGGAGGGTTTTGTTGGCTTTGATAGTAGAAGTAATTCAGCCAGACTAAGCTCCCTTGATATCTGTATTCTATGATGCTGTGCCACCAAATATGCAGGCTGAAGGAACCAGCTGCCTTTCCTCTGTGCAGCACTTCTGACCTCTCTGGAGACAGTGGCGGTTAATGATCTCTTCCTCACATGAAAGTCCAAAGAGCAAGGGAAAGAAAATAGGGAAACAAACAATTCTGGGTGGTGGTCCAGCAGAGACTTCAGGCCTTGCTTGCTTGCTGGAACCAAGACTGAGTTTTCCACTCCCTCTCTGCAAATACGGGTCATGTTCCTTGGACCTTGGACTTTTCCTTTAAGGCTTCTTGACTATGCCCATTAGCCTTGTGCTAGAGCTGAGCTGCCCAATTGGAGAGTAGTTGTGAAAAACTGAATGCATGTTCATGCCTCCCATTTGCAGAGCCTGCTGTCTCCAGTAGCCTTTGGCTTTGGTTGTGAGTACTTTGCACTGTTTGAGGAGCAGGGAGTTGGTGTTCAGTGGGACAACTTCTTTGAGAGCCCATTGGAAGAAGATGGCTTTAGCATCACCACATCTGCTGGCATGATGTTGTTCGATACCTTCCTGTATGGGGTCATGACCTGGTACATTGAGTCTGTCTTCCCAGGTGAGGTCTGCTTCTGAGGGAGGATCATGTCTTCACACTTTTAAATAGATTCTTTCACCCTACTCATTTGTCAGGGGACAAGTTGGGCCCATTTTTAAGCAGCACTGCAGAAAGGTCATGGAGGAAAACCACAGACCAGCATGACAGTGAGGTTGTTGCTGCTAATAGCAGTGACTGTTGCCCAGCACAGAGGCTGTGCCCAATTGTGGTGATGGCTGAGCTAGTCCCAGAAGCTTTGGTGCTCTTCAGGTGTTCCCTTCGCTGAACTGCTGAGTTCACAGACCCTGCTGCAGGGGAGGAGTTCAGAGTATCAGCACCACATGTGGCTGCTTAGCACCTTCCAGCACAGGGCCTTTAACCCTGAAGTGAAGTTTGGGGAAAGAGATATCACTTACCCCCACAGTCTGGCAGTGTCTTCATCAAGAAAGATCTCTTAGTCCTGCCTAACCTAGAGGCTTACTGTGGGTGGAGTACTTCCCTTCTTGTCCTGAAAGCTAATATAAGAAAAGGAACAGATGCAGTCAGGCTCATGTAATGCTTTTGTCTTTAGGCCAGTACGGGATTCCCAGACCCTGGTACTTTCCTTTCACAAAGTCTTACTGGTTTGGCGAGGAACCACAGGACAGGCAGCACCCTCATCCTGACCAGAAGGGGCCTTCAGAAGGTAAGTGCTGCACACAGAACCTTTCTTCAGTGAAGTGTTGTGGTCTACCTTTTTGAAAGGAGAGTCCAAGGACAGCAGGACTGGCATGGCTAAGATGAAATTGATCATCGCTCTGTTACTACAGTTTGGGTGTGCTGATCATGTGGGTGTACCCGGATAAAGTACTTTGCCCACGTGAGTGCAGATGGGTCCTCCAGCCTCATGGAGTTGAGAATTCCTCCCATTTTTGCTGACTCTGGTGACACTGGAGATTTCCAACTCCCACATGAGCCCAGTACAGAGAAAAGAGCTAAAAGATGACTTCTCTTGAAGGTTTCTGCCCTGAAGAACAAATGTCGTCAGTTCTTCATATAGCTCATTTCTCCTTGCATCTCCACAGACTTGAGGGAATGTGGTGTTTGTTAGAACTCCCACACAATTGCTGTTAAAACCTATCATATCGCTCTCTACTTCGCTGTTTTCTTCCAGTCTGCAAGGAGGAAGAACCTATGCATCTGAGCCTTGGTGTTTCCATCCAGAACCTGGTCAAGGTTTATCGTGATGGCAAGAAAGTTGCTGTAGATGGTCTCACACTGAACTTCTATGAAGGACAAATCACCTCCTTTCTGGGACATAATGGAGCAGGGAAAACCACTACTATGTAAGAACAAAACAATGCTTTAAGACAGTGGGGGAAGTGACTCTGAATACTGCATTTCCTATCAGTGAGGTAGAGGTAGCTGTACAGCTGCAGTGTGCAAGCTGGTACAGACTAGGGTGCTGCAGTGATTTCAGTGGAGCCCTGCTGACCTACTCTAGTTGTGCAGCTGCCTCAGAATATGCACAGGTACAGGGAGCTGAAAGTGGAGGTAGTTCAGGTTGAGGTTGTGCCGAATGAATCTGCTGGCAGCATTTTTTAGTAATGCCATTTGTGATTCTGACTTACCAGTGTAAGGAAACGAGTTGGGACTGAAAGGATGAGAAGCTTTTAGAGGAAAAAAATATTTCCTTCAAGCAGAGTCATTTGGATATGCTTTGATTGCTGTTAAACCATTGGAGCTGACTTTTTTTTTAATCCATTTGTGAGATGTTTCTCAGACTTCTTTCCTGATGTGGGAGTTCCCCAGGGCTTCCACCTACTCTTCATCCATCCTGGTATGTGCAGCAGCCACTTCCTAGTGGTCAAACCTGCTTAGCTGTTGTGTTTGTCCTTCAGGTCCATCTTGACTGGCTTGTTCCCCCCAACCTCGGGTACCGCCTTCATCCTGGGCAAAGATATCCGCTCTGAGCTCAGCACCATCAGGCAGAACCTGGGTGTCTGTCCACAACACAATGTGCTGTTTGACTTGTGAGTAGCATCTGTGAGATGCAGGGCTGGTGTTATCCAACAGGCACTTGGGTTCTTTGGGAGACAGTAGTGAGCTTTCAGCTAGGATGGTCCTATCTTTATCTGTGTGAATGGTGTGAGGCAGCAGGGCGGTGTGAGATCGGTGCAAAGACATTCTGTTTATTAGTGTGTTTGTACATGCTTGTGAATTATCAGCAAGAGTCTACACTTTAATTTTCTGGGTCTCTTTAAAGAAATCTGCTCCATTAAACTTAACTAGGCCAAATGTTTCCCCATTGCCTAGTCATTTGGGGTATTTAGGATACCCTGTCAAGCGCCCTTAAAGGAGGATTATTTACATTGGTGCTGAATAGCCACACCCTGAAGTCAGGCCCAAGCTGAGCACACCCAGTCTGTAGCTCCTTCCTGAAACCTCGGCCTTAAAAGGTGTTTTCCCAAGCCAACAACCATCCCTGCTGTAATGCTAATGCAAGGGATGAATCCCAGCCTGGTGCTCTCAGCTGTGCCCTGAACTTGCTTGTGTTCCCTAGGCTGACTGTGGAGGAGCACATCTGGTTCTATGCTCGGCTCAAAGGGCTGCCAGAAAAGAAGGTGAAAGAGGAGATGGAGCAGATGGCAACGGATGTTGGTTTGCCCCACAAACTGAAAGCTAGGACAAGCAAACTCTCTGGTAGGTTCAGCTGCTTTTACGTTTCTCAGCTACTTCCTCAGCCCCAGAAGAACTCTTGGGTTTCACAGAGGCTGCATCACAGACCTTGGTTGGATCCTCCAATTAAATATAGACTACCACACAATTAAACACTTAAGGAAATCTGCTATTTATTAGGTACCTAATCAGCATATCTTAGTAAACTTAACAGTCTTACACTGTCTTATGCTATTTAATGGCCATAACAAGTCGCTCACTTTCTCTGAGTATTTTGTACTTGTTTCCATCATGACATAGACCAGCTACATGTGATATGTGTTCTCCAAATGCTTACTAATATGCTTGGGTTTTATGGGTTTATGTGAGAGTGGCTCATACCATAATCTCCATGTCTCTTGCTGTTTGTTCTTAAGATGACTTCTCTTTCTTCAGTTGGTGTCCTAGAGTGTCCTTCGCCTTTGTTCAGCAGTGGCAGAATTCCTGTGTCAGTCTGTACCAGATAGTTGAGGGACCGAAACTCCTTTGTCTCTGACTCAACTATCACAACAGACTGTGCATTTGACCTTGGGAAGGGAGAGCAGATGGCCACAGGTTGGCTTTAGTATTAAAGAGTGTAATATAATTCCTTCCTGCTGCCTCTGGCACACTTCCACAGGAGGAATGTCTCTTGGGGGCCTATTTATGCAGCTCAAGCTCTGGAGGCCTGTGCTCCAGATACTGAAATATGGTTAGGGCTCCAAGCTGGCGATGTGCTACTGTCAATGTTGAGATTGTATGATTCACTTATGGAAGGGCTTGCAAAGTGAGCTTTCCTGCAGTAGGAGAGTTGGACTCCACTGAGAGAAGACCATCCAGATGAATTATCCCCTGTCCTGAAGGTGATGCGACCCTGAAGGCCTGAAACAATAGCAGTGCTTGGTCTTCTCAGTATGCAATTCTGCTTTCTCTTGGAGAGCTCATTATCCACTGTGCTGCAGCTATTGCTGTTCCCCTCATCTCTCTCTGTGTCAGCCTGAACACCTCTTTCTTCTTGTGCCTGTCAGGTGGCATGCAGAGGAAGCTCTCAGTTGCCTTAGCCTTTGTTGGTGGCTCCAAGGTTGTCATTCTGGATGAGCCCACAGCTGGGGTGGATCCTTATTCTCGCAGAGGGATATGGGAATTGCTCCTGAAGTATCGGCAAGGTATGTGGTCTTTTTCTCTACTCCTAATGAATGTATTGTGGAAAGCGAAAGAAAATCAATCTGATTTAGGATTTTCTCAAAACAGTGTGTCTTCGCAAATCTGTTGTTGCCTGCACCAAGGAAGGAACAAAGAGCATGTAGGACAAGGATGTTCTGATCTTTCATCTGTCCTCCTTTCTCATCCTATTCATGTCAGAGGTCATGAACACAGTTCCTTGCTGGGTTGTGAGGGCAGTTGAAGTCAGAAATTCACCCTTGGTGTGCAGCAGTGTCCTGTTCTGCTCTGTGCAACCAACCTTGCTGACAGGAAAGTAACCTGCCTTTGCTGAGCATGACAAGGGCCTGCAGAGAGTGGGGAGAATAAATCCATGAAAGAAGCTGCGAGCCTTTTCCGTACTGCTAGGCCTTGTTCAAAGGAGCCTGGACTTGTGGCATCAACCTCCCATCCAACTTCATGGCAATATACAGATGATTGTGGCTTTGGCTTGGGAGCATGAGTATGGTTGACTTAACAGCAGTGTCTTCACTTGCGTCCTTCCAGGCCGCACTATCATTCTCTCCACACACCACATGGATGAGGCAGACATCCTGGGGGACCGGATTGCCATCATTTCTCATGGCAAGCTCTGCTGTGTTGGCTCTTCTCTCTTCCTGAAGAACCAGCTGGGAACAGGCTATTATTTGACCCTGGTCAAGAAGGATGTGGATTCCTCTCTGAGCTCCTGCAGAAACAGCAGCAGCACAGTGTCCTATCTGAAAAAGGTACAGCTGACCCTTCCTGCTCATATTCATTCTTCCTTCATGAAATCTTAGGTTTACGGGAAGCAGCAGCTAAGATTTTACATGGTAGAATGTCTCAGAGAAACCCCTTATTCTTTAAAAGAGTTGTTATTTGCTTTTATAGGTACTATGCCACCAGATACTGTCTAGTTAAACCGTTTCATGGGATGTACATCTCCATTAGGGTTTCTTTCAATGCTGGTGGTCCAGAGCTGATTGGAGAGATACAGAATGGATGAAATGCACACTTTAGTAACACTCACTTCTGTAACTGTGACCTCTTGGTTGTATTTCAGCCCTTTGCAGTGGTATGTCACCATTACTTTCTGACTCCTCTGTGGAGTATCCTACGTGTTGCAGCATCTGGTTGGAGTTAGCGAGAGTGCAGCATCTGGTGGGCCCTTTTTCGGTTAAACAGAAGGAAACAATGGTTGTCTTCTCTTTTGTGAGCAGGATGACAGTGTCTCCCAGAGCAGCTCTGACGCTGGCCTTGGCAGTGACCATGAAAGTGACACGCTGACAATAGGTGAGGCTTGGAAAAGAATGTAAGATTCAGTCCCAGTACTGACCTTGCTCTCTCTTTGACCTCGGACAACTGCCTAAAACTTGTGCCCCTGTGTAGCTACAGTCTTGGGACAGTTATAAATTTACAGAGATGGTGTTTTTAAATCCATAAATACTGGAACATTTTTCTTTAGTAAGCCATTTTGGGTTCAAGCTATTCTGAGATTTAATAACCAAAGATTGTATAGTTACTAGGCTTTTCAGCAGTATGTAGTGTTTACTGGTGAACTGTACATCAGTGACTTGCAGGGCTGCCAGTAGCATGTAAAAGCTCTCCCAAATTCTGCAAATACAAAGAGTAGCCAGGCTTGGGTCCAGGCTGTTGTCCAAGCTTGTATTAAATGTAAAAAGAAACCAGACTTCCCATGGAAATGAGCTGCTTTCCAGACATGTCCCATTTTCCCCTCCTTTCCTTCCAGCAAGGTATTTAAGACTGAGCTGCTCTTTCTGCATAATGAGGAGTAACAAGATAAACACCATCTTTTGCTTCTGGTTCTTCCAGATGTCTCTGCAATTTCAAATCTCATTACAAAACATGTTCCTGAGGCCAGGCTGGTGGAGGACATCGGCCATGAATTAACCTATGTCTTGCCATACAAGGCTGCTAAAGAGGGAGCTTTTGTGGAGCTGTTCCATGAAATTGATGACCGTCTCTCTGATCTTGGCATTTCCAGCTACGGCATCTCTGAAACCACCCTAGAGGAGGTGAGTAAGCTGAAGATTCTCATTTGACTTAAACTAGGCAAAACAAATCATGGCAGAAATAAGAATGAGACAGAGTCTGCTCTCTTCCTGTAAACATACATTGTGGAACAGGCAGCTTTGTGTTCCTTTCCAAAATGGGTTGTCTTCTGTCCTGTTTTAAGTGTGTGCTCATGGAAGCATGCATTAAAAACTGAAGTGTAGTACAGGCAAGCATAGACAGGTCCTTTACTCAGTTGCACTTCACTTAGATGTCATGTGGAGGTTGGCCCCCAGTTGGCTTCTAATGACTGTGTAAACATCTTTGAGGTATTTTTAGGGATGCTTTGTGCTGCATTTAACTGAAAACATACATTTCGTTACTGGAAACCATACTTTACAGAAACCACTTAGAAGTATGCTCTTGTTATGGATGTTTTTAGGGTTTGTTCCTTGTGGCTGTGTTCCAGCTGAGAAATTTCCTTTTCTTTTATCACAGAATTGTCATGCACTTTTTCCTGCTTATGTGAAATGTCCTTTTTAGATAATGACAAGAGAAACTGAAATGGTGGTGTTGTCACTTACTGAGGTTGCCCTCTAGGTTCTCCCACAGCTTTGAAGGCCTTGGCCGCTCTCTGGAATTTGATCCCCCTCCCCGGTTTAGGAGACTCTGTGGGACAAGTTCCACAAAGGGGCCTATTCAAGCGTGAACAGGAGTGTGAGGACTGTCGGACTAGCAGGAAGATGGGATTCCCCAGATTTAGTAGCTAGGTATTTATCTGAGACATGGGAAAGGGCTTGTGTTTGAGATGCACTGAGAACTGATATTGGAAAGGGGGAACATCTGGTATGTGGTTACAGGCTGGCTCCTGGAAGCTGAAGAGAAGCCACAAAGTCCACGTCCCCATGGCACAGGGGATAAACCCTGTATCCTCTACTCTTGTGCTACATCTGTTAGTCTTGCGCTTTCTCTTGGCATCCTCTGAAGCAGTCCCCGCAATAGTGCTCCTCTTCTGATTTTTACTGACCCTTACCATTGCTTTTCAGATCTTCCTGAAAGTGGCTGATGATAGTGGTGTGGATGCAGAAACCTCAGGTGGGTGTAGTTGTCCCCTACAATGTTGAAGGGGACTTCAGGGGGAGGTACACTTTTGTATGGTATTTGTGCTGTTTAAGCACAAGGCTGATCAAGCGTAGATATTTCAGGAGTAAAATCTCAGTGCAGAGCTTAGCTCCCAGGGGAATAACGGGTCTAGTGGGTATCTCAAATGAGGAGCATTCCTGGTCTCACCGGCCTTGGGCAGGTGGGTGACCTTTGTCTATGGCAGTATGTCCAGCTATACAGTGACACAGACCGAACTGGAACTCTGCTGTGCTAAAATTTTTAATGACCTAAAATAGCTGTTCTTAGTATACTTAATGCATGCTTTTATATACTGTTAACTTCTATTGACTCAGTAGTAGCATATTTATTTTGTAATACTGGAGAGCTTCCAGTTTTTGAGTGTATTGTGAATTACTTTACTGAAGCTATTGTCTTCTCTGAGGAATAGGAAAAACTCCTGACAGGGTCAGACCATAGTAGGGACCAAATGACTTTCTGAGAGTAGCACACTGCACTAGGTGCTTGTGCCAGGATTTTGTGATAAACTAGTGCTAGCAAATGGCACTTGGAGTCATATATGTATTAAGCGAGAATTTTCTTACAGTGAGAGCAACCTGCCGTTTCCATGGCTAAGTGGGGAAATAAAACTGTCCAGTGCACTGGAAGAAGGTTCTAGGACAGCACACAAACATGGCGCATAAAACAAGTGACCCTGGCAGAGTAACAGTCTTGTTTTTACTTTTACCTGCACTGGAGTCACTCCAGATCAGCTCCTCAGTTTGCAAATGGATGACATGGAAAATGAAAATGATACTGCTTTGTTTTTTCTGGGGCTAATTGGAGATAAGTTCAGCTAATCATAACTGCATTATTTTCAGATGGGACATTGCCAGCCAGAAGGAACAGGCGCGTGTTTGGAGACAGACAGAGCTGCCTCCGTCCATTTACAGAAGATGATGCATTTGATCCTAACGATTCAGACATAGATCCAGGTATTGCTGGAGCTCAAGCCTGTTTTCTTCCTGTGGAGACTCTTTCATATTATTAATACTGCAGATCATAAGGCTGAGACTGCCAAAGGAGTGGCGGTTTATTTGCCTTTAGCAATAGTGGGCAGTGCAGTATCCACTGCTCAGTCCTCCTATCAAGGCTCTGAGAAAGAAGGCTGAAAATGCATTCATGTGAATTTCTGTTGCTATCTGTGCTCACAGTTCTCTTGGGGTTTTTTGAGTGAGAGTAGCTGCTCCAGCTGTCACCCTGTGTCTCCAGCACAGAAATGCCCAGAGAATATCTCTGTGAGCTTTTGAATGAGGGTCATTTCTTCTTGCTAACAGAATCCAGAGAGACAGACCTTCTCAGTGGCATGGATGGGAAAGGCTCCTACCAGATGAAGGGCTGGAAGCTCACCCAGCAGCAGTTCATGGCTCTGTTGTGGAAGAGGCTGCTTATTGCCAAGAGGAGCCGGAAGGGCTTCTTTGCTCAGGTGAGAGCACCCACCATTGTGCAGGGTCCCTCAGCAGGGACAGCTCTGGACCATGCATTGTATTCAGAGTTGAAGGTGGGCAGAAAATCTCAAGAGAATACACATAACTAAAACTGGTCTTCACTGCACATCTGAGCAAAAAGGGGCCTGTGCAAGTGAAAGGAGTTATGTGATAACCAAGTGGTTACAATATTCTTGCCCAGCAAAGACGCAGCTGAGGTTCAAATCCAAATTTGGCCTTGAAAGCCGCATTTGCAGGCTGAATCCTATGCATCCCAACTGAGTGCCAGGATGGGTCTTGTATTGGTATCTAGCAATGCCTTGGTGTAAATAGCAAAGACCTTACTGGGAAACTGTGAAAACGTTTTGATCCATTAAGTGACTCACATGTAGATCCTGATGCCTCTGGGAACATTTGTTTTAAAATGGGTTTGCTCTTTCCTTGCAATTTCAGATTGTGCTGCCAGCTGTCTTTGTGTGTATTGCTCTCATGTTCAGCCTGATCGTTCCTCCCTTTGGGAAGTATCCTAGCCTGGAATTACAGCCCTGGATGTATGATGAGCAGTACACTTTTATTAGGTATGTTTCTTGTGGCCTAGACATGGTGCTAAATCCTACAATTCTGTTCCCTGCAAACCTGAGTTACTAAGCTCCTTACCAGATTGTTTAAATTTGTTTTCTGTGCTAAGATCAGAAGCACATTTTCACAGAGTCCTGGTTATTTTCTTTTTGGGCTTTTAAATGCCAGCTCTTAATTACTGGCAAGGCCACTGTGCACAAAGACCGGGGAGGGGGGTGTGCTCCTAGGGCAAGCATTCTTCAAAGAGAAATCTCCACCCATATCCTTTTCCTGAGCTCTTTCACTGTGCTCTGAGCCTTGCTCTGCTGCTGCTTTTGCTGTATTCCTGTTATCCCACTGACCTGATAGTGTTCCTCTGCTGTACCCATAGCAATGATGCTCCAGAAGATGCAGGCACTCAGAGGCTTTTGGACGCCCTTCTCAATAAGCCTGGCTTTGGGACACGCTGTATGCAGGGACACTCCATCCCGTAAGTAGGACTCTGCGTTGGGAAGAGGAAGCCCTGGCTTCTGGTCACCCAGTAGATTTAGCTGGCTCTAGGGAATGATAGTCATGCGTGGCCAGAGCAGGATTCAAGCCAAAAAATTTGCAATTACATTCAGTTTTTTTGCTCAGGACCTTTTAGAAAGTTATCAGCCCTCAGCTGGTGAGAGAGTGAGATGTGAGTGCAAGTCCTTAATGACAGAGGTGGAAAGGAGAAAGTAGTCTCTACCTCAAATTACTCTTTGGTCCTGAACATGGAAAAGGACCTAGTCATGTTGCTGTATGTTGTTGACTGTAGCTATTCCCGTTCCACAATCCTCTGTTTTTAGCTGCACTGGGAAACTAGGTTAGCACCTCCACAAGCACCAGCATTGAAAGAGTGGAGAGCTGGGCAGCATGGTGGTGTTTCCCAGCTCTGCCACTGACTTGCTGCATAGCCTTGGGCAAATCCCTGAAGATCCAGGCTATGGGTGGAGCAGGGTTATAGAGAGTCTGGGATGGTGTGTCTCTAGCCTGGAAGAAATGCAGCTCATGTTCACAGGATGATGGGGAGGGGGGGTAAGGGGCCCTATGTGCTGGCCAGTGGTGCAGAACAGACACGGGAGCTGGGTTACTCCACCCATGGGGCATGGGGAGGAGGCTGCCCACTGGTGCTGCCCTGGGGAAAAGCAGTATTCTGGTGCCCCAAAGGCAGAAATGTCGTGCAAGAAATGACTGTCTGCTATGATCTTAGAATCATAGAATATCTCAAGTTGGAAGAGACCCGTAAGGATTATCAAGTCCAACTCCCAACTCCTTGCAGGACTACTTAAAATTAAACCATAAAACTAAAAAAGAGCATTGTCCAGATACTCCTTGAACTCTGGATGCTGTGCATGCTGGGACTGACTGAAGTAAAGCACTCTCATACTTCAGAGTGAATGAGAAGAGGGAGGTGTCTGGCACTACTTGGTGTTGGCCCACCTCAGTCTTATTTGGCACTGGGATCTGTTAGAAGCGGCAGAGCCTGGTCTGATGCTCTGAACTGTTTGTCTCAGTGAGGTTAGGCTCCTTTGAAAAAACAGCGTGCCTCTTCTGGGGACTGTGGTGTCTGTTACTTAAATGGCTTGTAAGCAAAGGCCATCACAGTTGTTTTAAAAACTGCATTTGCCTTGCCTCTTTCCTGACACAGAGACACTCCTTGCACCATGGGACAGAGGGAATGGACTACTGCTTCAGTCCCAGACTCAGTCCTGAACATCTTCTTGAAAGGCAACTGGAGCATGGAGAATCCTTCCCCGTCTTGCGAGTGCAGCAATGAGAAGATCAAGAAGATGCTGCCAGTATGCCCTGCTGGTGCAGGCGGGCTGCCACCCCCACAGGTAGGAGGGGGCTCAGTGCTACTGTGATGAGGGATGCTCCTGGAGAGTAGAGCAGCTGGCTGTGATTCTTGTGTACAAAACTGCACACAGTTTGTTTGACTCAGCATCTGCATTTTCTGATGGGCATTTATCTGTGTTTTCCCTGGTGACACCAGCGCGAGCAAGACACTGCCGACATTCTCCAGAATCTGACAGGCCGCAATATATCGGACTACCTAGTGAAGACCTACGCGCAGATCATTGGGAAAAGGTAGCTGTTGAACACACCCTTTCCCTTCCCTCCCCACCAAATGCTGCTGGCTGTATGGGGGATGCTGCACAGATTAGGCAAATATGCCTGGGCAACCCAAACTCTTCAGCAGCGGGCCAGACCCACTCAGCTCCTCAGACCATTCTGATCCACAGCTCAAGTGGTTTCTACTTTATTAGCGATGCTGTGGCAGCTCTGAGATGGGTGTCCTGAGGCTTATAGACAGAGTACAGGGAAAGTCTGGGCACCAACCCTAGGGATTGCACCAAAGAGGAGTGGTGGGACATATGCCAGATGTGAGAGAGTATTGCACTCTTTTCCCTGGCCATGTGCCTGCAGCAGTAGTAGGTCTGTCTTTCCTCTTCTTCCATGTGTCATATATCAGCTTCCTTTTCTGTCTCTGCAGCTTAAAGAATAAGATCTGGGTGAATGAGTTCAGGTGAGTTACTGCCTTTTCTCTAGCTTGTATGTGTCCGCTGACACTTGAGCACTGTATTAAGCAGTACAGACCCATCCTGCTTTGCAGTTTGTTTTATATGACTCTTAATTACTAAATGTTGAGGGAGCGTGTTTAAGGATATACTAGGGCAAACCCAGAGCACATCACTGGAAAGCATCCTTGCCTTCTGCGGAGAGCAGTATTGGCTTGAAAAGATTTGCAGGTCCAGCCTACTGATACTCCATCCTGGGAGGTGCTATTCTTCTAAGCAAGGGAAGCATGGAAATGTCCTGCTCTGCCTGCACTGGCAGCAGAGGATAGCCGCATTCCTTAAGCGGAACGGCTTACTGAGCAGTCATGAGATGGATATTTAACCCCAGAAACAAGGAGTAGGAAACATCATGGCTAAGTAGCTGTGTAGGAAGATCAAAGTCATGCCTTCATGTAAGAGTGGAGGCATTTGCCTTGGATATAGTGCAGGAAGAGGAGACATCTGGAGAGGGAGGAGGAGTGGCATTGTGACCTCAGGAGGTCACTGAGTAGTCAGGTCTTAGCATCAACTTTCTGTCTGAATTTTCAGGTATGGCGGCTTTTCCTTGGGAGCCAGCAGTTCCCTCATGCTTCCTCCAAGTCATGAAGTCACTGATGCCATTAAACAGGTGAAGAAAATCTTGGAGCTAGCACAGGTGAGCAGCTGTCTCCCATAAACCCAGGATGCACTAATGTCAGAGTCCTGTTACTTGGGAGATGACTTGGAAGCCATAAAATGAGAAGCGTGTGTATGTTAGCTGTGTCCAGTGGCTTACCCCCATTGCCTGAGCTGAGGTCCCCCAGGCTGGTGTCTGGGAGCAGCAGAAGGCGTGGGGACATGCTCAGCTGAGGCTTACGCAGCCCATGTTGCTGATGTGGTTCTGCTCAACACCAGTTGCAAGCTAGACACTTCTGAGTGTTCTGTCGCAGGACAGGGTGGGCTATCCCAGAGAATTAACAAGTGGTTGCCATCTCCTTCAAAACTTCAGTTGAGCTCTCCAGTGGTGAGTCTGCCTTGGCTCAGAAGAGAATTTGGGCCACTGTTTTCTTCTGAGACTGCCTGTGGGCTGTAGTGTCTCCAAAGGTTCCCTGCAACCCTGGTTAGTAGTTACTGCTGGAAGAAAGAAGGCCTAAGGCTGACCTCTCTTACCGGTGGGACTGCAGAAAGGAAGGCAGGGAGGAAAAGTGCAGTTCCTCAGCTTTCTTACCACCTCTGGCTTGGTGGGTACAGGCTGCAGAATGGAAAGAAAACTCAGAGCTGTGAAAAACATAGTGTGACCCCTGCTAGGCTCCAAGACATGAATAAGGTACTCTCAGAGGGGTAGTAACTGTCTCTTTGCTGTTTGCAGGGGAGTTCTGGAGATCGGTTTCTCAACAGCTTGTCAAGTTTCATGAAAGGCCTGGATACAAAGAACAATGTGAAGGTAAATCAGCCAGTCCTCACTGCTGTGCCTGCTATTTGAAGCTCTGGTAACCTGGAGTTATTTTTAATTAGCAAAGTCCCAGCAGTTTGCCTTGGACTACTGTGCAGACCAGAGCTCTCTGTATTTGCTAATGGAGCAAACGCAGCTTGTATTCTTGTATGGATTTCTCCAAAATCTGTTTCTCCCTTGGGAGTCTAGGTCTAAGGCCCAGAAGGAGTTCAGTGCTGGATCAGTGCTAGCTTCCAGCAGCCTCTTGTGGTTATCGATCAAAGTGTATGTTCTGTCCCTGAGCAAACTAGCTGGAAAGATGTGGAAAGAAAGTACATGCCCTCAATAGAGGAAGGGATGTTCTGCAGGGCTCAGGATGCTGTTGGGTAGCTGATGTTCCTGGTGCCTTTCTGATACTGATGTGGTCTCTTGCAGGTGTGGTTCAATAACAAGGGCTGGCATGCAATTGCCTCCTTCTTGAATGTGATCAACAATGCCATCCTTCGGGCCAACCTGCAGCAAGGCAAAAACCCTAGTGCTTATGGGATCACTGCCTTCAATCACCCACTCAACCTCACCAAGCAACAGCTCTCTGAAGTAGCCCTGTAAGTCCTGATATGAACATGGATGGGTTTGGACTCGTCAGCTGCTGATTACTAGGAACAGGCAACATGGGAGATTTTAGCCTCACTGGCAGATACTCAGTGGCCTGTGGTATTTAGGCTCTAATATGCGGGCCTTATTTTCTGTGGTCTGGGCAGGTGGCAGTGTGCTGTTGAGCACTTGCTGTTGAACAGCACTGCTGTGCAAGCTTTCTATGTCTCTGAGTCCCTAGAAGCTGCAGTTTCTAAGAACCAGTGTAATCTTCAGACCTTCTGCCACTTGGGAAATTCTTTTCAACCGTATCCAGAAAGGTGGCTTGCCATGAATTTGGTCATTCTTTTGTCCCAAGGTGCCACCATTTGACTAGGAACCATTGATAGATCCTGTTCAATTTTGCCCACTGTCTCAACCTGGGGGGCACACAGTAATGCACAGGGCTTACTGCACTGGAGCATTGACTAGTCCACTACCACCACAATCAGAGTCAGGACTCAAAAGCTTTCTGCAGATGCATCCTTCAAATCTTAGAGCAGTGGCAGATGGCAGTCAGATACCTCTGAACTTTAAAACAATGCAAAAAAAAAGACAAACCCCCAACAACCCCAAGAAATGCATGAAGTGGGAAACTGTTGGTGGTAAGGAAAGCAGAAAGCAGTATATTGTACTGAAGTTACTAAGCAATCTCCAGGTTGCGGTGCTGTCTTTGAGAAGCCAACAGGCTCTGTATCTTCCTTTGTTATATGGCTTAGAAAAATTGTGCAGTTAAGACAGCCTGATGTGGTAATCTTTTACCCTGCAAAACAAGGACAGCAGAAGGAGAAATGGTTTCTGCACTGCCCTGCATGAGCTGTCTCATTTCATCTCAAAGGAGCCAGCACCAGCATACAAACACTTCGCTTTCTTTTTTTGTCCAGGATGACCACCTCTGTGGATGTTCTAGTCTCCATCTGTGTGATCTTTGCCATGTCCTTTGTTCCTGCCAGCTTTGTGGTCTTCCTTATCCAGGAACGTGTCAGCAAGGCCAAACACTTGCAGTTCATCAGTGGTGTGAAGCCTGTCATCTACTGGCTGGCCAACTTTGTCTGGGATATGGTAAGGGCTTTGTGACTGTGCTAAACTGTCATCCATTCTGTGTTTGCAGTATGTCTGTTGCACTGAAGTGCAAAGTGCAGTTGCGGCCAGTGGGCACCACATTAATTCAGTGAATAACTACTGTGCCTGTGACTTTTGTGTTTACTGTCTTGGGGCAGTGGTTCACCTAAGTGGGACAAGGAACACTGAACAGAGGATGGGAGGGCAGCCATAAGCTCAATCATCATCATTTGTTATGTCACTCTTAAATACCTGCCCCAAAATGTTTACTTTTGTAGCCCTTTGTTCTGCTCTGTTCAAAGCAGGTTTTTTCAACCTGTGGTGTCCAGAACCTCCAAGAGTCTATTGACTACTTCCAGAGGGACCAAGAAATGTAAATTAATGTGTACTACATTGTAGTTCACACATGTGACACTCCTAGGAGTCTCCCATTGGGAATAGCTTCAGGAACACTGAAGAATGTTGAAAACTGTTGGTTCAGAGCAGAAAGATACCTTTCTTTTTTTTTTGTCATTTGGAAACAAATCTAAAGCTGTATTATTCACCTTTCAGTGCAACTACATCGTTCCAGCCACGCTAGTCATCATTATCTTCATCTGCTTCCAGCAGAAGTCCTATGTATCCTCCTCCAACTTGCCTGTGCTGGCTCTCCTTCTATTTCTCTATGGGTAAGGGCTTTCTCACGAGTAGGGTGACTGGGAAGGCTCCTAGGCTTGGAAGGTGCTTACCTGATGTTGCTGCCTTTCCTCTTGCCAGGTGGTCCATCACTCCTCTCATGTATCCAGCCTCCTTCGTGTTCAAAATCCCCAGCACAGCGTATGTTGTGCTGACCAGTGTGAACCTCTTCATTGGCATCAATGGTAGTGTGGCCACCTTTGTCCTGGAGCTCTTCACCAACAACGTATGTTTCCCCAGAAGCTCCCCACTGTTGTGCTGCTATGATGTAGTTCTGTGTTGGTGCCATGTTGTCTTTAGCAGCCAGTTCTCCAAAAAGGCTAGCCCCTAGCCTGTATCCATTAGCTACTGCAGTGGCTTAAACACAGGTTCTGATGGAAATGGGTTAAAGCCCACTTCAGCAATGTTCACAGAATAGTTAAGGTGGGAAGGGACCTCCTGAGATTGTCTAGTTCAACCTCTGAGCAGGGTCAGCTAGAGCAGGTTGCTCAGGGCCATCAGGTTTTGAACATTTCCAGGTATGGAGACTCCACAGTCTCTCTGGACAACCTGTTCTGCTTCTCAATCACCCTTAGGGGGGAAAAAAAAAAAAATTTCTTATGTTCAAATGGAATTTCCTGTTTGTTCTTTATAAGAGGCAGTTTGTGTCTACTATTTCAAGCCATTTTCAAGCTGTCTGCCGTTTCAAGCACTCAAGCATTAGTTGCTCTCAGTTTTGCCTCCTGTGGTAGATACCTCTCTAACTGTATTGGGAGCTTACACACCTAACTTCAGATTTTCCAAAGCGTGTATGCAACACAAGATGTCTTAGCAGGCCCATTGGACCAGCGTTGTTGTGAGGTGTTCCTTGTGGGAGGAGGTTGAGGAGACCCTCTGGGGGAGTTACCTGTTAATTGTACCACTGCCTGTGGGCATAAGGAGGCAGTCCTTGGTGATGGTCCCTTTTGTTACAAGGCCTGTTTTAGCTCAGTAAAAACATGTACGTGCTTGAACATAAGTGCCTGGCAGAACAGGAACTTCTCCTCAGGCTGCTGTCAGTTCAACCTGTGGGCTAAGCCAACTGGAAGACAACAAAGGAAAAGGATTAGAGCCTCCGGGGGGATAGGGAGGGGCTACCCACAGCCACTGAGGTAACCAGTCTATGCAAGCACAACTTTCCTGTCTCCTCAACCTGTAGCCTTTTTGCATGTTATCATTTGCAGACACTGCCTTTTAGACTGTGAGTGTTTGGAGGAATCTCTCCTTCAGTGCAGTTTGCTTGTATTAATAACATCTTGAGCAATGCAACAACGCTGACCGTCCAGCGGAGCCATGGCACTGGCTCTTGGGAGAGTATTTTTAATGCTTCAATTTTTGTGGGGTTGCAGTGTTCAGGGAGGGAGGGGTCAATCACAACATGTGTCACACTTGGCAGATGGTGGCTGCTTTCTGCTCAGATGGCTCACTGGCACTTGATTTTGTCTTAACAGAAGCTGAACAACATCAATGACATCCTGAAGTCTGTCTTCCTCATCTTCCCCCACTTCTGCCTAGGGCGCGGACTCATTGACATGGTGAAAAACCAGGCCATGGCTGATGCACTAGAGAGGTTTGGTAAGTGAAATTTTGTGTCGTGGGGACAGTGGCCTGAACTGAACAAGGGAAGTTCAAGTCTGCTCCAGTTGAGCACCCTTTGTTCCTCTGACTTTTCAGGAGCTGAAAGTGCGCAGTTTTGAGCATGGATCTGATCAAAGCTGGCAGATCTCCACAGCTGTCCTCTTTAGATTGTTACAAGGACTGAAGAGGGCCTGGTAGATGGATCCCCAGAGTTTTGAGTTATTAGGGGCATTAAACAAAGATGTATAAAGCCAGCTGTATGGAGAGGATCATTAGGCCAAGTGTAAGGAATGGATGAGCTTCTGGAAAGCTGGGTATTTTTTTTCTGGGATGCAGATGCCAAGCCTGAGTCACAGTCTTTTTGTGCTTCACTAACCTTTCGGGAAGGTGGATCAGCTCTTCTTTGGCAGACTAAATTCTCTGGGCCCAAATCCCAACTTTGCTACAGTAAGAAATGTGCATGCAGCCACAACTGGCCCCTTGTGTGGTCCTGTCCCTTTCCTCCTCCCGCTGGTGGCTCTCCAGTTGCCCTGGTGCCCAACTTGGTGAGCTCAACAGGAAGAAATGCTAGCCTGCTCTGGAAAGGTGACTGTGCTCTTCATCTTGTTTTGGCAGGAGAAAATCGTTTTGTGTCTCCTCTGTC
Organism: Astur gentilis; assembly: GCF_929443795.1. Classification (NCBI taxonomy): domain Eukaryota; kingdom Metazoa; phylum Chordata; class Aves; order Accipitriformes; family Accipitridae; genus Astur; species Astur gentilis. The sequence continues at coordinate 35,296,116 of NC_064919.1, read as the reverse complement.
GTGGGAGCTGGTGGGAAGGAACCTCTTTGCCATGGCAGTAGAGGGTGTTGTCTTCTTCCTTATCACAGTGCTCATCCAGTACAGGTTCTTCATCAAACCCAGGTAGGTTGTCTGCTCCACTTCACCCCTGCAGGCAGGTGAAGTTTTCATTGTTATCCCCCATGAAGTGTGGAGAATATTAACTATGGAGGCCCTGTCATCTTCCGCTAAGGCTTTATCATTTTGCTCTCTCCAGGCCTGTCTATGCCAAGCTGCCTCCTGTGAATGATGAAGATGAAGATGTAACAAGAGAGAGACAGAGGATAATTAGTGGAGGAGGACAGAGTGACATCTTGGAAATCAAGGAGCTAACCAAGGTGACAGAAAAGTTATGCATTCTTAAGACTTCCTGGCACAAAACCATGCAGTTCACCAGAAGCCTCATTCAGAGGAATTTAGTGAGGTCAAAACCAGAGCTTGGTTGGAGTTGTGAATATTTATGGTTCTAATTATAGTTCTGTTTGACACTGTCCTTCTCATTCTTTTCCTTCTGGTTTCAGATTTACAGAATGAAGCGAAAGCCAGCAGTTGATAGGATCTGTGTTGGAATCCCCCCTGGAGAGGTAAGCTTATCTGTCAAATTCATTGCTTTGCTGTTATTACAGTATATAAGAGCAACAGACAACAAAGGGTAGGGTAAGATCAGAAACAGATGATGTTCAAATTACATCAAAGGAAATTGCCTGGAAGTTGAAGCAGTTTCTGATTCTCTGTCTTTGAAGAAGATACTGAGGTCTCAGTGTCTGAGACCAGAGGCCAAACTCTGGTACCCCCCGAGGTTTGGCACAGATATGCTGTGGTAGCACTGCACCAAGGTGACACCAGAGTTTGTTCATTTTCCCAGCCTAAAGCTTTACACTTAAAATGAAGGTCCAGAATTTTTTCCTGAAAATGCAGCGAAGACTCCCTCCAGCTGTCCTGAGGGTCAAGTTTGTTCCTTCCCATCTTGTCAGTGCTGAAAATAATGCAGCTGAATCGTGTTCTCAAACACTGTGCTCATCTGCTCTTTTGTATCCCCAGTGCTTTGGACTCCTGGGAGTAAATGGTGCTGGCAAGTCATCCACTTTTAAGATGCTAACTGGTGATACAGATGTGACAGGAGGAGAAGCTTTCCTCAAAGGAAACAGGTGAAAGACCATGCATCTTTCCTCTGCTTTATGTCAAAGCAGGTCCTTCGCTGCTTTCTCCTCCAGCTTTCACAGCCTTTGTTCCACTTCCAGCAAATCTAAACTCTGCCCCACTTTTCCCTTTTTCAACTCCTGGCATCTCTTTCAGCCCTTTGCCAAGTCTGGTAAAGTGCTTCAGTGGCTTAGGAAAATTGATGTTGTCTGGTAGTCACTCTGAATACCTGCCTTCTCACGTTTAAATGTCATATTTAAAAAAAGAAGGGGTATATGGGGAGAGAGAAAAAATAATTTAGCCAAAATGGACTTCTAGGATCCTGTATTTTTGTTAGTTCAGTGATTTGAAAACCACTGTTTCACTTTCCTCCTTTTAGCACCTAAAATAGCAGTATGTACTTGTGAAATTCTAACAAAGGTTTTTTTCTTTTACAGCATCTTGTCCAACATCCAAGAAGTCCATCAGAACATGGGCTACTGCCCACAGTTCGATGCTGTTAATGAACTGCTGACAGGGCGAGAGCACTTGGAGTTCTTTGCACTCCTGAGAGGTGTTCCAGAGAAAGAAGTCTGCAAGGTAAATGGAACACCATAGGACCCACCCCAGTGACCAACTGTTCCTGCTTGCATGCACCTTCCCTGCAACACATGCAATGCCATGATGTGAAGCTGCTGAAGATACGTTATGGTGAAATCTGTCCCACTTTCTTTCCAGGGCAAACCAAAGTTGCTGTGGTCTTTCAGTGCTGCCTAGAAAAGTGTACTAAATGGAAGGGCAGATACTTTGGGTCCTGCATTCTCATACTGAATGCACTTGTCCACTGAATGATTTCTTCCCTTTAACAGTTTAAGGGCTGTGGAGCTGCAGGTCATGCAGAACCTCACCTGCTGTCAAGAATTAATTCTTCACAGTCCCAGGGAGCAAGAACTCTACAGCTTAATAGAAGCCTCATGCTGGCTGTCAACATCTTTCCAGTTGATCATGCTGCATCATTAAAGAGCTGCTGTTTCAGCTTTCAGACATAGGGTTACACTAACACTCTTTAGGCAATTAATGACAGGTGCTGATACCATACAGCACCCTTCTCAGTGCTGTTACCTTGAGTTAACAGCAGTTTTCACCATATGTGTCCTGTGTGCTGCAGAACAGGAACTGCTGTAGGTAGCAAGATGACAGCTGTACCCAGTGCTTTGGATAGGGCCACATCTGGTGTCTGGGTAGCTTGAGTCCCTCTTTGAGAGTAGTGATGATGAGTGAAAACTACAAGCTCCTTCAAAGGTTGCTGGTGAGTTCCTTTGTGTGATGTTCCCACCAGTCCCATTGTTGCCCCAGCTGGCAACTAAGCACCACACAGCTGCTCACTCTCTCCCCCCACAGTAGGATGGGGAAGAGAATCGGAAAAAAAACCCCAAACTCATGGGTTAAGATAAAGCCAGTTTAACAGGTAAAGCAGAACAAGGAATTCACTCACTATTGCCCATTGGCAGGCAGGTGTTCAGCCATCTCCAGGAAAGCAGGGCTCCATCACGCATAACAGTTACTTGGCAAGACAAACGACGTAACTCTGAACTTCCCCCCCATCCTTCTTCTTCCCCCACCTTTATATGCTGAGCATGATGTCATATGGTATGCAATATCCCTTTGGTCAGTTGGGGTCAGCTGTCCCAGCTGTGTCCCCTCCCAACTTCTTGTGTACCCCTAGCCTCCTTGCTGGCGGGGTGGTGTGAGAAACAAATAAGGCCTTGACTCTGTGTAAGCACTGCTAAGCAATCATGAAAAACATCCCTGTATTATCAACACTGTTCTCAGCACAAGTGCAAAACATAGGCCCATACTAGCTACTGTGAAGAAAATTAACTCTGTCTCAGCCAAAACCAGCACACCCATATAAAAAGGGACCCAATTCTGAGTATGATACAAGTAGTAGCTCCTTCTCTTCCCGCTAATACTTTATAGTCCCCAGGGCAACAATGCCTGCTTATTGGCACCAGTTATTACTGATATATACTCCTGAGTAACAAACCAGATCCTCCCCATCTGTCTGAAGGGCTAAGGTGCACCACAGTGGGATTGCTGGGACCGTGTCCCTGCTGCAAGCCTACAGCAAGTGGAAAGCTAGCTAAAGCTGGTGCTGCTAAGAGCACTGCCCTGGTGGTTAACATGGTTCAGCTGATGTTGAACTCGTGCTCAGTGGCCAATAAGCTGCAGCCAATTGATTTTCTGGCCTCCCAGGGGCAGGATTGCATATATCCTGATCTAGAGGCAAACAGGGTGTTTCAAAACCCATATCCATGCCACATTAGATCCTCATATGAGTGGCTCTTCTGAAAATTGTTTTTAAAGCCAGAGCTCATAAGGAAAATCTCACTGTGTAGATGTTGCTGTGCTTGATTCAAGTTGGTGTTGTGCTGTCTCTTGTAGGTTGGCGAGTGGGCAATTCGGAAACTAGGCCTTGTGAAATATGGAGAAAAATACGCTGGGAATTACAGTGGAGGGAACAGGCGCAAGCTCTCCACAGCCATTGCCCTCATTGGAGGGCCACCTGTGGTGTTCCTGGTGAGTCTGCAACTTTTGCTCATTAACATTTTCCTTGGGAAAACAGAAAAAGCAGGTTCAAATGAAGACTAGATACTTCACAGCCAACTAATGTTCAAATATATCATTATTCACTTAAACGTGGGCAAACAGCACATGGAAATAAAGATTCCCTATTTAAATGTAGGGGCAAGCTATAATGTGCCTCCAGGCTTCTATATCTGAAAAATCGGTGGGGAAGTAAGGGTCTTAAACATGATGCCAAACTGCTGGCTATGTAGCATCTTCACCACCTTAGTGGTTGCTAAGTGGCTGCTGCAAAGATTTCTATATCTACAAAAAAATAATAGCCTTCCTGCTGGACACAAGTGAATCTTACTGTGCAGGAGAACCAGTCCTGTGATTTTAATAATTCAATGAAAATTGGAAATAAATATTTTAGATTCTTTAGATTAAAATCAAGGACAAACCTTAGGATTACTAAAGTTCATAGTGTGGGAGAAAGTAGTCTAGTGGTCTATTTAAACAAGCTAATTGACTTTAACTTGCTTTAGAACTGGATATTTCAACAAGTTAGAATTGCAGAATAAGCAGTAGTTCTCAGTTCTGAAAAACTTGTTTGCTAATTTAAAATTTGGAGCATAAATTATTTTCTCATTTTGGAAAATGAGTGAAACTTGCTTATTTTCAGTGTTTCCAGTATGCATAATCAGAATGTACACATCATTTCAGAGATTAAGTGTTTGTTGGTAGAATACATCATAACGTGATTTTTGTATATATTTTGCAGGATGAACCAACAACAGGGATGGATCCCAAAGCACGTCGTTTTTTGTGGAACTGTGCTCTGAGTGTAATCAAAGAGGGGAGATCAGTGGTGCTCACATCTCACAGGCAAGTAGCAGCCCAATTCTATCATACCCTGGCTTTTGTGTCTACCAGGGCTGGAAGCTAAACTCTGCTTGGCTGCTCTGTCCTTCATTGCCACTTGCAGTGCTAACGAAGTTACTTCTGCCTACAGCATGGAAGAATGTGAAGCCCTGTGCACTCGAATGGCGATAATGGTCAATGGGCGGTTCAGGTGTTTGGGCAGCGTCCAGCATCTAAAGAACAGGTAGCTATATATTCTTTTCATGTACACCACAGAGTTGCCTGCATTTTTAGGGAGATAGTCAGATTTAATTCCTTATGCAGCATTCCCATTGCTATTCTGGCTATGGGAGATGCTGCTGGATTTTAAGCTGGAATTCTGTTTCAAAGGCACTTAACTCCTGTGCTGGCCCTCTTGTTTACAGGTTTGGAGATGGTTACACCATAGTGGTGAGAATTGCAGGGGCAAACCCAGACCTGAAGCCTGTTGAGGATTTCTTTGGGCATGCCTTCCCTGGAAGTGTCCTGAAGGAAAAGCATCGGAATATGCTGCAGTACCAGCTTCCCTCTTCACCATCCTCACTGGCCAGAATATTCAGTATTCTCTCCCAGAACAAAAAGAGGCTCCACATAGAAGACTACTCCGTTTCTCAGACCACACTTGACCAAGTAAGTTTTCAGTAGCCTGTCTGCCAAAAGCTTCTTCGTGCAGAGGTAGGAATAAATTCACCAGTTTACTGGACCTAAGGACATTTTAGCAGAGTGCTGAATCCCAGGACTAGTTCAGGAAGCCCAGTGTATAAAATGCTCTGAATTAATGAAAATCCAGGGTGATGTGTGATATGGTCTTTTTTCTTGTAGGTATTTGTAAATTTTGCTAAGGACCAAAGCGATGATGACCACACTAAGGATCTGTCACTGCACAAAAACCAGACTGTGGTAGACATTGCAATCCTTAATTCTTTCCTGCAAGATGAGAAGGTAAAAGAAAGTTGTGTGTGAGCCAATTTCAGCAAAGAAATGATGAGCAGAATGCAAAATTCCTTTTCCTGGTATAGGATACTCCCAAAGAAGAAGCTAGAGGAAGAGAAACTGGACACTCTACTGATAACCATTCAATGCAATGCAATTCAATGCAATGAAAGCAAAATTCCTTTACAGGGGCAGTGCCTCATAGAGTCGTCTTGTACTGTTGTCAAGTGAAAGACTTGAACTTAGCTCATTACAGTATAACTCTGAAGCTGTGGTAAAGCACCCACTAGATGCTGTGGGCTTTCAACCATACTGTATCTTGTCCTGTACAGTATATTTTCACTAGGGTTGCAAAAACAGTTCACTGAGGAATCATGGCCAGTGGTTATTTATAGTTATTTTAGACATGCATGTTTTAGTCTTTAAAACATTCATGTCAGGAGTGGGAAGTTCCTGGTGCTACATCCATTGCTGGCAATGAATGCACCAACACAGTCAGTGGCAAAAGTCACCACCAATGTTGCAGCTTTAGGTTGTGAAAACTTCCTGGAGTAGCTGCTTTTCCTAGACTGGTGTAGGTCAGTTGGTGACAAATCTTGGGCCACAAACCAGTACTGTGCAGATGGGACGGCAAGAGACAGGCCATCATATCCATACATCTCCATCAGTAAATGGTGATATGCAGAACTGTGAACCCTGCATATGCACAGGGTTGTCCCACCAGCATCACAACCAATAACATACTCTGACTAGGTTTTTGTGTAGTTAAGTACTCTCCTGCTCCTTTGAGGTACTGCAGCAACTGCATGAACACCTAGTAGGAGAAGTGGGTGAGAAGCAGACCTAGGGTTTGAACCACAGCAGCAAACTCAGTAGTTGTACAAGCTGCTAATGCCACGAGCAAATGCTAAATCGTGAGATTTGTCACTCAGATACGTAATATGTGCTCTTTAACCCCTGCTTTGCACCAGAAAGGTACCCATCATCTGAAGTTACTGCTTAGCACAAGCATGTTGCCATTTCTGGCTTTGCCAGATAAAACTAGAAATGAGATGTAGATTATTTTTTTTAACAGTATTATTTATGACTTTGAATAGGTAGGTAGCATAATTAGGGATTGAAAGTGCTTTCAGTTGATCTTTGTAGCCACAGTATTTCTTTACATTATGCCTGCAATGTTATGCTCTCGTTCTATCCATTTGGCGATAGCTACATTCATGATCTGACCAAGTTCCAGACTGTAGCAATCAGCTGCGATCTGCAATTACTGCAAGCTGTTCACTTAAAATGTTCCTGTTTGGCAACTGGTATAATGTTAGATTAATGTGTAAGTTTCTGCTTCTGTTGTGCAGTGTAGTTTCAGTCATTAGGTGATCCCTAACTGGAGAGTACACCCTTTATTATACATGTGACAAACTGCTTCAGTAAAAATCCCCTTGAAGGACAAGATAGTTCAAAATTTTTAAAGTTTTACAAAGCCAGAATAATATTAGAGGGGATATTATATAGCAAGAACAACCAATTCTTGTTCACATTGTACAACAGTTGTGGGAGAGTATGTTTTCATTAATACACTTATGGGCCCCTCTGTCTTGCTTTTACATTCACAAATAGGTTCAGTAATGTGGTTTGAACCTAAGTGCAGTTCCTGGGCTATTACTCTATGTCATGCCTCTGCCTTAAATACTTGTACAGGTTCTGCACTAGTTCTTGATGCTACTCCACCATGGATTAATCACGCACCATTTTCTTCTGTGAATGCCCATAGCAGCCCAACAAACAGTGAAGAGGCTGGCATGAACTTGAAGAAGGTTGATTGCATATTTCCAGGTATACTTGGTAACACTGACCTATTCAGCATTTTTAAAAAACAGTTAAATATTTAGCACAAGATCCCAGTCCCTGCTGTTTCCTGCCTTGGGATAAAGTAAGAGCTTACTACATGCTCTGCTGAAGTGCCTTTTTCATACTTTTTTTTTTTTAATCTGTATAATACATTGCTAAGGGGATTGAGCAAGGAGTGTAATGGGGATTGGTATACCTCACTTAAAACATGCTTTGTTATTATCTTTATGGCCATCGTCACCCTATGGGGATGAGTTACAGGGTGATGAACACACCAGACTTCCAGGTGCAGAAAATTAACTGAACAGCTGAGCTACAGCCATGACTTCTCTGTAACAGGCTGCAGATATGTTATGGTATCATTGAAACAAGTAGTATTGAAGGCTTACCACTGCTAAAAATCACTATTACAAATCAGCATAAGTCACCAAAGTGAAGGGCCTAAGTTTTGCACTGCACCGAACTAGTGCATGTAGAACTAGAACAAGTTCTAGGAGGATTCAGATTTGGTCCTGAAAGGGCTGTGGTTTGCTTTTTCTAACTGCTCATGTAAATGATTTATTCGGCAGCAAACAACAGTTACATCATAATTCTGTTTCCTTAGCCCAGGAAAATGAGATTCTTGATTCCTATTGCCCTGTGACTGTCACGCTTATACGGAGTCTATCTGTGACAAAATGTTACAGTAACCATGGATATTAACCGAACTATTTCACAGCTCTGATCTGTCTTGTTTGTACTGGACAGACAGCATAATGTAACTCTCACATGAAGGTTTGTCATGGAGTAAGTTCAGACAGCCACTAATTTACTCTTAAGTGTGTGTTGGGGAAAAATCACTCTAGAGTCACATACAGTATATGAACCACTCTTGATAATGAAACTGCACTGAGGTGTTAACTTATTTTAAACTTTATTACTATTGACATGTTGCATCCCTCTTTGTAGTACATTTGTATTTCAGTAAGGAGTTGTTGTATTTTTCCCCATGGTTAAACCACCACTTTGTGCTTATCCTTCCCTCCTGAATTGTAGTTGGTCCTTCATTCCAAGCACTTTATGCTATCTGTAATGGGATCTATTTTTGCACTGGAATATCTGTTAACTTTGCAAAATCTAGAGAGATTTCACAACTGAAATTTCTAAGTTAAATCCTTAAATGGACATTTTCATTAAAAGCAAAAAAAAAGTATATATATTTGTATTTGCTAATAACTGTTATGTGAAGTATTAAAAGGCACTCTAATTGCCTTGTATTAAGTAAAAAATAAAGCTGTTATGGCACCATTGGTCTTCAAAGTGTCATTTTTGCATATGTTCTTTTGAGGAGTGCTGTTAGAAGCTCTTTTTTGCCCAGTTTTGTTTTGTTGCGAACTTTGATGCATAATGTACAAGCAGGTTCCAGTATCTACAAAGTAGCATGGGGCACATACTATTTTCAGGCAAGTGAGGTGATGTAAGATTTGAAAGGCAAATGCTACTTTTATTTACTACCTTTAGAACCTTAAAAGGTCTCCAGCAAGTCCCCCCCCACAAAAATGGTCAATGTAACTGTCAAATCCAGCTGCAGAACATAACAAACCTATCTGGATGTTTAAATTTCAAGTCAGGGAGCTATCTCTGAATATTTCCATTACAGAGACATGGCAAGTTGCAACTATTGATAATTTTTCCTCCTCTTTGTACCTGTTTTCACTAACGAAGCAAAACGTTGAGTATAAAGACTCCGAACTACCCTAAACTTAGCTAATCCTTTGCTAATATCAAATTAAAGGAAGATCACTCAAGTTAATACTAGGTTGATTTTGACCAGCAGTTTACAAATGAAAGCAGAATAATGGTCTGATTGCTCAAAGGAAAACTGATGGTAAAACTTTGCCTGCTACTGCCTGTAGTCCTACTATCAACCAATTAAGTTCCAGAATCCAACCAATTCTTTAAGTTACACTCATCAGAAAAATTCATCCAGAGGTAAGCAGCCAATTAAAATTTCCTGGGTTTTTCTATTTTAATGTAGTGTCCAGCTGTTGCTTTGGGTAATGTGCTTGATTTATCAACCTCTTGTCAGAAAACAACAAACTTTGGAATAAAGCATACCTCTAACATCCTCAGTGTTCTTTGCTTTCAATGCTGGTGACAAGGAAAATAGTTTTACTAAAAAAAAACCCCTATACTGTTTTTAATATACCTCTCTATTTTTTATTCCAGTAAACAATAAAACAATTTTTGCACTTGTGAGGAAAAAAAGTCCTCTTATTCCCTGTCCCATTTTTCAGCCCATGCTTTTGTTACTAAAAAAAAAAAAAGTCCTTTGAGTTAACTGCCGTAAGGCAACATTCTGAATCAACTTGGTAGCAATGGTTTATTGGCCATTTATATTTTACAAATAAACTTTGAAAGGTATTAAGACAGTAGTCTCTGAAGTGTTGTTCCACCCTGAGAATGCTAAAGATGGCTTTATTGGCGGGAGGAGTGTATGAAGATTTGGGTAGAGGAGCTGGGACCTGTTACACTCCTTTGTACAGCTGCATCCTATGCACCCCCCTTGCCTACAGGTGTTTTTTCAGTGCTTTCCATGAGATCTTAAAGCAGTTCACAGAAGCAATAATAATCATTAGGCAGACAGCTCAAAGAAACTTCAGGAGAGAAGTGAAAACAATTGCTTTTTGCAGGTCAATGATTAACCTGTGGAAAAGCCTCCTGAGTACTCTGCCAGTTAGTGACCTTTAAGTTGCAGAAGAGGGTGCTCTGTACCACTGTACCCAAAATACAAGTTTGACTTCTCAGCCCATATGCCCTCTGCCATGCTGCTGTTTGCTCCAGCTTACTGGTTCTAAAGCAACTATTATCAAGACTCTTGTTCACCAAAATGCAAGACCTGCAAAATGCTGTACTTGGAGAATGGGGTTTATCATTTCACAGTTTAAAAAGAGTAAGAGCTTGAGCTGTAAACACTAAAAATTCATGCTTTATACAAATTTATTTGGCTTTTAACAGTCTGGCAAAAAGTATTTCAAGAAAGTAAGCATCAGCTGAGTTTGACTACATGGTTGAACAAGGGCTAATCAACTTCAGTACCCTAATCAAGTATTAAAATACCTAAGGCAAAAAGCATTATGTATGTAATCCACAGTTTTGAGGAAGTGTTTACTGATCAAAAAAAGGTGTCATGGTTTAACCCCAGCTGCCCAGGAAGCACCATGCAGCTGCTCACTCACCTCCCTCACAGTGGGATGGGGGACAGAATCAGAAGGGTAAATGTGAGAAAACTCATGGGCTGAGATCTGACAGTTTAATAGGTAAAGCAAAAGCCGCACACGCAAGCAACGCAAAACAAGGAATTCATCAGCAGGCAGGTGTTTAGCCATCTCCAGGAAAGCAGGGCTCCACTAAGCATAACGGTTACTTGGCAAGACAAATGCCATCACTCCAAACGTCCCTCCCAGTTCATATGCTGGGCATGATATCACGTGGTATGGAATACCTTTTTGGCCAGTTTAGGTCAGCTGCCCTGGCTGTGTTCCCTCCCAACTTCTTGTGCCCCTCCAGCCTTCTTGCTGGCTGGGCATGAGAAGCTGAAAAATCCTTGACTTAGTATAAACATCACTTAGCAACAACTAAAAACATCAGGTTTTTAACAACATTCTTCTCATACTGAACCCAAAACATAACACTATACCAGGTACTAGGAAGACAACTCTATCCCAGCTGAAACCAGAACAAAAGGTAGGGGCTGAAGTGAGCTATAACAAGACAATGACTAAATGCTCACCTTGTGGTAGAGTTCATCAGGACACACTACCTGACCAGCTTCACTGCAGCACCTCCTAGGTGCAATTGCAGCCACACTGATGGTTTACATTTCTCAGAATTAATACAAAGCATTCCAATGAGAAGTCTTGATTAAAACATAACTGGGTAGCAGATATGTGGGGGCATTCCTTCCTAGACCAGTGTGTAATAGCCAAGACGTGATAATTACAAGAGTCACCTAAGTATGTTATGAAAATGATACCAGCCCTGAGCTGTAATGTTGGTAGAAGAACACTTAACCTACTAGGTTTGATAACTGATCTAGCTATGCAGAAAAGTATTAAGAACTGAGGGGTTAAAATAAAGGAAGGGTGAAGTGTGGTTCATGCCATTAGTGATATGGCTTGAGTTCTTTTTCCTGGGGATGTAGGGACATCACCATAAACTTCTGTTTAGCAATTGCTATCAGGGTGCAAAATTTTACTGATTTACATTGCTAGTGATCAGCATTTTGCATCCATTTGTCATAAACTGAAGAACTCAGTTCATGCGGATATAACGATCTGTGTGATGGCAATGGCTGACAGCACTTTCATCTTGTCCTTTCTGTCATAAGTTACATCCTTGAGAAGGTTACTTGAGCGGTGAGCACTGCAGAGGAATCAGGAGCACGTTTTTCTGGGATTCCAGGAACCTGACACTGTCCCGCACTGAAATTAAAAGCATACATAATTAAGACAGCAATCCAATGAGAAATAATACTTTTCTCAGAATGCATGCAGGTTACACTAGTGCTGCTCCATTGTCTCTTACCAGCTGCTACCACTCTGGCATCTTCATGGGCACTGTGCCTTCCCGCTGCCCGGTGATCTGGGCTCTCATTCCACCAGAGCACGTGGACTGAGAAAGTACAAATAAAGTCAGATGAATTCTGTTAATGCTGCAATACAACATGTACTGTAAGCCCTAGCAGTCTGCCTTCACTTGTTAGATGCCTTGCAGTTAGCAGAAACAATTCTCCAGGCAAGTAAGTGGTGGGATGATCTTTTGCTGAGCCTTTAAAAGGGTTGGGTCTTTAACATCAAATCTGAGAGTCTTTTGAGATAGCAGCACCTGGCTTAAGCCTATAACCCAATATATAAAGCTGGGTTCAAGGACTGTTTACAGGACTTTGACGATCCGCACCAACTTTTTCATCAAGCCAGCCAATCCTGATCCAGGACAAGGGCTTGCCCCTCTCCCTCCACCCCTTCTCATGCCAAAGTCCATATCAGAAGTCGAGTAGTACCTGTGTTAAGTAAGCCATACTCTGTGTGGAAAACACCAATCAGCTTGGTGTAGCCTGTGTTGATGTGAGCATTAATTGCAGCTTGAAATGCTTCACCCCACAATGCTGGCCCACCAGGCTTCATCTGGAAAGTAACCCATTCATATACTCCTGGAAGAAAAGGCAAAGATGATCTCAAGGAAGGAAATACAAATTAATATGCTGGTTCTCAAACAGTGCGTCATGGCCGCAACGTATTTATTGTGAAACCAGTACTGCAATTCCCTGCCATCTGGGGTCAGCAGGACATGAAACTGCCCCTTCATCCCAGGATGCACAATAACTCACAGCTTCCAGGGGCTCACAAGACCACAGGCAAGCGACTTGCAAACTGGAGCTAGTTCGAGTGTCAATGTAAGTACTGGGACCCTGAGCAACAGAAGGCTTCATACAAAGCCCAACTTAGCAATTTCCAGTGTTGCCTGAAAATTTGGGGAGATTCAGACTACTTTGCAAAAGTCACAAATACACATATTTACAGAATTTGGATGGCTGATTGAACAACACAAGGTGGCCTTTTCTAAGACTGGCAATGTTTTCTGGCATTGAAGTGGTTTAAGACATTATACACCCCTTTGACTCCTGGCAATTGGTCACAGCAAGATCTGCAGGCATAACCAACAAACCAGGACTAGCATAGCATCTCTGCTCTGCCAAACAATCATCTCCCTTGTTCATAGACAAATGACATCATGATTTGCCGAAAAACTCCAGTCCTGCTACAAGACACGTTATCCATCTCCTTTCTGTTCAGGAAGTTACTCTAGATCACAATTGCTGACACTTTAATAGAAAGCCAAACACTTGCCATATGTCTGGTCTTATTCTCCAGGAATGGGCTGGAGGCAAACTAAAATGGGAACAAAGTGTTTGAAAAGTCACCTCTCCAGTTTTAAGAGAAAACAGCATAAAATTCAGAATCACAGGGAAATACAGAACAAAGATTACTGTATATAGGCACATGCTGAGGGCTAAAACAAGGCCTGTTTGATGTCACTCCATACAACAAAGTCTGCAAACGTTCATAAATCAGGGAACAGTCAATACTATTAATACATTTGCTACAGAGAGAATTAAAACACATAGGGACAGGACATCTACACCTAATCTATGATTGTTACAAAGTATGTTTGACTTGCACATATCTTTAAAGGGTAGGGATTTTTTTTGTTTTTCTTAAAACTATTATGCAGTAACATCAAAGCAAATTGATAAAAGAGAAAAACCTCTGTGAAAGAGAACAATCATTGTCTTTTTAGTGTGTCCAGGAAATGCCCTCTCACTGGTGGATGGACAAAGCAAGTCCGGGATGACTGCTCTGGCCACTACTACAGCATTGCCATTTTGCATGGTCGTTTAGTCAATTCAAACACCTCTTCACAACATTAATGATCAGGGCTCTAGTCAGTTATTGATTTAAGTTAGTGTAAAATCTTTCTTAAAAACTTTGTCCCTTATCTGTATTATGTCACCTTTTTCACATGGGTTTACATAGATGCATTTGTTACATAAAGGGTTATAAACCCATGTAATACCTGGTTTAAGCTTTAAGCTATTTTTTGTTAGTCCATCAGCATCAGTAACTTTAATCGGCAAAAGAGAAGATAAGCTCACCCCCTTCTTTTGGAGGCTTCCCAAGTTGACACCAGGGTACCAGATAAGCAACCTCATTGTGCTGCTTTTCTATCAAGGGGAGAGCTGGGGAGATGAATTTTCCTTGCCAGTCTTTGTCATTGGCTAGTGCATGCCGGACTGCTGTCCTATGGGCAAAATTATCTGTAAGAAAAGAAGAAAAGAAAAAAGAAACTATGGAAAAATGCACTTAATTTCATATCAGACTCAACCAAAATGTGTAATTACAAGGAGGCAAGCTGTACTTCCATTAAGTTTGAAACTGCTATTTTCAAACAGTGTATTAGCTCAAAGCAGATGTGGCAAATTTCCTTTAAATTCTGCAAAAGTCTTTGCTTTAGCACTCAGATTTAAATGGTTTCAAGCCAAACCAAATTTTCCAAGAAAGTTTATATAAAAGTTAAAATATGTTAAGCAATGTTACCATTAAGAAAGATTCATACATGGCATCCACAGGAATACTGGATGTGGCAACATTTACGAAGGATAAGGAGATTCGGAGAAAGCACAGTGGATATGGAAGTGAAGTGGAAAAGAAAATTCAGAAGGAATATTAGCCTATCAAGAGAAAATTAAGAAAAATGTGAGTTTTGGCTTATATCAAATGACGTTAAAATAAGTGTAGAAGTAATGTTTGTTTGTTCAGCTACGTAAACAGTTATTAAATGCCCAAAATCTAAATCTTATCTTCTTTTTTTTTTTCTTAAATAAAAGCAAATCCACTGAATTAAGAGTGTCTGAATTTCAACTGGTTAGGCTGCAGTGGCATCTTAAGCAGTACGTTTATGCAGGCAGCTTTCAATAATACAAGAGAAAAATCCAGCATCTGAGAATGAGAAGAATTCTGAGAAATATTAGTATCCTGGGACTAAGAGAAAAATAAACCAATTATTTTTAACTACTAAAGAAATATATGCAGGGGTCTGATTAATCAAGGAGAAAGGATGTTGTACATTACACATGTAAACACCGTTAGGAAACAAATAAAAATTACAGGTTTGTTTCTTAGTTTTGCATTTTAAAAGTTTCTCACAGATTATGAAAAATAGGGGGTTTTTTTTAGAGAGAAAGAAACAATAGACAAGGCTAGAAAGTTCTGAGAAGCAGGACAGTTTATTAACCATACATGCACATAAATTCATAATATTCCCATTGACAAACAGCTGGTCCCTTCACCCCTCCAGGACAAAAGGGGTGACTCTTTATTCTAAAGGGGTACTCTGAACAGGCTGGATTTCAACAAGCAGATTGAGGACTTCAGAAACAAAATTCCCTGTCTCAGCATACAGATATACCCGAGACTGTAGCAGGTATACAAAGAAATGATACTGCTGTGCCTTCCCACCTCTCCATAACCCAAATATCAAGTTCCCTTGGGCTCCACAAAGATCACAGCCAGCACACCTAGTTTCTCACATAATTGTGGCTTTTCTTGGCTCACCAGCACCTTCCAGGTCAGCACCAACTCCAACAACATAAAAAGTTGTTTATACTGCCAGATGCCTGTTGCCACCAAGGCTGAAGCAGCAATGAAACACTTTGTGTGCTTGGGCAGTCAGAGCTGGTGCAGTGGCTTCCCACGTCAACACAGTCCAGCTGCAAAAGGAGTTTAAGCATGCAAACTGTGTCTTCATTGTTTTAGGGGAGTGAACTGAACTAAAATTTGAGAACAATTATATATGCATATAAACATACACAGACTGCATGTAGATTGTCTGCACTTACATGTATTATCTTACTAAGGAGGTCTCAACATTTTTTCCATCCATTTTGAAATTCTGGAGACATTTGTGGTTCAGGAACTGACCCTAATTTAAAGATATTTCCCATGAAAAAAAGCACTCTGCCGCAGTTCCTCTATTATACCTATTTTGAGCAGAGATTGCTGCTTAAGAACAGTTGTAAGTCCCTTATCACAACAGGTCAAAATTGTCATGACAGGCTCTGCAGTGTTCTTTTTGGTAATCAATACAGGTGCAAGATTTTTTTTGACACTTCTTTATAGTAAGAGCAACAAATAAAAGCTGAGTAAGCATTCTCCTCGCCTTTTTGCCGCGGAAACAGGAACCACAGAGAGAGCAGATCAGCGCAAAGGGAAGCTAAGCATACCGTACTTCCAAATGTGGACCACCTTATTCATCGCTCCCAGCTCCGCAGACCAGAATCCCACCAGCTCTGAGTGAGCTGTGCGAAGGTGAAAGTACTTGTTGACCATTTCCACAAAGTCCTTCATCTTCGATGGCTTAATATCATATGTGCGAATTTCATAGAAAATGCTATTATTTTGTCTGGGCCCTGTAGCAAGGGATGCAAGTACCTGAGAGAAAATATTAAGAAAAATAACTAAAACTAATTCTCAAGCCGAAAAAAGTCTTCTGTCTAATTTCTAAACTTTTTTTAAAACAGTGAGATGCTATAGATGGATTTTTTTTTACTGGGGACTGGGAGATGGGGGTACTTCATGATCTCCACTACAGAAATATCTTGTGACTTTTTTCTTTGGAAATAGTTCCCATGTGCATTATTTGCTGCAACTCCTTTTGGCAGTGCAACAGACCTTTATTTGTCACACTGTTCTGGTTTAACCCCAACCAACAACTAAGCACCACGCAGCCACTTGCTTACTCCTCCCTGCCCCGGTGGGGATGGAAGGAGAACAGGAAAAAAAAAAAAAAGTAACACTCGTGTGTTGGGATAAGAAGAGTTTAATAATTGAAATAAAGTAAAATAAAATAATAATAATAATAATAGTAGTAGTAATAGTAATGAAAAGGAAGATAACAAAAAGAGAGAGATAAAACCCAAGAAAAGACAAGTGATGTGCATGGCAATTGCTCACCACCCACTGGCCAGTGCCCAAGCAGCGATCTGCCCCTCCCAGCCAACTCCCCCCAGTTTATATACTGAGGATGATGTTCTGTGGTATGGAATATCCCTTTGGCTAGTTCAGGTCAGCTGTCCTGGCCATGCTCCCTCCCAGCTTCTTGTACACCTGCTTGCTGGCAGAGCATGGGAAACTAAAAAATCCTTAACTTAGGATAAGCGCTACTTAACAACAACTAAAACATCAGTGTCTTATCAACATTATTTTCACACTAAATGCAAAATACTGTACCAGCTACTAAGAAGAAAATTAACTAACTCAGTCCCAGCCGAAACCAGGACACACACTCAATTGTTTATATTAGCCCATAACAAAGCAGGATTTTCCTTTTCTCATACCCCTTCCTCAGGAAGCCAGCAGCAGGATGCAAGAAGTCAAAGCAATAAGAAGAGAGTCAGCTAAACACACTACTCAAAGGCAAGGCTGCCAATGCCACCGAAGCAGAGGCAGCATCAACGTCTGCCTGGCCTGCATTGCCCTTACCCGACCAACTCGCACTACTGCAATCTGTTTTCTAATTACAATCTTACATTATTAGCAAATTACATACGGTTGGCAAAAGAAAGAAAAACATACCAAGGCTTGGGAAAAGACTAATTCCTTCCAGCACAAGACTGCTAAAGTCTGCATCCTTGCCCTTCGCTGGCTGCTTCCCAAAGGCTGGTCAAGAACAGTTCTTCTATTCATATAACATAAACCCCCTTCAGAAGTCCCAGAATATGCTTACTTTTGCAACTGCCTCAATAACCTGGAACATGCTACTCGCCTCTCAGATAAAACTAGAAAAATTAAGGCCAAACCAAACCTTTGGCCTTAGCCTGTATTTGCACAGAGGTGGCTGCAGGATGGATTTTAGACGTCTTATTTCACAAGCATCAGCAGGCAGGCACAGCGTACAGCTCAAGCCACAAAATACAGATGGCCAAGACCAAAGGTCTTGCTTCCCAATGACCCTTTGGAGTATTACGCATCTAGTTTTGGTCGCCATGTATCACAGCTTCTTTTAGCATTTAGTTTCTAAATCCCCACAGGATCCTGAACTAGCAGTAATCCTGCACCGGTGACACATCCAATGCCAAATTTCTTGCAGGAAAAGAGAAGCCCAGCAGTTTTCTGCCACTCATGCAAATATACTGGGCCACTGCCGGACGACTCCTCCCGTCCAAAGAAGCTGTCACACGATTCTGGAGAAGACCCGGGAACGACCCTCAGCACGAGGCCTGCCCGTGCTTGCAAACAGCCCCGTGAAAGAGGATGTCGCGACAACGACCGACCCTGCCCCGGGGGGCAGCGCGCGCCCCGCCCAGCCACAAGCGCCACACCGCCCCGCCCCAAACCCCGTCCCCGCCGACCTAAGCCCCGCCCCCGCCCCGCCCCACGCCCACCCCTGCACCAAACCCCTCACCCAAACCCCGCCCCCGCAGGCCCACCCCCCGCCCCCGCTGGCCCCGCCCCCGCCGGCCCCGCCCCCGCTGGCCCCCGCTGGCCCCGCCCCCGCTGGCCCCGCCCCCGCTGGCCCCGCCCCCGCGGCTCGCACCAGCAGCCCCGCTCCCGGCCGCCGCCGCCGCGCTTGGCTCTCCCCGCAGCGCCCCGGCCGTTACCTGAGGGCGGGCCCGGGCCAGGCGGGCGGCGGCGGCGGCGGTAGCGGCGAGGGGCCGGCGGAGGGCCTGCGGGGGCAGCATGGCGAGCGGCAGGCCGGGCGGAAGGCAAACGCAGCGGTCTCCCGTTGGTTGCGTGAGAGCGCGGGCGGACTGCCCTGGGGCGGGGCGGCGGAGCCTCCCTCGGCGGGGCGGCCGTTGGGGCGGCCGTTGGGCGGCCGTTAGGGCCGGCGGGGCGGCCTCAGCAGCTCGCCCTACTGCCTGGGTCAACAGCGAACTGAACCGCGGCGAAGGGTGTTCAATTCCTGGGGTTTATTCCGCTGGAGTAGGAGGGAGGGATGAACGAACGAACAAACGAATGGATGGATGGATGGACGGGCGGAAGGACGAATGAGTGAGTGCACGGCCGAGGAGAAGTGCTCTTTAAAGTTACCAGACCCAAGTGCGTCAAACGTGGTACCTCTCTCTCTGCCTGAGTGCCTGAATACAATAAAAAAGTATCCTTGGTTGCTTCTGGAGACCTAGGACTCTTTGTCCCCACTAGGCTGCCCTGGGGCAGATCACTCAGTATGTCACCCACCTTCTAGCATTTGCAGGATCGAATTTGAAATTGTACGGCTACAGATCTGCAGTCCTCCTCCAGAAGAGAGCCCTCTGTGGCCTTTTTTTGTAGCGTTCTTTTGGGTAAAACCAAGCTTTGTGCCAGGGGTGTACAGTGCCAAGCACTGTCACCCCATTAGAGCTGTATTGCCCAGCTGTGTAGGTCTTAACTGCCGCACGGTTACCTAGGGGTGGGATTTTGTGATGGCTGAGACTGTATACCTTTGCGGAATTAAGTATGTAAAGTATGTAAATTAAGTATGTAAATTAAGTGTAAAGGTAGAATTTCCATTGGTGTCAGTGCATCCAGTGTTTTACCCGTGGGAGACAAATGAGCTCTGAGGAAAGACTGGCTTATGGAAGACAATCTAAATTGGCAAGGCAATATGCTTCATGATTCCTCTTAATAGCAGCAGCAGCACATTCTTTCCTCCACCCTGAATAACTGATTTGGAGGGCCTCTGCGTGGAATTAAGCTGAAGAGAGAAATGATGGTTTCATGCTATGGAACATTCATGCTTTTTCTCACAATTACAGACAATTTTTATTACAAGACAAGCCCAGAAAGAACAACTGTCTAAAATGAGATAGAAAAAGTTGTTCTAACAAGCACATTAAAAGAGTGGTGTAGAAAGAATGAAGCATCTGCACTGCATACATGTTACATGTTCATTTGCAAGTGGTATTCTTGGTTACATTTTTTGTATTGGGACAACTGAGCATGATACATGCTAAAGTGTTTTTGCAGTGTGGCATGTATAATTCTCATAGTTTCTACAGCAGAAGCACACATGAAGGTGATTACTGATGCAGTTATTGCTGGTTTAAGATTGGTTTAATGTGTGGGTGTTTTTTCACTTAGGAACAAATTTTATTTCAGCTGAAGGCAGGGAATGAGATGGCAAACTCCACAATATCTGAGGTTCTCCTTTGTTTATCTTACTATATGGATGAAGTAATGTTGTTCATAGCCATGTTGTGCTGAAATATTTCTTTACATTTTTAAAAGCTTTTATTTTTATTGTTTGAACTTTTCCTGTATTTGCTTTCTCATCAGGAATGACCAAACAGGCCGGAATTTGAACTGATAAGTCATAAAAAGCAGGTTTTGTTCTTGCTAGCCTGAGTAGTCAAGAAGGAGCTTTAATTTAATGTTTCTTTTGTGTAGTCAAGGAACAGAAAGGTGAATATGATTTTCATAATTGAGCAAAAGAGTTCAACACAGTGCAGAGCTAAAATGTACAACAAACTGCACTGGAACTCAGTGAAGGCCTGAAATGATTCCCTGAAATAATTCAGCAAATTATTTTATACAGCAAGTAAATTTGAGAAGACTGCTTATGAGTACAGCCAGGTGGCTAAGATAAAATTTGTTGAGAAGGCTGTTCTTTCAGCTCTGCATTTTTTGCCTGGGACTTGAATTCACTGGACCCCCCGGTATTTTCCTATTCATATTCTTCTAGAAGTCTAGGGATATATCCTTCTTTGCATGTGGATGTGGCAGAGCCAGTGGTGAAGTGAAAGGATTGTACCTCCAACTCTTGCCTGCCACTCACAGGTCTGTCTGTCAACACACAGAATGGTAAACAGGAGCTGAGCTTCACAGACGTAAATTTCACAACTCACAGATGGTATTGGACATCTGGGAATGACAGTGTTGATCATGTAGGAGAAATAATAGTGGATAGTATCTGTTACAAATGCTTTTTGATGGGAAATTTTAATTTTGGTACTGAATTGATGAATCAAATGAAATTTTCAATTTATGTAGCTGTGACTGCCAGAGCTGCCTGAGTTGAAATGGTTTATAAAAAACTTTTGTTACTGGTGGAAACCAAAGCTCCATGGAAGCAAAATGCAAGAAGGTGATTTGCATGTGTTAGTGTATTTATGTGTTTTACTCCCTGCATGCAACATTTTCATCCATTTTCATTTTTCTGTGGAACAGGAAACACTTTTAATCTGATCTGTTTGTGACTTGTGAATGTGGGCAAGCGCTGGATAGGATTTTTTTATTTCCTTTGTATTCTTAAGTGGAGGTGGTGATAATGAAAGGAAGGTAACCATCTGTACTAAAAGACAATGCCTTTCAAGAGCAGTTTAAATTTAATTTGTGATGTTTGCTTAAACACAGAGAAAGTGACTCAGAGCTTTGGAAAATGAGAAAGCACAGTACCTGCCCCTTGGCTGGGGGGGACAATCCTATTTGTGAATCACATCTTTCAGTTTCCTGTTGCATGAAGCGTAAACCAAGGACATTTCCTTCTGTTCCTCCATAAATCCTTCAGCTTAAATTCCTTCCTCAGAAAGGCAGTTTTCAAAAGCACAGGAAAGTGTAACTCGCCACTCATTTTCAATGGCAGTAGGGTTTCCATTGCATAGTGCAGTGCCATTGGTAGGTTTGAGAAAGGTGTGCAGCAGGCTTGTTTAGTGTAAATAATACACAGGGTTTCTACTGTAATGTTTTCACAAATCTCTCATGCTGAGTGCTGCCCTTGCTTTCTCTACTTCTGCTGCTGGGTCAGCAAGTAACGAGTGGTTTTCTGGTTTGCACACAAGGCAACATTCCTGAATGTAATGCAGCCTCTTGGTATGTTTCCAGTAGGCCAGAACATTTAAATATCCTCTGGTTTCCATTCTCTCAGCTGTTCCATATGAAAATCTGATTAACAGCTTATCAAACTTGGTATTTCTTCCCTGTTTTTCCTAGCCAGTGTGCATTCCTCATGTCATGAAAACAACCTGCATTGTATATAAATATTTATTGTGTGGCACTGATGAGAATACCTGCTAGAACCAGTGTCGTCTCTGTGTTTACCAGTGGTTAAGAGTCACATGAGTCTTCTTCATACCCAGGGCCTGAGGACATGCTTGAAGCAGAGTCATGTTCAGGTGCCCTACCATGCAGTGGATGAGCATCGAGAAAGTTGGTTTCATGTTTTTGCTTTGCTGGTGAAAGCAATGGGAGAGCAACTTAGTGCTTTATCTCTCTGGGAAGCAGGTCTGTGCTGTCCACTCTGGATTTACCCACTCTACACCCAAATATGTTTAACACAGCCCCTGACCTCATCAGGGTGGAGTCCATCAGCTGTCTTGGCCTGGCTGAGACACTGCAGCCTTTGAGAGCTGCACAGCCAGAAGATAAAGGGCAGAGCAGGTGCTTATGGCTATCTGGAAGGCAATGAGAGAGCTGCTTCATATTGCTTGATTTTAAAAAACATTTAGGCCTGATGTTTGATGTCATGATGCCTTGTGTCATTATTTATATCAACACTAGGAGGAGATAAATTTTACTGTATCAAAATGTTCTCCACTCATCTTGCAAGTAGCTGTTACACAAACTGGGTAACAGGCCACTATGCCTGTTTGAATGAAGTTAAAAAGAAGACATTCAGATGTGTTCCTTATTCTTTTTTTCGATGAGTTTCTTAGAAGCTTGGTGAATGGATTTTTCCTTTTTTTTTTTTTTTTCCCCCTGGGAAATCTGTAATGGCTTAATGATTCCAGAAGAAGGGACATGTTAAATATACACACACACTGAAATCCTGCAATCATTTTTGTATAGTAAAATTGTTTTATTCCAAAGGTCTGATTTAAAAAAACTTTCCTATCAACAGGCCATAAAAATTATATTTAAAGTATTTAAAGAGTGTATTAATTGTTTGTGCTTATTACTTGGCCACTGTAATTGTAGTTGTTCCTCTCAGAATGTCTACTTGGCCTTTGTGAATGGTATTTTTTTAAATTTTAAAGTGAAACATTCCTTTTAGTAAATCCTTTTTTAGTTAATTAGGCAAAAAACAAATGCTCTGCTTGCATGTTTTCACAGACGGGATGACATAAGGTAGTTTCTGCCTCTGTGGTTATTTCAAGCATGATGCTGCTGAGAACAGGGAGATGTGTGCTACAAAGGGCATGGAAAGGAGACAGTGTGAGTATGCAGATGAAGGTTTACATGAGAAAGACCTAGCTGGGTTGACTTTTCACTTCACAGGTACTAACTAGCTCAATTAATATTTTCCCCAAGAAAATTAGGATCTGAAAGGATGCTAATAAAATACCCAGATCCTCTTTCCTAAGTTATAATTCTCTACAGCTTTCTCTTAGTTGCTTCTCTTTTCTGTATACAATAAGCTCTCTTCTGGAGGTGCAGAGTGAGATTTTCTCTAGGATTCAGCCAGGGTTGCAGTTGTGTTCTGAACCCAGGTTTGCTTGCAGAGAACTGAGTATCAAATGGGAACAAAGTATTGCTTTAAGGCAGGTTTCTCTAGCATGAAAGCCCATAAAGGCAGGTGGCAGAGATCAATCTTTCAGGGCCACCCCACTATTCCTTGGGCAGGTATTCTCTGTGTCTTCTACTTGGTCCTCTACAGTCAGACCTGGACATGTTTAACTTGGAGAAATCCAGGATGATTTCAGCTGAGCATGGAACCATACTGTGCCTCTTAACCTCCTAACCTGTCCAAGGCCTTATGTGATGGAGAAGGCAACCAAAAGTACCTATTGCATCAGATTTGTATGAAGGAAGACGGAGTCCAACACAAGACAGCTACCTGAGGAGAGTACCTTCTTACCTTGCAGTCCCATGCCAAGCCTAGCCCAGAGGTGGAGAAAAGACATGGCCTTGGGCAGGCATAAGAGAGGGGGGGAGGCTAATAGGGACCACTTTCCTTTCTGGGGTGATTTCTTTTACCCTCTCCCAGACTGGATCCAAGGTGAATGCAAGCAGACCACTCTCAGATTAGTGCATCCCCTCATGTTGTCTTGTTGTTGTGCTCATGCCAGTGGGAAGCTCTGACTGGACAGCTAGCCCCTTTTCCCAGTCCTGCCCTGCTGAGCTTGACCCCTGCAATGCCCAATGGGGAAGGAGAGCATTGCTGATTTACTGTGGGCCTTATTAACCTGGGTGGAGAACCATCAATGCTGGCACATAGTAAGCATGTAATTTCTAGGTATTTTGTTCTTTATCTCTTTATCTGTGACCCACTGTAATACCAGTTATGCTACTTATGGCATTGACCCACACAGCCTGCAGCGAAAGTCCAGACAGCTGTGTTGATGAAGGGAACTCTGTGATGGCTGTGCTTGGCCTCCTTGGGATTAGAGGCAGCAAGCCTTGTTGCTCTTTTGTTGTGAGCAAGCTCTTCAGTCCTAATTCAACTCCTGGGGTTGGGATTAACTCCTAGAGGATTTTTCATCAATGAAAAGCCCAAAATAATAAGTGATATTTCTAGGGAAGGCTGAGTTATCAACTCCAGTAACTGACCTCTCCTAATTACTGATGCATTGCTTAGATAAACATCTCTTTTCTGTAGAAAAACAGTCTTATCCCACTTGCCTGGAAGAGTTGTTCCTTCTTCCAGTCTCAATAAATAACCTCTTTCAGGGCTTCCTTTGCCTGGAGTTGCATTGAAATGAGTACTGATAATAGGCCTCTGTTTCTGCCTTAGTTGCTCTTCCCTCAAGCCCTAGAAAACTTGCTTGTCTTGGTACTGCAAGATGAGAAGTTCCCCTGTTATACAATGTCTCTTGCTAAAATTCAGGAGCCATTGCTGCTCCTTAGGGTAATTTGCTGCAGGTCTGTGCTAATTGCACAAGGGAAATTTGCCGCAGTACTAGTTGGCTACCTCTGCATCTGTCTGGCATGGTGTCATCACCATCTCTGTCCTTCCAATCTGAATCCTGGTGCAATATGCACAGCTGAAGGCTGGACTACTTCATCTACCTGTGAGTGAGCTATAGTTAACACAGGTTGAACATGCTGAGCAGGGTATAGCTCAGTTAAATAAACTGATCAGCTACAAAGATGGAGGCTGGTAGCAGAACAGACAGGTTCTGTCACCATGCTCCTCAAAGTAATCCCTAGAGTACTAGGCAGCAAGAGCTATGAGATACACCTCAGCACCCCTGGCACCACACATAAGTGACTGTAGTGCCTGAATAAACTGCAGGTAGACAGATATGAATTGAGTGGACGTGCAACGTGAAGAATGTTTGCAAGTGGGCTTGGCTTACCCAGAGATTGTAATTTACATCAGTGCCCACTCCCTTTTACAAAAAAATACAGGCTGCTTTTTGCTTGCTTACATCTACCCATGTGGGACTCATCCTTTCAATAGAGAGTGAAAAGAAGCAATGTTGGTGTCTTTTAATATGCCCACATTATTTCAGAAAATGCTCTGAAATGGTGCTCTCTGTGATTGTTCTTGCAGAGAGATCTTTCTTATAATTTAATGTATTAAAACCAGAACAAACCAAATCCTTCTCTTTTTTAAGTTAGGAAGCCTATAAAGCTCCATACGAAGCTTTGATACAGAGTCTCTTGGCCAGTACAACTAAAGTAAGGTGATTGTGTAGAAAGTTCCAGTCTGGAGGAAAAGTCTTATCAGTAAGCATTTGAGTGATTCCACGTGGATCTCTCCTGCAGTGATAGAAAAATGAAAAGACCAGCCTGAACCAGAAAGCATTCTGATACTCGTAATCATCTAGGAAGGAGGAGTACACCTACTGTAGAGAGAATCCTCCCAGCAGGCTCAGACATCTTGATACTAGCAAAGCTGTGTGTCACAGCAATGTTAGGCAAATTGGTTTAATCATTCACTTAGAGGGCTTCAAATATCAATAGTTACCCATGGGATTCTTGGTATACTGAAGTCCTGCACTTCCTCACATTTGCTTGGAAGCTACTGATATCCCAGCAGTTTGATGTAGTCAGTCTCAAAGAACTTTGATTTTTAAAGACACCAGTAGTATTTCGGGACAAAATTTAAAAAATAGCTTCTAAGAGAGAACACCTATCCACATGGAAGTCTGTCATAACAGTGAGCTCTTCCACCAGACTTTACAACATCTGCACAATCACCAACTTTATATTACCTTCGTCATGCTATGCTAAGTTAAGCAGATTGTTATTTCTAGACCTGTCTGTCAAGTGACAGAGCTGTGAACTGGGATTCAATTTGCCTAGGACCAGACAGACTGGCAGCAGCAGAACTTCAGTTTGAATCTACGTATTTCTAGCTCTGGGTCCCAAAAATATATGGTTTATAGGCCCGGAACATTTTTTTCACACTTGGTGACAGGTAGCTGCAGTAATCACTGCTCAGCTCTAATGAGAAGGTAGACTGTTGCATTTTTGCTTTATCTGGCTGGTAGGCCTATCTCAATACAAAGAAGTTACACAGGCAGCAGGACCTACAAGGAAGGCTGAACAAAAGCCAGGGTTGTTTTAATTTTGAGAAGAGGCGACTCCAGGGTCATATGATCCTTTTTCACGTAATTACAAGAGTGTTTCAGGAGAGAAAGACGTAATCTGTTCTCTTTGTCCATGGTGGGTAAGATAAAAGCAGCGGGCTGAAATTACAGGAAGGGAAATTTAGATTAGATGTTTTCCACTTGTTAAGATAGTGAAACATTTGAAAAGATTGCCTGGGAGAAAGTAGGACACACAGGCCTGGAAATAGTAGGGGCAGTTAAAATGGTGTTCATGCATTCACACAGCCAGTATGGGCTAGATTAGCATTTTTAACATGTGGAATATGGACCACAGAGTAACAGTCCATGAGACATGCGGGGTCCATGCAGCATGAAAGGGCAATGGGAAAACAATCTAAAGAAACCCCTCAGTCCGCAGCTAGCAGGGATGTGGCAGATCTCTGCTCTCTGTTCCGAGGGATTATTTGACATGTTGGGGGTGAAACCAGTAAAAATACCACTTTGTAAAATGGTAACTTTGACCAAATGCTGAGTAATGTACGCTATCCCTCCTAATTGCCAGCATGTTCTGAAATGCTAGATGGCTTGTAGCCTTTTCTTTCTTGATTAAAGAAGGTTGAGACATTTTTGACTACCTGTCTTTCTGGGTTCCCCACAGATATCTTGCCTAAGATAATGTCAATTTCTGAGAGAAATTAACTCCTATTTATACCTGGAGATTTTCACAGTGTGTTGATAACAAGCAGCTACTCCCAAGAGCCAGTCCTTTGTCACTGAAAGGCCATAAGAGCCTTCTACATTTTGAGTGAGTACCAGAACAGCCAGGAATGCCTCAGGATTAAACATTGCAATGCAACTCTGCCCCCTATATGGCATGAAGAAGTTCTTGCTGGGATTGACACAGACTCAGGAAAGGGTGGACAACGGTGAATGCCATGCTATAACTTAGTTCAGCTGTTTTCTTCATAATTCCTTCTCTGTGACATTGTGGCAGCAACCTGGGTGTTTACCAAAGAGTTGGCCTTTGGTAACCAGGAGCTCTTCCCTCTGCCAGCAAAGAAAATGGAGTCCTCTAGTTAGAGCTGGCAGAATTTCAAAGGGACCAGCTGTGTTGTTGGTGTTGAATCACCAGGAAAACTATGGCCTTTTTTGCCTGCTAGCCGGGCACATGAATCACAAGGAACTTCTACCAGTCGTAACAAAAAGTACAATGTTTTCTGAAGTCTCTGTTCCTATGGATTCATTCTTTCGGCCCTATCTAATGCACTCCTATTATTATTTACCATCTCTCATTTGTGTCCTGGTGGATACCTCTGGCAGGCAAAAATAGTACCTAGGTGAGTAGACCACTTGCCAATGCTGACTGCTGCCCAAAGGGATGTGCTTCTCCCTGTCTGTGCCTTGGAACAAGCACTGATTTCTGTTAACCTAATTTCCCCTGAAACCTCTGTCCTACTTTTGTTTGGAATTAGCTAACCAGTTCAAAACATATTACGGGAAGCAGAGAGAGGAACAAAGAGATAACAGGTAGCATAACCCGTAAGCTTCTGTTTACATAGAAAACCAGGCTAAACCGAGCACTGTTCAATCAAATCATTGGTGCTGGTGAGTTGCTCAAGTCAGGCACTCAAGAAAGCCTGCACCTCAAAAACCAGGGGGTCAAACCCAGCAGACTCCTTGGGAGGACACTCTGAATATAAAATCCCTGCCCAGGCTGGTCTGATTGAATCCTCATTGATCCAATGTTCAGCACTGCTGTGAGTACTGTTTCAGCAGACTGTGAGCACAGAAGATGAAGACACCTTTGTGGTTGAAGGACAGGACTGAATTCAGAAGGACTGGTATTGGTCCCCATCTGTGATGGTGCTGCCTTTTGGGACTAGAGGGAGAAGCTAAGATGATGGATTAAAGGATATGGCAAGGGGGGAACTGCAGAATCTCAGTACAAAGTATTGCCTTCCAGGACACCTTTATTAGCCCCTTTGTCATGTGATTCATAGCAGAACATCATCTTTGAAAAAAACACCACTCAGATTGAACTGGAAACTTTTTGGGTATGGAACAATGCTTAGAAAGCATTCTGCACATTTTGGTCTCTCCCACAGGGTAAACAGTAGTATTAATAGTTTTGGGTGGTCTGTACTGTACCTTATTTACTGCAATATGCCCTGGTCTTTGAAAGCATTCCACTGTGTTCATCTTCAGGATGGCTTTCATTCTCCAGTCACTCCAAGGATATGAGTTTTCCCCATAGTTGTCCAGTCTGCCACTGCAGTATCATTTGAATTACATAGTGCCATCCCCTAAGGATGATTCCAGTTCATGTGGGGAGTTTTTGACTGGTGGCTTGTCTTGCCATCTTTAGAGAAATCTTGGTAGCTTGACATCCGTTAGTCGTAGACAACAGGTTGTGCAGTGTGCATTCTACTATCTCCCAGACCTTCTGTGGGCTCTGATCTATAGGAGAACCCATGCTTGTGGTGGCCATTAAGACAGATGATGTCGATCTGTCCACTTCCACTACCTTCCTCCACTAGATCTCCAGCCACACACATTGGCCAAAGTAAGTTGCTGGAGTCTGTGCCCAGACCCTGCCAATTCTTGTAAAGCATCCCTTGGATCCTAGAGATCTGCTGGTTTTATTAAATTCAAACATGGCTTTCTAAAGAGAAGAAAGAAAGGATCTTTGGCAGTCTCTTTTTGCCAGGTTACCTCAGTGCAAAATGCTTCTTTCTGTGTGTTTGAATGTTTTATATCCAGAAGAGATCCTTGGTAAGGTGCCTGCAAATCCTCAGGCTGCATTAAGTGCAGCTGTATGGCTTGAGGCCCATAGCCTTGATACAAAGATTGCATTTGCAATGTTCATGTTGCATTCCAAAAATGCATTCCCTGCAGGAAATGCAGGGAGGATGCAGGAAATGCAAAAAGGATTCCTGCCATGACACCAGGTGATAAGGTAGCTGTGTGTCATCATAAGCCTGCAGTATTTGTTTTCTTTGGAAATCAAAGCCATTATTTAATCAAGTCCATCATTAAACCAGTTATTTTAGCAATAATCACATTTCCATTATGGGAAGTAGAGGGGGTTTGCATTGTTCTCTTGGCTGTTGAAACTCCAGTGCAAATCCATCTGCCTCCCATAGGTGTGTCTAAAGAGCTGCTGCATGAGGTGTTCTTTGGAAAAGCTGAACCTTTATATTTTACCTACAGAAAACAGTGATCTTCTGTTGGTATCAAGGGATCTGCTAACATGTTGACAAATACTGACTTGTAGAAAGAGGCTAAAATCTCCCATCCAACTCAGATAATCTCCTCAAATTAAAATCCAGAATGTGAGTCACTTTTATTAATCTGAGGTCACTGATTGAAAGGTGTTCCCCATTCAAGCAGGAGGGAGGAGGGACAAACCAAAGTGCCTGGGAATATCATTCTCTTCTTTTTCCACTCAGTTCCAACAGTTCAAGCTCAGGCAACCTGGGGAAATTCAGGCCCTCCTTGGGGGCTCAATTCAGCAAAGCTCGCTCCTGAGACAGCTGGGCTGACTGGCTATTTTGTGGCCACTTTGGGTATGGTAAATGCACTGGACATCACGCTTCAGCACTGTGCTTGACCAGCATCTAAAAATGTGAATATGAATCTGAGATATTTGGCTCCCAGTTTTATAAAGCAGTTGTGTGCCTGCCTAATTTCATGTATGTGACTATCTTCAGTAAGACTGAACCGTGTGTTTAGTAGGGACTGAGAGGCGCCAAGCTGAAAGACATCTGGTTTATTGCCATGCAAAGAACAGCCTTTTCATATTGACTGTAACACTCACTTGCATCTGTGGTTTGATCATGTCATTTAACTTCTCTTCCTCGGTTGTTTCATCTGAGAAGTCAGATTGCTAGGGTTTGCCTTTTTGACAAGCGATGTAGGAGTATTAATTCATGAGTGTGTGCCCTGGACTTCAGAGAAGTCTGTCAGTATGAAAAACTATAATTAAGAATTGTTTGCGCTGCATTTGAAAACATTTACACAACAGCCTCATCCTGAGCACAGCTGACTGTTTGCCACTACTGCTCAAAGCAGTAAAGGTTGAACATGCTCAGCAGGATCAGAATCAGACTAAAAATTTACTTTTAAGACAGCCATTGGAAATCCAAAGTTTGGGAAGAACCTAAAGCTTTTAGAACCAAAGGAGACTCCAAAGGCCAAAGCAGTCAGTGATAGCTTTCCACCGACTCCAGCAGGCTTTGAACCAAGCTTGTATCTCCCATAGTTCTCTCAGATAGTTATCACTTCATCACCTCTTCATCTTCTGCTTCTTTCAGAAAACAGGAATCCAGCAAGCTCTTCAAGCCTGGGGACAAGTCTTTCTGACATCAAGGAAAGGGTAGGAAACAGTATGTTGCTTCTGCACCAGCTATCAAAAATCTAGCATCCTAATTTAAAAATAAAAATGGAAAAGAATTGTCAAGAATCAGAACACATAATTGTGGGAGTGAGCAGCTTTTTCCCTTGGGCTGAATTTGGACTTGGATTTGATCTTGAGATAGCTATGGAGTTGTAAAACTGGTTTGATGGAGTTGTAAAAAAGTCAGTATGATGCTGAAGGAAAAAAAACACAAGCTTTTGGAAATAGAATAAAGAAGGATTTTTGGATTTGAGGGAGTCAGGAGCAGCACATCTGTTTCACCTGTAGACGCTGGATCCACGTGGAGATGGTGAGTGATAGGGAACGGGAAATGATGGGCAATGCCCACCAATGCCCTCCGTTATTCAGATAAAACCAGTTTTGCAGGTGATTGTATCACATGCTATTGTCCATTTCCTGCCTTCTGCACTCCTGCTGAGGATTTCCTGGAAATAAGGGGAAGAAAAGAGATAGATGCTGTGTAGCCTGCTAGCCTGTACAGTTATCTAGGGTGCGCAGGAAGATGTATGGAAATGGTAAAAACTAATGCTGAGAGCTATAACACAAGAGCAGGCAGGAGCTGTTTTATCCAGTTGTTGATGGAAGAGTAAGGCTGAGGTAAGGGGTGGGGGAGCAAAGGTGATAGCAGCAATTCATTTTGGGGAAAAATGTAGAAAAAAAGCTCAAGTGGAAAACAATGCTTCTTGGCTAGAGCATTCTGTCTGCAGAGGGTGGCCTGGCTAGATGTGGCATTTGGCACAACTTCTCAATGGTGGGCAGAAATGAGAGTAGGCGGGTGGGAACTTCCTACTGCTTCAAGTTGAGTCTCTGTGCCCATCTCACTGACAAAGGGTTGATCCCTGGCCAGGGAGTGAATGAACAATTAGCTGGGGAAGGAGCAATAATAGGAAGATAAAGGATTGCTGGGGAGGTAGGGAGCCCAAGACTGGGGATGTACGGCAATGGGACTGGGATCCTTCCCCAAGGGAGCAGCAGCAGTATATAGCAGGAGGGCAGGGGGATTGAGAGCTCCTGTGTTGCGGTCTGGGTTTGAGTGCTGTAGGAGTCCAGGGCTGTAAGGAGCAGGAGGTGTGGCTGGTTGTGAGGGAGAGGATGGAAATTTAGATGGTGCATGCTGAGGTTGACATTTAGGGAAGGCGGAGAGAGAGAGAAAGAGTTTGAAAGGAGGTCTGGGGTCCTGCTTTGGAGAGGAGCAGGAAACTGTAGGAGATTTACACGAGAAGAGAGGACAGGAGTCTTTCCCTGGCACCCCGTTTTCTACCCACAGCTTCAGTGGGTAATGCCAATGTCATCTGATGCAAAGCTATGCCTCCCTTCTCACTCTGTCCTCCCAAGTACCTCAGGGCTCTTGCTCCCCTAGGGCTTTCCATCTCTTCAGATGACTCTTCAACGCTGATGTTAGCCCAGGAGGCTGTGCAGCCACGTTATGCAGCAGGCTGCCCCAGGAAACCGGCTATAGAAGGAAAAAAGCCATGCACCCCCACACCTGGTGATAGAGTCCTCCACACTGCAAACCGTGGCTGTTTCCATGGTGCTGCACCATGAGACTGGCTGTCTCTGGTGTCACGCTCCAGCCAGATGCACGATACCTCCGGCTTGAGTCTTTTTCAGCTTTGGCTCCCCTTCTCTGTTGTGGGAATGAACGGCGTCTTCTTTTGTTTAGAAAATCTGCTAAAAGACCTGCTAGCAGAGACCTTCCACTTCCGACCAAAGTCATATTGATCCATTCACATTGGCTGGGCTTACTCTGTCCCGGTGAAGTATGCTTAATTGTTGCCATTTAACCTTCCACCCATCATTTGTGAGCTGGGCAGGGATATGGATGCACCTGGCCACTTCCAGCTGTTTGTTGTCAACACCCATTACAGCTTTGTTTAAGCGGAGGAAGCAGATCTTGTTAGTACTTTTCTTGTCAGTGATGTTGATTCCCTTTTTGGCTGCAGCATTTCAGGCAGTGGCTTCTGTATGAATGTGCCAGAGTTGCGGGCCATAATGATCTCATTTTGGAGAGGACAGAGGGGTGATGTGGCTTACATTTGCCTGACTCTGAAGGCTGCTTGTTCCATGTCAGTCCAGCCACAGTTGTAGCTGCAGCAGTCATCTTCTGACTTGAGTTTTCCAGATACTGGTAGTGCTGTAAAAAGCTGCTACCAAAAAAAAAAGGCCATTGAATAAATGTTCCCTTCCCATCACCTCTCACTGGCTTGTTATCTGTTGTGCAGTCTCAGTCCAGTCTGAACCAACTGTAGCAGGAGAAAGAAGGCACACATGAAAAGGGGAAAACCATACAGGGGGACTTTACAGGAGGATGCCAGTGTCTAAGGAAGCCAAAAGCACAAAGCCACAGTATCTTGGCTTCAACTGTATGCTTCCCTTGACCATAGTATACCATACAGTTGCAGTATTTGGCATCTTCTTTTGGAGGTCAAGACTTTGTGAGACTGGCTGAGGTTTCCCTAGAAAGGAATACCATTCTGTAGAGTCACGTATGTTATTCAGGAGGGGAAAAGACCACCTGGAGCTTTTCTGTTCTGCTCAAATACAGTGTGCTCCCCTCACCTGTAACCATGCTTAGGCAAAGGTTTTGCAGACATTTTGAGATGGCCTTTGATTAATTAATCTGATTCAACAAAGCACTGTTGACTTGATGAACATATGGCTGGATGCTTCAGTCTGAGAGAGGAAGGTCTCTCTTTCCTTACATTCTTCCTTTGCTTTTCTGCTAGGCACTGTATCCTCTGGGACAGAGCTAAGGAGCTGTGTGTGTCAGATTGACTTGCAGAGCTGATGGTGCTAGTATGATGCATGCTCTGTGCTAGAAGGCAGTGAAAAACCCTCATATCTTCCCAAAGGCCAGATCTCCCCTTGCCATATGGGTGACACTGCAAATAAACTGACCTGTGACTCTCTTCTTTACTCTTTATGTGGCAAGGTGGGAAAGGCAAGAAGTCTTGGTGATTTGATCCCCAGAAACCTCCCTCATTAGCACAGATCCAGCCGCAGAAACAACACTGAGCTCCTGGGAACTGGCTGAAATTTGCTTTTCCCTGCCTCCACTGTTAGCGTTCCCATTGCTGGAGCATCCTGGGCTCCTAGACCTGGCCTCTTGCTTCTGTGTCAGAAAGAGGATTGAGGGCTTTCTCCCACCCAGAGAGATGGCTGGGTTGCACCCTTAGTGCTGGGGAGCAGCAGGAGCAGAACTCAGTAGGACTTGGCAGCCCAGGAGTAACCAACTATTTCTCTGTCACTTTTGGAGGTGCTTGGGAAGAACATGGCCAACCTCACCCTGGCTGGGACCCTTCCTTGGGTTCTTCACTCTGGAGAGCATTTAGTATGGCCCTTAGGTGGCACAATGAATGCTGCACGGCATTGCCACTTTTGGAGGGAGTCAGCAAGGAAAAGATTTAATGACCTGTCCCTGCTGTGGGCTCATCAGTCCTGAGCAAACTCCCAGAAGCTGTGGCTGTTTGCTGGGGAGGGGATGGTGCCCTTGGCTGTCACTGGTGGCCTGCTCAGAAGGTACAGACCCACTGCAGATGGGCTGATTTCAGGACCCTGCAGTCCTTTGCTAAAGAGAAGGCCAAAAAGAGAAATTTTCTAGAGATGGGGCAAAGGTTAAGATTAAGAGAGGAGGTGAGAGCAGAGACCCAGGCGGTAACCATAAACTTGCCAAAGCTGGGACATTCGGCAGGGTTTTCTGTGTCCTTCAGTTTGGCTTGGGCTAATAAGGAGACTTCTAATGACTCACCCAGCAGGGGAGGCACGTGTGCTGTGAAGTCCCTGGTTTTCAGAGATAAATGTCAAATTGGAAATCCCCAAAGCCTGATGGGTGGAATAACAAGCCTCTGAGATTTCCCATCAAATGCTCTAATTTTGGCCAGTTTGGGCTCCCCAGGCAAGGAATGTCAGTCATTTCCTTTTGTCCCATGGAACATGTCAGATGGAGAAGGGAGTGAAGTGAAATCTCTGGAGACAAGAGATGGAGGGTCTGGAAATATTATGTCTCCTGGAGTCCTGGGCATGCCAAGACTCTAGAGAATTGTCAGTGGGGGAAGGAGCAAGACAAGAGTCAGTTAACGCCTAAAAGGGAAGTTTCCGAGAGCTTTGGGTGCCAGCCTGACAACCTGTGAGGAAAGAGCCATGTGAAGAATGATGATACTGGCATGGCTTGCAGCATACCCTTCCTCACAGCCATGTCAGCTAACTAGCCCATGTATGCACTAACCCATTCCCTGTTGTGGCTGTCACCCTGGGCATTACTATAAAGATTTATTAGTGGTATCTGGCTCTTCTTAAGAAATAATAGAAAGGTTACCCTCTTTACACATGCCCAGTTGTTTCCTAGCCTTCACCTTACCTCCAAATCAGTTCTGCTTGTGCTGTTGCAGCTACTTTTCCACCCTTAATTCAGAAAGAAAGGGTTGTGATGGTGACTCTGTTTTTCTGAGTAAAACGAGGAGGGGGGGGGAAGTTTTCCCAGCTGTGTCCCAAAAAATCCAGATACACAGAGGAAAATCCAATAAATTATTAACTCAGTCTTTCCATCTGCAGATCATGGTGTTTCTGGTTGTTTTTTGGTTTTTTTTTTTTTTTTTTTTTTTTTGTGTGTGTGGTTTTTGTTTTGATTTGTTTTGTTTTTTACTGCTAGCTGCCTTCTCCCTCATGAAAAGAGAGAATCTCTATCTGATTTGAGGTGCAATGTCCTGAGCCTTTTTCTGGCAAGTACCTGGATGATGGCTTACGTGTGGTTTTGTGCCTTTTGAATGAGGACAAATAAATTTGAAGTGACCTTCCTGTACTCCTCTCATCTCCTTGTGAGAGCATAATGTGCAAGAGAGCACCTTTATAGGCAAAAGATTACAGAGTTTATGCATTGGTTATTCTTTACAGACTACTGATTGCGATACACTCTTTTTTTTTTTTCTGAGGGGGTGAGGTGGTGCGAGAAGGTATTTTCAGGCACGAATTTTTGATCCAGATGATTAATGTTTGTTTTAGGAAGTGGTGGGAAGAGGCTGGTGAGAGCTGCCTGACAGGCACTGACACAGCAATGCCATGAAGCTCAATCCCTGCCTCCACTCAGGTGCTGCTCTGCTCTGTGACCGGAGGCAGGTTTGATCCATGTGATATGGTCAGAAAAATGGTTTTTGTTTGCTGCCCTGCTTGCACTCTGGTGATGAAGTGTGGGGCTGCTTGATGGAGACACCTTGGCAGCCCCTTGACACCACATGACTGACTTAAGCATTTTCCTGTTTCTTGACCTCCTGTTTTCCATCCAAGACTCCTTGCAAACAGTTAAGCAATCCACCATAATTACTTTTTTTGCCTTGCATCCCAGTTTTGCTACGTGGCATACCCAAACACAGTATTTTCAATACTGTTACCTAGATAATCTCAGCTGAAAGGACTACCAGAGCACCACTGGCCTTACAAGGCTCCGACTCCCCAGAATAACCCCAGGAACTGCCTGTGCAGTTTGGCCACTTCTCACACAACTCACCCTTAACCAAGCTGTGAGATCCAGCCATTTCTTGTGGTGCTTTCACCCCATCTGCTGCGGCCAGCAGTTTCTGATGTTGCCTCCGGTTTCCTGTGTCCCGTTCACCGAGCTGAAGCTGAGGCCAGCACCCAGGCCACAGCCTGCCTGGTGTTGGCTTCCTGCTCCCCATCACTGCCCTTGGCTGGAGGATTTGAAGCAGCTTAGCCACTGACCCAGGCTGGGCATCCTGCAGAGTTGACTGACTGCCGTCTTCACAGAGGCTGACTGCTGGGTTCCTGCCTCTGTCTTTTTTTTTTTAGTCTAGGTTGGGCTGTGTCAAAATACATGCTGTATGCTTGAACTTAAATTCTTAGGCAATTCAGAGTGGTCTGTAGCTGTGACAAGCCCTCATAACTACTTAGCAAGCCACCAGTTTTTCTGTCAGCTTTGGCTGCAAACATTTTTTTGATATAACTAACTGGAAACTTAAATCAAGCCTTTGGACAAAAAATATAGATTTCCTTCAGAAATGCACTAAACCCACCCCATTTCTTTGCTGATCGCCTGTTCATAGAAATGTTTTGGGATTTAACGCAACCCTTGTGCGATGGTGTGAGAAATACCACCATCCCTTGTGCAAATCTCAGGATGGGCAGTGCCAACCCCCACCACTCGCCTTTGGAGTGAAGCAAACAACAGCTAGATGCCAGTGTGGCAGAGGCTTGCAGGATCATCCTAGGCTAGAAAGTGCTCTCCT
This sequence comes from Astur gentilis, assembly GCF_929443795.1. Classification (NCBI taxonomy): domain Eukaryota; kingdom Metazoa; phylum Chordata; class Aves; order Accipitriformes; family Accipitridae; genus Astur; species Astur gentilis. The sequence continues at coordinate 35,259,071 of NC_064919.1, read as the reverse complement.
CTCGCAGTCCTGCAGCACAGAGCATATTCCTGGCAGCCTAAATGTCTGGGTGACTCAGGCCAGATACCTGGATCAGAGAGAAAAGGTCAAATTCTTCTCAACTCAATGCACATAGGGGACACCCCCCCCCCCCCCCCAAATTGGAGCGCAGCGGCTGCAGCTGCCACCTGGGTGCCCAGGACCGGGTGATGGGCAGCTGCATTGCAAGGCGCAGCACCAGCCCTCCCCTCAAACCCAGCTTTTGCTACCAGCTGCGTCCTGGCCCACAGCGGCATTACCTCAGCCCTGCTGGGGAGGAGGGAGGCAGAGCACATCACCTCCTCAGAGACCCAGACGCTGCTGGGTGGTTTCTTTTTCCACTGCATTAGCCAGCTCAGATGTGGCACAGATGGGGAATCTGCAGCCTGTGCCCCCGCACCGGCTCCCAGGGCCTCAGAGGCGCCTGAAGCAGATGGGACAAAACCCTGCTGGGGCCCAGACATGCTTGGCATTGCGGCCCGGGCTGGGGAAGAGGGGCGAAGCCCTCCAGCGCATCACCCTGCCCCGATGTGGCACTGCGCTCCGTGGTGCATGTTGGCCACGGATGGATGGGCATAGGGCTGCATCACGTGGACATGCTGCTCCTGTGAGTGCCAGGGTCAGCGCTGGCACACAGGGCAGAGGCAGACGAGGTGATGCCTGTGGGCCTGCGCAGGGACTTTTTTGGAACCCGTGCCAGCCATTTTGGGGAATGGAAACCCAGCTTTTCATCCAAGTGTTCCCAGAGGACAGAAATGACTGGACTGGAGGGCTGCTGAGCAGGGCTAGGAGACAGATCCTGTGCTGCTCCTGAGATATGTGGGTGAGCACAGCTTGTGGTGCTGTGGAGCTGGAGGGAGACTTGGGATGGGGAAAGAGGAAGTTGCCGGGAAAGAGCAGGATGCCTTCTCAGATCCAGGGTACACCAGGGTTGAGGCACCCAGATGATGGAGGCAGTGCAGTCTCCTGCAGGGTGGCATGGGTGGAAAGCAGGAGCCGCACTGCTCAGGTAACTATGGAGCTGGAGGTGGTGAGAAAGAGGGGGTTTGGGTTAGGAGGAGCAGCAGAAGCTCTGCGTGCCACAGCCCTGTCAGGAGGAGCACGGGGAGATGCTGCTGGATGGAGCCTGCAGAGGAGCAGGAAGAGCCCAGGGATGGTGCTGCCACCCCTGTCTTACTGCCAAACAGGGAAGGCTCCAGGCTAGGGTGCACCATGCTTTATACCAGGACTTACCTTTATCCTGCCAGAAATCGATTTTTATTTTATTTTATTTTTTTTTTTTTAATGCTGGAGAACTGAAAAGGTGAGGTCGCCGTGTGCTGGCAGGGCCTGTGGCTCTGGCGGTGAGCCTAGGGGCCGATGGGGAGCAGGGCAGTGCTACGCTTTCTCCTCGGCTGCAGAGATGCTGCTGTGGCCGGGTGTGGTACACTTATGTCAGTGACTTCATGGTGATGCACTTTTACCACCAGCACCATCCAAAGCCTTTCATAACAGCAAAGCATCTGGAAAAACCTTGCCTTCCACCTAACATGCAGCTTTGTTTTCCAGTGCAGGGGAAGAGGCACACATCAAGTGTTTAGTGAGTCCTGGCCCCTGCTCCAGGCTACTCCAGAAAACCTATCCTCAATTTTGGTGCGTTAAAAAAAATAAAGCTTTCAGCTGCTACTGAACAAAATGCAAGTATGCTGAAACTACAGAAACTAACCTCCTTCTTTCTCCAGTCTGTCAGCTGCTCGTGTAGCTAACTCCTGTAACTGGGCCCATGAGATTTGGGGCTATTTTCTAAAGCGCAGCTTCTGATGGGGAAACCCTGCTTTTATTAAAAAGGACAACTTGCAGAGTTCCTGGTTAGAGAAATCCTAACAACGTGACTGCGTGCTCAGAAACCTGAGATAATGCAAGGGAACTTCCAGTGAACTGCGGGAAAGAAAAAAAAAGGAAAATCAGTTTTGGATGTTCAGATGGGGATAGTCCAAAGGCGTCTGTGCTTTCTTGCTTCTTGAAGTCGGGCTGCGAATGAAAGCCCCAGGGCTGGAAAAGGCTTTTGGGTTGGGTTTTGGGTTTGGGGTTTTTTTGTTTGGTTGGTTTTTTGGGGTGTTTTTTCTTCCGGCAGCTGGGAGCCGCGCTGAAGGGATTTAGGAGCGAGCAAAGCACGGCATGTCCTGGCCCCCGCGGGCTTTGGACGTGTCCCTCCCCACCGCCGTTGCTGTCGGCGCGCGGTCCGGGTCGTGTTTTTCACTCTGTTGCGTTGCTAATCGTGAAATAATACCTCTCCTTTTTTTCAATCTTTTTGAGGAGCACGTGGTGTACTCCCTTTCCCACCCCTCCACCGCGCCGCCAACCCTGCGGGGCGGGGCGGCCCCCCCCGCCCCCCCGGACCGAGCCCCGCCCCGCCGGGCCCGGCCCCGCCGCCCGGCCCGCTCCCGCGCCCGCGCCCGCCGCCGCGCCCGCCGCGCCCACCGTGCTGGGGCCGCCCGCCGCCGCGCTGCCCGGCTCCGCCGCCGGCGCTGCGGGCCGGCGGGGCGCCTCGGCCCGGCACGGCCCGGCCCGGCCCGGCCCGGCTCGGCACGGCCTCGCGGGAGGGCGGCTGCGATCCGCCGCGGCCGGCGATGGGAGATGGAAGGAGCCGGTGGTGCGGTAAGGGGCGGCGTGTGCCCGTGCGGGTGCGGGGGGGTGCGCTCAGCCGGGGCACTTTTTTCCTTTCGTTTACTTTTTCCTCTTTTTTTCTTTTTTTTTCTTTTTTTTAATCTATTTTTCTTTTTGTTTTTTTCCCTTTCCGTTTCCTTTCCTTTTCCTTTCCCTTTTTTTCCCTTGTTCCTTATTTTCATTTCCTTCTTTTTGCTTTTCCCTTTTCCTTTTTGCTTTTCCCCTTTCTTCTTTTATTTCTTCCTTTTTCTTTTTTCCTTTTTCCTTTTTGATTTGCTTTTCCTTTTCTTTTTTTCTCCTCCTTTTTTTCCTCCTCCTTTTTTTCACACTACCCTAAGGCAAAAAGCTCGGAGCCCACTTCTGCACTTATGACTGCTAGATCCCCAGAGTCACCAACCGCACCAGGGAGGCCACACTGGGACCTCCACCCCAGGGTTGGGACGCCCAACCTCCATCCTGCACAGTTGGTTTTGCTTCTGTCTTAAGATAACTTGTCTCTGTAACCAATCAGCACTCTTGCTGCAGTGACAAGCTCTCTTAATCATATCACATTCTCAAATTGAATGAGGTGTTGTGAGAAAGCCAGCATCTTTGGCTGAGTAGTAGCATTGTGCTTTCTGGGGCGGAGTGGGGTTGAGATGAATTCACCAAAGATGTAAAGTTTTAGAACATTAAATGCACGCAGGGACACTCCTGTGCAATTGTGGTGTTATCTTCATCCTTGCTACCGAGGTCTGGAGCTACGCTTCTCAATGGGAACATAAACATAGTTGTAATGAGCTTGGACTTCATGCAAACTCACTGAAGATGCTAACTTCCCATATAGACACAGTATTTCCATGCCATAAACAACAATTTACCTGGCTCCCACAGGGTGCCAGTTAGTACATTGTCAGGCAGAGCAGATCTTTGCATTATTGAAGCAATTTGGGTGTGTAATACGCAACTGCAATTACTACTGCTTTTGCAGCTTCAGTCAGGCTTTAATTCTGTCTGTGCATGGGGCCATTAAAACAGAGGGAAAGTCAAATGCAATATTTCTAATGAAACTGGTGGTTGCACACCCAGTGTTTGAAGCAATTGTAATAGGCTGCTGAGAATCATCAAGCCTTTCTGGTTTAGCTAGTAGAAAGAAACCTCTTTCTACTCCAAATGCTTTTTCCTCAGTCATATCCTTAGCTGATGTGTTTTCAGCAGATGTTACCAGTTTAATGCTAGCCATGAATCTGACCTCGCTCTGTTGATTTACACAGACTGAGAGTTTGGCTACAGAGATGTTGGGTTTGGGGTATGCCTTTGGTGGGAGAAGAGGTGAAGTTAAACCATGTGGGAGTCCCTGAGCAAATGCTCTCCTTCAATTACAGCCTTGGTTCACTGCAGAAAAAACTATAAGAAAATCCTTCGTGGTAGTGGTGGTGTTAAAAATGATTCCAAGAAACTTAAGCGCTGCTCTCTTCGAAAGTCGATGCAACAAAAAAATTAGGTCCTCTTGATACATAAAGAAAATTCTTGCACAGCTTACCTGTGTTAAAGGGGTCCTCTTGTGCTACTGGTGCTTGAGCAGATTATCTGATTTACTATTGCTATTTCTGTGCCATCAAATGGAGAAGGAAAAGAGCAGTGAAGATCCTAATGAACACACTAGTGGTGTTTCTTTTCAGCAGTTCAGTGAATGTCTTCGCTGTTGTCAAGCTGCATAGCTGAAAGACCTGGAAGTCATTCAGAGTATTTCCCCCCTACACACACACCCGACAGTCCTTTCTATTCTTGCCCATCTTAGCAGGAAAGTTTGGCATTTGGTTTTGCAGCTTTGATTTAAAGAGATGGTTTGGGGTTTGATTCCTGTGGGATGAAGAGGCAGTCTGTCTGCGGGAGTGCTGTGGACCAGTGCCACAGAGCATCCTCTGCAGTTGAGTGGTTCTCTCCATGGGTGTGCTCTAAGCCAAGTGCTGGGAGCTTCAGCGTCGGGGCTGGCGGTCGAGGCCGCAGAAGTGACACCCCGCACATGGCTGTCAGTGCAGAGGGAGGACGCTTTGGCCATGGCTGATGAACTGTCCTTGCGCATGCAGCAGAATTGCTTGCTTGAAATGATCCCTGCTCCATGGAGTGGTGGGCTGGCAGACCTGGTGATTTTTTCTGAGGTGTTGCATGTGTTTCTTTTTGGAGTTCCTCTGTGTAGTTGCAATGGTCCTGAGAGAGAGCAAGAACCTGGGGTACTGCTGGGTGCTTGCCTAAAGATAATTAGAGGTAGCACAATGTAGTGGCTTAGGGAAGAGAGCCCAAGGGAAGGGGTAGCATCTGGAGAGTAAGATTAGGTGGGCCCCCAGGGTACTGGAGAGCCATCTGCCAAGCTGCTGTGCTCCAGCTGAGGCTGGGCAAACCTGTGAACTGCTGCCAAGACTGAAAGGTCGGGGCAGTCAGCCACCAGCCAGAGTACCCCGTTCCACGTCAGCTCTGCGACGCAGGCACTGGGGATCCCTGGGGTGCAGCAGCTGGTAGCGTTGGTTGGTGCAAGGTTCGTGGGCTCGGCCAGAAGAGGTGGGAGCGATGTCCTTGGGCTCAGCGACGCATGCCACCCATTCTCCTTGAAGGGATGTTTCCTCGCAGCTGGCTCTTGATGGAAAGCTGGCTTCTGGCAGAGCAGGAATTTCACAGTCTAGCTCTCCCACCCAGACCCACTCCATGGCCTGGGGCGTTTGTCACATCCTGGTGGGTTGTAAGACTGTGTGTGGGTCCTTGCCTTTTGAAGTTTGGCTGAGAGGAGGTATGTGTGATAGAGAGCTCCTCTGGATCGTCACCATGTGGAGAAGTGGGAGTGGGGCCATCAATGGACAAATTTAGCTCTTGAGCAATTTGTGTCTTAAGCATCTGAATCTCCTTCTGAAGGGATTTGTCTCCTCTGGCACCCATTGGAACAGAGGCTGTTTCCACTCGTTTTTTCCTGTTTTCACAGAGATGAAGTTGGGGGGGGGGGGGGGTAGAAATTGGATGCTTCCATGGGATGAAAAAGCTACTTGAGACCAGCTCTAAGTGTCTGCCCGACACTTCAGTGCTGCTCTAAGTGTGCTGTTCCTCTCAGGAATGGCACTGTTTGAAGTACGCTTCTGCAGTATGTTTCCAAGTGCTTTTTCTGAGCCCAGCCACTCCTTGCTCTGAGATGCCTTTTGCTGTTGTGGTAGCGCCTGTTAGAGACCACAGGCTCCTGGGGTGGTAATGCATCCTTATTCTCTGCATTACAGAGATGAGCAAGGCGGGTTGTGGATGGGGCTTAAAAGCAGGGTGGGGTGAGGGCACCCGCACCTGTGGGTGCGGGCTAGGTTGCTACCGGTTGAATCAGAGTCAGAGCAGTTCAGGTATTATCTAGCCCTTGAAGCTTGAATTGCTCCTGAATTGACTGTACTTCCTGGATGCTGGAAGCAAACAAACCTGCCGGGGCACTGTATCAAGCTGTCTGTCAGGGATCAAACTGTCCATCAGAGTGGGACCTCTGCACTTCCACCTTCGCCAAGCGCCTTGGCCACCAGCTCTGGCTGCAGGAAGCGCGTGGCGTTTGCCATGCCTTGCTTTGCTAACTGTACGAAAAGACCTTCAGTGCCGTGACTGCTGGGGTAAGCCCGAGGACACCAGGCTGGAGCTGGCTTGTGAGGATGGGCTGCCAAGGCAGAAGCTCACTGGTCACTGTCACGCTTGCTGAGGGCTTCATGTCACAGCCACGGCAATTTTTCTGACTCCTGGTGAAGGGACTGAATAAGAGGGCATCATCTTGAGTCTGTGATACAGTAGTTTGGGAGCAGTAAGAAGATGACCCAAATGGCACAGATTACATGGTGCAAGCCTCCCTTTTTGCAGAAGCGATGAATGGGGCTTGCTTTCTCTTCTTGGCGTGTGGCACAGTAGAAGAGGTGGCTTATCTCCAGAGTGTAGTCATTAATTTTTTACAACAGTTTTCAAACAGGAAGTGTCATTGGGGTAATAACCACATCTCCCAGGCTGAACAAATGCCAAGTATGATGGCAGGATGCACTTAAGCCTGGCACATGGCTGCATTTCAGCGTTAATGGAAGAACCTTTACTGGGAAAGCCGTTTTCTCAAAAGAAAATAGTACCAGCAATTTCTGGTTTTCATCAGCTTTCTTGTCTGTGGACTCGCTGTGGCCTAATGAGGAAGAAAGAAGTATTAACTTTTTCACCAGTGGGACACTAGTGCCAGCTGGCCTACATTGTGCTGCTTTTGGGGGGATGTGTCACCTTTGGTGTCTTCTGCCTTCGTGCCACGGCTGAAGCTGCCTTGCTGGCTCCTGGCCATTCATGGGGCCACAGGTGCCTGAGCATGCTGGAGCTGGCACTTCTAAACTCGCACTTTCTTAGCAAGTGAACAGGCTGCTCTTGCAACAACATCTTTTCAGTCCCCCAGCACTTGCACAGAGGAGGCTTAAGTGAAATTTGTTGGTTTGACTTCTTGGTTCTGCCTCAATTGTGCCGGGGAGAAGATGGCTCAGATCAAACTTCCATCAAACTTCTGATCCGAAAAATTTCTGTTAAACCTAGTTAAGACTCAGAGAGAACAATTTAGGTGAAGTCTGTAAAACTAATTTAAATATGTGATAGGAAATAATCATGCAGGGTCAATAAGCTATGTCTAAGTTAGAGGGAGATATATACCCCTTTTTGCATGCGATGTTGCTGTGTTGTAGCTCTACAGTTTGCCCTTGCCACAGAGGAAATGCAGGTTTTTACACCTTTGCAAATGTAAATTCTTCCAGTTGCTCTTGTGTAGAGTGGTTTGGGGGTTGGATGTGGGATTTTTTTCTTGTTTGTTTTACTGTTCACTGAAATTGGGGTGCAAAGAGTATTTTAATCACTTTGGGATACTATCTTAAACCATGTTTGTAATATTGCTTTGAAAAAGGAAGATAAGCTCTCCTGATATCCCGTCCTTCTTTATTTCCATCCATAAAAACAGCCCTTATTTAGCTGGACGTAGAGAATATACAGCACATGGCAAAGGATGTGCCTTGCAAGTTCTCAAGGCTCAGCAAGTGTTGGCTTGGGTTTTGGAAAGAATTTAGTTGCTTAAAGATACAGTGGTAATTTTTGCTAGGCTCATGAGGCACTTAGGAATATCCAAATTTTAGCTTCCATGGAGTTGAAATCCATGTGGGATGGACCTGTAGCCTGCCTAAACATTGTTCCACTGTCTGAGATACCTCAAGATGATGGAAGTGTACTACCTGCTGAAAAGAAGCAGTCTGTCAGTTTGCTAAATATACTAGGAGCAGACTGAAGAAAAAAGTAAATGCGAAATGTCTAGCACGTGCACCACTGAATTCTCTGAATAAAAGATGCTGTCTTTGTGCAATTTTTCTTAAATCAGGCCCCCATCCCAATGCTGTTTGCCACAACTCAGGAAAAATACTTGCACTGTGGCTTTATTAAAAGTTTTGGGTCTTTTTTGCTATTCTTAATGTTTTATATCTAAGAACATGGTGGTTCATACAGTGAGCTGAAGCCTACCTCTCGACGGGCTTGCTTTGATTCTTGCACATACCGTAGAAATAATGCATAGACATCCAGAGGTCCATACAGCACACATCAGAAATCACTGACTTGGCAAATACAAAATGCTGAGTGACCTTTAATGGTGAAGTGTAATCATACAGACTTTGAATTAATATGCTGTTCACATTCACGCAGTTACAGCTCAGACAGCGTCAGCCTTTGCATAATAAAAAGCACTTAATTCAGTATAACAGCTGACTGCTTCCTAACAACTTCAACCGAACAACGAAGCAAACATTTCTTTAAGGGGAGAAAAATTCAAGTGCAGGTATAAAACAAGATGACCAGACTGAAAACAAATTTTACCTGCAAGTACTTGATACTGCTGCTAAGGCATCCCTTTTTTGTCACCGTTCCCATGCCTTTTTTCTCAGCAGCAACTCTTATGCTTCATTTCTGAATTGAGCCTCTCATCAGACACTGAACTTTTGTGAAGTCCGCCTTTGAGAGGGGAGAGCAGCTCTGATGGTATCTGTGCCCTTTCAGTTGTGCTCTCTCCAGCCTGACTGCTTCCCGGGAGGCTGCTCCCAGTGAACGCATCCCACGGCGCTGGGAGCGGTGCTGGGAGCTGCACAGGAAACCTGCAGTGCCCCGGTGCCTTTTGGCGAATCCCTGGTGTGAAGGTGTGGGGTGCACTGCGGTGAGGACTGAGGATTGGAGCTAGCTGGACGGTACCGAGCCTGCAGTCTGGCCGGTCCAGGGCCATGCCAAAGCCCGGTGAGCAGGTAAGAGTGGCTGGCTGCGGTGGTTTGGACCCAAGGTCACTTCAGCCCAGGAGCGCATAGGTGGTTGTGGATGTCAGCAGATGCCTGGGAAGAGTTCAGCTTGGAGCTTCATGAGAAGGATGCGATTTCTATGTGTGTTGTGGATTTGTATCCCTGGAGCTTGTTCACCCTCCTTTTCAGCTCCTGTAGGATTTTGGTTTCCATGACATTGCTTTGCAGGGAGGTGTGTGACTTTGACTACAAACTGTGTGAGGAACCATCTCCTGTTTGGTGTGATGCTGTCTCTCAATACCTTCTTTTGATGTCCTCTGGCTGCTGTGTTAAAAGAGGTGGTGAATCACGGATTGCTTTTCGCCTTTTTCAGACTCCTTATGACTGCAAGCATCTCTGCCACGTGTCTCTCCACTGCCTCTTTCCTTCAGCTGAGAAGTCCTAGCTGACTTGGTTACCCCTTTCTATAATGCAAACTTCTCTGCTGGACAACGGCTATAGGCAATGCCCTCACGCAAGTGCTTTCTTTCCTCCCCCACCTTCTGGCCCTCTACACGTCTCCCTGCAACTCCTGATAGTTAGGAATTAGTTTAAAACCGGAGCTGAGATTTGTTCTCTTCCAAAACCTTTACTAGTGTTAACTTCTGGCAGCTCCAGCTGAGATTCAACCAGGCAAAACTCCTGTTCTTTTGAGGCTTAATATATTTTACTAATGCTTTAATTTAAGAATTGCAAACACCTATATTAGCGTGTGGGGGTGTGTGTGTGGGGAAAAGACAAACGTGGTGTATGAGGTCACGTGGAGGTAAAAACTACAAGCCTTGCTAGCAGGCTTTTTATGAGCACCAGCACTCTCTCTGCTCTCTCTTGTGCTGTCAGCGCACTAGCTTTCACCAGCTAGCAAGTTTAGCTCCAGCTTTCTGCATTTCATCCTGTTACTTAGGAAGGTGACTTAAGAAAGGCTCAACAGAAATAGTCTTTTCAGAACAATTAGTACAACCTGTTAAAAGCAGTGAGGCTTGCTAAGCTCACGCCCACACAGGACTGATAACAGTGCTTGAAAATAAGGGCTGACCACTAGTTGTGCCAGGCTGTTGCGGGGGCTGTCCGTCTGTGATAGCAGAGGCAAGAGGTCTGAATTTGTGATTCTGTAAAAACTTGACCATGGCGTTGCCGCTTGATTCACATGGTCCTTTTGCTCTTCTGGGAACTTCCTGGAGAAGGTTGTAACTCTGTGGAAAACTTATATCCACCATTCCTGCCTTTCTTTTTATTATTTTTTTTTTATTTAAGCTAGCTCCATTACTAGTTACTGTATTTCTGTCAGTCTTTGGGGAAACTCCTGGGGTGCAGAAGACAAGATGAAGATAGATGTTTAAACTCCTCCTGATAGTCAGCATACACTCCTCAAACAGTCAGCATCAACTGACTGTATCAGGGTATATGATAGGCTGCTGCGAGGCATTTGGCTTTTTTGCTGCTAGAGATGTTGGTGAAGCAATGAGAACAGAACAAGCACAGCCTGGGATTAGAAGTGGTCCAGGTGTGGCTGTGAAGTCCTCCATAGCTGGATGCCTGTCCTTTACAGGCATCCTGCAGAGGCTTTTTCCTGCTTCCTTGTGGTAGTGCTGATGGCTCCGTTGCGGCCGCTGCGGCATCTCCCCAGTAGCCTCCTTGAAACCACCAGAAAACACTGTGCCACCAGTGCAGAGGCTGTCACCCGCTGTCAGGGAGCTGGCACCCATCCGCTGGGCGGCCAAGGGGGAAGGCAGTCAGCCCTGGGAAAAGGAGCTGTGCACGTGCAAGAGTGTGCAAAACTGGCGCTCCCCTGAGGCTGCCTCATGGTATGGCTTAGCTGTGGAGAGACCCCCACCCCAACTAGCCAGTTCCTCCAGGTTTTCCAGTAAGCCTAGGAGAATTGGAGTAACATTTCTTTCTGTGGGTAGAGTGGCTGGGTTCTATTAAGACAGCTTCCAGGGGTCCCCCTGAGGATGCTTTGACCTCTCTGTCCCGGCTCATAGCCCTTCGTGAAAGGTCCTTAAACCCCTTCCTGCTGATGTTTTCCTTTAGCATGACTGGTCTCCTGCTGTCCAGTATTTTGGCTGACTCTTGCTCCCTGAAGGCTCAAGCTTGGGCACCCATCCCATTCTGCTTTTTCCCAAGCACCATTTTCCCAGGTCTCGTGCGAGGAGTCAGTCTGTCTAACAGCATCTGTCCTCTCAGGGGGTCTGAGAAACTACAGACTGACATTCGCCAGTTAATTATCTGCTCTTTCGAATGCTTCATCCGTATTAGACGTTTTCAAAGAAAACACGGGACCTGAAGTGTGAGTGCTTCAGGAGGCATGGGTTCACGCTGGCTGTTTGTGCTCAGACTGACCCATTCCTTGTCTCAGCAGCTGTGGACAGTGTCATCTCCTTCCACTGAGACCCACAGGGATGCAGCCCAGCTCTCCTGTTCTCTCAGCTGCAAATGGTGGTGAGAGAACAAGACTTTGATATTTCTCAATGAAGGAAACAGTATGTCCCAAAATAGGCTCCAACCAGAACCTCAGTTAAATTCAAAAGAGCTTAGGTGCTTTCCTTCCATGGACAAAGGAGAAGCATTTTCTTCAGGCTTGGATGACTTACCATGCCTATCTAAAAATCACTGGGATTTTGGGAGGGCAGTTTGAGAGGACCTTATGACTGGAGTTGAAATCAAATTCATCCAGAGCGAGACACTCTGCTTCAGGAAAGGCTGCAGCCAACTCTCATCAGAGGCCTGCCTAAAGCCGCCTCTCAGGGCTGAAGTGTGGCAATGGTTTCTCCTTGCAGCTACTGACTCTCTGCTCCAGTTTGCACATTCAGAGAGCAGAGTGGAGCAGAGGCAGTATGTGTGCTTCATGCTGGGATGCTGGAGCAGCAGCATCCCTGAGGTCTTAGCATCCTACTGCTGTTCAGTTCAGTGCTGAGACAGGGATTCAGCAGCTTTGCTTCCTGTGCTAACTTGAAGCTACCAGGAGAGCCATGGGCACATCCTAAACAATGTCTGCTCCCTCAGCAAGGGACAAAAGTCCAGTGAGGTGGGACCTCTGTTGACCCATGCCAATGCCTTGTGCGAGCTCAACAGAAACTGGTCCAGTGTGTTGGCAGGAGCTCTGAGGGGTGAGGACTGCCATGTCTAAGCTAATGCAGTCTGATGAATGTTATACAAAATTCACCCAAGAGGCAAATGCAGCCTCCTCAGCTCCTGACCAACAACCGTGACCCAGAGAAGTAGGCCTGATCAAACATGTTCAAACAGGCAGAAAGCACTGCAAGAGTGGTGAATGAGTGGGCAGGAACTCACTGCCACTCTGCCCAGAGTATAATTGGACTAAAGAACAGTGTGTGTGTGGCTCATGAGAAATGTATGTACAGCTGGCCTGATTTAAGGGGATTGATGCTCTGAGCAAGTGTCACTGTCTCCGGCAGTGACAAACACCAGATGCATCAAAGGTGGTAGCTAAAGCCCTCTGAGGGAAGCAATTATGAAATGAGCTGACCTGGATGCAGATTTCTTTGCCCTTGAGCTGAGGGAGAAGGCTTAAGCAGGAGTTTTATATCCCTTCCAATCTTGCTTGTATTTAATCCTTGCTAATGCAGCTTGGAAAGCACCATGAACATTTCTCCAGCCTTACTCTGAGCTCCTGGGTTCAGGGCATGATGACTTCTGCAAGTTTTGGGTGAGTGGCAGATTGAAAGAAGAAAAAGAGAGCACATGTTCTCTCTCAATTTTCTGTTTTCTGGGATTTTTTTTCTGTTTTTTTTCTGTCTCTAAGGAAGGACAACAGTAAAGCAATAGTCTTAAAAGCCAGCTCTGACCTCATAGCATCCTCATTCTCTCCCCCTCTTTCTTTTTCTTTTTAATATCTCTTGTTTGGATGAAATACCATAAACTTATCCTTAAGCCTGGATCTGGAGGCTCTGAACTGCTTTACCTTTACACATCTTTATAGTGCTCTGACAGCCTAAGTAGATGTTAGGTTCAACTGTTCCCATGCACAAGCCAGCATCTGTAATTCTTATCAGCGATGCTGAGCACTTCTGAAAATCAAGTTATCCCTTTCAGATGCTAAGACAAACGTCTTGCAGTCTCCACTTAGGCACCTAACTCTGATAAATGCTGCCCTGTATACCGAAAACCCATTAATTTAAGAAATAATTTCTGCCTATTGTTGGATGATGCAGAGGGTACTGTGAGACTCTCCTTCATTGCTTTATGGTAATGTACAGGCGAATATAGACCCTTGGAAGATGGGCTTGCTGGCAGGGAAGCTCAGTGCAGCAGATGTCTGTGAAGCCTCAGAGAGCAGGGCTGAGGGATGGAGATGCTGCGTCCCAGAGGTGTGTAGATCAGAAATTCCTAACTGCTCAGGAACTGGACTGCTCTGTCCATTTTATTTTCCTTTTCATTCATGTGTGAGTGGGATTTGGCACCAGCTAGTTTAGCCGTCCCATCCCTTTGCACCCATCTGGGTAGGCTGAATTTTTGTTTGGCTCTGTAAGCTATTCCTGTCCAGGCTATTGCAGACTGAGAGCCTCCTCCTGTGAGCTCTGGGTCCAGCTGTTCCTTTTCTAGCCCTTCCTGCCCCCCCGCTTCCTGCAAATGAATGCAGCCCTGTAAAAGCAGGGGAGACATGGAGGCTTCTTCCAAGCTCATTTCATCGTGCTTGTGATGATAGTCATCTTTGTGCTAGAAAGCCCTTCATCTGTTTTGTCACATTTTCCCCACAGTATTTGTTAGGCTAATGTTAGCAGGTCCGTTGAAGTACCCGATGGAGCCCTAGTGATGAACAGTTGGAGCAGTGAATGGTAAATAAATATATCCAAGACCCCTGCCTTAAGATCTACTGCCCACTTACATCAGAGGTGTGTTGGACTAAATCCTGCAGAACTGGTGCAATGCAGAAAGGTGGCACAAGATATGGGGTTAAAAGGCCAGGAAAACCTGGAGCAAAACAGTTCTAGGACATGGGGCAAGATAGTTATTTGCCGATATGCTCTTGGAATAAAATGTAATTGTTGGGAGAGCTGGCCTTGGAGGAATGTATGGATTTGTAATTCCATCCATCTCTGATTAAAGAGACTTGACCGTGTGTTCCTGCGAATTATGTGTCTCCTGTACTTTGAATTTCTGTTTGTAGCTGACGCTTACCCTAAGGTATTTGGTGGAAGTGCATAAAAGTTATTGTTGTCCTGGGGGGCAAAATGCTCCATCTGGCTTCTTTCTTTTAAAGAGTATTTTTGTAAGCTAAGGCCTTTGCCAATATGAACCATGCAAGGACTTGCTATGCCGTAACAATTGGCTGCCTCAAACATAGGATATGTATATAAAGGTTACTGAAGAATTTATAGAGTTAATGATTTATTTCATCTGTCACTTCAGACAGAAGAATTATAAGCTCCATCTTGCCCAGCTAGGAAGAAACTTAATGCCGACCTGCAAACAGTTTTTGCTCTAGTTTATTGCTGGTGTGTGCTTTATCTTGGAGATTTTATTTGTTCCCACCTGTTCTGAAAACTCATTTTCATCTTAGTCCTGCAGCCTTTCTCTTCTCTGGGAAACTGGACCTTCACTGTGTCTAGCTGCTTCTTATGAGTAGGAAGCAGTGGGAAGGTGCTGGTGGCACCAGGCCGGGGTGGCATTGGGATGCTTGATCCGTCCGTCCATCCATCCCTCTCCAGGTGCTCCCCTGCTAGCTGGGTAGACCACCCTGTCCCTCCTCCCCACCTCCTGGCCACAGAGGCAGGTTTGACATGTCGGTATCGTCATAAGAACAGGTTGGGCTATTGTCCTGATCTAGATGGAGGTGGTCAGGTGTGGGCTGCTCAACAGGGACCCTCAGACATCACTCACCACATGTTTGCATACCTTATTATCCTTTTTCCCATTTTTGAACATCCTTGTTGTAGCCCTTGCTCCTCCCTTTCTCCACCCCAGTCTTCTCCCAAAGAAACAGCCTGCCCCATTTATGGTTTTCCCATGGGTCCCAGTTCTGCAACATCCATACTCAAATTTGCTATTTCTGATACTATTCCCTAGGCATTTTTAACCCTAACTGGTGTTACTGAGATGGTTGCCCAGTGCTGCTGGCCTTGCAGCGGGCAAGCCAGCTAAAGATGTGAGGGGTTGGGTGCTCTGACATCACTGCTTAATACTGAAATGCTTGGGTTTGAAGACAGAGAGGTGAGCTCTTCAAAAGCACTCTTGAGTTGGCCCATGTGTGCTCTGGTTGATCTTGGTGGTGGTAAGAGTTAAATGAACACTTTGAAAATCCTACCTGACAGCCCACCTGAAGGGATTTCATGTTCCTACTGCTGTTTTTTCACCGAAAGGTATATAAGCTTTGTTTATTTTGACTCTACAGGCTGAAGCACTTGTGTGGGATAATGATGTATCAGCTCATGCCCAGACTGTTGCCAAGGCCAAATATGAATTTTTATTTGGCTTGGAAGAAGAGAAGCGTTCAGAAATGGGTAAGTGCTATTTATTACTATTGAGTTTACTATTTGGGGGGGGGAATAATAATCTCTTAAGCCACTCAGGAAAGTTTTGCAGAAGCTGCTCCCTAATGATCCCACAAGGGCTCGCTCACTGTGCTATGCTGCCCTTTGCCGGACCACAGTCCAAGTACCAGACCACACAAGCCTGCCGATTTGGCCCCAGAAAATGACAGCAGTTCCCTCTCTTACACCCCCCCCCCCCCCGCTTTCTCTTTGGCTCACCTGGGCCACCTCAATGTGACAGTGGGGGCTCATGTGCTGGAGACATGTTTGCGGAGGGAATCTCAGCACTTCTCTGCAGCGCAGTTGTTCCAGCCACATGTTCTGCAATTGCACATGCTGAAACACGGCCATCTCTACCTGGAGGTTCTTCCAGGAATGCCCTTTGTGGTCTGCATGCTGCTCTTCCCGCAGCTAGAGGTAGATAAGATTTTAATTTAGATATGGTATATTTAGAGGTGGTATCTGAACTGCTCCATCCTCTGTAGTTAATAATTCAAGAAATCCAGGCGCAGTATCTAATGTTATGCTAAGGATCAGCCTTGTTTCTGTTCTTTTCTTAGAATACAGGGTGTTTTCTACCTTTTCGCAGCCCAAGCTTAGAAGAAAAGAAATGTCATTACTATACCTATTTCTCTTGCCTCATTGTAATTATCAACAATCTCTGCCTTCTTTGCAAAAGTATTTCCTCAGGCTGTTCTCTTTGCACCTTGATCCTTTCTAATTGCAAACTTTCTGGAATGTCACTTTTAATTAAAGAAGACTCCCTTCTTGCCAGAGAAGGGCAGCACTTCCGTACAGAAACAAGCTGTGTAGGCTCCTCCACTTCAGTTAGGAAAGGGGGGGGGGGGGGGAAGGGAAAAAAAAAAAAGCAGAACTGAAGTCTGGAAAGTGAGTAAACAGTTTCTCCCTGGATTTTCTAAAGTTTGGTCTTCCATTTGGGAAATCCTAATTGCAGAGTGGAGGGGGAAAAACCCAAACAACGAAAGTGTCCTCATTTAGGAATTTTAAAAACTTTTACAAATTGCCACAAAGTGTGTATCAGATTATTACATGAATCATGATGACCTCATTTCTTGTTTGAAGAGACACAGTGTGAGAGCACTGTCAGCAGCCATTAGTACATTTCCGGAGATTGGCATTAAATAAAGTATGCTGCGTCTAATAAATCCAAGTGAATCTATTGTTATTACTAACCAAAACAATTATCAAATGTGATGGGTATTCTGAGCTGACTGAGTACTGAGCCCTCAAATAAAGGGTGGCAAAGAATAAGCCAGATATATTGGTTTATGTGTGTACTTTTCTGTATTTTTCCTGTGCTGCTTCTTGCCTTGTTTCTGAATCTGCTTCTGTTTCTTTATTAATCAGAAACTACCATTAGGGGCTAACAATCAGTGAAATGGGAGTGACTTCAAAGGAGTGTTAACATATATTTAACGGTGGTTAACATATAACATTTGTGAATTGCACCCGAAAACTGGGTGACCTTGTGCCTACCCAGACTGGCTTCATGCTGTCCCAGACAAATGCATACTCTTCCTCCTCCTCCAGGAAGATGTTTGACTGTAATGGATAGATGAGAGTGGTGCTGCCCCTTCTATTTTGTTTCTTCAAGTGAACAGATTTTAACTGCTTATTAACTGGAGATGAATGAGGACAGGGTGATTGAGGACACAGTAGTACAAACCCAGGGCTATGTGCACCAAATCCTGGCTTCCTTTGATTTGACATATGTTGAGTATGTCGTGACATACGTTTTGCGGGGAAGCAGCTATGCCTGAAAGTCTTTCTGTCATTCTATGCGTTAGATGGGGAGGGAAAAAATGCCACCAAAAATCCAAACAAACCTGCTTCTTTCTGAAGTTGCCTTTAAAAGAAAGAAGACATGGCTTTTGTGGGTCAAAGTATGAAAGATTTCAAGCAAACGAGTGATGGGGGCAGGGCCAGGAGAAGTACTGGTTTTTAAACTTGATCAAGAGAACAGCTTGTCACTGTGGGCAGTAAAGCTGAACTTTAATTTATCTAACCCAAAGCAGTTCACCCGTGCCTTGGCTGGCCTCAGAAACTGAGAATGTAACACGTAAGCTGCTGAACGGCTTAATTACTTCTGCCTCCCAGTTTATCCTTTCCCTTTCGGCCACAATCATATTACTGAAGCCCTGCTGGATACTGTTGAGGGTATACATTTTTTAATTGGGTATTAAAATACTTGCATTGGACAAGCCAATTCACGAAGAATGAAGAATAATTGGGGCCGGCTCTAGGAAACACTTCTGTTTGCCTAGGTGGGAGATGGCTGACTTTGTTAATAAGCTGCTGTGCTGATTTTTACCTTCCAGGTTGAAGCTTGTGGTCATTTTCACAGGTGAGAGGAAGGGAAAAAAAGGTTAGATGCCTGTAGAAGAGGTGTTTCATTGATGATATTCAAATGCTAATAAAGCTGCCACATTAAAAACAGTTCCTCCTCATTTCTCTCCTTTGCTGCCCTCAGTCTGGTTTTATCTGGGATATTTGTGATCCCTGATGTACTCATGTGCTCTCATCTTTACTGTGTAATGCCTTGTCTGGCTCCTCTCCTCTCCTCTGTTTGTGTCTCCTCTCCTCTGTTCGTCTCTGTTCATCTCTCCTCTCCTCTGTTCGTCTCTCCTCTCCTCTGTTCATCTCTGTTCGTCTCTGTTCTCCTCTGTTTGTCTCTGTTCTCCTCTCCTCTGTTCTCCTCTCTCCTCTCCATTGCCCATCCTCCTGCCCTGGATGCATCACTCAGAGCAGAAGCAGGTCCAGGCCCCTGGGACCCTCATCGCATCGTGGGAGGGCTCGGGGCTGTACATCTCTCTGCAGACCCCTGCTTGTGGGGCTGCTTCTTGCTGCCATGTGAGCGGGGAAGATGCACCACGCACGGCCACGCGTCCCTGTGCCTCCTGGCCACCTTCCTCGGTGAAAACCCCAGCCTTCTGCCTTCCAGCAAAAGAAAATGTTTTTTAAAAACTGAATTTGGCTGGGTTGCACAAGACGTCTTCTCAGCCTCATTGACATAAAGGGTGCTTGTTTTATATGGAAATACACCCTTCTCTGGAACTGGCTGTGGAAACAGTGATCTCTATTGAGCAGCCTTATCTTGAGGCTTGGGTGCTCTACAGAGTACTGATTTATGTGACTTTGCAGTGAATACGTTTAAAAAAGAAAGAAAAATTCCTGACAACATGACTTAGTCCTAACAAGTGCTTCCTTGGGGAAAAAAGAGGGGGATCCTACAAAATAATTGCTTGAGTAAACATGAAAGCCAAGTACCCCATAATTCCTGTTATATGAGACTATAAATCCAAGACAGTTGTTAGGAAGAAAATAGCTTCTTAAGACTCATAAACAGTCTTTTCTCTGATGCTTCTAGGAGAAAGCTTTCACACACACACACCCACACACCTCCTGGTGTAACAGAGGGTTTAATCTTACCTTTCACAAAAAAGCCATGTACGGAGAGTCCCCATGTTGCTGTGCAAATCTGGTCTATCCCAACAGCTGCTGGAATAACCTTGGTTTTGAATTCTGGGTGAAACAAATAGCTTTTTGGAAAGCCTGTCACTTGCTGTTTTGTGTACAGTGAGGTGTCATGAGGCAACTGAGCTCCTCTAACAGCTTGCTTCTGCCAAAAGAGATGGTCCCAGCCACGTGCTGCAGCGGACTGTCTCATGTTAGTTCTTGTGCTCATCTGTTTTCTTAGCAAGCTCAAGCCAGCAAAACCAGTAACAAACCCAAAACAATGCCCAAAAAACAATTCTAAAAAAGGTTTACTTTCTCCTGGCAATGTGCACTGAATCACCTCTGCAAGGGGTCAAACAGTGCCAGAGCTGACACATGAAAGAAAAACGAAATGCATACTTTAATCCATGCAACCTACTCATTACTGAACCTGAATCATGGAAATTATTGCTTTTGCTGTAGAATTGCTTTACCTTGTTTCAGGAGCAAAGGAAGCACACAATGGCTCCTTTCTTTGTAGAAGCAAAGCCTTTTCTGGTCCTGTGATGCTGATTTAAACAGCGTTAAGAAAATTACTCCAGTAACTTTCTGTAAAATGGGTATCACTAACTTACTAGGCTGTCCTTTGCTCTTCTGCCTCGCTTGCTTCCTCTGTGTCACTTCAAGCCATCCGTGTCCAGCTCTGCTGCATCCTCCTTGCACTGCATGGATGTGGCACCTTCCTGATCCTCACTCTAAAAACTGCCTTTAGACCACAGTCACTCACACACTGCATCACTCTCATGCTAGATCAGATCACTGACTGTAGTCTTGCCCAGTGCTTCAACTGCATCCCTTTCCATTTCGATGCATCACCCTTTGTCATGTTTTCATCTCTTGGTCTTTCCATCTCCAGGCAATCCTGAAAGTCTGGGCTCCCTGGTCTGGTATCTTCCTCTGCAGCTCTGCTTTCCTGAAAAGGTACAATTGCCTGCATTTTCTGAGGGCTGAAGGATTGCCCGATTTTCACATTCATGTTGTGTAATTACAGGGGACAGAGCCTGTGAGGGTAGGTATGTCAGATCTGCATTTAAGAGTATGTCCTGCAGCTTTTATCAGGGACACATGCAAGGCTGGAATCTGGAAAGCTCAGACCTGTGGTGCCCCCACACACTTAATTAAAATTCCATCATCCTGTTGTGCATACTTGACTCTATCAGGGTTTTTTTGTTGTTGTTGTTGTTGTTTCTAGTACCCCACTGCATTTTCTGACACACTGAAGACCTGCAGAAGTTTTTAAACAGTAGTGTGTAATCAATATAATAAATACGTTTTCTCATAGGTATCCCTGATGTTTGGTATTGCTGGTTCACAATGATGCAAAGAGAAGGTTAACTTTTTAAATCTAAGGTCTCCAGAGGTACTGCACTAGAAGGTATTTTTCCGGTTGAGTTTGTGCACTCTGAGAAGTGATCACCTCTCTGGCACCAGCACATGGACAGGCTGTGCCGAGTGCTCCTCTTTCACTCCAATGCAGAGTAAACCAAGTGATTTTAAACTACTGCTTGGATGCTCTGAAGAGCAGCAAGGTCCTACAGTGCTGTCAGAAGAGCACATCTGACTGTGCATATGGACAAATTAATGCTGGTGAAGAAGGACAGGTTGCACTGTGCTCTGCATCTCAGCTGCATGATGTGGACCTGTCTTTGCTGTCTCTCCCTTTGAATTTCTGAGTTCTGCTTCCCAGGGCTGGCAAAGGCTGGGGTGTGCTCTGGAGCCGTCAGGCGTGGCATGACGGATGTCTGTGTTTCCAGTCCGAGGGAAGGGAAAACTAGAGGGGTGTGAGGCACTATGCTAGGTCCCTTGCTCTGCAGGAGGAAACTGGATGTCTTGTGACCTGTACTTGAAAGCTGGATAGTTGAAGTTATCATCAGCTGCAGGGAGGAGATGACCACATCCTGGACTTGGTAAACAACAGAGTTGTTTGAAGGCCAAGGGTTTAGTACAAATAATCATTAAAACATGGGCTGTTTGTTTATTGTTTTTTAAAGGTGCAGAGTTAAGCACTCAGAAGTTAGGAAATGCCAGAGTTAAGGCAGTAATTACCTCCCTGTCTGTGGGCTGTCGGCCGAAGCCGAGAGCCGTGCTGACATGAGTGCACAAATATTTTGGGGGCCTGGTAGTGCTGGCAGCCCGTCGGTGGTGCCTGGCCGCTTCAGATGCTCTGAGCACACGTGGCGCAGGCTGAGCTCAGCTGAAGCTGGCAGGGCTCAGAAACACTTCCCGGAGGCGGTCTGGCCCTTCTCTTCAGTCGTGCAGACAGAAAACGATGCATCCAGGTCAGTGGGCACAACAGGAGAGGCTCAGACAGCGGACTTGGCCGGCTGTAGGCGGGTATGGCTGGGGACAGCTGCACTTTTGCTTGTTGTCGCCATGGGCTCCTCTCCTTGGCTTCAGCCCCATCACCTGGTGAGATAGGCAGCACACCAACACAAGCCCTCCATCGTGCCGTAGCCTTGATTCATCTCTGAAGCCTTCTGAAGGAAAAGACGCATGTTATCCTGCTGCTGGAGACGGCTTGGTAATAAACATGGCGAAGGCGTTTAATTAAAATTATGTGGGTAGATGCAGTTCAGGCCTGGTATTGCACTGAAAAAGTGTAACAGGGTACAGCAAGTGTTTTTCCTCTTTGTAGTTCACCACTTTAACAAGTGCCTTCTGCTCTAGACCCCCGCGTTGTTTACTGAACTCTGTCCAGCTTCCTGAGGAAGAGAATCTCATTCACTGTGCGAGCTTGCTGAAAAGTTACAGTGCCATGTCCAGCTGCGCCTTTAGCAGCAAATACTGGGAGCCCGGGAGAGACACATGTCCCTCTGTGCCCTATTTCTGTTTTAGCTGGGTGCGTAACTTGATATCCAGCTCCTGTGGTGCTTTGAGGACTGCTTAGCAAGCTTTCTCTTAGCCGGGCTAATTGGTCCCGAACCCTGAAATGCAGTAAAGGACATCCTTTCCTGCGGATCTGCCTAGTTTCTTTAGCGTCTGCTGGAAAAATCCAGAGTTTCTGAGATCTGTGAGTAGTAGCGTGGGTTTTCTTAAGCCATTGTTGCTTGCTAAAAGTCTGGTGATATGTTTTTATCTGAAGAGATCTTTCTATTTGAAGGGCTTCTGGAGGGTTTTAGAAAGTTTCTTTAAAAATACAATATTTAAAATACGTAACATTAAGTACAAGTGGATTCAGAGAGGCTGTAAAGTCTTTGTAGATGCTGCAAGTGTCAAAACAGCTATAGGCTGTCGCTGCTCCAGAAGTTTGCTCTTTCAGCTGAAGGCTCTTTGAGAGCTTTTAGAGTAATTCTTGCTATCACTGTGTGTATCTACACTTCGAAAATCACCTGTTAGCCACTTCCTTTCTAAGTCACAGCAGTGGAAAAATGGAAAATTTCAGATTCTTTTTGGATCTGTCTTTTGAATTTTGGTGTTAAGACTTTCCCAAATACAAGTCTTAAACCAAAACTTGAGATTCACACAGCCATGTCATTCCAGGCAGTGGGGCTTTAAAGAAGAAAAGTGCATTAAATATAGTAAGACTCACCCACGCTTTTACATCAGGATAAAGAGCCCAGATACTCCCTTTGTATTCCCTTCTGTTCCTGCTCATGCTAGCAGCTGTTTCGCTCTACTCTTCTGCTTTCCAGGGTAATGACTCTTGGGACCGAGCTATCTCACTGACCATCTGTGGCCCATGCAGCAATTTGTAGTGGATAATCCCTCACACTAAACTCTCCCAGCATGTGCTGCGTGTTAATTTTGGACTTTGTCCTGTTCTGAGCTCACTGTAGGCCTGTGAGCTGCTGCGGCAAGGTGCCATCCTTCCCGCAGCCCGGGGAAAGGTGCGGGACTCCCTGGAGGACTCTTCATTCAGAGTGGTTGGGGTTACGCAAGTGCCCCCAAACCCTGTTTACCACTGGGAAATAGTTAAAATCTGTGGGGAAAAAAAATACGCAACCAAGTCACAGCATTGCTTACCTAACGTTTTCCATCAAGAACAGGGTTAGAAGGTTTGTCATTTAAAAAAACCCAAAACCCACATGCTCTCAAACAGGCACACAGTGACCCGGGTATTTTACATGCTCTTTTGATCATTGCTTTCTTAACAGGCAGGATTTACATCCTTACCTGGCAGCTTTTCTCAGTCGCTGTTTTTCAAGCCATGATATCTTGGGCATCACATCACCACCTGACTCCAGGTGCTGGGACTCGGCTAGCAGAGAGATTTGTGATGAATTTACCAAGTGTGGGCATGGCTGTCCTGTGGCAGACTGAAGGTTCGCTTAACACAGCCTCTGGCTGCCCCAAACCCCCAGAATTTAGGGAACTATGCAAGACCAGCAGTGAGCAGTACTTCTCTGATAACTTCTTCCACTGTGCAGCAAGCCGTGGGTGCGGGATTTCCTGAGCATTTCCTGCCCCTGGGTGCTTGCAGGGGGATTATTTTCTTCCCTGAACTGGTCAGTTTAATTTCAGGGTAACCCTGAGCCGCTGGCTGCCATACCACTGCCTGGCTGTGTGTGCATCGTGGGTGCAAGGCGCACGCTGCCTGTGCACGCTACGGGGTCTGTCCCACTGACGGCAGCAGGGGACCCCCACTGATCATCTCTTTTTGGGGTGAGGGATCTCAGCCAACACGGTCACCACTTCTGCGTAGGTGCTGCCATGTCTCTGGTGCCCTCCACCTTCCCTGCGTGTTTGCTAAGACAGCAGAGGCATTTAACCAGGGCTTATGTTCTAGGCAACTCGCCCCTACCTTTCCCTCTGCTCCCCCAGCCCTGTGCCCTGCCTTCACTCAGCTTCCCCGTTTCCACCAACTTGTTGTTCTTGAATAATGCCAGTGTAACTTTGCAGGGATGAAGGCCTGTCTCCGCTTCCCCCCGCAAGCAAATTGCCCAAAAGCCTGGAGTGGCTGCAAGCTGCAGAAAGCCCTGTGCCCAACCTGGTGTGGACAACATGGTGCTTGCATTATGCTAATCCCCTCTCTTTGGCTAACGAAGGACCTCCGCCGGCCAGGCAGGACCTATCACTGCATGGAGAATGACATCATTTGGAAAACGCCGCTGTGCAAGGCTGCCAGTGATTGTGCAGCATCCCTCCCCTCTCACAGGGGGAGGCCGCTCCCATCTCGGCACGTGCAGGCACTGCTTTATAAATTGGAATGGTTTTAGTTACCACAGAAGTTGTAACTCGAGGGAGTGCAGGATGCTGAGATGTGTGACCCACCTCTCTCTCTTGGCAGGCTGCAATAACGATACAATGCCATAATCCTGCGATACATTCATTAAGCTCTGTCACCTAGCGATTCATTTCCTCTTAACACATGCATTGTTTTTACTTGGCCTAATTTGCCATTTACAAATAATGGCAAGAAATGCCGGTACCAAGAAAGCGTAACTGGTGTGACACTGCATGCAGGCTCACCCACGTGCTGCTTGTGATCGGCACAAGGAGCTGCAGCGACATATAATCCAAGTTGACTGGGCTGCTTTGTGAAACCTTCCAGCTCAGTAATGCCAAAAGCCCGTCAGGCGCTCCACGCTCTGAAACCAGCACACGACTCTCAGCATCACCATTCTTCCCATTTCTTCCCTTACAGACGCGGTTATAATAAACGGCAGCTAAGCACAGACGTCTCCCTGGCATACTGTCAGGCAGCCTTGCTGGAGGAAATTTTTTTTCTCCCCTGCAAGCTGCCAAGGTGGACTCCTTAGCTCCTGCGATAGACTGAATGAGACTGCAGTTCCCCCATCAGTTTCATAATACTCAGAAAGCATCCATTTACATCATTGTGTGCAGTGCAGGGCAGCAGCTGCCAGGAAATTTCAAACTATTTTGATTCCAGTTGACTAGAACAGCAGCAATTGAATTAGCTGGTATCGCTATAGATAAACTGATGATCTGTGCATTTTATTTCTTTGACCAATGGGTAACTGCTGGAGCTACAGTAACCTCTGTGAGTAAGGAGACTGTTCAAGCAACTATATCTAATTTGTTGAGCTAGCTAATATATATATATACTGTAGAGAGAGAGACACTCACACCATTCTTTTGTAAAATGTACCTGTAAACAAAATGTCTGTCTATGCTTGTAATTTGTGTTTTGCTTCCTAGAATTTCCTTTTATTATGCTGTAGACAAGCTTGCTTGACATGGAATGGTTATTTACCTATGAAATATCATATCTATGCCTGATTTAAGTCATGAATTCTTTCAACGTCTAGTCATCAGAAAGGCTGCCAACTGCTGTTAGGTTATATTTGCCCGGTCTCAGTTTTCTAGCCACTCACCCCCTTTCTATTTTAGCTTTTTCTCTCTCCATTTAATTCTTTTTTTTTTCTTTTTTTTTTTTTTTTCTTTTTTTGCTTTGTTGAAAGAAGCCACCTTCAATGCAAAGTAGAAATTGGTGTTACCTGAGAGTGTGTGTCCTTTCTTTGTTTGTTTGGTGATGGGTATTTTTTTTCCCTGCTCATCTTCAGTGCGGTCCTTAAATTTTGTTGTTGCCTTTCTAGCCTTGTTTGTAATGCAGTCATATTGGGGGATGGGGTTGGACAGGATATGCCAGTAGCTGCAGCAAGACATGATGCTGTGGTGGTAGATGGGAATAAGGGAGGAGTTTCCCTTAAAGAGCTCAAGCTCCTGTAAGCTCTGGTACCTGAAATAGCTCTCTGAGCAAAGGGAAGGGCTTTGCACCTTTTAAGAGTGGGGGGCAATTGGTGGTGGTTGCCTGCGAGGAGCGGAGACCGTGGCAGTCATGTGCATGGTAGTACCTAACGTAATGGGGACAGACGGCTGCTTTGGTGCCATATGTGATTTTTTTGTAATTGGGCAGTGAATTAGGCAATGTTCCTGCAGGATGCTGTGAAGGCGAGAATCCCGCTGACTTGTGCTCGCATACAGTAGCAGCAGCAGCAGTCATTCCAGAGCAGGGCTGCTGGCACCTCACTATAGAAAAGGCCTTAAATTCCCACCGTGAAAGTGCTCCTCTCTTGCCCAGGTGAAATACAGCTTGCAAGCATGGCAGAGAGGAGTACCTGTGTGCACACTCCCTCCGCCTGCATGTCTCTGTGCCCATATATGCATGCATGTGCTCTGTAGGTGTACCTCTTCTGGAGTCTTCTGGGCCTGCCAGAGGGTAAAGTTTGCTTGGGATGAAGTTCAGGAGAAGTAAATCAGAAACTTGCTCAGGACTGCTTACTGCTGCCAGCAGCGGCCTTTGGTGGCAGATGGGGACGCACAGCAGTGTATTTAGCACGCACCGCCAGAAATAAGGCCGCCTGTGTTTCCCTCATGTTGGTTCAGAAGCTAAGATAGCAATTAGCAGAGATGAGCCTGGCCCCTTGGCAGGGTCTGTGTGTGGTGCCTTGTCAGTGCTTGGCCTCCAGCGCATGTTGGCTGCATCCCAGACCCATGAGGGGCCGGGGGGGCGATGCTCCGGGCTTCCTTCCAACGAGGCGGGGTGCATGGGTGGGAGGGAAGTGTGGGGGGTCCCAGCTCCTGGGGCACTATGCATTGCCTTCCTTTGGGATGTGGCTGGAGCGTGCGGCCCAGGCAGCGGGGTGGCCAAGTGCTGCCCCGTGGTGCTGGGGACATGAGGCGATCTCAGCTGGAGCACCTGCCACTTGCAGGTCTGCCAGCTGAGAGTTGCTGTAGGTGGACCTGTGTCCATGGAGAAGAGTTCACGGTAGTTCTTCTCTCTTGAAAAATCCCATCTCTGGACGTGTGCTGAGAGACCAGCCACTGCGTTAGAGCAGACCAGGGCTGAGGGGTGGAAAGCCAGGACCTTTTGCTGGCTTGGGCTGGTCCTGGTGCAGGTGTAGGGACGTGGCAGCCACACAGCATTGTTCGCACCTGTGAGTCCGTGCTGGTGAAAGTGTGTCCTAAGGGCAACCTGGCGCCTGTGCCGTGAAGTGGGTGGGCTTGGGATGCACTCAAGGACTGCATGGCTGAACAGTGAGCAAAGCAGGCTGTCTGTCTGGGGCTTTGGGCACTTAGAAAAAGCACCATGACTGGAAATGTTTACATGGAGAGAGGGACCTCGCTCTCTTCCTCACACTCTCCCAGTGCACCTGCACCTGTGTGTTGGAAACCCTGCCATGACGGCAGACTGGTGATGCAGAAGTGGACAGGGCATCCATACTCCTCACAGCTCCCTGGGACCTTGCAGGAGTGAAAAGATCCCCGCTTTGTGCAGTCGCTGTCCTCAACAGCAACCACATCAGCCAGGTGAAGCCTGACCCACTGAAGTTTTATTATGGAGTAATTAAATCAATACCATGGAGGTATCTCGAGAACCTACAGGCAAAGAGACTGTGGTTTGGGATGGTCCGAGTCTGTCACTTTGATCCTGCACCATGCACAAGGTGCAGTGTTTACCTGGTGGCTAGATATACTGGATAGTGAGCTGGCAGGTGTTACAAACTACTAGCAGATAGATAGCCATTAGTGGAGTGCTGAGCTCGCATGAAATTATTTTCCCTTTCACCTTGAACTCAGCCTATCATTAACCATAGTTACATGGCTTACTCCTCAGAAATGGCTTGTGGCCAGCCTGCTTGGAGCGGAGATGGGGATCGGTTTGCAGCACAGCACCTAGAGATGCAGCTCGAGCAGGGCAAAGCATCCAAATGCAAGTTGGTGTCTGGTTTCAGAGCTGTCACCCCTGACATTTTTCAGAGTAGGTGTTTGGATTTGGCACCCTCGTTGTTTGTTTTAAAGCACTTTTATACTCCAGGCCCGTTTTTTCCAGAAGGGTGCAGCAAATGCAGCTGTTGCTGGTTTGTTTTTTGGTTTGTTTTTGGGTTGTTTTTTTTTCCAAAAGCTCAGTTCCTCCTTGGGCTGTAGTATAAGGTGGCCAAGTATCTGTCATTGTGTCATCCATGAGGTCCCTCTGAGGACAGCTGGTTCTCTGTTACCCCACAACAATGGGAGCCACTGGGTGCTCAGCGCTTGGAAAATGTGACCATCCGTTTTCACTCTTGCTTTGTTTACATCAGTTGGAAAAGCAGCACCATGAGGGGAGGGGTAGCAAGCTTTCTGTGCAGCGGTGAATTTGCTGCAACAGAAAATGTGAACCGCTCGGTATGGGTACATCACTGCAACACGACCTTCAGTTACCCTAGTTGTTAAAGGAAGAGGGTAGTGCTGGCAGAAAGTTGAATTGCTTATTAATTGCTTTTAGCTAATTGGTTTTGTCAAGGCTGTGGAATATACAGGCTGATTAACTTCCCAGTGTTTCATCTTTACAAGTGAAAATGACCTAAAAACATTTCTTTTAAATAAAACCAACATGTATGGCGCATGCTGTGGATGGATGTCAGACCTCTGAATATCTGTTTTCTTCAGCCTTTGCGTCTGGCCTGTGGCCTCAGACTGTTCATGGGCCACTGGGACCCTTTCTGAAGTGTAGTAGACATTTCTGGCATTCCTTCCTCAGTAGTGCATGCTCCCAAAGTAGGGCTGCCTAAAAACTTGTATGTAAAAGGACCAGCTCTGCATAACTGCAGTGTGAGACTGTGCAGAAGTGAGTTAAACTGAACGGTATTTTCCCTGCAGGGGAGAGAGGGCTGGGAAGGGAGGTCAGGTTTTTGCTTATGCACGCGGTAGATAAACCCATACTCTCTTTTCTTCTGTGCAGGTAGTGGCCATGCAAGCAGCACTTTGGTCCCTCATACCATCATCAATGAATTTCCAGAGTACGGCACCGTAGAGCCAAGTGGAGATGTGCCGAGGGCTTCATCGCCGTGCCAGGCAGAGCCTGTGACACACAGTCCAGAAAGACGGGACAGTCACCACCGGGTACCTGGCAGGTCCCTTCCTCAGTGTGCGGCTCCTACAGACAATTTGAGACCTGATGCTGGGGCAGTGCAGCTGCATGCCCCAGAAGAAGGTTTGCAACCTGCCGGTAACCTGCCAGAGATTATGAAAATCTCTCGACGGCTGGAAACAGCAAAGGTGCAAGAGAGAGCAAATACTTCTCTTGACTCAGAGACTCAAATGGAAAAAAAGAGTGTTACTGGCAGCCAAAATGTGCAGGCAGCCAGAGAACCAGTTCCAGCAGGCCAAGAAAAACCCTCAGACATGCCTCTTCCATCTGAACGAACAGCTGAGGAAAAAATGCATTTGATCATAGAGAAAGATCTGGCTGCAATATGGACTGGAGAAACGCAGTCCGAGTCCTTGCAAGCCATCAGTAATAAAGCCGAGGAGGTCCATGCAGCGCAGGAGACAAGCTGTCATAGACCATCTGTGACAAACCTGGAAGCAGCCAGCAGAGTGGAGGGGTGGGCGCATTTTGTGGAGTTTTCAGCGTACAGTCAAGGCAAAATGCAAATGGGTCCTGAGAGAAGGCTCTCTAAAGAGGCAGCTGTGAGCAAACACGTAGAATTTCAAGGGGTGGAGATTTTATGGCTGCAAAAAGCCGAGGAGCAGACAAGAAAGAAGCACTCGCTGCTGGAGACTGTGTCTGTGGAGAGGAAGGCATCCCCTAAAACGTCCAGCCACCCTGCGCCACTGATGGTCTCCCCAGGCTTGGTCTCCTCGCAGGACAGCGCTTGGAGCGAGGTCTGTGAGGACCTGAGGCTGGGACCCGCTGCCTCTGGAGCCACTCCTCTGCTGCTGCTCGATGAAAGTGGCGAGGATGAAGTTTTTGTGAAGGACAAGAAGAGCCACAGTGAGGAAGAGATGGCTGTGCTAGCGAGAGGGCAGGGCAGGTGAGATGGTGCTTGGGGAGGTGTAGGGGGCAGGCGGGGTTACTCTCATCCCAAGCATGTGGCTTGTGCCTACCCCTTAGGAGCTAATGACAAAACAGTGAACGTTTGTCCGCTGGCTGCGGCATGGTGGCAATCGTAGTGGTTCATGCCTGATGGTGGCTAGTGCGTGAAGTTGGGACTGAACCCTGTCCACAGCACCTTGCTGAAGTTTGAAGTCCATCTCAGGTTTGGAAACATAAAGGTGTCTCTTGTTTGCAGAGTAATGGCTGTGTGACGAAGCATCTGTAGCAGGTGTAGCTGGGATCCCGGCATGGCATGTAATTAAATATAGGCAGCATGCAGGCCTGGCTGTGTGTGCCTGGCCAGATTTTCTGGTTTCAGGCAGAGTTCACGCAACAATGTTGCAAGCACCTCTGAGAGGTTGGATAATAAAGACTTTTTATCCAGGGCTCTGTAGGTTATACGAGGGTAAATGCTGTGATGTGCTTTCTGTATTATCTATCTATCTATCTATCTATCTATGTTTATATAAGTTTAGCTATATATATTGCAAAAATTGTCTGCTGCCTTTTAGAAGACCACCACGATTTGTTCACTTTTCTTTCCTGATGCACATCTGTAACAAAGCATATGGTCCCACTGGTGTGCTCTAAGCAAACCGCTCTAAGCTGGCAGGGTGTTTGCTGTTGACACAGCAGGATCTCAGCAAGGGAGGCACTACTGCCTCTGCACCTTGGGATCCATGGAGTTTTGCTTTGGCTAGCACGTGGGATTGCTTGGGCGGGCATCCCTGATGCCGAAGTCCCGCAGCATTTGGTGCAGCTGAGAAGAAAACTCTCTGCAGGGGGATGCTACACATTCCCCTGTGCATCTGCAAGCAGGCCGAGTCTTCCCTCTTCAGATCTGGTTCTCCTGGCTCCTGGTTTTTAATTGCATTTGCTTCCCTTTGCGTTTTGGAGGGGTTCCCTCCAGCCTTTCGCCGAAGACCCCAGCCCTGGGACTGCTGTCCTCCAGAGGCAGAGGGCCCATCTGGATGCACATCTCTGACCTGTGCAGCCTCTGGCATGGCAGTGGTGCTAGCGGAGACCTTACGCATTTGTGAGTGCTCCTCTCCTTTGCACACAAGCAGCTGATGCTAACTGTTAGGCAATATTAGGCTTTCCCCCCGCCCCCCTCTTTTACGCAGAAGATTGTTTCTTTTTATGTCCCCAGAGAGAGAGATGGTGCCAGTCATGAACAGAAGTCGTGCAAGGAGAAACTAACATTTTACCCACAGTGTCCTCTCCTGCATGAAGCCACGTTGACCTTTCTGTTCGCAAAGGTGGAAGGCAAGGAGGTTCACCCAGAGATCTAAACCTTGCCCCTGAGCTGAAATGAGCTGTTTCTGATTAATTTCCAGGATGACGGAGGAGGGGGAAGCAGCCATGGGGGGATATGAAGATGTTCTTGGGCAGAGGCACTCTGACGTCTCCACTGATCTGTACAGCTCACAGTTTGAAAACATCCTAGACAATGCATCTTTATACTACAGCGCGGAGTCGCTGGAGACATTGTACTCGGAGCCCGATAGCTACTTCAGCTTTGAGATGCCACTCACTCCCATGATCCAGCAGCGCATGAAGGAAGGCAGCCAGTTTTTAGATCGGACATCAGCCTCGGGGCAGCCAGATGTCCTGCAGCTTCCCCCTGACGGGGTGATGAAGGGCTGTGGTGAAGGCATCGCCAATGGCTTAAGGGATGCAAGAGAAACACTATTCAGAGGAGGTGTCACGGAAGTCCCTCGTTTGGAAAGGTAAAAGCAGTGGGTGAGCTTTCTGTGTGCCTGTTGATTTTGCCCTGATGTCTGTTTACTTCAGTGGACTGTCGCAGAGTGTAGTTTTGCCTCTTTCAACACTGCATGTTTTCTACACAGAATGATTTCCAGTGTAACAGAGTGAGCTGCAGGAGAGGAGAGAGACATCCAAACCCACTGTTCATTAGAAAAGTGCAAATTTACTTTACAGAAGTTTTGTAGGTGATACTTGTGCTGATAAAAGGCTGGCCGGTATTGTCACATCTCTGGAACCTGTACCTGGAGGGGTTAGTTACCGGTTACAGATGAACCTTGTTCAGCTCCAGTTATACCTGAATTTGTTAGCAGCGATTTTAGGAACAATAACACCCTGTGCGCATGGACGAGTTGTCTGAATGCAGTTTGTGATTTGGATTTTAAAGGTGTGTCTCGGGGCATAGCTTTTCCTGTCTTGGGGTCAGCGGGAGTTTTGCTGGTTACTTCAGCTGGGACGAGGTTTTGCTCCCACCACATTCACAGGATGAGAGACTGTTAGCTGTTTCTTTCGTTTGTGCACTAGTTACTGATTGAGAGAGGAGGGAGCATTGCAAAAATGTTAATAATTTCCGTTTAGGTAAAGGGAGAGATAAGAAAACCTATTAAGAGAAGAGTCATGTGAGAAGCAAAAACTAGGCTAAGTGGTCAGAAAATACTGTGTAATTGTGGATACTCACTCTATGAGCAAACTTTCCTCATTGTGTGTTGTCAGAGAGGGTGGGGAGAGTGAAAGGCAGTGACAGCAAAGTGGGGGGCTGAGCCTAAAGCAGCAATCTGCAGAGGGGTGAGGGACCTTGTGAGTGACAAAGATGCATGGGTTCTCCATCCTCCAGGGACAGGACATTATCTAAGAGTCCTTAGACTATTGCCTTAGATGGGACTAGGCTAGTCTGGGAGTCAGTGGTGGGAGGTCTTTTATTGGTTTTACTTCTTTTGTGCCAGTGTGAAAGAAGTCCTTTGAGCAGAAGTAGTTTTGCTAACTTCATGGATTAAGCTACTGTTTGCCCTTAAAAGAACAGGCAGAAGGACTTAGCACTTTAGAATGTTTTTTCCATCAATCCTACTGGAAAAAAAGGTGTTTAAATCTTGTAGGACCCTGAGCTGCTTGGTGCCAATAGGCAATAAGTGACTGCTAACCTGCTACAATCAGTACGGAGCCAGAAACTGAGGCTAGTCCTGACACTTGCAGCGCCTTACTTGTACTGAAACGAGAGATTGCTGTGAGACTGGACAGTGGAGGACAAGCAGCACATGCAGACCCTGATTCTGTTACCCTGTAGTTGCAGCATCTGGTATCTAAAAAGTACTGTCAAGGAAGGCCCACATCGGCTCATCAAGACAGAGGTTATCACAAAGACAAGGTGTTCTTAGTTAATGCTTAAGAGACATACTAGGTGCCCGCCTAGTGTGGATTTCATTAGGAATTTTATTAATTTTAGTTTAAATTTGCAGCCATAGTGATAAACCAACAGAGGATTTTTAAGTTCTTCTTCCCCCCCCTCCCCCCTTAATAAAAAAAGAAGAAAGAAGTGTCCTCAACAGCAGGTTTGTTAGGAAGCTCTGCTGTTGTAGTCTGCAGGGCTCTGTTAGGGACGAGCCCCTAGGGCTCGCTCTCTTACGGTAGGTACTGATAGAGTGGAACTGCAGCAGTACAGCCAGCCACAGATGTGCCCAACAGGGTAATCCTCCGGACAATAACCTTATTAACCAAACCCCGCCCCCCCCCCCCCCCCCCCTCCGGTATTCCAATGTCATGTTGGATTGCACCAGGGTACAGGTGACTGACAGATCGTGTGTCCTGTGCTGTTGGAGTCCGCGACGAATCACGGTGTTAACAGCATGTGGGTGAGGAGCACCGTGTGCGTGCTGGGGGCTGCATGGGATTTACTGGGAGACGGGTCAAGACGGTGTGTCACTGTGATGCTCAGGTGAAGCAGAAAGAGCCGCCTGAGCTGCGGGTACTATTTCTAAGAGTTGTCACGCGTGGTTGTGTAGCCTGAAGCAATCCCGGACTTGTTTTTTCAATCGAAAGGCCACATGTGGGACAATAGGTGCGCGGCCGCCACCGCGCTACCTTTGTGCCTTCTGTCCCGAGGCCTTTTTTCCAGCGGTGCCGCGACCCCGCGGTAGTTCCCACGCGTAGCGCCTGCCTGGCGCTGCGGAGCGTCAAGGGGCACCCGCTGAAGTGGTGCGGCTCTCCCGGAGGACGAGGTAGGGAAGGCAAGCCCACCCCGCCCCGCCAGGTCCGGGCAGCGCTCCCTGGCCCTGCGCGGCGCAGCCACCGGACCGCCCGGAGCTGGCCGGCAGCGCAGCTTGCCTGCTGCGGTATATCGCAGAGCCGCCGGAGGTCTCTGTGCCCTCTGCGGAGCTGCCGGCTCTCCCCGCAGGCAGGGGCTCCCGCCGCTGCCTCTGCCCACCCTGCGGCGGGCAGTCACCCGAGGGCGGCGGGTGCAGGCGGCAGGGAGGGCGGGCGGCTGGCTGGCTGGCTGGCTGGAGGACCCCATCCTGCAGGGATAGAGGCCGGGGGTGGGGGGGGGGGGGGGGGGCGTGGGTGTGCGTGTGTCTCAGCGTCCGAGTAGTGGCAACTGCAAAGCGAAGCGGGGCCGTTTGGGGCGCGGGGAGCTTGGGAGCGAAGCTCTGCAACGTTGTAGGGCGGCACAGCAAGAGCATTAACCCCCCGCCCCCCCGCTCTTACCAGCAACCGCCCTGCCAACCCCAGCGAACAAAAACCGAAACCAAAACCCCAGCAGCTCCCCGTGCCGTGATGTTTCCGCGACATCAAAGCGCGTGGGGTGACAGCACGCTTCCGAGTACCGGCGCCAGTTTATGGGGGAACAGCGTGAAATCCTGGCCGTCCTTCAGGGTCCGGTGCAGAAGGGGAGGGTGGATGTGTGAGCAAAATTTAATGGTGTACACCTGGAAATTGCAAGCCGCGTGCCAATTAGGAAAGGAGGAGCAGGTGCTCTCCACGGCCATGCCCTCCTGATAGCAGGTGGCTGAGCGCCACAGCACTTCTCGCAGCTCTCTGGAGGGATCCTGCGCATAACTGACACACGGACCCTAGGTGGCGTGAGGTTTTAATGGATGATGGCAAGGAAACCTAGTCTGGTAATGAATAAGCGGGAGGGTAACATCCTTCTCCGCTATTAGGAAATCGCTGGCTCTGGGAGGGGTCAGCTCTGGTATGTGAAGGCCAGTCACATGCCTTCAGAATTGAAAAAAAAAAAAAAAAGGGGGGGGGGAGGAAAAAAAAAATAAAAAAATTATGAGAGGCTTGTGGGCTGCAAGTTCCTATGGGCTCCTGGGTGTCTGGATGTTTCATCCCTGCTGTCCTCCCTATCAGCTGCTGGCCGTGGTCAAATGCAGTAAGTCCTGGCAAGAGCCGTGCAGCGTGCCTGCTCTGACAGCCACCCGCCGCGCTTCCTTAGGGCAGGGGGATGTCAGCTGGCCCCTGGGTTTTCCTGCAGGACAGGTTGGCTTGCTTTTGCAAATAGTCCTTTCCTAGCACAGCTTAGGTGCCCTTTGTGCCTGGTGAGTGGAGGAGGGATTCGTGGGAGAGAAGGGTATGCAGTTTGCCTTCCTTTGGGAATGGTTACGGCTCTTGGTGTCTTTTGGGTGGCTTAGTCTCTTTCCTAGGTGTGTAATGATCATTCTTCTGGGGGAAAAACAATTTTCTGCAGCTGACGTAGCCTCAAGATTCCCCAGGTGGGGGTGGGAGAAGGGGGAGCGTGAGGTTTCAGAGCCCAGGGACAGCCTTGCTGTGTATCAGGGCACCATGGGGTTCCTGTGAAACGTGCTGGACCACAGGTTGCCAGTGTAAGGAAGCTTTGCAGTGGCAATAAAGATACTGTATTTGGGCTGTGTTTGGTGCACCCCAGGTAGTGCACTCCTCTTTTATTGTGCCAGTGGGTTGTGTTCTGACAGAGCAAGGCTCAGCCTTGGTACATGGGAGTTTAGTCTTACTCGCAGAGGCAATAAGGAAGACTGTTTGCAAGGT
The DNA here is from genome assembly GCF_929443795.1 of Astur gentilis. Lineage (NCBI taxonomy): Eukaryota > Metazoa > Chordata > Aves > Accipitriformes > Accipitridae > Astur > Astur gentilis. The sequence continues at coordinate 35,223,564 of NC_064919.1, read as the reverse complement.
GCTAACCAGACATTGAGCCTGAGTTTGCATTGCCTGAACTAGGTGTGATCATTTACACCATATCAGAGTGGGAGGAAGGGGAGGTATTTCCAAAGCAGTAAGATTTTCCCCAGGTATAAGTGAGTTATCTTTGCTATGTATACAGTGAGCGTCTGAAAGTGAGGTATGAAGTTCTCTCGGTAATGATCTCCATCTTTCTTTTCTACTTTCAGACTTTAAAGACAGAATTTCTTTTAATCTTTCTTTTTTTCTGCATTCTTCATAGCAGACTTCACATTCCCTTTTCCCTTGTATGCTGCAGTCAGAACAAGAAATTAAAAAAAACCCAAAAAACTTCTGGCATTTTGTTTCCAGAGTTGTCTCGGAAGGTGTGGTCTCTGTTGGTAGGACATTGCCCAAGATTTTTCTAAATCTGGATAGAAAGGAAAAAAATCTGTATTGCAGCTCCTAATCCTCAAAAATGCTAAATATTTGCCACCTGCCATCATCTTCAAAGAATTGCTGGTGCTCAGCAAATTCTGCAAGTCCTGTTATTTTATTTTTTTTTCCTCCTAGAGATACAAACACAAATTTAGTCACAAATGTATTCTTTTGTAATTAAAGGGGGGAAGAAAACAAACTCCCTAAAGCAATCTAGTGCTTCTCAGAATAAATGTACAAGAATGTAGACTGCAGTTCCCAATGACTGCCAGGTTACTTTTAATGATTTGAGCCTCTTGTAGTAGTTCCCATAGTTGTTTTCTTTCTTCTGTGTATGGGTCATTTCCAGCAGTTTCTTAGTTGGGACTCTGCTTATTCCTTCTTTGAGACAGTAAACTTTGTTGACAGATAAACCCAGTTTTGTTCCCTTCCTCCAGTTTGATTCAAGTCTCCTCTCAGTTTATCAGTATCTTGCATGCCAGTTATACTTCTGGTTTTCAGTTTGCACTTTGGTATTTTTGTCCAAGGTAGCTTGTATTTGATTTTCAGTGTGGATGTGAGAGTCAGTACTTACAGGTCTAACAGCAGTCTGGCAGAACTTTTTTCTGCTTTGATGACTCACCTTATGACCTGGTTGAATGTTTTCGTTGAGCCTGAAATTTGCCAAGATCCCTGTGTTCCTAAGTGGATGTTTTTTGGCCTTTGGACACACCTCAGCTTGTGACAAACTCTGGGACCTAGGAGAGCTAGGGCTGTCAGAAGGTGATACTTTGTATTTGCTGCTATCCATATGCCCAGGATAAGGAAAGTTACTCAGAGGAATGCCACTGGTTGTTGTCCTAGAACAGTGAATGCATCAAATGCATCTGCAGCTGGTGAGCAAGCAAACACGTGCTGGAGCCCATTTGCCTGCACATGGGCTACTGCATCGGTCGGTTGTTGAGCCACTGGTAAGCACAGTATGCTGGCACGGGTATATTAAGCCCAGGTAAAGACGAAGCAGCATAATCCACAGGGGTAAATTTCTGAAACCAGTGGCATTTTGGCAGCTGAGGATTTGCACCTTTATTGCACAGCTTAGTAACTTCAAAAATATTAAGCCACACTGATTTCCTTGGTATTCCCTGCAGGAAGGTGGCATCACTTTATCAAGGTTCTGGAAGTACAGCATACCAGTGTGCCTTGGCGCTGCCTAATGAGGTGCTTGCAACACCAGTTTAGCAAGAGTATGTAAAACTGCTTCTACTTCCTAAATAAACTGTTGTTTTTGGGAAAAAAGATCTGCTGACTTCTCGCCTCTTCAGTTCCCAGCCTCCTCTGAAAATAAAACAAACAAAACAAAAATCCAGGAGCTGACAGAGACAGAAAAGAAAATGAAAATAAAGAAAAAAAGAAAGTGGAGCAGCTGATCAGTTCGCTGCACAAAGCGCCTCAGTATAAAGCTGTCAGCAGCTCAGCTTCTAAGCTGGCATCTGTTGGCATATCTCCATTAAAGTCAAAGCCATTTAGGTCAGGAAGCCTTCATTCACTGAAACTGAAGCATCTCTGCCAGCTCCCAGTCGGTCCCAAAGTGCAGCCTGCTGTCTCATCCATTAGCCACGACTGGCTGCCAGTCAAGCCCCTCTCCATGTTATTGCTGGTTATTGCTCTTCTTCCTCTGTCCATCTGTCTGTTGGGATAGAGAGAGGCAGAGCCTGGTGGCTGTCAGGTCGGTGTAGAGGCATGCATAGCTTCGGATGTGATACGGGAGCACCGATGGAGAAGAACAGGGCATGTAACGTGCAGACTCCTTGCTAGCACAGCTGGGTGAGCTGTGGGTTGGTTGGTGGTTGTTTTCCCTTTATTGTGGAAGTCTGTCTTTTATTATTATTAACTGTTCATTTTGCTGCATGGTTGAAATGTAAAGCTCCTCTGCAATACTGCTGCCAGTGCTGAAACGCTCCATCTGCACATCTGCAGGGAAGCCTTAACCAAAAGGTGTAAACACCTGTGTTTTTATGGGTCTGTTCTGCTCCCTGCCAGCGAGGACCACCTGGACCAGCTGTCCCATTCATACATGCTCCCTGGGCTGGTATCCAAACAGTTAATCTGAGCCCAGGGAAGTACTCTGCTGGCTTCCCAGTTTTTCTCCTGTCCTGGAGGACCCTGCAGGAGCCTCATGGGGAAACACCATGGTGCTGAGCACAGGGACGGCTCCTGGCACTCGAAGCACACGGGGGGTGGGTGGGGTCAGGGGAGAGAGCCCAAGGGCTCCCGAAACACTTTGGCACTGAGTGTTTTCTGAGCAAGGTCACAGGTGTGCGTTGCATTCTTTGGGTCTGGTTTTTGCTTGTGTCTGGGGGCAGGTGGGCCAGATCCTGAGCGTGGGACTATCCTGATGTATCCAAGAGACTGGTCTACATGTCAGTGCATCTGTTAGAAATATCCATTGCAGCAGGAGTGCTTGGACACCCTCTGTGGTGAGGGCCAGGTTTCCACTTTTCGGCATGGGGACATTAATCTGGTGAGAGTCCCTTTGCAATTGCTAACTCCCACCACAGCGATGTAAGGACCCTGAGGTCGAAAGGCAATCAGACCTGAAGTATTTTTAGCAAAACATTTGTACTTCAGGTGGCAACGGGCCAGTGTATCTGTGTAATAAGGGACACACTGTCTCTCAGAAGGGCTGCAGTCCTGTCCCTGTGTGTGGCGGCACTTCTTGTCCTAATGCTGTGATCCCGTAACGATAGCATTTGCGTTTGCTGTAATGCAAGCCTACCAGAAGTGGCATTTTCTGAGCACTTCAGCTGTTAGCTCCCTACTTACAATCAGTGGGTGTTCTTTTAATAAAAGAAAAAAGGCAGATAATTACAGGGAGCAAGAGGTTATTTTTAAGCAGCAGCATGCATTTCAGCCCCTGAAATTGACTTTGTATATGCATTTTATTGATAACTAATAGCAGATTACAGGGCTTGTTTGTTTATTTTTTACATTGCTCCTCTCTGTGTGACGTGACCAAGGCAGAGCTACTTTTCAATGGATCCTCGGTGGGTACTCTGTGTTGTAGAAACCGTCCTCCCTTCATGTGTCCTGGTTGATGCTGTGCTCTTGAGACACCCACTGAATCGAGTTGCAGAAAGTGCAGCTGTGTCAGTCCTCAAAGAGGGATCTACTTCAAAGCGTGTCTTTGAAGAGAATCCATACGTAGGACTTCAAAGCTGATTAAAACATTCGGAGTAAAATAGCACAGTGAGTCATCTGCTAGGAAAGGGCATTATTTTTATTTTTATTATTTTTCTCCCCTTCCTACAGTTGTATCGTGGAAAAACCCTGGAGCTGGAGGTAACTGGCAAGGTAAATTACTGCTTGACGTGATTTTGGGCTCACTCGCTCCCAGCCCCGAAGAAGCTGGTTCAGAGCTGCAGCAAAGCTGCAGCAGAGCCGTTCCCAGCCTGTCTGTGTGGTCGGTCATTTGTAGCAGGAACTGACTCATCACGTCCCACTGCTACTGGGATTTCTTCGCTTTTTCCAATTGGGCTACTCCTTTCAGAGCAAGGCTGTTCAAGCGTGGCTTTTCAGCTCCCTTGAAACAAAATTCAGCCCGTGCGACCGATCATTTCTGATCGGCTCTGAAATGTGGAAGGGTATCACTGGCTGAGCATCCACATCGCTCTGAAGGGTTGTAGGGCAGGGATTCATTCCTGTAGGGCAAGACTTTTCCCAGAGGGAAGCCTGCTCCCCCTCTCCACTCCAGGCTGCTGTCAGGGGCATCCGAATGCTTCTGCCGTTCTCATGTCCCTGCCATGCTGCGAGGTGAGAGCTGCTGCTGAGGGGCTGTTGGATTAGAAACAGAGCGTGCTCTTCACAGCTAGAGTTGATGATTATGGTTGAGGGGATGGTGTCCTGTGTTTCGGAACCCAGAGGAGAAGAAGGCTTGGAGTGAAGGCACTTAAAACAACAGGGCTGGCACAGTTCTGCAGAGTGTGATTCTCAGCCCTACTGTGGCTCCCTGGTGGACGCTGTACCCCTGCTGAAAACAACATTTGTTCTGGCCCTAGCCTCAGCATGCCAGAATGCCTCTCCACCCTTCCTTATTTTTAATCGTTGCTGCGGTTTGCTCTGATAGAGTTTGCTGGCAAATGCTTGACTTAGTCTGCCTTGAAATAAAGCTGATGTTAAAGGCATGCAGATTCATTTGAGAGAAAAAGTTGGTATTCCTCCTGTTTCCTCCCCCTGTTTTTCCAAAAAGACCCGGGAAGGTCCCAGCCCTGTCTTGTCCAAGCTCCCCCTGAAATCAGTGCATCCAGTGAACTCCAAGTTGGACATGCATGCTGGATGGATTAGTGTTCCTCAGGGAAGGGCCGCATGTGCATCCAGGGGAGACTGTGTGCCACAGGGTGTATGCAATGCTTCCGTGTGGCAAGAGCTGCAGGCAGTGGCAAGCTGGGATCGTGGATGTGGCTGGGCTGAGTTGTGACACCCTGCTATTCAGTGTCAACTCCGAACATCTTCTCCTTGTTAGCAGCTGAGGCAGTTGCTCTGTGCCGGATCTGAGCTGTTCTCCTATAAAGCAAAATGCTAACATGCTTTTCTTCCATGGGACAAAACAGAGAATTTTTTTCCATGTGGATTTGCTAAAAAATGAATAGCATCCCAAGGTTTAAGTCACCTGAAACTGCAGGTACTTATGCTGAGGTTTCCATTTGCAGCCTAGTAGACGGGGAGTGTGGACCACTGAGATATGAGGTGCCTGTATCCTTACCGTTATGTTACTGGCCTTGCTCATTTTTTGTCTGGAAGTTGCAGCCACTCCCCAACTGTACGTTGCTATGGAGGGTTTCAGTTTTGGTGAAACCCAGGATGGAGTGGGAGGGGGAATAAGTGAGTTTAGAATATTCTTAAACAGGTCAGGTGTGCCAAGTGCTGAGCATGACACAATTGAGATACCTTGGCATTGGGAGCTAAATCACCGTAGACCTGGTTGATAATGGAATAAGTGAAGAAGACAGTATAAAATGTTTCAGACTCTGCCTAGCTGTTAAAGTGTGTTACGGAAAACCAGCTTTACAGATGCTACAGTCTGCCAATGTTTCATCCATGAGCGTGGAGGGACGGCTGCTGCTGTTAAGTATTGGATTTACCATAGCAGCTATTTTATCGAATTGCTGTAATTTCTGCTGGATGTGGTGGTCACAGCCTCTGTGCATTTAATGTGAACTGGGGATGCTTTTGCAGAAGGAAGGAGGATGTGTCAGGAGTGCATTGCTGGGGATAGAAATAAGAAGGTCTAAGGATCTGGTTTCTGACCACAGCTCATACACCGTGAGACCAAAGGGGTCTAGTTTTTTGTTTTCTGTGTTTTCTGATAGCAGAGATTAATGTAAGAGTCTCTGGATGAAAATCAGCAGCCGTTGCTGCACAGGCAATTACCAGTAGTATCGTTACAGTCCCTTTTGGCCTTGAATCCAGGATTAGGGGGAATATAATCTATTACATTTTCAGCCTACTTCTGTCAGTGGAGGTTTCTCATTTTTATGTGATAAAGAGTAAAGCTGCATGAGAAGTCTGTGTCCAGTCTTGCTCTGCATCACGAAGCCCTTTCTTGGCTCTGTTTAGCTGCTAATGCTGCTGTGGACTCTTTATGTATAGAAACTGTAGATTGCAGAAAATAGACCTATTTTCAGCCTTGGTTGCTCCTAGCCCTTGATTAGAGTTCATTATAAGCACTTTAGAGAGGGAGGCAAGTATTAGCATCTGTGTTCAGCAGCTGGGGAAACTGAGACATGAAAGGAAGATGATGCACCCAGAGAGACTTGGAGGTAAGAAGAAATGTCAGCCTTTCCCCTGAGTAACACTCCCCCTGTCCTGGACCCTGTCCAGAAGGCAGCTTGCAGTAGTCCTGCACAGGGCATCTGCAATTTCCTAAACCTTCAGTGGCATGGGCACTGAGTCCTCTCACCACCTAAAAGACCCGAGAACTGAAGTCTCCCTTTAATGTTAACAATCTGGCATTTTCCCTGAACAAGAGGCTTATGTTACAGACAACCTATGTTGTTGAATTGATTGCCTCCTTGTACTTAATAAGTAATAAGCTAATCAACTGTCAGAAAAAGTGAAGGAAGCATCCCTTATTCTTTGACTTGATACATGTGTGGACACCCCCCATCAGAATGAAGTTTTAAATCAGGGAGGTTGGAAGCTAAGGTTTCTTATGCAGCCCTGTTGGCTAGTTTTGGCAAGCAGGGGAAAGAGCATGCTTTCCTTCTTGCTGGGTGTTCCTCCTTCATATCCCAGCCACTGCTCCGAGAGGCAAAACAGAAGCTGGGAGCTGCCGTACTGTTTATTTCACGAAGTGGCAGATGCTGTCACTTCCTTTCTTACTAAACTTATGGTGGTTTGCGGTAACGTTGACTCTCATAGTGCACTGGTTCCTAGCAGGGTGCAGATGTTTCTTGTCAGCTTTGGCCATCTTTCAGGGCTATAAATATTGCCTTTAATGAAGAGCACTGGTGAAACAGGGTTGTGATTTATGAATGAGGCTCTGCAAGTTGGCATGGCTTTCGAAGCATTTGTTATATGGAAGGCTCCATAGATGTGTTAGCTCACCTGGTTATCCTTTGCTCTTGTCAATTGTTAGAGCTGGGAGTTTGAAACCAGTTGTGCCTAATTTGAGTGGACAAGGCATTGCTTGGGGCGTGTCAGAGGACTCTGGAATTTGCTTTCTTCACAAGTTTGGAGTAGACCAAATTTAGAGAATTTCAGACATTGACTAGTGCTTTTGGAAAAGGCTGCGAAGGCATTTCCCACAAAAACAGTATCAGGAGGGGCTTTTTTTATTTTCTAGAGTAGCTGCTGGTTAGTGATGTTAACGCAGTTGGAATTGTATTGACAGTGTTAACTCCCTACTAGAGCACCTACACTGAGCCCCTTTTGTTGTAGCACTTTATTATTTACACTGAAATAAATGCAAAATCAAATCCCCAGCATGTGTAGGAACAGGTTAGACATCTGTTTTCCCCACATACTTGATAAAAAAAGTTGTACCCACAGTGTGGATGTGTGATACTTTTGAGGTTCTTGCAGCACTAGGAGGATGGAAACAGAGTTGAAGCGGTCAAGTCTCCTTCCTGCAGGAGCACTGCACACCTCCTTCTCTTAAACCATACATGGGAAAAGAGGTAGGGCACAGGTGATGATTTGTGTGGAAGGAGGCATACAAAATAGCAAAGGTTTTTATTTTAAGCTCACAAAGGGTTAATAAGTGGACGTTTCAGTAAATGGCTAGATAATTGTTACTGGAGCACAGCGATGGGTTGTTCTAACTGTGGCTTGCCAAGCCTGAAAATTACAGTGGTGTATGAAACTGTGGTATGTTGAAGTGTTGTGTTTAAAATCATCTTTAACTCATTCCACTCATATCTGCCCTGGACATGACCCCTGCTGATCATTCATCAGCCCTGTGTAAACAAGGATTTAGTGGAAAGAATTTCTGTATAGTGTTTTTTTTGGTTTTTTAATAGAAATGCTGTCACATACACACACATACACAGAGCTGAGGTTTTGCAAGAATTTTCATGCTGGTGTCAGAGAAAAGCTTTTCTGAAGTTAAAAACCTGCCTATGTGCAGGGGTGTGTATGTGGGTGTGCACTTTCTGGTATGGAGGGCTCTTGCCTCTTTGAGGGGAGAGGCAAAGCAGGCACACAGCTCAGCTCAAGCTTTCCTGCTGTAGTAGATGTGGGAGGAATCTATAAATGCATGATTTATGTAAAGTGGCCTGGGATTGCCATGCTGAACATCCTGACTTTGAGCAGCCAGTGAGGGAAATTATTGCCACCACGAGGGAGCTGGAGGAAAGCAAGCAGTTCTCCAGGCTGGCCTGGGTGGCTTGTGTCTCTCTCCCGTTCCCCAAACTGGGTTCCTTGCTCTGAGTCCTGCTTTTTCTAGCAGTGCCTCCCAGCGGGATGCCTGCTGCTCATGGGTGGCACGGAAGCCGCTCAGACTTCTTGACGATGTTATTTTAGATTTGGGGAGTTGTATTGTTTCCAGGACAACTGGGGAAGAATGAGGAAGGGACTTGTGCTGAGTCAGCTTGGAGCTACTGAAACACCCTGGCTTGCTCGCTGCATTTTCCCCTGGAAGATGGCTAATGGCCTACTTTTACAGGGACCCCTTCAAGCTAAGCAAGCAATTTGGTTAAAAAATAGTAGTGCAAGAAGCAAATGAGGAGCCCACGTTGTCAGGTGCAGTTATAGACTGATAACAGCAAACAGCTCTCTGTGAAATGAGTGGACACTTGGCATGCTCAGAAAGTGAGTGCAGGACAGAATGTGTTTCTGGGCTGGAAAGCCCATATTTGGGTCTCCATGTTTAACTCTGTTGTGCTCTTTAAGCCCAGCCAGCAACTCAGCACCACACATCTGCTCGCTCACTCCCCCACCTCCCAGTGGGAAGGGAAGAGAATTAAAAAAAAAAAAAAAAAAAAAAGAGTAAAACTTGTAGGTTGAGATATGAACAATCTAATAACTAAAGTAAAATAAAATACAATAATAATAATAGCAATTTTAATGAAAAGGAATATAATTAAAAAAAAATAAACAACAACCAACCAAAAAACCCCCAAGAAAAGACAAGTGATGCACAATGCAGTTGCTTACCACCTGCTGACCGATGCTCGAGCAGTGACCTGCCCCTCCCAGCCAACTCCCCCCAGTTTATATACTGAGGATGATGTTCTGTGGTATGGAATATCCCTTTGGCTACTTCAGGTCAGCTGTCCTGGCCATGCTCCCTCCCAGCTTCTTGTACACCTGCTTGCTGGCAGAGCATGGCACACTGAAAAATCCTTAACTTAGGATAAGCGCTACTTAGCAACAACTAAAACATCAGTATGTTATCAACATTATTCTCACACTAAATGCAAAACACTGTACCAGCTACTAAGAAGAAAATTAACTCTGTCCCAGCCGAAACCAGGAGAAACTCTCTTAACCTCTGATGACTCCTAAATAAATGTCCCTGTTTAACACAGCTCCTTCAATTAAGTAGAATTTGCTGTATTGTATAATCTTGCCTCTGTACCATTAATTGCCTTCTATTCTAAGAGGAATTAAATTCTTCTTGAAACTGTAATGTCATCTTATTTTTGTTCTTCCCATATTCTTTCTGTCTCATAGCAATGCTGAACTGCAGAATATGGTGTTAGACTCTGCTGCTGCCATGGGGAGCAATGAACTTCAGGAGAAAGATGTCACTGGAGCCCTGGGCCACGATCTCAGCAATGGCAGCAGCAGCAATTTGGAAGCAGCCAGGCGCCTGGCTAAGCGCCTCTACCATCTGGACAGATTCAAACGCTCTGATGTGGCAAAGCATTTGGGTAAAAAGTACGTGCTGGTATGAGGCCTTTGGCCACGTTGTTGTTCTTGCTGGTTCTGGAGGGGTTCACTCTTGAGTGATAATCTTTACTTATTTATTTGTTTGTTTAAAGCAATGAATTCAGCAAGCTTGTGGCCGAAGAATACCTTAAATTTTTTGACTTCACAGGCATGACGCTGGACTACTCGCTTAGGTATGTGGCTGTTTGCAGACCCTATGTTCTTGTTTTAGTAATGGTACTGTTTGCTGTGTTGTCCTGATTGAAGCGGTTGCTCTGTGGGGGCTTAAGAGGGTAAAGCAAGGGATGTGACTGGGTTTTGGGACAGAGCTTTTCTCTTCTGTTTGGCTTGGCATGCTGCTGTACTCAAGAGTGCTACTGGAGCAGTGGCATTTCCTGGAGAGGGAAATCTTTGGGTGGACCTGCTTAGAGATGGTCCTTGATGCAGAGGAGGTAGAGAAAAATGACCAGTCACTTGGTAAACAAGAGACTTGTAGTCTGCCAGGTGCTGCTGGGGAGTGAAGGTGTTGCTCACAGCTGAGCCACGGAGACTTTTTGTCTGATGCCTTTTGGAGCTGCTCTGCCTGGCCGCAGTGCAACAAAGCCAGGGCCAGGGTTTGATGTGGCTCGGCAGCCCTCCTCACCGCGTCCCTCTGAGGCACCCAAAAATGTGCAGAACAGCAAAAGCTTCCATGTGGAAAATGCCATTGAGTTTGGTTGCTGCCAGCGTGGGTGTTTGAAAACCCAGCCCTTCAATTTTCCTTCCTTTTTACACTGGAATTAGGCCTCGACAATGTTTGTTTTCAGCATTTTTTTTTTTTTTTTAGGAGGCAAAACACCAAGTTTGTGTAGCAGTGGACTGTTAGCACAATTGCTGGGGTTCTGGTATTTGAAGGGGTTTAAAGTGAGTTTAAATCATCTGGCTGAGGTTACTCAAGTGGGTTATTGGTTTTTTTCTAACAATACAAACCCAGGAGGTCTGGCAGGCACTTGCCAGTCCCCTTGCAAATGTATTTCCAGGGGGGTTGACTCCAGGAGACTGTGACAGACCCCAGAGAAAGCCCAGAGTCCTGCCTGCTGAGGGTGGTGAAAACAAAATGTGTCTGCGGGAGAGTGAACTGACTGCTCCTGCAGCAGTGGGAGCAGAGCTAGCTGGAGCGCCCACCCGGCACAGGGCAGGAGCAGCCGGGGCGGTGGGAGGTCTGCTGCTCGTTCTGGGTTTTAGTAGCCCTGAAGCATGATGCTAAATATACCCCTCTTTTAAATTGTGAAATCCAACACCTAATTGCTTTGTGGCACATATTTAGGAGGTCTCTGCTCCCAGTAGATCTCCTGTTAATATTAATAGTTGTGACCTTCTCTAAAATATGCCCTGGCTCATGTGGGACTTAGACACGCCAGGGGTTTGCTGAGATTTCAGGAGAAATTGCAGCGACTGCTGGCTGCATGCCCTGAGCAGGGGCTGGGGACAGAGCATTCTCCCAAAGCCTGGGGGAGCCGAGGTGTGCTGCCTCAGGCTCGCAGAGAATGAGAGGTAACCACCCTGTTGCTGCTGGCTTGCTGACAAGCTGTGGTTTGTAACCATTTTGGAGCCCATGGCGGCAGCCCGGACATGCTATCCCCAGGCTGTTGGGAGGCCGATGTGCAGTGCGTATCACCACTGGTTGTTCCTTCATTGTCCTGCTCTGCTTCCACACCCTGGCTCATGCATCTCACATCCTCTGCAGGACCGCAGGAGGGGAGGAGGTGGGACCGCTGCTCCAGCCCCTCTGAGAGTCCATCCTGGCCCTCCTGTGGGCAGAAACTCACCTCTCCAAGGCAGCTTCCAGGGGGGGTAAAGGCGCTGAAGAAGAGGAGAGGGTGTAGGTCAGTGGTGCCTGGCATGGGCAGGGGGTGTTACTGGAAAGAGCCCGAGCTGGAGGAGGAGGAAAGATGGCTAGTTGTCAAAACGTCCCATGGGGGCATGAGGAAGGAAAGGAAGAGAAACCCTGCAAAGGCTCAGTTGTATCTACTTGTGAATTGGATTATTTGCAATATATTACCTATGAAATGAAGTTATTACCAGGCAGATCACACTCTGTATGTGTGCGAGATCGCTGCAAATACAGCCTGTCTCTGACCTTACATCAAAGCGAAAAAATGTACTTTTATTCATCCAGACTAGATAGACGTGAATGTTCCAGCAACATATTCCATGCCTCTTAGACCTGGTGTTAGTTTCAGTCTCATGGGGTATTTAAAAATTGTCTATTAGGCACTCATTTTGTATGGCGTCTTGCTTCAGACCCAGAAGGTTTGTGTTTCCAGGCTTTTCTTGGAAGCATCCTGACAAATGAGCATAGGCTGATACTGCTGAGGTCATCTTTTGGCTCCAGGATGTGGGGATTTTGGGAAGTGCAGAAGTTCTTTGGCTGTGAGGCGAGTTTTCCTAGCAGGAAGAATAGCGGCGTGGTTGAAAGGCGGCATGGTTAAGTGTCAGAGGAAGAGTGGAATATGCATGTGTGTCCCATCTCTTTGCACAGGCTCGCTATCTGTGTCTAATGAGCATGCCCAGGTGTGCACCAGCCCTGTGCCTTCGAATGTCATGAGCAGGAACCCAGGAAGGCCAGGTTGCTCCTCCCGCTGTTGAAGCTTGGTGGGAGATGTTATGACTCTTCTTCCTTCTTCCCCAGATGTGTTCTGCAGGTCAGGTAGTCACGCTGCCCTCTGCAAGGCAACCTTTGTGGTCCTGGGGTGTTCTGATGGGTGACCATCCGGAAGAAGGACCACACATTTGGTGTGGGCTCTGAGTCTGCAGTGCATCTGCTTGACTTCACTGCCTGGAGTAGCTTCTCTGATTTGGATGGGAATACTATTGGGAATACTAAAAGTTAAAAGGTGCAGGGGTGGCAGGCAATTAGAAAAGGACAGAGAACACTCTGGATGTCTGTCATGCATAATCAACACCTGCTCCAGTTCCTTCCCCAAAGAAAAGAAAAATATTAAAAATAAGAACAGCTCTTTCAAATGGTGTAATTGCTTATTAGTTTGTATATTCCATGGCTGAGACCAGTGGTAAATTAACTCCTACTTCATTTACTATAATGTTGGGATTAACTGCACATGGGATAATAACCCATTTTCCTGGAAAGGCTTCTTGGAACCAAATGTCTGGTGTGTGCTTATGTACTTCTTGCTGTGAAGTGTGCTTTGCTCTGTGTGCTGTGTGAGGCAAAAAGAGATTTATGACTTTAATTTCACCTTTTTCACTCCTTTTAGGAGTTTCTTTAAAGCTTTTTCACTTATTGGAGAAACTCAGGAACGAGAGAGAGTTTTAATCCACTTCTCCAGCAGATACCACCAGTGCAACCCAAACACCATTTCTTCTCAAGGTAACTTTGTTTCTGATATGAAGGTCTTGGTTGTCTCCCTCATCCTTCATTCTCGCCTTCAATAGCATGTATGGTGTGAGCCTGGGAACTGAAGGTGTGTAATTGCCGTGCCACGCTTGAGTGTGCCTGTGCTGAGCATTGAAACCCTCCACGTTCTCCACACGTAATTGTGGTAAGGCAGTGAAAAATCTGTATTCATCCCCATCAGGAAAGGTGCTTAGGCCTCCTCAGTGTAAATCCTCAGCTGTAGCATCTCCAGATTTGAATGTCCTCATTGTGGTTTCTGGTCTCGCTGACTTCCACCATGTGTGGGTACCTGTACGCTAGCTACACGCATGTGGATGAAGACAGGTCCCATCTTCAGTGGAAGAGAAGCTGTTCGCTTTCCATGCTCCATTCAGTGCTTGCGTCTCTGCATGCACTGGCAGCAGGCATGCCAGTTCTTGCCAGTTGTGGGGGTGAATTTTGGGTGCTGTATCCAGACCCTGGCATGGTTTCATTGTGACTAGCTAACATCAGCCAGAGTGCTGCCTCCTTGCCAATGTTTTCAGTCATTTTGGAAATGGATGGGGGAAAAAAACAAGCACACAGATCAAACCTGAGAAAGTTGGCATTGGAGAAGAGGACGAAGTGTCCGCTGGCGTAGCTGCTGCGTTCAGCCAGCCGTGCCGGCAGAGGCATGCGGCCCTGACTGCAGTGCAGGCTGATCACACGCTGAGAAAGGGAGGAGGGCAAGAGAGAAAATAAGCACGGGCTAAGCTGTGCTGTTGGTCTCAAGTGTAAGCGAGAAGGAGCTGCTACACTTGGAGGTACTGCCACGCTTCCTTGCCCCTTGCTTTGTGACTTGTCCCCATTGCAGTGAGGTGATGTTTGTCCACTTTGCATTGGTCAGCTTTACTGGCTGGCCTGCCGGGGAGGGGAATAGCAGTAAGACAGGATCTGCTCCCATGCTATCTCTGTCCTCTTTGTAATGCCTTTCTTGTTTTGAGACACCACAGGCCATCAGGCAAAGTAGGTGTGTCACATCCAGACTGAAATAATGACTTGCACATTGATGTGGCAGCCTTACTCTAGTCCAGGGTACAGGAGGGACGTTGCCACTTCTGAGCCTGAGTAAGCATTTGGATTAAAGTGGGTCCTGCAGTCTTTGCCCAGGATTCTACATAATTTTGATGCTGTATTTCTGCTGTCAGTAGTCAAGTGCTACACTGCAGAAATATGGTGGTTGTTCCTTTCAATGGAAATCCAGGATTGCATTTGCCTTTCTCTTTTCCTCTTTCCCTTTTCCATCATCTGGATGCATTTGCAGTTTGCAAATGAGAGGACAGGCTACTCTAAAGAAATGCATAGACCTGAACTGGAGCGCCACAGCCCCAGATTCAAGCTGCTTCAGACTTACTACTGCTAGCGATAATAGTTCTTCTCTCATTTCATGCTCAGCTACAGTTTGGCTACATTGCTTGGGTGCTTGGGCCCGTACGAACATCGTAAGAAAACGTGGTCCTTTCCTTGGGGAACATCTTTTTGTGATGGCTTCATCTGACACAGATTCAAGCCTGTGATAGTCACACTGAGTGTGAGATATATGTATCCTCATCCCCATTCCTCTTCCTTCACAGCACAGAGGGACCTGTCCATAGTCATTATCTGGTCTCGGCTACGACGGTTTTTATGTACATCTCCCTGCAGTGTGTGCAAGTCTGATAAATGACTCTGTGTCTTTATGACACCCCTGTGAGAGCAGGGAAGGTGGCACCATGTGTTTATGAACAAGAGAATGGAGAAAATATTTTTTCTAATGTGTTCCTAACATTTGGAAACTGGCTAGAGGCATTTGGATTTTCAGAGGTGATAAATGGCACCATGGGCACTGTCACCTTTGTCTGGATTTGTGCATAGCCAATACACTTTGGGTATTAAAAGAGGTGCCTGGAAAATGAGGACTATGAAATTGGTATCCTCTTTTGCAAATGATAGTCTATCTTGACTTTCACAAGTCTGCTACAGTGATTCCAGGGATGGAGCTAGGGATATAATCTGTCTCTTCTGGTTCATTGTTGAGGACCTTTGCTACAGGACCACCTTAGAAATTGCTGGACCACTTTCTATCCAATATGGAGCCAAGGCAGCGTAAATAGCTGACTGAAGTTCTCCAAAATTCAGTCTAATTGAGCCCTGAATGAGGAGGGGGCCAGAGGAGGGGGAAAACAGGATACCATGTTGTATCCACTCTGCATGGAAGAATGGGTGTATTTTACTCTTGCCTTTCTGCTCTGAAATAAATGAAGAAGAGGGAGCTGATTCAGGCTGTGGTATTGGTATTAGCAAGCAATGGGTGACAGCATGGTTTCCTGTCTAGTTTGTCTCATCCATGGGTGCTGCAAGATAGTTTTGACAGTCATTAAAAGATGAAAGAAAGGCTGTTCTGGCTTGGCAGCTGTAGGATGACCTCACTGTTCATTTATTTAATTATGTGTATTTCTTGATAAAACAGATTCTTTTTAAGGGAACAGACTCAGTTCAGCTATGAGGCTCAGTTTCAGCTGTTCTTAAAGGTCCAGTCGTGGGTCTGCATGTGACTCTGCTTATGTCTCCTTCTGCAGATGGAGTTCACTGTCTCACGTGTGCCATGATGCTGCTGAACACAGACCTGCATGGCCACGTGAGTATGCACAGCTTTGTTGACTCTGTGCTTGGAGGGGGTGGTCTTCTGGTAGCACAGTTCCCTTGCTGGTGGCCTGCTCCTAAAGCACTCCTGCAGAGAACAAACGGTGAGAAGGCTGCACTCCCAGGCTGTTGTCCTGGGCAGGGCTTTCCGGCATGCCCAGGTCAGTCATACGTAAGCCGGCATTGTGCCTGGCATTGCCATAACGTGTGAGGACGCTCCTTGTCCTCAGGCCCCTGTCTACCTGGTGTGCTTCCCATCCTTCACTGGTTATAGCAGGTGGCCCTGGCCAGGAAGCTGTGGTTGGGATTGGCTTCCCCTTTCCAGGATGTAAAACAATTTGGGAAGGCAAAAGAAAGAAGGGAGGTGAAGAGTTGCTGGGAAGGTCACAAGGGGAAGGTTATGTCTGCAGGCATCCAATTGCAGGGGGCAGATCTGGTGGAACCAGAGTTCTGCTCAGCCAGGTTAATGACAGGTGTGCCCAGGGCCAAGAGAGCAGAGGGGGGATGTGGACATCCTAAGTGGGAGCCCTGTGTTCCTCCACTGCACACCTCTCCCTGCTGCCTACCCGGTGGAAATAATGTGCCAGTTTTAGTCCTCTTTAGTCACACTGGTACAGGGTGCCAGCAGCCCTAGGACATGTATTTCAGCACCCGTGGTGCAGTGTGCCTGCTGTGCATGGTATTGCCCTGCTAACGGAAGGCTTCCTCCATTCTGGAGTCAGGATGGAGAGGGGAAAACACAGGGAGTATGGCATGGTAGCATGCAGGAGCAGTGGCTTCAGCCAGGTCACTTTAGGGCCTCTCTCTGTCTGAGACCCTGCACTGCCAAGGTGGTGGGTTGGGCAGCAGGAGATGGAGACAGACCCAGGGTGCCTCTAAGGGCTGCTTGGCCCCTGTGGGTGCAGCTCTGCGACGGGTGCAGGTAATGAAGCTGAGGCTTGTGTGTGCTTCCCCAGGGGTTTTGACGCCCACATCCCATTAACTGAATGCCTTTGTCTGAAAATTGTAGAAGTGGGGGGGAAGGGACTTGCTAAGATTTTTTTTTTTTCCCTGAAGGCTGAGCCTTCCCTGACAGGGTGAGCTGATGTACGGGAACGTGCCCCAGTGTGCCTCTTGGCATACACTGCTTTTCTTGAGCACACCTGAGACTGCCTGCACAGGTATCCTGCTCCCCAGAGTGATGAGCAGCCCAGGGCACCTGCTCTCCAGCCTGCCTGGCATTGCAGTCCAGGGAGGAGATTAAATGGTTGTGCATCAGCCTGACAGCATTTCCCAATGCTCCCTGTGATGCTTTAGTGGGCCCTACTGTCTTCATTAGGTACTGGAATAAACAATCTGTCTCTGACCCATCATTGATGATGATGATTTGCAGCTGAAGCTAGGATGACTCTGGCTGTTGCAGTGTGTAACTTTGGAGGCTTATCCTGCTGGCAGTCATTAGTGTGGTGTTATGTGTACGCAGCTGTAATGTTTGCCAGACTCCTGCATGTGTCTTTTCTCTGTCTCTCCCTCTCTCCCCGATTTCCTGTAATTTTGGTCTTCCTCTTATCACTTTACATTTTTCCACATAGGTGGTAAGTTGGGCATTTTTGACTTGGAATGCAGCCCCTTGCAGATATACACTACTTGCCTGTTTCCTAGCAAAGATAATGCTCTGACCCATCTTTACCATGGTTCTGCTAGAACAGGAAGCAAATGAGTCACAGGGCTTGTCTACACTGAGCTCCATTTGTTGCTGACATACTGATCATAAGTGTGGACACTTTTATTTCACAATAAGCTCAACTGCTTGTAGGGCTGTAGTGCAGCTGCTCTGCCTTCAGTTCACAGTTTCCCTTAACTCTTGTAGACAAACTCTGACTTATCCCTTCATTTATCCCAGTCTTGCCACATTTCATTCTCTTTTTAACTAACTCATTTTTGCTAGCTGTGTCTTGGAGATGCATGCTTGCTTCTCTGCAGGGTCATCATCACCCAGACTGTGATGCTAGAGACTTTTAAGGTATCTCTAGACTGCAAGGCACATCTTATAGAACCTGTGTGGCACTGTGTGGAGATGTTAGCTTTGGTCCTGGAGCAAAACAGCCACTTAACCTCAGTGGATGAAATGAGCCACACTGTTGTTGGTTTTGGTCAGCATGGGGAAGCTGCAAACTGCTGTGTGGAGGAAACAAACAGAAGCAGGCTAAAGTCTGTCTCAGGGAGGAAGGAAAGCATTTGCAGGTCTCCTAGAACATCTCCAGCCTGTACCCAAAGACTGCAGTTATGAGCTATGTTCTGGAAGCTTAGCAACCAGAGAGCCAGGGTTACAGCCAGACTGTGTTGTCAGGAGCCTTCCTGATGTGGGAAGCAGTGTGTTGTTCAAGTGTTCCTGCCTGCCTTCTTTCTGCTGGTCTGTGCTGGCCACAGGTTGCAGAATCTTCCTTTGTGGCTAGCTGAGGCTGACAGTCAAGGTCTGCTGGTTTTCCATCTCTCCCTGATCATACACTACAGAAGGGAAGTAGAGGATGTGCAGTCCAAGCTGTCATGTGACTGTCACATCAAAGGACCTGTATTACCCAGTGGTGCGCTCGCTTCTTTGGGCTCCACTCCTGTGTTAACTTGGGCTCTTGCTCCTAACCCAAGTCACTGTCTGCACATAAAGCTCTTCCACTGTATTTCTGCAGCCAAGGCATACCCTGACCGTGGAGAAGTCATCTTCACCCCTTTCTCCTGACTGGCAGCAGTGGCATCCCCAAAGATACCGTGGTCATCATGGGGCCCTGTTTTCCCTCTGCCTTTACCATGTTTCACAGCTCATCCCAGGCTGCCACCCTTTCCTCAGAACTCTCTGGGCTCCTTTTTTACCAACTCAGTGTTGTCATTGCTGCCCACTCATAAGGCTCGCCGTGTGCCAAGCGTGGAACTTCTAGCACTCGGGGCACGCACGGGACTGAATACTGACACCTTCTCTGAGGGGTGATGGAGACGTGGAGAGTGTGGATCCAAGACCAGTTTAGGGCAGCCTCAAGCCTCCAAATGGAGCAGTTAGGATCCTACGTGAACATAGCCATTCCTTTCCTGTTTGTGGCTCAGTTGGGCAACTTTCAGTCTGAGAATTAGAGAGAAAGAGAGAAAAGAGAGCAATCATATGGAAATGTCAAGACAGCCTCAGACTGTGAATCAGAAAAGATAATGACTGCTCCTGGGCATCTTACTCAAACTCGGGGCAGTTGCAAATGGAAGAGAACATTGGAAATCATAAGAGAAAGGTCTGGAAAGGGCCTCAGTCAGCTGTTTGCTTATGCCCCACAGCAGACTCAAGCAGAGCTTTTGCATCAGAGGCTGGTAGAACCTCTGGAGACATGGGGGTGTAAGGCACCATGCAGATACCAGGGAGATTTATCATCATCATCTTCATTACCCACCAGTATTTAGCTGTTTTTCTTTTTGGACGGGTATGTGGGACTTGGGGTCCAAATGCACCTTCCCTTTTCTAACTATATTCACACAAGTATGCTTGTCTCTGAGTAATTTTGGGAATGCCTTCTTAGTGCTGCCTGCCTTTGGCTTAAATGGGAGTGGGAAGATGCAGTTAATCGGGTGTTGCTTTTTTATGTAATTTTCCAAAGCAGCATGAATATGAAGCTGTCTTTCTCTGCCATCCCTTCCAGAACATTGGTAAAAAGATGACCTGCCAAGAGTTCATTGCTAACCTCCAGGGGATGAATGATGGCAAAGACTTCCCAAAAGGGCTGTTGAAGGTAAGGAATGATCTGCAGAACATGGGTTTCATTTTTAGTGAGAGGTGGTTCAAAACAGAATGCGCTGCCTGCATTTTCTGAATCTTAACGGTCAAACACAACAAGTGATGGGCACCTTTCTCCTCCCAGAACATATATTATATATACACGGTGTTTATTCTGTTGTTTTCCCTCTTGCCTTCACTTGATTGTGATTGAGACTCTGGGCAGCATGGAGAGGTGAGATTGAACTCCAGCAGGGCCAGCTCCAGAGCTGTGTGTCTTGTAAGCTCATACAGTCACGCTGTCCCGGAGTGCTGTCTGCTGATTAAAGCGGACAGAAGCAGCCAGTTGGTTCTGACTATTGAGTACCTAAGGGCTAATCTTGAGCTCTGTGTATCTGGAAGGCGTTTGTGTTTTTTCATCAAAGGTGCTTTGGGGTTTTCACATTGGAGCAGGAGATGCAATTTCAGATTAGAATGTGTTGTCTGGCACAGGCTGCTTTGCTTCAGGTTTTGTTCATTAAGTTTGTGCCAGGAGTTAAATGTGAAGAACAGGGAAAGAGGCTGAGCAGGACGAATCTTGTTTCATTGTCAATAGTAATGAGACTGTTTCATTTCTCTTTTGTCTGATTGCTGGCGTGAAACAGCAGTCTGTTTGAATGAAGAGAGGAGCACATACACTAGAGTTCATAATACTCTTTTTTGGTAATGGAAATATAAACGAGTGGTTGCTGCATCTGAGAGCTGACCCAAAGCCTACCAAAGTAAATCAAAAGAATTACCATCTCTTTCGTGGGTTTTGTGTCAGGCCTGTTGTGAGATGTGTATGTACCTGCATAGTTACAAGTGGCAGACTTTGTTTTCTAGTATTGGTAGGTTCTTCAGTTCCTCCAGCCTCTTCGGAGAGCTTCTTGTTGGGTTCTCCTGCCTTGGTTCTTACTAAGGAGTTGGGAATATAAGCTCAAGCCCCTTGTTTTTAGATTTAATGTCTTTATTTTTTAATACAGGGTATTAAATGGATAGAGAGTATTCATCTGTCAGCAGCAACACTTAATTTTTATTTTTTTTTTCCCAAGGAATCTCATTTCTCAGTCTCCCATAGAGAGTTGTGTTGAGATTAATTTGAAGGCTAATTACAGCCCTTATTGAATAAATAGGTCTCCAGACTCTGTTTAAATAACCTTCTGAGTGTACTGACGAGAGACTTCCACTGGTGCTCACCTGCTGTTTATTCTTCTGCTGACAGAATTACGCAGTTGGGGCTGTATCTTGGTGTTTAGTGCTGACCTGCTAATGCTAAGGCTGCCTGGCTTTTCACCAGCCCACCCAAAGCAAGGACGAGGGCTCAGGATTTTTTGGATGTAGCAGGATGGAAGAAACCCAGTGCCGGTGTCCTGCCTTGTTTGAGGCTTTCTGCCCTTTTCTGTGTGCTGCCCTGACATCTTGGGGACAGAGGTGGCATGCAGCCTTGGTCTCTCATCTGGCTTGTCTGAAGATTTGCCGATTATCTGCCCGTTGTTGTTTTGATTTATCAGTGGAGGGGAATGGAGCAACTGGCAGTAATTGTGCATTTCAGTAGCTACATCACTTTGTCTGCAGCAGCCACACTGCCACTATTTACGCAATTACAAAGACTTAGCAGAAATTAAATTTGCATTAGTCTCAATAGATTAAATTCAGAGCCCTGCTTCAGCACAGCTCCAAAGTGCATATGGCTTGCTGGTGCATTAGCACCGCCAGCTAAGGAGCATCAATCGGTGAGGCTGCAAGCCATCTCCCTGCGTCCTTCCGCATGAGCCAGGGAGAGGAAGGACCGTTTCCACAGGGTGGCAGTGTGTCCCTGTGGGAGTGAGGTCGCGGGCACCCACCGGTGAGGGGTGTAGAGCCGTGGGGAAGCAAGTGGGCTTTTCTGCCTCTCAAGTCTTTCTGTGTTCCCCTCGTGGCTCTGCTGCAGCCCCGTGTGAAGCTCTGCCAAGCCCCGGAGCACAGCTGAGTGGTGCTGGAGAGGAAAGAAGAGGGGGGGAGACCTTAGCAAGTGCTTATTTCCAGGTAGTGTTCACCCAGGTCTTGGGAAGCTCTCTGTAGCATTTACCATGGTCCCAGTTCACAGAGTCAGGGGTGCAAATACTGCCTGGGCTATCCAGGACGGTCCAGCTGACAGGCAGAATTCAAACGTCAGTCCCATCACCCTTAGTGCTACTGAGCGCAGAGTGTGGCCCTGAGTGTTTGTTTTGCCTGGATAGGAAGATAGCCCTTCAAGGGGCAGACATCGACATGTGAGGAGGGACACTTCTAGCTTCTGTGTGATCAGCCTCAGAAAATGTCTGACTGAGATCTGATTGCACCTTTGCAATCCCATGAGGGAGCCATCTCTTTGTTAATTTTTTTTCCCAACAATAGGGACAATTTGGTAAACACCAGAAGGCCTTCAGGGCATGATTCTCAGTGTGTCACTGACAGTGCTTTCAGAACAGAGATTTTACTGTGGCTAGAGATGGAAATGAGAAATGCTAATATGAACTTGCTCACCTTGTATCCTTCTCTCTGTTCATTAATACTGAAAAGAGTTTTGCTTTTGTACACCCATCTGCACAGAGATTCATCTCTTTTTCTTGTTACTCGTTGCTTTTGTCAGATCTGAGGTTGCTTTTAAAGTTGGGACCCATAAAGGCAAATACACCAAACTGTGATTAAAAGCATAGTTCTCCCCATGGGATCTGCTTGCAGTATTCCTATATTCAGTACTTTGCCAGGAAGGCAGATATATGTACCTTCCCTTTTATTCCATCTTAGCTCCGGTTCGACTGTCTGTCACACATCTCATTAATCTGCCATCGCCTGCTAGTAAAGACTAGACATGGAGACAGTAGCCTGATTTCCAGTTATGTACTGTCAGTGCATGCTGACCTGAGAGCAGTAGTTTGTACTTACTGCAGAGTTCTGTATACCTTCAAACTGGGGCAAATTCCTTGTAAATTAGAACCAGCATCCCAAGCTGTGTTTCTCTTCTCTGGTGTAAATCAGGAGCATCTATCTCTGTGGGTCTGGCTGGTGTAGAAGGTGAGTCAGGTCTGTTAAATCCAGGCAGTTTAAGGCTATTGAAAGCGAAAATCTTCAAAAGCAAGAAAACATTTTGAAACTCCCATCCTTTGACTCTGAGCTCTCACACTCCAAGCACACAAATAATTTTATATTGTATCAAGCTGTGATCAGGCAAGGCGATCCTGAATTTCAGCCTTGATCTTATACTTCCCTGTAGCAAAGGTCCCTTTGTCCTGGTGAGTTCAAGCCCTGGAAGGAGTGCTAAATACCAGGAGATATGACAGCCCATGTCCTAGTCAGTGCAGCGGTACTCTGCTATGGATGGGCTCAGTGCTCGCTCCTAAGGCTGATGGTGAATCACACATTTACCACCATTTACAGGTGGGGACAAGTGAGAGGTTTACTGAGACTGAGAGACAAAGGGACCCAGCTGCAGTGCTCATCTCCTTAGAGCAGATGTACCTGATATCCTGGATTAGCTGCCACAGACCCTTCTGCAGACAATGAGGGAAGCCGGAGGAGAGGTCCAGTACTACCATGACTGAGAGCAAGCAGAACATCAGAAAGAGTTAAAACAACTAAGTCCAACCTGTGGGTTGTTAGCCTAAGAGAATCACGACCAGACCATTGTTCATTTATTCCTGTAGAAAGGGAGGCCATGGCTAGGGTTCCCTTACTTGGAGGAGAAACAAAATCAGTCTCAGGCAATGTCAGGAACCTCATGACTACAGTGTAGGAGCAGTTTATCTGCAGGCTGGTTCCTTCCTCCTCTGCTCACACCAGCTTTAATCTGGTGCAGTGATACCATCTTCACTGATGATACTCTGGGTTTGCATTATGTGACCATAGCTTTCTTCAAAGCTGGGGTTCACAAGATTGTCTGCAATGAGAAGAGGAGGAGATTGGCTTGGGAAGAGCCTAATTTTGGCCATGCACACTTGCTTCATTTCCTACAGGTGGTGTGGTCCCCATGAATAAAGTGCTGGTATAGTGCTGGCCATGTGTCTTTCTCTTGTCACCTTGTGGCAAGGCATGTGCAACTCCGCTCCAGCAAGGTGGCAGTGATGAGACCTTTCTTATGCAAGGAGAGAAAATGCCTGCCCCAGCCCACAGAGAGCCTGCAAGGAGTCACCTCTGAAGAAATGGATCCCTGCTTTTGTTAGGCAGCATCCTGGGAAGTGTACTCTGTCGTTAGGCTGTATGCTGAGTACCACCTGCCTGTATTGTCCTGCATGAGTAAACGTCCTCTGCATCTGTGATGTCCAAGGTACTTCATTCATGGAGTCAAGGGCCACACTCTGGTGTGGGCTAACTCTGGTGGCTGTGCTGTCCCATGACGTGAACACTGGATGCAACAGGGTTGTACCTGGCTGTGTGTGTCGTCTGGTAAGAGGTGGTAGCTCTTTGCTGACCTGTGGTGCTGGCAGGGATCCTCTCTGTCATGCTGAGGGACCTGGGATGCTCTATAGAGTCTTTGCTAGAGCCATCCTGGCAGGGGCTGCTGATGGAGATAAGATACCAGTCCTGTGTAAAAGGTCTGCTTTTTCTCAAAGGCTGTTTTTTGGCTAGGCCTTATCTCCTGGAGACGTAGTGTAATGAAGTGACCAAATTAAGTGGGAGCTGCTGGACTCTTCTGAAGAACCAGTCCTCCTTAATTTCCTAAATGATGTGAATTCTTGATCAGGATTGCTGGGATATGCAATTTCCTCTAGAAGCTGCAAGGTAGGGTTTATCTTATTTTGCTGTCAGTTCCCTGCACTTTAATTAAGGATTTATTTTTATTTTTGGCCACTGTCTTTCTGGCCCCCCCCCCCCGCAAGCCCTCCAAAGCAAACACTCAATTTAAAGAGAATTACTGGCATCTTGCTTCATCCTTTCCAATCATTTCAGGTGTTTAGTGGAGAGAAGGGAGTGAGCATCAGGTGGTTAACTCCTTCCCTACCCCCCCCACCCCCCCCCCATTTACGCAGAGGAAATCACACTAATCAGACTGCTGTGTACACCCTAATTGCTGTCATCCTGCAGTCTATGCATTTCTTCCATTTCAAGGGCGAGGCTCTTCAGCAAGGAATTCCCACCTTCCTGCTACTGCTGAATGGAGCCGGGAGCCTGATGAATTTGGGGAGCTGGGAGCATGTGGCAGCATGCCAGAAGGGCCCCAGGAGGACAACGGTGACTGCTGGAGCACCCTGCAGCTGTGCGTAGAGGAGCGGGGTGGAGGGGTCTCTGCTCCACTAAAGAAGCCAGAGCTCTGCTCAGTTAGAGAGCTTGCCTCCTTGTTTCTCCTCCAAAATGAAGTTTTTCCTGTTAAAAATATTTCGGTTGGGATAATGTTTCTGGGCAGCCATTTTTTATCTGTTTGAAATGAAAGATTTGTTACTGAAGGCCCCTTTCAGCTGCTAGGAGACAACAGAGTCTAATCTGGCAGCATAAAAGTCAGGGAATGCAGGATAAAACCATTAATCCTTGTCTTAAACAGTTGTTTGCGCAAGCATACTTTCCTTTCGCTCTCTGAAGAGCAACAGAGCCATAGTGACTGAAGGGAACACCCGGCTTGTCTTCGCTCCCCTCCCTCCTCAGTGAGGACCTTCCTTCTGTGATAGCCTTTGTTTCCTTTGGCTTGTGATTTTTTTGGATGTTGTCATTTGTCCTGTGTAAGAGTAATAACCTGTTAAAGCATGCCTGTGCAGAAGTGTGAATTAAACCAGGTTATGATGGTGCATGCATTGCTTTGGGTCTCACGAATAATGGAGATCCTGACACCCCCCTGCCCCTTTGAAATGCAAATGTATTTTCTTTTTGCGCTCCAGGAACTTGCTTCAACGCATATAAAGAGAAAAATCTGAAATCTATGCACTTCTCTCAAGTCAAATAAGCCCAGGTATTGTGTCAAGGAAAGCAACATAAGATAACAGCCAAAGCCTAATGCTCTCTCCACCAACTCTCTGTCCCTGAGCAGGGAAAGCAGAACTTTTGAAAGGCTTAAACCATAAAATTTTTTAATGGTGATCCAAGAATAAGGATTCCTCTGCGTGGTCTAGGGATGGTACTAGGGATTGCTTATCTTGCTAGGAAGCAGGCATTTCAGGATGGGCCTGTTTCGGCTTTCATGATCTGCATTTCTTTGAATTGTTTTTGCTCCCCCAACCTTTCATCTCTGCTTTCCAATTGTTATTCAGAAGATCTCACCTAGCCCACCAGGCTTTTGTGTCAGCAAGGAGTGAAACCCAAGCAGAGTCAGCTAAGAATTTCCATTACTACTAGCTGCAATTACGTGGCTCAATACCAGGCTCCTGATGAATGTTTGGGGGGTTAATTTTCATCTGTGGAGGCAAGATCTCTGTAGCGTCTTGTCCAGGTTGATCAGGCAAGTGAATCATTTGATGTTTAGCTCCTCCAGCCTGTTAGATAGCCAAGGCTGTCAGTTGTCCCCTGATTTAACTGAAATGCTTAACAGCTCCCGAGGATGAATGTCACTGTTCAGAGCTTTCCATTTCTTGTGCTGTCACTGTGGAGGATACAGATGGGTAGTCTCCAGGAATCATGCACTCTGCCACTTTAAAGGAGAGATTTTGGGCTCTTTTTGAGCTGGGAAATCTCTAATACAATGTCACACATACATTTTTGTCCCTGTGACATATTACTCCCACCTACATGTAGGTAGAAAACAAATTCTGGAAAACATTCTTTGATCTTCCACCCACTGATCTGCTTGAAATTTAAGTTCTGTGCTGCAACTCAAAGGAAGGAGGAGTAGGAATATAATTTATACCATATTTAAAAAAAAACCCAAAACAACAAAAAAACCAAAACACAACAGAGAAGAGGAGAAAACATTACTTCCACCAGTTTTAATTATTGCTGTATAAATCTTTGGTATTCCTGTCTTCTGTTTGTCACAATACTTTTCAAATGACATTGGACTATTCTCTCTGACCCAGTTACACTGTTTTCTTTCAAGCAAGAGCGCTAGGTTGCTCCTTAAATTTTGATATTTTTTTTTTTTTTGTGTCCTCCTTTCTTGTGATATTAAATGGAACATTTTGTTTCCTTCTGAGGTCATGCTTCCTTGGGTGATGAAGTATTCGTAAGATCCTGGTACAAACAGGGGGTAAATCCAAGCCACCTATTTTTTGCCTTGCTGACAGATAGGTTCTGGCAGGAGTCATGAGGGTTAGGAAAGATTTCTTCTGCTTTTAGGGCAAGACAGCTGGACATCACTCCACAGGTACATGCATTTGTGGAGGAAAGGGATGTCAAAGGTTACGCATATTTTCGCCCCTGGAGCTGCTCCTTCCATGGTGCAATGCTTGCAAGGGCAGGCGGCACCCACATGAAACCCGTGTGGTTCTCAGAATGTCCTTGATTCCCTTTACCCCAACCCTTTCTCTCTCCCCTTCACCCCCCCGTTTTCCCCTTTTCCCACCCTTTCCCCCCCTTTTTTCCCTCCTTTTTCCCCCAATTTTTCCCCCTTCTCCCCCTTCCCCCCTTCAACCCATTCCCTTCCCTTCCCCCCATTTCACTACCCTTTTTTCACCCCTTTCCCCCACCCCCCTTTCTCCTTTTTCTCCCCCTTTCCCCACTTTTGCCCTTTCTTGTCCTCTTTTTTTCCTTTCCCTCCTTTTGCTTTTCCCCTTTTCCTTTTTGTTGTTATTGTGTTTGCTGTCTGAATCAGAGGGAAGCATTGAAGGGTGGTTATTTTTTTATGCACATCTCTGGGGGAGTGCTGGGTGGTGAGGGGTTTATTTTGGTGTTGACTTGAAGTGTGTTCACTGCAGGGACAGAGGCAAGAGTTGTTTGCATGTGATCTGAGAGAGTTGGTACGTTTTGCACCAGTGCTTGGTTCACCTCCCTGTGGGTTTCTGTCGCAGCTGTGCAGAATTTTAGGGTTTTGGTGCTTTTATGGATTTGTTCGAGGTGCTGCTGTTTTCTGTATCTACATTTGGCAGCTTTAACTTAAGGATCTTGGTGGTCCGTGTTAGTTGGTGCCTACTATATGGCTCACGTAATTTCTGCCAGCTCCATTGACAATAGATGATAGTTCCTAAAAGGAGGAATGCAAGAGGAGAAACTTTTTCCCCTGGAGACCATAGTGCTTTGCCAGGAAACGCAACAGCTAGTCTGTAACACAGAGCTGTTTTCAGATATGCTGCGAGGAAAATGAGGATGGGTAATGGCATCTTTTCACTTGCAATGCTCATCGGGCTAAAGGGGGCATGGTTTTTTTGCATCCCTGTTATTATCAAAGAGCTTGTTTTCGTTAAATCTGTGGTCTCCCACCATTCTCAGCAAGGCACTTAGGAGTGGTTTCTTTTGTCTCGGGATGCAGCATGGATCCCAGAGAAGTACAGTGATACCAGGGTTGATTTAGTCTTCCACCAGCCAGCATGGTTCTGTCACTCTGCTCGCTTTTAGAGGCTTACTGATGTAAAAAGTCAGTAGTAATGACTTGTGTCTGTGACCACAAGCCAGCTGGACGTGCTTTTAGCCTGCTTCTCATGTAAAGTAAAACACACAGACTTCACTTGCCCTCATGGGATCATAGGAAGCAATACTTTTGTTTTCCTGGTGCTATGAGTTGATGTGCTTTGCTTTATGGTTGAAGTGGCCTAAGAACACATGCCTATGCAACTACAATAGCCTAGTTGACAGGGGATAGCTTTCTGGGCTGTAGTAATTTGACCGCTTCCCATTGTAAGGATTACTTTCCATATTGTAAGAGAAATCAGAGTCATCCCCAGGGATTCCTTCAGAGCCTACAGCACAGATGTATGTACTACAATATAAACCATGAGAAGATGAAAGATTCTTTCTCAAGGACATCAACAGATGTTTTTTTGCTGGTAAATTCAGATTGGGATAAAACGCAGCATCTCTGTAAATGTTTGGTAATAATGTACTCTAGTTGGTGGAGAGTAGGAGTCTCTCATGGGGAAAACTAGGTGGATAATTTTGGTTGATAATTTTGAAATTTTCTGTCAATATCTGTCATTCTCCCACCATAACTGCTGTTGCCCTGTTAGGGTTCCTGTTCACCTGATGGCTTACGCGTGAAGAAATGAAGTGGTTGCTCTAGTATTTCTGCTCTTTACAGGGATGGCAGTTGGAGACATTTAGATTTAATCTTGATTGTCAGCTCCTCCTGGTCAGCAGACCACAGAAGTCATTATCTTAATATCACAAGAATGTCAGTTCAATAGTGTTACTGTTGATCAGTTGTTGAGCTCTAGTTCTGTAGCCATCGTGTATGAGTAGCTTATCCAGCACAATTAACTTTCCCCTCCCTGTCTGTTTTGGGGAGAAGAAGAAAAGGATGAAGGAAGAAGGAAAGCAATCTTTTGGAAGATTTAATGTTGTTTGTTTAACAAACAATATGTAATAGCAGCATTAAAGAGTGCCGCTTTTCAGTGCTACACAAATATGTTACTGGCTCTTGAGAGTATATTTTAGGTAAATCACATGTGTGTGTTTATGTATTTTGTTGGCTTTTGTTGTTGGTATTTTTGTCACTGGGATCAGGCCTAACTGATGCTATTGGATTCTTGCGGCTTTGTGTGAGGACACTGGAGTTCTTCAAACACGATAATGTGGTTCTTGGGTTTGGTCCCTAAAAGCCAGTATTGAATTTCACTTTGAATTCCACAGCTTTTCTTATTGTGTTGTTAATTTGCTGAATGACATTAGGAGGACCAAGCAAGGACTGAGTACGTTTGGCCTCCCAGGGAAGCTTGACCAGTGGGGGGAAGAGACGGGAGGGAGCTTATTGCACAGTAAGTGGGAATGGCTGCCTGTTTCCTCCATGGGTGATGTAGTCTGCCATAATGCCTATGACAGGTGAAAAGCATTTGGGTGGCTTTAAAAGGGTGAGATGGGAGCAATAGTAGAGACTCTAGTTTTCCCCTCCTGCATCTGTTTTGGCCTGAAGTTTCATATTCTCCTGCTGGTTTATGGTTTGCTCCATAGAGGTGCTGGTAGCGAAGGTCTGTAAATAGGGTCACCATCCTTTTGGTCATCCCAGTGGTGTCACTGGGCTGTTCAGACTAAATACTGAATGAGTATCTGCATTCTGCCCCTTTCCCACCATCTCTTTGCTGGCCCTTGATCAAGGGGAAGATCATGGCTTCCTGACACACATGGAGGGTCCCCTGGGTGTGGACAGCTTTGATTTTTCTGGTATTGTACAGCCATTTCAGCCCTTCTTTAAAAAAATACCTTCTATCCCTCTATTTATGTTAACAACCCACTTCTCCCTCAGAAATCCCTGTTGCTCAGTTACAGACAGAAATCAATCCTGTGTGCATGCTAATTTCTAAAATGGTGGGAGTTCTCTAATGTTGAGGAGTGGTCTTTCCCTAGAAGACGATGGTCACTGTGTACACAGGGCTACTGGCTCAGTCAGGAGTACAAGATTGTATTGTCACTTGCAGATGAAAATCATGGGCAACTGATGAAATCTGAGCTGAACCCCTGAGCTGGAGACATTTAAGGCTTCAAAAGCATGATCTCAGGAGGCTCTCTCTTTTGGAGAGCATGAGCTGAGAAGTGTTTTACATACTCCGCTGGAAAAATAAAGTAAAATTGAACAAGAGGCAGCCTGTCACCCTTGGCTTTTTGGACTGCTGCTTGGTTCCAGCTGAACCAGACCTGTTCCCTCATGAATTAAGGCTCCTGTCCTGCCTGAGGATCTGCTAACATCAGCTCAGAGGATGCTAGGTGGAGAACTGCTGCACTTGGGCAGCAGCGGTTGTGTGGTGCTGTGGGCAACAGAAGAGAAATGTTGCTGTGATTCAGTCTAGCTTGTGTTTAATAATGAAATTGCTCTGTGTAGTTCACATTGGCCTAGGTCTGAGTGTGATATTTAGGGAATATAATTATTTCAGATGTGTTCAGGGTGGTTGGGGAGGTGGCCTTATAAATCCAAGAGCAAGTATAATCTAGGCAGGGGGCTGCTAGGATAGGGAGTGATTTGTGGCCATTTATGTAGCACCTGTTGGGACCTGCTGCTTAGCTCATCTGGAGCTGTTTGATTGCGGTGAAAATTTCCTCTAAGAAGAGATTTTCTTTGAAAAGCTTTTCCGCTAGCAGTGGATAATTTCAGGTGGGTTAAGTAACATAAAACCTTTTCTGGGAAGTGGCATAAGTAACTTAGAGCATGCAGTTGCTTGTTGCCAGAGAAAAAGCGTCCTCTGTTCCTTCATGTGCCCCCTAGTAATGACAGGTTTGTGTAAAAAGGCTAGAGCACACCTGGGATTTTATCGTAAAGTGTGAGGTAGGGGTGGGCTTGCTAGACCTGACTGTTGTGGAAATGAAAATGCATTTTGCTTGTTTGCCGAGTGGGAACAAGTCTGTACCTCAAGGCAGGGCAGAGGCAGGATCTGTGGGGAATCAAAAGTTTCTGACCCCAGGGACGGTTTTTAAATTGATATTTAGGTTCCTTGTTCCCTGTTCACTGACTGTTGTCCTTCAGCACGGTCCGCAACTGCTGCAATCTGTGGGAAGGATTTGCACCTGTAACATCCTTGGGGGTAACGTGAGCGCAGGGTGACTGCTGACCGAAGGGCTGCTGCATACTGGGGAGGAAGGCGTGTCTTTTACGAGCGAAAACGCTCCTAGGACCATAACGTGGCTGTCCGGCCGTTTGCCCACTAAAGACGTAAATCCCTGATTGCGAGAGGCTGGGAAGGTGTAGCCAGGGGAAAAGCCCACTCAATTGATCTGCTTCGTATCTGCTCCTGGGTGCTGTCGTGCAGGTTGACGTAGGGTGAGCAAACTCTTGCTCTGCCTTAACGTGGCTCGGCTGACGCTGAACTCGGGTCTGAATGGGGGCTGGAGGCCCTTCACCCAGCTTTCAGCTGCCCAACGCGTTTCAGCTTGGGACGTTCGCATCAGCGGGCCAGGGCAGCGACCCCTCGTCCCTGGCCGCATGTGCCAACTTGCAGCTGCCTGTGTGTGGTGGTGGGAGGGAGTGGGACGAGGCGCTCTGGTGTCCTCCCAGACCACAACCCAGCTGCTGCCGGCCTTGTCCTGCCTGGTGGGCTGGCAGCACAGGGCAGTCGTTGGAGCTGGTGTTGGCGCGCCACGAGGTGCCCGTGCTGCGCAGCCTTCCAGCGACTCGCGCTCCCTCCGCACACAAGCTCTTTGCCCCTTGTGAGTTTGGGATGATGTCCCCGTTGTCCTCTTCTGCCTGGGTGCTTGCACGAGCTGCTCCACCTGCCCCGGCGGGTGCCGGCAGCTGCCACAGCCCTCGGCCGAGCAGAGATCTCCCTCTCCCATCGGAGCAGGTTGCCATGGCAATGCACGAGTCTGCTGCGCTCTAGGTCTCCGGAGTCAGAAATGATGGTGCTTTTGCAACATTGAGGTAAACATCTCTCTTTTTCCCTTATATAGTGCACCCACCCCTGGTAAGAGCGCCAGCTGCCATTGGTGCCGGCCTACCCTTGCCCACCCTGCGTGGGGGAGAGCGGCTCCGGCCACTGGCAGTGTGCTTGGCCGGCGGGGCCGGCCTCTGGTGGGTTGGAGCCGTGCCTCCGGTGTGCGTGGGCCCATGGCAGTTCCTGCAGGGGAGGAACAGGGTGCCGCTCGCTGGGGAGCAGCATCGCTCGTGGGGTCAGCTGCTGGAGCCTGCGGTTTGCTCGCGGTGGGGGGTACAGCTGCAGCTCTCCTGGATGCCGAGGGGGCTGATGGGTCCCCAGCTGCTTGCTCACAGCGCTGCCATGGGTTTGCAGTGGTCCCCTTGGGAAAGTCATCTCTTTTCCCCTCTTAGAGCATGAAAGTGGTCTTGCTCTCCCTTGCCCTCTGGGAAGGCCCCCCAAGGACTCTGGCTAACAAGTGCAAGTGCTTAAGAGTTGTGGAAATTCGCTGGGGCATCTCGCTGGGGCTTGCCAGAACTTTGTTATGGTGCAGTGGACTTTCACTTGTTTCTCCAGTGCTTTGTGAATCCATTGGTATTTCTCACATCCAGAAGCCTGTAGCTGGCAAGCGACTGAAGACTTTTTACGGTGTCCTTTGTTACTGCAGGCAGTAATGAGCTTGGCAGGCTGTTGCAGGCGGGGAAGCGTGTCTGTGTGAACTGAAGATGAATCTCTTGCTTGATCTGCTGGCATTTGTTCCAGCATCTTTCTCTCCACCTCTCTCCCTCTCGCTGTTAGTGTGTGTACGAAGGGGGAGTCGATGCTGGAGAGGGGAGTGGAGCAGGGGAGGAGTTTCTATCAGCCTCTTCTTTTTCTTTCTTACCACCCCCCCCTCCACTCACCGCCCCCCCTCCCTGTCCAGTGACGTGAGCAATGCCTGGAACAATCAGGCTGGCTCCAAACAGTTTGCCTGAAGATGCTGGAGAAAACAGCCTAGTGTGCTTTAAGCAAACACTGATTGCTTGAGCCTGGGCTCTCCAGACGTAACCTTCTCCAATTCCTCTGCCAGGGATTGGGAAGTGCCATTAGCTTTCTTCTTCCCCATCTCAAACACTCACTTTTGGAAATGATTGGAGTTAACAGTGTTCAGAGCACCAGCAAAGTCCGGGTGAGAGCCACAGGTTCAGTGAAATACTCCCGAGAAGAATCTCTCTGGCGGCAGTCCCATCGGTCAAAATCTATGAAAATCTCCAACTCCTCTGAGTTTTCTACTAAAGAAAGCAAGGTAAATAACTAAATATTCATAGTGTTTCTCTTGGCTAGAAGTGGAGGTCGTGGTGTTGAAAAGGTTACGCTTTGCAGAAATTAAGGGCTCTGGATGATCTGCAGTGATGGCAGAATTGCTGTCAGTTCAGAAAAAAAATCTCTAGGTTTGAGGAGAAACTTGAAGGTGAAAAAGGTCTGGTGTGTGATAGTGATCGGGTCTTAGAGGAATGCCCTGTCACTGAGCTTGGTGCAATAGTAAACAGTGAAAACTTGCTAGTCAGAATGCTAATCGGAGCTCTGCTCTCAGCAAAGATGCCGGAG
Source organism: Astur gentilis (assembly GCF_929443795.1). Taxonomy (NCBI): domain Eukaryota; kingdom Metazoa; phylum Chordata; class Aves; order Accipitriformes; family Accipitridae; genus Astur; species Astur gentilis. Next base: position 35,190,053 of record NC_064919.1, on the reverse strand, counting down.
TTGGCAAGTGATGTCCTTGTGATTATCTGTTTAATGGGAATGGTTTTCTGTAGAAAAATAGTTTTTGCTCCTTCTCTGCAGCTCAGTGGTTTGGTAGGTGTGGCTGCTACGTAAAAAATATCATCTCACTTGCATGCATGATTAACTACTGCCGTCAAGTATTTATTAGGAAGGCATCACTTTTGTGTTTATAGGAATACATCAGTGTATTGTAGCGGTAGCACAGGCTTTGCCCAGCTGCTACAGTGGCTGTGTGCAGCATCTCCTTGCTCAGCCCAGCCCAGTTGTTCGGTTCCTAGGCAAACAACCCCCACTCCATGCAGTATCTCTTCTTTCCTCATTCCTTGCACCCACTCAATAACTGAGAGGCACCTGGGAACTGCTGGCAAGAGCTTTAATAGCCGTCTCCCTCCCAAAGGTGCTTCGTGTCTCTGAGGGTTGGATGAACTTTATGCAGTGACTGAATATGCTTCTAATTTCATTCCTGCTGCACATTGATTCTGCCTTGGGATTAGAAGATATAACCATTTGCAAAAGTGTGTTGAATGAGGGGGAAATATTTTAGAGCATCAGCCAAAGGCATTTAACCATGTCTTGTGTCCATGTGCATACTAACAAGCAGGCACATGCATGGATCTTCCTGTATTGTCCTTTCCCTAAATCTCTTATCTCTCCTGAGAGAAACCTCCTCTGCTATGGTGAAAAGATCCCAGTGCTGCACAGTAGTACCTAGCAGATCACTCTCTGCCAGCTTACAGATTGTATGGTATTTCGGAGCCTCAGCTGCAGAGGTTTCATCACAGAGTAATGCAAATAGAAATAAATGAAGTATTTTATTCAGTCCGATTTCAGAAGCATCCATTTTGAGGGCCTTATTGACCATAACTAAGAAATAGTGTACTGCTAAGGTTGTGGCAGAGAAATAGCATGACCGTTGTTCTCGGGCTGTTGCTGATGCGGTGTCTGCTACTCCAGCAAACACCAAAGTAAAGGCTGCATCTTGCAGGTGCTCTGGGACCCTGCTCTTGTGATCACTTTCACCCTAGGTGTGGGAATAGTTGCGTGGTATTCAGTGGGAGGATTTATGTATGAAAAGTCTCTGCATATGGGGAAACTCAGGTCTTGTGACATTGGGTGAATCACTTCATCTCTGTACCTCTGTTCCCTCTCCCAGGCTTTCTGTCCATTGTGTGTGTATGCATGGTGTAATGTCCTCAGGGCAGGGACTTGCTCCCAGGGATGGTGTCTGACACAGTTAGTTAGCTACTGCAGTAAAGAATGCTCTGTGTTCATCCCTCTGTGGGATTCACATTTCTGCCTCCTGAGTGCTGTAGGTTGTTGTGTTAGATATACCCACTTCTTCTCCTGCCTGGCTTAGTAAGTTGGGAACCATACTGCAGCTTTGTTTTTGTTCGTAGTGTTGTTTACTGTCTTCATACAAAGGTATTTGTATCTGTGGAGCATCTGAGACACGTAAAAGCTGTGTTACAGAGGTCTGAGAAGATCCCTGTGTGCCCATCAGTGATGCCTGCCCACTTGACGAGGCGACAAGCAGCTCTGCCACTGATTAGTCCTGTGATTTTGGCCAGCCCTATTCTTTCTGTATGTCTGTTCCCCCTTCTCTTCTTTGTCTGCCCATCTATTTTGCTCAGAGGTCACTGATTTAGAGAACTGATTTATATTTGAGCTTTAGCTCTTCTGTACTATTGCGTTGGTGGAAGAGACCTGGAAGTTGTTGTCAATGTGTAGTGTGGCAAAGGAGGTCTTTTTATCGGTGTGACCCTCTGTATGTGTGTATATCAACTCTCACGAAATGTCTTCATTTCTAGGCTGGGCTTTCTGGACAGTGGTGCCATGAAGATCCCCTCAAGTCTTGATTTGTAGACTTGTTCTATTCCATATTTCTGTGGCTGTGTTTCCCCCTTTGTGTCTGGACTGCCTTGTATTTTATCTGCTCCCCATACAAAGTAATTACAATGTTCAAGACCTGTTTCTGTGACTGCTTCAGCTGACTTTGGGCAGAAGACAGATTTAACCCGTTTGTGCCTGAGAAACATACTCCTCTGATACTTGGCACTTAAGTGACTCAGCCTATTTTGCTGAGCTAGAGAGTATTATATATCCTCATGCTCTAGCCAGTATGAGCAAAGCACCAACATGGTGCCTGCATATGAGATCTGCTGGCGTCAAAGAAGCTAGGTAGCCCAAGGACATATCATCTCATTGAAAAACATCAGGTAGTGCTTCTGTGCACACGTGTATACGCACCTGCACCTGTACCTATACAGGCTCCACTAGGTGATGCATGTCGTGTGTGTATTATAGGCAGGTGTCACAGCCTCAGGCCAGCAGGAGAACCTGCGAAAGGGATACTGTGAACTGGTGTACCATTGTTCTCTGGAGAGTGGGCTCAAACCCAGGCTGCATGCAAGGTGAGTCAGAGGGCCTTAAGATCGTCTGTGACCCAGCGTGATCAGCAGTCTCTCCTCCTGACAGACTCTTTTCCCACAGCCATGGACTGAATTGCAGAGTGCCAGTGCCTGTCCTGCCTGCAAATGCCCAGGGCCAGTAAAACAGTTTCTGAAATAGGCTGTGTAGGTGCTCCACTATCAAGAAACACTTCTCTAGCCTTTTCTCTGTTCACCCATAATAATTCAGTATGCTGCCTTTACCAGTAACACTGATGAAACACTCCAGCAAGTACAGAACAAATCTTTTCTAGCACCCCCCATGTATCAATTTTACAGAGGACGTGATTCTTGTGTGGCATTAATTTCTTGGCTCTCAGGAGCACCAGCTAACCATATTCTCTGTTTTATGATGATATATCCGGCACAATCTTTCCTTCCTTTTTTCTTTCTCTCCCTCCCCCCCTTCTCCATACAAACCAGATTTTTAACAGAGGAGTTTCTCTTAGCAATGTTCTCCTCCAGTTGGTGACGCACTTGAAATTCCCTGGGTGAAATGATCTCCTTTCCTTCCCTATAAAACATTCCTATCAACCCTATCTCCACCCACACCTAAACAACATTCATCGGTTCCATATGCTGCTGAACAGCTCTGTGCTGTTTTATGAATAATGTATGCCGGCTTGTTAGAAGAATGTTTGTTGTACAAACCAGTGGAATTTGAAATTGAGAGCGATATCAGCAGACGTGCCATGCTGTGCACTAACCAACAGGCTTGGGGTAATACTCTGGCATCCTTGCTGCATCCTTGTTGGAAGGGGGAAAATGCGTGAGACATAGGGGGCATGTGGTCTTTGACCCTGGCAAGTAGCTACAGGCACTCGGTGATGAGAGCCCTTATCCTTGTGTCACCAAGTGTTACAGATCTGTGCATGAGGACAGGAGAAAATGTCAAGATCTGGATTTAGGGGTAGAGTGACAAATACAAGATGGTGAAATGGTGTAGATCTGTATGCAAGCAACAGTTTTGGGGGAAGGTCAACCTTCAGGTAATCATCTAAACAGCAAACTGGGAGTGGTATATAGCAATGTGTCACACCCCATCCAAACCTGGCAGAAGGTAATGACATAGAGACACACTATGGTCCAAAGAATGGGCACAATTAACACCTATCAGGACTGCATGCATACACCTGCGATGTCTGGTATCTGTTGCGTCTGTAACCTGTTTTACTTTTGTAGGGTTCTGCTACTTTTGTTGTTTTTTCTCCCTCCAATAAACCACATATGGTGGGAGCTGCAGCTGGTGCCTGGCTGGCTGCTGTGGTTCCGGGGGCAGAGCCAATGGATCGGTGCTGAGTGACTGGGGGAGATGCTGAACTTCTGACTGAGCACTTCTGACTGCAAAGACTGATCATGTCTTTGCCCAGAGGTCTGACTGGGGCTTCCTTGGCTGCCTGGGATCAACCATGCCGCTATCAGCTGGAGGTGACGAAGAAACGTCCTGAGGCAGGGCTTCTTCTGATGGTGGCTGCAGGGGAGGGTGTCAGGGTCCTGGGTCAGAGACCACAAGTGCATCTCTGTCCTGGGGGCTGCAAAAACCACCCAGGGTATCTCCTGTAATGGTCAGATGGTCATTCCCCAATTACTCCAGAAGTCAGGGTTGTATTGGGTATGAGCAGAGAGCCTGGGAAACAAAAACTGGAGAAGACAGTCTGGGTCATCCCTGCTGGTGCTCTGAACTCAGTTTTGGTTTTGCCTTTTTACCTGCTCACAGCAGGCATTTCTGGCTCGTCGTCTTTGGTGCACAGAGCAGGTATAAGAAATACTGGTGGTGTATTCCTTTACTTCTTGGCAGGCTTTTCTGGATGGGCTAGTGTGTAGAGAAAGTCAGTAGTCCGCTTCAAGAGCTAGCCCTATGTTGCCTTTCGAGGGAAGGGCTCGCACGATGCTCCAGGACCTCTTCAACACCTTGGCACCCTGCTGGCTGGGCTTAGGGGACCCTGTGCCTACTTGTTACATAGATGATTTCCCGAGATGAGTATCTGGGTAACTGGTTACGTCTTTGTCCCTGTGTGCACATCTGGTTGTGCCTTTCTTTTGTTCACTGCTTCTGCATGCAGAGGCTGACTCACAGCACAGCCAGCAGTCGGCAGGTGCTGAGAGCAGCCTGTTTAAATGGGTCCAAAGGTTTGTGCATGTGACAAGGTTTTGAGGGAGGTGAGGATGGTGAGTGACATTTTTATCTTGGCAGCTTTGTAAAATAAACAGGAGTTTTCAGAAGCTTTCCCTGCATGCATAGTTTTGCTTCTCTTTCCAATTGGAATAAAAGTACCAACTGGTGAGCTTGTGAAAATCTGGATTTTTAGTTGACCTGCTTACCAAAGGGAAAATGGGGATGGAATTCAGCAGCTTCTTAAGAGTTACAGGCTTCCACTTGAAAAAGAAAGTGTAAGTTTCTTGCCTAGTTTATGAACAAATACAAACAAATCCCACAAACACATAACACATCCCATTGTCTTTTTGCGCTGCAGTCTGCTAAGGGTCAAATTGGAGTTGTAGGAAACAGCATTAGAGTTGAAATAAGGAGGGTGTCTAGGATGTTGCATGCTATTCTGTTTTATGCAGCAGTTAATTTCTTTTATTCTTCCTTCAAAACTGCATTTGTTTCTCCAGGGAGCTTAGAGCAGCGCTGGGTCCCAGGTGTGGTGGGCCCAGAGATCAGCAATTCTCAGAAGGGGGAAAGCTGTGAGGAGTAGGTTTTTGTGGTCTGGGTAACAGAGCTTAGGAGTTGAAACAGTGAAGTCGGACATTGCCAAGTAGTCAGTAGCTGGGGGTTTGGATGCTGCCTACAGTAGCCTTGGGTGCCAAAAGAGAGAGAAAGTCTCTCCCCTTTCCAAGTGGTATCGGTCCAGCTTGGAAGATAAGACCTGTGCAGTATTCGTTCTGGCATTCCCTGCTGTGGTCCAGCCTCCAGCTTTCTGGCTTAGATAGCAAATTTGCCAAGCACTTCCCAGGCTAACAGGTGAGAAGCTGTAGTTGTTGTCAAATTGTAAGAGTGCTTTAAATCAGAGCTTTTTGTTTGTTTGTTTTTGTTTTCCCAGAGAGAAAACATGAGTTAATAAAAACTGTCCTTGCGACTAGTTAAGTATGGTGAAAGTCATGTCCCCGCCATAATCTCTGATCAGCTTTGTTGCAATTTAGTGAAGCATTTAACTGCTTGCCTCCAATTTTGTTTGATTTAATCATACTCTGGAGAAATGTGTGCTGAAAAGAGCTGCTGTCTGAATCAGGGCCTTGGGAAACAACTATGAAATAAATGATACAGCAGCTGCTGGGCTGTACATGTCTGTGACTGGCTGCAAAACATGGGAGGAGGAAATTTTTCTTCTCCAGATCATGTGAAAGCCTGGTAGACATCAGGAAAATGTTAAAGCATAAATTGCCTTGGAGAAGGAACATAAAGCAGCTCTAAAAGGCTGGTGAGTCTGGTGGTGAGGGCGCAACCTGGCAGCAGTCTCTGCCAAAGAGGTGGGTTGGGGGTCAGGCATGAGAACTCATGCATCTCCATCATTTGGGAGGTCTACTCACTGAAGCCTCACTGAACTTGCTTGGTAGGCACACTGAACATGCCCTGTACACAGCTGCTGGGGCTGTGGATACTCTCTAGGGTTTTCTTTCATTTTTGTAAATAGCAGAGACTTTCTGAGAGGCTATATTTGATGCTCTATGGGGGACACTGTGTCTTCGTCAGATGTATGCCATGTGACTGGGTTGGTGTCTGTTATGGTGTCTGTTACTCCCTAAAGAAGGAAGATGGAGTCTGGCTCATTAGTAAAGATCGGGAGGAACACATGTCATTTTCCACAAGGCAAAAGCCTGGGGCATTTGTTGTTCCAGCACCAATCTGGAGTGCTGCTTTTGTGTGTCCTGCTCTTTGGCTGTGGTGATCCCTAGAGACTTCCTTATCAGCAAAATCCCATAAAAAGCAGTAGTGCCCAGGGCAGGTGTTAATTTTCAGAGGTCCTGACCCAATCTTATAGGCATTTGAGCCAGAGAGCAGCAAAAGGCGTTTCTGATACCCTAGGCCATGTTTTTGCAGTGTTTCAAAAGCTCATCCAACCAGCTGGGGAAAAAAAAGCTGTTTCTGAAAAAAAATGGGGAGGCAACTGGGGACAAAACACAGCCTCTTTGCCTTTTATTTGGAAGTACCTTTCTGGCTCAAAATGTAAGAGAATATTTTAATGATAGCAAGAAAAGGACAAGTCAAAGAATAAGAGGGGGGCTTTGGCCAAATCATTAGAAACATAGTGGCTTCTAATAGAAAATATTGGGTGACCCCAGGGAATCAGTGTCAGCATCAGCTTGTGCAGAAAAATGGAGGTGCATCTAATTCTGCTGGACTGCTGGCTGCATGGTAGAAGAAATGTTAGCCCCTTCTTTTGCTTTTTTCCTCCGCGGTGGTCTTAAAATCTCTTCATAGCTCTCACCTGAAAATTAAGCAAAGTGCCTACAAACTGCCAGCAATGCCCTTTCCTTCACCTTTCACCATTTGCCTTTGGATCAGAGCTCCTTCTACAAGTTTGGGAAAGATAGGATATATGGAAATACACAGTGAAAACTCCAGAGTTGGAAATATTTCATTATATTGCTGTGAGTAGCACAGTAAACCCCTGTTAGCAGTGGGGACCTCTCTCTCCTAGATTAGTATAAGTAGGATGTGGGACAATTTCTCCTGGAGGTTGTATCTGTTATGTTGCTCTGAGAAACCTGCTTTTATGGTACGCTGTGACTAAAAGTTGCTGCCTGTATAGCATCAGCATGAGGCGAGTTGCACCAGTATGTTTGACCTGCTTGTGTATGGTTCAGCTGAGCCAGATTTTCACAGAGCTGAATGTTAAGGATCTTCAAATAGACCATGCAAGATTCAGAAAGGAGCCAGTGGATCACAGGACGAGCAGTGGGATATGCTCATGTGATTCTCGTTGCAAGTTCATCTGTGGCATATGCACAAGACTAGTTTCAACTCTTTAGTTTTCCAAATTATTTTTGTTTTGGGTCAGAGTTAAAGCTATTTAAATGCTAATGTTTCTGTTGAGCTTGTCATAGCTATTATAGTATGTGATTTTCAGGCTTGTTCATACTTGATGTGCTACTTTTTGGTACTCATGTGCATCAACAGTTCTACACGTTAACATATTTTGAGGCTGTGTAGGAGTTATGTGCCAGAGGGAGTAAATCTAGCTATGTATATAAGGTAAATTACAAATGTGGATTATAAGTGCGAGAAGCAGGGACATTCCATACCAAAATACTTCACTTGAGTCAAGTGGCCTATTTGAAGAACTCCATTAGCTTGTAGTAATAGCAGGCATTTATCCATTGTATGCATCAGCTACTGGAGCGCTTACTCAAGTGATGCACCTAAAGAGTTCCATCCCAACTGTCTAATATCTACGCGGGCTTAAGTCAACCTCCAGACCCTTTTCTTTGCAGGCTGGTATCAACAACAGAACTGTGACCTTTGGTGTCAAACCTGCTGGCATCTTTCCTATGAATTGAAAGAGTAACGATGTTAGCAGGCAGCAGTCCAAGACGTTGATTTTCAAGCATGAAAGCTACGAAAGCTGCCTATCATTTATTTTCCGTTTTGCACTTAGAAACAGAACATGTTTATGTTTGGGTGTGTGCCTGGAAAGCATTCAGGTGTCTGTGAGGCTCTGTGGCTTTGGACAGCTGTTCTGGCGTAGTTTTACAGGTAAAACCTGTATGGTACAATCTTGGCCCCATTAAAGTCAGTGACAAAACGATCTCACTGACTATCAGGAATTAAATTGGACCTTGAATTTCAAGGCTGTAGTCTCGTGGTTCCTGCAAAATTATCAGGGTTATTTTTAAAAATCCCAAACTATAAAGCCCAAAAACCTGCTTGAGAAAATGACTGTAATCTGAAGCCCTGCATTCTGATATTTTTTCCTTAGATGAGATTTCTGCTCAAGACTTTTGTGTTACCATGAGCAGATAACAGTAATTCCTTGATCAGAGACAGCTCGCTTGCTGATATTGGTTAGGTAATTTTCCTCATCATATTAATGTATGTGTAGCAGGGGTCAAACAATAATCCCATCTCATTTCTCTCCCTTTGCAGGCTCTCTACAATTCAATCAAGAATGAGAAGCTGGAATGGGCCGTGTAAGTATACTGCACAGAAATTAAGAGTTTAAAAATAGTACCTGTGTAGTAATCTGTTTATACGTCCTGTGTCACCATCTGAGTGAGCTCCAAAGCCTGCAGAAGGTAGCCGGTGTACGTAATGAGTGTGCTTTTCTATGAATGAACAACTTGGCAATACAGCCTCATCTGTTTCTCCAGCAAGGGGAGTTGTTAATGATGGGAGCCAACTGCATTTGTAAGGAAAGAGGACATTTCATTTAGTAGGAAACTTCAGCCTGAAAAGAGAGAAATTAAATCCTCCAATGTTCTATGACTGCATAAATAAAACAGAAGTTGACTTCTCCCTTTATCTTTCAGTACATTGTGTCAGAACCACTGAATAGAAACACACGTCTTGGATTGAGTTTCCTGCTGTTGGTTTATTGCCTTGGTTTGTCTCCTGATTAACTATGGATAACTTGACAACAACCTAATATGAAAGATGATAAATTGGACAAAGTCTGATATCCCCCCATCCTTAGCTGCTTTCGACAGGCTGACACTTGTTAACTACAGAGATACTGCAGACAAGAAAAAGCTTCAATTTCTGATCTTGTTAAATTGACGTTTCTCTACGCTTAGGTTTCATGTGCTCTAGGTATGCCAGCAAAAAGTGGCAGGGTCTGCTTTAGATTTTGCCACTTGCAAAACAGTGGGTTTTGGTGTGAAATAAAAGAATTATGTCTTTTATCTATTTTGGCTGTACAAGATGTTTACCTGCATGGATTTACTTATCTGAAACCTCACCTTCTTGAGAACAATATATGTCTGGGATGCATGCTCCTGTAGCTTTTGTGCTAGAAGTCCTAACAACTGCATAGATCTTGCAGGTCCATTGGCTTCTGATCTTCCTTGGTTTAAGTTCATCATCTGCAAATGAATTTCTTGTCAGGGTGTGCAACCTCCCTTACAAGGGCTGCTGGTCCCAACTGGGATTGCAGCCCCTGTTCAGAAGTGTGTTAGATAATGTCAGAGTAGTGAGGAAGGTGTGCTGCTAAGGGGAATCACCAAGAAGTGCCATCTCTGATGAGCTTCATAAGAAGCGCAGTGGGAGACGTTTTCCCAGACTGTGGTTTGGACCTGGAATACGCTGTGTGAATCTTACCTGTCACAACACCTGAGCTGTTTGGAAGACACTCTCTCACAGGTACTTTAGACCCAGCAGAGTCCTTTATGTGACTTTCTCAATGTCAGAATTTTCTTCCAGCTCTTGCCAAGAGACCATACCGTATCTAATACACTTGGGCAGCCTCCAGGTGGGAACGGGCTCATGCCTGGCTCTGCTCCCATAAGCTTCAGTCGAGGTGATTTATGAGATAGCTTGCTCCTGTATAGGTAGTAACTGCTTTGGCATTTACATAGTCCAGTCCATGTCTCTTGCTAATTAATTATTTGGGGAAGAATTACAAGCAGGCTCGAAGAGGGAGAAATCAGAATCCTTCTTAAATAAGGCTTTGGGATGTGGGTGTAAAGCCACCTTCTCCGAGCAGAATGCTCACAGGCACCAATTGTCCATTCCAATCTGAAACTCAGACAGGTAGCTGGGACTGATGTGGCAATTACTTTCCATGCTGAGAAACAAAGCTCATTCTGGGCATAGTCAAAGAGGTTGTGCCTTTACCTTTAGGGCTGAGAGTGCTGGCTGGAAGACGGCGCGTGAACATGTCTCTCCTCACTTTTACAGAGAAGTGTGATTGGTGTAATCACCCCAAGGAGCCTCGGGACTGCCTGAGCTAGAGGGAGGAGGCACATCACTCTTGCTCTGCTGTTGTGATCTGCAGAGAAGGATGGATAGGAAGGGAACGTGGTCAGTTTTGCTGTGATGGGACTGACAAAGATCCTCTCTCCTATCTAAAGAGTGTGTCTTTGCTTCCCTGATGCATTTGCCAGGGCAAGAAGTGGGAGGTAAGGCAAAGGTGGAAATAGGGCTGCAAAACCCAGCATAAGCTCCCTCACGATGCTGGCATGTTGAAGGAATGCCTTTCCTTGAGCCAGAATCCCTTTGAGGATCTAAGACTCTCTCTTATGAGCTAAGCAACAGTTTTAAGAGCTGCTCTGGCAGCACATTATTTGGTGGATTAATGACTGGCAAGCAGTAAGTCCATAGGCAGGGGAGGGGAACAGCGATGCGTAAGATGGGGGAAGACTGCTGAATGATTCTTATCTTAGTAGTTCTGCGCTAGGTGTGTCATCGTCCTAAATGGTTTGCTGTCCATTTCCAATAGAATTATAGTCTGATCCAAAGCCCACAGAATGAAGAGGCTACTATTCACTCCAATTTTGTAGTCCAGAGAAGTGGTACCTTAATCAGCAGATGTGCTCCAGAGACTTTCGGTAAGAGTACTCGTTTATCCTTTATGAACAGGGAAGCACGAGTACGGCTCTGGAAGGGAGAATTGCATTACGGTTCTTTTTCTGCTTTAGTTCCAGGTTCAAGTTCTTCAAAAGGTTAAAAGTGAATGACATACTATGATCTGTAAAATAAACAGATCTGGCAAGGAATTTACCCTGAGCTGGTCAATGTGGGATCCTGAATGCGCACTCCTACTCCACGCTGCACACACACCCCACCCCACCCCCCCACTCCCCAAATATTTTGGTTACTTTTCATAATAGAACTGCCAGAAAACGTTCTGCTGTTTACTTGGCTTGCCATTTACTTTGCTTGCCATTTCGTCTTGCCTATCTTCATGTTCAGTGTCCTGGGAGAAAAGAGAAATGCAGTATGGGAAAACCTAACAATCAGAAATAAGATTATTCTGTCTTTTGTCCCATTCCATATTTCATCTCTACTGCTTACAGTTCTAGATCTCTCCTGTCTCTTGGACGGTAGGTCTTTTCTTTGAACAGCAAGCAAAGCACTAAGTAGTGATTGGACCTCACTTAAGTCATTGGCAGAAGTTGCTACTGACTGCAGTGAAGCCATGTGCTGTTTCATCCAGTTAGTCCAATGCATTCCGTTTTCAGTGTGCTGAGGTCACTGGAACCACCCCAGGAGTACATGTAGCCCTGATAATTGTGTCATTATTTCTCATACAGCTTAAATTTTCCTGAGGGATTTGATATTTCCATGAGATTTTTTTCATACTTGAATGGTAAACTTGTTCTTTAATGCTGGCATCACCTGTGAGATGAAATGAATTCAAGATACTGTGAACATGAGTGGTGAGATTTGCTTAGTCAGAAAAGGGAGCACTGAGGAGAGGGACCCGAGTGTGGTTTTTTCAGTGTGTAAAGGCTGTCGCAGAGGAGAAGGGTGTGAATTATTCTTCACACCCATTGTGGATGGGCTTAAATTTGAAACAAGGGAAGTTTGGGTTCAACATTAAAAAAAGGTTTCTAGCAGTAAGCCTTTTAAACCAGGGCATAGGTTTGCCTGGACAAGCTATGAAAGTGCTTTCACTAGAGGTTTTTGTGAACTGGTTACTCTGTCCAGAATGGGTTAGGAAGAGTGGATCCAGCCTTAGAGGTAAAGAGATGGATTAGCTGGTCTCTTAACATCCCTTCGGTCCCAGGTTTTGTAGATGTTTCTCATCCTTTGGTTTTTGCACTGATCATCGTCAGCTTTAAACTGAAAAAAAATCTATTTGATTTCAAAGGCACCAGAGCTAAATGTGTTTTATTTGCATGATGTCTACGTGGAAATGTGGTGGTGAACGTTCTTGTTCTTCATTGTTTGTGATATTATATTTGCTTCCTATTGAAGGTGATAGAGATAATAAAAAAATCATCTTAAAATAGAATGGTGATCTAGAATTAACACACGAAACCCCAAAGCACTGCCTACAAAATTGCAAAAACCAAACAGCTGCATTTGAGCCAGTTGTATCCTGAAAGCTTTCTCTCAGCAGGAGAGTGTTGTTTGCAGGAGGATCATTTGTTTTTTGACTAGTTGATGATAAAATTTTCTTTCCAAGGAAGTTTAGACATGGACATGGTATATTCTTTTTTGTTTTTCTGGACTGCACTGAAAAATCATCTCTTTCCAGCCAAACCAAAATAGGTCTTTGAGGCAGTGGTGGTGGGAAAGGTTTGCTGCCAATTCCTTTCTGTGTTTCGTGCAGCAAACTGTGACACCGAGACTGGGGTGGTTATATAGATGTCTGTGCTGAAGCTCACCTTTTTCTGGGTCAAACCGAGAAATCTCTCCCCATTATAATTAACTCCTCATATCCCAAGTTCTAAGGTATTTCGTGTTTACAACTTCATGATTGGTTTTAGAGAGGGGTGAGGTAGTAATCACCAGGCTCTCCTTTCTTCTCTCTTCCCTTTGGGAAAGATTTCTCTCCACTGGTTTCTCAGTTCAATTTCCTAATATGGATGCCAGCAGTTCCACAGATTCATATAATTATATGGTACAAATATGAATATTTTTTTTACAATGCCAATTTTTTAAATGGATAAACTCAGCCTTTTGCCATGTCATGTAAGTTTTCTATTTGAACAAATGCAGAAACAAAGCAGACTTTTAAAAATGAAGGGCTTGACCCTGTCTTTCCAGCTTAGTGAGTTCGAAGTTTTCCAAGGCAGAGCCTCAAATCAGACCATAAAGCTTACAGAAATGTTTTTGTTACTGAGAGAACTGAAAGGTGGTTTTCTTCCAGAAGACAAAAATGGGACTTTCTTGGATAGGGTCTTTTTGGGGAGAGGCAAAAATATATTTCTTCACCAAAATGGCAACATCTGCATGTTCTTTAAATGTGTGTGCTTAAGAATAAGAGGCAAACTCTTTCTTGTTGTCAGTGATCACGCATTTGGGAAGGAGAACATTGCTGTTTCAATGCTGTGTGTTCAAGTGATAGAGTGAGCAGATCCTGGCTTTGGCATGCTGGTGTCATGGGCAGCCAGTACCCTGGTCACTGCTCTAGCTGCAGGTCCTTTTCCAAAGAGACAAGCTAAGGGAGGTAGAATTGAAGCTCCTTGTTTTGGGAAGCCTTGCAAATATCACATGCCATAAGCAGAGTCTTGGAGAAACTCTACAGGTGGTAGGCTTCTCCTGTCACCAGTACACTGCAGAGCAGAGATACTAGTAGGTCCCACTTTCTGTGGATGGAAAGTGGGACCTACAAGAGGGTTCATAGCCATCAACCCCTTTCAGTCATCAGAGAGGGGTCACCAGAGGGATTGCTTCCAGACCCAGCACCAGGAATGATGTCCCTCTGCTGATCAAAGACAGAAAATCTCTTAAGACTTCTGCAAAGCTAAGTGGACCCTCATGATGTTGTTTTGCTACTGAAAGTTGTGTTGGCATCAATGTGGGGTTTTTTCCCCCAAGGGATAAAGGATTGTGCTATTTCCTGTACCAAATGGAAAGGAGAGGCACTAAGCCTGCCCCTGACAAGGATCTAAGCTCTGCCTGCGTGACCATAGATCCATACCTGCACAGAGACACCACCCGCTGACTCTTACCCCCACATCACTGGAGGTCCTTCACGCTCTGGATGTGACAGGACTTGAATCATCTGTGAGGGCCATCTGAGGATGAAGAAGTAGTTGCATCCCCCACAGGCTAGGGTTTCAAACAAAGATTCGTTTTCAAGTGTATGTATCCAGAGGCCAGCTGAATTTTCTGCAGCTCTTCCTTCTTGCAACCGTACCCCAAGGGCTGGTGAGGAGTAAGCTTGTAAGGTTTGGTCTTTGGAAGATCTCGCGATGTCACGGAAAGATGGAGGGTTAGTCGCAGCCCTATGACGCATCTGTAATCCCGCCTACCCTTGTTAGTATAAAAGGAATTAACTGCGCAATAGAAGGCAGAAGTTGGCGCTCACACTGTGTGTGTTATCTGTCTCTTCCCCTGGTCCGGGCCGACCAGTGATCTAATCATGGCATCTTGATATGTAGCGAACGCTACATAAGCTTATGTTGTTACATCCTTGATAAAGCCCATCTAGGACCTATCTATTCAGCCAGCTTTGGAGGTACATAAGCAAAGGCTAATACCTAAACTGTTTTGCTACTTTGAAACTCCTAATCATCCTACTTTCTTCCTATGCTTGACCACTGTCGTGGTTTCAGCCCGGCCGGTAACAAAGGACCACGCAGCCGCTCGCTCACTCCTCCGCCCCCCTCCGGTGGGATGGGGAGGAGACGGAGGAGAGAAAAGAAAAAAAACCCTGGAACCTCGAGGGTTGAGATAAAGGCAGTTTACTGGGACAAACACAAAGAGATTACAACAACAACAACGGCACTAATGAAAAAGTATACAAAAAGAGTGATGCACAGTGCAACTGCTCACCACCCGGGACCCGACGCTCGGCCACTTCCCCCACCGAAAAACAGAGACCACCCCCGGCCCGCTCCCCATTTATATACTGGGCAGGATGTCCCATGGTATGGAATAGCTCCTTGGCTAGTTCAGGTCAGCTGCCCCGGCTATGCCCCCACCTCCCAGGTTCCTGTAAAAATTAACTCTATCCCAGCTGAACCCAGGACATTATCCACCCCTTATTCTATACCATCTACATCATGCCCAGATCTTACATTTTTTTTCCAATCAACCACTACAACTTTCCTTGTCTTATATATAAGTATATGGACTCCACCCCCTGACCTCGCACACACACACACGGTGTTCCTTTAGCCTATGGGCTATCCCTCTAATGTGTCCATCGATTTTGGGGCTCTATCTGTTGTAACAGTTCTTCAGGATAAGAGAGAGATGGTGTGAGATGTTGGGTTGTTGTACGCTGCCTCTGGAACTTGTGGCTAGTACATTTGGTGTAACTCATGCCCCTGGTCTGCAGGTCGAAGATGTTGATCTTGAGGAAATTGGTGGGTGCCAGTTCAAGTTCTATCGCTGTTGTACTTGGCTCAGTTTCAAAAGTCCATCCTGTAGTCATTTGGATAATTCTCACAATAATACCCTTGATATGGCATATAGACACTATAGATACAATGACATGCATTGGCAGGTTATTTAGCAGTTAAATATCATACAGCCCAATTCACTGGCTGTTCTCTCCCAAAATCAAATCTCCCTGAGGTACACATCGAACCTCCCCATCCTTCTGCATCACCCACCAGGTGTACCCAGGTCCTTGAGCAAAAACAACCCCTTGAATGGGTTTGCTTCTGCTTGAGGGAGGACTAACCCAGACTGTCTTTCCTAACATACTCCTCATGCGCACTACAGGGACTTTATCCCCTTCTACAGTATGTGGAACTCTTGGTTGGGCGGGGCCAGCCCGATTGGCGGATCCTCTAGTATTAACTAACCGGGTGGCTTTTGCTAAATGTGTATCCCAGTGCTTGAAAGTTCCACCCCCCATCGCTCTCAATGTAGTTTTCAGCAGTCCATTGTACCGTTCAATTTTTCCGGAGGCTGGTGCCTGATAAGGGATGTGATACACCCACTCAATGCCATGTTCTTTGGCCCAGGTGTCTACGAGGTTGTTTTGGAAGTGAGTCCCGTTGTCCGACTCGATTCTTTCTGGGGTGCCGTGTTGCCATAAAATTTTCTCTTCAAGGCCCAGGATAGTGTTCTGGGCAGTGGCATGGGACACAGGATATGTTTCCAGCCATCCAGTGGTTACTTCCACCATTGTAAGCACATGGCACTTGCCTTGGCGTGTTCGTGGGAGTGTGATATAGTCAATCTGCCAGGCCTCCCACTGTTTATATTTCAGCCATCGCCCTCCATGCGACAGGGGGTTTTGCCGCTTGGCTTGCTTAATTGCAGCACATGTTTCACATTCATGGATGACCTGTGCGATAGTGTCCATGGTCAAGTCCACCCCTCGATCTCGAGCCCATCTATATGTTGCATCTCTTCCCTGATGGCCTGAGGTATCGTGGGCCCACTGAGCCATAAATAGCTCACCCCTACGTTGCCAGTCCAGGTCCACCTGAGACACTTCAATCTTGGCGGCCTGATCTGCCTGGTGGTTGTTTTGATGTTCTTCAGTGGCTCGACTCTTGGGTACATGAGCATCTACGTGACGTACTTTTACCACTAGCTTCTCTATCCGAACAGTGATATCTTGCCACAGTGCGGCAGCCCAGATGGGTTTACCTCTGCGCTGCCAATTGCCCTTCTTCCATTGCTGTAGCCACCCCCATAGGGCATTTGCCACCATCCATGAGTCAGTATAGAGATAGAGCACTGGCCACTTTTCTCTTTCAGCAATGTCTAACGCTAGCTGGATGGCTTTCACCTCTGCAAACTGACTCGATTCACCTTCTCCTTCAGCAGTTTCTGCGACTAGTCGTGTAGGACTCCATACAGCAGCCTTCCACCTTCGATGTTTTCCCACAATGCGACAGGACCCATCAGTGAACAGGGCATATTGCCTCTCATTTTCTGGCAGTTTATTATACAGCGGGGCTTCTTCGGCCCGTGTCACCTCTTTCTCTGGCGACATTCCAAAATCTTTGCCTTCTGGCCAGTCCGTGATAACTTCTAACATTCCTGGGCGACCGGGGTTTCCTATGCGAGCTCGCTGTGTGATCAGTGCGATCCACTTACTCCACGTGGCGTCAGTCGCGTGATGCGTAGAGGAAACTTTCCCTTTGAACATCCAGCCCAGCACTGGCAGTCGAGGTGCTAAGAAGAGCTGTGTTTCAGTACCAACCACTTCTGAGGCGGCTCGAACTCCTTCATATGCTGCCAAGATCTCTTTTTCAGTTGGAGTATAGCGAGCCTCGGATCCTCGATATCCCCGACTCCAAAACCCCAGAGGTCGGCCACGGGTCTCCCCAGGTGCTTTCTGCCAAAGGCTCCAGGTAGGGCCATTCTCCCCAGCTGCAGCGTAGAGCATATTTTTAATATCTTGTCCTGTCCGGACTGGCCCAAGAGCTACTGCGTGAACAATCTCCTGCTTAATCTGTTCAAAGGCTTGTCGTTGCTCAGGCCCCCATTTATAATTGTTCTTCTTCCGAGTAACTTGGTAGAGAGGGCTTACAATTTGACTGTAATTTGGAATATGCATTCTCCAAAAACCCACAACACCTAAGAAAGCTTGTGTTTCCTTTTTATTAGTCGGTGAGGACATAGCTGCTATTTTGTTGATGACGTCCACAGGGATCTGACGACGCCCATCTTGCCATTTTACTCCTAAGAACTGGATCTCCTGCGCAGGTCCCTTGACCTTACTTTCTTTTATGGCAAAACCAGCCTTCAAAAGGATTTGGATTATTTTCTTCCCTTTCTCAAAAACTTCTTCTGCCGTGTTGCCCCATACAATGATGATGTCATCAATATATTGCAGGTGCTCTGGAGCTTCACCTTTTTCTAGTGCAGCCTGGATCAGTCCATGACAAATGGTGGGGCTGTGTTTCCACCCCTGGGGCAGTCGATTCCAGGTGTACTGGACGCCCCTCCAAGTGAAAGCAAACTGAGGCCTGCACTCCGCTGCCAAAGGAATGGAGAAAAATGCATTAGCAATGTCAATTGTGGCATACCACTTAGCTGCCTTTGATTCCAGTTCATATTGAAGCTCTAACATATCTGGCACAGCAGCGCTCAGCGGTGGCGTGACTTCATTCAGCCCACGATAATCTACTGTTAGTCGCCATTCCCCACTGGATTTCTGCACGGGCCATATGGGACCATTAAAGGGTGAGTGAGTCTTGCTGATCACTCCTTGGCTCTCCAGTTGGCAAATCAGCTTATGGATTGGGATCAGGGAGTCTCGGTTGGTGCAATATTGTCGCCGGTGCACCGTCGTGGTAGCAATTGGCACCTGTTGTTCTTCAACCTTCAGCAACCCCACAACCGAAGGGTCTTGGGAGAGACCCGGCAGGGTAGACAGCTGTTCAATCTCCTCCGTCTCCAATGCAGCTATACCAAAGGCCCAACGGTACCCTTTTGGGTCCTTGAAATACCCCCTCCTGAGATAATCTATACCAAGGATGCACAGGGCCTCTGGGCCAGTCGCAATGGGGTGTTTATGCCACTCATTCCCGGTTAGACTCATTTCAGCTTCCAATACGGTTAGCTCTTGGGATCCCCCTGTCACACCAGAGATACAGATGGGTTCTGCCCCTTTATAACTAGATGGCATTAGGGTACATTGTGCACCAGTGTCCACTAGAGCCTTATATTCCTGTGGGTCTGATGTGCCAGGCCATCGAATCCACACTGTCCAGTAGACTCGGTTGTCCCTCTCCTCCACCTGGCTGGAGGCAGGGCCCCTCTAATCCTGGTTAGAATATCCGTTACTCACTTTCTGCACACGTAAATCAGAAGTCCCTTCAAGGGGATCAGAAATGAGATCAGCCCATCTACTGCGTCTGGGGGACTGCTCACGGGAAACTGGAGCAGCAGTTTTCCAAGAAGAGTTCTCTTTTCTGGTTGCTTTTTCTCGCAAATCCTGTACCCGTGCATCCAAGACTGAAGTGGGTTTTCCATCCCACTTCCTCATGTCCTCTCCATGGTCATGCAGGTAAAACCACAGGTTAGCTCATCGAGTGTACTTTCTCTCTCCTCTCTCTTGGGCAGAGGAACGCTTACTCCCAATAACTGCGATGCGGGCCTGTACAGGTGAGGAGGAGGACAGATCCACTTTGAATTGCTGGAACTCTCGGGACAACTCCTCTACAGCTGAGACACAGGCCCGTAGGGAGGAAGAGAGACTCCCTTCGTATTGCCGGAGTTGGACAGCCAATTCATCCACCGTTTGTCCATAGCCTTCCTTCCAGGACATTACTGCCAATGAGTTGGCATAGGTTGGTGGTGCACTTCGTAGAAACTTCCGCCACATGGGTTGTGTGCATTGGACTTCATCTGGATCTGTGGGTGACTGCGCATTTTCTGGATCATTGTAAATCACCTCCAGCACGGCTAATTCTCTCAGGTACTGGATACCTCTCTCCATGGTGGTCCACTTGCCTTGGTGACATGTAATTTCACCCCTGAAGGGGTATCTTTCCTTTACACCTAACAGAAGTCATCTCCAGAGGCTGAGGACTTGTGTTTTTCTCCCAATCGCCTTGTCGATGCCCTCTTCCCTAGACAGAGATCCCAACTGCTTGGCTTCCTTACCCTCTAATTCCACACTACTAGCCCCGCTATCCCAGCATCGGAGCAGCCAGGTAACAATGTGCTCACCTGGGTGGCGGCTAAAATCTTTTCGCATGTCACGCAACTCACTCATGGATAGAGATCGGGTAATTATTTCAGGTTCTGCCTCTACCTCCTGTTCTCGCGATGACCCTGGTTCATCTTCATCTCTCGCTAAGCGAACTGATTTCTTTGTGTGTTTCTTTTTCTGTACAGGGGCGACTGATACTGGCACAGGCTGGTTCTCTGGTTTAGCTGCAGTGTCTGTCACCGGGGTAGGGGTAGTCATGGTACCTGTTGTCGTGGTAGGGGCAGCCACGGTGCTTGTTGTCGGGGTAGGGGCAGCCACGGTGTCTGTTGTCAGGGTTTGGGTAGCCACGGTGCATGTTGTCCTGTTTTCCATCTTTTCCCCCTTTTCCCCCTGAGAGTGCTGCATAATATCAAGCAGTGTTTGGTAGATACTGGCCAGGGCCCAGCACAGTGAGGCGAGTTGTATGTCTTTGGAATAGCCACAGCATTTTTCTTTCAAATATTCTGTCACTTCATAAGGGTTCTGTAGTTGTTCGGGAGTGAACTTCCAAGTCACTGGCGGTGAGAAGTTCTCTAGATACTTGCCCATATGCTCCCACATGCCGTGCCACCCATGAGTATCCAGCTTTGGGGGAGATCTCTGAGTGGTACTCTTACAGAGCCTTTTTGTAGCCCTAAAGAAGACCTGAAACATATTCAGGAGGCATAGCACTAACAGCACACTGGCTTGCGCATCCCAAGGATATTCAAAATTCTCAAAAGCTGTTGTAATTAGTCGGAAGGAGAAAAGGGAGGTGAACGGACGGGGGGAGGTATCCCCCCCTTAATTTCCCCATGGATTGGGTGTAATTACCAATAAAATCCGACAGAAGGCGCCCAAAGTATGGAAATATTATCACTGCCTCATACAGATACCAGCTTAACCTCATGACCAGTGATGTGATCATTTCATAAGTCGACATTGCCCAGTACAGCAAAATGATAATCCCACTCTCCCAGAGATGAGATACGCAACTACAGGCAATACATAGAGCATATAAGAGCTTACAAAACGCCACCATGTAAACAAATGAAACAACATTGTGGCTAACATCTATATATCTAAGAAATGCGTTTGGCAAATTTGTTTCAACACGCTCTGGCCAGATCTGTCGTTATCTCAACCCTTCTGCCCCACGTTGGGCGCCAAAAAGGACTGTCGTGGTTTCAGCCCGGCCGGTACCAAAGGACCACGCAGCCGCTCGCTCACTCCTCCGCCCCCCTCCGGTGGGATGCGGAGGAGACGGAGGAGAGAAAAGAAAAAAAACCTGGAACCTCGAGGGTTGAGATAAAGGCAGTTTACTGGGACAAACACAAAGAGATTACAACAACAACAACGGCACTAATGAAAAAAAAAAAGTATACAAAAAGAGTGATGCACAGTGCAACTGCTCACCTCCCGGGACCCGACGCTCTGCCACTTCCCCCACCGAAAACAGAGACCACCCCCTGGCCCGCTCCCCATTTATATACTGGGCAGGATGTCCCATGGTATGGAATAGCTCCTGGGCTAGTTCAGGTCAGCTGCCCCGGCTATGCCCCCACCTCCCAGGTTCCTGTAAAAATTAACTCTATCCCAGCTGAACCCAGGACAACCACTAAAGCAACATGAAGTATTTGAAGAAGTGAGTCCCAGATCCCCTGGTTTTATTTCTACTGGTATTTCATATTCAAGGTCAGAGGGAGATAGAGGCTCCTTTTAGTTCTATTTTCTCAGCTGTTCATCCATTTCTGGTTCTCTGTAATGAGTTCCCCTTGCCTCTCTGGTTCCCTTCATTGCATCTTACAGACTGGCTCGTGCATCTTGACCTCATGCATCTTGTCAGAGCCCTCAGCTGTCACAAGTGCCTGAGGCTTCTGAGTCTTGAGGTTGTCCCATTTTCAATGACAGATTAAAGGTCCATTTAAAGGTTTGTTCAATGCTACCAGCAGTTATGACAGCAGATGCCATTTTGTCCTTGTGTGTCCTGTCACCATTTGTCTTTTGAAGAATTCCTGTTTGATCGATGCCCCAGGGCTGCGTTTGAGGGCATTGGCCCCAGCACTAGTAGTGCCCAGGATCCCCAGGATTACTTGTCACAACACCTGTGGCTGCTTGGATAAGGGCACTGGTACATTCCCACAGGACAGTTGATCAGTATAAGATAATTAGCTCTCATAGCTCCAAAGGAGGTAGCTTATTGCAAAAAAATGCTAAGCCATTTACTGCAGTAGGTCTCTGCTGACAAGGAGAAATCCACTGTATCCTTGGCTGAGATCCTATAATTCACAAGGCACTTCTATGTGACAAATCAGCCCCAGTGCTTGTGCCCTATGAGAGATTTTAGTCTGGATTAGGTACCAGTCTTGCGTTGAGAATTTCCTCTTGGAATGGACACATATCTAAGAGACACATGTCATACAATGGTCCAGACTTGCCAGCAGCTAGTCAGTGCATTAGATGCAGGAAGGGTAGCAACAATCAAAATTGTCAGAAATTCCTACACTTTTTTCAACTGGGAGAAGGCTTCAACCAAAGCATGCATGAAGAAATCCTTATTGCTTTGACCAGCAAAAAGTTTTTGGCACATCTGTCTGTTCTGGAGTGGGAAAACACATATCAATAGGCTGAAAGGTGCAAGTACTGCTCTCCCTTGCAGGAATCAGGTCTTCAGATAAAAGTTTTGTTCCTCTTAATCAGGAGACCTTGCAAGAGACCGTGAATCATAGAATCATTTAGGTTGGAAAGACCTTCAAGATCATTGAGTCCAACCATCAGCCATGCCCACTAAACCATGTTCTGAAGTGCCTTGTCTATGTGCTTTTTTGAATACCTCCAGGGATGGTGGCTCAACCACTTCCCTGGGCAGCCTGTTCCAATGTCTGACAACCCTTTCAGTAAAGAAATTTTTCCTAATATCCCATCTAAACTTCCCTTGCTGCAACTCGAGGCCGTTTCCTCTCGTCCTAAGGTATGGTGAAGGTATGGTGCACTGCCTTGGCTATATCTCTCCAACTAAATCAAATGTCTGGCACCTTTGTGTGACTCTCAGGCCTAATACCAATGTGTAGCATCTGTATCCATACTGTTCAAAAGTCATAACCTCCAAAAGAAGATGCTTGCCTCTATGCTGCCTGTTCAGGTGTACAAACTTGATTGTGCTGATTCCTAAATGGTGTCTGGAAGTTTTTTGGGCGTGTGCTGGGCTAAGACCACCAAGCACGAAGTAATATGAGGTGATCAAAGTCAAATGCCTGGGAACATTCCCTGGCACTGCTGAGTTTGCTAATACAGCCTCCGTGTCTCTGGATTTGGTTTCCTTGTTGTCAAACCATTCTATTATCCTTGTATCTCCTCAGACTAAGTTATTCCCCAGAAGACCTTTTCAGCAGAGATCAGGATAACACGGACTGTCGCTCTGGCCTCCAGTTCTTGGAGGACATTTCTTTGGGTGGTCATTCCCATAAGCAGTCATGGTTGCAGTGTGCCTCAAAAGAGCTTTTGGACTGACATATGCCTTGCTAATCCTCATCTGATACAAGCCTTTGAACATATGCATGCCATTGGAAGGTTTGCCTGAGCTTGTTCTGTCTGCTGATAATCTGGGTCCAGTGAGATGCAGCAGCTTGAAGCCTACCCCTCCTACTTGCCATCATTACCCTTGGGATAATGAATATTTTTTTTTAAATCAGTTGCTGGTCTTAGGAGAATCATTGCTACCATGGCTTTCCAATGACAGCCTTCATCCTCCCTGATACACCTTTCCCAGTCACCCGGAGGGGAATGTGTGGGGACTTCAAAGGACACAGGGCTGCTCTGTAGTCTGACACTAACTGTGGTTCCTCCAGATACACCATCCACACAGAGTCAGTGAGTCAGTGGTCTGTTTTTCTCTGAAAATCATTGTCCTACTCTTGTGATGGACACCCTTTGTTTTCTAGGTTGGCTGGTCCCTTTTGCCTTTGGCTGTGACAAGCAAAAAGGATTTATTAGTCAGGCAGTGCTTGTGACTTGCTGAAATGGGTTGCATTGTTGTCCCCAAGAGCTGTATTGAATACATTGCACTAATAAGTAACATTTTGAGGAGCATTTTGTTTCTAAAATACAGATAACATAATTCACCTAATGTAGTTTTTATTTTTAAATTACTACTTTTACGCTAGTCTCTGGAGGAAAATAAAGAAAAGGAGGTAGAGTCTGTGTTTCATATGCTAAGTTAAGGGGTAAGCCGCAGTGATCTGTAGTAATCTAATTCTTTTCATATATATGTGAACTCATGAGGAAATTGGAAATTTTTCAGGAGAGCCCAGCAGGCAAATAGTTCCCATTGTAGCACTCACATAAATGGAATTAAAAATAGGTGAAGTTGGAGGACACAGAACACTTGAAGTTCTGCCTTTTGAAATTGTAAAAGGGAAACAGGCTTTTTTGAATATCCAGCTCCTATGTCCTGTGCTGGCGAAGTAGGTGAACTGAAGCTTTGTTATAATCCAACTATGTTTTGGTATATGTCTAGGTTTCTCTCTAAATAGACCCCCCTATAAAGATAGAGGTATGCTTTGACAAGGAGTGTGCAAGAATTCCTGAAATGAAACTTGCTGGTTCCCCTTGTTCATGCTTGGTTTTCATTGCTTTTTAAGGGATGAAGAAGAGAAAAAAAAGTCTCACTCAGATGGTACAGATGAAAAGGATAATGGGAGCCAGACAAAGGCTGTCAGTCGAATTGGCAACTCAAATAACCCATTCCTGGACATCCCTCATGACCCTAATGCTGCTGTGTATAAAACTGGATTTCTGGCTCGGAAAATCCATGCAGATATGGATGGAAAGAAAAGTGAGTATCTTTCACTCTTAACATCTCATTTTCTTGTTACCTCTGCATAATGCCACTTATGATGAGCCCATGTGCTTCTCAAGGCAAATAGCACTGCTTCATTAGGGGAAATTGCAGCAATAACAAACAACGTAGCAATTGGATTACCACACTCTCACTATTAGGCCAGGATTTACAACATTCAGTCCCATTTGCAGCAGCTCTAATGCATAAGCATAATGAGTAATGTGACACAGCAAAACCATGTGAATCTTTTGTGCTAAAGGAAAATGAATCTCATGGTTTACAGAAGAGAAAACAATTTCAAGTGAATTACAGTAGCTGTTCCATAGTAGTTTGGTAATTCTCCTTTTGCTTATGTGACATGAGATTGTTTCAAATCTCCCCTCCGCTCTGAGTCTGTCTTTAAAGAAAAGCTGTTCTTTATCTCTTCTTGTAAGATGCCGTAACTGTTCCCTTCCCTACTTTCCTAGCCTTGGGTCACATACCCAATGAAGTTCAGCAGCTTTTGGTAACAGCCAGATTTATGACATGCAGTTCCTCCCTGCCCCTTTTTTTAAATAATCCTGCTGTGTCCTTTACTTAAATTATCCTCTTTCCTTCTTGTCCTACTTCCATTTGTGGTGCACTAATTATTGAAGGCCTCTGATTCGCGTGTGTGTGTTTTGTTGTTTGGATATCTTCATTTGTTTGTTTTCTATTGATCTCGGAAACAGCAGAGGCTACTCAGAGCATCTGTATTTTCCCCAGTCATTGTTGATGATCACCTACTCAAGGTTCACAATGTTGGGCTGAATCCTGAAGGCTGTCTGACTTTGTGATGGGTTTCCAGTAACTGCAACTCTCTCCTAGCTGGGCTAAGCATTTTGGTGTTTGCATGTTTTGCTAGTATATTTTAGAAAGTACAACTGGAGGTCAGTGTTTTCAAGCTGGTGGCTGACAGCTGGACAACTAAATCGAAACAGAGGTGTCAAAATCAAACTGACTTCATTCTTTGTGATGACTGGACGCACTGAATAGGTTCCTCTTTGTTAATTTTCTGTTTGTTTAACCTTAATAAGTGATTGTATCTAGTTGCCTTTATTAAATTATTTTTCTAATTATAAGTAATCAGAATTGCTCATTATTCAGCACACTGGATGCTGGCATTTGGGGGATAATTCTTTCATGAGTAAGGTAATTAGGGCTGTGTTTTCCTAAGTTCCTGTACATCTTAGAGGTCTGTCTCTCATTGTCATGCAGCTGTTGAAAATTACATTCTGACTTTCCAGGTTCAAATAAAATGAAACACAATTTTTAAAGTTAGTTAGACCTTTTCATATTTAATTTCCTAATGGAGTTATTGCAGAGCATAGATCAGCTTGTGTGGGATTGCTAATGAACTGACGTGCTAGCATGCTATAGGTATTTTCTCAGGAAAGGAGTGCTGTGGGCTAAAGCACTTAGGCAGTCTAGAGGAGAAGGATGTAACAGGGGGTGATGCCTGGAAGGTGAACCGAACAAATGCCAATTAGAAATAAGGCCCGTCATGTGAGATGAGAATGATTAACCTCTGGAGCAAGGGACTAATAATCTCTTCACCATCACTTGCTGTCTTCAGATCAGAATGGGATGCCTTTCTGAGGGTGATGCTTTAGTCATGCACGGGTTATTAATTTCAGTATAGAGGCAAGTAGGTGCTGGTCAGTAGTGCCTGCTTGGTGGAGAGTGAGCTTAGATGCAGACTTCTTGTCTCTGGCACTGTAACCATACAGCCTGTACCTTCTCTCCCTCTATTGCAGCTGAATTTCAAACTGGAGCCTTCATACTGAATCCCCTTTTTTTCTTTTTATTTTCTTTCTTTTTTTTTTTTTTTTTGTTTGTTTGTTTGTTTTTGTTTTTCCCCCACTTCTTGTTTATAGGCATTTGTGGGCTGGATATGTTGTCTCTGTTACATTCTCCAACCTCTAGCTGACTTCAGGTTTCTTGAGGTGCGGGTTTTGGTTTTTTTCCTTAGGGTTTTGTTTGGGTCCCCTTTCCTTTCTCTTCTTTGGCTTCCCCTGCAGCTGCAGGAAGAGAGGAAGGGACCAAGAAGCCATCTGACCACTCAGTGCCAACTCGGGTGTGCAGCAACGGCAAGGGGGAAGGATGCTCTTGAGAGGCACTGATTTCTGAGCAGTGTCCTGTTGGTCCTGAGCAGTGCCTGCCAGCCTGCTATGGCATGGAGAAAAGGTGTTTCCTTCTGAAAACTGGCACGCTGCAGAGCTCAGACCTAACTGTGTAGGGGCAGTGTCCACCTACCTGCAAGAGCACAAAGACTAGATCTCTCTGGCCTGCTTTCTGCATTGCTGCTGTTTCCTTCTGATCCAGTCCGGGGCTGTCATCAGGGTTGTTTTATTACTCTCTCACGCAGCAGGTATGTGCCGGCACTGTGCTGAGTTGCATTGTCCTTTGAAAAGGAGAGTACAAAGGAGGTTTAACACAGGACTAATGTAGCTCTCCTGCTGCCTAGATAAAGTGTAAAAATGGATCTGAGTTAAATGGGTTTTCATTTGTTTTCTTTGCAGCTCCCCGGGGAAAGCGAGGCTGGAAAACCTTTTATGCTGTGCTGAAGGGAACAGTCCTGTACTTACAGAAGGTATGGGAAATCACTGTCTTTTGGAAGCTAATTAATGAGGGATAAAGCTGCAGGCATCCTCTCTGCTCTCACAGCCCACCTTCAGGCTCCTTTCCTTCCAACACACAGTGCAGCTCCTCTCTCTGCCCGCCCCCCCCTGTTTACACACACACTCAGAAATGAATCCTTTCACTGACACCCTCCCCCGTTTTCACACTTTCAAGTAAGTTCCATTGTCCCCATCCACATGTGCACCCTATCAATTGCAGTTTTTCCCATTGCTGTCACTCACAGCTGAAAAAATAGCCAGCTTCACTAGCAAGGGCAGCTTCATCTCTGTTATCTTGCACGCATTCCTCTGGGCTGCTTTTAACGTTGCATTTTGTACGTATGACTTCCCCTCCTGTAAATGTGTCCTTCTTTCCCATCTTTTCATAGTATACTTTTCTGCAATGCCTGCAAGACCAGCTGCAAAACAATTGAACAGCAGCTTGGCCTTGGTAGGAATCTGCAGCTTCTGCTTCACAGCAAAATTGAAGGATAAAAGGATACTTTTTTTTTTTCCCCCAAAGCAAGATGAGACACTGGTTTCTAACAGACTTTGCTCTCTGACAGCAAGAAGTCTAAAAAAAAAAATGTCAGCTGAAACCCGTCAAGTCTTTTGGCACAAGCTTAAATATATTATAGTACAGTTTTAACTATACTCTTGTTACATGGAATGTAGCATATGAATAAGAACTGTCAAAATCAAATAAATGGTAGCAGCTAAGTAGATTGTTAAGGCTTTTTGTCCCCCAGCGTAGGTGAAATATTCATGAAATAGGTGGTTTTTACCCAGACTGCCCTATATTCTAGAATTACACTCTTTGGAAAGCCTTTTCACATTTCCACTGTGTTTTGCAACTATCAGGAGTGCAAGTTCAAGTGCATACTGCTGTTTCCTCCTTCCCTGTTATGGCCTTCCGAAGCTGTTGATTTCATTGGAGCCAATCTGGATAGTCTCTGAGAGAGTGTGAGTGGTTTGGATCAAATTCTTACAGCGTGAGGTTTACAAGGTGGATGCTCTGGGTGCAGTACCTTTTTAAAAGGGCTGAAATCCTGGAACAGACAAAACAGTCTGCAATCAGGATGGAAGATTTGGGCTGAAAGTTGGATGTGATGTGCTCAAAGCCAGTGAAAGAGACTAAAACCAAGTTTGCTGAATCTCAGCTGAGCCTTCCCTCTGGTCCTCTTGTTGGTGGCAGGTTCAGATTTTACTGAAGTGGCCTTCATGGCAGGCTTGTACTTGCCCTTTCCTGGGTGAAATGGAGTCACTTGCTTTGATTTCTGAAATAAGTCATCTTCAGTGTTCACCTGAAAAGACTGCATGGTTCCCTAAGAAGTAAGAAGGCTCTGGGTCCATAACACATTAATTAATTTCTTATTTGATGCTTGAGGGGGGATTAGTAAGCTTTTGAGGGGAAGAAATTGAGATGCTGTCTATTTTAGAGTCTTAATTAAATACTTTTGTGAGTATCACTGGCATACTAGTTTAAAATGCTTTCTGTTTGACAAAATGTAGATATGCTGATGTAGCATGCAAATTTTCTACAGAATGGTGCTCTCTCCACTCTCACTGTCCATTCTTTGGAGAGCAAGAGAGTAATTTCACATCTAGCTGACTGCATCTTTGCAGAATCAAGTGCATTGCTGGAGTTCTTCTTACTTGTTTGTTATTTGTGTGTCTTGCACTTGTCACAGCACTTGAATTCAGTGATTAGAGGGGGGTTACTCTGCAAAGACGCACTCTCCCACTTGGTCCTGAAGACACTTGCACTGAAGCCATCTTACTGTAGCACAGTGACAAGCAAGGCTTTTACTTTAGTGCCGTAAAAGGTTGACAGAGAGGCCTGATGGGAGTTGACTCATTCTCAGAGTGATGGGGTGACTGTGAGCCTCCCTGGGGTGCCTTTGGTCCCTGCTCAGCCACAGTGCCTCATGCTGCTGCTGTGAAACATCCTCTGGTTTCTCTTCAGCTCCAGAAAGTCCATCAGGGCTTTGCTTCAGCCCTGAAATAAACTTTGCTGTGTTAGGGATGCGGTATCATAGAAGTTGAAGATGCCAGGGTTTTAAAATACACAACTAGACCAAGCTGTTATTGTAAAAGTTGCTGAGCTGTTGTTTCCTTGTACAATATACCAGGAGACTGAAATTATCCTAATTTCAGAAAGTTCAGGAGCATTTTAAAGCAGCTTGATTTCTTTGTAGAAATGCATAGCTCTGGCAGTAGTCATGGGCAAAGGATTTCCTTGCCTCTGCTTTCTCTCCTGATTATGGAGTGCTATTGAGCAGGCTGCATTCACGTATGCATACACACATTTTCTCTCTTTCTCTCATTATCTGTATATTATTACCTGTGCAGATATATAGATATCTGTGATGGTGGTTTCATTGCACTGAGTGCTATTTAAGCAGGGGAGAGAGAAATCCCAGTGTTCTAGGTGCTGTATACACGCAAACACAGGTACAAACCTCTGCACTATTGCTTTCTGTGTTTATCTGTAACTCAGCTGTTCCCTCAAGACACTACTCTAATATAAATATTAACTGTTTGTAGCAGCTGTGATTCCCCCAGTGGGCAGTGTGATCCCAATTCTGCTGTCATTCTGTTTGCATACCAGTCCAGTTCTCCTTGTTTTGCTGTCAAAGTGCACATATGAGAGTAGTTTGTAAATGGTGGTCACTTGAGATTTACTGGGAAGTTTATTGGAGCAGTCTTGTCTCTGTGCCCATGTTTTTTGGTTGGTTTTTTTTTTCCCCATTGGAACTGTTCCAATGCTAATTCCTGTGCTGCATATTGCTTTATTTTTAAATGAGTGATTTAAGAGAGATAGTTTCTGAATTAGTGACCACAGAGGCCACCGGGGGGTCTCAGTGGAAGCGTTCACAATGAGCCAACTACACATGCCCGCACAGTATTATATAAAATGAGAGGTTTGACATGTTTGGGATGTTGGCCCTGTCTCTCAGCATCCTCAGGCCAAGGTTAATTTCCTGCCCTCTGTTCACAGCAAGAGGAAATTGCAAAGTAGGCACTTGACAGAATGTCTGTTCACTAGACTGACATGGGATGTGATGTGCGTACAGAAGAGAGGTTTATAAGGAGAGGACATAAGGCTGACCTTGCTTTCTTGCTAGAAATTGCTTCTGGGCAAGCAGTGCAGGACATGGACCTTCGTGTTTTGTTCCGACTCTTCTGTGGGGTTTGCAACACCTTTGCTCTTTGTGGCATTTTATTATCTTGCGGCCTTTCAGGTATTTTTATATAACTTTTCTCAAATGCCTTTCCTCTATTAAAATGTAAAAAAACCAAAGAGGGTCCAGAATGATATAAAGTGTTTTATGATGAGACTTCCTGAAAGAGAATTTTGCAGCCATCACATGCAACTGGGTGGAGATACCCACCTACAGTACATTGACTGATAAAAAGCCAAATGCCATTCTCTGGACTATCAAAAATGGATTTAGAAACATGCTGACTCCGGGTCAGCAGGATGTGGGAAAGTCATTCTCCAGGAGTCTGAGAAAGATGAATTCAGCATGTTGTTGCGCTGTGTACAGCACTCACATCAGCCTTCAGTTGATAGAGAGGTCACAGTTCCTTTCTGGCTCCTCATATATTTCTTGCCACTGTCTTGGTCTAACTTTAGTGAGCTGCCTTCCATTTCATCTCAATCACCGTGCTGACCCAGCATATCAGAGCACTTGCTGTCCTTGATGGCATGGGAGATACGGATGTTCCTGCTGTCTTACCATTCCCTGCCAGCTGAAAAGAGTTGGAGGCCTTAGAGGAGGAATTTTGACAGCACATTCATGTCCTTCCAGCTTTCTCTGAGGCTGGCCAACGACGTGGAGACATTTCCGGTATGCTGATCAGTGCCTTTGGGGAAGCTGGCAGAGCCCCAGCTGTCAAGGTAGATTGCAGCCATCTGAACCAGTGGGATTAGCAGGGATTATCGTGAATGCTCTCTGTCGGTAAGGAGGGGTTCTCAGCCAGGACTGCTTCTGAGACTGCCCAAATGTGGAGTTCTTCTGGAACAGGTTTAGACACCAGAGCGGGTTGTGGACGTTGGATGCATCTCACAGAGGTAGCTAGGAGGCAACAGGCAAGGCGATAGCTGACACTATATCTAGGTGGTAACCTGAGGAAAGCTAGAATATCATGTTTCTGAGGTCTCTCTAAATTCATTTCCTGGCCCTGAATTTTTCCCAGTCTTCCTGGACAGTGGAGCCTGTCATTTCCCCCCAAACTACCATAAAATAAATCAGCTTTTGAACCCGTGAAGGGAGGGACTTGACCTGGGGGCTTGCTTCCTTCATCTTCAAGATGGGGCTGGGCCAGACGTTGGACAGCCTCCTCCAGTTTTTGTCCTTCAGCTAGGGACTTTCTTAGATCTTCCCTGAGGAAGGTTTAGCGAGCGCCTTTAGTGGGAGTAGCCAAAGTCCATCATGATATGGAGATCCCTCCAAAGCTTGCTGGGACTCAAGCTATGAGAGAGGAAGGACACGGCTTCACTCACCACTAGACTTTGAAAACTCCTTATGTCACAAATGTTTAGGTTGAAGGCTACCCTTTGGTCACCTGTGCAGCAGTGCTCTGCCTTTCTGCTAGGCCTGCTAGATCTGTGGTGGATTATGCGCTTGTCTGGCACCAAGTGGAGGTAGTGCTGTGACAGTATTGCTGGTTAGCTGCATCTTGAGCTGGTTAGCTGTGTCTTGTTAGCAAGTTCTGGGCCTGCACTGGCTGCACATCTGTGAGGAAGGATGAGGTGTGGCAGAGAAGCAGGACACTTTGTCCTCCCTGCTGGGAGGTGGTCACCACAGCTGGTGACTCCCCATCCCTTGAAACTAATTCTGGAGAGCGCCAACCAAACCCAGCCTGGCCGAGGGCACAGATGCCTTCGGCAGTAGTGTAGTTGCTTCTGGCTGCAACCCTGGCGTGTGTGCTGCCAGATAAGCCCTATAAACCAATTCATGCATGCTAACCAGCTCTTCTCCGGGGTGGGTGCCTCTCTAGGTGTTTAAGCTAGTGCTGTCCCTGCACATGCTCTGCATCCTGCACTCTGTTGCCTGCTAAACCCCATCTTGTGTTCAAGTGGAGAGATCAATAGTTATCATGCCTGCAGGGAATTATTCCTCTGTTTTGCAGCTGTCACACCCCTTCCCTTGGTGGGTGTTTCACATGAGACTGATTTCTGTGATGTACTAAGGGGGAGAAATGGAGTCAATTGCAGACTCCTTTGGCCTCTCTTTCAGAAACTGCGTACGCAGCATTGCTGGCAAGTGACTTTTCCTTGAAAAAGCTCCTGGCTTTCCTGAGCTATTTATAGTCAGGTGGGCTTTAAATTGAACTTGTGGCTACACCGCGATTGTGTCCTCATCCAGCTTCTATCACTCAGGAGATCAAAGACTGCTCCTAGGCTGACACTTGCAACACAGAGGAGTTTGACTCCCTTCTTTTGTCATTTGGTGTTAGGACTGGTACTGTTGTGTCAAAAACCTGGACGGTGCTGTGCTTGCCATTTGCAGATGCTGAGCAGAGAGATTTGAAGGAGGTTGCTATATTTGCTCTGTGGAGACTGATAAGAAGGCTTCTCTAATGTGTGAGGGCCTACCTAGGAGGACATACAAAGGTAGTTGTTTGAGAAAAATAAAAATGGAGCAGTGGAGGCTGAGAACCCAAGCAGGAACCAGTGGAGGTGGGGAGCTAGCCATGAAGGATTCCTGAAATGAAGACAAATAGTCCACAGTTGTTGTGATAGCCAAATACTCCCCGTTTACCCTGTTTCCTGTCAAGCAGGTAGTTGAACTACTTCTCTCCCTTGCAAAGAGATCAGAAAAGAGAAAGAAAGAGAAAGGAAAAGATGTTAAAGGTGGCGGAAACCACATGTGCTCAAGTCAGGTTGTATGCAGTTCATATACTTTAATACTATCCATGACTATGGAACAAGGTTTTTCCCTAGGGTGATGTCGTGTTTTAACCGCAGCCAGCAACTAAGCACCACGCAGCTGCTCGCTCACTCACCCCCACCCCCAGTGGGGTGGGGGAAAAAATCAGGAAGCGTAGTAAAACTCGTGGGTTGAGATAAGAATGGTTTAGTAGAACAGAAAAGAAGAAACGAATAATGATAACACTAATAAAATGACAACAGCAATAATAAAAGGATTGGAATGTACAAATGCTGCGCAGTGCAATTGCTCACCACCCGCTGATCAACACCCAGCTAGTCCCCCAGTGGCGATTCCCTGCCCCACTCCCCCCAGTTGCTATACTCGATGTGGCATCCCATGGTATGGAATACCCTGTTGGCCAGTTTGGGTCAGCTGCCCTGGCTGTGTCCTGTGCCAACTTCTTGTGCCCCTCCAGCTTTCTCACTGGCTGGGCATGAGAAGGTGATTTAGTCTAAACACTACTTAGCAACAACTGAAAACATCAGCGTTATCAACATTCTTCGCATACTGAACTCAAAACATAGCACTGTACCAGCTACTAGGAAGACAGTTAACTCTATCCCAGCTGAAACCAGGACAGTTAAGGAAGAAGGAGTAGCACATGGAGAAATTGGATGCCGTTTTTCTTGTTAACTCCTGCAGGATGAATACAAGCCAGAAAAGGCTTTGTCAGAGGAAGATCTGAAGAATGCCGTTAGTGTGCATCATGCGCTGGCATCCAAGGCAACAGACTATGAGAAGAAACCCAATGTCCTCAAGCTTAAAACAGCAGATTGGAGGGTCCTGCTTTTCCAAGCCCAGTAAGTGCTCTTTTCTGATTTGTGCCAATTGCTGAAGGAGGGGTAAATTCATGCCCAGACAGGTTAAAGCAGAGGCTTAAGAGTTTCAATCTGTTTATTTGATCAGAAATAAGATTAAGTAGTGATTTGATTAGAGTACACAAAGTAGTTCATGAGAAAGAAACACCAGGTTTTAAGAGGCTTTTTAATCTAGCTGAGAAACACATAACAAGATGCAGCAGCTGGAAGCTGAAGATGCAGGAAATTCAATTTGGAAACAAGGCACAAACTTTTAACAGTCAGAGTGATTAATCATTGAAACAAATGACCAAAGGCAGTCTTGGATTGTCTGTCTCCTGATGTCATCAGGTCCTAGGCAGATGTCTTTCTAGAAGATAACGCTTTGGTCAGAAACAAAGTTACTATTTAATACAAGAATAATTTGATTAAGTTCTTCAGGCTGTGATATCCAGACAGAATAGATGACCTGCCTTTTGCTTCTGACATTAAAAACCTGTGCATCAGTCTTGTGTGTGAGCCTTTTTCTACTGAGATCCACGTAGAAACCTCCTAGAGATCTGTGGTGTCCAGCACAGCTGAGACCTTAGGACATAGGTCTGAATCAGGGCATTGGTTGGCTCTGTTGCCTGTGTCATTTGAATTGGATTAGGAAAAGATGCATGCTAGGGTGAGTTACGGACCTAATCATGAGCCAGCCAGCCTGTGACTGAGACACCTGACACTAATCACTTGCAAAGGTAGACCAGAAGACTGAGCAGACTCTTAAGACTTGTCCAGTTCTCGTTATTCTTGCTTTTTAAAATGCCATTGAAGGGGTGGAAAAGAGGTAGAGGAGGCTGAGTCAGCAGGTGCTTAATACGTGTTTCTTCCCCAGGAGCCAAGAAGAAATGCAGGCTTGGATCAATAAGATTAACTGTGTGGCTGCTGTCTTCTCTGCACCGCCATTTCCAGCGGCAATTGGCTCTCAGAAGAAGTTCAGTCGCCCGCTCCTGCCAGCCACCACAACGAAGCTATCTCAGGTGAGCTGTTTATTTATATAGAGGATAAGTGATGGCGATTTCTCTGGCTGGCTGGAAAGTGGACAGGTGGTCCTTGGCATTGTTTTGTGGCTGTCGCCACGAGCATTCCTAGAAGAAGAAGGCTTGCACAGTAAATCTCTGCTCATTTCCTGATGCAAGATTTGAAGTGGGGGGGAGAAGGAGCGGACTTGAATATAATTAATTGGTTTATATTTTTGAAGAAAAGAAATAATCACCAGTGTTCCTAGTACCACATACAGAATTTTCATCCCATGGTTATGTCTCTGCAGAGGATACTTCAAATACTGATTGGTGTTTTTTTTAATTTGAGTGTTTATTGCTACTCATTTAAGATGAAATTGACATACTCCTGGTCTTTGGCCGATTGGGGTGCTAAAAGGCGAAAGCTGATACATCAATTATATTTCTCCCACAATACTTTTCCAGACTTCAACCCTTATGAGCTCAGGGATTTCCTGTTTAATGTATATTTATAAATTGTCTCTTAACATGAATGTCTTTGGTCTCCCCTTGTGATCACATAAGCTTTTAGCTTCCACAACATCCTGTGGCAGGGAGTTTCACAGCTCTATTACTTCTTGCACGAAAAACCATATGCTTCTGCTTGTTTCAGACTGGCTGTGTCTGATGCTTGTGCCCATAGCTCTGTTTACTCTGGGAGCTGTGATGCATGCCTGCAATTCCTCCTGCACTGGCAGGAACACAACATTGATTGCGTTGATCAGGTTGACGGAGTGGCAGAGGTGATAGATCCCAATGCTGGGTGTATACTTTATGAGTAACCTCCTGTAGATTTTGAAGTCATCTGCCCATGCTGGATGGCTTCTTAAATGTATTTTTTGGCCATCTTCATAGCTTAGCAACACTCCTTAGAAACCAGTATCTCATAATCTGCATTTCTCTAAGGGGGTGGTGTTTTTATGTCACCCCTGTTACTTCGCTCCCCATCCAGTAGCCTTTCTTCTTACAGCGTGGTGACTGACTTCCCATCTTCTATTCTAGGTTAAAGTTTAAAACATGTCTCATACAGAATAATATTAACTTGTCTCATCCTTGTGGTTTTACCTTTTACTCATGCATACCTTTTTTAAAATACTGTATGGGGCTTCAATAATTTACCCCCAGTCAACAAAAAAAGCTTTTTTACTCATCGTTGTTCCATGTGATTGTTCCATGTAGCATGTTGTTTCCTGGCCTCACTGTTTCCTTTTAATCTGGAAAGGAAAAAAATAGAACACAGCCCTGTGGTTTGTGCCTGAAAGAAGGGGAGACACGAAAAGTGGAATAAGATAAGCTGTTTTAGCTAAAGGCAGAAGAATGTTAAGTGTTCAAAGCAGATAAATTCAAAGGCAAGCAGAAACATGTCTGCTTTTATCTGTCAGTGTGGAAAAGCTGCCAGCAGGCTGCTTCTCATTTGGCAGACAAAAAAATATGACTTGTCAAATCCCTGCGGTTGCTGTTTAGGATTCTGTGGGCTGAATCATGATGGACAGTACTTCTTCAAAGGGCCTGTTCCTGGTCAGGCAGAAGTCAGGATGCAGTGAGAACCTAACACAGGTGAGGGAAGGAGGTTGGACATGACAGGTTGTGCAAGATCATTGCACCAAGTTTGCTTTCAAAAGCAGATCAGTGTCTGATCTTGGTTAGCCCAACCAAAGAGGGATGTGACAAAGCTATATATAAAGGAACAACCAGTCTAGAAATGATCTGCTAGGGTTTTTTTTTTCTTTTTTTTTCTGAAAATGTGCATGCACACACAAAAGCTCCAAAGGGCTGCTGCCCTGGAAATTACAAGTGCCAAATTAATAGCTGCTCAAAGACCTGCTGTTATCAGGCTGTAGAACTCACTGCAACAGGATGTCACTGGGACCAGAGATTCAGCACTATGTAAAGAGTGATTGGGCACTAATAGAGAGAGCAGGCAGATCCAGGGTAGTTACTAACAGCAACAAGAATTTTTGGCAGCCAATAGCGAGTGGTTCAAGCCCTACCATGTATAGGCGGAGGCAAATTATCCCACATGTTTCTTTCTTTGGTTCTCTTGCAAAAAAGTTGAAACGCAAGATGAGCTGGAGCTCAACTATGATCCTCTGTACAAGTTTTCCCCCTTTCTGCTCTCTTCTGCAGCTCCAGCTCAGTGAGCTGGGAGGCTCCGTCCCTGGTGTGAGTCACAGTGCAGTGCAGGCAAGTCCAAGCTAGGCTTGAAGCTGCAAGCTGTGCAGCCACACCACTGGGGGATGACTACTGGCAACTATCCCCTCCTCTGAGGCTAGGTACATACACTGGAGCTGAGCTGGGTACTACCTGCTGTTACGACTCTGGCTAAGTCACTGAGATCTGCATGTTCATGTCTATATTTTGGACTTAACTAATTCAAACATAATTTCAGATCCAAGCCTAGAAATGGCCAGAAGGCCATGCTGCAGGAGCTGGAAACCTTCTGAGCTGAGGGAAGGTTAGCTGACAGATGGACTGGAGGAAGTGAGTGGGCCTGGGATTATGATAAAGGAAATTGCTTAGAAAGGGAGAGTAGCAGCTCCTCACTTTATCCAACTGCACAGTGGGATAAAAGCTGGTAGCAGCTTAGCAAAACGAGATACCTTTGGGGGATTGGACAGCCCTTCCTCTTCTGGATGCATTGTATTGTTCTGAACAAATGGAAACCACAGACCAGAGAGCGTTTGATAGTGCAGAAATGGAAGGAAAGGCCCTGACTCTGTGTCCTTTCTGTCCTAGAACATTGCGAAGACCTGAGGCAGGGTCTTCGCCTGTCTCATTCTGCCCTTGGTCTGACTACATACACAACAGCCTTAATTAGTTTGCTAAAAAATGTATTAGAGCAGAAGTGTCATGTTGTCAGTAAAGTAAAGCTCTGCAGCAAGCTGCTTCTGTTGCTCTCAGCAGGGTGAGGGATGACAGGTTTGCTATCCTTCCCAGTGGCATCTGCAAGCCGCTGAGTTTTTCTGCAAACTTAGCCGCTTTTCTTGGGTGCCTTTGAGAGCGCTGTTGGGGACAGAGCTCTGGGATAACAGACCTTATCAATCTAATTAAAACTAGAAAAGGAAAGAAGGAGAGAAAGAAAAAGAAACTACTTGGTGTTACTGTACAGACATCTCTCTATTTTCCTTTGCTTATCGAATATTTTAGATAAATAATTCAGTCGCTTAAGTGCCTAATGTATTTCTGAAGGATGAACAGCTGAAGTCCCATGAAGCTAAGTTGAAGCAGATCTCCACTGAGCTTGCCGAGCATCGTTCCTATCCTCCTGACAAGAAGCTCAAAGGCAAGGAAGTAGACGATTACAAACTGAAGGACCACTATCTGGAGTTTGAGGTATGTATGGGAAACTTTATTACTTTTACTTTACTGCAAATGGAGCACCTGGTCTTATACTTGGGGTACAGTCCTAAAGTTCTACATTTTTCACCTTACTTCACCAAGGAGTATGTTCTTGTTAGACAGGTCTGTCACAGCAATCCCAGAAGCTGGGATGTGGCTCCTCTTTCTGATAAGGATTTCCTCTAACCTTATCCATGAATTTAGCTCCTCATCTGTAAAATGGAGGGTAAAAATGTGACCCTCTGTCCTTGCCTGATATATCTATTTGAAGAGATGGTAAGGTCTTCAAGGCAGGAGCTGTCTCGTATTGTAATACTATGTGTTGCCTAGTGTGTTGGCACCTCAATCTTTACGGAATGACTGCATTCTGCAGTAATGCAGATCATGATAATTGTCTTCCATTGTATGTTCTGAAAGAATTGCCCTTCTAAAATTGTTGTCATAGGCATGCCTCATCAGAGCCATCTGTGTATCTGTGTTGTGTACCAGTGAGCTGGATGTCCGTACAAGCAGGAAAAGGGTAGAATTAAAGATCACAGGATTGAGTGATGCAACTTAGGCAGCTGTGTTAGGAGATTGTTCTGAGTATCTGACAGCATGTTTTATCGATCATGGTGTCTGCCATATTTGTAGGGCTATGTGGGAGGGGATTGGCAACGCAGCAGGTGCCTGGTGTTTTTCATGCCTGCACCTTTGAGCTTTTTCCCCCAGAACTGTGAGTCAATGTTGCCTTGGCTTTGAAAGGATCCTACTCTAGATAGCCACTGCCTGGCAAGGAAAATCCATAGTCTGTAGAAGAGAAAGAGCAGATAAGACAAAAGCCGGAGAGGCCACAAGAAGAGATGCTGTAGCCAACGCAAGCCTCCACAACTGTAAGCCCCCCACCATGTGTTATATGAATTTCTTTTGGAGGAGCTCTTTTTACTCCTGGGCTTGACTGGTTGTGTACTTTTGCTTCTGCAGAAGGTTGTAACTGCTGTGTTGGCTTTAACTTTGCTGTAGCTTTGGGCTGCATTGCATATGGTGAGCTTGAGATGCCTTGCATAGATGTTTTGATACTGTTTTGTACAGGCAACACAGTTGGCCAGTTTTTTCTTCCACATCCCACATACCTGAAATGATCTGACCAACAATCAAATGAGGAAGTGGTGGACAGGGCTGGCAAGCAAAGGGTACACAATAACGTGAACAGGAGAGACTACATGATCAATGAAACAGGGCTAAAGTGAGGTAATGGGATAGCTTACATGACTGGAGTGCTGTCATGAGTGGATACAGGCTTTTTAGAAAGGACAGACAGGGATGGCAAGGAGGGGGAGTCACCCTTTATGTGAGTGAGTAGCAGGTACATATGAAACTTTGTCTAAGGAAGGGTGATGAGCCAGCTGAGGGCTTGTGGGTCAGGATTAGCGGGCACACCAAGATGGGTATTGTTGTGGTGGCTGTCTGCTAGGCCTTTTTCAAAAAACTGGAAGAAACCTTGTGTTTGCAGGCCCTGGTCCTCATGGGGGAACTTCAGCCACCCCTATATCTGCTGGAGGGACAACA
This sequence comes from Astur gentilis, assembly GCF_929443795.1. NCBI lineage: Eukaryota > Metazoa > Chordata > Aves > Accipitriformes > Accipitridae > Astur > Astur gentilis. Next base: position 35,150,236 of record NC_064919.1, on the reverse strand, counting down.
CAGCAGGGCACAAGCAATCCAGCATATTCTGGAGTGCATTGACAACAACTTCCTCACACAGGCGACTGAGGAGCAGACAAGGAGAGGCACTTTTCCTGGACCTCTCACTTAGAAACTAGGAAGAACTGGTTGGGGATATGAAGGTCAGGGTCAACCATGACAACAGTGATGATGAGATGTTGGACTTCATAATCCTGAAAGGCAGGGTCAAAGTAAAAAGTAGGATCACAACCCTAGACTTCAGGAGAGCTGACTTTTGCCTGTTCAGGGAACTGCTTGGAAGAATCCCATTAGATATGGCCTTGGGGGAAGAGGGCTTTGGGAGAGTTGGTCACTTTTAAAGGATCACCTCCTTTAAGCTCAGAAATGGCTCACCCTGACAAGCAAGAAACCAAGCAAAGATGGCTGAAGGCCTTGATGGATGAACAAGTTGCTCCTGGCAAAACTCCACCATAAAAAGGAAGTGTGCAGGAGGTAAAAGCAGTGGCAGGTGACACAGGAGGAATAGAGATACTGTCCAAGCATGTAGGATTGCATTTAGGAAAGCCAAAGCCCATGTGGAGTTGAATCTGGCAAAAGGTGTGAAGGGCAAGAAGAAAGGTTTCTACAGGTATGTTAACAGCAGGACAGCTAGGGAGAATATGGGCCCTAGGTGGGGCCCATAATGGGGCAGGGGACCTGGTTACAAAGAACAGGGAAAGGCCAGGGTGCTCAGTGTCTTCTTTGTCTGGGTCTCTGCTGGTAAGACAAGCCTTCAGCAGTCACAAATACATAAGCCCAGTGGGAAAATCTGGAGCAAGGAAGACTTACCCTTGGTGAAGGATGATAAAGTTAGGGAATACCTAAACTGGTCATACACAAGTCTGCAGGATCTGATGGGATGCACCCATGAGTGCTGAGGGAGCTGGATGATGTCAATGCAAGGTCACTCTCACCTTTGAAAGGTCATGGTGGTCAGGGGAGGTCCCTGAGGACTGGTGGAAAGCAAACATCATTCCTATCTTCAAGAAAGGCAAGGAGGAAGGTCCAGAGAACTACAGGCTGGTCAGTTGCTTCTCTGTCCGTGGGAAGGTGATGACCAAATTCTCCTGGAAATCACTTCCAAACACTTTAAGACAAGGTGATAGTGAGTACTCAACATGGCTTTATGAAGAGGAAATCATGCCTGACCAACATGAGCCTTTTACAATGAGACATCTGGTGTGATGGATGAGGGGAGACCAGTGGATGTTGTTTGTTCTTGACTTTAACAAGAATTTTGACATTGTCTCCTCTAACATCCTTGTAGGAAAGCTGATAAAGTGGGGTGGACTAGGAAATGGACAGTAAGGTGGTTTGGAAACTGGCTAAACAATCAAGATCAGAGAGTTTTGATCAATGGCACACTGTTGGTTTTGAACACAGCACTTGCATGTGCAGAGCAAGCCACACACTTTCACGCTGTAAGGGGTCTTGTGCAACTTGGGAGAGCAAAGAGTTTCTTGGCTTTGGGTCCTTGACACAAAGGTTATTTTCTATCACTTCTAGAAGCGTGGTGAGTTAGGATGAAATGTAGGCTGGAGTGTTAGATGATTTTAGAAAGATTGATGGAGGAGGAGATCATTGTGGGTTTTTTCTGTTTTCTGTCAATTTTATCATGGTGGTCTTTAGAGAAATACTCCTTAACTACCTTAGTACAAAGCAGAACCAGTACAGCCCAGGAAACAAAAAATGCCTTCTTCCCTAGTGAGAGCCTTGAACAGCAATCAAACCGTGCAGTTCAGGTATGTGATCAGCACTGCAGGAATGCCTGTCTAGGCAGAAAAGCAGTGGCACCAACTTCAGTTGCGTGTGAAAGCTGGTGATTCAAGGTGCTGCTGTGCAATGCTGTGTTACCTTCACACTTATTTTGCAGGCCATGTTGGCAGTAAAAAAAAAAAAAAAAAAAAAGGTGAGCTATATGAAAATCCTGAATGGAAACTTTCCTCTGGTTTTGGAGTTTCCTCACCTTCCCTTCAGAACAAAGTCTGGTCAGGGTCAGGCAGGAGCTGGTGACAGACTTTGCTGCATGGGGTCAAAGCAAAAGGGCAAGAGGCAGGCAGTCTTTTGTACTTGGCTCTTTCAGGCTGAGACTGCAGACCAGACCTAGCATCTGTGTACAAAGGGCCATACTGATACATCTCCAGAAGCACACCAAAAGGGCCTGCAAGTCCCAATGGAAGCAGCGTAGTCCCATTAGGAGCAAAGAAGCCAGATTCCTTTTCTGTAGGCCCTTGCAATTCCTTTTTGTTCACCCACCGGCATTCCTTTCATTCTTGTTCCTGATGAAAGACAAGCAAGATGGTGTTTCCTGCTGAGGGGAGGTGAACCAGGAGATGCCTGGTCCTTGTTCAAGGATGCAGCCAGGAGTGTTTCTTCTTGCTGGTATCTTTGCTTGTAGACACTAAAGAAGGAACATTTCTCTTTGCTTGCTGTCTGAGGAAGTACAGCTCCAGATGATTGGTTGCTCATTGCAGCAAATTTACGGTTTGAGACACATCTTTTGAGTGCTGTCAGGTGAGAAGTGAAGCCAGAAATTTGATGGGTGGCTACCTCATCTTCGCCTTATTATGTGCATTCAGTCTTCAGAGATAATGTTGCAGAAGCTTTTGCATGGTTTTAACTTTTGTGGTTTTACTTTCTTGACAGAATTTTCCAGATTAATTTCTTTTAAGGAAAAATTACCACCAGCTTTAATACCTACCTTTAAATGTCAGATCACTGAAAGAGCAAGTTTGTTGCAACTGAAATCAAAATAGAAACTTCCAACGGCATTGCTTAATTGCAATAGGAATCATGGGCCCACAAATCCAGGGCAAAATGGCCATTGGCAGACATGCAGCGCAGAAGCTGGTCCTGGATATCCATTCTGATTGCTGCGTCTTGTGACTCTGGTGGGGTTTACTGGACCAACAAAACACCAAAGTCTGTATGGCAGTGAAGGCCCTCTCTCCCATCATGAATATTGTGCTGATCCCAGGCTTAGAGCACTGGCTTGCCTCCTTTTTTGCAGAAGTGTCCCGTTCATTGTGTGATGAGTCTTTCATCAGTCTGGTGCATCATCAGAGTTCTGCTTGCTGTTTCTCCATTTCCTTTTTTTATTGAACAACACATCTTACCTGCTTCATGTGTTTGTCTCTCACATTGTGGAGCTGGAGCTCCAGGTATGGAATTGATAAGAATGCTTTTTTGTTTAATTTTTAGGTGGATTCTTTTATGATCCTCCTCTATGAGGTTTTGTTTATTCAAAGGACTCTTTGGAAACCCAGTCACGTTCTCTCCTTTTTTTTTCCTTTATATTCTACACTTCAAAACAGTTACCCAGCTTTTTTTACTTCCTGGCCTTGAAGTGTTGTTACCAGAACTTTATTATTGTATTATAAATTGGAAGAACTTTTCTTAAACATCTTTTCCTCTGTCAGGAACATAATAGTTTGGCAGCTGTTTTGCCACTTGGAAATACAAATTAACAATCAGTGCAGATGTTTAAGTCCTCCTTCCCTGGCTCCCAGCTGACTGAGATCACTTTAATTACAAAGCTTGCACCATGTCTTTAGTGGATATGTCAGAGGCAGATTATTAAACAAATCCCAGGAGGTGGGTTGCTCTGTTCTCAGGTTCTCCTGCCCCAGCTTCTGGTTTTGAGGGCCTGCAGGGATCTTCTGTTACCTGTACCCTCATTTTGCTGGTTGCTGAGATGTTCTGTGCAGAAAGACATACTTGTGGCACACAGAGTGAAATCTTCCTGTTGGAGAGGGAAAGCTCTGCTCCAGGCATGGGCCATAGTAAAGCGAAATTTTTCCAGTTGGAAAATACAAGTGTCTGGACAGAGAGCAACCTTCTTCATTCACCATGAGTGGCCCTGTCAGGGGAACATGCTGCGCTGCTGTCATAGCCTTCTCATCTGTTCCTTTTTGTTAAAGTCTGGCCTTGCAGAGCATCCTCTCACGGGCTCAGTGGTGGCCAAGCTGGTACAGTCTAAGCTTAGCAGGACCCTGCGTTGGTTTCTCCCTCGTGGGCTGAAGCAATGAAAGCAGTACCTGCTGGCAGGAGTACAGGGTCACAGGGGAGAGCTGTAGCCAACCAGAGCAGGATTTTTGTTGTCTCTTAGTTTGGTGCACTTTATTTCCCTGCCTGTGTGGGGCACATAATATGTTAATATGTGTGAGCACAGAATATGACTCAGCGTGACGAAGGTCAGGAAGCTTTCACTTGGTAGTGTTACTTGGAAATCACCATGCGCTCCGACTAGCTGGGAGCCACTGTTCAGCAGAGCACCAGGATTTGTGTGTTGCAGAACTGAGTGCCTCTAATTGCACAGCACCCCTGGGCTCAGCCTGCCTGAAATCCTTTTCGTTCAGTGTAATTTATGTTAGCCACCATTGTTCATGTCCACATCAGGCACCATTGTTTGCATCTATATGAGGTTCCTGGCTTTCAAGGCCAGCAGAAACGATTAAGTTACCCAGACTCAAGCGTTTCTGCAAATTTCTTCCAGACTGATTTGGGCCTTTCTTTTCATTTCTCAGAAAAATCGCTATGAGATTTATGTTGGTCTCCTGAAAGAAGGGGTGAAGGAGCTGCTAAGTGGAGGAGAGAATGATGCGCCAGGACTGAAGAAATCCCACTCGAGTCCCTCATTGAATCAGGAGTCTCCAATTAGTGCCAAGGTGAAACGCAATGTCTCGGAGAGGAAGGACTACAGGCCAGAAACACCCAGCATTAAGCAGAAGGTCACTTAGGGTGGAAATGACAGCTGGGGGAACAGCCATGCAGCAAAGTACCGGTGGTCAAAATTTTTTCATTTAATAACCTGTCATTCACAAAAAATAAGTGCATCTGCCTGAATGGGGTGTTAGTGACATTTTCTATTGTATATTTTGCTGTTTCTGTGCAGATTGTGGGAGATGTCTTTGCTCCTGCTTTGCTTTGCTTTGTTAATTTATCATTTAGCAATTGAAGCATCGGGACTTTTTTGTGTTGTTCTGTTTCTAAAGGAGCTGGGGGAGGGGTAGAGCGCTGTGACATATTTACTGTCTCTTCCCCATTTATCTCCTCCCATCGGCACGTGGCTTTCATCTCTCAAGTCACTTGTCACTTTATTTATGTGGTGGGTGGGAAAAGTAACTGGACAAATGCTGCAGTGCTGAGAATGCAAGCTGTAGCTGTGAGAAAAGCTGTGCAAACAGGCAGCTGCAGAAGGCTGTTTAGAGCCTAGGGTGCTGGGAACACTGGTTTCCTGACAATGCAGAGCATGTTGGTGCTGGTACTTAGCAGCAGGTGCTACAGTAAATAGTCACTGTTGCTTATTGTTATTGCATTGACTCTGGACCCATGAGTGCAAAGGAATGAAACCTGGAAACTGCTGGCAATGCTGGGGTGACAGCATTAGAATAATTTGTTTGCTTCTTTCCAAGCAAAGAGTATTCTCCTGAGTTAGCAGGCTGGGGAGTATCCAAACCCATGCTGTCTCTGCGGTCAGGGAGATTAGGCATTACCCAGTTGGAATGACTACCTGGGCTTTAAATTTATTTGCGGAGGAGGCTGCTGTAGGTGTCAGCCATTAGTATTGTAATTTAAAGACGAAGGGCCTCTGTGTAGTTTTTAACTATACGCTCTCACTTAGCTGCTATGTAGAGCCTTATGATGTATCGTGCCCTGATACTCCCCCTTCTAGGAGTTTCGTTGTTGGTGTGCACAGATAGGTGTTCGCAATTTCTCTGCTAGTGACAAAGCACTTTGCCTTTTCTCTTCAGGAAGAGATTCTTCTCAGCTCTCCATTCTCCTGCTTTAGCTCACATATAGATGAAAGAGGCTGGTGCAGACTGGAGAAGGGGACAGATGTGCCCTCACTGTGGGCCAGGGTTTGGTGCTGTCCTGGCTACTCTGTGTCTGGAGGCCAGCACAGGGCAGCCTCAGCTGTGGCAGATCTTACCCTCCACCCACAGGGAACCAGCCTGCCTTGCAGCTCCTGCATACCCTGTGCCAGGCTTTCAGAGTGGAGCGCAGGACAGGGACAGACCACCATGAGGAGAGCTTTCCGTACCTGAAAGCCTCCTGTTTGTGCCACAGACCCTCAGGGTGGCCAGCAGTCTTCAGGCACAGGGAGTAGAAAGATGATGTAGAAATCATTTTCTTGCTTCCTAGCCCCTCTTGCCTGGGCAGCATCATGGCTCTGCAGAGAGTGCTGGCTCACCTGTTACTTAACACCCTGGGTTTTTAATCTCAGGTTTGATTCTGGCCTGCTGGGTGAGCTCGGACTGGTCTCTCCCATTTTGCCTCACCCTTCCTCTATGTGGAGGACAACCAAACTAGCCTTTTCTGCAGAGCACCTTGGGAGAGAATGTTGAAGGCCAGTTGAAAATTGTTTGTTGCTGTATTTTTGTTGTGCCTGGCACAGGGCAGCCTTCCTGGTGGATGTGATTCTTAATGCATAAAGAAATGTCAAGATCAACGCAAGGGCTGTTTAGAAATGCGCTGGTGTTTCTAGCCCAAGTAGTCGAAGGGCCACACATCAAAAAAATTACGACCTGAGTGGATTTGTGCTCTGCCAGACTTCCCAAAGGGTCCAAATCAATTAATCTAACTTACTGAACTGCCAGTTAGTGGGCAGGTCAGGGAGTGATCGAAGAGAGAGGGACGTTAACAGGGGCTGCATGACTTGCCTCCCCCACTGAGGACCACAATGCAACAGCTTTCCCGGTGTTGTGCTCACCCTTGGCTGTAACGAACATGTTGCGGTCTCAGGTACCGGGAGGTGTTGGAGCAAATTGATCCTTGCAGCTGCAGCCCAGCAGCAAAACCAGATGGGACTGTTTCCATGTGTGATACTGGGACATGTGCACGACTGGCACCTGTGACCACTCTGTGCTAGAAGCCAGGAGGTTGCCCCCCACCCCTGGCAACATCAGTAAAAACTGCAGAGTCCTGAATAGAAACTGTCAGTGCTTCCCCAAGTGCTGGGGCTTTAGAAGTTGTGCATGCTTACTACAATGGAGCAAACGTTCAGTCCTCTTCTTGAAGAAGTGCGATGCCTTCTTCTGCCGGAGCCAAAGTGATGTGGTACAGCATAGTGGGTTAGGAGATTCAGTGTAGACAGGTGCATGATAGTGGTCACTGGGAGAGATTGTTTGAATTAATCAAGTATGGTACATCAACAGCTCATGGAGGGGAAACAAAGCCAGGAGATACCTGCAGCTGTTCATCGTGCTCTGGTGGTTTAAAACAAACAAGCAGAAGAGAAAGTAGAAGAAATTCATTCGAGGAATGCTGAATGCACATCTGAGAAGAAAACTTGCCCTGTTTTAGATAATGGTGTTAGGAAGCATGCAGCAGAAACAAAAAAATGTGCAGATTTGTAAGTGGGTCCTGCTTGACCGTCAAGGCAGGGTTGTCTAGGTGAGCTTTTTGAAGGCAGGCTGGAACATGCCCAGCAAACCTCTTGTGATTACGGAGTGCAGTGCTTTAAAAGGCAAAGAGGTGGCATTTGACTTTTTTTCCCTGGCTTTTAAAATATTCTGGTTGCTGTAGACTGCAGTTAAATTCCTGAGCTCAGAATGAAATTATTCCTGTAAAATGCATTTCCCAGCTTTGACACAGAAACTGGATAATTCCTCTTCAAAGTCATTGCAAAGGAGATGATTTGAAGCAATACGAAAAGTCAAAAAAGTGAACTGCAAAAATGATAATACTTTTTTTCATTATTTATTCTCTATTTCCATGTATACTTTTAAACAGTTTAGGGTATATTTTTTTTTAAGTTTCATCTGGGCTTAGCAAATGCAGTTTTTCACTGCGTTTTTTTAGTCATTAAACATTTGTTGAGCTTGGAACACTCTTGGTCCGAGTCAGATTGCTGAGGCGTGCAGATTAGTTTACTGAGAATTTGTCAGGTTCTGCTCCAGTTTTAATTAACACCATTTTGCTCCATTGCTTTATAAATTCTAGGCATCCCATGCACCCATGTGAAAATGCACATTTCGGAGGCCAAGAGAGAAAGGTGATCCTGTTGTGAATGAATAAGGCTCTTGGACTCCCTTGGGAATAGGATCATCTGCTGAGCAGTACTGTAATTTGCTTTTTTCTCCTCCCTGATGCTATTGTAAAGGATGGGTGCAGATTCTCAGGAGGTCTCAGCGTGCATATTATTGGGTGGCACCACTGAGAGTCTGGCCAGATAGCTTTGCATGGTACCTGGTACCCTGCCTTTCTTGGCTGAAATGCTTGCCTTTCGCAGAGATCAGTGCTTGACCTCTGTGACTCAGGAGCTCTTATTGCAGTATGTAAGGATACCCTGCTGGTTTCCAGCTCTCCTCTGGGATCCACCATGCACCTGAACTCTGTATCAATGGAGGAGCCTGCAGCTTTCTGGGGGTGCTCAGTGTGAGCAGGAGTTCCTGGCAAACCACTGTGAGTGTGTGTGCGTGCAAGCCAGCCTTTGCGTTGGCGATGCAGGAAGGTGTCATTCTTCCCTGCCATCCTCCCTGCTGCAGGCATGCAGCCGTCGTTCAGGCAAAGCCTCTGCCTGCATGTTGAGAGGGGGGATGCAGGGAAGGGAGCAGGATGGGGACAAAAGGCTCCTCGCATCCGCCCCTCTCCAGATGCATAGAGAGGTCCTGGAGGGACCTATCCTGCTCTGAAGCATTGCTGGTTGCTAACCCTCCAGGCGCTGGACCATCTCTTCTCTGGCTGAGGGAGGAGAGGCAGGAGAGGACCTCGCTGGGTCTGCATCTGGCAGCAGAGAGGCGAGGGAGAAGGACAAAATTGCCTTCCCCTGTTCCCACTCAGCAACCAAAGCAGGTGAGATACTCTCCCAAAGCCAAAACTGCACTGTCCTCTGTGAGTCAGCAGGATGCAGGGGTCTGGTTGAGATGCTTGTCGTGCAGCAGCAGCTGTGAAAGAGAATCTCTGGGCTAGCTGTGTGTTTGTGTGCATCTTGCAGATAAGTCACGCATGGACCAGTGAACATGACTACAGCCTTTAAATCTAGTATTTATGTTGTGTCTTTAATTGATGTAGAGAGATAAGTCAGCCAGCTGAGTGATTAATGCAGTGGAGCTGTGGGGGAATGCCATTCAGCTATGATGCCAACTCAGTTTTTCATCTGTAGCCAGCCACTTGTAAATGGTTACCAGAAGCTTTCTAAGGGCTTGTAACAGCGCATCCCTTAAGCACTTTCCCTCTGATCCCACCTGCTCCCAGGGTGCGGTTTGTCCATGTTTGGGGGCTCATGTGGACAGCGGTGCTCAGCACAGCCCTGCTTTGAGCAAGAGTTTCGACTAGCAGACCTCCAGAGACTGGAATTGTTCAGTGACTTTTCACAGCTCCAGTGCCTTCTGGTGACAAGGCTGGTTGTTTTGACTTGAAACAGACAATAGTTTTGCCTTTCCCCGATAGGGGAGTGAGGTTCTTGCTTGATTAGAGCAGCCCCTTCAGTGAACAGGTGCTTATGGCAGTGGAGAAAGTCCAAGGTGGCAGGGTTATCACCAGGCATCTGGAGGCATTAGATGGCAATGTTCTCCCTGAAAGCAAGGGAGGCTTTTCTCTGCAGACGGTGCACCACTTGCCGTGTCTGCATTCTCCATCCCTAAATCAATTTTGGCCTTCTTGCAGTTAGTCTGACAGCTCCTCCTCCTTTTCTGTCAAGCTGCTCCTGTCTGTCATCTTAGCACCTCAGCTGCTTCTGTATAACAGGTCTCTTTTCTTCCATGCTTGCAGAAATCCAGAAAATTTGACTGTCCCGTCTTGCCTTGAGAAAACCTGCTCTGTAGCAGGGCTGTGTTGAATGGATAACCCTGTGAACAGCTTTTTCATTCTGCTCGTTGGTAGCCTGTGTTTCCAGCCACAGTTATAGCTGGGAGGTGTGAGATGGAGTTTCAGACTCCTGTATCCCCTGGTGTTATGCTGCAGGGACGCAAGGACCCCCTAGTCTCCTTTCCGAAAGTCACAGAGGTAGAGGCAAGCCGTGCTGTGGGGAAACTGAAAGACTGTTTTGCAAGGAGTTGTGTACTTTCCAAATCAGGTCATAAATTTTCCAACCTTTTGGGGAGCTGTGTGTAAAAGAAAAAAAAAAAAATAAAAATTAAAAAAGCCTTTTTCAATCAGTGTCCCCCAAGCACGGAGAGGTGGTATCCAGGTTCTTGGAAACACCGGCTGCTTTTGTAGAGGCAAAGGCAGTATACACACCTTATCTAAAGCAATCTTCCAGGTTGCTGCTTGTTTAAACTTTCCCCAGTGTTGCTCTCCCCAGGCTCTGGGACATGACATCAGCTCTGAGGGCAGTTATGAAGTACACATTTTCCCCAGAGCATGACCAGAGCTCCCCAGTGTGTGTTCCCAGCATCTGATATCTAGGCTGCCTAGAGGGGTGAGCCAAATAAGCTATCTCAGAAATTTCTTTGAAAGAGCTGGTCTCCAGCTTGTGCTTTTTAGAGGATATTTTTAGTACATATAGAAGCAGTATGCCTCCTCTCCTCTCTCCCAGAGCTGTCCCAGCAGCATAGGTGTAGTATAGTGAGCTGCTTCACCATATGAGACCTGAACATTTGCTCCAGCAAGAAGAGGCTTTGTCAGCCTCCAGGGAAATGGTACCACCTAAGCTGAGCACCAGTGCACAGGCAACAATACTGTTGGAGGACAGGCAGAAAGCCAGTGCAACCTTCCCTGGCTGGTCACCTGCTGGGTACTGTGTGCTCGAGCATTGCCCTCAGTCAGTGTTGGGGGTAATTAGAAATGCTGGCTTCCTTTTCCACCTACACTGTGCTTCTTGAGGAATTGTTCATACCACCTGCTGCTTTTCTTCCTTGTGACAGCAGCACCCTCATGCAGGGGTGCCACAGTCCTGTTGTTAGGAGGCTGGTTTAAATAAGAGTAAGGAGGATGGGTCCTGGGAAATGTGTCCAGATCCTGTCTGGGACTATCTGCTCTCCTGTTGGCACCATCCAGTTGAACAGTGAAAGGAGGCAGGCTCAGCCCTGCCTGAGAGAAGGTACCTTACTTGTTCATTTTGTTAGCTGCATTGAAGCTGTATTTTAATTATTTATTAGAGCACTTCCCTTAGCAAATGCAAGCAACGGCTTTCCCCAAGGCTGCACCAATGACCTGACTTTGCTCCCGTGGTCAGGAGGAGCAAATTTAGCCCAGCCCAAAGCATTGTCTGTCCTCCCCTTTGAACAATGAAATACTCTGTAAAAATTAAAAATGTTTAAACAATAAGGGAGCTCCCATGGCATCTGCTGTTAAATGTGTGCCAGGAATCAGTTGGGGTACAGACCAGAGGCTTATTTGGACTGAGAAAAAGTACATCACTTAGCAAGGCAAGGATTGAAAGTGTTACAGACTAGGAGGGCAGGATTTTTCTCTGACATAAACCATTGTAGTTAGTAGCCACTCTACAGCAGTGGTTCTGTATGTAACTCACCTGAATGAGACCAGCACAACAAGATAATTTTTATCTAAGCAGGCAAGGTTTCAGCTTTACCTTGGGCCAAGTGAATATCCTGGTGTAACCACAGAGAAGCTAGCCAAGCTGTCATGGAGGCTTGTTTGACACAAAATTCTCTGACTCCCCTGAGCCTCTTGCTGGGAGAAGGGAGATTGATGATATCCAGTCTGTGTCACTGCACAGTGCAAACTCTATTGGTGATATAAGTCTTAAATCACTTACACACTTATGAAAACTTCATAAAGACTGTAGGATGAGAACTGGGGTGGATTGTGTGGGGTTTTTAATTTGTACATATTCATGACAACTATGTCCTCTTACTCGAGGCTGAGATTATAACTTGGCTAAAAGAACAGAGTTTTCTGGCAGTTTGAAAACTTTAAAATCACTGCTCTTTGCGTGAGGAGATTATAACTTGGCTAAAAGAACAGAGTTTTTTGGCAGTTTGAAAACTTTAAAATCACTACTCTTTGCGTGAGGTACAATCTGAGGCTTACATTACTTGGTGAACGTGTTTAAGTGATGCCTATAGATGTGTGTATGTATTTCATAGGTATAGTATGGCTTCTGTGGCTCAGCACTCCAAAGCCTGCTGTTCTTTTCTAAGGCTTATTTTGGTCAAAGCACTTCAGCAGCTGCAAACTTTGTTAGGATGCTTGTTGTTCTAGTTGTTCTCAAATTAGGTTAAACAGTCATCAGAGCTTTCGCAGATTTAGGGTATCCCTTGAGCTGCCTTGATCTCCATGTGTTGTCCACCAGGGGCTGCCTGTTGCTCTGCATGTTGAAAGCAAAGGCGTATATTTGAGAGTCTAAGCAAGGATTACTGGGTGGCATTTTCTGCTAGGTTAACGCTGGGCTAACTCTGTCCCTGTTGATGTCAGCCGATGCCTGCACCAGGAGCATCTGTGCTGACTTCTTCTGAAAATCACACTCTGGGGATCTAATACACAGCTTTACTTCTGAAAATGTTGACCTCACTCTGTGAAAATTCAGCAAGGGGACATCATGTCCAAAAGTGTCCAAGCAGGACAGGTGCCTGTGATGTCTCCTGCAGATACAGCTGTACAGCAGTAGTGAGGGTTTCTTTCTGCAACTGTACAGATTTCCAGAAGAATGTCTGGCTCATCAGCAGGGAAAGGAGCAGCGGGGCTGGAATATCGTTCTCGGGCATCTCGTAGACCTCCCAGAGGTTTCCCTTGTGAGGTTTAAACAACCTTTAAAAAAGTTGCTGGTTGAAGTAAAAAGACATAAAGAAACCCAGTGGGTTTTCCTGTTGTGCTCTAGTCAGGGCAACACTAGCATTATCTGCATTTTCCTTGGAAAGGGAGAACAAAGCCTAAGGGTGGGATTCTTACCTGGAGTCATAAAACTCTTTTATGCAGTTACCTTGAAGCACTTGAGCAACCTCAGTGAAGCCATGCTTTTGTACTTCACTGGACCATGGCCAGAATGATTGTGTCTTGCAGGACTAAGACCCAAGTGGACTGCAGCTCAGGATGGAATGAAGAGAGACATCCCCATCACCTTGCTTTGGGCGAGCTGTAATCCTGTAATCCTTTTTCAGGCACTGAGCTTCTTTCTTGGGTTACCTGCCTCCCATAGTGATGTAGTGGGAAGATGAGGGTGAGCACTGTTGCGCTCAGAGTCGCAGTTAGGAGTGTCATTTGCCCTCCACCTGAGCTGTTGCAGTGTTATTTTCCTTTAAGCTGAGAAAGGGGACTGAATTTTCAGTTATCATTGTGTGGTACCCATATGGGAAGAGTAACTTGTGGTAGTGCAGAAAAACATTTTGCACATGTGTGTACACACACACCCTGTGCATCTCCTGTGTGCAGACCTAACCTTACAGGGCCTGACAGCAGTCCTTGCAAAACCTTTCCTCTGGGTGGCCTCCTATCCCTTTTGCCAAGTGTAGGAACCTTGCTTCTGATAACCTTGAACTCAGTTTACTCTCATAACTGAATTGCTGGAGTGTTTTTCATGCAACACACTAGAGACGCAGTCCCGGTCTCACTGCTTTGTGGTAACTTCTTGGTCTGCTGTGAAGCAGCATTGAAGTAGTCACTAAATCTTTTCCAGCAGCGTGAAACTTGCTGCTCTGACTCTTGGGGTGGTCGTCGTCTCAGGTTTGAGGCTGTCCTACCAACGGGGCACCCCATTTTGTCCCTGGGAATGTGCATGGCCAGGAAAGCATACTCCTCAGTGGTCAGAGTCAGAGCTGTGCAGACTTAAGTCAAGCCCTGGTTCATGGGAGATGTTTCCACGTGCTGCTGATGTCCATAAGGACTCAAACATATACTTGCTTACACAGAGATGCTTTCCTGAAGCAGAGTTGTCACTCTTTTCTACAGGTACCACAGGATGCCCTCCCTATTCTGCTTCATGTAATTGGTACTAGAATGATAATTTCCTGATAAATGAAGGCACTTAATCAGTCCTCTTCCTCTTGGAAGAAGGACTTTTGGGGATATTGTTATATCATTTAAAATAATATTTTGGAATTTAAGTTTACATTGCTTTATTTTTCACTTGAGGTGACTGTATATAAATATTTTCCTCTATTTTATCATTGCTGATAAAGTAAGCCTATGGTATACAGACAAATAATTTGCCTTTGATGTATTGAGACTGTGAGATATAAAGTAGACTTCTCTCTTGTGTCCATGTTCCTGACTATAACTCTGTTCCTCTGTGTTTTTATAAGTTGGAATAAACGTTGCTTACGGGCAACAGAGAGCCTGCAAGCTTCCCAATAATTTTTATGTAATTGAAATCAAGCAACCCTAGTGAAGGATCTCACATATGTATAATGATATATGTATATGTACAAACTTTAGAAAGAAATAAACCAAATGTATTTCATCTTCTGCAGTTGAATGTTTTTTTTATTGGAGTCCTTACTGTTGCTTCCTATGAGTAAGAACATGAAGGTGGCTTTACCAGCTCATACAGCAGCCTCTGGCTGTCTTGCTCAGGAAGATACAGACCAATTAGCTGGTGCAGCCTTTTCCCAGGTGCACCCTTCTGAATTCTGGCAATCAGCAGTTTCAGGGTTTCCTAGGCTGGAGACTGCATGTACTGCTTGCCTTAGAGAAACACAGTCTGGACCTGAATATCTTTGCCACTGCAGCCACACACAAATACATAGCAAACGCTCCTTACCGAAGGAAGTGTGAGGAGGCATGTTGTTGGGGTAACTAGCGGAGCTGGTACTGCATGCACACTAGCCCTGTGTGACGGCAGCTGGAGCGTGTCTCTCTTCCCTTTGCACCTCTGCAAGAGGTGGCTTCCCCTCTGGGCTGTTACAAGGTGTGTGGCCTGCAGAGTTACCACTGCTTAGCTGGGAAGACACACCAGGAAGAGAGTTAGGTGATTAAAAATGGGTTTACTGCACATGGGTTGGAAGAGGGAAGCTGCAGCAAACAGCTCTTCAGAAATGGTTGGGAGTTGATCTCAAAATTTTTATGAGGTAGTTTGTTTGAGGGCACTGTCAAGGTTGGGAATTGCTGTTGGCCTGGTGGATGGGAAGCAAGGACCCATGAGAGGCAGAAAATTTGGACACTAAAGAAAACGGGGGAGTGCAGAAAGACAGAGGTGGGAGTGAGTAAGAAATGATAGCTATCCAAAGTAAGAGGAAAGAGGCTGTACAACACACAGAAAGCAAATAGCCTTGTGCTTGCAGTTCTTGGATTGGACATGGCTCAATGTGGGAAGATAGGATACTGTGTGGAGAGTAACAGAGCAAATGAAGAGGATGTGTCCAATACCAGGTGGGGCATAGAGAAGCTTTACAATAGGGCTGGCAGCTTGTATTTGGAGACAATGGCAGGAAGACATGTTTTTTCTTACCAAGACCTGTGTGAACGTTTGACCATCTTGAGATGATTGTTTCTTTGTATTTTTTCCTCCTAGAGACTCAGCGTATTGCTTTTAGATGAGAGGCAGACCTCCAGCATTTGGATAGTTATGCGTGCTTTTTTTTCACACCACGATGCAGGATGTCAGATTTTTTCATTGCTGTTCCATCTTTGTTACGTCAAAGTGCTCAGGGTTTTTGTTTCCAGTGCATGCTCCTGGATTAGTACGTCTTTTATGAAAAGACTAAACAAAGTGGTGGTGAGGATGGGTGGGAGTATTTTACGAAGATGTATTAAATGCCTCCTTGAAGCCCAAATGAATGTTTTAACCATGTCTGAATGTTAATGGCAGTGCTGCTCACCACATCTTTTTCCTATTTTGTCTTCCTAGCTGACAAAGTCAACGCTGAGTGTTTTCTAGTGATTTTCTGCCTGGAATCATTACTCATGTCACGTTGCTCACAATGCATTAAACTAGAACAAAATCACGGAAGAGGTGCAAAGTGAAAGACAGATGCATTTATATTCTCTTCATTGTCCATTTTCAGTTCAAGTTTCCAGTACAGAATATAATTATCAAGGGAGCCTGAAAGGTCTAGCTTGTGTCTGCAGGTGAAACTTCCACAGTCCACAGAAGCTACACACCTCTTTGGCTTTTTACGAATAATGTAGCACAAGAGAGTGGCTTAGCCCAAAAGTAAAGCACAACTTGGTCTGAAATTGTCATGGGTATGTCTAGATTAGAAATGAGAGAAAAGTTCTTACCCAGCAGAGTGCTGGTGTACTGCAGTGCTGTCCTAAACAGCAAGGAAAGGGCAAAAATATCCAGTAACTTTTAAGGTAGAGCTTGAAGGGGAATGGTACGATGATGACCCAGGTTTTCATCTGTCAGGCTATTGTTCCAGCAATTTCTTTCCACTGCTTTGCTGCTAAGTGGATGTTTCTCAAAAGAAATTATGCCAACCACTATACTAGCCATTTTTTTCATAAAAAGGACCATCCTAGAACACATGAACTGCCCAACAGCTAGCCATCATGCCAGGTTTGCTGTCATGGTCATGTGCATTTTAGGGCATCTCTTCTGGTCCCATTCCACAGCTAGTTTTTTGGTGGATCAGGTACATAGATTATGTGGGTCTTTGTTTTGCTGGTCTGCTCTTGACAACAGGACACAAAGACAAGAAGCTTAACTGGGATGAGGAGGAGGGATCAAGGCTGAGTAGCCTGATTTGCCTCAAACAATGTGTAAGGTAATGTGTTGCTGTTATGAACTAGAGATTCGTGGGGAGGTTTTGTCCCCCTGTACCCAGGCAGGGTGTATCAGTAATACTGTATAAGGTTGAGATTGCCCCAGTAACAACTTTGGAAATGCTAGACTTTGGTACAGATGTTGCTGAATTGGGCCAGTGAGGAAAAAGTAACAAGGGACATGTGTCTTAGGGAGGAGCTTGGGCAGAGAAAGGGAAGTACAAGGGTGGCAAAAAGGTTGTTCCGGAAATGGAAATGATGAATAAGGTAGAAAATCAGGTAAAGAACAAAGGATGGGGCAATATTGTGAAAGAAGGAGTGCAGGTGCCTACAGACAACAGTGACGCTGACTTGCAAACCCAAGCTGGTGGGACTCACTTTTGGGCTTTCCATCAGGTCTATGTCTGAAAAACATGGTGTGAGAGGGTGAGCTGCAGAGGGATAGATTTCTACCCTGGTGATAGGTCATGTAGGGACTGAAAGGTGGTGGATTTGTAAGTGAATAGTGGATGTGTGTGATTCATAAGATTTAAGAATGTTAGGTTACAGCTTTATAATTGTGTGTAATAGGGTGGAAAATAGTATAGTTGCAGATTAGCAGTAGCGGTGTATTTATTTGATAATCAGTAGATTGATTACTTAATAGATTGATCAGTTTCTTAGTAATATGTTGCTTAATCACTAAACACTAGTTTCCTAAATCAGTTACACCTTGATCTTGTAATCTAAATGGAGGGAGTTGCTTCTTGAAATAACAGTTACATGGGGAGAAAGGCTCCAGGACAGTTCTTGTCTAGTCTTAACTTGCTTCAGCCACAAGTTCAATGACTTAGATATCTAACTTCAAGGATGCTTGCAGGAATATTTGATAATATTTTAATTATGCAGGAGCTCTGCCAATGACCATAAGCCACAAGCTCAAAAGGTTGAGTCTTGAGAATGCAAAAATAACAGTAAAAAGGATGTATTGGGAAAGCAAGGTCTGTGAATTAAAATCTCAGGGACAGACTTTTATAATGCACAAGCATTGTGTTTTCTCAAAGAACAAATACTACTTGTCTACCTGTGTAAAGGCACTGGTGGACCTTTATGTGTGTGATCTTGAAATACAGAAGCACCTAGAAGACTGCAGAAGAAAGCAGAATATAGTACCGGGGACTGAAAGCTCTGTGGAAAAGATGGCAAGGAGGGTTTGCCCAAGGGGAGAGCAACCAGGAACTGTTTGAGAGCCAGAGGCAAGAAGAAAACTGAACAAGACTAAAGAAAAAGCGTGGGAGGCAACTGAACAGTACACAGATTCAGTTATCACTTGGAAAAGGCAATCCATTAATAAGAAAGGAAAAGCCACCTATGAGGGTTGCCCAACGCCTCTCTGTCCAAGTGCTCTTTTGGTGAAAAGTTCTCATTGTTTGCAGAGACACTTTGAACACTGTCAGGGCTGCCATGGGGTCAGGAGAGCATGCTGTGTGCTGGCCTTCAGGGAAAATTGCTCAGAGTTAGCCAGGATAAATATTCTTTCCTGTGCTTTGTAACTTGGAAGACAGCAGCATCCCTGGGTCTGTGTGCTCTCTGCTGGATTGGGAGTGGCTTTGCTGGAAAGGGCAGAAAAAAAAACCCCAAACCAAGCTGAAGCCTGTTTTCCCTTCACCACAATACAGAGATTGTTCAAAATATGTGGGTTTGGGCGTGTGGGTGGTTGTTTGTTTTCTTCCCCCCCAAAAAATGTCTTTGTTAGCCAGAAATCATCTTTCTGATCTGCCTCAACTTTTGACGCTGAGCTCAGAAGTCTGCAATACAGGTGCTCTGTCACCTCTTTAGGAAGGTGAATAGTCAGCTTGAGCAACCTTCTCCTCTCTGCCCAGGTGTCCAGTTTAAAAAAGCACACTTTCTCTTTACAGGGCAATTCCAACCAGATTTGTTAACAAAGACAGACGTGTTTCTGGACACTTGTTGTGGGTACAGTCTTCAGTACCGACACACACCCTGTCATTTGAGAAGAAGTAGTTTTGATAGAGGTGATGACAGGGATGCTGCTGTGAGGGTGGGTGTGGAGAATGCTCCTGTCAAGCCAGAATTGTATGTGTGATACCCAGCTCTTGGTGCACACTGCTTCCCTTCCCATCCCATCCCACCCCATCTGGGGATGAATTGTGCTGGGCGCCCCATAAATACTGAGACTGGGTTGGATGGAGCCAGGGCTATTGCCACCATAATTACTAGAGGAATAAAGACACCAATTACTGCACCCTTGGTTTCTCCCAAAGAGATGCTTACCGTGGCAGGAACTTGGAGTGGGCTGTGCCTGGGGTGGGAATACTCTCCATGTCTGGGCTAAAGCATCCTACTGGGACAGTTTTGTGGGGGCCTTGTAGCCAGCCAATGATAGCAAGTACAGTGTAAAACCTGAGTCCCTATTACCACAGCCATACCCACGCTGCGTTTCTCAGGCAACTGAGGTGTGGGTGGCAGTTAGAGGTTCTAATTGTTTTGGGGGGGAAAAAAGCCCATACACGCACACACAACAAAAAAAAAAAAACACACCAAAACCAAATGCAGTGCTCTTTCTGTTTAGCTGCAATTTCTGACTGCACTTTAGACAAATTGTCAGAATCCGCATTCCTGTTGGCAGGGAGCCAGGCTCCCCTGCACGCTGATTAAACTGTGTGTGGGCAAAATGTAGGTAGATGATGGGGACCTGGTACACTGAAACCTTGGAGAGTTTTGTTTTCCTTTGCTGCTGCTTTCTTTTTCTCTCCAAACTCATTGCAGTCTAGTTGTCTGACCATCCCTCATTGGATCTGTTTTGGGGCCTGAACTTCCAACTTTGGTGCTGAGAAGAACCATGAAGCCACAGAGGCAGCTGCTCGTGGTACATAACCCCCATCTGCTCGTTCAGGTGCAGGTGAGCAGGTAACCCTCTGAGTTACCTGGAGAGACCTAAAATGTTGGGCTACAGCAATATAAAGGGAATTTTTGCAAATGTATGGGAAACCCTCTTCTGTAAAGGGACCAGCCAGCCAGCAAAGCACATGCTCTTGGTCCAGCTTCAGCCTCCCCGGGAGCTCCATCTGTGACTGCTCCTCTGAGGAGCATGGCTTTGCTTCAGTGAGCTATGCTGCCCTTCTCCAGCCTGGGGTCTTGGGTCCCCTCCAGCTGACACCACTGGCAGCTGCCCAGGAAGCACTGCAGCTGGGGAGTTTGAGACATTGGCTTTCTAGTCAATCTGCTGCTTAAATATCTCAGCTGTAGAATTTCCACTGCTTTGTGTATGAAGACTGGGGGCCATTCCATTGTACCCAGGATACATCTGCCTGTCATGGTGGGCACCCTTGGTTTATACTGTCTTGCTTGTTCACTAACTTTTCATTTGGTGTCTCATTATTTCTCTTAGAGCTTGTCAGCACACAGTCAGGAAGGTAAGATGAGTTGACCAACTTTTGGAGCCGCAGCATGCATTGGGTGGAGACACTTTTCAAGAACATAAAGGCTGAGGTCCACTGTGATTCAAGGTCTCTCCACTTCCATATAGGAGCTGATACCACTACAAAGAGCTTGACTGGATGGCTACACCTTAAGTGAGGTAACTCTGCTTTAAAATGCGTGAGCTGTACTGCACCGAACACCTGTGTGGGCATCCCAATTCAGAGACAGAGTGGCCTCCGTGCAGCCCGACTTCTAGAGCAAGGCAAGCTGAATCCCTTTTTTAAATCTGAACATGCAAGCTGAACCCTTTTTTGAATCCCACAGCAATTTGATTATCTTTAGCTAATTCCTCTTGAACTTTCTAAGAGATCTGGCACAAACAAGTCCCTAGAGGTATTTTGCAGCCCTCTGGGCTCTTGCTGCACTTGTGATTCATCAGATGTGTCTTGATGTTTAGCTCAGTGTGCAATCTGACTGATGGGGCCTCCTTGCCAAGCTTCTGGAGCTGCAGAAGTCTTGCAGGGCTTTGCATGTGCCAACCGTGCAGTCTGGGGCTCAGCCTCTCATGATTACGGAGAAGGGTCCGGTCCTCCAGGTAGGAGCTGCCTGGACGCTGAGGTGCCGGCTCCAGCATACTCCGCCGTGATCTGCCTCTGTGCCCAGGAGCCAGGGAGGTTTCACCTTTAGCTTCCTCAGGAGAAAACTAAGGCTAAGGGTGTGCATGCCAGTTCTGCCTGTACTATTTAAACTGCAAACTCTCCAGGGCAGGGGCTTCGGCCATGTACATTCAATGGTAATAAATATTAATCCTTGTGATTTGCAAACTGCTTGGCTTTCAAAGACTGGTGTGACTTCAATGCAAAACACAAAAGGCCTGGCACAGTGTTCTATGAGCCCTGGGGACAGTTTAACTTGTTCAAATGTGTACTTGGCTTTGAGTCACAGATGTGATCAATCAAAGGAGCAGTCTTTTCCCTCTGACTCACCAAGGCTGATTCCTTGAATTTGTGGGGTTTAAATATCCACTTGAATCAAGCATTAAGGAGTTTGACTTGAAAAATTCTGGATGCTGAAACTACGGTGTAGGCAACTGACGCCAGCTCCAGCAAGGTCAAGAAAAGATAACTTAGGTGCTAAAGGCAGAGGACGTCTACTGGCTTTCCTCAGCTGAGAATTGAGCTTTGTGGGCAACGAACTGTAGATTCATTGGGGTGCCAAGCCTAGAAAACTTCCCCTGTAAATTTGCTCTGATCCGTCTCTCATCAAAATGGCTTTTAAAAAATGAAGAAAACCAAATCCACCTCCATGAAATGGGATTTTCAGGTTTGTCATTCCACTCCTGGGGACCCTGATTTTGCCAAAGAACAACAAATGAGAAGGGGAAAAAAACCCCTGTGCCCCTCCTTGTTCATTCAGGTACCTCCTGTTGAAGTACAATTTTTTTTTCCACATTTCCTCAGCCAGTATACCTTGAGGCCTGGTGAGTCCTTGCACTGTCCCACCTCAAATGGTGAAGTGCTACTACGGTTATTGCTGTTCCTCTTTTGGCTGTGATGAGTGTGAGAAAACACTAAATTTGTTTGGCTGCTGGTTTTACTTGTAGTGTTTTCTCCTTGGAATATGTCATCCCTTGCTTATCTGTGCCCCTCAGTGCTTTTATCGTGTTGACCACATCATATTGTATTCTCTCCCCATGCTATTGTCCTCTAGGTGGAAAATGAAGCACAAAAAGCCCAAGTAACTCAGTCACCCAGGAGTTTGTGAGCACATATGGAAGGTGAATTCCCCTCTCCCAGAAAAGGCAGTGTATCACTTTGTGTCACGCTCCTTTTTTAGCTGCCTCAAGTACTTTGACAGCTTCACCTCCTTTATGAAGATCATCCCTTCTTGGTCTTATCCTTCATTCCTGCTCTCAGCTTGTTTAGTTCTGAGTTACCATTAGAGAAAACTTCACAACTGGCTGAATCTCTGCAATTACTACTAACACCTCCAGCATTTGTGCTGCTCTCCTAGCTCAGTGTGAAACCCCAGTTTCAGACCAAGCAGTAGAACTGGAGGGACGATAGTATTTCCATCTTGATCTGAGCGTGAGCATGTAAGTACAAATTAATTCAAGTGATTACAGGGGTCCAGTTGCTCATCTGTTACATTGGATGAAAAGGTCCTGGGTGCCACAGTGGCTGATTGTGGTATGTCGTCTCCAGCTGGGTACTTCAGTCACTTGTGTGACAGTTAAAACAATATAAGAGAGTGGATTTCCAAGGGTTCCATGGTAATGATTTATAGCTCTGTAATCTCGTAGTCCCAGGATGCTTGTAACCTAAGAATACAAAACTCTGAATGTTCTGATAAAAATGCAGTGACATCTTGCTTACCCGAATGTTGTGTTTGTCAAGTACTTGGCATCTCAGAGAATCAGGGCTGAAGTAGCTGTGGGATTCAAAAGTTCTCACATACTTCTACATGTTTGGGTTTTTTCCCCCTTTTCTCATCCTTCTTAGTTCTAATGATACACTCATTTCGTGGAGGGGGGAGGTGTTTTTGTCAGATTCTTGTCTTTACCTGCAATATGCTGTATACTTTCCAGGGAAGTGGTTGAGTCACCATCCCTGGAGGTATTTAAAAGATGCTTAGATGTGGTGCTTAGGGACATGGTTTAGTGGTGGACTTGGCAGTGTTAGGTTTACGGTTGGCCTAGATGATCTTAAAGGTCTTTTCAAACCTAAATGATTCTATGATTCTGTGATTCTATTTGTGGTCACTTGTGCTACAGTCATCACCTGCGTTCAGAGTACTGCTATGCTAAGCAATGTGTAAGCCTCCCACACCTCCAGACTGTGGCCTTTGGGTATAAACCTTTGGGTTTATACCCAAAAGGTTTATACCCAAGCTGAAACTTGGAGGTAAGAGGTTTATTGGACTTTTTGCCATTAAATGCTAATAATGGCTGCAGAGCATGAAGATTAGCAGACAAAATAGTTAGGAAAGACAGATAAAGACAAAGAAACAGGTACACTGTGGCCATTTGCTCATGGTCAGAACATTGTTACTGTTAACTGTTCTTAATGCTGTTGTTATGCACAATAGAAAAAAATAGGAGCTACTTGGATTGAGGGTGGAGGCCAGCCCTGCCCTGACAGTGGCTTCCATCTTGCCAAGTAAGAAAAGGAAAGCACAGCTTCAAACAAATCTAAGCACTGGTCCCTGTTTTCCTGCTTAAGCATAGCATAAATTATACAGCATTGGCCAAGTCCCCTTATTAATTTCACTCTGTAAGCAATCATAAAACATTTAGTTTTAATATGAAATATTCAAATTCTTCTCTGATTGTTTTTGAATTCTTCATGTATAATTTAAAGAATTTGCTAACATAGAAATTATTAAACATGGATATGTCAGATTACAACAAAGCTAAAGTGGAGGGACAAGGATACTGAAAACCAAAGGTTTTACCAAACTATAACAAAATTATTTTGAGTGCAAGATTTTTCCTTGGGTAATGAAAACAAGAAATAGTCCCTGATTTTAAGGCTAGAAGTGACCTTGTTGATAATGTGCTAAAGCAAGTGCTGCTCAGTCTGGAAAGCACTGGATGGGGTTATTATTACTGGCATTAAGCTGTCATCACACCAGATCAGTTGCCTGGCTTCGCAGTGCACTTTGGTGACGTGAGTCCCAGATTTTGCAAAGGGCGCGCCAGAAAATGTCACCCTATGGTTCCCACACATTTGAGCTAGGAAAAGCCCTGATGGAAAGATGTCAAGGCATCTACCTTGTGCCTAGGTAAACTGCTTTTCACTTGAAGAAAAACGTACCATGCTTGCTCTGATGTTGTGTCTCCAACATGTGCCATGTAGTTGTAAGGTATTTGTACTGTTGTGAAAAACAACACAAGAACTCCAGCAGGATGAAAGTGCATTGTTCTGGTCTCTCCCGGTGCTGTACACTTACTGGCTTTCTATGTGTGTCTCCATACTGCCTCTCTTGAGGAGGATGGTGAGGTGGGGTGCAGAGGGAGAGCTTTCAAGGTGAAAGCCCTCCTTGCTCCTTCATGGACCTGAGCTATGTCTGAAACCCACCAACTTTTCCAGATCAGATTTCCTCTCTGACTCTTTCCAAAACACCACTGCCCCCAGATTCGTACATGCATACCACCAAGAACATCCAGGTCCTGCATGCTTCTGCTGACCCACAGCATGCCAGCACATAGCACCCTGCACCGAAACACCAAGCTGCAACGGGGTGCAGTGCCTCTTTGCTGCCACACTCCTCACCGTTTGCCTGCTGGCTGTCCTGGACTCTCTCTGCTGGCTGCAATGCTCTCTTGTCAAGATGTTGTCTGGTCTCATCTCAGCCCGGCTTATTGAGGTACCTCGTTCTTGATTCTCAAGCTATCAGCGCCCAGATTGTTCCCTGTTAGCTCTCCTACTAGCGGCACCCTCCTGGCTGCCCTGAGCTGCACAGGGCTGTTGGGAAATCTCCCCCATACTCAGCTGGCAGGCAGGGAGGGGGTCCGTGACATGCACCATGCACTGAGCACAGCAAGCCCCCTCTGCCAGGCGCCTGCCTGCGCTGCTCTGCTGGTGCTGCTGGAGGAGTCAGTGGGGTCACTGTGGTAGTGAGCAATGCTCCCCAGAGACAGAGGACCAGCACACGTCCTGTCTGGGCAGCTGCACGGTCCCGTCTGGCACGGCAGGGATGAGGGATCAGTGGCTGCGGCTGTGGATGCCCTTGGGGAGGGAGGGGAAAACGCAGGAGCCCCACAAACGTGCCAGAGCAGAGCTCAAAATGTGCTGCCAGCATGCAAAAACTCCTGTCACAGTGCAAGGGGCGGTGGCGCTCTGCAAAAGAGGCAAGGGAAATCTGCTGTGGGAGGGCTTGAAAGGCAGAATTGACTGAAGGGCTGAGAAATGGGGAAGAACAGAAACTCAGTGCAGTGAAGAAGTCTGGCTCACAGGCACCTGGCAAATGCTCCCAGCTGTCAGAGGACAAGAGAGTGGGGCAGCAGCGGAGGCTCACAAGGAGTGCAGGGGTAAGGGCAACCAGGGAATGCATGGAAGAAACATCGGCATCTCTGTCCCTTGCCCCAAGCCTTGGCCTCAAGGTCTTTTGCTGGCATCAGTGTCAGCAAATCATGAATCTTAACTCGGAGCCCAGAAACAGATCCCACATTGCTTCAAGCTCCCCGCCTGATTGTCTGAATTGTGCCACAGGATGATGATGGGGTTGGCAAGATAAGAGAGGGGGCAGAACTTGCTAGATAGAGCTTGAAGTTCCTTGTTGGCCAAAAAAAGTTGCTGCTATGATTATTCACCCTTTCCAAGGCTATTAGTGGGCTGTAGGCGTATAGGGTTTCAAGAAAAGTGTTATCCGTTTAAAAGCCAGATAAAAAAATCACCAACCAACTATGTTTCTGAATAGAAATAAGAATTTCTGGAAAGCCAAACACCTATTTATTATTCTTGAGAAGCCAAGTACTTCTGAAACAAATGGCTCTTTGTTGCTTCTTGTAGTTTCAAATCTAATGCAGTTGCAGGAGAGGACAGTTCAGTGGTAGGAGCTTTCACATGGATTAGTAGCACAATAAGCCCAGGAGCAGAGGGAACAGTTTGTGCATTGCATCAAAGCAGCTAAGAAAGGCATATGTGAGATATCACCTCCCATCATCCATGCAGGCATACATCTCAATTCTTTCTTCCCCAACTGGCTCCTGCTTCAGGGGGCAATGAGGAATGGAGCACTGTGTTGGGAATGCAATCACTGATTGCAGAGGAAAGGGCAGTCCTTGGTAAAGTGGTTATCATTCAAGCCTTGTGCCTGCTCCAGAAGAGCCAGGTCTTAACATTCTTCCTTAGCAAAGGGAAAAGCAGGATGAAGTGGGGCAAACCACTGTGCATTTTAAACAGCTTTGATTCTGAGTTGGAGTTTTATGTTAAATATCATGATTCATCTCTATTTATTTTGTTAAGCAGTGAGCAAGCAGAAAGTCTAGCAGCTGAAATGATGTGCCTGAAAGACTCCTGGCAGGCAATGCATCAAACAAGTATTGATTAGTACTGCCACAGGAGCCATTTTGCACAGTAAGACCTTTATTCTTTACTCTGACAAATGCTCACTTAGATGTAAATTAGTTGAAGGTGTCCTTCTCTCACACTGTAGGGCTGAACTGGTAATGAAGGTTTGCTCTCCTAAGAGCAAAAGTGTAGAAAGCATAGCAAGAGCCATGTGGAAAAAATATGGCTAAGATTCCAGGGCTCCAGGAGGTTGTTTCATCCTTTTAAAAAAAGAGGGAGAGAAGAGGAAACCAAAAGTTACCCCGAGGGAGATGGCCCACTTTAGTGGGCTGAAATGGCCAAACAGAGGCTTGCTGGGAACAGCCTAGCCTCACTCACCTCCTGTGGAGCATATTGTGAAGGAAATTAAAGGTGAGAAAGGTACAGTGGAGGTGCTGTTATACCGTTTTAGCCTTGCATTACAGGGGGAAACTTCCCTGCATTTCCCCAATAGTGTGCATGTCAGTACAATGGATGAGCCAAACTTTGCTCTGCCAGAAGGGATCAAGGGGTTAGGGATGCTGCCCTTGATACCTTCCACCAAATGGTTAATGCCTCCTTAATTTTAAAAATATTTCTAAACTCAGTGTAAACATCTGACTTCAATTTCCAGCCACTGGTTCCCATTGTACCTTTCTCTGCTTGATTAAATAGCCTGTCAGGATCCAGAATTTTCTCTCCTACAGAGGTGCTTTTGCACTGCAATCATGGCCTATTTAGCTATTTCTTGAAGACCTAAACAGATTGAGTTTTACACTTCTCTCAGTACCGGGCATCTGCTCTGATCCTAACCTCAAATGGCCATTCTAGGTTTCTCAATGTCCCTACTCATGGGCGCTTCAAGTACCATTACAGGACAGTGTGCGCCGAAACAGTATTACATCTTTGGTTTCCTTCATGTGGGGTGCAGAAACACAATCACAATTCTTGTCCTGCCCCTTGCCTTGCTGCAGAGACTTTGCAGAGGCACTGCTCATTACCTGGTGCTGATAGCCAGAACAGAGCATTATATTTTTAATGGGCTCCATGGTGGCCTCTGGATGAATTTGCTCAGGATAGATGACCTGTTGGGCTTTAAGCAACCTGAGCTTCTTTTTGCACTCAGCTATGAAAATAGATGGTGATGTTATGTCTGCTGGCATGATGTTGAACTAATTGTTCACTGTTTTCCCCAAAGAACTGAGGTATGCAGATCTCGTTCTTGCATCATAATTGAAACCTTCTCCCAAATTCATGAAGAATACAGGGTGGTGATACAATCAATCAGTATGACCCCATGCTTGGCTGTTTGTAAAGGCTGGATGAGAGGCACCTTGCTGGTTGTGCCTGGAGAGATCTATACATGCATGATTTTCAGTCTCTCTGTGGGCAACATACCCTTGATAGCTTGCATCTAATGCCATCTCCCTCCTGGAATTAATCAGATCAACAGTGAGTTCCTGAACTAGGTAGGACTGCAGACGATGGCAATAGGTGCTGTGCTTAGTCTGTCAGCAGCTCAACACACCCATAAACATCAGCCCAATATATTGGAAACCTCACAAGTGAACAGGAGTTAGTAGGGTGTTGAGTACAACAGCTGGGCAGAGGTGATAGCTGGGCAAGGTCCTGGGTTTTCATCCCATAATGAAGCAGACATTGCTTAAGTACCTGCAGCTTGCGGCCAAGTGCTGACAAGAGTCACTGCCTGCCCTGGGGATGGGTGTGTGGCAGGTGAATCGCTCCAGGGCCTGGATGGTGACTCTGAGTGGAGGGTTCTGCTGCAGCTCAGGTGAGCGACAGTCCTGCTAGGTTGCCAAGTGGGCAGTGAAAACGGGGGTCTTTCTGCTCCTCTTCCTCATGCATCCAGGGAGAGCTTTCAGCTCTTTCTCAGATGTAGTGCTGTCTCCATTGCCCATGGAGGTCTTGGTCTGAGGCTCCTCCTGTACTGTACTACCTTAGTTCTCATCCCGGCAATATGCAAATACCTTGCTAACCTGCTGTCGTGGTTTCAGCCCGGCCGGTACCAAAGGACCACGCAGCCGCTCGCTCACTCCTTCGCCCCCCTCCGGTGGGATGGGGAGGAGACGGAGGAGAGAAAAGAAAAAGAAACTGGAACCTCGAGGGTTGAGATAAAGGCAGTTTACTGGGACAAACACAAAGAAATTACAACAACAACAGCGGCACTAATGAAAAAGTATACAAAAAGAGTGATGCACAGTGCAACTGCTCACCACCCGGGACCCGACGCTCCGCCACTTCCCCCACCGAAAAACAGAGACCACCCCCCGGCCCGCTCCCCATTTATATACTGAGCATGATGTCCCATGGTATGGAATAGCTCCTGGGCTAGTTCAGGTCAGCTGCCCCGGCTGTGCCCCCCACCTCCCAGGTTCCTGTAAAAATTAACTCTATCCCAGCTGAACCTAGGACACCTGCGAACTCTGTATGATATGGATTTAGTTTAGGTTTAGGTGACTTAAGACTTTACTGTGGTCAGATGCCCAGTCCATCTCTTGGAAGGGTGTTCCTGGACCTGAAATGCAGCAGTACATCCATGTTTCATCTAAGCATGGTTCAGCTTGCACCACCAATGCACCTGCAGTTGCCTTAAAACAACAGTGCTATGAGGTACACATCCTATTATGTCCTGGAGTATTAGATTGTGCAGGAGATTATGGGGCAGAGAAAGAAAATGAACCAGTCTTTTCCAAACCACTGCCTAAATCCACTTTCTATCTTGGAGAAAGTATTTTATTACAATGCTTTGGCTGCACTGATTCTGAATGACTTCAACTCCTTTGGCTTCAATGCAATTTTAGGCCTGGCCAAAGCTAAAACTGTATAGAGCCTGTGCCTAAATGCATTTTGAACTGAATCTGGTGTGAAATATAACAATTTTAGCATAGTTGTGTGACTTGTATTCTCTCAGATGTTATGTTTTTTGTTTGTTTGTTATTTTTTTTTTCCCTTTGCAACTAATTATTTCAGGAACAGGTGGCAGGGGAGAGGGTGAATGCATCTATAGAGACATGTTCAATCTCAGCCATTTAAACAGCAATTAGTTGTAATGTCTTCCAATTTATTAATTTGTGCAGGGTCTGGTTTCATAAAATATTAATAAGAGCTGGACAGGGAATTTAACAGCAACGAACTACCTATGCATTTAATTGAGAATTCAGCTTATTAAATTGTAGTGATAGTACAATTTGAAGACAATCCACTGTGTAAACTAATGTGACCTCACCTATTTTACTCTGTTTATAGTCACTGGGAACTCTCAGTACTTCTTTGTTGTTCTTGGGAACCATTTTTACTTCACAGTTCAGGTATTAATTTCTTCTATTAGGGGCAGGCAGAAAAATCATGGAGAAGCACAGAGCAGCAGTCAGTTGGGGCACTGGAATAGGAAGACCTGTAACTATGGACCATCAGCGTCTAATTCCATCATTAATTTTGCAGGAGAGGGGTCAGAAGGGACACCTGCAGTCAGATGTACACACTGACTGCAAGGACTGACAGCAGCTGGTAGGGTCTCATGCACCACACGCTGCTCTGCTTTGCCTCCATGGTACTACCTCTTCACTGCTCAGTGCCATTCTTTGCTATATACATTTCTGGGCTCCCTCCCTGCAACACCTCAGGTTTTTTCCTGCTACATGTGGATACCAGCAACCATTAGCAAGATGCTGTAGGGCTGGTTCTTCTACATGGCTGTCTAAAATGCAGTAGGAAGGAATTTCCAAGGACCTAGCAGCACCTTTACTGATTTTTCTAACAGTACAATCGGCCAGCCCACAAAAATGGGGCAAGGAGGGGGCAGGGGAGGAGCCAACACAAAAGATGGAGCAGGTCTTATAGATGTATGGTCATATTTTTCACCAGCAGTGCTATTCAGGCTGTAAGCTCTCAGCGCTCACCATATGGAAACCCTTTAGGAAACCAGACCCCACACTTGGTGGTGGTAGTACATCATCGTTGGCTGCTGCCCTAGTCCAGCTGTTTTAGACATCTCTGACAATGTGGCCCTGTTGGTGGCAGCGACAGAAGGTGATGGGACCTGGAGGTGCTGGAAGGATGGTGGCCACCTGACGGGCTCGCTGGGAGTAAGGAACTCCAGTGTGTTATAGCCAGTGCTGCTGAACCTCTGACTGAGAGGGGCAAATGCAGGCCTGTCCTTCTGGGAGCTGGCAGGCACTGCTTTGCTCTGTGTTCACCTCTGCAACAGCCTAGTCATGGCCCTGGGGTCACTGCAGCCCCTTTCCCTGTCTGTCTCCAGCTGTTGCAGGTGTCTGCAAGCTGCATGGTGCTGCCTGCCTCTGTTTGAGCCTGGGGCAGAGACAGAGGGTATGGCCAGGCAGCACGAATATCCCATGTTTTAACCCACCCACTGAAAGCCCTGCTCTGTGACGACACTCAGTGAAGGAGATAGAGAGCAGCATCTCCCAGGAGATGGGAAATTTTCAAGGAAGAAGCCCTCTTTCTAGACCTGACACTCATTTTCTTGCATTAAAAACTGGCCAGACATCTGTGTGCGTTCACCCAGCCACATTGCCAAAAGCCAGAGGTAGGAATGCAGGAGCTGGCCAAGACCCACTGTAGACTGAGCTTTACATCTGACTCCAGCTGCGACGAGGAGCAAGTGCTGCAGAGGAAGGTGTAAGAATCCTCCAGTGGTTTCTGGCTTGGTTGGAGATTCCTGGAGTCTGCAAAGCTGGCCCTGGGCTGTGCTACACTACTGCTGCCACCATGCTCCTTCTCTCCTGCAGCACTTGTCCAGAGAAGCCCAGCAGAGGCAGTAAACTTTGTCTCATTTAGCTTGTGCAGCAAGTGTGACTGCCAACACCTTCAGCAGAACCCATCCTGGCCCTATGCCCACATACTTTGTGTATGTCCCTGCTACAACTCGACCATCCCTGCCCTGGGCCACACAGGACAGGAAAGGAAACCTTGGCAAACTAAGGGGAAAGCCCTTCCTGGGTACAGCCAG
This sequence comes from Astur gentilis, assembly GCF_929443795.1. Classification (NCBI taxonomy): domain Eukaryota; kingdom Metazoa; phylum Chordata; class Aves; order Accipitriformes; family Accipitridae; genus Astur; species Astur gentilis. Next base: position 35,119,225 of record NC_064919.1, on the reverse strand, counting down.
GGACACAGGGCTGGCTCTGGGGTGGGTGTCTGGGGCAATAACTGTGCTTGCAAGAACAGGGGCTGACAAAATGGCCACAGCTATCCTTTACAGGGTCAGGGAAAGGCATGCTGGTGGCTGCTGAAGGAAGAGCAGGGGGTGTGCCCTCCCAGGGCTTTTGGTGCAATGCCAGCTCTGGCATCCTCCTTCACCCTGCCAGGTGAAGAACAGCTTCTTACCTTCTCTGGCTTGGCTGCTGGCAGTGGTCACTCAGGGTTTTGAATCCCCTGCTCCTTGGGGGCCAGTGTACTCTTGGAATCAGGAGGAGGCTTTGCAGATGCACGCTGTAGCATCATACATCCCTCTCATGACTTCAGAGGGAGCAGGGATGGGAGATAATCGGCACCCCAGAAATGCTCTCCACTGGTGCATTAACTCTTGTGTAAATGCTTATCTCAGTGTGCTCAACCTCTGGAGATGGGGTGGGGGAGCCCACACAAACAGTGGTAGTCACCTCAAGACTAGCCTGTACTAGGGACTTGCTTAGTTTAGTTACAGGTTTTGTTATTTCTCTTCATGTGTTGTAAGCCTATTATTTGCACGTTTCCACATCCATGTCTTATTATGAGAGTGCCCATCCACTAAGCCATTCACTATTTGAGGCATAACCTTAAATTTCCATCTATGACTTCTCCTTCTGAAATGAAGTCCTGATCCTTCAGTCCCTGAAGCTGTGTGAGATTCTTGCCTTCCTCAGAGGCTTTTCCTGCACCCAGTTTGCACTCACCCATAAATATTGCTAGGCAAGGGTGTAATTTCACCTAATCACTGCATGTTCACCTTCTGGGGAAGTTCAGGGACTGCCCTGGCATGCAGTCTGCACATCAACACCAGGTCTAGTTGCTGCTTCCCTCACAATTCATTCTCAAATGGTGAAAGCAAGTGAGTCAGCTTCTAAATGTTTCCTACAGAGCTTAACCGAGTAACACTTGTGAGGAGAAAAGCTCCTGTTTGCCTCCACCTCGCTTTCAGCTGCAAAAGACCATCTGAAGAACAGTGACAGCCTTCTCCTTTATGATCTTTCTATCGCACCAACCCACTAGGAGTAGCTACATCTTCCATTTTGGTGCCAGTAGGTGGCATTGCTTACTCTCTTAAATGCCTGAAAGCTAAGCAAAACATTCGGCCTTGCCTTTAGAGGTACCCTGTTGGAAAGTCTTACAACCTTTCCCAACACTGCAACAGCATCCAAATTCAGTGTCTAAATTTAGGCTGGAAATTAGTCTGGTTTCTAACCACCAGAGGAATGAAATTGTGTGACCACTTCCCTGCTGGAATTAGAGGGGCAGAAAAACTAGGTAGTTTTATGCTGTAACATGATAAATTTGTGAACAGGGTGGCATGGTGTGGTTACCTGTGATATTAAAGAACTGCAGTCCATGACCTTGTCATTTCTACAGTGGTGTGCTAATGCAGTCTGCTCAATAGAGCTGGGACACTGGCAATTACAGCACCATCTTGCGCTGGGTTGCAACCATGGTTGCAGTCGTGTTGTGGTGTCACTCCATGGCACAAACTGCCAAAGATGTGGCTGTGCCATCTCTTTTCCCAATGGATAGCCATTTCCTGTCCTGGAAATAAGGCACATGGGACACCATCTCCCTATGATAAAAAGACTGGAGAGAGTTTTCAAGTGAATGTTGAAAGTTCCTGGGTTTGGCACTGCAAATACAACTTTGCTGAGAATCAGCACTCCAGGAAAGGCAACTTGGCAGGCTAGGGATGGCTACGGTGCCATCACAGGAGACAACTGTCTACAGGCTACTGGGAGAGGAGGGGCATATGAGGAGAAAGACAAGCAGCACAAAGGCAGTTGGAAGTCTAAGTGGTGAACCCCCCGCAATTTTGTCTGCCATCCAGGAAAAAATACAGACACATACATGACTCCAGGGAAAACCTTAGGGTCTCTTGACTCTTTGCGGGCAGGGAGTCTCCTGGAGGCCTCTCCCAGCACTCAGCACTACTGGATTAGACTTATGAGCAGAAGACCTATCCTTCATCCATTCATTAGGCAACTGTTGAAATGGACAGGATACATCAAGTGACGTGCCTAAGATCACCCTGGACATCTGTCTCTGAAGTAAGGGGCTAACCATCATGCCACTCATCCTTACTCAGGGAAGTGTAGGACCAAGCACAACCTTTTATCCAGCCTTCTCTGTGTCATCACAGCCCAGATCAATGGCACAAGGTGTTCCATTGCAATAGCTAATGTGGTATGCTTTGAGCTTGATGATGAGAGACTGTGTAATTCACCTGCTTCCTCTAAGGGGATGCTCTGGGCAGACGACACCCTGTACAAATAAGTTGAGCAGCTCTCTGAAGGAGAACTATATCCAAGTCAGCCCTGGACCACTGCTCAGCACGATCATGGAGCGTGGGAAAACTTTTATGAGCTGGCCAAAGCCCATTGTTTTGCCTTCCGTCAGGTCAGTCTGCTTCTTGCTGTCAGGATGATATACTGCACATGCCAGTGCTCTAGCTCCAGTACCCAGCATGACTCTGCCTTTCTTACCACACCAGGTAGACCACTATTTTCTCAGCTATGCATGGCATCTGACACAAATATGGGATGCATGTGAGGCATCATGCAAGCTGCCCATGGCAAAGGCAAACAGACCGCTCTTGCCTCTACAGTGATCTTCTCCTACCATGTGCTGTCCCTATCTTTAAATTAGGAAAGGCTTGTCCAAGTGCACGTCTGCTCTTTCAGGAGTTGAAATAGCACTACATGGTCTCACCTGTGCAGCTGGGAACCTTGGTCTACACCACTAAGATGCCACCCTGGGCCTTGGTGGGGTAGGAGTGGGGCTCATCTGGCACAGGAACCTGAGCCATATGGAAGACACCCCATCAGCAAGACCTCAGGACACAGACAGTGACTTTAGGCCCTTTCCCTCTTCACCCATACCTGAAAGGTCCTATGTTCTACCTCACACCTCAAACTGCTGACCAGAGCTGATGATTTTGGCCCCTGAACACCAGCTGTGCAGCAAGAACAAGGCCTGGAGAATACATTTCCTTATCAGATGACCGTTATTAAATACCTTCCAGTTTGTATCATAATATTCCTTTGTCCCAGACTGAAGACTCCTGAATGAAGAATATAATTAGCATCAGATGATGTTCACTGTGAATTAAAAGACTTTCGATTCCATTGTATATTAATTCTATGGAGCCTACTTAGATTACACTTTCATGGTTTATTTTTAAATTGCAGCAAAGCACTAGAGTCTATTCTTCTTGTAAAGTGACGTATGACAAGCTGTGGGACGTTCTCCTGGGTGCAGTCAGATTGTCTTCTCACATAGTGACTTTACCATTTTTGGTTGCATACTATTACAGAAAATTTAAGTGTGATTCAGGCTCCTAAACAGATGTAACCAGCATTATTTTAGACATTACTGGGGTGTCCAAACCCTCCACCCAGAATAGACAGATCTGGTATGGCACCTGTGGGCCCACAGGGTTCACAGGATAGTGACTGCAAGGTACAACTTTGGTAGCTGGCCCCTTTGTTATGCAATATAGATTGTTTGTTGCATATTCATGTGTCGATGGCAAAATAGTGTTGTTCCCTAACACTGGAAGAGTTACGGGGGAATTAGCGTCTTGGACTAATAGATCATTATCTCCTTATTCTATGGCATGCCCAGAGCATCTCAGCCAGAATGGACTTGGCTAAGAAGAGGATAAAGGAACAGAAAAGGCTTCTATGGTAGGAAATCATGGGTGATGTACAGCTTGTCCACTTTGACAATAAGAAATTACACATGCCTCTCTTTCACTTGTGCAATCAAGGAGCTGACAGCCAAGTAGAAGGCAGTCCGTGCTTCAGCAGAGTGATTTTTTTTTTTTTTTAATTTTTTTTTTAAAAGATGCCTCTGCTTTCTTTTGTTCTGCAGTTAGGAAATCCCACTCCTGCACCTGTGGCCATGATGGCCTTGGCTGCAAATTTCATAGGTCAGGCTGACCTGGATTGGCCTGTTCCTTCAAGTGAGAGAGCCATCCAGAGGCAGCAGCAGCCCAAAACACATGGTGACTTTTCCTCAGACCTGGCTGGGGCCCTGCTCTGCTGTTGGCAGCCCTTCCTCAACTGTGCTTTTTGTCTTGCAGGGTATACCATCACTGCCATGATATCCACTCATTGGTCCCAATTAGCCCTGAAGCAGCCTGCTTGGGTACATATTGTGGCACTACTGTGGTAGCCAAGAGCTGAGAGCGATTCAGCTGCTTGAGTGTGGGTGGCTGGTGAACGTGGAGGTCCTGGTCCTCACAGCGGGGCACTCGCTCCCAGGTGTGCTGCTTCTAGGAGTGTTCCAGGGTCTGTTACAACAGCCACGTTGGTTGTGTGGACTGTGGTATGGGAAGGAGGACAACAACAAAGGAATAAAGTATGATTCCTCATTTGCTCACACTGCACATACATGTGTGTCTCGACTTTGGAGAAAAAGGATCCTTCCTGAATAATACAAAAATAACTTCTTAAAAGAAAATGACACTGTGTTGTCTTTCCTGCTACTCAGGACAAGCAAAGCCTAGGATTTAGTACCAAAACAGACCACCTGTCCAGAAGCTTTTGGCAGATTTTGGATGCTGTCACTGACATGGGAGCAGCATGCTACTCTCTGGGAAAGGAGGGCCACGGTGGAAGAAAGGGCAATGCAAAGCCTCTGAAGGATGACAGTGCTGGAGAGGCATGTTGGCACTTCCCTCTAGTGTGGGCATCCAGAGGGAATGAGAAGGCATATAAGCAAGTGTGGACACATATTTAGCCAATGGTCACAAGAGCATTCCAGACACCTTTAGAAGGCCTTGAACAGAATAAACAAGAAGACAAAAAAAAGAAAGATGCCAATTAGAAGAACACAGGTGCTCATTCCACAATAAAGGGAACTTGGCACAAAGAACCTCAATTCGGCAGTTTATCTTGACCAATTAAACTGAGACAAGTTTCACATGTTTTAGTTAGTATAACCAATTATGTCTTATGTTTATGTGCGTGTACAGTGTTGATATAACCAATCTTTAAGTGTAAATAGGTGCGTGGACATGTGTGTGAATAATGTGTGTAACCAATAGTAAAATAGCTAAACGCATGTACAGATGTAACCAATGTATAAAAATTATGTCTGATGCTCTAGTAAAGGGTCTTCAACTATGATCATATTGATCTGTCGTTGAGTCCATGATTGTGCTCCCGCAAGCATCAGGGTCTTCATTTGTTTCTAAGTGTCTGTAGAGCCTGCAAAGCCGCATCAGGAGGGAAAGTATTTGCCCAGGATATATAGCTCTGTAGGACCTCTCTTGGAGCCTGAAAGCTAACAAACCACCCAGGAGCACAAGAGGGCGTAAAATGACAAATTGTTCTAACATCGCATGTGTCCTTGAAAGGCTGCATGACTATTGGATTAGCAGCCAACGGATATCTCTTCATTAATGAGGAGACAGAGTAATAAGCTGGTCAGAACATGCCATAGACAGAGTGGCCTCGTGTTTCCTTGCAGGTCTAGTCAATGAATCCCAGAGCTCTTTTCTTCTATTTATATCCCATTAGCAAGCACCGGCATTGACCTGAGGTGTGCCGGATGCTGCTAGTTGTTCTAGGCTGGAACTTGGAGGCGCCGCCTGAGACCAGGGTCCTGCTTTCTAGGACTTTCACGTCCCAGGCATATAGTGAAAGAGTTTTTCAACCTTCACGAGGTCTGGTGTTACTTGAGCACAAAACCAGCTACCAGACACCCAGCTTCTTACCAAACTGCTCCATGAGCAGGTTTGAACAGTGTTTCAGGGGTTTTCTCTTCCAGTTCAAGAACGAGTCCTTCCAAGGCCATACCAGTTATTGGTAAGGAGTTGCCATTACTGTGTTTGGCAAGGAGCTGTGTGCTTTTGGAGCAGCGCAAGAATGCACATTGAATATGCCTGTGATTGCTCTTCTCCTAGAAATACCAATTGGCCAAGATCCTCAGCTGTGTAGTGCTATGAACCTCAATGTGTCTCCTGCAGAATTTTGCAGATGAAAGACCCAAGGGAGGAAACTGAGGCACAGCAAAGTGTTTAGGCTCTTTTGATGGTTGTGGTCCATCCCAGAGTGGGAGAAACTGTTACAACATCTTTTGTCCATGACAAACATTAGCTGACCTTCATGTGCCAGGCTTTTGAGTGACCGATGTCTTTTGGATGAAGTTTGAAATTGGGATTTGCCTTATGCCTTCCTTTCTCTTTCCAGGGATCATGTCATATAGTCTTTTAGCACCTCTTTAGGACTGCATAGTTGTGTTTCAGACCTTGGAGGTCACAATTTCTTTAACAGCTCACCACAAAAAAGTATTGACTCATGGGCCACCTCTGTTGTGTCTGCAGACCTGAAATGCCCATGCCCAAGGCCTGCAGGGGATGCATCTGAGAAAAGATAGAAGACAAAATTACTCCAGATAGTTTTACAATCTCAATATTGAACATGATATCTGAAATGAAGGTAGGAATGGAGATTACTGGCTTTAGGACAGGGATTGCTTGCTTCAAGTATCTATAAGACTTTAACTGTGTTTTACCTGCAGTGTAATAAGCTGTCTATAGCCAATTTGCTGATGGCGTGAACTTAATGGCTGAAAGAGAGCTACAGGTTAAAGGTATTTATCATCCCCATTGGAATAATTTCTCCTGCAGCAAGTGACCTTTCCTGAGGCAAAAGCATATTAAGAAATATTTCTGAACTTCTTAGCTTGCATTTAATTTCAGTAAATAATGAAGAAAATTTAAAATAGCTCAAGACTAGCAATATGTTTCATAACTTGCGTAATACTGTCTTTTTCCTAACTGTACACTAGGGATGAATGGTAGGAGTTTATGTCCTATTGCATAATTAACCAATTCATGCTGTTCTTTCCTGATTTTTCACAACAGTTTGGATACTTCTGTAACACAATGATGGTCTTCTGTCTGGAGATTTTTGTTCCTTCTTTTGCATTTCACTGCTTGTGATACAGGTTTATGGGAATACCCCTACACCCCTTATCTTTAACTTTCTCTGTCTTGCTGGTAGCCCCCAAGAGGCTTCCTCTTTTACCTTTTGTATCTAATGAATTGTGCATTGGAGCTGCAAATTATTTTTCCCTTCTTCAGTATTTCCCCTGTCCTAACCTGACGTACCAGAAATGCCACTGGGTTCCTTGCCAAGGGCATGAAAAAACAGTAATGGATCTTCCAGAACTGTGTGTATTTTTAACTCTCATGTCTGAAGACGTAGCCTGGAACATATAGGAACTTTCATACTTTTCCTGCACAGTTCCCTCTGTAATGGCTTGTTGTCTGCTTTTGATACTGTCTGCTAATGCTGAGTTGTTCCAGAGTAATTAATGGATTTGGGTGCCCAGTTTAGAAATAAATGGGTGTCAAGTGTTCCTCTAAGAAACTTTGAAAGCTCTGGGCCACAGCATGAGATCTGTGCCTTGACATCCTTTTTCAGACAGCGTGCAGGGAGAGCACTCTCTGAGTTGGATCAGACCCTAAAGCTGTTTTATTTTCTTGTTCATCGAATGCTGTACGTCATCCAAGAAAAAGGACTGGAACTTTCCTCTGGCTGAATTAGCTGAACAGCTCTTGGAGCTTGTGTTTGACTTTCTGGGGGCTGAATTGTATTCTTGAGGGATAAGGAGCAAGGGAAGAATCTAGAAAGTGACTGCCAGAAGTTGCTGATAGGGACTTGAGTAGGTGGAGGGATAGCAACGGCGTCATCTTTGTCCCAGAGACTTGTTCCAGTTTACTCTCTTGGGGTTTACAGGGCTGAACATGTGAGTGGAAAGGGCTGCAATCCCAGCTGTTTGCCATGGCACTCTAGGGCTTGGAGGGGCTTAAAATGGTGAGTGCTGCCCCTTTACCAGGGGAGAGGGGGCAAAACATGCAAGACATGATACTTAGATTTTTTCTGCTTATTTCTCAGCAGACCTCACTGTATGCTGAGTCTTCAGTCAACCAGAGTTTTATAAATGTGATATGTTTCCAGTTAGGATGCACCTAAATGCTTCAGTGTGCTAACTCTGTGCTAGATCAGGGCATTTCTGTGTAAGGGCTTAATGCACCTTGAAGGCCCTGCTTGAAATCCATGACAAGGTTTCACAGGGAAGGTATCAGATAATCAAGTTAGTTTCTAGCGTAACACCCTCTTTCTTTTGTATTTTCATGTGCGGAGACAGATACAAACACTTGATACAACCAAAATGCACAAACCCATGTAATGAATGAGAAGTCTCACAAGGTGGTGAGGACATGCCAGAGCTATATTCAAGGAGTAGTTTTACAGTGGAGTGTTTTCAGTCCTCAGCCTTGTATCAAATACCTGTCCCCAAACCTGCATCAGCCCCCAGATTCACCACGGAGAGATGGTGTTTGCAGGTTGTAGATAAGCATCTGCTGTGGATGTGGAGTTGCATTTAGCAATCACTTGGCTGGGCTGGTTGCAAGGCAAGCTCAGTTCATGCAATTTCAGCTGTGTACTCCTTTCAGAGCACTGTGTCAGACAGGAAAGGCCTCTTAACTTTTAAAAAGGTCATGGCTGGACTCCCAGGGGACTTAAATTGCCCTTCTCTATCCTTGGGGAAGAGGTTAATTTTCCAGTGGGTGTGGGGGTAGGGAGAGAAAGGATGGTGTAAGGTCTTGGAACAAAACATCAGGCTGGGGTTTAAGCAAGTTTGAGGCTAGAGGGGAATAGGCCTGATTATCTTCTTGGGTTGTTAGGCAGTGATTTATTGAGATGGTTTACCCAAGTGCAAGGACCCTTAAGCTCAAGTTTGATTTCAGTAGGTTGAAAGAGAAAGCCATGTTCTCAAGTGAGAACAAGGCACAAAAGTGATCAATACAAGAAAAAGATTTAGAAAAGGGGTGTATTCATGCAATACAGACCTGTATAAGGACAGCTGAAAGAAGGGGCTTGTCACGTGAGACCTTATCAATAGAAGAGCACTAGCAGCATCTATTTAGCTCTCCAGTTTGGCAGTTTGTTTAGTACATTGGGTAGCCATGTGAAAATGAATAGCCACCCCAAAAAAAGAGGACTGGTCAGAAAAAGAAATTAATAACTCAATTTACAATTTATGCACGTTTATTCTCAGCAAGATTTTTAATTTTAGTAGGAAATAAATTTTTCATGAAAACACAGTCTCCTGGTTTGACCACATATCCTGAATGTTTGAAGAGGCCAGAAGTCTTTCCAGATTGTGCACACAAAATGAGTGAACTGATCCTACTTGAATACATGTTGGGTAGATGGGAGGCCTCCTTTGTGCTATCCAGAGGTTGCAAGAATCATTCAGTTTAGAAAGTAGCAAACTTCTGCATGAATCTTCTGTATTTTTGCAGAGTTTGTGGGGCCCTGGAGTTACCAGAACTTCAGAATCTCTTTTCATGACTCTTTGCACAAGGGTTCGTGTATACACCTTGGTACTTTGAATTTTGGGTTGGATGTTACAGGAGTAGTACAAGCAACACAGACCAATGGATGGACCCAGCTACAGCACTGTTTGGGCAGCCCAAAATTTTGCCTCGTGAACAGGTGCTTAGGGGAAAGCTTGCAGATACACCAGTCCACATGACTAACGCTAGTTAGCTGGCTGACACAAAGAAATATGTGCATCCAGGCACTGCGTACCGGTTTCATCAGCTGTTATACACTTCACATGTTCCTGGAGGCCATGCCTTCCTAGGGTTTTGTCCATGTAAATTTCACATGCGGGTTTGGGATACAAGAGTCCTCTTGCTCCAAACTGTTTCCTTTCTCTAGTGCCTGGGGCGACCCCACCTATAGAGGTTTTGGAAACTTAGCTTTTGCAATGCATGCTGTGATCATCGGATGACAGGTGGTAAGGTAATATAGCATTGCTGTAAGTCTCTCTCACTGCTTATGCCAGCATCCAACCATGGCAAAAAGTCTGGAAAAGGGAATTTCTCACTGAGCATTAGAGGGCATGGCAGAAGGAGTAACTATGCAGAGGTACACACACTGACATATTTCAGCAGGTCCCTGGTAGGAAACTGATACTTCCCCCTGCTTAAGTCAATCAATGCTCCCAGCCCTGTGCTTCAATAGGACCAAAATCTACCAACAGGTTGGGCTGGGAGGAAAGAGACGGTTCCTTTGCAAATCCTATTGGGATAAGCACTAATTCTCCTCTTTGAGGCAGTGCCAGATTTTGTTTCCACATGCGTAAACCCTTCTGTGCAGAAGGAGGGTCACCTGGCCAGGAAAAATGCCATCTAGTAAAAGGTCTTTTTTCACTATAAGGAAGCCCTAGACTTCACTGCCAGCTATTGCAAAGTTACTATTAGCTGACGAAAGCTGATTTACTGTATCCAGTGTGTTATTCCAGAAGAAAACACCTTTCCAGATAGAGCAAATCTAACAATTATACAGATGCCAAATTATGAAAAATCATTTATATTTTTCATGTGCTTGTATTTTCAGATTCAGTTTCCAGTTTTTTATATTTTTGCTGGAAATTACTTTGAGGGGATAGAAATGTTTCATTTTCAACAAAAAATATAATTTAAAAATGCTATTTTTTTTATTCAGAAAAATGAAAATTGGAAAGGGAAAGGAAATTGGAAGCTCAGAGGCAGAAATCTAAAATGTCCGGGTAAATTTAATATTAAATATATCATATACATACAGACCTGCTCTTGCCTCAGTCTGTAGGAAAGTGGACAACTGACCACTTCTTTTCCTAATGCACTGCAAGGCAGACTAGAAGGGCTGGTCCTACAGGATTCATTCGGGGCATGAATTGCACACCTATATGCATAGATCTGTATGCTGAGACCTGCCAGTGTGGGCAAGTCCAAAAGCAACAGCCCTGATGTGTCCTGTCTGCAGCAAGTCCCAGATATCTGGGAGTATGTCTGATTAATGATGCTTGTGATACTGAGTTACTCTGCACAAGCACAAGTCATCCCAAGAGATCTCAAAAACACAGACCAAGAAGTATGGCAGTGGGTTACCATTAAGAGTGGTATTTTTCTGCCAGTATCAGGGAAGCTGGCATGTTTGTAGTACACTTGTCTGGCTAGTACTGTTCCAGCAAAAGGAAAGGAGATATATGTCTTGCCCTGCCAGCTGGACCGAGTTTATAGGCACTTAGCACCTCTGAGACTGCCACTTGCACAGGGCACAGAGCAGCTGAACTTGTCTTTGTGGATTTATGTGGGATATTTGAATGGAAAGTAGTTGGATGCAGGAGGAAATTCAGTGAAACAAACAAACTTACAGCTGAAATACCTGTCTGAGGCCAAACACAACTACACAACTACATATTAAAACCATCCATGATCAACAACTACTTATTAAATAAAAAAAAATGTTCAATATTCAAATTTGATTTCAAGAGCTAGGTGGTCATTTCCTTTTCTACTTTTTCAAAAACAAATTTGAAAGGATGTTCCAAACCAGAAAGTTTTAAAAAGCAGTGTTCTGCTTTAAAAAGTGTCAAAACAAAAGTTTGGGTGGCATTATTTTTTTATCTTGAGCAATTTAGTTAATTCATCACAAAACTGCAAAATACTGTGATTGAGTCATAATGTAAGTTTGCAAAGCCAAGAACTATTTATGCTGAAAATACTTTGCTGAACTCTACTTCTGCCTCGAAAGAGAAGCCTGCAGCTGTTTCATCATGAATTATCCATGGAGCACTGACTCCTTCCTTTACCATGCCTAATCAGCCCCAAATTTGCTGTAATCCGTTAGTTTTGTTTGCTCTGTTGTCTGTCTCTGCTTTATCTGGGAAGGAATAAAGGTGACAGCCCAGAACCAAACAGGGCAGCGATTGTCCTCTTCAATGGCTTGCAAAGCAACTCACAGGGTGGGTGTCCCCTCTAATCGGTGTCCTGTAATGTCCCTAAAACACAAGGAAATAAAATTTTTAGATCTCCCTTGTGAAAGCAAAACTCTTACATAGGAACCATTTTTCCAAATACACAGACCAAAACAACAACAACAAACCCCTGCTTGGCTGTGATGGCAAACCACAACATCCAGATAAGAACCATTGCAGAAGTCAGATGGTGGCTTTCCTCTAGTTTGCTGGCAAACATAAATAAATGATAAAAGAATTATTCAGTAATTCTGATTGGAGATTAACAAGCAAGAGAAAACCAGGGGCAGCCTGTGAACTGTCCACTAATCCTAAAAGGAGTTGAAACTCTCAGGAATGAGGGCAGGTCTCATGGAAGCAGGTAGTAACTCCTCTTCCAGTCCTGCAATTACTTACGACTCGCAGCTTGCATTAGGGAAGAGTAAATGTTTAGCCTTCATGGCCACAGAGAAAAGTTTGATGACGAGAATGTTAAACCTTAAAGACCACAAAGCAAATAAAAAATACCCCAGCATTTGTCTTTTGAAACAAAACAAAGAAAGCCTAGCAGTTTTTAAGCTAGACTGAGTAGTGTTCGTTCTTTCTGCTGCGTGTATTTTCTACAGCTTCTTCTCAGGCCTGTTAGTTCAACCCTATACCTCAGCCACAACATTTGTAGAAAACCACAGGGTTAAAACCTATGTATGCAACTGGATGCACCCCTGCTTCTCCCTGTGGTGGAAGAGGTATGCATGGGCTCTGTTCATGCACCACCCACTTCACCTGTGGGGAAGGGTAGTGTCATCCCATTCCCAGCATCTCCTCACATTTTCTGCAGTGGCCCTTATGATGAGTTAAGGTGGCATTTCTAAGATCTGAATTCAAGAACATGTCTAGGTCAGGACAGCTGCCGAAGAGAGTCCTTCATTTTGGCCTCCAGGGTGCCTAAGCATCATGGAGCCAAGCATCTCCAGAAGTAGCCCATGACTGGTAAATGCAGATGTCCTCAGAAAAAGCCATCTCTGCTAGGAGCAGTCTGAGCACACAGAAGAGATAGAAACTGCCTTTTGCATAACAACCTGTCCTACAGCTGCTAGACGGGAAAGTGCTTTTTGGTTCTGGGCTGGAGGCGAGCTGAGGCATCCAGCAGGAGCTGAGTGGCAAGGCTGAGTGCCAAGAAGACTGCAGCCCTTTGGTGGTCTCAGGATATTTTGTGCAAAACAAAAATTTGTAAGGTTTACATCAAAATGGCCTCAGGAAAGCCTTGGTGCTTGGAGGAAAATGTAAAGCAGCAGTGAAGAGTTAATAATTTCTTTTCACTGCAGAGGAAAAGCCTAGCTCCAGCAACAAAGGCCTTGGTGCAGCATGGACGTGCTGTCGGAGGTGGCACCTGGCCAGTGGTGTTCTCCCCTGCCCAGCAAAAGCTCAGCCCGTCCTGCAGTCCAGGGGGCTGGTGGGCTGCTGGGGTGGGGGGTCTGCTGCCACCAGCAAAGCAGACACATTCCTGGGACCTTCCCACTCATCACTGGGAGTTGTCACTGCATCTGCATCCCCATCTCGGCTGTGTGAGCCCACAGCGCTGTATGCACTGGGAACTTCTCCGGCTGATTTTATTTTCCCAAGGTTTTTAGGTCAAAAAAACTTTTTGTCTTAGGTCAAAAAAGCTTTTTTTATGTTCCTACATGCAAAGGCCTGGAAGCCTTAGTTCTTACTCCAATATAAAATAATACCTAAGGATGTGAATGACTTTAAACATCATGACCCTAGAAAATTTGAGGAAGAAGTTCACTCAACAACAAAAGAACTAATATTCCTTAAAAAAAAGCTGCATTCCCATGGCATTGGACCGACTGAAAATCAAATTCACATGTCTCTAGTTATTTAACAGGAATTCTTAAAATTCCCGCAGGATAAGTAATTTGAAACAACCCACAGAGTTATTTTGCCTGTTTCCTGGGGCAAATTTATGTCACAGTTTGGTTAGTTACAGTGTTATCAGCTGCCACAGAAAAACAGGCTATGCTAATACGACCATTACCTACTTCATGCTTGGAGTCTGATTCTCTGAGATTTCTAAGCCTTTTAGTGATCCCTTGAATGGCCTCTTTATAACCTTAAACACAGGGACATTACTGAGGTAGCTGCCTTAGGAAGGTTTATAAGAATAGCCATTTTTGTTTGGCATCCTATCAGCTACAGAACTGCAGATTTCTGTATGGGCACACGACTACTTTTTGACCACGAGATGTGAAAACAAAAATTTCCCAGTGGACTTCAAGAACCTGCTGGAAGATGTGAATGTGGGGGAGGTGAATGCACTGGTGGGGCCTGATATCATTGGCACCCAGAGGAGGCAGAGGCAGCAAATATTTTTCCCGCTTTTCATTATTTATTCTGGTTTTGTAGCCCTTAGGAAGGCCAGCGGGTGGGGAGCCTGGCCTGCCATAGGCAGTCAGGACTCTGGGTCTCCCTGCTCCTGACTTTGTACACAGCCTTGGGGCACACCATTTCAATCTTTGGTGCCTAAGCTTCCTACTCTCTCTGTAAAGTGCTTACACATAGCCTTAGGAGCTGTAGAGGAGAAGAGCTGCTGCCAGTGGTTCCCTCTCGAGCAGCAACTGGGTCTCACTGGTGTCTGCTATGGCCCCACAGAAGCACAGGGGCACAGCAGGAATGAGTCAGGAGGACGATGGTGTCAGAGACCATCAAACCAGCCAAATTTCCATCTGCTCTGTGTGCTCTCTGGCTGGTGGAGAGGACATTGATGTAGACTAGATGTATTTTCTGCTTCCGAGGCCGCCCTTGACACCCAGAGCTGGTGCTCCTGAACTCCAGCGGGAGCTGGAACATGCCTCTTCTCTGGTGCACTGTGTGGCAATGCCTCCAGTGACAGGCACATGCCTTTCACATTAGCAGTGCCAGACTGAGCACTTGGGGTCTTTGAAAACAGAAAAAAGCTTCCCCAGATTTGTGGCTGTCAGGAGCAGACAACATTGATGGAATCATTTGGTGCCCTGAAGGACAAGTTGATGTACTTCCCTCCTAGGCGGTCTCTGAATGAAGGGTCCCCAGGGAAAATGTCATTTTCCAACTTGGAGAATGCTGTCTATGGGATCTGAAGCCCTCCATGACCAAGGAATCAGGTCTGCCATTTTTCAGGCTCCTTCCATAGTTTGCATGGTGATTGGGGTCAACTGACGAATGGTAGGATCTTGTTGCTGCAGCCCCTACCCTCCCTCTCCCCTTCTCCTCTTGTTTATATCACTGTTGCCTTGTCTTAATTTTGGCAGGAATATATCTGGGACAGGGATCACAAGTATACATATTCCTAAAAGTGCTAGCATACTTGTCAAGATAGTGAAGTAATGCAACGAAAGAAGTGGGTGGAAGTAAATGCTATTTGTTGGTTATTTACATGTGGCAAATAGAATAGACCAGACAAGGAAATTTTACTGTGCATATGCAAACTTGGCCTGTTTCCTGCTCATAGTTTGAAGGCAGATCAGTAACTGAGTTCAAGCTTTGCTCGAAATCTTTTAAATCTTGTGAGATCTAAAAATTGATGAACATAGAAGTTAGGAGCACAAAATTACTGCAGGATCCCTATTGTTCCTGGAGGCACTGCACGAGTGTGCTTTGACCGCAGGCAGGCTGAACTGTTCTTTGGGAGCACACCCCTCCCTCCATGAGCACTTGGGTTGGATGTCCACAGCAGGAGTGTTGGGGCCAGGAGGGAGTTTTTACTTACCAGTTGCGAAATCCCAGAGCAGCAATGCTAACTCAGCCTAAACTCTAAACGAAAATTAAAACAAACCCCCTTTGGGATGAGACTGAAATGTCAGCCCAAGGAGGAATGTGTTCTCAATAACTTGTGAGCAACCAAAGGAGATACAAGTTGGAATCCAGCCTCGGCTGCACCACACACCATCTGTCAGCCTTGCAGAGAAAAATAAAGGAAAAGCAGAAAGAGTGCGATTATCCCCTCCCTTGCTGGAGAGCCCAGAGAAGTGGCTTCTCTTCCCTGATACATTTTTTGAGATGGAAATGACACATTCATTTTCCCACACTGGTGACGCCATGCATTGCTCTCTCATCCTACTCGCTCTCCCCTCAGCAAGGAGGGATGCAGACTGCCAGGCTGGGACCTCAATTAGAAGACTCTGTTCCCATGGTTAGAGGCGAGTTCAGCAAGCTGCAGGAGAAGAACAAGAGAGAGCAGGGGACGCTGAAGTCTCCCTACCAGGCACCCTGCTGGCAAGGTGCAGGGGCTTGCTGCTGCCCCTATGGGTGCCCAAGCACTGCTGGGACTGAGCTCTTCTCTCTCCTTCTCCCCCCTGCCCTTGCACATTTTCGTAACCTTGCGAAAAGTTTCAGACAACGTCATCTTTAACCTACTGCAGCCAGGGCTTGGCAGCCATGTGAGGGACAGTGAGGGGGACCATACTTGATCAGCATACCAGTCCCATGTCCAATGAGTGGGGAGCTGGACTACACTCCCCTACCCGCCACTCCAAAAGGGGTGCAGGAATGCCTCTCCCTTGGCATTGCATTTTGAAAGATGTGTCTGGCGAGACAGCTAGCTGACTTTGGCAGGCACTACTGGCAGTGTGATAATTAATTAAAGCACAGTTGAGAAAATTGTAGTGCGGGTTTACTCCACAGCCAGATCTGCAGCTTATTAGCAGAGCAGGGCATCGTGTTCTAGCCTGTATCTCTTTATGTGAAGGAGTAGGCAGCTTGCATTTTGCACTGAAAATAAGAGAGCGGGATAAAGAGGCATGAATCCTTGAGGTAATCAGTGAGAGAGGACCTTGTCTGCAAGATAAGGCAACCTGGGAGAAGAACAGCAAGTCATACATACCACAGGAATAGAAAGGAAAAGCAAGGCAAGACAGCTAAAGGTTATTTTACACAAGGAGGATCCCCTCCTGTTGCCTGTGTGGCACTGAAGACTGAAGGAGTCTCTCTGCAAAACAGAAAAGTGAGCAGGAGGAACAGGTGCCCTGTCTATTGCAGTCAGAGCTGCCACTGCTGCACAGCTTCCCATGTTTCTGGGCCTTCAGCCGAGCTCTTCGAGGTACCAACAACAGTGAAGTTGCACGGATTGTGTTCCCAAACAGACATCCAGTTCGTTCCTGCTGTCACCTTTCCCACTGCTGCACATTTAGGGAGATTCAAGATAACCATGACGTGCAGATTTTCCTGCAACCATTGTTCTCACCTGCCTGCATGCCTGCCTGTCACTGGGCTGCCCCCACCCCTACTAACAGGTACCTACGCCCCATGCTCACTGCCAGTGTGGAAAGGCAGGCAACACTGTGCCACATAAAGGGCTTTGTAGATCAGTGTTGGTGGGACAGTCTTGCCACAAGTCACTCTCAAGCCCTCGGATGGCTTGATGCCATGTTGCTCCTTACTCAGAGTGTACCAAAGAGGCTCAGCCCAGGACAAGAGGACACCCACTGCATGTAAAGCTGCTGCTGTAGCCCAATTAGTCATTATGGACACAGGCAGGGAAGGGTAATTTTTTTATCCCCAAACTGGGGATTCATTAAAAATTCTGAGTTTTCACAAAAAAAAGATTTTAAAAAATACTTCATTGATATCTTTGAACAAACTTAAAGTAGGAGAAAAGGATTCCTTTTTTGTTTGTTTGTTTGAACTTACTAGCACAGAAATCACATCAAAGCTCACTCTGACTTTTTGGATTTAATTTCACTTTTTCTCTTTGGGGGGGGGGGGGGGATTTAAATATTTATAGGGAGGAAAAAGACTTCTTACTTACTTGCATTCCTGGTCAGAAGGAGAGCAGAACACAGTTTTTGCTTGTTTCTAAGCAGATGCTTTTGTTGGAAGACCTCTCAGACTGGAAGAACCTCTCATCCTCAGCTATCAAATCTTTCATATGAATAGAATTAAAGGAGCACAGGAATTTTCAAAGTTAGTCTGTGTCGTCCCGTCCCGTCCCGTCCGTCCCCCCCTTCCCCTCCTCCCCTTTCACCCTGTGTTTCAAGCTCTCTTTTGGAGCATTGCTGTGGAAATGAAATTTTGGGGTTGATTCTTCTCTTGCTTTCTGTTGTGTGAAGCCAGTGAATTTGCTTGGGGTTTAGCACAGCCGCACCACACAAACCAACGCTGCCCACATTCTGTTGGAGACACTTGTGTGCTTGTTTTAACCTTCCACATGGTCTGTGGGTGCAAGTACCAGCCTAGTTACGCAACTCCTGTCTCCATTCCTCCAGACTTCCCCCCCTCCTTCTTGTTAGAAACAATTTATTTTAGGTCTCAATCTATTACCTTCCACCCGCTTTAGAATCCCCGAGTACTATAAATCAGGTTCTTTTTTACAGATGGAGCTTTGCTTTCCCCTACAGGTTTATATATTTTACAGAGGAAGCAAAACTCAAATCCAGATAGTGATTGCACTGAAGCCCACTGAGCTGATGCCATGAAGCTCCTTCTCCATCCAGTCATGACTATCTGCAAGGGAAAGAAAGTTTGTAAATGTTGGAAAATGTGCTTTGTCAGACTGGTGCAATTGCACATTGTTTAGCGTTCAGGGACACAGTCCGCCTTCATGAAGTCCCATCTATTTCATATTATTTTGCAGCTGGGTTTACAACAATCTTAGGCAACTTGTTCAAGATCTGAGAAACCAGAATTAATCCCCACCCCCCTCATCTTTCATCACTTGAAAGTTTCCTTTTAGTGTTCTTTTTATTTTAATTTTCCTCCTTTGTTTTAGGTGGAGACATTGCATAACTCTTTCAGATTATGTCTTAAAATGAGGCATGGGCATGAGAAGGAACAAAAAATTATGCAAATGAGCATTTTCAGTGTAACGAATTAGATTTTATTCTGACTAGTTTGTAAATCTGCTGGCTGCCCTTGCTATTGATGGGTTTCATGATCTGTATTGGGAATGAACTGGAAGTCTGATTACAGTCTGTGGATTAGCAGAGGTTAGTGGGGGCCACTGCTCTTGTCTACCTGCTTAATCTGATCCTGTCAGCAGTTAAAACTACACTAGTTGTCTTCCCACAGTCATATTGTAATGTAAGTTTTTGCTACAGTAGCCGTGGATTCTTCATGCTCTCTTTTGCTCTGACTGGGTTGGTAGCACCACCTGTGATTAAGGTGGCCTGAGAGTCTCCCATTACAGCAGCTTGCTTTAAATTGCTCTGTTTGCTGATGTTGCCTGCAGGGACTGGAATTTTCTGGGAGGATGTCTGAACCTAGATAGAGTCAGGCTGATTTCTAGGGCGAAAATTACACTACAGAGTTTCAACTAAATTAGATCAAGAGAAAATGTATTGTTTGGTCCACACTTGGGAAAATTCTTGCCATTGTTTTGATGAGAGGGTATCAAACACCGGTCAGAGGATATGCTCGATACTTAGCAAGCTGCAGTGCAAACCATATTTTTCTCTGCTCACACCACCACCATCCTCCAGTGAGGAAGGCTGGTCTCTCTCCTTACCCCCAGCCTCTTCACTTCCTGTCCTGTGCCTTTGACTCCCACCTTCTCCCACTGCCTCACCCACTGTTTTAGACCCCTCCCTGACCCTGCTGCCCCAGTTGTCTCAGTTGGAAAGAAAGTCTTAGCATGATCAGTTTGTACCCTCATTGAATTCCTCTAATGCCTTTTGGATATAAATAGGAGTTGGTGGCGGAGGAACTTTAAGTTGTGTCCTGGGGGAGATGTATTCTCACTCACAGATCTTACCAGTCTTCTAACGGAATCTAATATTGCAAAGGTGACCCAGTTCTGCTAGACTTGAGCAACCTCTTATTGAATAGCCCTGCTAGTATGAACCAGGTGTATTTTAGTCTCCTAAGGTGCCTGGTCTGAGAAGAATCAGTTACCCTCAAAGTGAATACCATTTGCTTCACATTGCAAAACCTGGGGAGTCCTCATTCCCTGTAGTGTCATGAGCTTCTTTATGAAGCTGGGCCTTTGACAACACGCTGCACAGTGAAATGAAAACTGGTCTTGTTATTGATTTAGTATTTCTCTACTACATGTCCTTACATAACTGATGTTTCACCCAGCTGCTTGCAAACCATATTGCTGAGAGGAGGGCAGAGAGAGTTGAAAAGCTCAAGGAGGCAACTTTGCGTTTCTCCAGAGTACCGATGCAATCTCCAGTAAATTAATTTAGGCTCCAAACTTGTGTCCCCTTGAGTGCTGGCAAAACAAGGTTTCAGTAAAGGTTTATCAAGGGAACAGCAGAAAGCTCCTTGCAGGCACTGAACTGAAAATGCAGTTAGCAATTGGCTCCTGGTGCAAAAGCATGGGTGAGAAGGAAGATCTTATCTGAGGCGCGGCGGAGCTCGGTCGCCAAAGGCAGGGAGGACCGAGGGGCGAGCAGCGGGGCCGCATCCTGGCTGTGCGGGCAGGGCCGGCGAGGCACAGGGCGGCGGGGAAGAGGGCTGCGCTGGGGCAGATGCGGGTGGGCAGAGGGAGCCAGGCCCGAGGACTTGGAGCCGAGGGGTCTGTGCACACCGGAGCAGGCTGCCTGAGCTCCTCGGTCTCGGCCGTGCCGTGCCGTGCCGTGCCAAGCCCGGGGCCGGACCGTCCCGGGGCAAAGGGGGGTCCGCCCCGCCCCGCGGGAGCGGCTCTGCCCCCAGCCCGCCCGCCCTCGGGCAGCGCCGGCCCCGCCCCGCGGCGCGCGCCCAATGGGTGTGGTGCTCATTTGCATATTTGCATACTGGGGGGGACATAAGGGCCCGGGGCGGGAGTGGCGGTGGCAGAGGTTTGCGTCGGTGCGCTTCGCTGCCGTTCACAGAGTGATTCATTGCCATCGCATTACTTTTGCGCTACGGTTGTGTTTTGGCGGTTTTTTTGGGTTTGGTTTTTTTTTTTTTTTTTTTTTTTTTTTTTCTCTTTACTAACCCCAAAACTTCACCCACCCCCCCGAAACTTTTCTGCCGCGGCAGAGCGCAGGGAGAGAGGAGGCGAGATGGGGAGGAAGGCGTTCCTGGCCGCCGTCTGCCTCTGCCTGCGCTGGGTGGCTGCTCTCGGCGCGGCCCCGGCAGCCGCCGGCGGTAAGTCCCCGGGGGGGCGGTGCGGGGGGCGGGTAGCCCGGAGGGAGCACGGGGCGGGGGGTGCCGGGGAGGTGCCGGGCATGCCTGTTGGATTTGGGGAGGGGGGAGATGGGGGCGGTGTGTTGGGGAAATGCTGCCGGCATGGCGGGAAGGGGGAGTTTGCAAGCCAGATTTGCAAGGGCTCTCCGGGGTGCCGGGGATGCTGCGGGACCTGGGTGGGGTGGGGTGGCCTCGGAAGGCGCTGGAGAGCGATGCCGGCGGGACCCACGTCCAGTTAGGACAGACCCGGAGCTAGCTCCCTGCCCGGAGCGTGGGCACAACCTGCCGGGCTGATGGCACGGCCTGTTAAGGTTCGGGATCTGTTTTTTCCCCAGGAGCAAGGTGGCTTCCAGGAGTCCCTTGCT
Organism: Astur gentilis; assembly: GCF_929443795.1. Taxonomy (NCBI): domain Eukaryota; kingdom Metazoa; phylum Chordata; class Aves; order Accipitriformes; family Accipitridae; genus Astur; species Astur gentilis. Next base: position 35,097,894 of record NC_064919.1, on the reverse strand, counting down.
GGAGCCGGATCGGCACAGAGGTAGCACCACGGTTGGGTCCCTCGGCTCCAGAGGGCCAGAGCCCTCTGTTTTGCACGGGACTCGCCCATCCCATGGGAGCCCTGCATCCCAGCTTCCTACGGTTCTTGGTCTGAATTGTCTAGGACAAGGCTGAGCTTCATCAGTGTCATGATAACGTGCTTGGTTTGTAGTTAATGTCTTTAGTGCAGCAGAATCCCTTAGGGAAAAAGTGAACAGAGGGATATACTCTCATATATCTTTATTTAAGTTGTACCTGCATTTGTGCATAGGCACCCTCCAGGCTAGAGGAAGTGAAACATGGGCAAATGTAGCGTGCTGGATGTTCACTAACGCTCTCTTGGTTAATTGCAACAGGATCGCAGCTTTAATGAGCAAAGAGACTAGCTTTAGGAGACCACTATTCCTCAAACTTAAGTTAGCAGTGCCCTGTCACAGTCTTAATTTCTTCATTAATCTTCCACATATAATGCCTACCTTTAAGAGGCCACAGCCTTAGAAGAAAATGTGGCTGTAGCTCTTAGAGCTTCTGTGTGATACTGAAATGGAATATGGAAACAGCTGCTTTTTTCACCAAGGACGCCTTTGTTATTTCCTTTGTGCACAAGGAAGCTGAAGGGAAGTATTCAAAAGTAAGAGGATAGGGTGCTAGGGTACAGCCAAAGGAATGTATTCTCACTTTGAATCCAGTCTTGTACCATCAGAGGCAACCAAAAGCAGTTTTCATCACAGTATCCAAGTTTCATACAGTAAAATAACTTATCTTCCCAGAGCTAACCTTCATCCCTGTAGGAATTGATTTGCCACAGACTTACTAATGATTACATTATTTCTCCTTAGGAACAGGTTATATGAAAACGGGTTGTGTGATCATCTTAAAGGTGTACAAGCCTTCAGTGCCACACTATTTCTTGCACACCATGGTAAAAAGATGTTTTGAAACCATGGAAAATACATGATCCAGCCCTCCAGGAATCCAGACTATTTAATAAGCAACCTAGAAAAAGATATTCGAGGTGAAGATAACATTGGTGTTCCAGGAAAAGATAAAAACATTACTAGGAAGACATTCTGGCCTCTATTTTTACCAGTGTAAATCCAGAGTTGGGGGTTATAGCAGAATCATGCTGTTGTGTGATGCGAGCTGCTGGCTTTTGCTGTGGCTGTGTTTGGGATGGACCTACCAGGGCAGCTGTGGCATGGCCTTTCCAGAAACAATGTATTTCTGAGAAGGCATAGTGGTGAGGCTGTCAGGCATCAAAAGAGTGCTGGAGAATAGCATGAGCGCTGGCATTCCTAAAAGTCTGCTGGAATCTCTTCTCTGCAGGAACTACTTGCATGGTATGGCTTTCTCATGCATCCTTTCTTCCATATTACTGCAGGGTCTGACAGTGATTGCATTTTATTGTCTTGGGCTAACTCCAGATATCCTGGAGGGACTGATGGATGGCAAGAGCTCTGCTGGATTGAGTTACAAGCCTCCCAGCTGCAGCTGAGTAAGGATCTGTTTGACAGGGAGTGCCTTGGAGAGGGGCGAGCATCCACATGCACAGTGTGAGAACAGCAGTTTGCCCTTGTTTTGCCAGCTGCAGGACTTGAGCTGGGAGGTCCCTGCTCAGCATCTAAACTTGGGCACAGTTGCTTTTCAGAGGTGTTGCTGTTTCCATTGACCCTGCATGGGAAGTAAAGAAGGTACTCTCAGGGCTCTGCCATTAAGGAAGACCTAAATAACTTGTCAATTCTTTACAGCAAAGTTAAATAACCTGACTTGTGGCGTAGGTTTCATGGGATTGCAACACACAGTAGTCTGTTTTCAGTTTATAATGTAGATCAAATTGAACAATAACAATTTCTGTGATACAGTCCCTTAATTACAGCTGACCCTGAGTTTGCTTCAGAAATCATTTAGGAATTCAGTATGACTAATTGATGGATGATCCTAATGCTGGTTATCAGCTGAGGGAGGAGTTACTCCAGTTAACTCCAGCTGGTTATGTAAATGTTTGATGTTATGTGCAGATGTTTGCTGCTGTGTGTGTGTATGTCTGTGTGGGCTTGAGTTTACACAGTCTAGCAATGTAATTTCTAATGATCTTTGCACCTAGCTAATAGTATTTCCATGTCAGTGTCCATAACGCTAGGAAATTGTTGTTTATCAGATTCCCTTTTTAAAAGCATAGTTCAGGTGCAGTGATTCTGGCAAATGCATTGTTATATTTGGTATCCTTTGTCTGACACGGGCAGCTTAACTTTTGATTAATATTCCAGATGGTGTTACTTCCTCAAAACTCACATTGTCCACCCAGCTGATCACAGATAAACTGTTTTCTTCATCAAAATTGGTTGCCAGGTTGACTTGGGCTTCTCATGAAGGAAACTTGAAGCTCAGTTCTCTTGATTAGTGTGTAAACTCTTACCTGGACTCTGTCAGAATGCTTAAAGTCAGTGCGATGCTTTCAAAATTGATAGGAGTCCCTGACTGAATGGAGTTTCACAAATCGTAAGTTGAAAGTGTCACAAGTCTTAAACAGGAAAATGAAGCTTCTGACTTTTTCCAGTTTCTCAGCTTTTTTTCCCCCACTTTCTTCTGAGTTGTATGATATTCTCTATACCTTGACATACAGGACAGCTTTTTTAAAGTATGAAAACTGAGATTATATAAGTGGAGATGTAAGAAAAGCATCAAAGTTTGCAAAGCATAAAATGATGGATTTTGGCAATGTAGCCTGTGGGCTATTAGAAAAGCCAATTTGGGTCTGAAATTGGTGGCTTAATTCTTAACTCTGCTCCCTTTTGCAGTTCCCTAAATAATCCCTTTGTAGGTCACCTTGTTAACTGTAAGCACATAGCAGTGGCCAGAAAACTTATTTTGTAACAGGGGCTTGTATTTGCAACTGGGCCCCTGGAAGCTTTTGCAATACAGAGCACATGCCTTTATACCGCTGCTGAACTAAGCCTGGGAAAGTATGAATTTTAGCAAAAACATGGATTTGTTTTGTCTACACATTTTTACCTCCAGGCCTGCTTCTCTTCAAGGCCTTGTTTAGAAATGGACTTGCATTCTTGTCACTCAAACCTACTTCAGTGCCTCAGTATGGATGCACATGAATTTCTTTATATCTACTTTCTATACCTATGTTATGTAAAACCTGATGCAAATTCCCGTAAATTTCTATCCACCTTTCAGAAACATGCTGAAGACTCCCCATTTCTGGGTTTTCCCTGGTTTAATTTGGGTTAAAACATATCATTAACTAACCAGTGGTGAGTGTGTACATTGACTGTCTCTGCATTTCTTTGGCTTTGTGTAAGGCTCTAAGAATGAGACCCAACTGTTTGACTAGCTCAGTTAGGACATGATTCAAGGAGACTTCTCACTTTAAATCTATGAGGAAAAGGTCTGTGACAAAAGTCTCTGTATGACAAAGTTTGGTTCTGAATCGTTTTTTTAAATAGACCAAGATACTTCATGACATACAGAAGTAGAAGTGGGAAATGCTAGTTTTCTGAAGTGATATGCTTTGTAGCTTTTCTGCTGCTGTTTTAAAGCATGGTACATACAGATGTCGGTATGTGTCAGTACTATTATTTACCTTTGTACTGTATTTCTGAAATTTAATCTGTAGGAGGTGGGAGGTGAGGTTGTACTCCAGCAATACGTGTGGCACAACATGAGGTACAGACAAGTTATATTAATGCTCTGAGCCATACAGAATTTGCAAAGCCTAACTCAGGCAAATATTGAGAATAGCTTTGTAATGAGCACATCATTGAAAAGTCTGTAACAAACCCCACCAGACGCTTCCCTCATCCAGAGGTATCTTGCTGCTGGGAACTGAGCATATGTGGACATTAGACAATGTGACACCTTTTGTGAGCATAAAAGATGCTAACAATTTCCTCTGACTTTCTAATTCCTCATACAACATAGCTAAATGAGCAGAGTGGCCTTCTGCCATTTCCCTAACTCATAGGCTGTTGCTTTGCAGCTGCTGCTTTCCTGGTGGTAACTGCACCTCAGTGTTCCTGTGTCCTGAAATCCCACTCAGATTTTTTTTTTAGGTGGAAGCACACAAATATTTGTGAAGCACTTTGCACATCTTCAGTGGTACGTGCCACTGTACTGCAGTCCTAAGTTTGGTGCACCTTTTAAGTATGGTGCACTTAAAACTGTAAATTTAGTTTGTTACAAGCTTGTTTCCAAAAGAGATGCAGTTTGAACTTATATGCAAATTCTAGCATGTGTTAGTAATTGAAAACACTGCAAGACAGGCTATCAATTTAATTTAGATTTCGGATTATTATCAGATAGATTTAACTCAGAAGGGAAGTCATACCTAAATATGAAAGGAAGCACTATTAACCAGTGAGCCGGTGGACTATTCTTGTTCGCCTTCCTGTGCTGGGCAGGAATATGCATAATTGAAAGTCCTTGCATTGTATGCCTTACAGTTGAAAGCTGTTCTTAATCCTTTCAAGGTTTTACTGATTCACTGCTGAGTGAAAAATTATGGTTGATATTTAACCAATCAGCCTTTGGGTCTTTCCTTTTTCTGGTTAAAAAGTAAATAGTGTAAGCCTAAAGATTTCTTTCAGGAGGAGCTTTTGTACTCTCTCAGTTGGTGAGAAAATTAAGTTTTGAATGTGCAAAAATACAAAAAAGGGGCAACTTCTGAGAAGCATCAGCATTTGGTTAGTTTGGTAAATTTTGCTTTCAGAAGGTAAAGTCTTATATTCACCATTATGTGAATAATTCTACTGGCTTGGAGAAAGGTGTTTTTCATAAACTTTATCCCTTCGTTAGGGGGAAAGAGGGAAGAAGGGGGCCCTCAGTGTAATTATCCTGGATTAGCTAGCCAGCCTAGCACAGTGAAGGTCAAAACCTAAAGCTGAGCACTGCCTCTGTTCAGTGAACAGTTGTTACTTCCCTGCAAGTGCTTTGCTTTTGGCAGGTGAGAAGTCCTGATGAACCTGGGCAATGTTAAGGCGTTGATTGCAGATGATGGCAGTTTCTCCGAGGCTTGTACATGAGCATTTGTTGCTAGTCTGTGTGCTGGTTTTACACCTCATGCAAGAGGCTTTTGATTTCTGATTTCTGTGGCCCTCCAAGCACAGCAGGAACCCCCCAGACTTCATCCAGCTACCTGAGGGCTGAGTGAGGCTGGGCATGAGTCAGTGCCCTGCTGTGTACGGTAGCTTGAATGGGAAGACCAGAAAAACTAAGTTTTAGGGGGGGGGGGGGGAAAATATCAGTCATTATTCATCTCCTCTGGATGATGCAGCACAACTTTATGGAGAAATACAAATCTACCAGGTATCATAGAAAACCTCTTCTGCAATCGGAAAAAGAAGGGGACTGGAAATCTGTTTTGCATGTCCAGCTTGAGATCCTCGCTGTGTCCCTTTGCATTACCTGTGGTGGCTTGGAGCCATTCATTAATGTGTGTTCAGGAGTCTGTGAAAGCTTGGTGGTCATGCCGCCAGGAAACACAACACTGAGCATGACAGAGTTGGCCTTGAGTTCAGCTTCACTTGGAAAACAGGCAATCAATATTTGCTAAATGTGAGTTGCCAAAGTAGGGCCTTGTTTTCAAAAAGCATTGGCGTTTAAGTCCACAGTTTACAGGGTCTGCTGGATATAGAGATACTTTAGTGTTGAATCAGATGTAAAAAGAGGAGGCATTTAAGTTTCTTCCCAGAGAAAGGAAGTATTGAGCATGAAGCCTAAAGTCACTCCTCTGCTTTGTAGGAACAAAAGGAAAACTTGTGTTTTGAAGCTGGAAGCTGGAGGGAGTTCTCTAGGAAGTGATCTTTTCAGGCCATCATATGCTTTGTTACCACCAGTACATGATCTTCACATCCCGCCCCCCTCCCCGCCGCCTTCAAAATAGTTTAAGGCAGAGGAAGGTTTTTTCTGTGGCATGGCCTACCAGATGATCTGAAAAAGTACTGCCTTCAAAATACAGGCTTCTGCTTTACTAGTTCAGTTTCCTTAATGGGTGTCTGATCTCCTTGCTACTTTTTCTTTGTTGGTAAAATGTTAAAACTAACATTTTGTAAACCAGTGGCGACTCTGCAGCTCTTTTTAATGCACTGCAACTACTGGGTGCTATAAAGAGCCTTGATAGGCAGTGATTACTGATGGAGTGATGTGGAAGATGAACCACCAAAATATGTAATAGTATGGTAGGAGCTTGCTGTTTTCCTGCATGTACTGTCTATGACTGTCCTGTGTAGTTCTCTGCACTGCTGTGGTAATTCACAGGTTTCCTGTTAATAATGTAATGGGGAAAATACTGGCTCCTAAAAGGAATTCGTACCTCTCTGACAGCTGGCCAGATCCTCAGTGTTTTAGCAGGACCTTGGAGGGGGAGCAGTTTTCACCCTTTGATTTCCTCTTTACATGACTGTTGTGGCGCAAAAGGAGCATTGTAAGAAGTGAAAAACATGTGTTCTTCTTCACTGTTTCACATTTCTTCACTGTTCCCGATATCTCTCCAACATTGTACCTGTCACTTGTGAACTATTTGTCCTAATATTCCTAAAACACTACTGAATGTTTCCTGTGCTCTTGCATGGCAGAAGCTGAGACCAATTTTGAGGGAATTGAGAGCAAGTTTTCCTTAAGGACGCCTGCAGAGCCCGATGAGGATGTCTGCTACCTGGTTCCTGGGCAGGTGGACAGCCTGGCACAGTGCAACTTCAACCATACCAGTAAAACCTTTGTGGTGATCCATGGGTGGACGGTAAGAAGAAAGGGGAGGAACCTCCCTTTTAACCACACTCCTGATAAACTGTGCTAGATAGGTCAGCTGAGGTGTCTATACACCACAGATGATATTAAGATATCTCCTTTTTTTTAATTAAAAAACTCCAACCCAACAGGTGACAGGAATGTATGAGAGTTGGGTCCCGAAGCTGGTGGATGCTCTGTACAAGAGGGAACCTGATTCAAATGTCATCGTGGTGGACTGGCTAATTCGAGCTCAGCAACACTACCCAGTGTCTGCTGCATACACTAAGCTGGTGGGAAAGGACGTTGCTATGTTTATTGACTGGATGGAGGTAAGACATGTAGTCACAAGTCTCACATTGCTGTTTTGTTTCCTAGGACATTATGTACAATTATGCAGCTGTGTTAGTCATCTCCTGTTGGGTAGATGGAGTTAAGCTGTTGCAGACAGTACTTTTGCTGGACTGGTAGAATCCCAGCTTTAATGGTTATCCCTTACACAAGAAGGTCTTTATAGTGCGTTCCAGAAACTTCAGCTTGTGGTCTGTGGAGCCATGTGAGTCCACAGTATTTCTGAAGGCTCTGTGAGACATAGCTATAAAAGACAGGTTCCTATATATTATACAGCAGCCAGCCTTTGGGAAACAGAAGTCTGCCCTGCCTTTGGGGAATACTTAGGAGATCCAGAAACTGGTGGGGAGGAGGTAGGTGAAGACCTTTGATATAATACACAGCCCTGTGTTCTGTCCTTCATTCTGCATTCCTCTCTGCTTAGATTTTTGCCTTAAATTAGTTAACTCAAGCAACCTAGTATGGCACAAAATTATGTTAATTGTATTTAGTGTTCTTCTGTTATTCACGGCTCAAAGAAATCCCAGTGTTTACAGAACATTTTCCCCTTGTGTCTTCTGATGTTTTTCCATTTGAGTTCAAACTTTAACAAATCGCTGTCTTCTGCAGGAGCAATTCAATTATCCTCTCAACAATGTCCACTTGCTGGGGTACAGTCTAGGTGCTCATGCTGCTGGAATTGCTGGAAGCCTGACCAAGAAGAAGGTGAACCGAATTACTGGTAAGAAAACCTGTGGTTGTAGAGTGGAGAGTCCTGTCTCTTCCATGGTGAATTATTATGTTCCTCTGGAAAATCACCAGAATAATTGTTGCTTGTTGGCAGTACTTAGGTTATGTGTTCATGCTTTATTGAATCAGCAGGGCTGATATTTCTGTAGTAGAACTGGAGAAGATTCAGAAAAAAGCAGCAAAGGTGGTGGGTGAGAAGCCTTGATCTGCTTCTGCACAAGTGAGTGAGTAGGCAGGGATTCATTGACCATAAAAAGAGATGAACTGGGGGGATGTGATCAAGACTGGCCAGATCCATGGCTTGGAGAAGGTCACCATATCTCTTGCAGCATGAGAACTTCAGCTGGCTGTCTTCATCCAGGTGGTCATCCCTTGCAGCTGCTGGGAGCTGTTCAAAAAGAATAGGAGATAGATCATCCTGCAATGGGTGTCCTGCAGAGCTCTTTGCCATGGGATGCTGTGGATGCAAGTTTATAGAGGCTTAAAGGGAGACTGGAGAGATAATCAGAAGAGATCCACTGTGGGTTACTAAAAAAAATTAACTCTAACAGGCTCAAGTAATATTCTAGGTTGAAAATAATACTGGGAGAGTTTTGGGAAGGGGAGGGAAGTATACATATGCGTGCCCTGTTCCTGTGCATGCCTAGATGTCTGCTTAGGGTGATTTTTGGAGGCTGAGAAGTGTGCTAGACAAGGCAGAGTGCACAACCATGGTGGGGCTGATTTACAGCCCAGCACCTGGAGAGCTGAGCCCTTACCCCTGATCTTGGTGACAAAGGAAATGCCAACTTGAGCAAATGAGGCTAAGAAAATCACTCATCTGTGGTGCCCTTGCTACTGAGAGAGCTTGTGAGCGGCATTCAAATGGGAGCCTAGCTCCCTTCCTCCTGGCACCCTTTGCCCTTTCACCTGAACCTAGCTGTGATCCCAGATCTGCAGGAGTGCTGGGGGTGGGCGGGATAGGCAGCAGTTCCATCAGGAAAGGCTGACTCCTGACAGGTGGCAGATTAAAATGAGGAGGCCAAAGCACTAGTCTGTCGACCCTTCCTTTCTCTGACCTGCAGCTATGTTGCTTTCACTGAGGCTGCCAAATTAGTCAAATACCAGTTATGCCCCCATGGTTGCCCTCGGTGCCCAGGATGAACCTTTCCCTGGGAAAGCAGCATCACCTTTGAGCACAGGGAGTAATGGGATGTGGTCCCTGAAGTCCTCACAGCAGAGGGGGAGGCAGCTCAGACCAGATGAGGCTAACCAGGGGTGGGCAACCCAGGTACCTGTCCCCAGGTGTGGGCTGCAGAAAAGACATGTCCCTTCAGCTCTGCCTTCAAGCCATCTCTCAAGTAGTTGTCTAGATTCAAGAGATAGTACTTGTTCACTGGCAGAATAGTTCTGGGTGTTTTTCATGTCAGTGTTGCTGCAGCTTGACAGTTCACCATTATAATCCCTCTTAGGCATGTAGACAGTGAAGCTCTCATTTATGTTTCCCACTTGTTCCCTAGCAGGGAGTTAGCAGCAAGACACATTCCACACTTCAGATAGAAATTTTACAATTCTTGACAAGAGAGGAAGACATTGAGAAAACATTTACTAGCTTGTTTCTTCCATACACTGGAAATGCTACAGGCATGAGGAAGCTATCTGGGCTTCTTTACTTATGTTTACATACACCTTATTTTTTTAAACAGTGACAGCATTTCAAGGTAGTGTACTTGATTCTCCTATATACAAGAATGCTATTTAAATGATCCCAGTGTAATGTTTGCAGTGACACCAGCACCATATGCAATACTCCAGCCCAATGTGGTAGCTGAGTTTGGCATTTGTTATCACTGTCAGTGTCCTTGGCAGACAATAATCTCAGTTTTTCTTTGTGGTTTGCCCCATAAAGGGCTGGATCCAGCTGGTCCTACCTTTGAGTATGCTGATGCCCTCACCCGCCTCTCCCCGGATGATGCTGACTTTGTGGATGTCCTACACACCTACACTCGAGGCTCTCCAGACCGCAGCATTGGGATCCAGAAGCCTGTTGGACACATTGATATTTATCCTAATGGTGGAGGTTTCCAGCCAGGTTGCAACTTGGGAGAAGCACTCCGTCTGATTGCTGAAAAAGGCTTTGCAGGTGAGGCTGCTCTGAAACAAACAGTATCACATCCAAAGGGTGATCTTCAATAGCCTGCAGGTTTCCTGCAAGCAAAGATCTCTTTGAGAGGCACAGGAACTTATTCTTTTAAAGTGCTTTTAAAAGTCACCCTGTAAAGCCCAGCTGTGGTGTAGGAGATGGTGCCTGTTGACAGCACTGCTTAGGGGTTTATATCATTATATGCATGTATGTATACATATTAAACATTTTTGTTCTTTCAAGATGTGGATCAGCTGGTAAAATGCTCCCATGAACGATCCATCCACCTCTTCATTGACTCCCTCCTCTATGAAGAAAAGCCCAGCATGGCTTACCGCTGTAACACAAAGGAGGCCTTTGAGAAGGGTCTCTGCCTGAGCTGCCGGAAGAACCGCTGCAACAATTTGGGTTACAAGGTCAACAGGGTGAGAACGAAGAGAAACACCAAAATGTACTTGAAGACCCGTGCTCAGATGCCCTATAAAGGTAGGTCCTGCATGCTTACTGGTGAGCAAGACTGGTACTTTTGCTCAGCTGTGTGTCAGACTGCGTGCGTGCTGCAGGTGACAATTTGCTGCTTTGGTGCCTGTGGTAAGCAGGGGTGAAGCTTGCCTGCAGTTTGCCATTAAACCCAAACTAAACTGCAGTGTGAGAAAAACAGTATTGTCTTACTCAAGTTGTGGAGGTGGTGGGCAGAAAACAAAGGCAGGTGTTTTGTAACAAGTTCCTAAGTAGCAAAATTAAGATGACTTGCTCTGTGGCCCAGTCACTTGGAACAACTGGGTCTTGCAAATTTTTTCAGTATTTTTCATCCAAATGAATTTTTCCTACTGCTGGGAAATAATCAGCAGAGCTCAGCGTGGTGCACAACTTCTTTAAAGCTTTGCAACCATCGGACTTGTGCCTTCCATAGTGCCTTTGCCAGAGGAGCACCAGCCCTTGTTAAAATACTGCAGCACTTTTTGATTCCCATTGCCACAGTGGTAGATCTGAGAAGGACACTGCCAGAAAGTACTGTAAGCTTCTGAGTTTAGTTTTACTACTTTATTTTTTTCCCCTTTCTAGCTTTGACTGTACCACATGGTATGTTCATTGTGTGTGTTTTGTGATGGACCAGCAATCAGAGGGCACATTCCTGCAGTGTTAGAACAGCTGTAAAACTGGTGTTTTTCTTGTATTTGTTGCTTAATCTGCAATGTCAGTGGGCTTGAATTTTTTTTCGCTGAGGCTCCTCTGTGAGGAGGGCACAACTCACTTGTTTCAACTCAAGGACAGCAAGTCTTACAGATTTATAACAGGTTTGAAGGTGATACTGCAGACTCTGTTTTTTTTTTACGGTGGCAGTCAACTTAAATGCAGAGTTAAGTTGCCAGAACTGCGAAGTGTTTTTATATCATTATTCCCTGGCATCCTAATCTTTACCTCCTCACAAAAATAGTTCCCTGGATACCTGCAGGGAACTAAACTCCTCAGTTTAGTGATACTGGTGTATTCCAGCCTAGGATTTGCATGGGGATTATTGGGTGGTTTTGTCACCAGCAGTCTCTTTGGAGGTTGAGTTTTTTCCTAATGGCCTTTTCTTTTGTGTTCTTCTAGTCTTCCATTACCAGGTCAAGATCCATTTCTTTGGAAAGACTAATATGACCAAGACAAACCAGCCATTCCTGATCTCTTTCTATGGCACTCTAGATGAGAGCGAGAACATTGCTTTCACACTGTGAGTAGCTACAGAAACAACTTCAATGTACTGTTGGGTCTACCTAAATCTGTTAAAGTCCCAGCTGAAAAAACTTGTTCTAGCTCCAGCTACAGGGTCCCAGAATCTGCTCTTGCCCTTGATCAAGGGGATGCATCCACTGCTGAAGCTAATGATCTAAGCTCTATAGGACTTGTTCTTGATAAGAGATCTGAAATATGGAAATGTGAAGTCTGACCTGTGGCTCAGCCTAATAACAATTTTTCTGGTGTGGCAGTTTTTTTGTTTTCTTCTTTTCAGTATCTTGATGCCATGTTCCACCTGTGTTAAAACTCCTTGAAAGCACACTGCAACCTGAAGTTAACTGTTTGATGGGTCTGAGGGCCTCAGTGCAGAAGCTGAGGGAGACATGGGATTTGCTTCCACAGCTCTGCAAATAAGCAGAAGTCTGTGCTTACATCCCTGCACATGGGCTGGCAGGGTATGGGGCAGGAAAGCACCAAAGTCTGTTTACTGCTCCAAGGAACCTAAGCTGTTCCTGGCTGGTGCTTGTCTGGCTTCTCTGAGAGCCACCAGCACTGCAGAAGACACCCCTTGCCTGGCAGTCTGTCCCAGGATTTTACCAGCCTTGCTGCAGGTAGCTTTTCCTGGTGCCTTTACAAAAGCTTAAAGTGTTTTTTCCTTATTCCACCTGTCAGAACTATGGAAAAGGTTGCTTCCTTCCTCTCTGAAGTACATAAAGTCCTGGTTCTGTTTCCCCTTAATTTTCTTTCTGTCCAACAGTTCTTTTTTTTTTTCCCTCCTTTATTCCCTTTCCCACAGGCCTGAAGTCTCCTCAAACAAGACTTTCTCCTTCCTGATTTACACAGAAGTGGATATTGGTGACCTGCTTATGCTGAAGCTGCAGTGGGAAAAAGACAGCTTCTTCAGCTGGTCAGACTGGTGGACTCCTTTTACATTTGACATCCAGAGAGTCAGAGTGAAGTCAGGAGAAACTCAGAAAAAGTAACTTGTTTTGATTGTTATAAGCTAAATTAGTTTTAATTGACAGTGTTTCCTTATCCCTGGTATCTCGCAGGGCAGGACAAAACATGGATAGCAGTTACAAACAGGTGCAGCACTGATAATGAGGGCTGGTGGCACCAAACTGGTTTTTATGTCAGCCAGGTTCAGTTGTTTGCTTCCACTGGGATTTGCAATCTGTAGTTTCACTCCCACATAATGCATTTGCATACCACTGTCTTGTGTGCATCAGGTCAGTTATAACATCTAGGAGAGGATCTCCATGAACCAACATCTCTGACTGTATTTGCAGTTCCTCTCCTCCTTTCTCTTGCTGGACATTTGCATAAGTTTTCTTGCAAAGAGCATGCTTAGACAGATTTTTAGAAACCCTTCCAAAAGTGCATTTGCACAAGAAATCATTGCTTCATTAAGCTGGATTTTCTTAGGAGTTGAATACCTGAATGGTGGGTGGGTGAAATGTGAAATGTGACTGTTGCAGGATGTTGCTAATGCATGAATGTTAAAACAGCAATTGCTTTGACAATCTTATTAAAATACTTATATTCACTAGACATGAGATCTGTTAGCAGAAAATGGACCCCGAACATAGTACACATGTCCTATGTACAGTATTGTGTATATGTTCCTCCTTTGAATAAATGAGGCAGTCACTTGATCAAAGAACAGTCACCAGAGCTGAACAAATATAGGGGGGGGGAAAGTACTGATAAATAGAAAAGCAACTGCTCAGGTTTGCTGGAATTGGCAACCTACTTTGTTTGCAAGCATTTGAGGGAGTAAGGCTTTCTTCCAAGATAATTCACCTGACAAAAAAAGTCATACAAGGACCGGTGTAAATAAAGATCCAAGAGACTTTGAGATAGAGCTTGTGGTCTCTTAGCCACCAGAAGACTTTATGTAAAGGACGAGCAAAAGTTATGGCTACAGTTTGAGCTCCATGCATAATGGTCTTGCCAGGTTTTTTTTTGCACAGTGTTTCTTTTGTCACACAATTGTCTTTTAAAAATCACTTTCTCACAGGCTTGTAGAGTAGTAGTGCCCCACATGACAAAGTATAAAGACTGCTTCCAAGCACCAGTCCTGTTCCTATGGTTAAAGAGGCATCTGGCTCAGTCATGCGATTGTCCAATATTTATTCCACAGGGTGGTGTTCTGTTCTCGAGATGGCACCTCGCATCTCAGTAAGGGAGAAGAGGCAGCAATATTTGTGAAATGTGCAGATGAGCCCGTCAACAAGAAGAGAGGAGGGTATGAGTGATCACTATTGTTTCTGGGTTGGGAGAAACTTGAGTGGTAGCAGGAAGATCTAATAAAACTTCCCGATTTAGTTGGCTTGTGCACTAGGCTGCTCAAGGCATCTGAAGCATCACAACTCAGACTAACCTGAGGTTTGCTTATGGCAGCCTTGGCAGTTTCAAAACCCCTAATTTGGTTCTTTGCTAACCATCTCCTTGTGTGGTTGTTAGCATGTCTGAAAAACAAGTACAACTCAGTGCCTCTCATGTTCTCATGGTGGCCAAGTATAAATGACTGTTAGAGTTTACAGACAAGGCACTGACACAAAGAGGAGAGCATGCCTCTATCTATAGATACCCTGCATTTACCCTTAATGGAAGAACATCCAAACATCCCTACTGAGTCAGTCCAGAGCCCTTCCTCCTCACTGGCCAGCAGCAGATTCAGAGGCTGGTACAGAAACTGAGCAGGCATCTGCAGGTGCTTTCCCTGGCACACTGCTTTCTGCTGGCAACTGTACCATGAGTGACTTCCTGAGATTTGCATCTCTGATTTGGATCGGAGATTGAGTCTTTGTGTTTAATAGCCCTTGGTGCACTTTCATTATTTGATCAATAATTTTTCTGACCCAGAGTAAACTTTCAAATGTGGGGCCAGCTTTATTTGGACTTTATCCACTAAAGTTTGAGCTGGAAAAGTGGTTATATTTATTTTGGTGCAATTGCTGTGTGTGAAAGGTCTCATGGGGACACTTCTATACTGAGATCTAGTTCTGCATAAAAAGGCATGTGTGCTGACCTTCACTCCAAGGTAATGACCTGGAGAGGCCTTGAGAGTTCTGTGTGTGTATCTGACATGTAAAATCAAGCAGCAGCCAGGAAGAGCCCATGCATGTAACTTATTTTCCTGTTAAATAGTATTTTTTAATCTTAAGTCTCAAGAATAAGACAAAAAGAACAAGTATCTTACCTTCTTCTCTTCACCTTATCTGTCTTCCCCCACCCTGCCACAGTGCCAAGAAAGCCTCTAAAGAAAATTCTGCTGATGAATCTGCGTAAGTGACAAGAATGAAGATTTTCCACACTGGGGAGGAGGAGAGTCTGTTCATCCCTGCAGACTGGATGTTCAGAAACAAATATATAGAAATATTTACCCACTGCTGGCTTTTTGCCTGCTATTTCTAGCTATCTTCTTGTAAGGAAGTGTCAGCATACAAAGTTACTAACCATAAAGATACATTATCCAAATAATTAAAAACAAAAAGAAACCCGCAAAACAACTTGCCAAAGGCTTGAGGGCTGGGAAGGAATAAGTAATTTTGCTTAATCATGGTGCCTTGTGACAAGGTTTCTTGACATCAAATCCTCTATAGAAATTTTCTAGTATTTATTGAAAAGAAGCAAAGCCCTGTACCTGGCTTTTCTTCCTTTTTAGGAGTATTCTGAAGCTGGACAGGTTTTCTTCTGGCTTGGCTGAGTTTTCAGACAGCTCGGTAACTAGACTTCATTGTCTTCAAGTGTGTGTTTAGCAAATGAGTATGTTTCTCACGTGAAAACACCTTTGCTGTGTGTATTACTAAAAGGTGTCAGGGACTGACTTAATATGGGGATGTATTTTCTAGTTTGTTGTTATGAATGTGTTTTACTGGGGGTAGATGCCAGTGCTGCTTAGCAATAGGTATGATCTGTTAAGCTATATACTTCTATGCAGCTTACCCTGGAATAAATAGCAGTTGTAGGAGAAGACAGCAATACCAGTGTCCTGTGCAGACATTGAATTTTTCATGTGCGCTTTCATTCCTTGAAAATGAAACTATCTGGCCTCCAACACTGTGTGAATAAGGAACTGCAAAGAAATTGAGCTACCAGAAACTGCAGGAAACAGATTTGTGTGGGTTCCCCCCCGCCCTGACTTGCTTGCATTCCATATGCCAAAACTCTGACAGTTTCTCTGCTCTTTGACACCAAATGTAAATCATGCAGCTGAGTGGCTGCTGTATGCAGTCTTCAGTGCAAGTGAAGCTACTTTGACAGGTGACAAGCATGCTCATGCTTCCCTGTCCTGGAATTATGACTGCCAGTGACCCACCTTGGTTTGTTGCTTGGCTGTGATACAGCCGTAGATCCTAGTAGCTGCTTGTTTTTCTGACATGAGTTGGAATCTGGCAAAGAGCAGGAGCTGTGATAGTTAAAAAGAGCCTGACTGTGTGATGAACAAGAATGAATACTCTGAAAAACACTTGAATTAGACATGCTGCAAGTTGCCAAAAATAAAGGCATTCTGCTTCCCCTTTTTTAAGTAACATGTAATTTTTCTAGTGCTCTGAAAGGTTCAGTAGCCCTCTCTTAGCTTTCTAGAATATAAATAAAATACTGGGGAGGCAGAAGGGCTTGAAGGTAGAGACTTGGAGAAGTGTAATGTGAGCTATTGATGCTGGTTTTTATAGTCTTCCTGCATGTGCAAGACAGTGTAGAGGTGGTGATTTCGCCAATATCATCCCATCTTGAAGGCAAAACCAACATGTATGTGTTTATGTGCACAGTTTTTGTTTTTGTTTTTTTTTCCTCCAGCCATGGCTGCTAGTATATTTGGGGATAAAAGTCTTAAACAGTGCAATATGTTGGAATATTAATAACTCTGAAATTGCTCACATTTGATTTCCTAACCCTTAAACTACAGCAGAGATATGATGAGTCACTGAGGGTGAGTATTGAGCCACTGCATCTGAGACCTCTAAAAATAAATATAATGATTTATTCCCTGTAGACTTCACATTTTATTGCAATTTTCGCTTAAGGGTTAAGTTCTCTGGAGATAAACTGTCTGAACAGGTGTGCTCTTAATACAGGATCAAATACAAACACATACAGAACTTGGATACAAAATAGTGAAGGTTCTTGTACATGAGGACACATGATTTAGCTTTGGATGTTATTTATTAGCTGTAAATAAGATATTTATGTGTGTAGTTTGTATATATTGCTAAAATTGCTGACAGACTCTACATTAATACAGTTGTGTGGTATTAATCCTGTACATAGCTTTCAGAGAGATTTTTGTCAACAAACCACTTACACTGCATTATTTCCTATGTGGTTAATACTTTTTTTTTAAAAAGAAAACTCCTCAGTTTTGTACAGAATGGAAGCCTATGGTTTTAATAAAATTCTCAAACTCATGCAAAAGTCCCTAGTTTCCTTTTGATGAAGCGATCTGCTGTATATCTGTTAAGTGAAGGCTGCAGCCTTTTATTTGGATTCTGGAAAAGATGAGGTAAGACTCCTCCTGCCCCCTGGCCTTTCTTTCTGAGAAATGCAAAAATCGCACATCAACACATCAGACAATGACTATGTGCCAGCAAATATCGCTATCACAAGAGAAGTGGCTGGTCACTTGCAGTTTGTGGTTTTGAAGTTTCATGCCCTTTTAAAAACAGCCCTTACTTTGACATGCTCATTTTGATTTTTTGGCAAGTGTCAGAACTATGCTTCTGCCCCTTGCTATACCACGTGGTGAGTTAGTCCTGGCTGGATGACAGGTGCTGTTCTATCTGCGCCCCCCCCCCCCAACCCCCGCTGGACAGAGGAGAGAAAATATAACAAAGGGCTTGTGGGTCAAGAAAAAGACAGGGAGAGATCACTCAACCAATTACCACCATGGGCAAAACAGACTCAACTTGGGGAGAAATAATTTATTGCCAATCACCCAGAGTGGGGTAGTGAGAAATAAACCCAAATCTCAAAACACCTTCCCTCTACCCCTCCCTTCTTCCTGGGCACAACTTCACTCCTGGATTCTCTACCTACCCACCCCCAGCAGTGCAGGGGGGCGGAGAGTGGGGTTTATGATCAGTTCATCACACGTTATTTCTACCGCTTCATCCTCCTCAGGGGCAGGAGTCATCACACTCTTCCCCTGCTCCAGCATGGGGTTCCTCCCATGGGACACAGTCCTCCACAAACTTTGCCAACGTGGGTCCTTCCCATGGGCTGCAGTTCTCCACGAACTGCTCCAGTATGGCCCCCTTCCATGGCGTGCAGTCCTTCAGCGTGGGTCCCCTGCAGGGTCACAAGTCCTGCCATAAAACCTGCTCCGTGGGCTCCTCTCCCCACAGATCCGCAGGTCCTGCCAGGAGCCTGCTCCAGCGTGGGCTTCTCATGGTGTCACAGCCCCCTTCAGGCACCTACCTGCTCCAGCATGGGGTCCTCCACAGGCTGCAGGTGGATATCTGCTCTGCCGTGGACCTCCACGGGCTGCAGGGGGAACAGCCTGCCTCACCATGGTCTTCCTGAGGGGCTGTGGGGGAATCTCTGCTCCGGAGCCTGGAGCATCTCCTCCCGCTCCTTCTTCACTGACCTTGGTGTCTGCAGGGTTGTTTCTCTTGCATGTTCTCACTCTCTCTCCAGCTGCCATTTCTCTCTGTCCCACAACTTTTTTTTCCTTCTTAAAAATATTAACACAGAGGCATTACCGCTATCACTGATTGGCTTGGCCTTGGCTGGCGGCAGATCTGGCTTAGAGCCGTCTGGCATTGGCTCTGTCGGACACAGGGGAAGCTTCCAGCAGCTTCTTACAGAAGCCACCCCTGTAACCTCTCCCACTACCAAAACCCTGCCACACAAACTCAATACGACCAAAATAGAGGTATTCTGACCCTGTGGGTACAGAAGGCAAGCACCAATCACTTACCACCACTACCACTTAAGGGAGTAACAGTGGAAAGTCACTTTGACTCCCATGTTGTAAGCACAGCTGAGCTCAAGAGTGGTTGTCATCAGAAGAGTTGCTCTGTGTAATACACAGCAAGGCTCTACCAAGGCCCTTGGAAGTGCCAGAATTAAGGAGAGCTGTAGTGACATGCACATGGGGGACAATATTAGGAGCATTTAGAGCAGCTCTGAAGTGGCTTGGGAGACTCTGCTTCCAACATTGTTCCTTGGTCAGGGGCTGCTCTTTGACAGGAGCAGAGCTTCACTCCTTGTGAAAGCAGAGGGGAGGTATGCAAATAGAAAATGGATGGGCACAAAAGCGAGGGATGAAAAAGGGAGGGGAGGAACAGGAGGGGAAGGGAAGGAATGGGAAGTAGGGAGTACCCTGGGGGAATGAATGGGAGAGGGAAGACAGGGAAGGAACCAAATCTGTGGAGAAAGAATGCATGAAAATGCTGGCAGCAGGTGTTCTAAGGATGCTGCTGCTTTCCCTGTGTCAGCAGCTGGGTTGGGGGACTGGAAGGACTCCTAGACTTGTACAAGACAAGTCTGTGACCATATCTCCTAAAAGCACCATGATATTACTACTCTTTTAAAGCCACAGCAACCTCACTACACTAAACACATTATTAGGTAAAGCAGAGAAATAGTTTTTGGTGCAGGGACAAGAACCCAGGCCTCCCCTGCAAGCCTTCAGAGCCATCCCTGGCTATGTTACTCTTGTACCTTGCTCTGCAATACCCAGCCATGTCAGGAAATGTAATGATCCCTGCTCACCGTGCCAAGTGTCTCCGGAAAGGGCTGGGGGGGGGTGAGAGGGGGGGAAGGCATAGACTCTCCCATGGCTAACCAATGGCTTGAACAGGCAGAAAGAACCATTCTTGGCTGGAAAGAAAGGGTGAAGAAAAGGATTTCAGCCAATGTGCCTGCAAGGCAAGGAAGTCCTGACTCAGGTTCCTAGTGCCTAGATTTTATTCCCACATATTTCATTCTGAGAAAATTTTGGAACCAGGAATGAATGTGCTGTCTGTAGGTGTCTCCATACTCAATTAGCAGTTGGGTACTTAGCTGATTTGACTCCCCTGCTGAGGCACTGTATTCTTCATAGGTGCCTGAAATGTGGCACCTGGTTTCACATCAGGGGACACATGCTTTAAACATTAGATTGCAGGGGGCAAGAATGATAGCTTATCATCCAAGATTAGTCCAAGATTAGTTCTTCTATAAAAGCTGAGAAAGCACTCAATTGATTCAGCAGTGAGAAAACTATTCCTCTTTCCATGTCTGTAAAGTGGGTGGTTGATTTCCACGAGCCTTGAAATCATGAAGGCCTATATAAATCCCACATCTTTGTATACCAATGTTTTTTTTTTCCTTTCACAAACTGTGATGACTAGCTATGGAAAATGCTTTTCTCCCTTCAGAGGGGACATTCTTTTTCCCTTTACGTGTCTGCTTTTTTCTGTGTGTTGTGAACAAAAATGTCAGAAACTTGCTGCTTTGGATGAGCAAAACATTGCAAATGTGTTGTTTCTAAAGCTGGTCAAAAACACTGAAAACAAATTTTCAATAAAAAGGAAGAATTAAAGTAACTGTAGTATTTTCCTTTTTGTTTACAGCTGTCAATGCAGGGCTGTCCATATTCTGCCTCTGTCAATCCAAGCATAGGAATATTAAAATCCTCAGGTCCAAGGGGACAAATCCAACTGCCACCAAGTCATCATCCAGGAAAGAAATTTCCATCTTCCATTGCTGCCTCTTTCCAGAAAAGTCATTTTTGTAGCAGGTCTGGAAAGTGACCAGTTTACACATGAACCTTTAAAGGGATTAGCATTCTCCAGTGACTGAAGGAGAACAAGGAAATGAGAAGAGGAAGGGAAGGGAACCATTTGGCAGAACATCCCATGTAGAGCTTGTTTCAACAATGCCTTTATATCCGTGCGTGGTGCTATCTCTGCTCAGCAATGCTCAGGATGCTTCCCTAAATCATTTCAAGTTAGGTCAGCCAGAACAATGCATCCACATCAGAAAAGCAGATGCTAAAGAGGGATCACTTTGGGTGTAGCAGGTGTTAGTGTGTGGGTGCAGTATAAGTCCAATGATGTAATCTCCCAACCATTCATGTCAGATAAACACCTTGTTCTTCATTGTAAGCCCTTCCTGTGGGAAGTAACCTGATATCGTTAGTCCCGCTTCTCCCCAATGACTCTGGAGAGCGTCTGTTACTGTTCATCACCCCACCATGTTGAACCACTCGGTGACCAGTGACACAGCCTGGCTGGCTGTGTGTCTGTCCTCAAAAGTGCCAGGAAGTGAGGACACATCTCATGTTGCTCCACCTACCAAAGCTTTTTTTTACGCACAATTAGCTGTAAACCTGGAATCTTCTAAGTAGTGAAACAAGGACACTCCCAGAGAAGACTGCCAGTGCCAGCTCACTTCTTTGTATGTACAGGTGCACCACAGAAATTAGGAGAAGTAGGAACAGATTTTCAGGCTAGAACAGATTGAAAAGATGCTAAGAATAGACATGCTTTTTCAAAAGAAGCATTAAAAAAAAAATACTTCAGGTTTCCTTGCGAGGTCCTCCAGCTTTGGTAAGGCCCTTGCTTCTTTCCTGTGGCATGCTGCATTCAGAAGCTTTTGAGGTTTCCTCCCGCAGCCTGGGACGTTGCTGCTGCACAAGGCTTCCTTAACCCTTTGGATTAAAAACCTCTTCCATGGCTGACTCTGGATGTGAGGAGAGGGCTACCAGGCTTGTGTTCCTGGTGAAAAGGCTAACTCTGCCCTCACAGTGTGAGGCCTAATCCAAACCTCACTGAGGCTGGGAAAAGTCTTTTTATTGACAATGTGGGCTCTTAAGTGCTTTCCTAACACCTGGCATGATACTCCAGTTTTGAAAGAAAAGCACAGCTCAAGCTTTCTTGCCTTTGCTCCTCCTATGGATTGTTGCCAAACTGAGTACATACAATGTCAGGTCATGATCTGCTCAAGCACTAGGTTAAATACCAGCTCTGGATGAGTTCTCACAAATATTCCCATCATCCCTTGGCCAGCACAGACTTGTTTATCTATGGGATGCCAGAACAAACAACATAATTGCAGTGATGTAAATACCACCCAATTAAAATTAAAACTAAAAAGAGAGAGAGAGAGACATGGTACATAATACTTCATTTAATATCTAGGGGCTGCTGTAGGAGGGTATTAGACAATCCTGAGCAAAGCCCACTGTTTGCCTTCGCCTTCTTGCTGGCAGGCCAGATGTTCCCATGGGCAATGGGAGCTATCTCAAAGATGCTCTCATGTAATTCCAGCTCACTGCTTTATGTGGCACCTACCCTCATGTCTCAAGTGGTGGGCCCCTTCCAGACCCTTGCCGTGTCTTGCTCTGAAGCCAGGTGTGGTCACACTGGTTCTTAAACTCCTCACTGCTGCCAAGCTGCAAAATGGAAAATAGAGTAGTTAGAGCAGGTGGTTTCTTGATCTGTAGGAGGGAGGTTCAACAGCCAGGAGGCTTGACAGACGTCTAAATTTTGGAGGATTATGTTACATGTCAGCATCAATTTTGAGAGGAATCAAAACAAAAACAAAACAAAAAGCAAAAAGGAAGAGCAGAAATGTCTAAGAGGCAAGAGGGAAGAGGGGGTCTTTGGTGTTGCAGCAGGTTGTACAGTACTGTAATGTACTAGCCATACCAAGATTAGCACACTAAAGCTGTTAAGCATTCCCTTGATTTTAAATACACATTCTTCTGATATCAAGAAAATGAAGTGTGCACCTGAAGTAGGTATACACTTAAGTGTTTTACACTGTGTTGGTATCTATTAAAAATGTCTAGTCCATAACAAACCAATCCTAAAGAAAAGTGTGTAAAGACTCATTGTAGAAAGATCACCCAGATTACAGAATGAAGAGCAAGATATAAATAAACAATAAAAAGTAGAAGCACGTATTCAGCAAGAAGAATAAATTAAGAGGAAGAGGAAAAGCAAGGAAGAAGAGCTCTGCCTTAGCAAATTATTCCGCCCAGAACACCCACCCACATATTCTTGAATGTAACTGAGCTATTATTTATGTATGACTAATTTTTCTCCGTTTTAAATTTATTTATAACCCAGACACAAAATTAAGCCAATTTTTTTTTGTTTATCTTGGCAACATTTTGCCCTTTGCTTGCAAGGCTTTTTGGTACAAGGGTAAAATGCAGATCTTAATCTCTCTGATTTTATTTCCCAGGTCTTAGACAGGAGACACAGACCAGGCTCAGTGCAACAAAAAACCTACTCTCAATATCAGTCTTCTCTTAATGTCCTGAGCACAGAGCAGTGATGGAGTAAGCAAATGCCTACACAATGGCTGATTCAAGTAATGGAAGATGCTTGCTTTTTTTTTTTTTTTAATTTTATTTTTTATTTCTAGAGCTGTGTTCATGCACCTTGCTGTAGTTCTTTGTTTTTCTTTTAACATCAGTGAATTTAAAGACCCTGGGGAGAAATTAGGGAAATGCTAGGGAACATTCTTTCAACAGTAACTTTACTCCCGTAGTTAACGCTTGTGGATTTAAATTTAGAGCATAAAAATAATGGCATTTTTGTGGCTATTTTTTAATGGAAGACTTAAGCAGCTAATCACATTCAAAACTGGGTGTCATTTTTCCCCCTCTGCATTTGAAAGCATCATTTTGAATTTTCTTGGGAGGCATCGCAAGAGGGCAAACCTTCAATATAATGTTTATTTCGGGCTTCTTGTCAGTGCTCAAGCAACCCCCTCAGAGCCATATCAGTTACTCAGTGGTACCTCTTCTGAATGACTGGTCCCTGACCATCACTTCATTTGGTTTTGGCCATTCTCTTGACAGCTTGTTAGCCATCAGGGTAGTAGTCCCATTCCCTTCAAGACTTCCTTGGGCATCTTAGGGGTAGTGATAACTGCGGTTATATGGGAGTATTTTCTTGCAGACAAAGTGTAACCAAGTTGGCAAAAGCTCTGAAAAGTAGCTTTTAAATAACCAGAGAGGAGAACTTGTATATCCTTACCAAGCTTGGACCAGATGCTTGGACATCTTTGTGTAGGTACGACTAAGCCTCTATGACCTTCTCCCCAAACTTATACTAGCTTGCTGGTGAGTCCTGTTTTCCATTTCTGCTTTCATTTCTCTTCTGACCAAGTTTGCAGAATTCAGCATCCTTCCCCCTACCAACGCCCCTGTGCTCCATGTCCCACGGCCTCATAAGAGCCTGTTGAATCTGTGTATTAATATTTGCAAGGCTATCCCCCCTCCAGCCAGCTAGAAGATGACCCTGTATCAGCTGCTTCTCTAAGGACCCTGCAACAATTTTTGCCTTTCCTATTAGGTTCCCTTTAACCCCAGCTTTTGGTCTAAAGGCCATCATAGATGGGAAAAGAAAGGCACCATATTGAGATAACAAGATAGGAGTTTCCAAGTCCTCCATGAGTTGATCACCTATATTAGAATAAGAGGACCCACCTGTGAAACCATCTTCTGTTGATTGCACTGTATGTTCTTTTAAAGAAATATTAGTAATCTTCTATTTGGACTTTCCTCTGTGCAGTTGGATGGCATCTTGAGGACTCTGGTACCTCTTCACTCCGTGTCCTGTTTTCCATAGTATTCTTTGCTGATGTATATACAGTGTTGTTAAGGAGGAACACATTTCTCCCTACAAGATCCTGTATGTGTATTGCTGGGAGGATTAACTTTTACATGCTTGCCTAGTGTTAGTCAAAAGAACCCCCAAATATATACCTTATATAGCTGAATTTGAGTCCTATATTTAATGTTTCTAGAGATGAGACAAAGAATATTAAATCCTTGAAGAGAAACACTTTCATCATTGAATTAAGTAGCACACTCTATATTGGATGGAAGGGAAGGCTGTCCATGGAGTAAACATTGCACTAAGTTCAGGTTTCTCCTACCACTGTGTCAGACTAGACTTTCTTACATTACAAAAACTGATGGTGAGTGGAAATAAATTCAGCTGTATGTGGAAGAGATGCTTGAAGATTTGGAACAGGGATTTGATGAATCCCCATTAACTATATTAAAACCAGTTTGACTGCAGGAGAAGAGGGTTGTCTGCTCCCTACAGGTCAAGCTTGGCCAGTGGTGCATCTGAGCCTAGTAAAAATCGGTTTCCTGGACTTCTTTCCTATGATACAAGTCCTTTCCACACTGATACATTTTAACTTCGAAAGAATCAATACAACCCAGTAGTGAAGGATTGTCACATTAAAGCAGAGACAGTAAAAGACCCCTTACTCCTATCTCTTGATAAATGTATGTCGTGAGCAAGTGAAACATCTTGACCTGTGGGAACACCTAAATCACTGTTGTAGCACTCAAGATGGGGATTTCAAGTGCTCCTACTCTGGGGGAAGCATTGCACAGCTCTCTGCCTTAACGAAAGCCATCTACAATGTGACCATAGCTATGCCAGAAAACAGCAAGTGCGTGCAAAGCTTAGAGAATAGCCTGGATCCAGGCTCAAGAGTAAACC
Organism: Astur gentilis; assembly: GCF_929443795.1. Lineage (NCBI taxonomy): Eukaryota > Metazoa > Chordata > Aves > Accipitriformes > Accipitridae > Astur > Astur gentilis. The sequence goes on along the minus strand of NC_064919.1, from coordinate 35,072,750 downwards.
ACATCTTTTGGTTAAGGATTGACACAGGAGAACACATCACAAGGCAGCTTTTGTTAACAATATTTCTGTTACCTTTACGAAAGCACTTTCATTGATTTGGTAGCTGACTCTGTGCCACCTTCTCCTGTTAGAGAAAAACCTGTCAATATTGCTGTCACCATGCACAGCCATGTGAAGTGCTATAAAGAAGAGTAGCCAGGCACACAGCTCTTCAGTACAAGCAGGATGACAAGAAACATGGCTGTGTTTCTCCTGCCTCTGCTGAATTAACAACAGAGTACAAACCCGAGAATAACTCTTCCAGAAAGAAAGGTCCAGTGTAACACCCTGAGCAGCTAGAAGCAGCAAGCGTGGATGCAGAGGAGGAGAAGGTCAATATTTGTGCTTCAGCTATTGCTGGGTGAAAGAGCAATGATGTAATATAAGAAAGGTCTTTGCTCTTTGACAATGCTGAGACAAATAAATTCACAAACAGGGGGGAACATGAGTGAGTAAATACTGTATCATTCACTTGCAGTATTTATCAGCACCTTTCACATTTGTTAGAGTTAAAAACCAGTGAGGGAAAGAGAGAGGTGGAAAAAAGCTTTCCTAGTAACTCAGTACTCTGAAGACTGAACACTGAAGATAAGCTAGTCACTGCTGTGCAGTGCTGGGATACCATGCATGCTCACCCTCCCAACCCTGTGAAGTTGTGGTAGTTAGCTAGCTGGGTCCTTCTTACTCAGTCACAGCACAGCTAGGTTTGAACTCCTCAACTTCTTACCACATCCCTTACCAGACATGTTGTCTGGAGTGTTACTGACCCCAGTTGTTCCTCTTCTTCCCCAGGCATCGCGAGAACAATCCATTTTCCTTAAAGACATAGATGACTTAACAGTAAACTCGGGAATCTCATCCTTTCCTCTCTTTTATGTTCAAAAGTACAATTGACAGGCAGTGTTTCTAGGCTCAGAGGTTTTTCTTCCTTGACTGAAAAATACCTCAGAATAAAGCTAGAGGTGAAAATGGCCTTTACAGCACGACAAAGTACGTTCCCAGGAAGGCCAGTGGTCTGGCATTGTACCCTCCCTATGGATGTTTGAGGTCCTGCTGATATGACAGTCTCCTTTGCTATACTTGTCCATCACATCTCTGCTTAATATATTACAATGTACTATACATTGTGTACACACATACACACACATTCTTAAATTTTCTGCCAGCCCTGGCCAAAAAGAACTTCCAGCAGCCATGCACAAGCTCTTTACATTGCATGGAGCAGCTAGTGGGTTGCTTCAGCTATTCTGGGAGATCTACTGTGCTCTCTTGGTAAATGGCAGAATCAGGTGGACAGGTTTGGGAGACTTTGCTTCTCTTGGAGATACAAATCCTTTACTACTGCTCCCTAAAAGACTTCTCCTTTGTACACTTTCTACAGGAAGAAAAGGGGCCATAAGCCTGGGGTATTTTTACAGAGCTGTAGGTAGGCTTCATGTCTCCCTCTGACCACATGCTGAAAATGGTTCTTTTACACATTATCAGTTCCTGGGAGACTTGTTTGTCTCCCCTAGAGGCCTCATGGTGAGAAGATAAGTCAGTGAGAGGAGGAGAGGGCTCAGTTAGAAGGGTGGGGAATCTTGAAGGAAGGACCTAGAGCTGTCTGAGAGCCGTAAGAGGAACTGAAGTGCTAGTTGCTCTTTTTAACAGTGCTATGTAGTGATGAGCTAGACCCCAACACCATCTGTGAAAACCACAGCCCTTGCAGATGTGTGCCCTTCCCCTTCTGGTGTGGGTAGGCATGGAGCAGGTAGCACCAGTAGGCAGAGAGGGGAACCTCTTGCTTTGGAAGAGGAAGCAATCTGAGAACAATATAGACTAGGAAGAAATGGCATGCAAATGGCATGAGTGGGCAGTGAGAAGTTACTCACTGCAGCCTTGTCACATTACATGCCTTCCCAAACATATTTTGTCCCCCACTCCTAGCCCACAGATGAATGCTCAGGGGCACAGCTATTTCCAGTGCCTCCTTGACATCTCTCTCCTTTGTGATCACAATCTGACCCTCTTACATCTTCAAGCTGGCTGTTCCTTTTCTGCAGAAGCTTTCCCAGACTGAGGCACGTGGGGGAAACCAGAGAGGAGTAAAGAGGAAGATACACAAATATATGTCAAAGACCCCATGCCAGTTACTTCCACCATGGAAGTGAAACCTTCCTGTGCTTCCAGGGGACTCTCAGAACTCTCTGAGATCAGCAGCCTCCAGTACCGCCCCTCTCTAATATCACTACATATATATGTTTATATTCATACATGGATTATATACATATTTGCATACTGACTCCTCTAAGCTCCTTTCCCTGCTTAGCTTTTCACTTGGATAGCTGCTGCCTGACAGCCACCGTAAAGTAGCCCACCATGAGACTAACATGAGAAGGGAATTAAATAATGCCGTGGCTTCAGGGGAGAAAGGTTATTGTCGGACAAATTCCTGCTGAAGAGGCGGGACGGCTATTTGCATGTGACTGCTGCTTGTGCAGGGGTGAACACAAGGTTTGGTGCCAAGGGAAGATGCTAGACTGTTTTGAGCACTTGGCTTTAGAAGTAACATGTCTGAAAGGATTGCTTTGGCTATGGACACAGGCAGTCTGAAGAACAATCTCATACAGAGCTTAAAGACTGTTTTTTTCCCAAGACACTGCTGGTGAGGATAGGTTTGAACTGGCATATTATTTTCTTTTTTTTTTTCCCCACTTTGTTATGTAGGCACTTGTGGGCCCACACCTTCCTACAGCTTGCCTACCCAACAATCATTAATGAGTTTTATTCTCATTAGAATCTATTTAAGAAAGTCAGAACAGAGATAGTGGGGTAGATTAAATGACTCACCTACAGAGATCGTAGATGGTTCAGCAGTTGAAAGCAGGTCTCCCAGTGCTCATAAAAATTCTTTCATCAGCTGCTTTCCTGCCAGGCACTTTGAACATAATTAAGAATAGAAGAGAATTTTCCAGTCACCTCAGATCCAAGTGTCTTAAAAATCAGAATCACTGTAAAAAGGTACCATGGCAAAAAACAGTTCAAGATTACTTTCAAGAGCAAGTTGAGTTCTAGGAAAGAAAAGGGAAACAAAGCAACATACTCATTGACCAACCCTTCTTTCCCATTTCTGATCTCTGATCACTCCACCATTTCAGGGAGCCATCAGCATGGCATCCCTTAGGTCTGAAACGCTGAAACCTGCTGTGCTGAGGAGCACAGCAGAGCATTTCTATAGTGTCTCGAGGTAATTGCCACATGAAATTTAGGCTTAGCCCTGGGGCAGGTGCTTTGGCTTTCTCACTGTTAGACAGTGGGTCTTCTTCCCCTTTCTTACCACTTCTTGCCCCACTGTTGCAGGCCAATAACCCTGCAGTGAGACCTTGGACCTCAAGACTAGGTGGCCACAGGCATCCTTCAAGACAGGATGGACCCCATTTTCCCCAGACTGCCACAGAAGCACATGAGGGAAACAAAAGGCTTTGCAAGTGCTTTATGTGTGCCTTTGCACAAACTGGCATTCTCAGCCATGCTGCTGCTATGTGAGCTGCTCATCTTGCCTGGAAAACCTTTCAGAGGATTCTCAAGAAAGAGAGATTTATTATTCTGATCCTACTTGATGTCTAACAATACACAAAATCCATGCTATGTGGCCAGCAAATCTAGCAGGTTCACCCAAGCAGCAGCCTGGGACATACCCTGGTGTGCTGAGGAGACTTGTGGGAACTTTCACTCCTCATACCTCCAGTCTAGATGGTGACAGCAATGTGTGTATGATACACCCAAAATCTCAAGAAAAATTAGAGGAAGTATTTCACAGAACATGTGGTTTAAAGGTGGAACACCTTGACACAAGAATTTTAGATGCCGAAAGATTATGTGGTTTAGAAGTGATCAGACAATGTTCATGGAAGAAAAGTCCATCTAGGGCTGTCATGCACAGCAATATTGCATGTAGTACTGGAAATCCCTGGGCATCAGATGACTGGAGACTGGGAAAGCATATTGGAGAAACTTGGCTGCATTTGCTTTGTTCTGCAGATATTTGCTGTTAGCCACTGTCAGAGAAGGATTTCCAGCTGGAAAAACTGTAACCTGGTCCAGCCATTCTCATATGTTCTAGGTGATAGTCCTATTTACTGGTTATTCACCTTCCAAATTAGAGCAATTCTAGTACACTTAAGCAAGGTTTTTTAAATGTCTTGGTTCTTAGGGTTACCTTAAAGAGTCGGTTGAAAACAATTGTAAATGTGTAAGGTTCTCTCTGCTCATTGGACTTAGAAAAGGGCTGGAGGTGGGCACTTTTCTTTCTTCTTTTCTTTGTCTGTGGAAAACCCTAAACTGTGAAACTTCCTAGGTGGTAGATACACAAATAATATCTTTGATTTTCTATTCTAACAAGTTTAACACTTTTTGCCTTAACAGAAATTCAAACTATTCAGTAGTGACAGTGAGGATTTACTGAAGTTTATGAAGTGAAGGCCTCTGGATAAACTGAGAAGTCTAGCACTGAAGTAGAATTTTTGTATCTAACTGTATACCAACTGTATGCAGGTGCACAGTGTGTTAAATGATATCAACTATTGCTAAAGTCTTTATACTGAAGCCCAAGGTACACAGTCCTTGAATGTTCATTTGTTAACATGCTGAGTGAGTTAGACTTTAAGCTGAGGCTTTGCAATCGGTCTTTGCTGGTTTTGTCTGTTTTTGTCCTACACTGTGGTTCAGTGTACCTAGACCCCCTGTGAGACCCACTCTGTCTTGCAGTGTAGACACAGCCCAAGTGTCTCACTGGGTGAATGAGCATTAAAGGGATTCCAGATCCCAGGACAATGAGGTGACAGACAGAGGCTAATTAACTGTTAGGAATGTCTTCACACTCAGTGGGTTTTGGTTTAATGGTTTCTCAGCTCATGAGAAAACATTTCTCATTTGTTCCATGCTGAGGGAAGATTGCTTCTGAAGCAAAGATAACTTATTTCTGGAAGCCAGAAAACATTTCTCATTTGTTCCATGCTGAGGGAAGATTGCTTCTGAAGCAAAGATAACTTATTTCTGGAAGCCAGAAATCATTAAGTTCCAAAAGCTGAACATATAGACTTGTCCCCAGTGCCAAGTAACAGATGCTATCATGGGAAAGATGTCTTCTTCCCCTCTAGTCCCAGCAGGCAGAGATGCTGGGCCCTGTGAAGGTGTAGGAAAAGTAAGAGATAATATTTATGTACAGCAGCTGAGTAGCAGGCCACATGATAACCTGGGATTCACAAGTCAGCATTTTCCTGTTTCTTTTTGTTTCCACAGATTATTCCAAGTTTCAGGTTTCTTCCTCCCCTGTGCTAGAGAAGGAAGATGCTCTGATGATGGATGTGGTGTGCTGTCAGAGGAACAGAAGTTCTGATAACATGAATTTCCCTCACTCTGTGAGTTATGCTGTGAGGTTGCCCACATAGCAGAGTGATGGGACTTTCCACCCTTTGCTTCTCTCCTGAGTAGGCAAGGAGCACAGCCAGCCATGTTTATGATTAGCATCCCTCATTAAATGACTATGAAGAGAGGTGGGCTGTGAACTTAAGGAGAGCACATCAGTGCAAGCACATGCAGGACTGGGAAGACTGCACCAAACCAGAAGTGGCATGTATGACTGCTGCGTACAATGCTGTAAAACCTGTACTTTACCATGCCTCCTACTTCTGCCAGGCTTTCCAGAGAAATTGCAATTGCAAAAAGCAGACCCAGCTGCCCTCTGGCATAGAAAAGCGAGTGCATGCTACTGCCTGTTCAGCAGTGTGTATATTCAACTGCTCAGCTAGCTCAGTCCCCATTTCACTCCTGGGCTCAAGCCCTCTCGTTGATCATGTTGCACACAAGTGATGTAACTCCTGGGCTTCCCTCTGAAAAGTCAGCTGTTGTGAGCACAGTTTGGTCTAAGCTGTCTGTCTGGTCTGAGTTGTACTGTACTGCACATACATGAGAGTCCTTCAGCTTTGTCTCAGCAGGACTTGCATGCTCAAATGTCTCTTGCCCCCCTCAAGACACACATAATTCAATGTACATGCCTAGCAGCATAGCATTGTCATGGTGATCTGCAAAAAGGGCCTTCTTGCTAGAGAAAAGGAATGACTGCCCCAGAACAAATACAGTTAAAATAACAAAGTAATTACTTGTTAAGTCCTGAGGATACGGGACACAATATACAGTGTGGATGGAACAAATCCACGTGAAATAGTACTGAGTCTACACAAGTTAGGGACTGGTTTTGGGTTCCTGTCCTGTCCTCATTTGTAAAGGCAGTATGAACAGATCCAGTTTAAGGCAGAAAAAGGGAAGTAGTCAAAGCAGCTTCTTCCCTGGAACAGCAAGTTTCTAATGCATATCTGCTCTGTTAATCTATTCTTGCTCCTTGAGAAGAGTATACTCTTCTGGCATGTATCTGTCATGACTTCCCTCAGAGCAATGGAGAAGAGCAGAAAAGTCCTGCGTTCAGCTCTAAGAGAGATCTAAGCACCCTGTGGTACATACACAAATTCTTCATGGGAGCCACATAGTAGTAACAAATGAGACAGAAGCTGGAAATCAGACGGTGGAAGAATTGAGATTTTAGGTATGGTATGAATGTCACTTAATACAGCTGATACCCACTCCTTGATCACTCACTTTATCCTGCTGAAGGGTTCATAGAATCAGATTAGTTCCTGTGATTCCTTTTGTTGTTACAATTGAATCTATCATGTACCTAGGCCCCTTGGCAGCTCTAACACAAGGCAGTCCTCACATACAGCTGCCTACAAACAAGGAATGTGGGTAATTTCTCTTTGAATTGTCATATTTTCCTTGTCTGGTGACTATTTGTTTTGATGCCTTTCCCTCACAGAGCACAGCTGATAAATCAAAAGTCCCTGCCTGTCGCAAATCTTTGCTCATCTAAAAAACCTGAGAAGAACAAAAAGCTGTGGTTTTATTATTACTCTTCTTTCTGGTTCCAGCACACACAGGCCTTCTTCGCCACCTGATCTATCCAGCTGAGTGGGAGGAATTCAGACTGCTCTTAACTTCAGTTATGAGCCGGAACACGCTTTGTTTCTTGCAGGATTTTGGAAGCAGCTCACACCAGAGGGACAAGTTGGTGGACTGGAGAATTCCACAAAATGCAGAGAAGGTATGCAATGCCAACAGATTTAGCTATTCACTTTTCTCCATCAGAAGAAAATAATAATAACAATAATAATAATAATAATAATTTTATATGATTTATTATAATATCCCGCTTGTTTCTAATTAGGGTGCTGACTCAGCAAAGTTCATGGCTCTCCCTTTTCCCAATAGTAAGCTCGTCAAAGGTTGCACCACTGGGTTTGTATCTGCATTCTGTCATGGCTTGTTCCCTATAAAGACATCTGTGGGGTGTAGGATGGCTGGCATTGCACCAAAGCAATATGAACAGAAGTGGTGATTTATTACTTTTCCATATAAGGGTAAACAGAGAAGCTGGCAGAATGACACTGGTCTTCAGGAAAGGCACAGAACTGGAGAGGGGAGTGGGAAGGCGCCTGCCCTATTACCCAGTCATTCCCCTGAGGTCCTGTGACAGAGCTGCATTCATCCATCATGACCAGCTTGGCCCAAAACAGAGACCCCATGATATCCACAAAGACTGCTTTCCACACTCCTCTGAATGCAGAAGTTGTCCCTCCCACAGAGAAGTCCTCTTCTCTCTGTTTGCCGCCCACGGACTCTGAAACCTACTCGGGCCTGAAAGTGACACTACTGAGTTAAGTAATGGTTCCTGTCACAGGTGGGCTTATGGGAACTAGTGGAGTATCCTTAGGGAAAAAGGGCCTCAGCCTTTGCCGCTAACAAGGTAGCTTTGTAGAGGGATGGTGTGGGTTAGAAATGTTTCCAGTACAGTTGCTGTTCTCTGCACTTCTCCTGAATCCTCCCCCAAGCCCACCAGGCAATCTCTTGCATTAAACCCTCAGAACAAAGTTTTCTGTTGTCTGATGCCAATACACAAACAGGAGGATTCAAGCTTCATCCATCAGTTTGGAGATGTGATGTAGCACACACAGCAACAGGACTGGAAAAGATCTAAATCTGGGGGATACTTACCACTGTGTCCTGCGTGTTTCTCATGGATGGAAATACCAGGCCAGGTTAAGAAAGGAGCTCTGGCAAATTGGAAGTCATCGTCACCTGAAGACAACTACTGCTGCTTTCCAGTGAGTGGGATTCTGCCAGGTTTCATTCAGCCAAAAGAGGTTGTAGCTCTTCCCTCACGTTGGCCAGCCTGCAGCATTTACAGAGAAATGCATAGAGAGATTTAAAACACAGTAAGAGTTCCCTCTAGAGGAGTGAAGCAATAATGTACATATCTTTCCATGCTCTGCTAGAGCCTGGGCTCCATCTTCTTTACAGGTATAGGCTGACAGTGGGATAAGCCCACTTATGAATTCCACTGCCTATACACAAGCAATAAAACCAAAACAGTGTCAGCTACACGGCAAAAAGCCAGCAGGGCCTTTCAAGGACTACCAATGGCAAAAGAGAAAAAACCATGGAGCTTCTAGCTTAATCTAAATGGTTTAACACAATTCTGCCACTAGAAAGGAAGAAATCACTATTATTGCAAAAACTGTGAGAAACCCTCGCAAAGATCATGACCCCATTATGCTAGATGTCGTGTATCCCTCCCCTGCAGGGCTCAGCAGCTAAATAGGAGAAAAAGAAATCAAGGCACAGCAAAGGGATTAGACTGTGGTCAAGGTCACACAAGGGCACTCGCATGAACAGAACTTATTTGTATGGAGTCACTGTGTCCCTATGTCTTGTTACTCACTATTTTTTCATTAATGTTGCTCTAGAGCAACTCAGTTTTAGAAATGCTTTTGTTCCATATTTTCTGAATATTGTTAAGATCTTTCCTTTTTTAAGAAGCATGCAGCGTTATAGAAAGGCTGCACGACTGTATAAATAGGATTTAACTTCATTTGCTCCTTTTACTTGGGAGTCTAATCACAGTAGGAACACTGTGAAGACACATAGCCTAATGTACTGGCTGTGAAGAATTAACATTTTTGTCTTAGCAATAACTGTCTAGATATCTCAATGGGAAAAGCCATGGAATCAAGTTGTCTAATTTCCAAACCAAACACATATGAAGGCAGAAGGGACCAGCTCACTTGCACTGGGAAAGAAGACAGCAATTTCCTAGCTGGGAAAAGAAAAGATATTCTCAGAAGGACTTTGTATTACAACAGTCTGATTTACACAGAACTTTTAGGATGGGATCTTCAAAAGGTACCAGAGGAGACAAGCATACAGCTCCCACTTACAGTCATCTGAAACTTCCAGCTGCAATAAAAGCATGTTATGCTTTGGCCTTTATCCATAGATGGGTTTAAGCATAATGCCTTGCATTACCTGATGTTTTTCATCCCAAGAGAATGAGATTTCCTCAAAAACATGTGTGAAGAATTGTTGATGTTATTTTACACATGAGGACAGAGACACAAACAGAGCAAATGCCTGCACTAGTAAGACCAAACAGCTCTCTGTATTTAGGCTAAATCCCACGGAAGGGTAGCACAGAGACACCCACAGCTAGAGATTGTGGGCAAACTTTGGCTCAGATGCAACCTAAGTAAAGGTCCAAAGTCAAAGAACTTGACTGCAGCAGGATACAGATCATATTCTGCTTATTTGTAACATATGCTCAGAAAGTGGTGAAAAAGTGAAAAATTTACTTTAAAAGAAAACTGATAAATTTTGGGGGGTATATTTTATAATACTGAATTATGGTATATCTGTCAGATATGCATATACACACACATAGAGAGATATATATAAAGTACCTTCCACCCCTATTTTTTATATATGCAATGATTCATGGAGGAAGGCAGCCTGAGGAAGTTAAAGACAGCTAGTGAACAGAAGATGCAGAGGTTTGTATGATCTAAATGACCTTTCCAAGTATTTGTGAAAGAGCATTTAGATACTATTTCAAGGCAAGTAAAATGATAATAAATATGAAAGCCACAACAGCCTGTCTGCATGCTAGCTGCTTTGTTAAACACGAAGGCTTCAAAAGGTCAGCGTAGACCTGATGCCCCTTATTTGTTGTGGCTTTGAGAATTAAATTGTGATAAATAATCTGCAAGTTAAGACAAGATGTTAGAGTAGTGCCAGATCCTGCCCCATCTAGACTGGTTTTGTGACACAGTTTCATGAAACATTTCACCGCAAGAAAGTGGAATATGAGGCAAGAGATGAAAACAGGGTTCAGAAAGCAGCCTAAGGATGAGCCCAATGTTTCAGGAGACTTAGTATCAGTTTCCTAGACTGTCTCTGTGACCTTGGACAAATAATTTGCATAGTCTGTGCCCTTACATCTTCAGCTATGAGACAAGGTTTTTAATACTCATACCACCAGACTGCTTTGTGTGCCTCTCACATACAAAGTTGAGGGGCCATGTAGATTCAAAACACAGAAAAAAACCCAGAAATTATAAATTTTATGAAAAGTGCATTATAGATGATAACATGGAGCAGGGTCCTACAGTTGATGTAGTTCCATGCAGTGGCACAATTTTGTTTGTATTACCCAAGAAACAGGATTATCATGATTTTTATCTGCCGCTTCATACAACACTGTTACTCCTGTACAAGATGTTTGGAACCTGGTGTCTTGGTTTGAGTCAGGACAGACTAAGCTCACATGTTAATTACTACACCGTAACTGGATCCATGAGAAGGAGTTTGGGTGTTTATTACCTCTGTGAAACAGTAACTAATATTGCAAAGAACACTACAAAGTCAGATAAAAGCAGTTATCTCTACTTCACCTTTCTGTGTAGACAGTGAGCTCTCAGCAGTTGGGAGGAGCAGGGTGCTCATCCCAGGCATCCCTGGAGGTCCTCCATGGCCAGGTATCCTCCAAGGCAGAGTCATGACATCCTCCCTCTCTGGTGGAGGTGGGATGAGATTGATGATGAGGAGAGCATATTCCAGGTGGTTGGATCTTTCCTGGCCCATGGTCCTCTCTGAGCTATATTGCTCAATGATGGGTGTAGTCAGTCATGGAGCAAATATTCTTGTCCCAGTTTAGTTGTGTTATTTTTGCCAATACCCCCTTTTGTTCATAACACCTGCCTAGTTGTGCCTTATCTAAGCACTGTTACATCCCTAACAACCACATAGCAACATGCTGAAGATCAAATGATAGGCCTCTGATACTCGTCTAAACACTCGAGTGATGCCAGCTCTATAGGCTGGGACACTAAACAACCCCTTGCTCTACACCTCCTTAACACTCACTTGTCTAATGATACACAGTGGGAAGCTACTTGCATCACAAATAATATCCTCTGCAACCATCTGAAGGTCTTTGTATGCAGGACTATAGCAGTAACAGTTATGATTTTAAATGCCCCTAATAATATGACAATGGGGTAAGCAAGCAGGTGGAATAAGGCATTAGCGTTTGGGCTCCAACTAGAGAATATATCTTGCCAATGGACTTCCAGTGCAGTGGCTACATTGCAAGGACTCTCAAGTATAATCCCATGCTTATGTAACATTTTGATTTCTACCTCTGTGGGAATTTAGGCTTTCTAATAATTTTTCAATTTTTGTCTCTAATTCTGCTTGATTTTGGGTGCTACTTTTTAGGTATGTTCCTTTCTCATAGCTGGGTACTGTCCATTGCATACTATCTTTAGAAGTTCTTTAACAACTGCCAGTGTGATCACTGGTGTATGATATGTGTGACTACCAATTACAGCCTCAGTAGCACTGGTTTTAAATTTTTGCACAGGTGGGAGTGAACCTGTTCCATCTTCCCACTCTACTGGTGGGTCTGCAGATGTTACACAAATACTGTTGTTTCAGTTAGTGATTAGAAATCATTTTTCTCTAAAAGATATAAGAATACAGGTATCTTGAGTTCTGCTGCTTGTACTAGAGTTGATTGCAATTTTTCCATTCATCTACCTATTGGTTGTTAGTTAAGTATGAGTATCTTATAACACTTATTTATGTTATCTTCTTTCAAAGTTATTTTATTTTGGTTTGATCATATTATCTTACTATCCACTATCACTTTGCAAGCTTTCATGTACACTTTTAAACCCACAATTTTTTCAGCTTTTGACTGCTTAAGTATAGGTAGCACTTAGCTGGCTTTCTCTTTGCTTCAAACTTTTTATCTTCTAGATACTTTCTTCTGGATTCTTTCTGTTATTTACACATCTGTTTAAAAGAACATTACTGAAACTAACTTTTATCACTGTGTCTGATTGCTTCTTTTCAAGTTATTCTTCAAAGGATCAAAACAAAAAGAACTATCAAGGCTATTAAGTTATTATGGTGGGGCTTAAATTGTGACTGTTGAAACTCTTTTTGTTACTGTTACTCAAGGTTGCATCCATTTATTTCTTAAGTTGGAACCACTTATTTACATTGTGTTTTAATTTAAGCTGAGAGGGTTTTTTACATCTTAGTGCATTTTGTAGTCCTTTCTCATTTCATATAAAATTGTTGATAATTAAAGATATTGCATTAGTTTCCTTGAGATGTGGGGGTAAGAGAGAATTTGGTACATCCACTTAAGTCCATGTTTTAGTTGTTCATAACTTTACTGTTTTGTTTCTGAAATGAGAACTACTGTTAGAGGCAGTTCTTTGACATGTCCTATGTCTGCATATTTTTTTTTTAGACTTACCATTGTACTTCTAGTAGTGACATAGGCTACTGGATTCTATGAAAAGTTTCCAGTTAGCCTGTAGTCACTTTTACTATGGTTAGGACACAGTGATGTCCCCTAACAGTACTACACAGAAGTCCAATGTGTTATGTTTGCTACACATCTCCAAATCATGAATTCAAATATCATCTTCTGTGCTTCAGTTTCTTTCCTTGTTTAGCTTTCTTTTTCATATATGTACTGTCCTTTGTTCCTTGTATAATGGCATCTGTACAAGTCCACCCTTCTATATCTGTCCAGAGATAGGTATCATCTTGTCCTAAATGTTCCTAAACTTCATGGGCCCATAAAGCTATAAGCAATTGCCCTTTCTATTGTCAGTCCAGGTTTCTGTTGACTGTGGAGATTTGAACAGCTTGGACCCCTTGATGAGTTTTGATATGTTCTTTGGTGGCACTTTCCTTGGGAATATGGATGTATATGTGTCACACCAGGACATTGCGTTTTTCCAGTTCCTATGCTGTGTTTTTTTAAAACCACAATTTAGCCACCAGGCAGGCTTTCTTTGTCTTTGCTAACTCCTCTACTTCCACAGTGTGAGCTATCCCAGTGGCCAGAATGCAAGTATAAAGTGGGCCATTTCCTCTGTAATGTTACATAAATAGCTAGTCTTGTGGCTTGCACTTCAAACTGACTCAATTGTCCTTCAGCTTCATCCATCTTTATCAGATGCTGGAAGGGACTCTAAAAGGCAGCTTTTCATCTTCTCCAACTGTCAACACTTTGTAAAGAACCATGTGTGAACAGGGCATCTGACAAGCTATCTTGTGTGGACAACTTGTCATAATTTGGGGCTTTTTGAGTGCATGTCACATCTTGGATGAGGACCCAAAATTTCTGTGTGATCTGTTCTTCTACCAGGCCCAGATATCCCCATTTCCTTATTTGAGCCTGCTAGGTAATCAGGACTGTCCATTTACTCTAGATAGCTCTTGTTACATTGTAAGTCAAGGGCATTTCTCCTTTCAGGATCCAATGGCAGCGGAAGAGGCAACAGCAGTTGTGACTCTAAGCCCACTACTTCAACTCCTGTCCTGATCCCCTCACAGGTGACTAATATTTCCTCTCCTGCTGGGATGCTGTCTCTTTCCACAGATCTGTGCTATCCTCAGATCTGGTTTTCCTGGAGATCCACCTCTGGTGTCTCCTAGTGCTTTCCTCCATAAATTCCACTGGACCTCTGTTTATGTGTATGGTATGTTTCAGACATTTGGACTGGTTCTAATGGGGTCCAGTCAGCAGCACATGCTAATTCCTTTCTTACTTGATCAAAAGCTTGTTATTTCTCAGGTGTCTATGCATATGAGGTTTTTTTCCTGATGACTCGGTACACTGGGATCATGAGCTGGCTGTATCTCACGATTTGTATTTGCTAAAATCCCATCATTCCAAGGAAAACTTGTTTTTCCTATTTATTGGTCAGCAATGCCATTGCCACAATTTTGTCAGTCACATCAGTAAGCATGTGATGGCACCATTTGACACATAGAAACTGTATTTCTTACGCAGATCCCTTCAACTGATTCCTCTTGATGGAAGATCTTGCATTAATAAAATTCTAATGATCCATTTGCCTTTCCTATCCACCTCTTGTGCAGTATTTCCCCATACTATGATATCAGTGATGTTCTGCAGGTGACCTGGGGCACTGAATTTTTCCAAAACCTTTTGTATAAGTCAGTGACAGAAGATGGGGCTATGCTTCCATCCTTCAGGCAGGTGGCTCTAGGTGTATTGTACTCCTCTTCAGGTATAGATGAACTGTACTTTTATAGTCAGGGACTCATTCAAACCTCAATAGTGTATGATTAGCTCCAGCTGCCTTTGATTTTTTCCGCTGGCTAGACAGGGTTTTTGAAGGGTGAATGGGTTTGAGCAACCACCCCTTGACTTTGCAATTCTTTGATAGCATCATGTATGGAACCTAGGCAAATCTCAGTTGGTCCCATTTCATTTGCAACCAGCATCAGAGTAATGTCTGTCACAGTTCTGCTTCTGACCCTCCTGAGAGGCCTGGCAGTTGAAGGTTTAAAGGGGTGTCATTGCTCTTTCCTATTGCAGCAATGGCATAATCTCATTGATGGCCTTGTGGGTACTTAAAATACCCACTCTTCAAAATGCAGGTGCCCAAGATGCAAGGGCATTCCCCATTACAACTTCATGCAGCTTCCAGGTTCCTTTAATACAGCCGAGTTTGGCTTCTCCTGTACACATCTTCTGCTGGCCTCCTGTGAGCCCTCTAACACTGACCTTCACCTTTTCATGCAGGGTGGGAGGGAGCAGGGTTCCCTGAGCTCTTGTGTCCACCAAGATTTGGTGGTCTGCGGGTTGATCTGTGCCAGGTCACTGGACCCTTGTGGTCCTGTAACTCTTGCTACCCTCAGTGTCGTCTTCCTCATGCCTTTGTTCCACCAGTCTGGGGCAGGCCGTCACCGTGGGAAGTTTATCAAAGCCAGCTCTTCTAGGCAAGAGCCCCTGTCAGGGCACCAGGAGCCATGGGACCTTCCCCCATGGCAGCAGGTCAGGACCGGGCAGCCAGGGCCAGTCCCACTGGCCCAGCCTGGAGCAGGGCAGGGCCAGGGGCAGCCTTAGCCCTGGGCATTGGGAACCTCCCTGGGGATGGGCTGAAACCGGGCTGGGCCGTGGGCCCATGGGTACGACTGGCTCAGTGCGGCCTATGGCCAGGGCTATGGGGACCTGGAGGCCAGCCCAGCTGTGGCATCACTGGGGTGGTGGCTGACAGTCCCAGGGGGTGAAATGGTGTCCTAGGCCATGGGCAGTGTGGGAGGAGTCCCAGGGATGAAGGGCAGGGACAGTGAGTTCTATGGGTGCCCTCAGGATCCCAGAAATGTCCTTCACTGTTGCTGGAGTCCACATTCCCAGGTGGCCAGCTCCTCAGCGGCTGCACTACCACACCAGCTACCGCGCCAACTGGCTCCAAGACACTGGCCCCTGCTTTACAGCATTGTAGTAACTAAGTTAGTAGGTTTTCCTCTACTCCTCATCTAAACCAGCCTTTATCTTCTGCAACTCTGCTAATTCAAAGGGGCATGTGTTTTCAGTTTCTGACATCCCTGGTGGTGTGTCTGTTTCTTAGCCCCTCTCGCAGCCTGGCAGAAGACTGCTGCAAGAAGCAGGTCCTCTTTGTGTGGAGACCAGGAGAGGGAGAGGTAAGGCACACTGCCCAGAGTAAGAGTTAGTGCTATTGTATATATGCTATAGACACACTATTTTGAGTAGGTTTACTGCATGCTCTTCTCACCAGACCCCTATCCCCAAGTACTCACCCCTGGCTATGCAAGACTATACCCAAGTGAAACAGTTCAGCAGCTGTGGTCTCAGCCTCACAGACATTTGTGAGACAGTACTGCAACTGTACAGTCCAAAATCTCCTTTGTATCCCATTTCTGACACCACTTTTATTAATATACTGATTTAGGTCAGGACAGACTAAGCTCACATGTTAATCACTACACCGTAACTGGATCCATGAGGAGTTTGGGTGTTTATTACCTCTGTGAAACAGTAACTTATATTGCAAAGAACACCACAAAGTCAGATAAAAGCAGTTATCTCTACTTCACCCTTCTGTGCTGAGCTCTCAGCAGTTGGGAGGAGCAGGGTGCTAACTGCAGTGCTCGTCCCAGGCATCCCTGGAGGTCCTCCATGGCCAGGTGTCCTGGTTTCAGCTGGGATAGAGCTAACTGTCTTCCTAGTAGCTGGTACAGTGCTATGTTTTGAGTTCAGTATGTGAAGAATGTTGATAACACTGATGTTTTCAGTTGTTGCTCAGTAGTGTTTAGACTAAAGTCAAGGATTTTTCAGCTTCTCATGCCCAGCCAGGGCACAAGAAGTTGGCACAGTACACAACCAGGGCACCTGACCCAAACTGGCCAACGGTGTATTCCATACCATGGGACGTCCCATCTAGTATAGGAACTGGGAAGTGGGGGCAGGGAATCGCTGCTCGGGGACTAGCTGGGTGTCGGTTGGCGGGTGGTGAGCAATTGCCCTGCGCATGATTTGTACATTCCAATCCTTTTATTACTACTGTTGTCATTTTATTAGTGTTATCAATATCATTATTAGTTTCTTCTTTTCTGTTCTATTAAACCATTCTTATCTCAACCCAGGAGTTTTACTTTTTTTTTCCTGATTTCCTCCCCATCCCACTGAATGGGGGGGAGTGAGTGAGCAGCTGCGTGGTGCTTAGTTGCTGGCTGGGGTTAGACCATGACACCAGGTATCCTCCAAGGCAGAGTCATGCCATCCTCCCTCTCTGGTGGAGGTGGGATGAGATTGATGATGACGAGAGCATCTTCCAAGTGGTTGGATCTTTCCTGGCCCGTGGTCCTCTCTGAGCTATATTGCTCAATGATGGGTGTAGTCAGTCATGGAGCAAATATTCTTGTCCCAGTTTAGTTGTGTTATTTTTGCCAATACCCCCTTTTGTTCATAACACCTGCCTAGTTGTGCCTTATCTAAGCACTGTTACAACCCTAACAACTACATAGCAACATGCTGAAGATCAAACAATAGGCCTCTGATATTGGTCTAAACACTCTGTGGGCTCTGTAGGCCAAGACACTAGGCCAAGGTAATGTAAAATTAGAGCTAGCTTGTAAAAGGGTATTTGGTAAAAAAAACAAATGCTCTTTCTTACACATTTTTCTAATGCTGAGTATATCATACTGTCACTGTACATATCAAAGAAATCACTCTACTTTGATAATGAAAAAATGTTTTGTATTTACAACATCAGGATATTGTAAGAAACCCTCTGCTGGTGCAGCACTGTCCTGACAGTGTTAATAAAAATCTGTTTAATTATGAGAAATAAACAATACCAATGAGGCCAGAAAATAACTGATGCTTGATTAGTAAGGCAAATGTGGAAAAATGCAGAATATTTATCATTTATCTCTATTGCAAGGAACAGTTTAGTTTCTCTCATGCAACTCCTCACTTGATTTTAAACAACTTCCAAAAATTATTAATAAATTTTTATCTTTGATCTTTTAAATACAACATTTGCATAGCCATCAGTATTTTCTGCAACTGAACCTCTGTCTCTTTTTTGCCCATCTTTTGTATTCTTGCTAATAAAATCTTGACTGTTCTATATCTGCAGCAGGGACTGTGATTTCACTTGTACCATTCCACTTTATTACTTGCATCCTCAAGGTATAACTTTCTATATTAAAATTAGCCAAGGCAAAGCAGGAGGTCTCCCCTTGACTACAGATTTGTTCACATGTTAAAAAAACGAGTTTGACTCTCTGTGCTAATTTAAGCACTTCCATTCTTCACTGGTAATTATCACAGTTCTTCTACGTTTTGATATCAAAGAATGCCTGAGCAAGAACTTCAGAAGTCTTAATAATCAGGAGTAAAAACTCAATCATGCTTCTGGAGAAAAGTCAGAACCTGCAATTAAAAAATAAAGCCACAATAGTTCAAAGGAGCTTTTCAGAAGACAGCAGAGTCAGTATGTTTTAGCCTGCACAAAAAAAAAGACTCACTAGATTGCTTTCTGTGGGCAATCCTTATCATAGATTTAAGACAGTGTCTGACTCAGCAGAGCAGGCAGGGCACACCACGCTCTGAATGCACGCAGCAAACAAAATCAGTTACACAAAAAAAGGCAAAATACTACAAGTCAACCCACAAACCGAAACAGTTCTGAACACATATTAACTAGCTCCAACTTTTCCCAGAACTTCAGAGGGCTTGATTCCTTTCCACAGACTGCCAAAAAAAGATGTCAAGTTGTTGAGTGTTTTGTCCAAATTAGAAAAATCTCTTCAGTGTGTCTCAGTTTCCTCCCAAGTAACTGTTTAAATTATCCCAGTGTGTCACATGCATTTGATTTAGACTCTTCCTTGCCCTTTTGTCTCCAGCAGTAGAAAGGACAGTTAAAAGGATGTTTTAAAAAAATCCAGTGGGGTCTGGATTGAAAGCTTGGGTGAAGTCTGCCATCTGACTCCCCAAAACAGAGAGGCATGGCCACCATGAGGGGCTTGGTTTCCCTCCACAGACCCCTCATCCATGTTACCATGCTCTTCCAGCTCACAGATCTGACCTTCTTATTCCCAGTCACATGAACTTTCTACAGGGTGCCTGGTCTTGGACTTTTGTGCTACTTGCCTACAGCACTCCCTGACTTGCTGGTCATTCTCCAGCCATTTCTGAAACTGTGGGAAGCTTTAAGGGATGGTTTGTCCCTTGGTGGCTATTACTTTGGTTCTCAGAGCTAGTGTACCCACAGCAAAATGGTTCTTCTGTATTACCATGAATCCCTGCCCAGAGCTGTGCCTGTGCTCATCACAAACAGAACTTTAAAAACAATGGAAAACCATAGCCTGCAGAATATTCTCCTCTCTGGCCTACTGCACAGGAATGGACCACAGGACACTTCTTTACTTGCTGCCATGTCTCTCCTTGCAAACAGCTCGATATGGGCTCTGTTGTAGGATGAGGAAGGAGAAAGCAGGGTGTGCTGCCCCTGGTGAGTTGTGCCTGCTGACCTCACTTTGGCTGAAAGCAGATGTGTGCTCTGGCAGCATCTGGGCCTAGCGGTTGAGAGCACTAGCCAAACTCAGAGGAGAGAATGGGAGAAGGGGAGAGCTGGATTAGAAACATGCTGGATTATGGAAGGCTGAGACAAGAAACAGATCCACTACACATTTAGGGTTTGTAGCTAGCTCCCTTTAGCATGTCATCAATATATAGATGGATGTGTGTGTGTGTGTGCGCAGTTTTGAGACCCCTTTATACACATTTCCAGTTCCCATCTGATACAGAGGTTCTCAGGATTGAAGAAAATCAGACCTACCACCAACCACATTTGAAATTAAAAGTTGTTATTATAAAGTTGCCTGATGTTGTGTTTAAGAACCTTGCCCATGTTGCTGCCTTGTGGTTTTCTATGGGCAGTCCAAAATAAAGCATAAAGGCTGTGTCCCTCTCCAGAGTACATCCAGTTTGAGTGTTAGGCACAAATAGACTACACACAACAAGGTGACAACATTGATTAGCATGGCAGATATTGTTGTGTTATCCCTGCAGCTTAGCTTGGGAGGCATCTCAGAAAAAGGAGTGCTTGGGAGGGCTGAGAAGAACAATGTGGTAGTTATACAGATGTTAATCATTGCAGACAGGACAAGTGTTCTCATCTGACTAGCCTCAGTTTTAACAATCCTTAGAAATCCTGCTGCAGTGAAGTTTGCAGGGGTCCTGAGAAGCTGCTATGGCTCCCAAGGTACAACATGAGGTGACCGCTAGGGCATGAGCAGGCTCTGAGACGTCTTTAAAAGGGAAGCCAGGCAACTTATATTTAAATTTATAAAGATATGGGAACCCACAGACGAAGGTGAAAAGAAGGGTGGACTATTCTCAGTGAAAGTAATGTGTATATTCTTTCAAGAAGGCTAGCAAAGGAGCTCTCTTTTCCACAACTTCTGTGGTGTCCATGATCAGGTTTCCCACAGCACTTGCTGAAAAGACCATTGCAGCAGAATACCCTCAGTCTTTTCCAGTATCAGCAGCAAAGCAGGATAATGTGAGACAGTCATTATAAAAGGCACCTCTTTTATGTGCTGGCCTGTTACCCTAGGAGGGACACTGAGGTGAGAAAAACAGGCACCAAAAGGCTAGAGAGAGTAACCCCTCTGATGTTGAACTGGGACAATCCATCTGTCCATGGCTACCTTAAACTTGTGTGGTGAGTTCATGTTCCAGTTTCCTCATGTCATGCCCAAGGCCCTCAAACAATTTTTCTCCAGGTGGACTGTTTCATTAAGATTTAGATGCAGGCTTGTATTTGGCATTTTTCTTGTTTCCTTAATTTATAGACTGTATTTTCTGGGGATGGACCTCCCAGCTCTATGTCCTTCTCTGATTCAAATCATGTTTATACTTCGGCTGTAAAATACACTTCCAGTAAGGAATTTGAAGAATGCCTTTTCATCTGGGAAATGGATTTCTTTTGCCAGTTTACGTCTATGTAATCCTAAATTTCAATCCTAAATTTCTCCCATATCAGAAATGGGAGAAATTATCCCTCTTTTAATTATATAGATAGCAATTCTATCTCAGGAGTTTCTTCAGTATTTGGGTTTGACAGTCTTGGCTCCCAAAGGAGCCTAAGGGAATTGGATGCTCCAACTCCCACCTTCTTACCATACCACAGATTCCCCCAGAGTGAAAGAATTGTTACATGGTTGCAGACCTAATTTAGATAGTGTCTGACCCACTGTGTCTCACTTCAGAGATGAGGAAACACAATCACAGATTTACTTGCTTAATATCTTCTTGACTCTTTTCTAGAACTGCACACCAATCATATTTACTGCTTAAAAACTGAGGAATTTCTTTATCTCTCCGTATGCTTTCTTTCAAAGCCTAATAAATTATGGCAATCTTAACCATACCTTCTCAAATTGTATCAGAGTTGCAAGATGTGCTATGGCTTTAAGCGATTGTTTTGCAAGGTGTTTGAGACAAGTCAGGAGGTGGAGCAGACTGAGTTACCATGATGCTGCCTGTCCTGCCACTGTCTCCTGTTAGATTGCTTTAACTACGCTCCTTGGCTGATGACATTTTCTCTTTCTCCCAGCAAAGATCTATTAACTGCATTGGTTGTCAGCTAGCCCAGAGTCCTTCTTGGAAATGTTGTCTCTTGATTAGTGCAATGCAGCTCTGTCTTGCTTTGATTTTAATGAAATTCACTTTAATGCTAGTCAGAAGTCTTTGCTTTTCTTTAGTACTTTTTAATTAAGTTTTAACTCTGTGGATTTTGAATCAACACATCTTCCTTGTGATTAATTACATTTCATCAGATTGGGTCTCCTTTTTTTTTCTGTGAGGAAAAACATTAAAATAAAAAATCAAGGAAGTTAGACAAATACAATTTTGATTCACCATCTTTCATGTGATACAATTGGATGTTAAAAGAGGTAATTCTTTGGTAACTGTGATACTGGCTGCTTTTAAATCCCCTCATCTACTTTTACATTACATTCTCAGTTCTTTATGTGCAGATGTGCTTGGATTTTCAGCTGCTTTACTACTGAAAAAAGCACCACTCAGTTTGAAGACAGGTACTGTTTAGCCTAGTTCAGGAGATAGGAAAACCTTGGCTGTACTTATGAGTGTAGATTGTCAAGAAATAGTCCATTTGGTGAAAAAGGGTGTTATTGTCTGGCAGGAAAAAACAGTTTCACTGTCAGATGAGTGTGGAAGACAGCTTCCTATATTATATGAATTCATTATCAGTAGTCTGATGAGACTAGAGAGTGTGAAAATGTTCCCCATCATAATGGAATGAAAATTCATACTGTGAATTTCCTGCAGGTGGTTCAGGGAAAGAAGTTTGGTGCACTCTATCTCATCTGTACCTGGCACTTCCAGGGGAAGCACCATGATTCAGATCACTGACATTAGATGCCTAAGCAAGATGATAGACATAGCACACTTAGTAAGAGATAATTTCTACTTCCAAAGTGCTCCAAAACCAGTGGGACAGGAAGTGACTAAGGGAAAAAAGCCAGCAACCCAGAATTGAAGTGATTTGGGCCAGGCCAAACAAGAGGTGGTGAGAGTGGCAGAGATACAAAGTTGGTACCCACTAGACAAATAAGGGTTATATTCAAACACCACAGCAAACATTTGGTAAGTGATCTCTGTGTCCTGACAGCATGCAGTTCACCCTAAATTACCTTTCAGTTTTCCTGGTCAGATTTCACTGTTAACTCCCATTATGTTTTTTTTTGCAGACAAATCCAGATGTATCCTGCTACCATCTATGCTTACAGATTCTTCTCAGGAAGAACAATTGTATTTGAATAGGTTGTCCAGACCCAGTTTAACGAGGAGCTCCACCGAAGAAAAATTACACTAATTTGAGAAGCGTGCACAGAGAGTTTAGAAAAGTTTGTTTCAAAGTGAGCATGATGTCAGGTCAAAGTCCACTGTTGTATGACAGGCCAGCATTTGTGTGACTTCTGTAGCCAAATTTGTGGTTATTATCAGGAGCTTATACCATTTTCTGCAGAAGTGAGTGATATTGCCTCTGGAGGTCTTGCTGTTTGCTCTGTACATCTGCCCAAAGTAGGCATTTTCTGGTGTTTCCTATCTACACTGAAGCCTTTGCAACACCAAATCAGAGTTCAAGGCAAGAGGAAATGTACACTCCTGTAATATTAATGCTAGCGTAAAAAAAGGCCTTGTGCGTTCACTCAGCAGCTCCTGTATCACATCTACATCTTCTAATGAAATGAAAAAAATACATTAGAAACATCATATGCTGTCATATGATGTGTCATCCCTGTTCCAGTGGCTAACTCCTCCTTTAAGAACTTGTAACTTATATCCAACATGAATTTTTTCATTTTACAGAGTTTGGAGCAGGCTGGGTGCAACAGATTAAGAAGTCTTCACATAGCAGAAATCCTGAAGATGCTAACAAACTTAATTGAAACACTTCTTCACTTCTCCTTTTTGATCGTAATAATTTGAGCTATTTCCAGTGTTGCTCTTATACAAAGAAGATTTTGTATGAGTGGGTAAAAGATTTTCTTTTCTTCCAGTCAATAGGACTTATTCTCAGAAGGTAAAGATCTAACTGGAAAATGAAGGTAAAAAACCCATAGCGCACAGAAATCCTTGTTGACTTCATAGCAAGCCTAGTCATATTCCAAGCATGCCAGTTTCTCACACTGAAATTGCAGTCCAATTAGTGGTCAAGAGAGGAGGCTATTTGTAGCCTCCACTTCAAAAAGACAGAGGATAGCGTGTTCACACAGATAGAAGTCCCACATTTTTAGCTGTGAACATCTTAGAGCCATCATCTAATACCAAGATTTAAAGTGACAGGTAGTAAGAATAACGATGACATTGTTCTCTGCTTGTAGGCCAATTATCGCTTCTAATTCATGATGTTCTACTTACAGGTGAGGCAGCTTTTCCATTACAAGCTGCTTCTGTCTGTCTGTGTCACTTGAGGCTGACATTTCTCATAGTAGCTGTCAGTCCAGTCATAAGAGAATTTTATGATTAATGAGAGTCACTTTTTGCTGTTTCTGGAGTGCTTCAAATCTCACATAGTTTACCAGAGGGAAAAGTGGGACAATTAAGGCTTCCGATAGCAAGTTCTACTGATGCTCAGCTGTACACAGGTGATTTTTTGATACAATGACCACAGTTTTTGATAAAGCAGCAAAACATCAGTGTCTTCTCTGATGTGCAGCCCTACTCACATATTTGTCTGAAAATGGTTGAAATGCAAAGGGAAACTGCTGTGATTTTTGCCTTGCACTGAAGAGAAGGTTATAGAAGTGGATAGTTTGATAGCTTTTGTTCCCTCCGGTTACTTTTTTAATCGTTTTTGGACAATGTTAGTTTTGGTTTTGCAGTTTTCTTATCTGTTATTTGTCCTACAGTAGCTTTCAGGGTCTCCAACTGGTACCAGGGCCTTGTGGTGCTTTGTATGTACATAATGCAGGGATTTTGAAGGTGTGGAGCAAAGAAGAAATGCTCAAGCAGATAAGGATGCTCTAGGCTGGCAAAGGGTTGACTGATGGGAATAGGATAAGGTCTATCCTGAGAGGGATAGAGAAAGTAAGCAAGGAAGTTACTGTTTCTCATAGTAAAAGAAATAGGGGACTCCAAGTGAGACCAAGAAGTAGCATGTTCAACACAAAGGAAAGGACATGGCTCTTCACATGATATGTAGGTAAGCTGTGGGCCTCCTTGCTCCAAAATGTTATTGGGCTGATTTTTCATGGATTCAAAGTGAGACAGGGCAAATTCATGGAAGAGAATTTGTCCTGTACCACCTGGAGGTTGGTTAATATATAGAAAAATGCTTGTGGCTTATGAAGTTTCCAGAGACACAAAACTGTTCACATCTGTGATAATATTCTGCAATAGTATCATTGCAGGTCTCTCCTGACCTTACATGCATTCTTAGGTATCTGGGTTTGTGTGTTACTAGTCTGAATACTAAATGGGTCTTTGGTGTGATCCAGAGTGACTATTCTTATGTGCTTTATATTACAGTCTTTGAATTGTTTTGTTCAAGAGACATGAGCACTGGGGAGGAAACCTGTATGGAAGTAGTTGTTGCTCTCAACATAAGTCTGGCAGCATTCAGAGTGTGTCAGCTTCTCATAGCAGAATTACAGAATACCTAAACAACTTTTGACAATTAAAGGTGGAGGAAAACTCATTCTTTCCTCACATGTACACAAGGGTAGACCAGGAATAACTCAACTGCATGGATCCAGAAACACCTGGAAATGAGAAGAGCAATCTTTGGACATGTTTATTTCATAATGGTAAAAAAATCCCTTGGTGAAACTCAGCCTCACCTGAATTGCTGAGCCAGTCTCCAGGCTGGTTCAAGAAAACTCTGTGGACTTATTAAGTTGATATCTATATTGTGATGGCTAAGGCTGTCATTGTTGTGCAGATTTCTGTGTCACCAGCAATTTAGATGGCCAAACCTTAATTCAAGGATGTTACTGAGTCTGATGAACCCTATCTGTCTGCTGACAGGATTTGGAAATACTTTGAGGTGGATGAAAACCTGATATTCTCCACTAGTGCTGAAGAGTCCAGAGCTTGTGCATTAAATACAATGGTTACACCGTGAAGTCCAGGAAATAATCCACACAAAACATGCAAAGCCCAGTGTCCTTATAGCCATGTGGTAAAGCGTAGCCCTGTAGGTTTTATACAGAATGTGTGCTGGCAGTGAAAAGGGAAGAAAGATCCATAGATGCATTGGCAGATATTCTCTATATTCAGAAGCTAATGCTTTTGCCATTTGAAGTGTTCCCTGACTGTATCAGATACTTCTATTAAAAAATTGAGTGTAACACTATATTGGTAGGTGGATTGGGAGCTGTTTGTCTCTGACCAGTCAGGGATCTGCAGAGGGCTGCTCTGGAATTCACTGATAGATAAAGGTTTCTGGAAAGACTAAACTAGACTGGTACTCTAGCAAAGGGTTAAGCTGAGCTTTAGGGGGAATTTATGAGCGACAGACACAAGTGTGTGTGATCGCTTTCTCCTGCACCCAAAAACTGAATGTGACCCAAAGGGAAAGCTGGGAGAGAAAACATATTTCAAAGAAGGATTTTGCTAAATGCAGAGACTCTCTTACCTGTACTCACCTTTGGAGTCTCAGTCCATTAATCCATCCCTGTCCAAAAAAGCACTTAATGAGCTCTTCACTGAGAACATACACAAGCCCCATTGCCAGCAACAGCTGCTCACACATTCTGTTGAATAAGGAAACTCGGAATCATATATTCAAATTTTTGCTTAAGATTTTAGGAGAATCAGCTTGCAAAGTCGTGTTAGCATGTTACAGAAAAGAGCCAGAGTCTGCAATTAACCAAGGGAGAAAAAAAGATTTCCAGTAAAATTTCTTTCCCTTAGGCAGGCAAATCCCAGATGCCTTATCCTAGCAATCTTTGACAGACAGCAGTGCAGAATGATTGCCTATTTATATAAACATATTTTCAAGAGGGGTAGGAGTAAGTTTTCTGAATTATGCTAACTCCTGAAAATCTCTTCCACTAAGCTTTCTCTCATAAAAGCTCTCCCTTGCTGCATTTTTACCTCTTTGCTGTACATCAGTGTTTATCTTTAAAGTCCCCAGAAATTTGGCATCCAGATGCTTAAGCCTCAAACAAGGATCGCAGTCCTAGAGGTCATAAAGCTCTAATTTGTATTATTCAATTTTGTGTTGTAATGTCACCTAACTGTCAAGGACTCAACTTTTATTTTGCTTTGTTGTGTTATTAAGCTGACTAGATAGAAGAGAAAGAGAAAGAAAAGGAAAGTGGTTTTATGAAGAACAGGGAAGTGGTTTTCTGAAGAATTTAGCTTACATTTAGGAACCCCAGGGGCATGGTCTGATTTTCAAGGTTAGGTATTAACAAGATGTTTTCTTTTCTAGGTATTGCTTTCAATAAAAAAACCCCTGTGGTTTTCTGGTCACTTTAGACTTTTTTAAGCCTACATTGGTGGTCAAAGGGAAGGTCCCACCCTAGCATTCCAGTTCCCACTCCTCTGCTTGTACTGGCATAAACATTCGTGCAACTGAACAGTCAGCCAGGTCTAAGAACAGACAGCTGAAAAATATCCTTTAAAAAATACTTTTAAACCGTCAGACTTGAGCTGTTGTAAAATTGCATGTATTCTTCAGCTAGCACAAGGAAAGCATAACTGAATTGCAATGGGCTGCAACATGAGATGGGGCTACCTCTCTTAGTGGTGTTAAGGATTTCATGGGGTTGAAGTGACTGTGTAACAACCTTTTGGGCAGGGGCTACTATGAAGAAGCAGCACAAATTTTATTTAACAAGTTAAAAAAACTGCTTGAGAGGGTCTTTTCCTGCTCCATGCTTCAGCACATGCAAGATTTTTCAGGACAGTAGAAACCCTTGCCAGGTCTCATTTCAGCTAGGAGTCTTGTTCCTTTTGCAGACACTGCAAGTACCAGTTGAGGTCATACACTTCATCCCTGCAACAGCAGAGAGCAGCTATGTCTTCATCCTGCATTTGCAGGGTGAGTTTTCTCTCAGTGATAGTACCTTTTCCTAGTGCTTCCAAGGGAATAGTCAATCTGGTGAATTAAAAGTGTTCTGCCTCTCCTTATCTTGCCCCTGAGAGATCTGTAAGTTGTCAGGAGAGCCTGCACCATTAAGGGGGAGTCTAGCAGTCTGCTCTTGGGCTGTTATGTTGTAACCACAGCATTCAGACCTTCAGATTATTGCAGGGAATTAGCATAACCGCGCAAGAGATTTGCTGTCTTGCTCTTGTTATTCCTGGAGCAAAGCATTCATGCACAGACTGATGTTGAAACTGAGCCAAACTCTGTTCTTGTTCCCATAGTTATTGCCATGGGACTTGACTGGTTCCTTGGCAATACACATGCTGCACAAAGATGCTCACATCAGGGCCTTCTTTCATACTTTCAGAGCTGAGGTGGCACCAAAGGAGAAGGTTGCATTCTTAAACCATGTTCTCTGGCTCCAGACAGCTCCTAGCACACAGGGAGGAGAAGAAGAGTGTAAGAAGGAGCATCCTGCTCTTCATGCCAGTGCATGCAGGCTCAAAGTGCAGGAAAGACATGACTGACAAAACCAGTGAACTTAGAAGTTGTAATGCTTTTTATTTTCTGGACCTATTTTGTATTCCCCGCCAAGTTTTAAATCTCTTTTGGCAATCACCAGAAAGATTTTTCCCTTAGCGCTGTTAACAGTGATGGGTTTTACTAACAGGTGAACAGATGGGATT
This sequence comes from Astur gentilis, assembly GCF_929443795.1. NCBI lineage: Eukaryota > Metazoa > Chordata > Aves > Accipitriformes > Accipitridae > Astur > Astur gentilis. The sequence goes on along the minus strand of NC_064919.1, from coordinate 35,044,663 downwards.
CTTTTCGTGACTGTTCACCAAAAGACACATTACTGCCCTGCAAAAACAGGTGCAGTGCCCAGCACTGTCCACAGGGAGGGGAACAAATCCTAGCTCCTAGCATGAACTGGGATTTGCAGTGAGGGAGTGGTTCATCCACACCAGCACAGAACAAAAAGGGATCTGATTACATTTTACCAAACGGATCAAATGTCCTGGCCAAGACTGCGGGGTGAATTTACATTTTGTCTAGAGGCCATTGTAACAATCAGTCTGAACCTGAAGAAAAGAAAGACATCTCCTACAAAGAGTATTGAGGGTGAAAGCATGGTCACTTAACCTGTTCTGGTACTTCTTGTCATAAAAGGTGATCTCTTGGCAAAAACATACTTCCTGAGCACACCCAAGTGTCTACACGATGTTTCTCCATCATGTAGTTTCTTCATGATGGACAAACATAGTGCAGACGTGCTAACTCACAACTGCCTGAATTCTCCAAACAGCAGAACCATGTGAGTACCAGACGATGCTGAAACTGGCATGGCTAGACCTCTGCCTGGAGTACCTTTGTACTGTGCTCCATTCATGGGCTAAAAATCCCCAGCATAGGCCTAACCCTGCTTTAAGGGATTGGAGCAAAAGCACAAAAGAAAGTTGGCCCTGTACTCATGTTACTTAGCAAGGAAGTCCAGTTCAAGGGCAGTGAACCTGCATGTTCATTCTCAGCCATGGCATTGAGTCTGTTTACAGAAGATTTTTACAAAGACTGGTATGATCACACCTCCTGGCCACTTTTTTCATTGTCCAAAACCTGATAATCTTTTTAGACTGTTTTAAGTTCAGATCTGTCTGTCTTTCAAAATAGCAACACTTCCACACTTGTCATTAAAGCATGTAGCACAAATATAGCACAAAAATAATAGTAATGTAAGTAGGAAGCAGGCTGATGAGAAATGACTCACTCTCAGGTATCTCATCCTTGTTGCCACAGGGGCAGGCAAGACACTGTACCTTTGCAGGGTGTTTGTGTGCTCCTGCTGTCTTCCTTGGTCCTGTGTACTTACAGACTCTCACTTACAGCTTCATGCCAGCCGGCCTCTCCTCCTGCTTAGACATGCCTCGATAGTGGTTGTTTTATTTAAAAGCATGTTTAGTGTGTGAGAGATTGCCTTCTGGCCCAGACGAAACCTATGAATACAACGGGTCACAGTTCCATGGCTTGCTGGCTTTAGCAGGTTTTGGATGAGGCTTTTCATTTATGCTGAGGGCAGGTAAACTAAGGTCACTGCTTCTCACAGTGAAGGCCCTGTCTTGCATATGAGGCCAGTCAAAGACACATTGGAGCACACAGGAATGCTCAGTCTCACCTATGCAGCACTAAAACAAGGCAAAAGTATCACAAATCAGCTCCAGCCTGGAAGTGCAGGAGAGGTTGATCTGTACCTGGGGAATCAGGTGAAGCTGGTGGTTTTCTGGCTTTACAACTCAATGCTATGTGAGTTGTATTTTTTCCTTACCCTTTGGCTCAGAAGAAGAGATCATTTATCATGTGTAAGGCATGGCTTGTGTAGAAGGGAGTCTGATTTCTTTACTTGCTGGATGTGACACCATTGTGGAGACTATTGTTTTGTGAGTCAGTACAAACTAATGTAATGTACTTGTACTAATTTCAGTAGTACAAACTAATGAAATCTGTTTTGCTGATGCTGTGTTTTTCTCTTCAAACCTCTGGATGTAGTTGTGCTGCGGACATCAAATTACAGCTTTGCAGCCAGTTACTTCAATCTAGAATTAGATGGACTCTTTCATTCTTTGAAATTATTTCATCCTTTTTTGAAGATGTACTGTTGATTGCCATTAAAAGAGAAAATATGGAGCTCCAAGGTTTTCTGACACTGCTTGGTGCTGGCTGAGAAGATCAGTGTTGTCTAGCACAAAGTTAAATAGCTTCATATTTTAATTTTGAATTAAGATTGGAAAGGGGATTTGCTGATCAAATTACAGACCACTAAAAGCTATGGCTCTAAGTTATCTCCAGGTGGCAAATCACTCTGTTCTCAGAGAAATGTGATGAATACCTCCCTTGCACTCATATCCTGCCATCTTGTCTCATATGATGAGTTCAGAGAGAGTCTTCACTCTTAGTTTACTCTAGATGCCTAATTTTTAGATGTTTAAAGTTAGGTAATGAATCCCAGCCACAGCACTCAGGATGTTGGCCAATCTGACTTCAGTCTAGTGTAAAGAAACTTCTCCAAAGAATGTTACTGGATGAACAATAGCAGTGGAGGAATCCAATTTAGAGCATGTAAACTGATTATACTGACATTTGAAGCTTTAACGTCATTCGCACTATAGCACTGCAAAATTCCATGAGAAGGCCTAGTTCAAGAATGATAAAGGCCATATTCTAGCTTAAAAAAAAAAAGGCGCTGCACTGATGCTAGTTAGAAGCATTAAAAAACGTCAGTAGAATTCAAAACAAAAGTGGGAAAACCTTCTGATGTTGATGGCCACTGTAGCAAAATACTGAAACTTTTCTCTGGAAACTCTTTTTATATCCCAAGTGGGAAGTGAAAACATTATCTGAAAACATTTTCTGCAAAATCAACCTGTTTTGTTGAGGTGAATTGGAACCCTAGCAAATGCTGTGAAACCATGGTCGGAGTTTTCCTAGATCATGTTTTGCTCAGCTTTCACAAGAAAGTATGACATACCCTTTCTTCATGGTGTTCCCCTAATACATACAGAGTGATACTTGGTCAGATTTGTATAGGTCATGCTTGTTTTCCTGAGTTTCTTTTAGAGGAGTTTTTGTTTTGAGCAGGAGACACTTCTGAGTCATAATGATAATGCAACTGATTAAGCATTGGGTGGTGGGCAAAACCCAGATGACTTCCACCTGGTCTGTTGTGCAGAGTTTAAATTCAGGAGGGCACTTGTGACACTGTAAACACCTGGATCTCTTTGTAAGTAAACATGTTTGTTTCAGGCACAGTCTGGTATTGCCTGAGATGGGAGTGGAGAAGTCACTTGCTGCAAGGGTAGATAGGGTTGAAAGTAGTAACAGGTTATGCTTTCCTGAAAGCATACAGAATGGAAAGAATAATACTGGGTTTTTTTCATGCAGGTAGCAATTCTGAGAATGAAGACTGTAATTCTGCTTCTTTGCAACCTCAGAACCTTTTCTTTGCCATTAAATATGTTCAGTCCTACTTCTTGTTTGGCAGGGTTTATATGCTAACTTATCTGAACTATCAAAGAAAAACTTGAGATTAACTGTATTTTCATTTCTGCTTTTTAAATGTCCCAAGACTCAGCTGCAACCAATCTTGGAGTATTGTCCCAGAGGCAGTGATTGGATCCCAGTAGTATGCAGATTTAAAAATGGTACCTGAGTGATCTAGATCTAGGCACAGGTCTCCTTCTTTGGGTAGAAAGTGATTTTGTGATTTTATAACGTGTAGGAGAGTTAATAAGTAGGGAATGGTGTGCTGAAATGAACATAGCTGAGGGCTGTGCTGTAGATATGTATTCTTCACTCTCTCGTTAGTAAAAGGCATGGCTAGGCAGCTGTACTGCCGAGTGTTCCTTGCTGTCTTGTGAATAAAACTCATTTACTACAATTTCATTGACTGGTAGTGCAAGGCAAAACTCCAGGGATCATCTAGGTGCTGTCTCAGCAAGACAGACCTCTGTAGATCGTAGTTTTGAGGGTGATGTTGAATGCATGAACATAGAGCTGTACTTCTACAGTAAGCCAAGTCCTGTTCTTGAATGACAGCAAATACTTAGCTAATCTGCTTTTTGGAAGACATAATTGCTCAGCCACAGGTTAGGAGAGTTAAATCAAACCATATTCTGTTACGCAGAGATTTGTTTCTATCCATGGCTAAGGCACACTGGAGGAGTCCTTTCAGTAAAGAACAGCAAAACTTTAGCCAGGTGATATAAAAAACATTTTCTTCTCAAACAAAGCCTACAATTTAGTTTATCAGAAAGTCTTCTGTCATATTCTTTCTGTAAGTTGTGTTACAGTGAGGTGCAATCAATCAGTGTTAGTTTTCATTTCAAGAATAAAAATCTTGCATGATGTTGTCTGTACTCTTGAGAATATTTGAAAAGTAACTTGCAAAGATTCCAGTTTGGCTAATTGCCTAGGGCAGCTCATTTAATTAAAAATAAAAGGCAAGGGGGGGAGGAGTGAAGAAGTGCAACTTAGAAAGTGTCTGAGATGTCTCATAGGTTTCCTTGAACTAGATTTCAAAATAGTCCGGTGTTGCTACAGCTTCTGTGGGTAAATTAAAAAAAAAAAAAAGTAGTGGACAAAAACTTCAATGAATTGATACTCCACTTTTCCCCTCAAACACTACAAACCCAAAGATCATTTCTGAGTGAGAATCAGAAAGTTTGCGATATTTTATTTGTTGCACCATGATGCTCAAGAACTCACATAAAATACCTGCACTTGCTGAAGGTAAATCTCCATGTTCCAGTCCTGCAAATGCTTATGCATAGCTTTACATTTGTGGTATGTTTTATCGGCTTCAGTGCTAAAGAGAGATGTAAATGCTTGCATGGCCTTTGACAGGACTGTGAGGAAATATGGTTGTTTGCAGTCTGGCTACTGTGTTTTTGTCTCTAGCAGAACTGTGAAATATTACAGCAGTCTTCATTTAAATACTTTGATTCATTGCTCTACTGTGTGGAGAAAAATGCCTGTAACTCAGAAGCTGAAATTACACTTGGAAAGGAGCTGTCTTTGGGTTTTAACAGAAATGTCATAAAAAAGCTGCTGTAATGGTACACAGGAGTAGAATTCAAATTGAACCTTGAAAGGAAAACTTGATTGTCTAAAAATATTAAGCTGTTTAAAATGGTTTGTGTTGTTTTTTCTTTTCCATATATGAGGAACATATAAAGCAATGAGGTTTGAAAATGCCTGTTTTCACATTCCAGATTGTGCAGTTGCTGCAGATGTATGACACTTTGCATAACATTGCCCAGCAGACACAGGTACCATGCACAGGCTTTTTTACTCTGGGATGTAACTGGGGATTGTGGGAGCCCTTAGTCAACTGTAGTTTGGGAACAGGAACCAATAGCTCACCACGCACAAGAGAAGATAATCATCTCCTGAAGTCTGCTAATTCCTTCTGCACTCCTGAGGTTTTGGTTACCCTCATGTAAGCAGACTGTATATTCCTCCCACAAGTGTAGCACATCCTTCTAACCCTGTAAACTCCAGTTCAATTTCTCACTTACCAGCCAAGAAGTTTCCACCTTGCAAATGGTGTTTTATCGTGCTAAGGTCTAGAATCAACACTTACAATCCAGGATTAGGTGTGGGTTCAGATCTCCCTTCCATGCAAATCCAAAGTGAACCAACTTGGTAAGTAGCTGTTGGTAGCAATTATTGTTAGTTATTAATTATAATTTTAAGAACTATATAATATAATACTAATATGTTAATATATGTTTCCCAAAGGTAGGTACTGTGGCACCATCTGAATGTCATCTCTAGGAAAGAGATCTATTTCACAGTGAATGGCAAAAGCAGGACATAGCTCCTGACCTGAATGTCTGTACAGAGCAAGTAATGAGAAATCCTTTGATAAGCCCACTTTACAGTAAGAAGCAGGATAGAGCTGGTCAGGAATAGTAATCTGTAATACAAAAAGAGCAATCAACTCCAGATATTTCGCATGAGTCTTTTCTAATTTGGTTTTAAAACAAGAAAAAAAAATCTCTGAATGAAGGCTGGATCAAAACTAAGTATGTTTGCATGGACTGGGGAGAAATGAAGAGGGTGGACATAAAGAAAATTCGTGAACTGAAGGAAAACTGGTCAAATCTAAAGCTGAAGACTAGAAAGACTTTGTGATCCAATAAAAAAATCACACATGAAATCTACATAAGATCCAAGAAACTCCATTTAGTTCTTTTGTGTCTCAATTTATAGCCCTAGTCCTGGATCAACTTGCCTCTTTTTGAGTGAAAAACTAGACTTTTTAAAATGTAAATTATTGATGACTTTAAACCAGTGGAAGGCCTACTTAGTTTCTATGTTTATTTACAAGATAACAAAGCATAGAGAGCACCAGTTGTATTCTAGGAAGAAAGTGTACAACTTAAAAATCAAAAGCCTTCAGTTTCCCCCCCCAGAATTATAGAAAATAGAGAACAAAGATGAAGCACATTTTTTTCATCAGTGTGATGTTTTTGTTGTCACAGCAGCAGGCAAGCTATGAATGTTGCTTGCCTCTTGCCTGGCTGCTTCCAGACCAGACAACATTGCTGGTGCAGCAGCAATATTAGCAGATGAATCAAGTGGGGGTAGAGACAATATCCAAAAGAGTACATTATTTAAGATCTGATTGCAGTGTCTCTTGAAGGGTGGTGTGGAAGCAGTGGAACAGGTTGTTTCCCAGGGCTTCTCACCTTCGTTTAATATGCACTCAAAAACTGAAATTAAGAGAGAAGAATCATAAGCTACTCATTTGAGATATGATTTAGCTGCCTACATGTAGGTGGCAAGAAGCATTTTAGTCTATTCCTTCAGCTGCCACTCCAGATGTCCACATCTCCCACAGGTCTGTGTTTCCTCTTCAATCCTAGTTGAATATCTTGAATAGGCTATCCTATCAGTTTATCAGCTCTGTATCTGGACAACAGTTTTAGTGACGAAGACACAGTGCTGAATTATTTCAAGTCATAAATTTTCAATACAGCTGCTCAAATTTGAGTGTTTTAAAAGCTCCAGGTAGCTTTATTTCCTTTTTTATTACTTTATTCTGTGCCCTGAATCTCTGAGGATAAATACCTTACTTCATCCAGCAAAGAGTCCTGCTGATACATTATGATAGTGATGCTGTCCCTTGTCAGGAAGTGAAACCTCTTACTTTCAGCTGTGTCCTGAGCTGACCCTCATATGTTTTGTCTAATACAGAGTGCTCCCAAAGGAAGAGTAACTTGTGTAAAGGGAACTCTCTTAGTGTTACCATGTCTCTACCAATCTCCCCATGTTCTTCTAACTTCCAACTTCTTCACATTCATGCAAGTGTTCCATTGCAGTCAGATGTAAACATCCCAAGTTTATTCCTCCTACTTTTTAATTTTTACTTTTTACTTTTTCCTTGGTGTTCTTTCACTTTTTTTTAAACAAAGTATTCAGTTAATAAAGGAGAAATGGGTTGTGTTCATGGGTATGATTAGCATGAAGTGAATTAAGATTGTGCTGTGCAAAGAAGCAATGGTAGCTAGTTTGTTATCTTTTAAGCAGTGGACCTCTGCAGCCTGGCCTGGAAAGGGGTGCTAACATTGCTTTTTCATCCTCAGTGGTGGCAAAAAGACAGTACAAAACTCTTGGCTTTCCCATATGAATCTTTACTGCTGCATGAAAGGTAGCTCAAATGTAGCACATAGTTATTCACACCCATGCAAATTTCCTTCTAAATAGTAGAAGAAACATTCTTTTCTCCCTTCACACAGCTTAGTGCTACTGCAGGAGAAGGGCCAGAGGCACTGATGCTGCCAGCAGCCAGGAATGAATTTAACACACAACAACTGCTGCGGCAACTGCAGGTGAGCTGGAGCAGAGCAGGGAAGGGAAGGCATTTCACCTAAAGGGCATCAGAGGATCTCAGGGCTGTTTCTGAGACCTCTTGGTGGGACTGGGCCAGCAGGTCTACCTCACCTGGTTTTGTTCAAAGAATCGTAAGAAAGATGAGGCAGGGAAAACAAAAAAGCTGGTTTGAGCTGTTTACCAAGTCTTCCTTTCCAGACAGAGAGAAATAGGACACAATTCTTCTGACCGATTTAGCTATTCTGCAACATGAGATCCAAGGCTAGCAGGAGACTATGTTTCCTAGGGTGCTCCCTGTTACTTTCTGTAATTCTCTTGCAATTGGGCTGAAATGAAAGGCATCCTCCCACACATCTGTTCCGCTTTCCAGAATAAGAAGGAAATCTGGACAATTTGTTCTGGGACAGGAATTTACGTAGTGGATGCCTAAACTTAAGTCTACCCGAAGTGTCATTGGTCTGTCCGAATTCCATGTTGTAGAATTACAGACTGAATTTACCAACTGTCTCAGTGTGTCACATTTTCTTTTTTCCCTCTACTTTTTTTTTTTTTTTTTGATAGGGCAGATACTTCCCATTTGAGTTGCCCAAATGGGGCTATGGGTAAGAATGCTTATGCCTAACAGTTTGTACAGCAATACAGCCCTGTGCTGATCTAGTGGAATTAGCACAAGCAGGGTCCTGGTTTACAGCAAGCTGGATATGAGCCAGCTGTGTGCCCTTGGAGCAAGGAGAGCAAAGTGTGCTCCAGGCTGCCTCAGCAAGAGAATAGCTAGTAGATTAAAGGGGTGCTACTTTTCCATGATTATGTAATAATAAGGAAGAAAACATTCATAGTTATCTTATCCTTGAGATGCTTGTCAAGGTATCATAGGAAAACTTTATGCACCTGTTAGACACAGCTCTAGAAAAGTGAAAAAGAGCAGCTCTGAAATCTGAAACCTGAAACCCTGAAGTGAGGTTTTGGCTAAACCATGTGCTTTTTACTTTGTGGTTGAAATGGCTTATGACTGCAGTATAAACTGACATTACTTCAGACTGCAAGAGGCAAAGAACACATATGTTGTGGCTGACTCAATTCAGCTGAGAAGATACAACTCTGCAGTTGTTAATATTAGTAGATAACCCAAGGTGGTTTACAGTTGGGTTTATAATCATGTTGATTTAACTTGTTTATTTAGTGAACTAAGTTCAGCTCATTGAAGGCCACTGCAAGCACATTAGGAGCTGGTACTGATTGGGCAAGATCAAATTTACTCAGTTAAACGACTTCACCTTTTCATGTAGACACTGAGCCTAAGATCCTTATTTGAACATTTCATAAGTGTTTTGACCTTTTAAAGAAACATTAGGATCCCATCCTCTTCCCTTCCTCCACTAAAGTTAAGGTGACTGTAAATTAAAAACTAGCCTGCCCTAATGCTGACTTGAGCTAACTTTGTTCTGTTAGGGAGGAATGCTTAGCTCTGAGGAAATAGTGAGTAGTATTTTTACTTTTTAAAATTTTCATCTTGAAAGATTAACTCAGTGAAACAGATGAAGATCACCTTACATCCCTTGAATTGCTGGCATTAATATTATCTCTAGCCTAAAGTTTCATCTCTGACTGTGACTAAATCTGTTTATCCAGGTGAATTTGCAAGGAACCTCACAGCAAACAATGACCAAACTTGAGAAGAAATTTCTGTCTCTTTGGATGTCAGTTGGTATGCCAAGGCAGAAGTGCTTTTATGCTCTCCATAAATAATCTCTGTCCTCTTGCATGTAATTATGTATTGGTTTTTCCATTAGATGTATAAATATTCCAGATTCTTTGTAGTCTTTAGTCTGTCTTGCTGGTCAGCCTTGGGGGTATGTTTCAACATCCAATTCCACAGGTTAATGAAGTGCAGTATGGGGAGACATTTCTTTCCCATCACTTTTAGATTAATTGCCTTTCTTCTTGTAGAAAGCATCCAGTTTCCTTCTGTAGAAAGAGGGTAAACAACATCATAAGTTGCCTTCTTGCAGCTGGAAATCTACTGCTTACTGCTAGCCTGATGTTCTTTTGTCAGTTTTTGCTTGCAATTAGCCCTTTGACTCAAGATAGTTCCTTCTATACTGACAGCATATGAATTAGTATGTGACAGACTGCTTCAATGCCAAGATATGACTGCATTTCCCAGCAGTTTCGTTGTTTTCAGTTGAAGGATTACAAGCACTGAAATCCACAATATTAATTTTGGTCTTGACTCCAGTAGTTTTCATTCCTTTACCTGTGCAAGAGCTTTCCCTTGTGTGGTTTGGCTGGCTTGGTTTTGTTTTGCTGGTTGCCCGAAGTCCAGAGGGTCTTTTACAAATATATTTCCTGCTGTCAGGGGCACGTATTCCAGAAGCTTCCCTGCTTGTCCCAGGTTACCTACTGCTATCCTGTACCAGGGGAGGTACTGTCCACCCAGAAGAAGTGACAGGAGCCCTTCCCAAAAACTCACAGGAAAATCCTTCTGAAGGCAGCTGTGTTCCTAAGATCTCAACAGTGGTGCACCCGTAGATAACAACAGTGCAACAAGCACTAGGCCATGGCTAGTGAAGGTGTAAGCGTGTCCTCTTCACCTGCTACAAGCATGCTGCCATTTGGCTTATTTTATCCCCCTTTTGTGCACACCATGAATGCACGCAATACCTTTTCGACAGCTCAGGTAACATATAACTTGCTGAACACAGCACTATAGCTTTGCCTGAACTCCAGGCCCTCCACTTAGCAATTGTGTCTCTAGCAACTGTCTTCACAGATCCTTGCTGGAGCAGTTATACCTGAATTGCAAGGAATGTTGTTCCTGCATGGTCAGGCTGGGCCCCTCCTGGATGATTATAAGGGCATAATACCTGCAGGCTGGCTACTGAACTTGGATGGCACTATTGATGAATTTGGTCCAACCCTTCCTGCCAGCATACAGAAAGGTTGACAGAATGAGGATGGTGTCACTGAAGCTGTCCGTGGAGCAGTCCTGGCTCCTTCTGTTCACCTTTCCACAGACCGTGTTTTTTGCTGAACCTCACCGTGTTTTTTGCTGAACCTCCCCTTTTCAGGCATCTGTGTTCAAATGATAATCGTGCACCATTAGCTTCTCTTCCAGCTGGGAAGGAATGGGGAACTCTTTCAGGTCCCCATGGAATGGATCTCAGACTCACACTGTGCTGCCTTTGAGAGAGGTCAGTGCTTTCTCACTATCAGAAATGGTTGTCCAGTCTCTTGGTGAGAATAAGGAAAGGCCCTATTATCACATCTGCCTCATCCAAAGGGTTGGTGGTTATGGGATTCTTGGGGCTTTTTGAGATGCTTAAGACATGGGCTGATGGTGCTAAGATGGTGCCAGAAAACTGCTGTAGTTAGATCTTCCTCCTATACATAACAGCGAAGCCAAACTGCCACTTTCAGGGACTGTGCAAATGATGTCCAGCCAGTCCCATGATTCAAATAAATGTTCTTTGGTTTACAGGAATTGAATGGAGCATGAAGTTTGTCAAAGGAAAAAGAATTCACTGTAATTAATTGTGAAATTGACACAACAGGCCCTGTAAGCCCCTGAACATGATTCACAGAAGTGCAGCCATCTTGCTGATCACTGAACACTTGAAACAACACAGTATGATTGAGACTGGTATTCAAGGTCCAGATGTTCAAGCTATTTAAATATGTAGTTCCCATTCAGATTAATGAGACTTAGGCAGATTGAAGACCTCTTGGATCCTGTGCCAAACAGTATAGTCCTTACGTGCTTTATTATTGAACGTTATCAGACCTTGACAACATAACCATATGCTGGGGTTATTGGATTCAGGTCTGATTCCACTAAGGCACCTTGCCTGAAAGAGCAGGTGCTTTCAAGAGAACTGGGAATTCATATTTACACTGACTGCTGCCAGCTGCTGAGTTACATAATCGGAAACTGTGCACCAATCTCTTATCCTAACACAAATATCCTTAGGCTCTCTTGTTTATATTTTTGAATTCTTTCCACTGGAAAGGCAAATACACACATACATGCACACACAGCCCTATGCAGAGAAACACAGAATAGCAGAGAGAAAAAAGGAGACTAATCTCCACTTAAGGTTCTTTATATGACAGCTATAACATGTACAGTTTCCTTTTCAATGACACTGGGGTGAAAGTCTGGACGCAATTTCATAGTAATTGGAGACATGTGGCTGACCTTCCATTCTTGCCTTTGGATAAAGACCACAATCTCTGTCAGCAAGTAGACCATCATTTCCTTGAAGGTGTTCAAGTTAGTGTCAAAAGCTGAAAATAGAATTAGTTGCTGTCTCTAACTAAAAAAAAAAAAAAAAAAAAAATTTTGTAGTTTTCATTGCATAATGAAGGGCCTTGTGTAAAACACTGATAGGAGAGGTTGACCAAACACTAACATTCAGAACTGGACTCTAAATTACTTTTTCCATGATGAAAAGTTGTCCAATGGCTTGGTTTTTCTTGTTGGAAAGGTGGAATATTTCAAAAGAGGAGGAGAGTCCTTTACATAAAACATGTTTGGGGTTGTTTGGCTGGTTTTATTTCTATTCTGTTGTATCCTCTGTCCTTGCCACCTGAAATTGTAGCTCCAGTATGGAAAGCTCAAGAAGGTGGTAGGACTTTACCACTGAGCTATGGCACCTTCAACAAGGATTAACTCTGAGGTTGGAGCATCACAGCAACAATGACTTATGTTAAGCCACATTTGGATGAAGCTCCTCCAGAGGAGCATGAGCACAGGGAAGTAGTAACATTTTTGCAAGTTGTGCCCAAATGCCTATTTGGTGGGCTCATTCCAATGCTTTAACTCTTAGTACTGTAGCTGGGCTCCAGAGATTGAGATTCAAGATCTCATTGTTTGAGCTTACACAGTGATAAGAGAAGCAACATTTCTTTATCAAAAGCAGATTCAGGAAATTGCTGTTTCTTCCCTATCTTCCTAAACTGAATCCACATTTCCAAGCTTCAGAAGTCCTTAATTTAACCTTTTTCTTGCAGCTCTACCTCAGTCTAGCAGTTAGGGATAAATTTTTTGTTAACTGAAGCGACACGTGTTTTTCACCTACAGCAGCAAGAAAAGACTGCTGAATACTCTGCATATACTGGTACCTTCAGGTCTCTTCCCACAGGGTTCTAATATTTGGCTTAAAAAGCCTTATACATATGGAAACATCAGCTACAGTCACAGAACTATATTGCTGCAATATGAAGCAGCCCTCTTCCAGTTCTTAATCTTGGAAAGTGAGTTTCCTCTCGTCCAGCTTAGTAGCTCCTGGAGACAGAGAAAATACAGTCAATAAAGATTAGAGTGCCATTCATCTCACCAAATGCAGAAGACGACTGTGGATGAGAAGTATTATGTCATTGAAAGGAGTCACAGGAAATAAGCTTCCATATCTATTCTTGCTTTGAAGACACCAAGACTATCATGCACATCCCACTTTGGATTCAGTTCGTACATTCTATCATCAGAAGGTAAGTGCCTATATCACAGGTGTTTTGGCTACATTGGGGTACTGACTGCAAGTACACAGACCATACTAATGAAAAAACCAACACTGGCGCAGAAACTCATTTGTACAGAAATGGGCTAGGAAGTGGTGAGGCACATCAAGCAGTGTAAGCCATCTAACTGCGGTTCATACAATTGCAGTTCAACTCATCTCAGCAGCTTCTATGTGTTGTACAAAACAGCTACCACAGAGCTTGATTTCCTCCTTCAGAAACCTATTTTTGTGCAGAAGTAATGAGAGAAGGGCTGCATTTGGCCAACACACCACATAAAATTGCTACAGTTTATGAAAATTGTAGCAAGTCTTTGTGCACAGCTACAGACTCCTGACTTGTCAGTGAAGTGGAGGGAGAGTGATTCATGGAGGTAGTGAGAGGTTCAAAGAGGCATTCATCTGGGAGCAACCAAAACATCTCCATTTCATTTCTAGGTTTGCTCCAACAAGGAGCACTTGACTACTCAGACATAAAAAGATGTGTTCAGATGGTGGAAGCAGATGCAGGTGACCAAGGAGGAATATGGAAATACTATCCAATTGCGCAGGAATGGGGTTAGGAAAGTCAAAGGCAACCCAGAGTTGAATCTGGCAAAGGAGGTGGAGGTCAGTTAGAAAGCATTCCATGTGTACATCAGCAGCGAAAGGAAGACCAGAAAAAATGTGGGTCCACTGCTAAATGTGGCAGGGGTCTTGGTGACATAGGACATGAAAAAGGCCAGTGTACTCAATGCCTTCTTTACCTTGGTCTTTACTGGTGAGACTGGCCTTCAGCAATCCCAGACCCCTAAGAAAAGACGGAAAGTCTTGAGCAAGGAAGACTCACCGCTGGTGGAGGAGGAGCAGGTTAGAGAACATTTAGACAGACCAGATATACACAAGACCATGGGAATGATGGGATGGACCAATGAGTGCTGAGGAAGTGGGATGTTGTCTTTCCAAGGCCACTCATCGTTGTTTTTGAAAGGCCACAGAGGGGGTTTCTGGAAACTGGAAGAGAGCAAAAGACACCCCTACCTTCAAGAAGGGTGAGAAGGAAGATCCAGGGAGCTACAGGCCAGTCGGCCTCACCTTGATCTCTGGGAAAATGATGGAGCAGATAATCCTGGACACAATTTCCAAACACATAGAGGAAAACAAGGTGAACAGAAGTCAGCATGGATTTACAAAGGAGAAATCATGCTTAACCAACCTAATATCTTTGTACAATGAGATCACTGGCTGGGTGAGTAAGAGGAGAGCAGTGGATGTTTTCTACCTCAACTTAGTATGGCTTTTGACATTGTGTCCTGTAACATCTGCATAGACAAGCTGACAAAGCAATTGTTAGATAAGTTAACAGTAAGGTGGCTGGAAAACTGGCTGAACAGTCGTGGCAAAAGCTTTGTGATCCATGGCACAAAGTCCGTCTGGAAGCCAGGTACTAGGGTCCAATACTATTTAACATCTTCATTAATGACCTGGATGATGGGGCAGAGAACATCCTGTGCAGGTCTGCTGATCATACCAAACTGAGAAGAGAGACTAATGCAGCTGTTGGCTGTGCTGCCATCCAGAGGGACCTTGACAGGTCAGAAACGGGCAGAGAGGAGTGTCATAAAGTTCAACAAGGGGAAGTGCAAAGTTCTGCACATTGGGAGGAATAAGCCCATGCATCAGTACATGCTGGGGCTCAACCAGCTGGAAAGCAGCTTGGCAGAGAAGGACCTGGTGGTCCTGGTGAACACCAACTTGACACCAAGTTGACCCTGAGCCAGCAACATGCCATTGTGGTAAAGAAGGCTTGCATTAGGAGGTACGTTGCCAGCACATTGAGGGAAGTGATCTTTCCCTTCTACTGTAATGGCTTTGGAGCCTGCCTCTGGTTTAGAGCTGAATGTGACAAAGTGAAGGCCCTAGTGAGTGGTTTGAAGCAATGGCACCATGGAGAATTGTGGGATCTGGCCCTTGTATAAAGGCATACCTCAAATCATCAAGGGCAGGATTTAACTGCATGCTCACACAGTTAAATTTTGGCTTGCAATTCCATTCCAGGCGATGAGATCACTGACATTTCAAGACATATATTTTCTCCTCTTCGTTCCCCACACAGCCCTTCTGTCACCTGGGATCTGCACAGAGAGGAGAAAAACACCTCCAATGCTGCTAACTGCAGATAGCACAAACTGCTTGTATTTTCTCTGCTTACTGCCTGGGCTCTACCTGGGCAGCTGTATTTCAGACACAGACATTTCTTATTCTAAGCAGAAATCAGGGTCATTTGTTTCAGCAAGATGTTTGCCATCAATTACAAGCAGTTTCCCACTGCTCTCTGTTTGTTTCTATCCCAACTGTAGCTTTTTTTTTTTGCAAGGGAGCGGGATGATATGGAATACCAAGTCCTCCTATGCTTCTATGTTGGGCTGTTGCTGAAATTCAATCAAGGCACAGTGCCTTTCTGGATGTTATATTCTGGGGAAAACAAACAAGTATTGATGCTGTCTTTTTGCTGCATTTGTAGTGTTTGCAAGCTAAAGCAGTTACAGTATATTACTTGAGTTTGAACCCATACATAAGCTTTATTTTTCCTTTAATTAAGTCTCAATGTTTAAAGATCAACTTTCCCCCCCCCTCTTTTTTGGGGGGAATAGAGCAAATATTCTTTCTTCCAGACTAAAGAGATACCCCATGAAATTATCCAGATATTCTAAGGTGCCTCTGGGTTTTCTAACTCATCTTTCATGTAACATATATTTTTCTCTTGTAAGAGTGGGGAAAACAATTACTGCTGGATGAACAGAATCTGATGAGATATGATGTAGCTCAGGGCTAGGTTTCTCCTGAATGAAAGGTTGCCTTAGATTTGTAAGTGATTGTTTGCCTGGTATCCATTTATTCATTAGAAATTCATGAATCTTTCAATTCCTTCTTTAGCTTGGGCAGAAACAGAAATAATGAAAAGGCCTTCATTCCCAGGCATGTCCCTCTTATATTTCACATCTCTCTAAACCCAAGAAGAACTCAGAGACTGTTTTCAACCAGTTCAGCTTCCAAACAGATGATAACAATAGGCATGGGCTTATTTTTTCCATCCTCTGATGAGACTAGAGACATTAGAGTTCCTCCTGTGGCTGGAGAAAATCGTCTTTCCCTCTTTTAGAAATTACTGCCTTGGAAAATGCATAAAAATCTAGTGATTAGGATATCTATTGAGTCTGAAACAAAATTAATTTCTCAGGGTAACTTTAGGACCAATTTTCATAGCCAGCTTTGTTATGCAGAACAGACTGCCTCCTTCCGAGGACTTTCAGACTGCAAAATTTCACAGCAATGCACAATCTTAGCAGACACTCTTGCCCTAACCATTTAATACAATAGCTACATCATCTGGTGAGCTAAGCATAAGTTACACTCTCAGAATGAGTAATCCTAGTGCTGCCTGGTTATCATGGCCTTTCACTCACGTATGTCAATGGGCAATATCTTGGATGCTGATACTACATACTTATATTACCACCACAACCTCTTTACAGTTAAGAAAAGCTGCAGTCTGCAGATGGGAAATGCATCATGCCTGATACTGAATTCTCCAACAGGTGCCACAGGGAAGAAGTATTTAAGACACAAAACTACAGGGCGAACCAGTGACATCCTGGGCACTGAGTAATAAGGCATCCTCACCTGAAATGGATACTCATTTCACAGGAAACAATGAGCTTCTCCACTGGAGAAAGGCCACAAAGCAGTGCTGGGATCAGTCTCAAATGGTCATGCAGAGACACTTAAGTTGCTATGAAGGAGAGGAAGAGGCACAGGCACAGGCTGACATTTCCCACAAGCACCTGTATCTCAGCTGATCAGTTAATGTCCCTTAGGATGGTTGGGGGCTTCTGAGCACAAAAAAAGCTTGGAATGACAGCCCTTGTCCTTGGCACGTTCTCCTGCATCTCTCACTAGCCTGTGCTGAGCTCCTTCAGCCAGGCTGCAGACACTCCTGCCCTCATCTTGTGGAGTGAGGATCTCCTGCAAGACTGGTCAGCTGTCCTTGACATGGGGCAGAAGCTGGAGGAATACTGCAGGATGGCTTTGTGATTAGCGGGGCTGAATATTATTGCAGAGTGGGGAATAAGCTTTTGCATTGCATCTTGTGGTAGGTCTTTTTACCAATTCAGGAAAAAGAGGGAAGAACCTTTTGCCTCTCAGCAAGGCCCCAAACTGACCACCCAGGAGGGCAGCAACTATCTGTGTGTGCCGGGGTCGAGCTGTCTGCAATGATCTTCTGTCCTGCACCATTAGAAAATCATGATGCAGATCCATGTGCTTAGAGATATTGCAAGCATGGCTCTTCATCCTGGTGCTGCTAAAAGGTCTAGCAAGCAGTAATTTCTTGTACTTACCAGCTCCTAGTGGTTTGAGCAACTTCAGCATTTGTGTCATGGTTTTGGCACCAATAACACTTGCTGGTTCTTCATCCATTTCAATAACATACAGAGACTATCAGGAGTAAGAATTTGTGTTCTCTTCTTGTCTGGAAGTAGAGTTCCAAACTCCCCACTGCTCCCTTCCTTGCAGAAATGGTAAAGCAATGCACACATAAAGAAGAAGAGACCTCAGAATATTTTCAGTTGGAAGGGACCTACAATGACCATCTAGACCAACTGCCTGACCAATTCAGCGCTGACCAGAAGTTAAAGCCTATTATTAAGGGCACTGTCCAAATGCCTCTTAAACAGTGACAGTCTTGAGGCATCAACCACCTCTCTAGGAAGCCTGTTCCAGTGTTTGACTACCCTCTCAGTAAAGAAATGCTTCCTAATGTCCAGTCTAATCCTCACCTGGTGCAGCTTTGAACCATTCCCATGTGTCTTATCGCTGGAAACCAGGGAGAAGAGATCAGCAGCTCCCTCTCTACCTCCCCTCCTTAAGAAGCTGTAGAGAGCAATGAGGTCACCCTTCAGCCGTCTCCTCTCCAAACTAGACAAACACAGAGTCCTCAGCTGTTCCTCATAGGACATGACTTCCAGCCCTTTCACCAGCTTTGTTGACTTCCTCTGGACACATTCAGGGACCTTAACATCCTTTTTAAACTGTGGGGCCCAGAACTGCACACAGTATTCAAGGTGAGGCAGCACCAATGCTGAATACAGCAGGATAATCACTTCTTTTGACCAGCTGGTTGTACTGTGTCTGATGCACCCCAGGATGTGGTTTGCCCTCCTGGCTGCCAGGGCGCACTCTGACTCATATTGAGCTTAGTGTCAACCAGCACCCCCAGATCTCTTTCTGCAGGGCTGCTCTCCAGCCACTCTTCTCCCAATTTATACTTGTGTCTGGTGTTCTTCTGACCCAGGTGCATAATTCAGCATTTGGACTTGTTAGATTTCATCCCATTAATCATTGCCCAATGCTCCAATCTATCTAGATCCCTCTGCAGGGCCTCTTATCCCTCAAGAGTCAACAGCATCTCCCAGTTTGGTAACAGCAAACTTGCTAATGGTGCATTCAACTCCTGTATCCGGATTCATGATAAATATATTGAACAGAACTGGCCCTACAATTGAACCGTGAGGAACACCGCTGGTGACTGGTTGCCAGCCAGATGTAACCCCATTCAATACAACTCCTTGAGCTCTGCCCTTCACCCATCTCACCATGAACCTGCTCATCCCACAGCTGGACAACTTGTCCAGAAGAATACTGTGAGGAACAGTTTTAAAAGCCTTAATAAAATCCAGAAAAACTACATCTACCACCTTCCCTTCATCCACTAGGCAGGTGACATCATAGAAGGATATCAAATTAGCTAAACAGGATTTCCCCTTTGTAACCTGATGTTGACTGTGCCTGATGATGGCGTTATTCTCTAAATGCCTTTCAATAGCACACAGTACAAACTTCTCCATGATTTTTCCAGGAACTGAGGTTAGACTAACAGGTCTGTAGTTCCCTGGGTCTTCCCTCACACCCCCTTTGTAGACTGGAGTAACACTAGCTAGCTTCCAGTCACTGGGGACCTCCCCTGACTCCCAAGACCTTTGGTAGATGGTCGAGAGGGGTCCTGCCATAACATCTGTTAGTTCCTTCAGTATGCTGGGATGAATCCCATCAGGCCCCATGGACATGTGAACATTCAGCTGATAGAGCTGGTCCCTTACAATTTAAGTGTCCACAAACAGAAAGTCACTGTTCCCACACTTGCAGTCCCCCTACTCAGGGGACCGGGCAGCTCCAGGTCTATCAGTATTATTAAAGACTGAGGCAAAACCCACATTGAATTCCTCCGCTTTTTCTTCATCCCTGTTAGTCAGATGACCATCTTCATCAAGTATCCATCCAAAGTTTCCTTTAGACCTCCCCTTGCTATTAAAATACTTAAAAAAAGACCTTGCTATCTGACACAACACTAGTCAGTTTCAACTCTAACTGAGCTTTGGCCTTTTGTGTCTTCTCCCTGCATGTACAAACCACAGGTCTGTAATCTTCCTGTGAAGTCTGACCTTGCTTCCAGGGACCATACAATTTATTTTTCCTCTTGAGCTCCATGAGGTGTTCCCTGTTTAGCCAAGTTGGTTTTCTGCCCTGCTTGCTTGATTTATGACACCATGGAATTACCTGCTCATGTGCTTGTAAAAGGTGGCTTTTAAAAACTGACCAGCCCACGTGGACTCCTAAGCCATCGAAAGCAGATTCCCAGCATACTCTGTAAATAGCTGCCTGAACAGCTTAAGGTTTGCTCTCCCGAAGTCTGGGGTAGCAACTCTGCTGACATTTTTTCTTGTTACACTGAAAATTTTAAACTCAAAGCATTTCATGATCACTGTAGCCAAGACAGCCACCTGCCATCACATCCCCCACAAGTCCTCCTCTATTCACAAAGAGCAAGTCTAGGAGGGCATCTTTCCTAGTTGGCTCACTGAGTACCTGTGACAAAAAGTTATCATCTCCTACAAAATTCAAGAATTTCCAAGACCTGCTCATCACAGCAGTATGATATTTCCAGTTGATGTCTGGGAAGCTGAAATCTCCCATAAGGACAAGGGCTGCCGATCCAGAAATTTCTCCTGACTGCTTACATCCCGGCTGGGTGATCAGTAGTAGACACCCACTATGATATCTCCTTTGTTTCCCATCTCCCTAATCCTCACCCAGAGGCTCTCAACCACATTATGACCAACTGTAAGGGCTGTACAATCAAACCTCTGCTTTATGTAGAGTGCAACGCCTCCAGCTTGCCTGCCTTGCTATTCTTCCTGAAGAGCCTGTAGCCCTCCATCCCAGCACTCCAGTCGTGGGACTCATTCCACCAAGTCTCACTACTACCAATGATACCATAGCTCTGGGAATTGACCAACGCTTCCAGGTCATCCTGTCTATTTCTCATACTGTGTGCATATTAGAAAATACACATTTTGGAAAGTTGGTACTCTGCCTCTTTGTGATTAAAAATACACAGGATTATCAAAAGAGACCTGCTGTTAATACTAGTATAGTTATCATAGATTTGCTAAAGCTGACACTAATCTCAGACTTCTCACAACAGTTTTATTCTGGAAAGCTTTCGGGAGTATGAGCAACTGTATGCTGATTTTATGTCTCCTTGGCACAAGTGTTTCTTTGCCTGTAAATTGTACACCTGTATACCACAGTATAAGTTGCTTGCTTACTTAAGGTATGTGACAATCTACCCAGCTGCTTGGATTTTGTGCATTTTTCTTCAGCCTGAACTGAACTGTCAGGATAATCTTTGCCAGTATACCTATTTTCTCTTCCCAGCTTACTGATACTGGAGAAGGAAAGTTGTCTTTGTATCCGCCAGGTTAGTCAATCTGAGCTCAGCTAACGGTCTGAGAAAGAAAAATTCCAAATTCCAGGATTATTTTCAGTGAAAAGTACCCAATCTTCATATATTAAAATGAAAAAGACAGCTGAAGAGTGCTGGTGCAAAAATTAGCAAAAGCCTTCAAGACAGCCAACAGTTTCCTAGGATGTAAGCAAATATACTGCTGGTTTGAGCAAGAGTGTTAATCAGTCATGCCTAGCAGTAGGTATTGACTTTGCACCAAGGCTAGACCAGTTATTTTTTGGTTTCTATAGGGAGAGGGGGTTTACCCATAGCTTACAAAGCAAAGCTTCAGCCGAGCTCATAATGAGCTGTTGCTCAAAAAGGTGCTAATAATCACTTCACCTCAGCTCCTTGACCTGCTCCCTTCTGTCAAACCAAGTGATAGCGTGCCTGCAGAGCTAGTGAATGAAGTAGAAATCTTCCTTTCTTTTAAAACATGGACTTGATTTGCCACAAATTGGCTACCAGAACTGACTCCCAAATAGGTGTACAGCCCTAACTGTGGTGTCCTTTCAAAGGTGATGCCACCAAGACAGATTGATAAACTCTTAGAAATCTGTACACCAGGGATGGTTTGTGCCATGACAGGATCAGGACCCCTTTCACAACCTCAGGGTCTTATCAAGGAAATGTAGAGGACAGGAGAATAAATTAGTGTTCTTGACAGTATATTGAAGTTAGTAGTATATCAGTTCATATGATAACCCTAGGCTGTACCACATACTGGGCTTCCCGAACCCTGTTTTGTCCATGTGTCTATCAGTATCATCCCCTGCTTTGGAGCACTCTCATATCTGTTCTGTCTGGTTGCAGATTGTCGTGGTTTCAGCCCGGCCGGTACCAAAGGACCACGCAGCCGCTCGCTCACTCCTCCGCCCCCCTCCGGTGGGATGGGGAGGAGACGGAGGAGAGAAAAGAAAAAAAACCTGGAACCTCGAGGGTTGAGATAAAGGCGGTTTACTGGGACAAACACAAAGAAATTACAACAACAACAACGGCAATAATGAAAAAAAAGTATACAAAAAGAGTGATGCACAGTGCAACTGCTCACCACCCGGGACCCGACGCTCCGCCACTTCCCCCACCAAAAACAGAGACCACCCCCCGGCCCGCTCCCCATTTATATACTGAGCATGATGTCCCATGGTATGGAATAGCTCCTTGGCTAGTCCAGGTCAGCTGCCCCGGCTATGCCCCCACCTCCCAGGTTCCTGTAAAAATTAACTCTATCCCAGCTGAACCCAGGACACAGATGTACCCTCAGCATGCCAGACCACAGGGAATGGCAAGTATAAGCCTTGAGGTATGTATCCTCCCATTCCAGTTAAGCATGATCACCTCTTGCATAATAAGGTGACAGCTGCAAATGAAAAAAAAGACAAGTATTGTAGGAGATAATATTCCCCCTACTGTGATTTGCCACCTCTCTCTTATCATGTGTCTAGATGATGTGGTCTTGAAAATGCAGAGCAAAACGTCAGAAGTGGGGCTGATCAGAATCTTGACAACTATTCAAACATTTCAAAACTTCTTTAACTGTCAGAAAAATGGGTGGAGAATAGCAGGGCAACACTTTCAACAAGCTGTGTAACAGTCGGAAATGCAATTCATTTGGGAGAAAAGAATTTCTGGTTTAAAGTGTAACTTTGAAATCTGAAGAAAGTTAAATTTGCATTTCCCCTGTGGAAAGTTTTGTTTCTGTCTTTTGCTGTTTTTGTATTACATCCATTCACATTAGTCCCTCATGTCAGAACAGCCCACTTGCTTCTGGGTGAATTGCCTGGCAATCCTTCAGATAAAATCTAATGCCTGTAACGCAAGAAAATAGAATTAGTCCTTGCCTGCCAGGCCTTACTGTGGTCTGTATACTTTATCAAGGTAATATTAACAGCATGACACAGTGACATAAACCTTCATCCAATACATTGAGCCAAGTCATGGCATAGAAGAGTATAAGAAGAAAAAAAAGGTCACCAGAACCAAACCTGGTATTTAAAGTTTTCAATAAGGTGAAATAGAAAGAAATTGTTCTTGAGGTGTAGCTCAGTCTTGCCATCTTAAGTTCCCCACTTGCTCAGTTAAAGTGCAAGTAGCTAATGTTAGCCATGGTGATATGGGGAGAGGTTGCCAATAATGCTGTGTTTTGAAGATGTCCCACTCCTAACAGATGGTAGTTGTGTAAAGTGGGGTGCTAGATTTATCCTTAATTTCCTTGCAGCGGTTCTTTTGGCTGCAGCTTTTGTATCAATGTCAGCTCCAACGTTCATTAGTGGAAGCATATGTGCTGTAGAGCTGTCATGGTGTATTGCTAAGTGAAAGCAAGTTTCTAGTAGCATTGCCACTCACTTCAATGGGAGCTCAGCAGGGTCAGCCACGCCACTCAAAACAGCAACCATGCAATAAGGGAACTCCTGATTGCAACAAAAAGCAATATAGATGAAGAGTACGCACTCTGGCTCACTCTAATGTCACATACCTAAGAGAACAGATCTAGCTGTTGCAAAAGTCTCAGGGTATTTTAAACTGATTTATCCAGAAGAAAAACACTGTGAATAACTGACAAGCATATTTGTTTAGGCCATGATCCATGAATTGCCCAAACAAAAGCAGTGATAATATTGATCAAAGATGGTGGAAAGATAAGGACATGCCAAACTTTTTTGCTTTATTTTTTACTGAGCAAGAACACGTGTACAAATCTCAAGCTTCATTAAGAAACCTTTCAAGCAAAGCTTTTCCTAAACAACGCCTCCATTTGTCTCCCTCCATCAAGATAAATATTTTCACCTTGTTCTTAAGGCAAATATTCCCTCTTATGAAAGTCTTGCCATGTGACAAGCCTGCATAATCCACTGTATAAGAAGATCTCCAATATTATTTGCATGACGTTGAACAGCATAAGATGACAACTGAGGCAGAGGTATTTGAAAAATCCCAGAGAGTACATTTTCTTGTTTTGCAAGCAGAGTAGGCTTGCAATGAGCCAAAACCAGATGAGAGCATTAGCATTTAGATGAATAGTGAAGGTGCTACAGTAACGGAATGAGGGTAAGGTATGAAAGGAGTGAGCAATTTATAATATTTTTTGTTCATTTCTCAGAAGATGAGACAATATGGAAGGCAGAATACAAACATACTTCCACAGGTAATTACTCCTCTGTTTTCAAACAACACATTATGTGCAATTTTTATAAAAAAGAAGCCTAGAGATTCAAAGTGTTATTTCAAGTTCTATTTTCTTATGTGTTTGCAAGAACACATAGATTAAAAACCCCCACCTTTCCCTGTGGATGTGCTAGCTTTTCATTCTAATAATGCTTAGCAAAATAGGTAGCAACAATTAGTTGCTGCTGTAGCTGGTGATAGATATTACTGGAAACAGACCACCATGTAAAATATCATCTTACATCTTGATAGAGTCATGTACATAATGTCTTTAGGTATTCAGAAAAAAAAACCAAACAAAACCCAAAGCAGTTCAGTGTTTTACATAGCAGACCTTAAGAAGGCAAGCCCTTTAATAAAAATCTACCCGTGTGTTTAAGGACCTGAACCATGATTCAGATGGTGGAAACTCCTACTTGACCTCAAGCTTGCTCTGCCAACTTGACCAGGATGCTTAGTGTCACTTCAGTTTCCTTTGAAAAAACAGATCATCTCTGTCTTCATATTTGGGTGTTACAAGGGATAATTTTCCAAACTTTCCATGGGGTGTTCTGATACTAACATGTTGATAACGTTGAAAGATGCAGAGTGCTAGTTGGAAATGAATGTTCCCCATTCTCTATTCTCATAGCATGGCCCCTATGACTATGGGGAACCATTTAACTCCATATGGCTGCTCTGCTTTCTCATTTCCATGGCTCAGGCAAAGGCCACAGGAGCATGAGACCCAACAGGTAAGCTGCTTCTGTGCTTCCTCTCATTCAAACAATGCCTCATGAGTCACCTATGGCTCACAAAAGAGAAAGTTGTTCTGGGGCAACCTCTTCTTTCTTTGGGAGTCAGAGGTTAGTCAGCAATGGAGGCAGGGTTGCTAAGACAAGAAGCAAACACTATTGTCCTGATTTCAGGTGTGGAGAAACTGCCAGATATAATAGCCAAGAAACTGTCCCAAGAATTCCAGTGGTTTGAGGATAAGTTCTGCCGCCCACCTGTACGGACCTATATCTCAGTTATTAGGAACAGGCATCCTCCTTCTGCTCAAGAGAGAGGCGATAGAAGGTACACACCAGGGGGTAGCCTGTGGTCTTACCTGCGTGAACACAGAGAGGACATGAGGAAGTGGGATGGAAAACCTACCTTGGCCCTAGATGCACAGGTATGTGAATTGCATGGAAAAACAATCACAAGTGAGGGTCCTTCCAGGAAAATTGCTGCTCCAGTCTCCAATGGGCAGTGTGAGCAGTGTGCCAGAAAGAGTAGAAGGGTTGATCTTACTCCTCATCCTATGAGAAGGAATTCTAATCCATATTTACAAAAAGTGAGTGGAGAATCCTATGACCAAGACTAGAGGGGTCTTGCCTCCCAGCAGGTGGAGGAGAGGGACAACTGAGTTTACTGGACTGTATGGATCCAATGGCCTGGCACATCAGACCCACAGGAGTATAAGGCTCTAGTAGACACCGGTGCACAGTGTATCCTAATGCCATCAAGTTATAAGGGGGTAGAACCTATTTGTATTGACAGGGGGATCCCAACAGCTAACTGTATTGGAGGCTGAAATAGGCCTAACTGTGAATGAATGGCAGAAGCATGCCATTGGGACTGGCCCAGAGGCCCCGTACATCCTTGGCATAGACTGTCTCAGGAGACCGTATGTCAAGGACCCAAAAGGGTACCAGCGGGCCCTTGGTATAGCTGCATTGGAGACGGGGGAAATTGAACAGCTGTCCACCTTGCCTGGTCTCTTGGAGAACCCTTTGATTGTGGGGTTGCTGAGGGTTGAAGAACAGGTGCTAACTTCTCCACAACATGAAGTCATGCTGCCACTGAGTGCTGCCATACCAGATATGCTAGAACTTCAATATGAACTGGAGTCAAAGGCAGCCAAGTGATGCACCACAATTGATATGCTAATGTGTTTTTCTCAATCCCTCTGGCAGCAGAGTGCTGGCCACAATTTGCTTTTACTTGGAGCAGTGTCCAGTACACCTGGAATTGACTGCCGCAGAAGTGGAAACGCAGTCCCACCATTTGCCATGGACTGATCTAGACTGTACTGGAACAGGGCAACACTCTGGAACACCTGTAATACATTGACATCATTGTATGGGGCAACACAGCAGAAGAAGTTTTTGAGAAAGGGAAGAAAATAATACAAATTCTTCTGAAAGCTGATTTTGCTATAAAACAAAGTAAGGTCAAGGAACCTGCACAGGAGATCCAGTTAATAGGAATAAAACGGTGAGTTGGGTGTTGCCACATCCCAATGAATGTGATCAACAAAATAGCAGCTATGTCTCCACTGACTAGTAAAAAGGAAACATAAGCTTTCTCAGGCATTGGCGGTTTTTGGAGAATGCATATTCCAAATTACAGTCTGATTGTAAGCCCTCTCTATCAAGTGACTTGGAAGAAGAATGATTTTAAATGGGGCCTTGAGCATCAACAAGCCTTCAGACAAATTAAATGGGAGATTGTTCATGCAGTATCTCTTGGGCCAGTCCAGGCAGGACAAGATGTTAAAAATGTGCTCTCTACCATGGCAGGCCCTACCTGGAATCTCCAGCAGAGAGCACGTGGGGACACCCAAGTCTGACTCCTAGAATTTTGGAGTCGGAGATGTTGACGATCCAAGGCTTACTATACTCCAGCTGAAAAGGAGATGGATATTAGCAGCATATGAAGGCATTGGGGTTGCCTCGGAAGTGGTTGGTATTGAAACACAGCTCCTTTTAGCACTCCAACTGCCTGTGCTGGGCTGAATGTTCAAAGGGAAGGTTTCTTCTACAACTCATGCAACTGATGCTACATGGAGTGAGTTACACTGATCACACAATGGGCTCAAATATGAAACCCCAGTCACCC
Organism: Astur gentilis; assembly: GCF_929443795.1. Classification (NCBI taxonomy): domain Eukaryota; kingdom Metazoa; phylum Chordata; class Aves; order Accipitriformes; family Accipitridae; genus Astur; species Astur gentilis. The sequence continues at coordinate 35,017,728 of NC_064919.1, read as the reverse complement.
AGGGATTCTAGAAGTGATCATGGACTGGCCAGAAGGCAAAGATTTTGGAATATCCCCAGAGGAGGAAGTGATGGGTGCTGAAGAGGCCCCACTATATAATAAACTGCCAGGAAATGAGAGGCAATATGCCCCATTTACTGATGGATGCTGTCACATTGTAGGAAAGTATTGGAGGTGGAAGGCTGCCATATGGAGTCCCCTACAACAAGTTACAGAAACTGTGGAAAGAGGAGGTAAATCAAGTCAGTTTGCAGAAGTGAAAGTCATTCAGCTGGCTTTACACATTGCTGAATGGGAAAAATGGCTAGTGCTCTATCTCTATACTGTCTCATGGATGGTGGCAAATGCTCTGTGGGGGTGGTTGCAGCAATGGAAGCAGCGTAACTGGCAATGCAGAGGTAAACCCATCTGGGCTGCCGCATTGTGGCAAGATATTGCTGCCCAGCTAGAGAAACTGGTTGTGAAAGCATGTCATGTAGATGCTCATGTATCCAAGAGTCAGGCCACTGAAGAACATCTAAATTACAAACACATAGACAAGGCTGCTAAGAGTGGAGTGGCTCAGATAGATCTGGATTGGCAAAATAAAGGTGAATTACTTATGGCTTGGTGTGGCCATGACACCTCAGGCGGTCAGGGAAGAGATGCAACATATAGATGGGCTCATGATTGAGGGGTTGACCTGACCATGGACACTGTCATGCAGGTTATCCATGAATGTGAAACCTGCTGTAATCAAGCAAGCCAAGTGGTTAAATCCTCTGTGGTATGGAGGGCGATGGCTGAAATAGAAATATGGGGAGACCTGGCAGATTGAGTATATCACACTCCCACAAACCCGCCAAGGCAAGCATCATGTGCTTACAATGGTGGAAACAACCACTGGGTGGCTGGAAACATATCCTGTGCCCCAAGCCACCATCTAGAACACTATCCTGGGCCTTGAAAAGTAAGTCTTACGGCAACATGGTACCCCAGAAAGAACTGAGTCAGCCAGTGGGACTCATTTCTGAAACAACCTCACAGACACCTGGGCCAAAGAGCATGGCCTTGAGTGGGTATATCACATCCCCTACCATGCACCAGCCTTGGGGAAAATCGAGCGATACAATGGACTGTTAAGGACTACATTGAGAGCAATGGGGGCTGAAACATTCAAACATTAGGATACACATTTAGCCAAAGCCACCTGGTTAGTCAGCACTAGAGAATGTAAGCTGGCCCTGCCCAGTCAGAAATTTTATGTACTGTAGAAGGGCGTAGAGGTCCTGTAGCGCACATAAAATATATGCTAGGGAAGACAGTCTGGGTTACTCCTGTCTCAGGCAGAGGAAAACCCATTCGTGGGATTGCTTTTGCTAAAAGACCTGGATGCACTTGGTGGGTTATGGGGAAGGATGGGGAAGTCTGATGTGTATCTCAAGGGGATTTGATTTTAGGTGAGAATAGCCAATAGATTAAATCATATGAGCTTAATTGCTATATAACTCTGCCATCATTATTATAATATGCTATATCAATGGTATTACAGTAAGAATCACTTAGACTAATGAAGAATGAATTTTCATAAACCAAGTGAAGCACAGTAGTGATGGAACCAGGACTGACTTCAGCATGCAACAATCCAATGCTACTCACCATCCTCCTGCTTCGCCCAATGTCACCTGCCCACTGCACCACACCAAAGAGCAATCCTTTTCTGCTGACTGAGTGGACTTTGCACCATCCCTCCTGCCCAGACAGACTGTTATGACATACAGAGCCCAAAGTCATGGCTGAATGAACTCAACAGATATTTGATAGAGATGGCCATAGACTGTGGGAATAGTATCTGTATGTATATATTAAAAGACAGGAAAAGTAATAGTGATTAATTGGAAATGTATCGCAAAGTGTGGGATCTGGGCATGACATAAATGTATAGAATAAAAGGTGGATATTGTCCTGGTTTTGGCTGGGATAGAGTTAATTTTCTTCTTAGTAGCTGATACAGTGTGTTTTGGATTTAGTGTGAGAATAATGTTAATAACACACTGATGTTTTAGTTGTTGCTAAGTAGTGCTTAAATTAAGGATTTTTCAGTTTCCCATGCTCTGCCAGCAAGCAGGTGTACAAGAAGCTGGGAAGGACCACGGCCAGGACAACTGACCTAAACTAGCCAAAGGGATATTCCATACCATAGAATGTCATGCTCAGTATAAAAAGGGGGGGCTGTTGGCTGGGAGGGGCAGATCGCTGCTTGGGCACTGGTCAGTGGGTGGTGAGCAATTGCCTTGTGCATCACTTGTCTTTTCTTGGGTTTTATTTCTCTTTCTCTCTCTCTCTTTTTAAAAGTATTCCTTTTCATTACTATTATTATTGTTATTATTATTATATTTTATTATTGTTATTGTTATCATTATATTTTATTTTACTCTAGTTATTAAACCATTCTTATCTCAACCCATGAGTGTTCTTGTTTTCAATTCTCCTCCCCATCCACTGGGAGGGGGGAGGAATGAGCGAGAGCTGCACAACAACCATGCTCTCATATGGAGAGGCCCGTATGAATGGGACTTCCAGTGAATGCCACCAAGTCATCTAACATCTTATTCCCAGGGTACAGCTGAATAATGAAAGTGTTTAAAGAAAGTCTGATGGAGTCTGTTGACAAAATACACTGAGGTGGGCAGCAATCTTACTTGAGCATTGCTGAAAACTGATATTGGGAAGGTGGGTGGCCCAGGCATGGAGGCCTACATTGAGAAAGAGTGCCTGCTCTGCCACAGAGATCTAGTATTGCCTTTGCAAATCATTTAGCCATCCTAAACCAAACTGACACCATTAGTAGTTAAGTGTTCAGACATGGAGCCCAGGCTCTCTCTACAGAAGAGTGGTTGTCAGAGCACCTTAGCTTGTCTCTTGTCCATCATCATGCTGGAGGGATGTCTCTCTCACATGGGCAGTGCTGAGTCTGTGACCATTCTGCTTTGCTTATCTGACATGTGGCAGCAGCATCCCAGCTGCTCTGGAAAGCATGCAGCAGGACTAGATTTGATTGTAAAGATTTTGGATGGAACAGACAAACATTTGTGTCACACTTTCCCATCACGACAATTTAGGAGAAACGATGCATCGCCAGGGTCTCGCCCTGGGGAGAAACGGACCAACACAGATACTGTGGATCAAGCGATTTCTCCGTTTATTTGCTGTGTAACATTCGGTTATATACCATAACCATGCGCAAGCCATCTACTGATTGGTTAACATGTGCTGTTCACACACCTAAAGCAATAGTTTGATTGGATAAGGTCTTCTGATCAAGCGAATGGTTCCTCCTGTCTGTGTCTTGCCTGGTGTCCTGCTTTCAGTCACGTAGGCCCAACTTGTTCAGCTTTTTGTGCTTATTTCATCAGACTTTGCAGCAACAGTTAGTCTTGTTCTACTTTCCGTGCTCCCTCCATCAAACTTGTAGCAACAGTTAATCTTCGCTATGTCCTTGAGGCCTGTTGCTTGCAGAGGCCTCTGACTCTCAGATTGTGTCTCTTGTTCACTATGTGTCTATTTTTATAATTATCCCACAATTTGTGTGACATCTGGGCACTGTGAGAAATGCAGGTGCTGGTATTAGCATCATCTCAGGCAAGACAGGGTAGATTACTTTTCTTATCTATAATTTTTCACTGTGGGACAGTATTGCTATCATCTTAGCAACAGAAAGATAATCTCTTTTTCACACATTTTAATAACAGTATTGTCTCTTTTCCGTGCAGTATGAATACACATTTCCGGTCCATCTTTTGCCACTGCCATTCCAGCAGACACTACTTAAAGGCCAGCAACCTAGGTTACAAGCACAAAACCCGTTGCTGCAGCCTCACTGCAGCCTGCCAAGCAAGCCCCAGCCCAGCACAATGAAGTGCAGCCACTAGTCCTACAGGGGCAGCAGCTGTTTCACCAAGGAGAACTTTCAGGGGTCCAGCAACAGCTGCCAGCTGCCAGAATTCAACAGCCAGTAGATTTCATGCATGTAGGCCCACTGAAATTGGTCGTTTCTTTTGGCTTGACAAGTCTCTGGACAGGCTCTGTACTACGGGTAGCTTGCCAGACTTGTTCCTGCACTTTGATTCATGGAAGTAAGAGAGCATTTATTTCCATTGGGAATGGTAGTGGCCAGATCTTACCACAGCTGGAAATGGTAGGGTGATGTCAGTGCTTATCTCTGCATCTCTACCCTTTATGGTGCCAATTCTGTCTGGAGAAAGTGTAATGATCATCAGTCGAAATAAGGGAATATACTTTAGCTGGTGATGATCATCATGCAAGTCAGGACAGACTATATCCTCTGAGATCTTTAACTGGAGTAGCTTATGGTCATTTGACTCAGTAAACTGCCTCTGCAAGATGAATATGGATAGCCTCTCAGGCTGCCTTATTTAACAGAAACCCACTGACAACTTTGAGGGCTATGTAGGTTTGGTTCAGGCCCAGTGCAAGACCAGACCTATATTCTACAGACAAAGGCTGACCTGCAATACCCCTTCCCCTGTGAAGTCTGAGATTTTTGTGTGCAGAGGATGGTACTTTAGACACAATGTCATAGCTTAATGTTATCTGCCTTTGTGCTATAACCCTATTACCACATGGCTATATTTCAGGAAATAAAATAATGCAAGTGCTAAAGAAGACCTAGTGTGCTTGAAAGCTTGTGTATTTTTCCAGCTTTATTAGTTGCTCTAGTAACAGATATTACCTCCCTGTCCCCCAAACCATGCCTTGTTTTTTTCCTTACTTTCATTGGTATTGAAAATGTACAAAGAACAGCAGGAGGTAGTTGGAAGGCCAGGTAGTGAAAGTTCTGTCTTCATATAGATAAGTCCTTTAGCCAGGCCAAATACATTCCACAGATGCAGTATGTAATTTAAAATTTCTTCTCTTTTGCTGTCTGTTAGCTGATTCTCTCTATTCAGCAAGTCTTAGTCTTTTTCAAGTATGTACACTGACTGCTTTTTTATAAAGTAATGCAGCTATCAGCACCAAAATATTCAGGGCATTTGGATCCCAAGGTGAGTATAGATTTTAATGTGTAGCCTTCTTAGGTACAGTAACACAATTATGTTTATACCAAAGTTTTGTGGCAACTCTTGGTTGGATTAAGTTGTCATTTCCTCAGTCAGAACTGAGAATCAGCTCAGCTGAGCAGATGTCATTTTTTTCGGAAGCAGTAAGTCAGAGAAGTGTCCCTCTCTGTGTAAAAAATCTATTTGTAAAGGCAAGCCCTAAATTCTCTTCAAGTGCCTCAATGCTGTTTTCAGCTGCACCTACATGAACAGTGTAGGCAGACACATCTTTGCTATGTCTGCCCTTGCTGATGGAGAGACACAAACCAGCTGTCTCCCAGGAGCTGAATAGTCACATTCAGCATACATGCAGCTCTGAGCTAATGCATTTAAATGGCTCTGGCCTGCAGCCAAGAGGGCACACAAATGAAGCAGACAGGATGTGATGATCTATGCTTGTCTGTGCCCCCAAAAGCAGAGTCCTGGTCATTCTTTCCAGCATCCATGGCACTGAACACTTGCTAACACCAACAAATTATTCTTTTCTTTTTGCTCTTGTTGCACCCAGCTGCATATCAATTAGTCCAGCAAGGGGAAGCACAACAGCCGCAACAACACCCATTTATTTAATTCCCATGTCTTGCTCTCCAATTCTTTCTGCTTTTACTCAGCTGCATCAGCTTAATTCACTGATTAGTCTTTCTTGTTTTATCTGTCTTTACCCTCAGCTGTTTCATCTGTCCTATGCATCAAGCCAAGGGATAAGTTTACTTCAATTTTTCTCACTGTCAGACAACTATTCTTTCAGTGACATTGCTCCAGGTAAAATTCAGCCTGAATTGAAAGGCTGATGTTTTCAAAGCCATGGCACAGACCTTTATGTACACCCGTTGTTCAATAGTGGCCACTAGGCTTCTGTGTCTAGCAAAATTTGTTTTAAAATTTGTTTCAAAATTTCTTCTAGACTGCATTTTTCATTCAGTTTCCCCCTAAAACCATAATTTTGTTCAGTGGTGTAACACTTGTTTTGCCTGACTCATGTTCTACTGTCTTTTTAACAGGGTGTCCCTGCAAGACTTGACATAGGGAGGTCTGAAGAAATGCAGGTGAGTCATATCTGGGTCTATGCCATTAGAAGGGACATCTGGCTCTAAGAGATCATAAGGCAAGACAGCCTGGACTTTTTGAATGTAAATATCAGTGAAACTGTTCTGTGTATTCACAGTCTTCTTTCAATCACAACCAAGGGCTTCACAACTTTGCAACACATAGGTTACTGTAAGCTTAATGTACATTAAGTTAGGTCACAAATGTTGTTCTCATTGTAAGACTTCCTTACACTGTGGAAGCAGGAGGCAGAGAAAAAATGTAAATAAGAATTAAAGTCCTACAATCTGGTCATGGAAGAAGCAGGTTGATAACCCCAAACCTTCGTATCTTTCCAAGTGGATACTTATTGTCTTGGAAAAGGACCAGAAAGAATTAATAATCATGACTTTAAAAGCCACACTCAGATGGTGATTTTCTCCCTCAAGCCTGACGTCCACAGTTGAGGGCCATTTCCCATTTCAAGAACCAGGTGTTCACTGGTAACAGGAGATGGCAGGCACTGGTGGTACATCTGGCATAACCACAGGATGATGACTCTCTGGCTGGTTTGTGTAGCACCTGTTTCTGAAGGGTTGTCACTCCAATACCAGCTTCCGTATCACAAATGGCTGTGGAGGACAGCTAGCCTTCTGCCTAGGCTTGCCAATAGCAGCTGACTGCAAACATTGGTGGAAAGCTGAGGTAATAACAAAGTCCTCTGAACCTGCTTCTTCTTCAGGGAGGCAGAGTGGGTGCACCAGTCTCTGGTGCCATGTTTCCCATTTTTAATGGCACATACAGTGGATTAGGATGGAGGCCCCAAAACCCAGCCCTCCAGGGAGATGTCAAAACTGATGATTACTCATCAGCTGCAGGACAAAAGCCGCTGTTGCATGGAGGTGTCAATCAGATGCAGGGACATTCTTAATCTCCTGGGGCTTTCCCATTGGACTGGGGGAGCGATGTCCATCTTTCAGATGGGATGCTGGTGGGCCACAGTCAGCATGTGGCATGTGCTGAAAGCAATTTGCCAAGTGACTCTATGCATCCAGCAGGCTGGAGGAGAGGGATTCTTGAGGAAACATACACCACTGCCAGGACAGGAGGAACTCAGTTTCCCCGTGGCAGCCTTGCACCCTTCGTTTTTATAGCCCAGTCCTTCTGGAGGTCCAGAAAGAAGTATGTTTCCTACCTTGTACTCTAATGCCCTGCATACACCCCAAGCAGGAGATGAAGCCCAGCAGTTACTGATCATGTGGGGTGTAAAGCTCTTCCAAGCACTGTGAAGTGGCCTGATTCTGTACCATACATGCGTTTTCTCTGCATGATGCAGTGGCAAAGGAGATCTAATAACCTATTTTTCTCAGGCTTGCAATAAAACATTAGTTACACTAACCAACATATACAGCTGTGGAAACTCTAGCACAAAGGTTTTACTTTCTGTATTATTTGTGAGAGGGGAAAAAAGATGATTAACAGTGAATTTTGTTAATGCAGTGAATTACTGTGAATTTCCTCTTCATGCTGCTGTGTGTGTACATGTAGGTGGTATGTAATCAACTTTTCCTGTTAAATGTCTCCTTGAGCAAGAAGAAATGCACCTTAAGCAACAAATGCTTTTGTGACATCTTTTTGTACTGTGAGACTCTGTTGCTCCATGGGTGATGTAGGGTATTATCTGAGAATGAGGTAGTGCTTAAGTAATAAAGGTTTATTCCACCGTGCATTTTTCTGCTGCTTTTTGAAAAAAAACAAACCCCAAACACCCAACCAACCAAACAAAAAAAAACCCCAACCCCAAAACAAACAAACGAACAAAAAATCCCCAAACCAAAACCACTTCAACTCCTGAATGTGAGAACAGTAGATGGAAGATATGAGATGCTGGTCCAGACATCCAAGAAACACTGCCTTTACTTTTGAAAATACACAGCCAGATCTTCAACATAGTCTTCAGTCAAATAGGTCTATACTAGAATCTTGACCTCCAATTTTTCAGAGGTCTGTCCAGCCTGAGAGGGGAGCTGTGCAGGCACAGCATCTGGCTCAGCTTGCTGTGTGTACATGCTGCATGTCAGCGTGGCAGGGCAAGGTTTCTGCCACAGCTGTGTTCAAGCCCAGAGAGAGGCAGCAACTTGAGTGGTATTGCCAGTGTGAACTTCAATCCATTACATCCATCACATCTCTTCAGAGCAGTTTGCATCAAAACTGAAATGAGGTGGAGAGTCAAAGCATTTCTGACACAGAAATGCCAGATTAGGAAGGGGAACTAGCAACATGTATTTACATCTGGAGAGAATAGCTTCAAGTCCCAGGGACAGACATTTCTCCTATGAATGATAGCTGCTGTCTCTGTCACATTACTGGAGGTAACTAGCAGAGATGTTATGGGTCCTAGAGACTTCTGTGGGACAATAAACAGTCTATCTTGAGGTTTTGTTCCTCATGGCTCTGCAGGCTCTCTTGTGTCATATGTGTCAAGGTAATTCAGCCCACAGTCACCTGGGGCATATAGGTGCACATGACTCAGTTATGGGATAAGGGTGACATGCAGTGCTCAAGTGCTAATATGAAATGCTGTATATCTTGTGTTGCTTGTGTTGCACAATGGCTTACTGTGAATTTCTGCCCAGCAGAGGTAGGAGATGCACATGGGTGAGACTGGGAAAGGCTGAGGACTGAGACTTCCAGAGATACTGAGGAGGAGGAGGTTGAAGGTCGAAGGGGGAAGACAAGTGTAACCACAGATGCAAAGGGAAGGTCCAAGGTGAGGAATTTGCTAGTAAGTAAAGCAAAGGGGGAGAAAGAGAGTAGGGATGGGGAGAGGGCACCAGGAAATAATGTAGGCCCAGTTTTTCCACCCTAATCAAACCTTTCTCACCTGCGGGCAAGGTTGGAGAAGCTCACCTCAGCCTGGCTGAAAGTGGCAGAACAAGGCTCAGCTGCATCTGCCCCTGGATAGTGTGAGAAAATGTAATGGTAGATATGTTGAATGTAAACCACACTAGCAGCTCTGTATCTGTAACTGGGAGCTACTGGGTTGTTTCATAGGTCTAGATCATAGAAAGTAGTGGTCTTAGCAAGCTCCATGATTACACAAGGACTTTGCACTTCTGCGGCTTTTCGTAACCTATTTGAACTTCATTCAAACATTTCTAAACCAAGTGCATTGGATCAATTGAAAAATATGTAACAGTTGTGTAATACAAGCTTCTCTCTTGGGTATTTCTTCTCATCTAACATTTTTCAGAGCACTTGGGCAGTCTTGCAGTAGTCTGTCTGGTTATTGTACTTATTCATGATAGGGGAGTTCTTTTATCCTCACATTATGAGTGTACAAATCAAAATTCAAAGGGACTTGCTCAAGTGCTTTCAAGTAAGTGATATGAAACAAGGAAGGTAAAAAGAAACAAGGGTGTGAACTCCAGGCTTTAGCCTACAGCTGATGTCCTAACTACCTTTTCTCATGTTCTGGAAAGGAGGAATATGTTTCCAATATGTAATTATCTTTCACTACCCATTTCCAGAGAGAGGAAGAGTTACTAGGGGAAATTGTAGAGGGAATATGGAGATTTATCAAGCTTCTCTTTCCCAAGAGCTCAATCCTGCAAGGTTATCAGTGTACACTGCTTTTGGAAGTTAAGATTTATTGAAAGCACTTGCTTGGTTAGAGCTCTTCCATGATTAAGAATGTCCAACAAATTTGGGGAAGGAGATGAGGAGTCTGGGATTTGTTTTGGATCATTTATTGCACTGAAGTCTTCCCAGAGAGGAGCTAAGTGAAAGCAAGGCCCAGCAAAGCAGTTCCTTATGGAGAGAGCAGAAAGGATCAAATTTGACAGAGGAGAACAGCCAACAGTAAGAGGCTTTTCAGAAGGAATGAAGTAGCAGAGGAGGTACACAGAGCTTAAAAAGCATTCAAGAGGGGGTGTAGAAATGAATGCATAATGCAGTTAGTACTCCTGCCAAAGTGTGGTATAAAACAAGACAGCTTATTACAGCAGCTCTAAAGACACACACAATACCACTCTGCACAAGTCAGTGCACTTATTTGCTCCTTTCTATCAGATATACTCTCTGTGATCTACTTCATTGTTGATCCTTGACTGTATTAAGCATTTCCTTACGTTTTCCTTGCCACTTGTTGTCTTGGATTTGCATGGCAGAAGAGCTCTCAAAGTATCTGCTGGAGCATACCACTGTCTCTGGTAATGCTGCAGCTTGCTGTAATCTCAGCTGCTGGATTTGCACAGCAATCTGCTGGATCTGTATATTTGTCTTGTTATAACACACCTCCCCCCCCCCCCCCCCCCCCCAGACTGTTTCACATTCATGGAACAGATTTTCTCTCTTCTCCTCTCCCAGATATGGGACCTTGCTCCCCATCAGCTCCACTGTACCTTTAGGCTGGGCAGTAGGTCAAGCACAGGCTTTCCCAGAGCCTGTGATGACTTGAGCTTTATGAGCCCATGCTTCAGGGAACCACAATAGCTGTGAGCAATTGGACCTACTCTGCTTGTAAAGATCTCCCAGCACAGTAACTCAACCACTCTTATTGTTAGAGCACTAGCACTCAGCTGTAGGCAAAGTTAAAACACCACCACAGCCACATGTATTTCTCTATCCTGGTTTTCTCAGTGCTCCTGACCTTTCTCTGTCTAGGACTTCTCTTTCAGTATGTCAACTACCCCAGATCATGAACAAAAAAATGGAGGCACTCACTCATCCTTTATCCTCTTCTTGTCCAACTTACAGGGAACTGGCTGGAAAACCCCATCCTTTCACAGATGCCAGATACCTTTATCAGGTGATTCCCTGACAGGTTTCAGCAAATTCTGCCTGGGTAGCAGGTGTCTGGATACCAGAAGTGCTTCTCCTGAAAGAATCTATTCATTGCCTTGCTCATGCATGACAGCTATGTAAGTTTGTGAATCAAGTTCAGCTTTGTGATACACATACTTACAGATTACCTGTTTCTTCCACCCAGAAAATGCCTTTGGGAAGAAGTTAAACCCTTGAGGTAGGGTGAGATGCAGTTTGAGATTAAATAGGTAAACTGATTAAACAGGTAAACTAACCGTTTCATGAAAGCAGCCAGAATTTTTTTGCCTGAACCCCAAAGATTCTCCATAGAGAAGAAAATAATGACCTGGGAGGTGTCTTTTGCCAGTGGTACATGGATTTTTTTTAAGGGTGACTGTTGTGGATACCTAAGGACTTTAGATATTGACTGTCCATTGATTTAGTGGGCTTCAAGTATTGAAACACATTAGAAGCCAAAGGCCTTGCAAGACTCTGGCAGTCAGTTAGGCCATAACAGTTACATGGAAATAGTTTCCCAAATAAATCCTGGGTATCAGCAAGTTCCAGGGGAACTACTTTTTTTGGAAGTGAATGAAGATAAGTCGATGTAAGTTTTTGTGAGAATCTCTGTGCAAATAATTAGTTCAGTGTGATTAATATGTGCATACATTGCTTTTAGACCTTCAAATTGATTTTTATGAGAAGACAAATCTGAAATTTCATTCATCTGCAATGATGAACATGAATGAATCATGAGAACAGATAGTGAGGGCACTGCTGGCAGGAGATGGGCTGCTGCACCAACTTGGCTGTTTTGCCTTTTCTAGGTAAAAGAGCACTAGAAGACAGCACCAACATTTCAAAGAGACTGTCACAGTGCTAACACAGAGAAACAGCGTGTTTGGAGCACATCTCAGATCTGCTCCTGGGTTTCAGATGGTTGTGATCAAAGTGTTGTCAAAAATAAGGTTAGAAAGCACTCACAAGGTCATCTCATCTATCTTCTGCTCTATCTTCTGCACTTCAGTTGTACCTATACCACTTCCCACAGATACTGTCTAGCCTATTCTTAATGACTTCCTCCAATGGAGTCATCATGAAGTCCTCCTTTTAATGTCTAATTTAACATTGCTGCAAGTTAAAATAATTGCTTGTTCCCTTTGTCTCAGGTGACCATCGCAGTCACTTTGTTCATGCAGGAAAGTTTATCTAGATGAAGTTTATTTCTGTGCATCGCCTGTAAGAAAAGCAGCCCTGCTCCTTTCACTCTTGGCTTTTACACCGTGTGTCCTTGACTTCTGAAGAGCCACATTGTCCGCCTCAAAGAGATGTTGCCCAAGGAAACGTGCAGTACCTGAGACAAGGCACAGTGACTCATCTAGTCCTTGCTGGTGCTGGCCTGCTTTGTAGAAAGCACTCATGCTACTATTATGTCTGTGTGGCATAACATGGAGCTAACATGCTCATGAAGAAATGCCCCAGCCAGCTCAGCAGTCCTGGTCCAAGCCACAGCCTAGGCTTTCAAGAGTCATCCCATCCTTCCAATTGTGCAAGATCAGCAGCGCACACCTAGCTCACTGGCCCTGGGACCATACTATAACTTTGATTCACCAATTAGAGATATAGCTCTTTTTCAAAGTTTCTCTTAGTACTGCACCTGGCACCTGGAAGGGCAATAGGGAAACCCAGAAACAATGTTATTTCTTTTGTAAAACCACCACAAAACAAAACAAAACGCAGAGCTGGCATCATGAAGACTGGTGTCAGTGCACAGGAAGGAGTCCTACTGCTGTCTCCCCTGCGTGAATATGCAAAGTTAATCCAACTGCTTCCAGTGGGCCAGAAAAGAGATTTCTTCCAGAACAAAATCCCAGAGACTTCTGCTTTTTTTTTAGTGCCTTCCAGCAAGGATCATCTGTTGGGACCATCTGGACATCATGAGTTCAATTTCCTCTGTTAAAGGTAAACTTGGCTGTCAGAAGTGACAGGTCCCTTTTCTATTTGTAGCTGACATTGCTTGCATATTCCTGTTGACCATAATCTGTGATAGAATCTTGGTTTGGCTTCACCTCTCCTCCTCCATTCTCCCCTCTTTCAGGGAGATTTTAAACAGCATCATTTGCAAAAGTATTTTGGAAAGGTGAACACAAGAAAAGCCTTCAGTTTCCACCACCCATTTGTATTATGGAGAATCCCCATCCCCAAAGAGATGGAATAAAGAAATTATAATGTAGCTTTTCTTTAATAATTGGAACCCTCCTTTCAAGGGGACTTCCTCTCTGTGGCACTCTATTGCTTGACTTCATGGCATCTGAGCAGCTCACAAGTCTCATTGCCCTACAGTATTCCTAAGAGATTGGGAAGGGCATGGAGGAATGTCTGGAGGCTGTTCTCAGTGAAAGGTTTGGATGCATCCTTTGTTATCTATGTTGCAGAGGGTTGCCAGGGTTTTAGTGATGCTTGAAGCAGTCACTGGAGAAAAGCTTGGGCCATATTCAAAACACCCAAAATCAGTGTCCCATTTACACATCATGTTGACTTTTCTCCTATGATAACGCAGGAAGCTGGGATTTGGCAACCATCAAGAGCAGAAGATCTGGATCATTCTGTGTTGGTTTGGATACAAGCAGTATCGATGGCATTGGTGACTGTTTTAAGCTCCACCATCTAATTGGGCTCAGTGGGACCCTGTAGACTCCTGCTACTCTCAGGGGATGGGATATGTGACTGGGTGAGCTGTACTAGCCGAAACATAACTGCAGCTATTTCAGAGTGTCAATTTTAGATTAAGTAAGTACAAAAAGCCAGTGCAGTTGGCCCTTATACTGATGCAATATATTCATGTTCATGCAGTGGTAAGCACTTCTACATACAGCCTAAATGATCTAACTTACGGTTTTCCACACAGGATTCTGTAGTATACCAGGGAATTAAAGAGGACCAGTACACCCAATGCTTGTCTCCAAAGATTTAACATGTGTCTGCTGTAGGAAGTGAAGGCACCTGGAAGATGTTCAGCACCCAGGACTGAGTCCTTGCCTGCCTGCACAGCTCTGAGACAGAACCAATTACTGCTTGAAGCTAACTGCATGGGAACTGTGACCTGAGTCATGCACACCTAATACATTGACTGTAGGAGTGGGAATCCCAGTGTTTACTCCATCAGAAAAGCCTTTGCAAAATACCATTGAACAGGTTTTAACATAGACGACAAAACTTTGGTATAAGGTGTTTTTCTGTCTTTTAGAAATTGTTGAGATTGTCAAAGTTTGCCTCCCCAGACCACAGGCGATTCTTGTGCACTGAGGATAGAGGTTTGCAGATCCATGCAGACAAATTGCCCTGAGTCATCAGCTCAAACAGCTAAGCCGAGGGGGAGGGTAGGCAGATTTTGTTACCTGTAAAAAAAGAATGTGGAAGCAGCAAAAAAAGACAATAAATGCCAAAGTCAGACTTGCAACACTGGAAACAAAGCCTCACAGTTCAAAGGGAAGAGTGATGACAAAACAAGATGGTTATACACATTCTGCTGATCTCTCCACATCTACTCTTTCATCTTTCATTAGCCTTCAGCAGCATTCTGACCTAATGCCTGTTAGACAGGCATTTAACTTCCAGCTAAGAAACACGATGGAGGGAGCACACCACAGGAAAGCAGTTTTGTTTCTATGCCTTTTTTTCAGCCTTACTTTCAAGCCCTGGCTTTGGTGTTCTGTAATTATGTGTTGTCATAAGAACTGCAGTCTGCCTGAGTCACTCCAGTATGCTCCTGGCTGTTCTTTTAGATAGATAACAGTGTGCTGCATCTTATGTTGCTTTGGAAGACTGGGGAGGTAAACTGTTCTGGGATGCTGTATAATTAAAGAGTAGGCTATTGCATACAATGCAACACTGCTATCTAAAATGCTAGCCTTTCTGTTATGTGTGCTAGATAGATACAGGTTTACTATTGGGAAAGGTGAAGAAGGGCTCTCTTCTTTCCCCCTACAGCATCTGTATTCTGTCTTTCTATGCTGGGAGCAGAAGTGCTGAGGAGACGCCTCTTGCCCTAGCATAGTCCCATACCACTTTTTGGCCCTGTTACACACCCCACATGTGATTGTGTGGGATATGTAAGATCTGTTAGGTATGACATATGAGGAAGCCATGCAACTGCATTGTTATCCCATTCATCACATTGGGGCTGTGTCTGCCCCTGGGTGTTTGACAAGCTGCAAGGGAGGTGTGCATCTGTGAGGGCCTTGGGTGAAGGAAACCGTCCTTCTTCAATTCCAGGCAGACAGGCTGAGGCGTTCATTCCTGTCAAGACTGAGGAAGCTGCAGACATGTGTGTAGATGTAGCATGGCCAGGTTTAGAGTTTAAAAATAAAATCATTCAGCAGCCATTAAAGTATAAACTTTTGTAAGAAGCTTTCTGAAATATGAGTTGGAAAACCTTGAATGTTTTCCAGTGCCTGAGGATTGGGGATGCTGGGGAGAAGATCTGCCTGCAACTCACATCAGCCATCTCAGTCTGGCTCTAAATAGCTAGCTTGGACATTGCTAACTCTGTAGTTGCAGCAGCAGCCTGGAGCTGGTACATGCAGGCTGCACCTAGCTTGGTTATTCCTAAAACTTGTCATTGCCTGCAGGATAGGGCACTTCTGCTGTAGATGCTCAGGCACCTTGGCAGACATCCTAGGTAGTTTCAGTTAGCTGGGACCTGACAGCACACAGACCTACAGGCACCCAAGGTCTGTGATGGCTACCACAGCACACTGGCCTTGTGGGGACTTTACCCTAAAGCAAGACAGTGAGGCAGAATAACACTTTATCCCCCTGGAACAGCACAGGGGGAATGGAGTTGTGCCTTCAGGCTTAAGCCTCACCCGTGACATAAAGTTGTTGGTGCCACAGGGGGTCTGTCTTTTCCATAAAGAGATGACAGGGTTGGGAGCAGGCTTGACCCAACGAGGTCCTGTAAGCCTCTACTTTCTTCCATGTTGCTGGTTCCAGCCCAGACATGGTTCAAGTGCAAAGTGTCCAGTGCAGGCTAATGTAAAAACTTTGTGGACAACTTTATAATAATTCCAGCCTATTCAAAAGGGGGAAAACCAAAGACTTTCTTTTTAGGGCAGACCTGGCAGTGCACAATGTGATGGGTGGAAAAGTGTCTCCCAGAGAATGGGCTCAGACCCACACTTCACTGACACAGTGTAGACATACTAGGACATCACCAGCATGTGGTACAATGGTCATTTGGACATCTGGAACAAGGCGGAAATCCTGCTGTTTGACTAGGTCTCCTGGCCAGTTTAGGAAAGAGCTGAGCAGGCTGCAGAAGAGAAATATTTATTTAATAAAAGAATGATTGCAGTCTTTTAATTTGGCTTCTGACACAATATGGGTCAGACAGCACAATGCAGCAATTTCTGCATTAGCAGGAGCTTCCCTCACTGATTTGAGAGGGCTTCAGAGAAGACTCAGTTCTCTGGGCAAATGTCAACTATTGCAGGCAGCTTTTGCTGGAAGGATTGTTTTACATTTCCTACAATTTCTCTAGATAAGTTTTGTGAATGAGAACAAACCCAGTGTTTGTTCATCTAGAAGCAGGAGATGGGACTGGCTGGATCAAAGAGATACTCCATTAGCAAGTTTTTATGAGCCAGGTCTTTGCAGAGAACTCAGAGCAGGCTAGGGTAGCCAGTGGGTGATAATGCATCCATTTTGCCCTCTTCACAGGTGTGCCAGTGAGGACTGATGAGGCACCACCTGTCCCATGCTTCCTTGGGATGTCCTGGGCAGTGCCAATGAGTGTCAGCATCTCTACTTAGCATGCTCATGTCTTTCTTAAACATGGATACTATTGGGAAGTTTTGATTGCTATTTGCTATTTAGTGTTGATTTGCTGTTTACTATTGCCTTACCAATAGTAAGACAAAGTTAAAAACCTCCCAAATCTATTATAAAATCTTTATCTCCTAACCCATCATAAAATGTTCATCACAATGGCCCTATTTCCTGAAATATTTTCCTTTTCTAAGAAAACTCTTATCCCAGAGAGTTCATTGGTAAAACCAAATGCTGGCCCTTCTTTCATTTTTTATATTTAGTTTCCATCTTCCTTAAGTTTTCCTTCATTTGGAAAGAAGCCGATGAAAAGCTGGTGAATGTGATTTTATTCCATGGAAACAAAGCAACAAGAACCATTCTTTCTGACAAGAAGGTATTACAAAAATATATATTTCACGGTGGAACAAAAACAGACATTGATCTGGATTTTCTGATGGTACAGCCGTTGCAATTATTGCTTTATCGAATGTGAATTGTCCTTTTTATTAGAGTCACTTTTTTCTTATGCCAGCTCCAAAAAGCTGGATTTGGAAGAAAAAGTGAGGAGGTAAAGAAATTTTCTTCTTTATTTTTCATAATTTTTAGACAGTTTTTGGGCTGTATTTATGATACTCTTTCCGCAGACATCACCAACCTTTGAATCAGATGCACAGAGACAAAAGCAGTCAGACACAAACAAATACTGCACATATATTGTCATATCTTTTGATATAAATGCTGTCTTAGTGGGATATAGTGGACAATAACCACTGCCAAAGGATATCCTATGTCTTACATGTCAAATTAGAAAGCAAAGCAAAACAAGGAAAGTACTTTTTCATATTCTGCACACCTTTCTGAGTTTTAATTGGATTTGCCATGGTCAAATAGGACCATATTTATTTCCTTCAGCATAGATTCATTTGACTTGGGTTGTCATAGGCAGTCATAAAAATGGACATCGAAGTTTGCACACCTTTAAGAGGAATAGGGTAGTTCTCACTGAAATCAGCTGTGTTTTCAGGCTGCCAGCAGACAGAGGCAGACATCTTGACACTACCGACAGTGTCATACATACGTGTAAACTGGAGAAAGGAATTGCATTCATAGCACAACATTTAATACACTACAGTGTAACAGCACAATTTGTGGAATATAAACTAGACTTGGCTGATATTTAGTATACAGAAACCTCAGTTACCCATGGAACAATGGGGGGCAATTTCTCCACAGATGATGCAGTTTGGTCAACACTCTTTTCTGAACTCACCATTATTAAGAATTTTGTCTTTTCCTTGTTTCTGTTCTTCCTTTTTCACAGTGACCAAGCCTCGACACTTATGCTGCCTGTGCAGTCTACCTCTTGCTTAAACTCACTGCAAACTTTTCTTCTTGTAACTGGCATCATTTCTGCCTGAGTATTTGCACTAGTAGCAGAGCAACATCAGCTACTAAATCAGCATGGGATGTGAGGCAATAGCTGATTCTGCACTTTCTAGCTAGAAATGGTGCTTGTCAAGACAGACCACAATTATTTGCCCATGCTTAAGGACACCATGGGTCCTTTGGGCCTTTGGCAGAGGAGCTCTGTGGGTTATTCTTCCTCTGTGTGAGAGCAAACTGCTCGCAACTAGGTAGCCTTAGGTTCCAGAGACACATCTTGCTGTATATCTAAGGTTACTAGATTGGAGTAACAGACTTGTTGAAAAAAAAGGCTTGAGATGAACACCTGGAAAAAGTTAACATAAGGCGCATGTTTTTTCTGACCTGCAGTGCAAATCCCAAAGTAGGTTACTTTTAAGAAATTCTCTGTGATGTTTGTCTTTAAGGATATAATCTGGATCATTATTTGTAAAAGGATATGCCTCTTGTTACCTGACCTACTAGCTTGGTGGCAGTATGACGCATGAGCGGGGCTGGCCAAGAATTTCAAATTACAAAAGTAGCATATTTTTCTTAGAATTGCTTCCTGACAAGTTTGCTGTTGCTCACCAAGAACTTCTATTGGAAATATGTCTTAGTCTTGAGGTAGAATTCCTGGCCCAAGGGCAAAGTAAGTATCTGAGATGTTGAAACACTAAATTTCAGAGGGTGGGTTTCAGATCTCTGCTTATTCTAATGTAATCCAATTTCCTTTGTACTGAACAGGGCTGGGATGTGGAAATTTCTTTATTGTTCCCAGACTGGGTGGAGTGAGTTTCTATTGTTCTCAAGTGTGAGGTGAGGAACTTTGGCTGCTGTCTGGTCAAAACACAGCTGGGTCCATTCAGTGTGCTGAGTTGGTGTGCCTATGGGAAACAACCTGGTAGCCTACCAAGATTTCCTCTGGGGCCTCAAAAGTAGCCTGGCTGCACTAGTAGAGGTTCTGGCTTTACAGGCTGTAGCTTTGACATTGCTTCCTGCTCCCAGCTCAGGAGCTGGCTTATTTGGCACACAAGGCACTGTGGACATGCATCCTGACTATTTTGTTTCCTAGCACTAGGCTTCCTGGCACCAGCAGACCTGCAACTCCCTGCAGTACTTGGCCTGTGTGCTCACAGCAGCGTTCTGATTTGTCCACTGCTATGATAACAGATGCCAGGTCCATGGGCTCATCTAAGCCCTTTCCCAAGGGTCACGGCTATGTAGAACCTCTGCCCAGTAAAGTCACAGTGTCGTGGTTCAACCCCAGCCAGCAACTAAGCGCCACACAGCCGCTTACTCACTCCCCACCACCCCCAGTGGGATGGGGAGAGAAAATCGGGAAAAGAAATAAAACTCATGGGTTGAGATAAGAACAATTTAATGGAATATAAAAAGAAGAAAATAATAATGATAATGATAACACTAATAAAGTGACAGCAGTAATGATAAAAGGATTGGAATATACAAATGATGCACAGTGCAATTGCTTACCACTCGCTGATCGACGCACAGTTAATGCCCGAGCAGCGATCCCTCCCCCCCCTCCCCCCCAGTTTATATACTAGATGTGACATCGCATGGTATGGAATACCCCATTGGCCACTTTGGGACAGCTGCCCTGGCTGTGTCCTGTGTCAACTTCTTGTGCCCCTCCAGCTGGCTGGGCATGAGAAGCTGAAAAATCCTTGACTTTAGACTAAACATTACTTAGCAACAACTAAAAACATCAGTGTTATCAACATTCTTCTCATACTGAACTCAAAACATAGCACTGTACCAGCTACTAGGAAGACAATTAACTCTGTCCCAGCTGAAACCAGGACACACAGTCATCTGTAGCTAAAACATGCCTGAAACATGAATGCAAAAGGAGCAGTGGGAAAAGGTGTTACAACTCTGTGGTGACTGATTGCAAATGCCTCGTTGTCCTTTCCTTTCCCCCAGCAGAACCTGTATTTTGGTTACGCCTTTCAAAGGTCCCTATATTATTCTGAGGAAGTGTTTGAAAATGAATATGCCCCACTCAAGCCTGAGAAAGAGACTCCAGGAGCAGAAACCACAGCAGCAGATGCCACTATAAATGCCTCCAACCCTACCACTACCTTAAGCACAGACAGTGTCCCCATTGCTGAGAGGCACCTAGAAGGGACCACCACACAGCCTGAGGTTGATCCTCAGAGCATGACCAAGCTGCCTGGTAAGAACACAGTGGTTCCATCTCATACAGCAAATGTCTCCACCCAAGGAGGTCCTGTCAAGGTTGCAGCACCACCTAGTCATGCTGTTCTCTGGAGCAGTAGTCCCAGTCTTGAAGCTGCCTGCAAATTTCCTGTAGGCAGAGAAACCTTCAGGCATTTTGTGCTTAGCTACAGAGAGTACTCCTGTGGCTACAGAAGCCAGTCCCATCAAGAAGGCACAGGGGAAAGGACCTCTCAATAACCTGTTAAGGCACCCACAATGGTCAGCATATCATAAAACTGGAGGGTATAGAAAAAGTTCCCTCCTTCCATCCAGATGAGGAAGAAGCCTCCAGAATGGAAGCAACAACCCCCTGTCCCCAGGGAGCAGCTACAGCCTGCCTGGTCAGGAAGGGAGATTTCAGCAGTCAGAGGAGAAACCCCCAGGCCAGAAGGACAAACTATTTTCCTGATGGCCATTGGGAAAGCATGCTGTCCTACAGAGACAATAACTCTGTCCACAAACAAAGCAGCTTCCCTCCGCAAAACAGTTCACCAGGCCCTCATTTGAAACCCAGAGAACAAAAGGAAATTGTACACCTCCCACGGGAAAATGTTGGTGGATCTCCCAGTTCCAGGATGCAGACAGCCCTTGCCAAGCTGCAAAGGGCCATTGCTGAATACCAGGAGCCATCCATCTGAGACAGAAACTCATCTGTATGACTGTGAGAGCCCAGACACTAGCTCTTTATACTCTGAAAGGCAACACCTTTCTTATCCAGGGTGCACAGCTTGGGGCAACCAGCAGAACAGCACATGTTTCATAGTGGGGTAGACACCATGATAGGAGACCCTACTGCATTCATTGATCCCATCACTTAGCCACCATCCAGAGGCAGATCCCCTATGTTCAGAGGGAAAATGCACTTTATCTAAGAGGCAATTCATAGGACAGTGTTCCTCTTCTGAGCCCAAGAGGTCAGTGCAGAAGACCCTCCTATCTTCCTGACTTGAGTCAGAGGCACGGAAACCTCTTTTGTGAAAATGACCCAGTCAGTTCAGTTGCGCCTGACTCCTTCTCTGGGCAAACAGTGTGGATGTCCAGGCAGTTCTCATAAGATCCTGAGCTTAGCCCAGCCAGACAGTATGAAAATCCCAAATGTGTCCCTAATAATCTACCTAGGCAGGAGATATATTTCTAATGCACAACAGACAACCCATCAAATAAAAGGGAGAACATTCTCTATGATAAGGTTATTCCATGAGCCTAGAGGATCATTTTCCATCCTATGGCATGCTCATTCCTAAGCCTTTGGGAAATAGTCCATATTATTCTAATGGGCAGAGCATCACCCCACTGGGAGAATCTTGGGATCAGGAAACAGATTCTCTGAAAACTTCAATCTCTCCTCAGCAAAGCAAACGGCAATAGTCTGTGGGATCATCCCAGCAGTAGGGCAGCAGTTTTTCCACTGTGGCAAAAAATATCCCCCAGCCCAGAGGATGCCCAATGGGGTTCAGAGGAAACCCAGGGTACCAGGAACATCTGAAGTCCCCATGCAGAGCTGTCCCATTTTCAGGTCTCAGTTCATCCAACCACTCTTCCCCCAGGCTTGTGTGCTGTGCAGTGAATGACAATGATGGAGGATTGCCTGATTTCCCAAGTTCAAACCCTCCACATGGAAACAAAAACATCCCGAAGGCAATCACTCTAAGCATACCAAACATGTTGTCTACCCAATTGGTCTTCAGTCTAGCTAGAGGTGCTTGAACAAAATTGCAGGCCAGGATAAGGCTTTGGTATCATTGGTGAAGAAGCAACTAATCATGAACAGGAGCATGCCATGCTCAAAAAAGAGGTCTGGTGAGCAGAGGAAGCCTGAACCATGGCCAGATCCAACTAGAAATGCCCATTGTGGGAGCAATACAAGAAGTGACAGCCACACCACCCACCGTTCTGGACAAATCCTATGACCTAACCACTTCAATATGAAAACTGCTCCTAAGAAGCAGGCTGAGGGCTCACTCACCCTTGCCAAAGAAGGGCCTGAGCCAGAGACAATCAGAAGTGGCAATCAGATTAATGAAATTGATCTGGTAGGAGAACAGGCAGCCCAACACTTCAGAGAACGTCGTGCTTCAGCAGGTGACTGAGGCAGCGCTTGTTCAATGCTTGAGCACCATCTGGTGACAAGAAGCAAGAACAGGTTTCTCCAGACCTGGTATGGTCTGCTAAGAAAACATGTTTGCTCTGTGACTGAGATACTGCTCAGGTGTCCGAGCACTGGTACATCCAACAGAGAACATCCATCCTCTTTTGGCTCTCTAGCAAGTGATGTGACAAACAATCCAGAGGAAAGCAGCCCAGACTGCGTACTGCTGCAAAACTAATGCGTGACTATATATAGCAGGCAAAGGGAAGATAGCCCAAGGAGATAAGTTAACGTACATGTAAGTTATTCTGCAATTCTTAATATCATTAGGAACGGACAAACAAAGACAGTGGGCACAAGAAAGAGCATCTGCCCAGATGGTACGTAGGTCCCACAGCTCTACTAGTCTGATAGTTTTTGACATGAGTAAATCGTCCTTTGTATAACATTTCCCTCCACTTCTAAATGCAGCAGGGCTGCTAGTCTGGTGAAGCATTGATACGAGCTTTGTGTAAAGGACATGCTTACCTGGAATCACAAGGTATGAGGCAGTGGTCTACTCTTTCATGCTAGGATGTGCTCAGGCCTTTCTTGTTTTAGTTTCACCAAAAGAAAAAAATATGTAAAAGGGAAGCATATCATTCAGGTGGATGACAAACAGATTTGTTAAGCTATTCAAAGGGCTTGTTCTCATTCCTCTGCCTTCCACTTAGCTTGGGAACCTCACGCCTTGTAAGAGGCCATTTGAGCACAGCATTTCTGTACTCATGAGCTGGTCAGATGGGAGTCCATGGGAGGTCAGCATCTGGCTGCCTGAGGGTGATTTGCACAGGTCACTGTTAGAGAAGTGCGGTGGGAAGAAGACCGGTAGCTAGAAGTTGTGTCTCTTCCCTTAACTGAGGTCTAGACCATTTGTCCCAGCCTCAGGGATGAGGCAAAGCTCACCTCTGCTCACAGCTGTCCCACTGTCCCTGATGTCCCACAAATAAAGCTTCCTGCTGAACACCAGTCCCTTCTGTTGCTAACACCTCTTTCAGACAGGATACTACATGGCCACTATCAGTGGCTAAAAGTTTGAGGCACACCTCCCTGACCTCATGCTCTCAGAGAAAGAGGTCATCACTGCAAAGAGAGGGCACGTATGATCTGCTGGCTTGTTTCTGTGACCAAACCTCGAAGCTGGATTCATACATGGATGGGAAGTTGGCTGTCGAAGTACTGGGGTGCAAACATAATTACTTAGAGAGCAGCATGGCATACAATAACCCATATCTCCAAACCCTGAGCAAAACAATAGCAGGCAGCATTGGAGAAAAGCACCCGTATTCTTTTTATAGAGATATTTTTTGTTGTTAGATGTCAGGTTGACTCTGTGAGCTTGGCATTGCAAGGCACCTCTTGCCTAACCTTTGACCCCAGTTTAGGTTTCTTGGCTGAAAGAGCAAAACAAAACCTCTGAACATCTGCTGCATTAGGAATTGAAGCTCTTCCTTGGAAATGAGTGCTTCTTGTATTCAGTTTCACAGCTTGGCATACTAGCATCACTTGTGTATTCTGCATAGCTGCAAACAATGCTGTTCATCATGCATGGATATACTAGTTATTTTTCTGGTTTGTACCATAACTACCAACACCAACAATCCAAAACACGAACGGCTTAAATTTCTCTGGTATTTCCCCCTGATGCCACTTCTGTTAATATTCTTCTAGTGCAAAACCTCTTTATTCAGGTGTGTTTCTTAAATCTGTTGCAGTCGGAAAGTATTTCTGCAAAACAGTGATATCTTTCCCATTAACTAGTGTATACCTTTGCTTTCATTAAGTGATGCACTGATACAGTTCTTCTCCTGGACAGGAGGGCCAGGACCACATTAGACAGTCCTGCTGAAGCACAGACAAACAGAGGCCGATGGATCCCATCCTATATTTGAAGGAGTTTCCTCATTACAGCCAAAAGTTTCTTTTGTTGCCACATGTCCCTGTGGATTTGGACGTAGAAGGTGGCATGATGCAGGATGGAGAGTAGTCGCCCCACAGAGCATCAGTGATGTGTAGGTCAGCGAGTGCTTGACTTCTGATTTCCTGTCTCACTTTGCATGTTACAAGCTTCAGCATAAGCACAGCAGGAGGAGCATGCTCCAAGTCTGCCCGAACTGATAAGAAGAGCTGTCACTGTTGAATGCTACACCATCACATGCCACACACAATTTAACACAACACTGGAGGCTTTAGGACGCTGATCAGCAGTTTGTTCCAGAGATGGACAACCAAACTCTGCCTTGCCCTGCAAGTCCTACTGGAAATTTCTCATGTTTATGCCCCATTTGGATCCTGCTTAGTCCTTCTGCTGAATCTTAGTGAAGGACTTGGTGTGACCCTCAGTCTCCCTGTAGAGAGATGGGAACAGAAGCATTGAGTGGTTAATTGAGTAGAAAGGAGGAAGACCCTCAAAATTAGGAGTATTCTGTATCAGTATGAGGAAGCAATGCTTTATACCGTGATGAGCTGCAGCTCTGTAAGCTGTTTCTCTGCAGAAAGGAACAGATTGGGCTGTGAGTCACTCTGAAAGTAGCATGATCCTTTTATATTCTCAGAGCAACAGGTCTTCCACATATGAGTTATGACGTTACTGAAAGTATGTGATAGAGAAAGTGCTTCATTTCCCTTCTGCAATTCACCCACTCCCCTGGAAACCAGATAGCACAATAAAATAACAGAGCAGATAAAAAAAACTTGGTTTCTATTCAGAGGTGAAAGGGCACTCATATTCCAAAGCTCTCTGGCAAAGTACAGGAAAGGAAACAAACCCAAATTCCTTTTTTACATCCCTGTTGGCAATTGCCTGCTCTTATGGCTCCCTTTCCCCCAGCCATATCGCTCAATGATGTGGAATGATGGCTGAATATACAGAGCAGGGATCCCCACAGTCTCTTTACTGGACGCTGAAACTGTGCTGATAAATATCATATCATTCTGTTCTACATCAAAAAGCATTAATCTTGGGGAGGTTTTTAGCATCCACCAGACAAAACTCTGAAGTTCTTATGCCCATTCCTTTCCTCACAGATTTGATACATGGTTATTTTTTGATGCTGTGAGTTAACTGATCAAATTAGTGTGAGCAGCTAAAAAGCGACTTACCCTCCACAAAGGCAGATCAAAAGTCTGAGCTGGATTCAAGGGCCATTCCCCAAATAGCAAGAGTCAACTATACTTGGAAGTGGATGAAACAGAGGTACAACCCAAACCTGCGAAATCTATAGGATGCATAGACTTGCAAGGATCTTTCTGTGGGAGAGTGAAATATCAGCTGAGAAGGCAAGAGTTGGGAACAGCCACCTTGTAGTTTTCAGACCTGTTTTCATCTGAATTGTTTTTTGTTCTGGGTAAAATGACAGTTAGCTCTAAGGAAGCTGGTTAGTGAGGGAAGGAGAAGCACAGATACTGCCAGTCCTCTGGAAGTGCTCCAGCCCAGGGCCTGATCTGAGAGTTGGAGAACAGCATCGCTTCATTGCCAGAGGGAGGAGACACCTTGGGCTGGAGCAGAGCAAGAAGAGCACTTAGCCAGTTGGGTAACTAGGCATATGTTTTCCTTTGCCCCCATTCAATTTCCCAGCTCTCCCTTGTCCTCAGACCCAGGCTCAGCCAGGTATTCCACACAGGAAGGTCTAAAATGCTCATCTGTTATGATGGAAGCGCTGACTGTCTTTCCAGCTCTGGAAGTCCTTGTGTTTCAGAGCACAGCAGGGAAAGCTATTCATGCACTTTGAAGGTAAAATCTTTTGAAAGAAGCCAAAGAACCTAAATATAGCCTAAAAAAAAAAAAAAGAAAAAAACCAAAAAAAACCAATTAACGTAAGTCTGCTTTTATATCCACTTTTTCTGGTCTCAGTACTACAAAGAAGCTCATCAGAAACTCATCATCTCCTTCTCTCTGAAATTGAAAAAAACAAACGTTGCAGTGGGTAGAGTTCAGAGATCTATGAGTCTCCCTTACTTTGGGCAGAAGGCAATGCCTGTCAATGGATGGAAATTCACACCTACCCTAAAGAACGCATGCACTTTTTTCTAAGCTGCCTTATTGGGAGAATGCCATTAAATTTTACAAACAGCAAATAGACATTTACAAGTCATCTGAAGTTTTGAAAGCTGCAGCCAACTCCTGCCCACCCACACCAATCCAAACACATATTTTGTGCAATTTTTCACCATTTTTGCCTTTCCAAAGACCAAGAGGAAGCAAGCTGTGCTTTATGGTTAGATGTCTGGATGTCAGAAATTCAGGCTAAACACTTTGTGGCAAATATCTATATGTCAAAAGAGGAAGGGAAGATTTCCAACATTCACTTTTCCAAATCCACAGCATGGCCAAGACCTGTATGAAAAGGGAAATGCAACATTTATAGCACCATATTCTTCCAGAGACAGGAGCAAGCCTTGTTGTCAATCATGAGTGATCACCCATTTATCTCCCATGTGGTTTTGACCAACTCAGCAGAACACATCCACTATTCCTTTATCACAAATACAGACTCAAACCAGGACTTGCTGCAAGGTGCATGGTGGAGACCACAGTATTTTTAGCAACATTGTTCCGTGTAATATGTACCCTTGTGACAGAAGAGCAGTTTTCCTTCAGTCTCCCCTCCTGGCCCATCTGCTGTTTGAAGGTTAAGATAGGCCTTTTGTGATCAACCAATCTGCCTTCCCAGGGAAGGCAGGCTATATGACTTCCCTACTCTTTCTTCGTGAGCTGGTGTATTTTAGCGTGCCTGAAGTTGAAGAATGGCAAAGTGGTTAAGCATTCGTCATAACTGTTAGTGAACACTTCAGTGATTAATTATTGTCATAAATGAAAATGTGCACATCATTTAAAGTTTGAATTTGCCCTGCTCCACTTCCAATTTTAGAACATCCTTTTACCTCTACCTACTATATGCAAGAGCCACATGCTGTCAGATTTTTTTTCTAGAGGTAGTTGTGTTCTTTCAGGTCATTGGGAACATACTTAACAGCATTGGGAGTGGTTCTTGTCCCAGTGGAGGCCAAGTTCCTCTTTACAGTTGCATTTTGAGAGCTGTCAACTAGATCTTCATCCACTTAGTGGCTAATACACCAGGTTAATTCTAGCTTTGATGGAGAACATCAACCAGTGCCATGTCACACCAGACATCTACAGCATAGATGTCCATTAACCTGCAGATCCCCTGCTCCCTTTAAAAAATCTTTTATGTGCTAAACCAACATTAAAATAAATGAAAATAAAATAAACCTCTTTAAGGTCTGGCCTGAAGTTACAGCCAGAATAGGTTGTTTTAAGATGTTATGTCTTCAGTATTCTGGTGGATGGAATCGTAAGGAAAATGAAAGTGCACCATTTCTTGACACAGAGCATACTCTCCCCATAATGTGATGGGGGAGAGCTTGGCAAGGGGAAGGGGGATGCTATTTAGAGCAATACTAAATAATGTTGGCAGCAGAATCCTTGGCTAGGATATGTTCACTCTCATGGTAAGCATGACACAGGCATTTGAGAAAAAGAGCTGCCAGAGCAAAGCCAGAAAGAGCTGATAGCAGAGCAATCTAAAACCAATCCTTGCTTTTACCTGGCTCTTCCAGTCTCTCTTCTTTGCTGACAGCTGTGTTGCTCTGTGAGAAAGCTGCTTAGCATTCAGTCCTAAGCTGCCCTAGACCAATCAGCTCTGTAGGAAAACACAGTACAAAAGAGAGAACAACTGCTCATTGAACCATGGTGGTTTGTTGTAAGGATAACAAACGTACTATAGCACATGCATGACTTCATGCAGAAATCCACTGCCAAAGACAGAGAGTTTGGAACAGTTCCTTACCTCTTGGAATTACAAATACTCCAGGATTTGGTCTTTTGAGACTAGACAGAAGTAGAAATACTCACTTTAAAAAAGGGCACCTGAGATACAAGCCTTACATTTGCCTAAGCCAAGTAGGGTTTAGTACACAAGCCCCTCAAAAGGCCACAAAGAGGTAGACAGATGAAAAAAGTGAGCAGAGTACAGAGTAACGGGCTGAGTACTGCCTGGTCAGGTCAGGCAGAGTACCTCAAGGATCACTGAAGTACTGGCACGCAGGAGGGAATCTGCAAGACCTTCCATGTCTCAGCCTAAAACTAATTTAACTTTACCCCCACAGGTTTGGGATAACTTCTGAACATTAGCTCTCACCAAAGATAAAGCAGGAGGTAGGAGGGAAGTCTGCAGCAGTCTTTAGTCTGGACGGAGAATGCCACAGAGGAATGCCTGCATTTCACATACAGACTGCTATTTGGATGACCTTGTGATACTACAAAGATGGGGTTTTTGACCAGAGAAGGATGGGTAAGGAGTCTCTTGGGAACAGTCATTAAATAACAAATGAGGGGGGAAAGCCTGTTGGTTTTCATTAGCAATGTTAATAACAATATGCATTTCTTCCTTCCTGAAAATGCCTTTGATGGTGTACACAACTGTTATCAAGTGACTAGTGACTGACTTAGAGTACAATAGTTTTTGTGCCTGCCGCATGTGCAGGGAGGAATTCCTGCACTCTGGTACTTCAGCCTTTACATTGCAACATTATCACTCTTCATCTGTTTCTGTGTCTCTTTCTCTGGAGCTAAAAAACAAAACTGATGTTGACGCTTCTAATAAAAAAATATTTTAGAGCCTTTTTGCCTCCTTCTTGGCTACTTTCATTTATTTTTAGGTCTAGAAGACTTTTCAAATCTACTCATATCAGAAAACATAGCTTTGGTGCCTCATTAAGTCTGATGTCAAATGGTATTACTGGGATATGCGATTAGCTCAGGACAGTCTGAAGCCATACAACAAAATGCTTTTCCTCAATGGTTGGACACTGGTGTAATCTAAACCAGGCTGCAGGTAAACAGGTCTATTCTTTCAAGCTGTACTTTATCAGCTCATTTGACGGTCAGCTCTATAATGGCTGAGGTTGGCAGCTTAAGTTACTGATTGCCAGCAGTGTCTGATTTACTCATTTGGTTAAGCAAGTACTATGGGACAAGGTTGGAAGCAAAGTTTTTGTCCTTCCTCTTTGATAGTTGCGTGATATAATAGCTTTTCCAGTTGCAAATCAATCATCTCATAATCTTAGGAAATGCAAAATTTTGACGCTACCTGCTAAAGAAACCATAGCAAAGCAAAATTAAATGCAATTTTGGCCACGGTTCACTCTTTTGACCCAACAGGTCATGTTAAATAACTTGAAATGCCATAACTGAAACCACAGCTGAAGTATACTCTTTAAAAAGAAGCATTATTAATGCAGCCTTCTAGACAAGAAGATTCAGCAAGCCATATACAGGTATGTAATATCTGTATATGCTACAACATAGTGTACTTGCAGCTTTAATACAGTCTTTTCAGAGCTGCATGCTGCAAGATGTTATCAGCTCTCTTCTGTCTCTGTCTTGGCTGTTTGAAGTGCTAAGGTGGATGTCCTGGTGGGGGATGCTGAATGAAGCCTGCCAGGTAACTGTTCTGAGCAGCCCATCCTAAGGTACAGGGGGCAGGGAAGTTGCTGGCATTGCTCCATTGCATTGTAGGGCTGACGAGACGGCTTGCCATGCTGTGGCTCTCCCATGAACATGCAGTCTCAAGGTGAACACTTCACTAATCTTGCAACTGTAAGGCAAACGTAATTCTGCAATGATTTCTTTTGTCTGATTACTTTGAGAAATTGTATTTTACTAAATTCTTAATTTGCAACTGGATAAACTATTTTTCCTACCTTCCTCACAGTTTTATTCTGGGAACAGCTATAATGGCTGGTAAAGCTCTGTGGTGGCTGCATTTCTGTAGCTCACCAGAAGGAAATAACCCTGAGCACTGAAGGTGAATATTTGGGTAAGACTGGCCAGAAATCTGAACTCATGCTTGATTATCCAGATTCAAGCAAACTGCTCCTGTTTGGGCAGCATCTTTTGTAGCCCAGAAAAGCCATGATTGAAAAATAGGCTCTTGCTATTCTCACCCATTACGTCAGATCCCAAACACTGTTTTTGCAGGTGCTAATGACTGCTATGTAAATGATGTGGAGGGCTTTAGCAGCAGTCCCCACTGATCCCATGAAGGTCTTACGCTGGCATTAGGCAATGGCAGCTCTGTATATCACTGTCACGGGCAGACTGCCTTTTCGATGCTTGGATAAGGAGCTGAGAAGCCAGTACAAATGGATGGACTTTGTGCAGTTTTCATCTTTTCTGACATCCAGCGGCCGCTGGATGGCACTTGGGTTACTGTGCTGCTCACACACATTCACATACACATTCTAAGAAGCCTCACACTTCAATTTTAGGACTACCAAAAAATTTTCTGGGCAATGAATTTGGGTTCTTTGTTTGCACAGGTGTGAGGTTGGTTGCCTCAGCTCTTGTAGTTCAAACAGTGGTTCTTCACCCACCCCATTGCACCCCCTGCTTTGGGAGTGCTTACAGCTAACAGTAAATGCTCGCTAGAAATCTCTGCACAGGTGTGTATGGACCCTCAAACTTGCTGAGAGTGCATGCCATCCCATCACACCAGCAGGTAAAGAAGATGCTAAATAGTCTTGGTTCTTGTATTAACCCAGAAAACACTCCACTAGTGACTGGCTACAGAGTAATTTCAAAGGATCTGCAAAAGCACTGGTAGAATACAGTTGCCTTCAAGAGCCTGGCAGCATACAGGGCACTGTTCACTGATTATCCAGTCATCTTAAAGCCCTTGACTTCTGAAGGTTTCCGACGCAGAAAGCATACAAAAGACGAAACTATAGCACAGCACTTCCAGAAACTGAAACACCCAACATCTCAAGGTATTTGCAGATCTTTTGGAACAGGCTGCCCAGAGAGAATGTTGGAGTCACCATCCCTGGAGGTGTTCAAAAAATGCGTAGACAAGGCACTTCAGGACATGGTTTAGTGGGCATGGTGGTGTTGGGTTGGACTGGATGATCTTAAAAGTCTTTTCCAACCTAAATGAGTCTATGATTCTATGATCTCTGACCTCAAGGCACCTCATCTGCCTCTGAAGATGAGCTCTGGTGAGGCACTCAGATTTGTTTGTAGCGCAATTGCTGCCAATCCCTTTTTATCATGTTGGCTGAAGGCTTGAGCTCCAAATAGAAGATTATCAGGTTATATGTGTGCTTGATCCACTTGATGCAGACCACATAGTAGTACACTTGGAACAGGGAATGGCAGGGAATCTTAATAGCTGAAGCAGAAATAAATATTTACAGGTTGTCTCTCAAAATACGTAGTGCTGAGTCATGAGGATTTTGGGTGCATTTGTCCTCCCGGCCCCTCTTTAACTGCTAGCTTCCTTGAACAAGTTAAAACCCCTTTGCTTAAGTTCTAGCTTGTGTTTGATTTTGTAATCCAAGCAGCTTTCCAGGGAGATTGTTCTTCAAGCTGCTAATGCCAGACAGTTTGATCTGCTTCTGAGGGGCAAGTCAGAGCTGGCAGGTGGTCCAACAACTGTGTACTCCTAGTGAGAGGAAAGCTCCAGGCACAAAAAGGGAGTGGGGCCTGAGACTTGGACCCAGAAGGAAGCACAAGGGAGAGAGGTGAGTGAATCCCCTCTCTCATGCTTGCCATACTGGCAGGGTGGTCATCTGCGTGGATCTGCACAGCACCTGGCCATAATGCTGGCATGCCTCTGACAACAGCTAGCCAAGACAGTGGCCTGCAGGTGATGGTGCCTTGCTGCTTAGCTCTGCAGCTACACTGAGTGAAAGACAAAGCTGGGATATTCAGAGTCAGAAATAGCCAGGAACTGAAACATTACTGTGATTCAGTTAACTAGATGCCATGTGCTTGATATTTTTTAATTCTCTTCAGAATTCTGGATTAATATGATTACACTTCTCCACTCCATTTCCTCAGACTCAGCAGATTAAAGGCAGAAGGACAGAGTCACTTTGCAAAAGCCTTGTCAGAAATACACGGGCTTTTAGAAAGGAGTTCCAGCCTGTATATGCAAACAATATAGTCTAAACAATTAAGGCATCATTTTTTGGTGTCTGTTTAGATGCTTGTTCCTACACAGTACATACACATCTAGGCACTAAGCCACCTGAAAGTTTTCAGCTTCTCCTTCGCTGCCAGTTAGCTGTGTCCAAAATCAGAGATTAAGGAACTCAGTAAATATTAAGCTGTGCACTCTTAGTTCATTGACATCACAGAGGATATATGCTGTTTGTTCTTAGTAAAAACTGTGCATTGCTTTATTACAGGCAGGGGATTTGAGAGGAGAGGCTAATCTATTGATCTTTTTGAAAGGAAAGACTTGGTATTTGCATGTAAAACCAAACAAAATATTGGAGGTTTAATAGCTGGATGTGGCAAAAACCTCATGAAGCATTGATATAGTTTTAGAACTGTATTGGGTTTGTGTGGTGGGGTTTTTGTAGTGGGAGAGGGGCTGCAGGGGTGGCTCCTGTGAGAAGCTACTAGAAGCTTCCCCAGCTCCAAGTCGAGCCCACCTTTGGCCAAGGCCAAGCCCATCAGCGATGCTGGTAGCACCTCAGGGAGAACAGATTTAAGAAGGGGAGCCTGCAGCAGAGAGGGGAGTGGGAGGTGAGAGAAACCCCTCTGCAGACAGCAAGGTCGGTGAAGAAGGAGGGGGAGGAGGTGCTCTGGAGGAGGGGATGCCCCTGCAGCCAGCCCATGGTGAGACAGCAGGCTGTCTCCCCCCAGCCCATGGAGGGGATTGGGGTAGCAGATGCCCACCTGCCGCCTGGGGAGGACCCCAGGCCAGAGCAGGTGGATGCCCCCAAAGATGGCTGTGACTCCCTGGGAAAGCCCACGCTGGAGTAGTCTGTGCTTGAAGGACTGCAGCCTGCAGAAAGGACTCATGCCAGAGAAGTTTGTGAAGGACTGTGTCTCATGGGAGGCACCCCTCAGCGGAGCAGAGGACGAGTGAGGAGTCCTCCCCCTGAGGACGAAGGAGTGGCAGAGACAGTGTGTGATGAACTGACCCCAACCCCCATTCCCTGTCCCCCTGTGCCGCTGCTGAGGGGAGGAGGTAGAGAAAACCAGGAGCGGAGCTGAGCCAGGAAGAAAGGAGGGGTGGGGGGAAGGTGTTTTAAGATTTGGTTTTACTTCTTGCTATGCTGTTTTCATTTGATTGGTAACAAATTAAATTGTTTTTGTGTTTTTTCGCCAAGTTGAGTCTTTTGCCTATGAGCATAAGCGGTGAGTGATCCCTCCCTGTCCTTGTGTCAACCGACGAGCTTTTTGCTATATTTTCTCCTGCCCATCCTGCCGGGGGGGGGGAGGAGTGAGCGAGCTGCCCTTTGGTGATTTGTTGCTGGCTGCACTTAAACCATGACAAGAACAATAGATGGTAGTGGGATATTAATCTGTTTAAAGTGATTGTTCTTCTGAGAATACCATAACCTCATTTTAAATAGATGTAAACTCTGCAGCTGTTCTTGATTTTGCAAGGACTTCAGCATTCTGCAATCAATCTGAATTCAAGCTTGCTGGGTACCCGATGCCTTTGAGAGCATTGTGCTCAGCGTGACTTTCAAAGTACCTGAACAATGTCTGTACAATAGCTACTGAAGCTATGTTTGATGTGGTATATAGCTAAGCAGCAAACTTGCCACAGAGATTTGGGTGCCCAGAGCAATCTTAATATCATGCTGTTTGAGCCAGTAAGTCTTCCCACTTGACTTGCTCTCAGTTATTTGATCATGTCCTCTCACTAACAACAGACATTTCCAAGCCAAGCAGCTCTGTATTGTGCTCGTATTTACATACTCTTGACTCCTAAGGAACTGCAGTGGCTCTCTGACAAGTTAATGAAAACAAAGATTGTACTCGCAAGGATCCTTTGGGCAGGAGAGGGTACAGGGCAATTTTACTGAGCTTTTGACTCAGATGTGGCTGTTTGGCTTTTTTGACAAAGCCAGCTATATACAAACAGGGAGGCATTTGATGAAACAAGTGTTACTTAGCTACAGTGTGGTCCTCTTTAATGCTTCATTTGAAAGATCTGTTGTATCGTCAGAAATCTACTGTGCATGGAAAAGAATCCTTTCAGTTTCTATTCCTAAAAATTTGAAAAATGTTAAATTGACTGTTTCTGGCTTGTGTGGATGTGTTTTAAGGCTCTCATGTCTGCAGAAGTTTTAAAGCAAGTCTAGAACAAAACTACACATGGTCTAAATTGCTCTAAGGAATAAACATTCTGCTTCCAATCAGCAGCAACTGCACAAGGTATGAGTGAAGGTGTTTGTGTTTCTGTGGGTGGTGGTAGTGCATTGACACTGTTGTGACCTGCAGTAGATACTGATTAAGTTCTGTCTGCACAGCGTTGTGTAAACTGAAGCACCTATTGTCTGCATGGGAAAAGCTGGTGCTTCATTCTGAGCAGCTCATATTCTCGTATCTTCTTGGTTCCTCCCTGCTTGTTCAGCTATTCTGTATCTAGGGTATGCACACTGAGTCTCTCTATGCTCTGACCTTGCAAACTGGTACTTTTAAAAATAGACTTTTGGAGGTGTAGGTGGAAGAATGCTTAAAGCACTCTTGTAAGCAAAATTCAGGATGGAGCCAAACTTTCCCAAATTCTTCTGCACTGGGGCAGCACCTGAAACAATAAGCCAAGTCATCTGAACCGGCCGAACTGGGAAGGGACAGATGAGATCTCCATGCTGCCCTCTAGGCAGCAGGCATCTATGCACAGCAGCTGGGATGCCAGAACAGAAAGAATGCAATGCAAAGTTCCAATAAAAGGGCCTGGAGCGTATATGTCAGCAGTGCCATACTGTTACACTCAAGTGAATGGTATGACCTGGTCGCTGTGCACTGTCACCTTGCACAAGCAGACATGGTACTCTGCAGCAAAGAGAGCCCAAGCTCCTGAGGCATGCAGCATGTTGGAGAATGTGCAAAAATGTCACAGAACTTAAGTAGCATGAATGCTACTCAAATTTAATCTCAATCCTAAAATAAAAAAAAGATAACGAAGCTTTTCTCCTATCACTAAAAAGCACCACGAAGGCACTAAAAGCTTAGATCCAACCTGGAAGTGTTGATAGAGAATATGTGTGGGCAGCATGTATGTCACTTGAGTGGAGTTGTACAATAAAAGCTGTAATCAGAAACTTTTTCCTAATGAAGCCTGCTGTGAAAATGTCAAAGCACTAGTGCAAGGTGGGATATTTCTCAGGTGAAAGTAATTGGAAGCTTGTTCAAATTCCTTAGTAGTGGACATCCCTGGGTTTCAACCCATTGAAATGAACTGGGTCACACCTACATAACTCTGCAAATTCATGTGCATCTTCAGATTTTTGCAGTGTCCTCAAGCCCAAATCTAGAAACAGCAGCAGAGATACCAGCCTGGAGCTGGCTAACACATGCTTTCTGGGGGAGAAAAGGGAATGCAGAACTAGTGCCTGGCATATGCAGAGGAGACATTCAGTATATTCGGAGGAAACAGGGAGTAACAGATCAAAGAAGAAAGGGCAAGAACTGAATGCATGTTAGCAAATCATACCAAGATCCCAAGGAGATCCTAATGTGACCAAGTAGAAACCACCACCTTAACATCCCACCCTTTAACACTGAGGATTTTTCTCTGTACTCTTCAATTCTTTCTTTTCTTGTACTGTCTAAGAATTAGACCTAGACTGCTACTGAGGCCCTACTGGTTTCCTTGCTGTCTGTGAAGTGTACATTTTTTCCCCTGCCAGGTCAGAACAAGCCCCCCAGCACATCCTTTTTGGTTGCAGGCATTGGTTTTCAAAACTAAAGACAAGAAGAAACTGAAGATTTCTTCCCAGGAAAGCCCACCCACACTCTTGGAAAGACTCTGCAGAGATGAGAAGACAGAGCGGCCGGATGGCTTGGCAATTTCTATAGGTTGACACTCATTAGAAAACCCTTGCTTTGTCCCTGACCAGCAATGCTCTCTCTGCGCACTGCAGAAGATATCCACACCAGATAGACCCCCCTGAAGCACTTGTAACACCCCTGGATCACACTGGGGTGGGGGTGTTTCCAAAGAACAACAGCTCTGCTTAAACTGGAGCACCCCTGAGGAAATGGCTGGTGCAAGGCATTGCCACCTTTCACCAGGGCAACCAAAGCAGAGGGGCTTGTGCCTCAGCTTGTCCATTGACCTGAGCCTCGTCCAGTCTCCTGTCCCCGTTCCTCTGCCCTGCGGTGTAACAGGATCCACAGCGGGTGCACCCCATCTCGAGTCCCATAGCCCAGGAACATGGCACTTCCATTGCTAGTACCAGACCGCAGGCTCTGTACTGAGTTTGCAAGGCTTCTGGGTGGAGGAGGTAGTTGGGCCCAGCAGACGTGAGGAAACGATGGGCATAGAACCAGAGGAAGGGGGAGAAAGAACCATGGGTGGGAATAGCAATGCCACTGAGATGATTGATAGTAATAGTGAAACTCTTTCTGCAGTTTTCATGGCTTTATTTTCTTTTATAGCATAATAACTGGTACTGTTCAATATCTTAATTAAGGACATTGGCAGTGGGATTAAGGGCACCCTAAGCAAGTTTGCAGATGACACCAAGCTGACTGGTGGAGTCAATATGCTTGAGGGAAGGGATACCATCCAGAGGGACCTTGACAGGTTTGAGAAGTGGGCCAAAGTGAACGTCATGAAGTTCAAAAAGGCCAAGTGCAAGGTTTTGCTCCTGACTGGGGGCAATCCCCAATATCAGTACAGATTTGGGGTCTGTATATAAACTAAGAGAGGGTAGATTTAGATGAGCTATAAGGAAGAAATTCTTTACTATGAGGGTGTTGAGATACAGGAACAGGTTGCCCAGAGTAGTTGTGGATGCCCCATCCCTGGAAGTGTTCAAGGTCAGGTTGGGCAGAGCTTTGAGCCTTCTAATGAAAGAAGTCCCCGCCCACAGCAGGCGGGTTGGACTGGTTCATCTTTAAAAGGCCCTTCCAACCCAAACCATTCTATGGTTCTGTGATTCTATGATGTTGTGATTCTATGAATGCTGCACAAGAATCCACCCAAGGCTCTTGGAGTGACCTTGGATATAAGAGAAGAGAATGGAAGGGATTTCATTGGGAGCAGTGTCTTCCTGTCATCCAAGCACTAGGGTCCTGGAGCAAGTCTTCCCATGATGATGGGTCTCATCAAAAACTTCACAACTGGAATATGGCTGACAGGAATTACTTTTGGCAGGCTCTATAAGTCACTGCCAGACATTGCAGGCCAGACCGAAAGTAGGTGGAGCCTGGCAGGTAGCACAGTTGACATAAAGATCTTGTTGGCCTTAACACGAAGCTAAGGTACCATACAGTAGAAGAAAGCACAATAGAAGAAAGCACAGCTGACATAAACATTTTGTTGGCCTTAGCAGCAAGCTAAGGTACTACAGGACGACAACATACTTAAGAAGTATTTGGTATTGAAGATCCCTTGGAGTACTGCCAGAGTGAGATAGGATTTGGCATGAGTGAATATTTGGCTTGCTGGGCTGCCAAGTGTGAAGGAAATCATTGAATCATTTAGGTTGAAAAAGACCTTCAGGATCATCAAATCCAACCATCAACCATGGCCACTAAACCATATCCTGAAGTGATTGTGTATTGGCTTTGTGTGGCAAGGTTTTGGTAGCAGGGGGAGAGGTTACAGGTGTGGCTTCTGTAAGAAGCTGCTGGAAGCTTCCCCTGTGTCTGACAGAACCAATACCAGCTGGCTTTAAGACAGATCTGCCGCCAGCCAAGGCCGAGCCAATCAGCAATAGTGGTAACGCCTCTGTGATAACATATTTTTAAGAAGGAAAAAAAGTTAGGACAGATGGAAACTGCAGCCGGAGAGATGAGTGAGAACATGTAAGAGAAACAACCCTGCAGACATTAAGGTTAGTGCAGAAGGAAGGGGAGGAGGTGCTCCAGGCGCCAGAGCAGAGATTTCCCTGCAATCCGTGGTGAAGACCATGGTGAGGCAGGCTGTCCCCCTGCAGCCAATGGAGGTCCATGGTGGAGCAGATATCCACCTGCAGCCCGTGGAGGACCCCACACCAGAGCAGGTGGGTGCCCAAAGGGGGCTGTGACCCCGTGGGAAGCTCACGCTGGAGCAGGCTCTTGGCAAGACCTGTGGATCTGTGGAGAGAGGAGCCCATGGAGCAGGTTTTCTGGCAGGACTTGTGACCCTGCGGGGAACCCACGTTGGAACAGTGTGCTCCTGAAGGACTGAATGCCATGGAAGGGACCCATGCTGGAGCAGTTCATGAAGAACTGCAGCCCGTGGGAAGGACCCACGCTGGAGAAGTTTGTGGAGGACTGTCTCCCGTGGGAGGGGCCCCACGCTAGAGCAGGGGAGGAGTGTGATGAGTCTAGCCCCTGAGGAAGATGAAGCGGCAGAAAATAATGTGTGATGAACTGACCGTAAACCCCATTCCCCGTCCCCCTATGCCGCTTGGGGGCGTTGGTGAAGAATCCAGGAGTGAAGTTGTGCCCGGGAAGAAGGGAGGGGTAGAGGGAAGGTGTTCTGAGATTCGGTTTTATTTCTCATTACCTTACTCTTGTTGATTTGTAATAAATTGAGTTAAATTTCCCCAAGCCGAGTCTGGTTTGCCTGTGACAGTAATTGGTGAGTGATCTCTCCTGTCCTTATCTCGACCCACAAGCTCTTTGTTATATTTTCTCTCCCCTGTCAAGCTGAGGAGTGGGAGTGATAGAATGGCTTTGGTGGGCACCTGGCATCCAGCCAGGGTCAACCCACCACATCTTGTCTACACTCTTTTTGAATACCTCCAGGGATGGTGACACAACCACTTCCCTGGGCAGCCTGCTCCAATACCTGACAACTCTTTTGTCACGTTTTCCTCGTCGCGACAATCTAGGAGAAATGACGCATCGCCAGGGACTCGCCCTGGGGAGAAAATGGACCAATACTGTGGATCCAGCGATTTCTCTGTTTATTTGCTGCGTAACATTCGGTTATATACCATAACCATGTGCAAGCCATCTACTGATTGGTTAACGTGCTGTTCACGTGCCTAAAGCAATAGTTTGATTGGATAAGGTCTTCTGATTACGTGAATGATTCCTCCTGTCTGTGTCTTTCCTGGCATCCTGCTTTCCATCACGGAGACCTGACTTCGTTTTACTTTTTGTGCTTGCTTCATCAAATTTGTAGCAACAGTTGTCCTTCACAGCATTCGCTTGCAGAGGCCTCTGGCTCACAGATTGAATAGTCCCATTGTGTCTGGCTTGTTCACTGTGTGTCTATTTTTCTAATTATCCCACAATTCCCACTCCCTAAGCACAATTGAGTTAAACTTTGTCATTTGCAACAGGTGAATACAATACATAGGTTTGCATAGTTTGCTTAACTATTCTATCTAGCATATTTTTCAAAAGCGCCAGAGCAAAAGGAATGATCATACAGATAACAGCTAAAACACACAGACCCCTAACTATGGAAAGACCCCATTTTCTCAACCAGCCAAACCAATTCCCAGGAACATCTGTGAGGCCTACTATTTTTATGGCGTCTTGGAGTTGTTGAATAATCTCAGTTTGTCGCCTGATGGTTCTCAGTGTGTCGGTGTTGTTTGTAAAGTCTAAACAACAAAATTCTGGAAAGAAGGTGTTGTTCTGTTTACACCCTACATCAAATTGGGCCAAAAAAAAATCTATGGGTGGAATTAATACCTGTAATTGATTTATCGTCGTCTCCTGAAGATTTGCTAATTCATCAATGGCTCAAGCAGTGGTGTTTCCTTGCTTTAGAATAAGGCAGGCTAAAGCTTATAAATTCATTCTGTTTACCCAAGGTCCTAGTGGAGTAACTGATGAAAGTGTCAAATATAAAAAATCAGTGGGTAGAGGAACTGTGGGGTCACAGGAACCATCCAACTTCATCAGCTGTACATTTCTCCTTTCTCGATTTATCACGTTGACCAAATCACCTCCCGTGGGTGCCCAGGCTTTTAGTCGCCCTATGGACCATAGTCCTCCTTGCAGCCCTAAGGGTATCACTTTATATGCTGTCAAGCCACAGAGAAGTACTAAGTTATATGGTAGTTCTAGTGGTGTCAAGGCTGTCTCTTTGATCTGATTTAGATAGATGCCACTGCCAACCCCAACAAAGCCACTGGACATATTAACGAAGGTTTCTATGATGGTGAAATGTGATAGCATGATGTCTTCACTGGGCGTAGCCAAGTTTTCTCTGCTCATCTCTCCTACCAGCCAGACCCATGGTACTATTTTCTTCTTCCTAAAGGTTCTGCCCAGAAGGTTGCAGCGTGATTCCAGGGTGTGGTTTTGCTGCCTCCAATAATTTCATGGTGCAATTCATCCCTCTGGTGCCTAGCATAGGACCGTGTGCTTCCAGTAAGGGATAAGCCTTTATTTCCGGCTGCATGGTATTCAGCCAAAGACCATAGGAGATTACTTTACCAAATGTGTTCACAGAGTCCGTATTATTACGCAGGATGCTTACTCTCGGATCGTAAAAGACTCTTCCGTAAGGGACTCTTCAGCCAGCCATAAAGTTCACCTGTGGCAAGCTAAAATTAATTTTTCCAGTCTCAGGGGTCCAGATGTGCTGTTTGCTGCTTAGATTCCTTGTCAATGCACAGAGTTCATCCTGGGATAACCGTATCCCATAAACACCCGTGCTGATTGGGTCGGAGAGGGACGTCATCTTGGATACACATTGGTCCTCCCATCTCGTCCTGCACCCATTGCGAAAAATTCCGACTGTTTGTCTCAGACAGGTATTGCACCATCATAACGATCTGCAATGACATGCAGATATTTTAGTCCTTATTGGTTCCTTGTACATCCGGTCGGATCCATTTGGCTGGCACCCATCTGGGTCCACTGTCTGCCTGGACACAGGCGTATCCTCGCCCCCACTGTAAAATGGGTACCGGTCCTTGCCACTCCATTGTGACCAGATCTCGGTACCGAACGGGCACTCCCAGAGCGCGGTGGGACAACGACGCGGAAAAATGTCGCTGTGCTGCACTGTGATGCTGAGATGGGTCTGAATTACCCCTTGGCGTATGATTTAATACCACGCAGGCCTTGGCTAACAGTTCATTTTGGTAGCTTACAGGTACCTGTTCCCCCTCCCTAAGGCGATCTAACTGCACCTTCAGGGTTTGATGGGCTCGCTCAACTATTGCTTGACCTGTGGAATTATAGGGAATTCTGGTTGTATGTGAAATGTCCCACTTATTCAAAAATTCGCAAACCTGAGAACTGACATAGTTGGGGCCATTATCTGTTTTTACCTCTTGAGGGACCCCCAAAACACTGATTGCTTGACAAATATGTCGTATGGTGGCTGTCGCATTCCTCTTAGTTTCGGCAGTGGGACAGATATAACCGCTACAAGTATCTATAGTAACATGTAAATACTTCCGGCATTTAAAAGGTTCATAGATAGTAATGTCTTGTTGCCAAATTTGATTTGGCTGTAGACCTCGGGGGTTAATTCCCTATGTCCAGGAGTTAGTTTGACGACAGTGTGGACAGGAAGCAACCACTGCTCAAGCATCAGACAAGGGTAGCCGAAATTGCTTTGCTAGGGCTTTTGCCCCTTGATGAAAAAATTCATGAGAAAGTTTGGCTTGTTGTAAAATGGGAATACCCACTGATTGAATGAGGGTTCCTGCTGCTTTATCTGTACAAGCATTTCCCTCCGTCAAGGCGCCTGGTATCTGTGTGTGACTGTTAATGTGTGCACAAAATACAAGGCTTTGTCTTTTTTCTAAAACTGACAAAAGTTCTTGAGCAGGCTCAGTCCTTCCTGGCAAGCTTTGTTTACATCATTGTGCTAATCTATACACATATTCGCTGTCTGTGACAATGTTTAAAGGGGTGGTAGGCCAAGTAGTTAAAGCAGTTAGGACTGCATGTAATTCTAAAATTTGAACCGACCCTTGACTTTTCCAAGTCCTGGTATGCCATCGGTTGTCAGAAAACCAGGCCATACCTGCCTGTTGGGTTGCTCCAGAGGCATCAGTGAACACTGTAAGGCCTTGGAGGGTTTTTTCTGAAATGGGTGTTTGTGGTTTAAAGGTCGACGATAAGAGGCTCTTAATGAGAGGGTCATCCCTGGCTGGGATAATTTGTTCCATAAAATCTGCTAAGGCTGTTTGCAAACACATATCAAACATTATTAATTGTTCAAAATCATGGGGACTGACAGATGTTGAAATAAATTTACGATCTCTCCCAGATAACTGCTGCATTTGCCGTGGTCCTCAAGAGATCGCATCTGCTAATTCCACTAAAAATTGTGGTGCGGCTTGCTTTAGATAACTGGTATACAGCCATAACAGAGGGCATACCTGTGAATCAATAAACTGATATATCAGCCCGTTTGCTCCTTCTCCTTGCATGGTTATATGTAATTCTAGCGGGACTTCTGGGGTATAATGGTTGAGACTCCTGTGAGTCAATTTAGTAGCTATCTGCTGTAACACAGCTTTTTGTGTACTTGTTAATGTTCAAGGAGCTGCGACATCTGGGGTTCCTGCTAAATCTGCTAACAAGGGTGTAACTCCATGTGTGTAATAGGAATAAACTGTCTTAACCATTTCAGATTACCAACCAGCACTTGTAGGTCGTGTAGGGTTGATACTTGGTGTTCAATTTGCAGTTTTTGAGGCTGGACCGCCTGCCTCTGAATGAGTGTATCCAAATATTTCACTGGAGCAGTTTTCTGTACCTTTTCAGGTGCTATTTCTAAACCATGTTCCTTAAGAGCTTGAATCAGGTGTTCTAAGGTTGTGTTAATGTCTCCCTCCCCACATAACAAAATATCATCCATATAATGGTACAGGACCCAATTCTGATGTGTATCTCGAAACTGATGCAACGCGCGAGAAACAAACCACTGACACAGAGTTGGGGAATTTTTCATCCCCTGTGGTAACACCATCCAGTGATAGCATTGTA
The DNA here is from genome assembly GCF_929443795.1 of Astur gentilis. Lineage (NCBI taxonomy): Eukaryota > Metazoa > Chordata > Aves > Accipitriformes > Accipitridae > Astur > Astur gentilis. The sequence goes on along the minus strand of NC_064919.1, from coordinate 34,974,317 downwards.
CTGGTTCTTGATTGTTGATCATTGGGATTGTCATCGCGAATTTGGGTTGATCATCCGGATGGAATGGAATGGAATGGAATAGAAAAGAAACAGTCTTTTATGTCAATTACCGCAACTGGCCAGTCTTGGAGTAACAAGGACGGCCAAGGCAGGCCTGGTTGTAAAGGTCCCATGTCGTCGAGAACAGCATTGACCGCTCTAAGATCATGCAAAAGACGCCAGGCACCTGACTTCTTTTGGATGACAAAAACAGGACAATTCCATGGACTGGTGGTTGGGACTAAATGTCCTTTTTCCACTTGGTGCTGTACTAATAGCCGTAGCTGAGTCAATTTCTCTTGAGGAAGGGGCCACTGGTCAACCCACACTGGCTGCTGGGTATTCTAATTCATGGCTATGGCTGGTGGGTATTGGCCAGCGGCCCCCCAAAAAATTAGGATCAGTATTCAACTGTGGGTTAGAAACCATGCAAAGTGATAGGCCCTGCATAGTGTCTCTCCCTAACAGGGGTAAAGGAAGTCCCTTTAAAATAAAAGGTTTGATAACAGTCGATTGACTCTCTCCTTTTATCTGAATCTGAATTGGCAAAACACTTTTTTGGGTACCACGACTTCCACCAACCCCTGTTACTGAGATGCTGGTCTCTTCCAGAGGCCATGTCATTGGCCAGACTTCCTGTGAGATTACTGTGACATTGGCTCCAGAGTCTAAGAGGGCTTTAATTTGACATATGGTCTGTCCCCATCGCTTGCATATCGGCTGTAATATACATTCAAGAATAGGTCGTCTCGACATATCTAACACCAAATGAGCCATGGGGTTATCTTCAGGAATATACATTGGTATTTCAGTGAGGAGAACTATAGTGGCTTGCATTGCGTCATTTGTTTCAGTGTATATGTCTGGAATAATATCGACTCCCCATTTATGTGCCCCATCGCCCACTAAGATTCCACCTGCACTCCTTCCTGATCCTCCTCCCCTCAATGTCACCGTTGTTGGTTGTTCTACCCACACCCCTGTAGTGGTCTTTAAAGCCCATTGGTGGTCATCTTCCAGGGCAGGGGTTCGTCCTTTTGTTGTCCAATCGTCGGTGACTCTTGGCACTCCACTGGATACACTTGGTGGGATGGATTGTTCCCCGGCAGTCCCACCCGCCTGGTGCTGGGACTGCCCCTGTAGTTTCCCGGTTGTTCCCCGTTCCATGTCATGCGACATTGTTTCACTAGATGTCTTACTTTTCCACAGCGAAAACAACTCCTCTTTTGTTCTGAATTTAAAGTCCTCCCCTGATTAGATCTGGACACCGCAGGACACTGGCTTCTGACATGGCCACTTCCCCCACAGCCAAAACAAGAAATGTTTTTCCCTGGGCCGTTATTTGTTCAAGTACAAAGTACAGCTGCAACCGCTGCAACTATGGGTGCCACTGTGGTTTGAGCTTCTGCTTCTAATACTTGTTTAATCATAGCTGCTACTGAGGCTTTTGCTGGCAACTGCATTAAAATTTGTCTAGTCTGGTCATTTGCCTGAGCGCGAGCTAGCTCTTTCGCAAGAACCGGTTTAACCTCATCTGGTATATCTGCTACCTCAACTGCCTTTTGCAAACGTTCTAAAAAATCCTGATATGGTTCATTAACTCTTTGAATAACCTTTGTATATGGTACTCTTTTCAAACCTCCCAACTTTTGCAAATGCATTCCTCGGACAAGTTGAAGAAGCTGCTATCACCCAGCCTTGCAAACTGGCCTGAGTCTGAGGGGCTGCATGCTGTCTGGTCCCTACTAACTGCTCCATAGAGACTCCTGCTAAATTATGTCCTGGAGTAAGGGCGTCCAACAAAACTGCTTCTGCTTCCTCCTTAAACGCCTGCTCCCAAAGGCACATCAAAGGTGCTGTAAGTGCCGCACACGCCGACTGTCTCGAGTCAAATGGTAGTAACGGTTGAGCATATATTACATCTAGCAGAGCCCGCGTCCTTGGGCCATTCAGTCCACCGCCTCTACAACTCATCTACCATTCCTTCACTAACTTATAGTCTAATGGTTGCCATCTCGGTCCATCGGGAGTGATTAACAACAGACACACTAACGCTCCCCCTTCAGCTGAAGGTTTGAAATCAACACCTTCTAAGACACAATTTTTTGCTATTAATTTCCAATCTGTAAACACTGGAGGCTGTGCTGCATGACCTACAACATCTTGAGCATGCTTCACTGTCTGTTCAATATTTGCTGCTAAATTTCTAAATTTCGCCAAAACCTCCACTACCTCTGTGATCTGATTCTGTCCTGGTTTTGGTGAGACCTCCTCATCTGAGTCTGGCAATGGAACTGTGTCCGCTTGTAATTTCCCTCTAATGCAACTTTCTTTTTCCTCTGAATCCACCTCTATCAAAGACATCGGCCACATGCTAGGACCTGTGATTGTACTACTTGCTGGCGGAACATCATTAGGTGGGTCCTCCGCCTCATGCAAAAACAACCCTGGCGGATGAAGGGGTGGATAGCCAGAGGGAAGATCCCCTGATTGCCCGCAAGAAATAGGAAACGCCAACGCATCCGGAGTCTCCTCCGCCTTTCCCAGTCTCTCTCCCTGCTCTTCTAACACCTCCTGTTCACTGTTACCCTCCTTGTCAGTCTGTATCTCTACCGAATTGACCACTTCCCTGCGTAACGCCGCTGTGGCTGCCAGCCAAACCACCTTTGCGTCCCTTCCTTTCCTCAACACTGTCAACACTGAACCCAGAGCCGTGAACTTATCTGCAGCTCCTTTTTTCCCACCCAGACACTCTTCCACCAACTCGTCACATGCAGCCTGCAGCCGCAATGCGTCAGATATCTTTCCTGGCTTTACTATGAAGCCCCTTTGCATCATCCACTGGATGAGGTTCGTGACTGGAGCTTTATGCACTCCACAGTCCACCTCCCTGCCTACCGCCTTTAATACCTTAATAATCGCTCCGATGGATGATATCGTCACCGCCAGGGTCGCCCTGCGGGCTATCTTCTATCCAGCTGGGCAGGCAAAACACTCACGCACTCCACGCCTGCGATCCTGTCGGGGTCACCACTTGTCACGTTTTCCTCATCGCAACAATCTAGGAGAAACGACACATCGCCAGGGACTCGCCCTGGGGAGAAAATGGACCAACACAGATACTGTGGATCCAGCGATTTCTCTGTTTATTTGCTGCGTAACATTCGGCTCACAGATTGAATAGTCCCATTGTGTCTGGCTTGTTCACTATGTGTCTATTTTTCTAATTATCCCACACCTCCCCTGCCGTAACTTGAGGGCATTTCCTCTCATCCTATCACCAGCCACCTGACAGAAAGAGACAAGCTCACTACAACCCCGCTTCAGGTAGTTGTAGAGAGCAATAGGGTGTCCCCTTGGCCTCCTTTTCTCCAGACTAAGCAACCCCAGTTCCCTCAGCCACTCCTCATAAGACTTGTGCTCCAGGCCCCTCACCAACTTGGTTGCCCTTCTCTGGACACACCCCAGCAACTCAATGTCTTTCCTGTAGTGAGGGGCCCAAAACTGCACACAGTACTCAAGGTGCGGCCTCACCAGTGCGGAAAACAATCGCTTCCCTGCTCCTGCTGGCCACACTATTTCTGATACAGGCCAGGATGCCATTGGCCTTCTTGGCCACCTGGGCACACTGCTGTCTTATACTCAGCTGGCTGTCAACCAGCACCCCCAGGTCTTTTTCTGCTGGGCAGCTTTCCAGCCACTCTTCCCCAAGCCTGTAGCACTGTATGGGGTTGTTGTGACTGAAGTGCAGGACCCAGCACTTGGCCTTGTTGAACCTCATACAATTGGCCTTGGCCCATCAATCCAGCCTGTCCAGATCCCTCTGTAGAGCCTTCCTACCCTTGAGCAGATCAACCCTCCCTCCCAACTTGGTGTCATCTGCAAACTTGCTGAGGGTGCACTCGATCCCCTCATCCAGATCATTGATCAAGATATTAAACAGAACTGGCCCCAATACTGAGCCCTGGGGAACACCACTTGTGAACTGCTGCCAACTGGATTTAACTCCATTCACCACGACCCTCTGGGCTTGTCCATCCAGCCAGTTTTTTACCCAGTGAAGAGTACACTTGTCTAAGCCATGAGCTGCCAGCTTCTTAAGGAGTACGCCATGAGACCTAGTGTCAAAGGCCTTACCGAAGTCCAGGTAGACAACATCCACAGCCTTTCCCTCATCCACTAGGCAGGTCACCTGGTCATAGAAGGAGATCAGGTTGGTCAAGCAGGACCTGCCTTTCATGAACCCATGCTGGCTGGGTCTGATCCCCTGCTTATCTTGCACATGCCATGTGAGCGCACTCAAGATTTTCATAATTTCTTCATAGACCACTATGAAGAAAATGGACCACTTAGGCTGGCTTTACAGGGTAAGACATCTGCTATCTTGCAGCTGGGTAAGATGAAATGAAATCTAATGGGACACCCCTGAAGATCACTTCTTTAGAGTTTTCTTTTTTGAAGTGTTACCAAATTTTTCCTTTGTCCAGTAAGAAATAAAGCTGATAGAAATACTGCATATGAGCTTTTACTGTATAGATCTGTAAGAAATGTATGTTAAATAGCTGGTTCCTGGAGGACTACTTGGCTGTCATAGGAGTAGTGCTGTTTGCTGTATGGTCCTTGGGCCCCCTTTTGTGTTTGACAGGCACAGTGAAGTGAGAGAAGCTTTGTAAGGGGACTTGAGTTTTATCTGGCAGTGATAAAAAAGCCCCACAGCCACAGAACATTTTGGAGGATAGAGGCTTGAAATGGATATCAAGGCACTCTGAACTAGATGATGTCAATCTCAAGTGTTGGCCATAGCTTTACACATGGCTTTACACGGTCTTCGTCTGTGTGTGAAAGACTTGCTCCAGCAGCTAGAGGGAAGAGGCAGCAGATGCCTTCGGGATCCCCTTAAATAATCTGTGCTCTTCTGCATCTAATACACCCTTTTATCTAATGCATAAGTCCATTAGCCTTGACTACAACCACCTCCAGGAGAGTGTCTTCTGATCTTGGATACTTGCCACTACAGCACTGTCCTGAGGACTAGGCTCTAGACTCCTTGGCCACTAAAGTCAGGGCCCTGAGTCCACCAGCAGCCTGTAATTGCCATGCTCAGCCTACAGCCACCTTGTTCTGCAATCCTCCCATCTTTTACAGGGAAGTTGGCTACCTCCTTTTGGCCACTGTCAGTGCAAGCTGGCAGGTAGCAACTGGGAAAAATCAGTGCTATTCCTGAACTTGATGCCCCCTGTCTTGCGTAAATGAACCTGCCTGTAATGTGTCCAGGACAGGGACATTTGTTGAAATATCTCTGAAGACAGACTAAGCAATCAGTCTGTTTGGACCGAGAAGAAAAGCCAGAGGTTTCAAGGAAAGGTGAAGCCTTGCTGTGGTAATTAAGAAGCAACAGGTTTAAATTGCAGTGAAGAAGAGCTGTGTTGCACTGGGGAAAACCTGAGCAGGCTCTAGGGGTACTGTTCACAGAAGCAGCCTGTAAACTTGTTTTTATGCCTTGGGAAGAGCAGATCCTGGCCAGCTTTGGGGCAAACTGGTAAGCACTGGGAAGGGACAGACAATGTGCTGGTACCATCCCTCCTTTCCACCTGCAGCTGCTGTGCTCGGGGCCTGGCCAGGCATTTCCTTGGGGGCTCTCAAGGCCAGCACAAACCCCACATGTCATCCTCCTGAATGCTTCTTTGGTGCACTTTGAGAGAGCACTTGATCAAAGGCAGGGGCTTGGCATCCTCACTACGTGGCATGGCTCCAAGATGGTCTCCCCACCCAGAAGCATCAGTCGCACCCAGATGATTTGTGTCCCTTGATTCCCTGCTGGGCACACATGTCCAGAACCCAGTGGGGGCAGTGTCCTGAGAGGGACTCGCCTGTTTCCCCCTGAGGTCATGTCCTGCTCTCTCCTGAGCATGATGACGGCCAGTGGAATGTCATGGGGATGTGGCCATGTCATCCTCCTGAATGCTTCTTTGATGCACTTTTGGAGAGCACTTGATCAAAGGCAGGGGCTTGGCATCCTCACAGCCCATGCCAGGTGCCACTTGAGCCAGAGGAGGCCATGGGCCTGCAACAATGGACAGTATTGGCAGGTCCTTCTCTCTCTTCTCTTTTTAATGCTAGCCCTTATTCCTGCTCTGTGCTGCTCTGCCCAGAGCTGGTCTGTGATGGAGGTCTTTCCCTGGGAGAGTGAGGGAAAGCAGGCAGCCACAGATGGCCTGGCTCTGTCACCTCTGTCCTGCTTATAGCAGCAGCCTGTATATTAATTTTCATGCCTGGGAAGAGTAGATCCTCCCCAGCTTTGGGGAAATTGGTAAGCTAATGGTTTTTAAGACCAAGGTCATGTTTAGAAGATATCATCAGTATCTCTTACCGACTAGTCACTACACATGGGCTGGAAAAACATGAATATCCTCCTATTAAGTCTTCGCCGATTCAACTATATAGTGTCATGACAGGACTTCTGCCTCTAGATAAATCTGCAGTAGAAATAGTAGCTCATCTCTGGTTATTGTTCCCCCAGAGACCGCTTTTCTTCTGTGCCTTTGACCATTTGATCTTATCCAGGTATAATTACTGCCTGTCACTGATCCTCTTATCAAGTGACACTACTGTGAAGAGTTGGACTGAATTTGCAGAACCATTTCTGCAAACCACAACTTTCAAAAGAGTTCTAGCTGTAAGGAGTACATACAAGAGCAAACACTAATAAAGCTCTTAAAATGAAAGGTATTTTCAAAGCCAAAGTTGTGGTGTAAGCCAGCTTAATCTTAGCCGTTCACAGGACCAAGTTCAACTCCCTCCACTAAAAATATTTCTGATTCTTCTCCCTTATTAGATTAACTTCAGGTCATAATCATTGCCTCTCAAACCATATTTGACTGCATGTAGCTCTACATCCACAGGAGGGGGTACTTGAATAAAATTTTAAGCAGTTTGCTGCATAGCTCTATTTTCATACTTTATTTTGTGCACAGTTCTATGTGCTGGAGATAGTGAAAAGCTAAAAGATGAGGAAGGTGCATGGAAACAAATTGAGGAGCCCATCAATTCATTAAGTAGTTTGCAGAGCTGGATCTTGCACTGTTTCAGTCAAGCTTTGCTTAATGCAATGCACACACAAAAAGTAATCCATTAAAATAAATAATGAATTATTAAATAAATAAATAAATATATAGTGATTGAGTCATTTTGTTCCTTGGGCTGAAAATTTTGTTCTCTGCTTCAGAGGGCAATATGGCATTTTACAAGGAAGTCTTTGTTTCATGATTAACAATCACACATATGCATCTAAAATAAGAAATCTGACTTTCTGAAGGGTTGAACTAGACTAAAGTGCAAACTGCTAGCAGTTCAATAGCCTGAAAGATCTAGAGTTCCTAGTCTAGTGCAGAGAAACTCTATCGCAGTTTCACATCAGCTTTGTTTAAAAAGAGATTTGTTTCCAATATCTGCCTGGAGTACAACAATGCTTCCTCAGGGAAGAAGTAAGTGAGGGAAAAGGTACTTCCACATGCATTGCCAGTAGGCTGCACTTCACCTATGCTGATGTGCCAGACCTTCCTGAGGGACCAGGGCTTATCTGAGCATTAGAAAAGTAGATGTCTAGTCCTGCTAGACCATGTTTCTTGTTCTTTGCTCCTCTCTAGGGCCTCTCCTGTCTTTTATGACTGACCAAGGTGTGACACCTTGGCAGAACTGATTTCTAGCACCTATGGACTCAAAGATTTTCAAAGCTGAAGCTATGAAAGAAGCTGGCACAACCTGAAATGCCAGCAGGATTGAGACTTACCGCCACCAGTAGACTCAGTAGTAGGTTCTTGTATGCGTTTCCCTTTAAAAGATTTATTACTCCTCCTTCCACCCTTGTTTTTGTTCAGTTTAAATCCTAAACTCTGTATATGGAGAGTACAGCAGGGCTCTGTCTTCACTGGAGCATCCAGGAACCTATTTCTGTTTTCTCAGGCTCATGGGTGGACACTGCAGTGAAGATATCTCAGTGGAGATCCACTACTGCCATAGCATGAGTCCTGCTCATAGATCCAAAGCTTCTCCTGAGCCACGTCAGATTCCTCTAACCTGGGCAGGGACAGGGAAGAGGTCACTGCTGATCTCAATCATCAGATCATGCCACTGAGGAGAGGGAAGAATTAGAGAGGGGGTCTCATTTAACTAACAAAACTTCTTGCTTTTCCCTTTCCTATTGTCAAGTGGTAGCAGATGTGACTCTCGCTGTCTTCCAGGGGCCCTATAACAGTCAGAAACTGTAGCTTGAAAACAGGTGTCGTGGTTTAACCCCAGCCAGCAGCTAAGTACCACGCAGCCACTCACTCACTTCCCCCATCCAGTGGGATGGGCGAGGAAATCAGGAAAAAAAAGTAAAACTCCTGGGTTGAGATAAGAACGGTTTAATAGAACAGAAAAGAAGAAACTATAATGATATTGATAACACTAATAAAATGACAACAGTAGTAATAAAAGGATTGGAATGTACAAATGATGCGCAGGGCAATAGCTCACCACCTGCCAACCGACACCCCGCCAGTCCCCGAGCAGCGATTCCCTGCCCCCCCCGCCCCACTTCCCAGTTCCTAAACTAGATGGGATGTCCCATGGTATGGAATACACCATTGGCCAGTTTGGGTCAGGTGCCCTGGCTGTGTCCTGTGCCAACTTCTTGTGCCCTGGCTGGCCATGAGAAGCTGGAAAATCCTTGACTATAGTCTAAACGCTACTGAGCAACAACTGAAAACATCAGTGTTATCAACATTCTTCACATACTGAACTCAAAACATAGCACTGTACCAGTTACTAGGAAGACAGTTAGCTCTATCCCAGCTGAAACCAGGACAACAGGTCTTCTAACAAGAGTGCTTATGTATGGCAGGGACTCAAAACAGGAAAGAGAAGAGAGGAAGTGGTGAGGTCCATTATTAAATTTATCATATTAATCCTATTCCTGCTGCTGACACATGCATAATCAATTAAGTTAATTATTTTGCTGCTGTCAATGTTATGAACTCCATGTAGGAGAACAGACATATGGGCGGATTGCTTGCTTGCTTTTTTTTTCTTTCTGTTTCATCTTTTCTTAATGACAGCATGGGTTGCATTTCCAAACCCTCCCAGCACCGCTCTAACTGTGCTCTCTGACAGCTGCAATCAAATTCCTATTTGTCTAACTGCTAATACTTCTACCAGTGAAATGCTGACTGACTACAGTGAGAGCAGAATTGAGGCAGTTCAGGGTCCCCTAAAAATACCACTGTAAAAGATTACTGTAGGAAAATAGCCATGATTCTTGGTCTGAAAGAATGGTGACTTATTAGGGCCAATGTGAACAGATGAGGACCCTGAGGCAGGGAAGGAGACACCTTTTTTGGTTATGTGGCAAGTATGGGGGAGCAACTAGGACCTAATTTTCCTGAGCCCAGGCGGGTTGGTTGAACCTAAGCCTCATTGTTTAAAGTTACGCCAAATGCCATTCTGTTGATGTCTTTGATTTCTCACAAGACATTTCATCCTGCTTCAAAGCCCTTGACTATTTGAGAAATATTCAAGGTCAGCTACAAGAACACCATCCCACTTCATATTGCTGCTTCTCAGAGAAGGCATCTGCAGAACTGTGGCTGCTTGTTATTTCTGTGACAAAGCTAGGACCATTTTCTTTGATTCTTTTTCTTTCTTGAGAGAGACAGCTGCTTGGCTCCACTGACAGCAATGCAATTTTAAATTCCTGAGACTCCAATTAAGAACTAGATCTGTTTCCAAAACACTATTAAGGACACACCAGGGGATAAGGATTTGAATTTATTGTCATGAATATAAAGCTTGTCTCCTTACTTGTGGCAGAACAGTGAGGAGAGAGTGTGCCACAGACAAGCCTTTCCGTCTAGCAGGGTAAAAGAGTGTGTCCCCAACAAAATGGAGACTGCAATTAGTGCTTTTCCCCTTGTGATATGTATAGACTACAGAAGCTGGCACTGGTGCAACATGCATGCCATTAGGAGGGGTGATCTAATAAAACAGCTGGCAAACTTTCTGTGTCAACTCTGCCTTGTGTCCAGCTCACTTGTTTTCTGTGAGACACTTAGGACTTAATGTTCCCAAGTGTGTGGCATCTCTCTCCATATCGAACAGTCAAATATGCAAAATTCCTGCTTGCTATTTTTTTTCATTATTACCTGAGAAGTGGACCTGGTAGTGCTTTTCATCTTATGACTACCCACTACTGGGATCTGCCCAGAAAAGAAGATGATGTGGTGAGCTGTAGCAATTTGGGAATAGGCTGTCCCTCAGCTCTGCCTAAGCCTGCTCTGCCAAAGCCTTCAGCATTGGCTCAACTCCTTTTCTCTTGATGGTGATTGCAGTGGACTTCATGTGCGCTCAGAATAATGAAGCTAAATCTTCAGCTGTCTGGTGGCATCCATCCTATCCCTCCTTTTTCTGAGTTTTGTGTGGGCAGACATGAACACAGTCTTCACGGAGGGACTGGAAAACAGCTGTCTCTATAGGTACCAGCAAAATGTAGCTTTATAACTGCAGCTGATATACCACTTATTGCCAAAAGCAGATTTGTAGCAATTGTGGGGGTCAAAACTACTGAGATGTTTGCAGATCTTGGTGCACAGCTGGGCTTAAAGAGGACAAAACATATTTTCAATGTTGAATTCAAAGGAAGGCACTTATATGAGAGAGCAATAGGTCTCTGTGTGTTCAGCATGGTTCATGGTGCACAAGGAAATCAGAGCCAGACTCTGGCCATCAGGAAATGTACTTTGATCGACTTATAATGACTGGCACAGGGTACTTTGAATCTACTTAAAACCTAATCTTTAAGAACTGCTGGACATATTCTGGGATGAAAAATCCAAGGACCATCAGTAGAGAAATCCACTTTCACTGTGGTTTGGGTTTGTGTGGTGGGGTTTTTGTAGTGGGAGAGGGGCTGCAGGGGTGGCTCCTGTGAGAAGCTACTAGAAGCTTCCCCAGCTCCAAGTCGAGCCCACCTCTGGCCAAGGCCAAGCCCATCAGCGATGCTGGTAGCACCTCAGGGAGAACAGATTTAAGAAGGGGAGCCTGCAGCAGAGAGGGGAGTGGGAGGTGAGAGAAACCCCTCTGCAGACAGCAAGGTCGGTGAAGAAGGAGGGGGAGGAGGTGCTCTGGAGGAGGGGATGCCCCTGCAGCCAGCCCATGGTGAGACAGCAGGCTGTCCCCCCCCAGCCCATGGAGGGGATTGGGGTAGCAGATGCCCACCTGCCGCCTGGGGAGGACCCCAGGCCAGAGCAGGTGGATGCCCCCAAAGATGGCTGTGACTCCCTGGGAAAGCCCACGCTGGAGTAGTCTGTGCTTGAAGGACTGCAGCCTGCAGAAAGGACTCATGCCAGAGAAGTTTGTGAAGGACTGTGTCTCATGGGAGGCACCCCTCAGCGGAGCAGAGGACGAGTGAGGAGTCCTCCCCCTGAGGACGAAGGAGTGGCAGAGACAGTGTGTGATGAACTGACCCCAACCCCCATTCCCTGTCCCCCTGTGCCACTGCTGAGGGGAGGAGGTAGAGAAAACCGGGAGTGGAGCTGAGCCAGGAAGGACAGAGCGGTGGGGGGAAGGCATTTTAAGGTTTGGGTTTACTTCCTATTATCCTTGTTTTGATTTGATTGGTAGTAAATTAAATTGATTTTTTTTTTCTTGACTCTGTTTTTTGCCTGTGACCATAAATGGTGAGTGATTCCTTCCTGTCCTTGTCCCGACCCATGAACTTTTCTTTATATTTTCTCCTCCCCATCCCACCAGGGCCAGGGCAGGGAGCAGTGAATGAGGGGCTTCGTGGTACTTTGTTGCCGACTGTGCTTAAACCATGACAGTCTGGTTGAGGAGGTCTAAGCCCATGAGATCCAGAAGCTGAGACTCAATGGGAGAAAGGCTGCCAGCTGCTTGCTGTGTTCATCTGGTCTTTCCCTATATCAGACAGGACACTGGCTTACATGGGCCTTTGGTCTTGGTAGTACAGCTGCCAGTTTTTCCTTCACTCTGTGCAGGTGCTTCTGAGCAGTCCTTAGGCAACTAAGGCCAAGGTCTCAGGCACAGTTAGTCTATTTGGTTCATGCAGCTTTGTGCCAAAAGACAGGAGAATTGATTTAGTTTTCATCTTCTTCTTGGGAGCAACGGCAATGGTATACAGAGAAGCTGAGTCTGAAACTCTTCCTTCCAAGGAGATTGCAGCATCTCCACATTTCTGAGACTGCCACATTCCAAAATGCAAAGAACAGAGGGGGTTCAACCCAGCAACAAAACACTTCAGTAGCTTTCTCTATTCTCCACACCCTCCAATCCCCCCAAGTTTATTGGCTTCTTCCTTAAACCCAGAAGTTATGGCATTGAAAACAGTAAGGAAGACCATGGAGAGAAATTGAATGCCTTATAATGGATAAAGGTAAGCAGAATCCAGCATTTCTGTAATGAAAATTGAGCAGACTAATGTGAGGAGACCCTTGAAGTCTTCATTTTGCTCCTTACCACAGATTGTGTGTTCATTCCCCAGAAGAAAAGAGCAATCAATACTTAACGGTGTATAAAATCCCACTCTTCCACTTGGTTCCTCCAGAGCTGCAAGGCATTCAGACCCAGATCTCCCATTGCCCTTTTTCTGGGAGACAGCCCACGGCAAGCGCTAAAAAGATTAAAAAAACAAGAGTGATTTTTTTTCCATTGCAACAATATCAGAGCTGTTTGAAGAAATCAAAAGGAGAATTTAAAAGGAAATTCAACACCCCCAGTGCTCCTACCACTTGGTATTATTGTCAAGGCCAGAAAAAACTGTAAAGTGGTTGCAACAGGTAAGTGATTTGTTCAAACTTGACTTTAAAGGAGAGGTTCTAAGTCACTGAAGCTTTACTTGTTATTTGCTTGACAGGATTCTGGTACAAGCAAACCAAAAATAAAGAGAAGTCTCCAGAGGAAAGTTGTATCAAACAGACTTGGAAGACAGATTTTGTCTCCTTTCAGGAGTATACTCGCAAGTTTTACTGCTGATTTCTTCCCATCTGAAATGTTGGATCAGGAATGCTGATACCACCAATACCGGGAACAGACATTCTAGTTGCTGCATATAAAATGGCATGAAACCATAGGAAGCAGGGAACAGCTGCTGCAATCACATGATGGACAGCTGCATTTACAAATAGTTTGGCACTTCAGACCAGAGAAGGTAGACAAAAATATGTTGTAGCATTATCAGTGACTAAATTTACACTGGTCATTGGGATATTTCAGACAGGCATGTTCACGAATGCATTCATCAGATCACTACGGTCCTGCAGGCTCTCCAGGAAGAGCCAGCCTGGCATCACTGCACATGCACCCTGATTTGCACCACTCTTGAGTGATGAATGTTACATGCTAAGATGTAAAACTACAACTTAATCCACTAGTACAGATGGAAACTGTGAGGTGCCCCGACACCTCCTCTGCTCCACGCTGAGCCAGCCCCAGCCCCACAGACCCTCCTTGCCTCCCCTGAGCCCCCTCCGGCTTGTCGGCCTCCCTCCTGCCCAGGACCCCCAGTGGCACGTAGTGCACGGATGAGGGCCGATGGGTGCTAAGCAGAGGCAGATCACCCTTGTGCCTTCTGGCTAGGGGAGAAAGAGAAGAGAAAACCCGTGAGAGCGAGCCAAGTGCCGCCCGTGGCCCCCCCGTGGGAGGAAGCAGGGGAGCGCGGAGGGCTGGCCAGCAGTGATGAGGTGTGGGCAGAGCCTGTGGGACTTCGTCCTGCAGCCTCCCGGGGAGGCACGAGGTGTTATCCAGTGCACCCTCTTGCCGTATGTGCCTGGAGACGTCTGCCCTGGCCAGAGCGACCTGACGGGGCCCTGGGAAGACGTGGCTGAGGCCTCGGTGACTGGCGTGAGACACTGATGCCGAGCACGCGATGAGAGATGGGGGGATGGAGCGGGCAGCGGTGTCGTGGTAACCCCAGACGTGGGGCGAGCGCCGTGGGTGAGGATGGCCTGTCGTGACATCCCCCAGCGATGGATGGTGAGGTCCCCGAGTGATGCGTTCTGGTGTCACCGAGGGATGGATTGCGATGTCACCGAGGTGTGGATTGTGACCAGGTGTCCCTCAGTGCTTATACTCGGGCGACGAGTCTCAGCCAGCCAGCTCGTGCCCACACTCCAGCTGAGAGAGTTCGTGAGGTCTGGAGTGTTGAGCGAGGCCTTTGGTGCTGGTGTCGTGCTCGGGGAGCTGTTCGTTGCAGCTCTCCGTGTCCAACGCCAGAGCCGTCAAAGGATTTTCCCCAGCCCGGCCCTGCCGGGTTCAGGCAGCCGGGGCACCCAGGAGGCACACTCGCAGCAGCAGAGGTGAGCTGGGAGGGGGAACCTCGGCCTGCAGTGGGGAGCTGGGAGGGTTTCCTTCTTGAGGGACCTGGGCACTTCTTCCACCCCTCCCCAGGCCAGCCAATGACCCTGGCCTCTCTTCCTTCTCTAGCGTGACACCCGCTGCTGCAGCGCCAGTGACAGGGAGCAGCTCAACGTCCCCAGCTCCCCCCAGCCCACCACAGCACGTGGAGAGCATGGCCGCGGAGCCGGACAACCGCTGTCCCATCTGCCTGGACATCTTGGAGGAGGCCAGCTTTGCCATGCCGTGCTTCCACCAGTTCTGCTACGAGTGCATCCTGTGGCGGGCTGAGAGCAAGCCCGAGTGCCCCCTCTGCAAGAGGAGGATCATCTCCATCGTGCACGCGGTGTGGGCGGACGACAACGCTGAGGAGAATGTCATCACACCAGCTACAGCATCGGCAGTCGTCAGCCGCCAGGCAGGAGGAGCTCTCGGCCGTCCAGCTGCCCACAGCCCTGCAGCAGCAGAACGACAGCCTGTGGAGATCCAGCTGCCCAGGGCTCCTCCGGGCGGCCTCCAGCCCAACACCTGGGCGTCCCTTTTCCGGGACCACCCAGCTCTCCTCCAGCCCCTTCTGACCTGGGTGCGTCAGGAGCTGGGGCGGATCTTTGGGAACGGGCGTTCGCAGGCAGCCGTAGTGGAGGACCTCGTCAGGCCCCTCCTGGTCCTCTTTGGGCTGGATGAAGACCTACTGGTCCAGCTGCTGAGGGCCACCCTCCAAAATCGCACGGCGACGTTTGTGCACCAGCTTATTGACGTCGCTGTGCAACGGTGCAGCGGGGAGGCCCGCCGTCTGCTGGCCCTGGAGGACGGCCATGCTGCGGGGGGGCGGGAGGGCAGCCCCGCGGGTGCCCCCGGGCCTGCTGCCTCCCGGCGAGGGTCTCCCACACCTGGGCCGGCACCCTCCGACAGCCCCGAAGGAACCAAAGCGGACGACCTCCCCAGCACCTCCGCAGCTGCCCTTCGGGGGGGTCCCGGCAGCCCTCCCCCTGCCCCCGTTCCTGTCCGCGGGGAGCAAGAAGAGCCCCGGGAGGAGCCCGAGGAGGCTGCGGCAGGTCCATCTGCGTCCAGCCGGGGCAGGGAACGCTCCCCTGGGGGGCCACGGCGAGCCCCAAAGAGGAGGGTCGGCAGCCCCGAGGCCTCTTCTCCAGCCAAGAAGAGGCCACCCCGCCGGCAGCACTAGAAGAACGCCCCAGGCGCTGCCGAAACCAGGGCTGGGCCAGCAGCTGGGGGCGTGCGCCGGCCCTCAAGGGCTCCCGGCCCTCTCATTGTCAGGCACTAACAGCAAATAAAAGGCCTGCAAACTGCAGAAGAGGCCTCCGTGTTACTAACAGTGCAGGTGGCCTTGCTATCCCCACCCGTGCTGCTTTCTCCCCCTTTTCCTGGGGCTATGGCCACCGTTGCCTCTCGTTGTCCTTAGCAGAGCGCCATGGGGCTTCTCCCTCTGGTCTTGCACAGCCTCGTCACCCCGCTTTGACTACCATGGGGCTGGACCCGTGCTCTCTGAGCACATCTCTCCCCAGAGCACAGCGCCACGGGTCTTGGTAATTTTAAAAAGAGACGGCTTAGCAATAGTATGAGTTCCCGTTCACAGCCCGAAGGCTTAAGATTCCCTAGACAGAACTGGAAGCTCCCAAAAGCTCCAGAAAGGCCAACGGAGTACTCATTGTGTGCCGTTCTGTATCCAGTTCTGGGCCCCACAGTTCATGAAGGATGTTAAGGTCCTTGGGCGCTTCCAGAGGAAGGCAACAAAGCTGCTGGAAGGGCTGGAAGAAATGTCCTGTGCGGAACAGCTAAGGACTCTGGGCTTCTCTAGTTGGGAGAGGAGGTGGCTGAGGGGTGACCTCATTGCTCTCTACAGCTTCCTGGGGAGGGGAAGTGGAGAGGGAGCTGCTGCTCTCTTCTCCCTGGGATCCAGCGACAGGACGCATGGGGAATGGTTCAAAGCTTCATCAGGGGAGGTTCAGACTTGACGTCAGGAAGCATTTCTTTACCGAGAGGGTGGTCAAACACTGGAACAGGCTTCCTAGAGAGGTGGTCGATGCCCCGTGCCTGTCAGTGCCTTAAAAAGAGGCATTTGGACAATGTGCTTAATAACAGGCTTTAACTTTGGGTCAGCCCTGGAGTGGTCAGGCAGTCGGACTAGACGGTCATTGTAAGTCCCTTCCAAATGGAACTCTTCTGTTCCGTTCCATTCCTTTCCATTCCATTCCCTTCTAAATCAATGCTTGCGAAACTGTGGAACTGAAGGGAGCCAGGAAGTGGCTGGCATCGTAGCTTACGGAAGCTGTTGCACCTTTGGAATCCTTTGCTACCTTTCCCACTGGCAATGCGTTCTCTTGCGGGACTTCAGCGAGAATCCCTGCACGGGCTTGTGACTGTGCTCTGGGTGGTGGCCACTCAGGCCTTGCAGGCTGACCTCCAGGCTCAGGGATCCCACCTCCTCTCTGGGCAACCCGCTCCAGGGCTTCATGATCCTCACGGGGATTTTGGTTTTGATTCCTTATCTCCAGCCTGAACCTCTCGAGTTTCAGGAGTTGCCACCGTCTCTCACCCTCCCACCAGGCAGGGCTGGGAAGAGCCTGCCCCCGTCCCCTTGATGCCTTCCCCGTGGGCACCGCCGTGTGCTGTGAGGTGCCCCGACGCCTCCTCTGCTCCACGCTGAGCCAGCCCCAGCCCCACAGACCCTCCTTGCCTCCCCTGAGCCCCCTCCGGCTTGTCGGCCTCCCTCCTGCCCAGGACCCCCAGTGGCACGTAGTGCACGGATGAGGGCCGATGGGTGCTAAGCAGAGGCAGATCACCCTTGTGCCTTCTGGCTAGGGGAGAAAGAGAAGAGAAAACCCGTGAGAGCGAGCCAAGTGCCGCCCGTGGCCCCCCCGTGGGAGGAAGCAGGGGAGCGCGGAGGGCTGGCCAGCAGTGATGAGGTGTGGGCAGAGCCTGTGGGACTTCGTCCTGCAGCCTCCCGGGGAGGCACGAGGTGTTATCCAGTGCACCCTCTTGCCGTATGTGCCTGGAGACGTCTGCCCTGGCCAGAGTGACCTGACGGGGCCCTGGGAAGATGTGGCTGAGGCCTGAGCGCATCTCTCCCCAGAGCACAGCGCCACGGGTCTTGGCCCTCTGCTTTTGCAGGGCCCCTTTCCCTTCAGGAAGGTTCCATGGTGCCTGTCTCTGGTCTTTTGCAGGAACGTTTCCCTGATTCATGCACCGTGGGGCTGGACCTATGGACCTCTAGGGCCCTTTGCTCTAATCGGAGCACCACTGAGTCCCATTATCTGGTGTCGCTGGGCCCCCCTGCCCTGAAGTACAGGCTTTCTTCCCCCTCTTCCAGATCCAGCCTTGGTGCTGGCATTTCTCATCCGCTCAGAAAGGAACCCTCTTTGGCAGACGGGCACCGTCAGTTCCCCAGTGCCCCTCACCACCACCCCCACCACCCCTCCCCTTTGGTTGCTCTTTGCAGGACTTCCCCCAGCACAGGTCATCTCTGCTGCCAGTCAGCCCTGCAGAAATGGCAGCGCAAGTTCTCCGTGCTCCCCGGGAACCCTCGTCCTCCTCTCACACACCGCTCCGTGACCCTTCTGCAGCCAATCCGGCCACGCAGGGTGAGGGGAGGGACAGAGGGTGGCTACTGGGTTTGGCACCAAGACCTGCTGCCAGGCCCCACAGGAAGACCCAGGTCCCCACGGCACGAAAGGCCAAAGCTCAGCTGGAGTTGAAATTGGCCAGTGTTGTGTCAGACAACAAGAAAAGGCTTTTAAAATATGTTAATTGCAAGAGGAGGAAAACATTGGGTAGTACTCGATTAACTGGATCTATTTTATTCTATTCTGTTTTTTTTGCTACCCATTGATTGGAGAGAGGAACAGACAATTTATCTCTTACCAGTGTTGTGCCACATTTTAAATACAGTATTTATTAAATGTCCAAATAAAAGAAACCATGCAATGTAATGGAAAGCATATTGTGATATATACCAGATATAAAAACGTGAAGATATGTATCGAGTCAAAATACCAGGGCAATAAAAAAAGAAATCAGGACGAGAACCTAATTGAAGGCCATTGGGAACAGCAATCCATCACAACATGAGCTCTTTTTAGTCCAAAATTGTGGAAGCATGTCCACCCTTTATTTAAGAAATATGCAAAAGAAGATAGGAAGACTTGCGCACCAGAGCAGAATGCCTATGCAGCAGATTTAACCATTGAGTCTGATTAACTGCCTCTGATATTTAAAGACATCCTATGTGCCAGAATGAAAAATAGGGTGAGTTGCTCTACTGTCAGATCTCAGAACATGTTTTTAAATAGCAGACTTTACAGAAATCCATCTTATTCCTAAGCACAGCAATAGTGATGCAAGTTCTATGGTAATATTTCTTTCTGCATTTGTAATATTGTTCTTCTCAGACCAGTATGAACAGTAAAGAAGATTCATCACATAACTAATGTATTAAAACCAAAGGTAATTTGTGCTGAACTATCCACAATGGTCTAGCAGAAACCTGCCAAAACAAAACTGGTCAATTACAAAGCACTCTAAATAGTAAATTCTCTTTGCAGAAGTTTGTAGTATAAGGAAGCCTGGTTTGGTTTTTCTACATATTTATCCCAGATTACAAACAACCTGGTTTAAGGGTGAAACCAGCCCACAGGAGATACACCTAAACACAGAACAAATAAATACAAGTAACAACATTAGACTGAAAGCTCTTGAAATATATTTTTCTCTTGCAAACAGCACACAATCAGATGAATGCCTTTCTGAACAGTTACGT
The DNA here is from genome assembly GCF_929443795.1 of Astur gentilis. Classification (NCBI taxonomy): domain Eukaryota; kingdom Metazoa; phylum Chordata; class Aves; order Accipitriformes; family Accipitridae; genus Astur; species Astur gentilis. The sequence continues at coordinate 34,955,119 of NC_064919.1, read as the reverse complement.
CGGCAGGGCCAATTAGTGGTTTGGTTAATAATTGAACTGAGTTAGGCAACACAATAACCATATTGAAATCAGGAAAGAATCATGGCCAGAGCACCACTTGTCTTCAGCAGCAATTCTCTTTGAATAAACTGACCAGTTGGGGAACTGTGTGCCTATCTAGTCTAGGTTCCTTTGGAAATCCTAGACACAGATCCCAGAGTAGGCTAGTTTCGTTTTTGGAGTGAGAGGGATAAAACTATTCTGGGACCTGGGATGTCAAGAACACACTTATCTCTTTACTTACCCCTGCTTTTCAACCAGCCTTTGCTGAATTGCTCTCTCCCTAAACGTCTTCCTTCCACCCATTCTCAGAAATAAAAAGCCAGGTGAGAGCCAGTTCAGTGATTCCCTCATGTGAGGTTTGAAAGGTCTAGCGTATACCAAAGCCAAATGCTGAAGTCTGATACTGGATTTTCTGATTTTGATACAAAAATGAGCAGCCAGTGTCAGCTGCTGGTGTTACATCTCTGTTCAACAGAAGGGATTAAGATAGTGGTTGAAAATGAACCACTAGTGTCTGGAGTGACTAATTCTCATGTTAGTTTATTCTCCTAGTTAATTACATGTACCACATTATTACACACTTAATTACAAATATCTGCTAGTTAAATACATATATTACATATATCACATCAGCAGGGTAAGACTGCTGTCCTGGAGGGCCTTCCCTACATGCTGTTCTACTTCTCAAAGCATAGGTGAGGAGGGGAAGATGACTTGAGCCTATACCCCAGTTCTCAGCCTAGGAACAACTACAAAAGCACAACAAAAATCCTGATGGAAATACAGCAACTAAAAGAACATAAACCTACAGCTTTCATTCCCCAGCAGTGAACACTTGCTATTTTTTTATTTAAAACACTTTTCTACAGAAAGGAAAATGAACACACCTGACAATTAAAAAACTGCACAGTAGTCAAACAGCATCATGAGCAAAGAAGGGCACACTACACCTTTCTTTACGCAGGGGCCCTCTCTCATGGCCAAGTATCTGTCATAGTGGAAGGGACAAAAAGCTCACAGTTTCAAACAAGAATGTAGCAATTCATTTCAGCAGGAAAAGAGTTCTCCCTGGGATGCTGAGCTTGACAACGTCTTTAAATTAATCTCTTTCTTGCCTTTATTGAATCCCATTGTGTTAATTTGAGCCTATTTCCAATTTAATTTGGATTTATTCATATACTCTGAAATATTCTTGTTTGAGCCTGGCTTCATATCACCCACTAATTTGCTTAGCATACATACCATGTAATGCTTCAAGCTGTTAATGAAAATAGTAGAGTAGAATCATGTTTAGAATGGATGTCTGTAGTCTCACACTCTTTTTCCCAATGTTACACTCAATCATGATAATATGATGGATATGGATGATACACTCAATCATCCATATACTTGATGCTTGCATTAAATTTTAAAAGGTAAAATTTTAAAAAGCAACATCACAACTTCAATAAAAATCTATTTTCTCTACATTACTGCTGCTTGAGTCACAGGGAAGTGGAAAGCCTCACAAATTGAAATTTGCACTGTCAAAAAGACAGTCTAGGTCCTTCTTTTATTACATTAACCTTATTGCAATTTCAAAGGAAAGAAATTAAATTAAAGCCCACTTACTCCATTTGAAGCCAATAGAAGCAGCATGAGAAAAGAACTGCAGGACTGGCCCTTTGCTTAGTGGAAATTTCTGCCTTTCTGCCTATGCTGCCTACAATTTCTCAGTGTATTTTTACACGCACCTTTCTCTTACGAACCCTAAATGCTTTCATTATTGTGACTCTTTGTGCTTTAATGATACACTCGAATAGTGTAGGGGTTTTTTTCCATTACATCGAGAGGTAATTCTTTGCCAGCCTGAGTGGGCGGCCAAAATCCAGGTCCTGCACATCCATCCAGGATGAAGGAGAAGATGATGAGGCAGCTGGCTGCTTTTTGACACACAACAGAGGGCATGAAGTAAGAGACACAGGGAAGCTCAGTGCGGCACAAGGTAGAGGCTGCAAGCCAGAAACCCTCTCCAGCAGAAAAAAAAGGGCTGCCCAGCTCTGGCTGAGCTCCCAGCTCCTGGAAAGCCAGGCAGCGCTGGCTGCCACGGCCCCTCTGGCCTGGGGAGGCCTTCTGCAAGCACCGGGGCAAGCGCCTCCCGCCTGCCAAGAGTTGCCTCTTGCAGAAAGGAGGCACATCTGGAGATACAGGGGCTTTGGGGGGAGATGGGAGCACTCAAGAAGCTCTTATCCATATCTCACTCTTATCCATATCCCCTGTTACAGGCAAGGATGGGTTGGGAAGGAGTGCCTCAGGGACTTCCCAAATAAGCTCCACCAGTTTCCCTTCACTTCCTTCAAGGAAGTAATTCACAAAAAAGGTAGGATCTAAAATGATAAATGCATGTATTTGTCTCATTGTGCATTAGGTTGTGACTGGGATGCTGGGGTGTCTTTTCATAAGTATCTAGAATACAAAATTTCCATGGCACAAGAAATCCCAATAGGTGGGAAGTTTAAAATTACTTCCTTTTAAAATTCTCAGCAGCAAGATCTTTTTGTAACTGCCAGCACTTACATAAAAAATAATGCTTTTCTGTTTGGGGAAGGAAGGCAGGAAGAAGGGAGCAAGAGATCCTGGACAGCTGCCATACCTATTTCCATATGCAAGAGACTGCGAAGAATTAAAGATAAAATGTTTTTCTTCCAAAGTGCCTGTACACCTCAAAAGTAAAATGTTAATTCCTTCATTACTGAAAACATTAACACCAATAGACAGGCCCTATACTGTCTATTTCCATGTAGACCACTGCAGTCTTTTAGAGCTCTGGGATTGTGGGCAGAGGAAGACGCTATTCAGTTAACTAATACTTGAAAAGACAGACATCAATCCTCCCTATGTATTTTGGGAACTCACATAACCTTAAGGCAGCACAGCTACAACAATGTTATAATAACAGCTTCTGGCCTCCAGTAGCTACTTGCTTCTGGTGAAGTTGCTGGACGTCAGTGGCACAAATGTCCACAAACAAGTATGTCAATATTTGTGTGTGTTCTGATGGTCTTTACAGGGCCTTCCCCTCTCCAATAAGAACTAGTCTGTCTGACACTACTGTGAAAAGGAACAACCTGACGCTGTCAACTCTGTGCAGGTTTGTTCCTCTAGTACCTGTGCCAGCCAGAGCAGAGGGCTGTGCTCACCTCACACAGACAATATTCAAAGTAAAGCAGAAAGCAGAATGAGGCAAGCCATTTTTCTGGTGTCCTTGTCCATACTGATCACATGCTTACAAATGCTTGCTTTGAACCAGTGATGGATCTACTTCTTAACAATTTGTCTCTCCCACTTTCCTCCTGCTTTATAACCTGGAGCTTTAATTCTACCAGCTCTTAGCCAAACTTCCACCTGAAGCTCTTTCCTTAGGGCAATGCCTACAGAGCCAGACATCCTCTTGTACAGAGAAGATTCTGAAGGACTGAGGACAACTTTAAGCCCTGGAAATGCTTGGTTGACAGGTTTGCCTTTCTTGCCAGGAGTGTGAAATGCTCTGCCTGGGGGCCAAGGGTAAGAGAGTTCAGGAGGATAAGCCCTCCCTGAAGGAAGTCAGCAATTTGCATGACTGAAGCCTATAAAGATTCTTAGTCTTAAAATCCTCAGCATGAGCTGTGATCCAGTTGGCTTGGCAAGGTTGAGTTTAGTCCATCAATATCTGCCCCTCATTCCTGTGTAAAAGAATTGCATGAAAACCCACTGGCCCAAAACTGCAAACTGAAGGAGCATGTGGGGAGGAGACTGATTACTAAGCCCTGGCATCTGATGTGAAGTTAGATTTCAAATACTGAAATACACTATACTGAAGCACAGCCATGGAGCTTCTCACAGATGGATGTATATAATAACTTTGGTATGAGTGCACCAACGACATACAGTCTGCTTGCATTTTCCTGAGCAGCTTTGTCATGCTGCTGTTCCCAGAATCTAAAAGCCTGACTGCTATTAACTCAGGTCCTTCATTGCTGAAGATCCTGTAGATCTATTGACAGTACCGCTGTGGTATAAATATTTTGTATCTACTTCTACCAGTAATACCTTCCATAATCAAAATATAAGCAAGTTTTGTACTTATCACACTAGCACTGGGCAATTCTTAAGCCCAGATCTGAGAAGAACATTTTAGAAGATGTATCAAAAAGGCCATCTCTTCTCTTGTAAACTACCTTAATTATCATCTCTAATCATGGTATTGCTTCATATAACTGGAAATTCACACTGCTTTGAGTAAAATCAGTTTTAACAAAAGGAAACTACTGTGATTCTCAGATTAATTCCTTTGTAATTCTATCGTGTAGGCTTAGAGCTACCTACTTTTCCAGCAATCTGAGCAGGAAACTCATTAACTCTGATTGGGAATAGTGTAAGACAAAAGTAATGTCTTGGGTTTCAGTCCTGTCTCCAAAGTAGCTGCTAAAATCCAGGAAGCCAGTAACTGAGATGTGGTTTTCAGAAACCAGTAGATGTCTTGGATTAAAAGGTAATTAAAGCATAAAAATTATTAGTGAGGTTAGTACAGTTCCCTGCATCTAACTACCAAATTCTTGTTCACATGCTGAAACTGGACCAACTGAACCATGCTGAACTGAACTAGCTGAATCAGAGCAAAACCCTTGTGTGGATGAACTCTCTAAATCAGTTTGTTACAGAGTTAAGATATCTCAGGAAGTCTCTCAGCCTGGTTGCTTTGTCCTTCTGGGAAGCACCTGTTTTAGTAATTCAGTGTGAGAAATGGACTTAACAAGTCATGCAGTTTATGTGCAGAACACCACCACTCCACTCATGCTTAAGCTGGTGATGTATATTGTTTGGACAAAGACAGCTGAATAAGCAGTAAAAGTGGCACTGCTTAGAGAAGCCAGCAGATCAAACTGATTCAGTTTTGATGGATGGATGAGGGGAAAGCAGCATCTTCCTTACCTCCTGCTTTCCCTATGTTTGTGTCTGCTTGCCATGCAGGTGTAGGCAAGACACTCCTTCATTAGTCCAGTGCTCCTCCATTACTGCTTATAATCTCTTCTCATTCCCCAGTGCTACCTGAGCCACGTAAATGTTCCTGAAAGCTGTCAGAGCTGCCCTCTTCCTCCTGCAGGATCATTGGAGCTGGCTTTCTTGTTTCAAGAATAGAAAGGTGGGCTGCATGATGCAGAGCAAGATTTCTCTGTTCCCAGAGCCCTCTACGCTTACATCCAGAACGCATTTGCAGAGTACCTGTGGTAAGGGATGCTTCAGGGCTGGGACATGAACTGTCTCAATTTAAAAGTAGGATGGCTCCCTATGATCCCCATCCCATCATGGGTGTGGATGTGCTGGCAAGAGGTAAGATGTGAGACCCTTCTGATAGGGGGTTACCTGAAGCTTTTGACAGACTCTCAGATGTAGGCACCAGGAACATTATTGCTATTAATGATAAATGAAGCAGACAAACACAGTTTTATTCCAGCAGTAATTTGAATATGGAAGCACTGAGGCATGTGTCTTAGGATTGCCAATTCTCACCTGTTTTGCAGTAGTTGCAGCAATGCTTGAACAGTGTTACAACCAGAGACATCAGCACTTTTCAGCATTAATTTCCTGTTGACATGCAGTCTTCTGTAATATATGCATAATGTGCTCATTTAGTGACATTTACATTAACCAGTGACATTAATTAGTGAAACAAAGCAGTTTTGAGCTGTATGCAGTTGGTAGTTCTGACCAGATGTCTGCCTTTTAGTATTCTGTGATTCACAAAGCAGCCAGAAGTATATTACGAACACACCATGCTCTGCAAAAAGGTCTGTCTGAAGCTATCAGGTAACCTGATAGGCACCCACTGCTAGAAACACAGGGTGTGTGTGAACTGGCACAGCTTCTAAGTAAACAGAGGGAAGGTAGTTTATACCAGTGGAGTTTGTACTTAGCCCAAGCTGACTTTTTTCCGATGAAACTCAACTGCCCACACCTCACTGGTTGACTGTCCAGGCTTACAATACTAACCATGTTCCTCTGACATGGCTTCTTAATCCAGATTCCACAGGGTCCCTTCAAATAGCTTCTCAGTCCTATGCCATTAAAGCAAAGAGAAGCACATGAAATAGCAGTCTTCCTGGCTGCTCTGTCCCAGGAACTAATGACACTCTCTGTACTCAGGGTAAATTATTGAGCTGAAAGTTAGTAAGAAATACAAATAACAAATATCTTCTGTAAGCACCGGTAGAAGGTTAGGATCCTACCTGGGAGAGAACTACAAAAAATCGCCACTCTCCACAGTGTGATGCTGCACTCTCTGATGATGAGATGAGCCTGAATCTGACACAGCATCAGTATTTGGGAAACACTTAAAACCCTAGACTGAGGAAGCTGAAATGGAAATTCAGTTTTCTTTATATGTTGCCATCTGCCTCTCTTGCTTTTGGTGTAACAACACCATCCCAGAGACTGCACTTTGAGGGCAGCCTGATTAGTACTACTTCATATGCACAGCTTGTCTGCAAACCACTGCACAGTGCCTTGAAGGATATACCTGGACTTGACAGACATGTTTGGGGTAGAACTCCTGATTCCCTTTGGAATCTATTGCTTATTTCAAAACACCACTGTAACAACAGACCTAGTTCAATTCACTGAGCCAGTGCCTTAAAAATATTGGTGTCAGCTGCGGTTGTGATCCCTGATACCTCTGCTGAATTAGAACTGCTTTACTACTTGGCTGATACCCATGTGGAGGTGTCGAGCATGACAGGCCCCCACATGAATGTTGATGCTCTGTAGACAGACGTAAAGGACAGTTCATACTGCCCAGCTTTTATAATTCCAGCAGTAATTTCATTCTTGAGGACACCTGCAAATGGTAGGAAGGTACCTTCAGAAGTCCCTTGGCTGCAGGAAAAATCAGGCCATACAGACAGAGTGTTTTGAAGATCCTGTGAAATACAACTCACAGAGCAGGGCAGGTAAGAGGTGACTAATATCGAAAGAAAGAGCAAAAAGTTGCAAGGATTAGTGGGAAAACCTCAGGTAAGACCTTCTTTGGGAAAATCCTGTGTGTTGGTTAAGTAATTTTGTCTTTCTTTAGGACATTTTTGAACAATTACATTAAAAGATAAAACCAAAATTACTGCAGCTAATTAGTGTTAAGATGAAAAAAAAGCTGTTATGAACTTACTAACAGCATGCTAAAAGGCACATTCCTATGATAACCAGGTATCAAGCCAAGTCTAAAACTGCATTAACCCTATTTCTCTGTAGTTCAAGGAACTGAGCACAGGAAGCAGGGCAGTGCTGTTTATCTGAATGGCTAGGATGGGAAAACTGAGACATGTTAATTGTTTGGGATATTTCACTTGAAAATGTACACGGACATATCTGCTATGAAGAAATAGGCTCAGTCCTATCTGAATATCAGGGCTGCGATTTGACCCATGCATCGTCTGTTGCCTCTGTGAATTCCTGTTTCTTGGTCAGTTCTAGTCATATGCATTTATAGCCAGTTTTCTCTGCCCTGCACCCAATATGGTCACTATGTATAGACCTAGTCTTTGCTAGTCCTTGCACTTGCAAAGCAACCTGAAGAGCTGCAAGGCAGACATGATGTCGTGGTTTAAGCCCAACCAGCAACTAAGCACCACACAGCCTGTCGCTTACTCCTCCCCCCACCCAGTGGACAGGGAGGAGAATTGGAAACAGGAAGTAAAACTCATGGGTTAAGAACTGTTTAATAACTACTGTAAAATAAAATAACAACAATAAGTTATAATAATAATTATTTTAATTAAAAAGAATATAACAAACAAACCAGGGAGAGAAATAAAACCCAAGAAAAGATGCACAATGCAATTGCTCACCACCCACTGACCAATGACTGAGCAGTGATCTGCCCCTCCCAGCCAACTCCCCCAGGTTTATATACTGAGCTTGACATTCTATGGTATGGAATATCCCTTTGGCTAGTTCAGGTCAGTTGTCCTGGCCGTGGTCCTTCCCAGCTTCTTGTTTACCTGCTTGCTGGCAGAGCATGGGAAACTGAAAAATCCTTAACATAAGCACTACTTAGCAACAGCTAAAACATCAGTGTGTTATTAACATTATTCTCACGCTAAGTCCAAAACACACTGTATCAGCTACTAAGAAGAAAATTAACTCTATCCCAGCTGAAACCAGGACATGAGTAACTAGCTAAGGACAAGATAAACAGAAGAATTCAAACAAAAGGATTTTTATTCCACTGAAAGATTTGCACAACCATAAATTTCATTTTCCTTGAGAAAAGCATGAGGATTAAAAAAGTTGCTATTTTCTACGCCTGCATTAGCACTACTTGCCAGACACAGAGCAAAGTCTTCATATATCTCAGGCTCAGCCTGGTATGTGTGCACAACTGGCCTTACATTAAGTAGATGTATAGGAAGGTCAGAGTTTTCTCACACCTGCCGTTCCTGAATAAGGACCAAGACAGGTATAAGGCTGTGCTTTCTGCTGTGAAAACTGGAAAGCTGAGTTAAATCTCTGAACTGGATTTGGAGGACAGGTTTGCCGACACTTTGGTGTGAGGCAAATGCAGGCCCTGAGCCTCCAGTCTTCTCTCTGAAGGCTTTAGGATGCTAAACTTCCTGCTACAAACTCACAAACAGGAGCAAGGAGTAGACTCGACGGCAATTCAAGGCTTTCTAGAGGCAGATTTGTGCAGTACTAGCTCACTAACAGGAGCTGTGTTTCTGTCCACTCTGCAAGGGGGAAAAAAGACTTCCTGGCTCTCAAATGCAAACTAAGAGGTCTGCCAGGGGGAGAGGGCAAGAGGCCAGCAGCTTGGAGACTCCTCTGTTTGCAGGCCTGTCAGGACTGGGGCAAACCCAGTCTTGTTCAGTTTCCACTCCTCAGCTAGTGTTCTTCCCTTTAATTTCTTTGCCATATTCTTGCTTGAAAGCTGTACTTGTGTCAGGGTTTAAATGGCTCAGTTACTGCTTTGGTATCTTGATTATGGATCTGTGAGGACCAGTTTGTCTGCCAGAGCTACTTACAGACACCCATACTCTTGCCCTTCCCCAAACGCAGGCTGCTGCGGGAGCTGAATGTCAGAGCACACCACCACACAGGTTACCACTCGGCAAAATGATGGACAAACAGATCTTTACTTGTTGGAGAGCCAAAGGCTGCACGTCCATGAAACAGATCCACCCCCGGACATTTTCCTGCCCTGGTTATTCAGGTGACAATGACATGTTGGTAGAGCTGAGGTGTAGTCCTGTTTTCTTTTGGGGCTCCACCTTCACAGGTGCATGATATTTATTGTGTGCCAGGTCAACCCAGTGTCACTGTCTGGTATGCAGTGTACAAAGCCAGGTACCTAGCTACTTAGCAGCTAAAAATTCTCCCTGTTCATCTGCTGCTGTTCCGGGCTCTGCTCCTTTTCTTCAGAGCTGTCCCTTTTCTGCCAGTTACATGCTGATTGGCTAAATGGGAGCAAAGGAAAATAAGCTGTCACTCACATTTCACTTGTCCTCACTACCTTGCCTCCTTCAGTGCCAGACAGGAGATAAATTGACTCTTAATCCCCCAAGGCTCATTTACAATAGCTTACAGCATCTAATGGATTTTAACACCTCCAGGCAAACAGCCTTTAGAGCAAATGTCTATAGAATAAATAACTTCATGGGGCATTCAGTGGTGGGCATAGTGGAAGATGTCTGAACTGGAGAGGAATGAAATGAGGTCTTTGAGCAGTAGTTCGCATTTTGTGTTGCCAAGAGCATTACAGATTACACATCCCATGGATTTATTTGCCATATACCTGAGCGAAATGTTAGAAGGTCAGAATTACGAACTACACAGAGGATGCACTAGCAACCCTTTACTCTGTCCTGAGAACACTCCTGGTTTGCTTAGGAGTACTTTTACTCCTCCTCTTCTGAGCAGAAACTGACTAGTAGGATCTGGGGAGAATGAGGCATGCTAGCTTTGGAAAGTCATTTGTTAGGAGTCACGGTGACAGGAATGTTGAAAGACCACTAACAGTGAATCCTTGCTGCCTGGGAAGTGAGTCCATTCTCTGTTTTGGCTCTTGGGCTCATAAAAATAGCACTGGGCAATTTTTGTCTCTGAACTGGGTCTTGAGCATTCACAGTTTCTCAGGAACGGGGCACCTCAGTACTAAAGTTGAAGAGAGGACTTTTTTGATTTCAGATCCCGAGTAACACAACTAGGGGAGTGGAAAGGAGGGCTTATGAAAGTGGAAAATTACCTAGATCAGGCTGATCATTCTATTGCAAAAAGAGCTATTCAGCTGTAGTTAAAAGCCTCCTGTAGGAAGGAATGCTTATAAGCCATCAGGTTCTCAGTTGGAAAGACTTTCTGAAAACACAACAAAAGCAACTCTGCTGCTTCTGGCAGTGCATGAACACTGGGTTTCCTTGGTTGTTGACTTTACCAATCTGAAGCCAGGGTCTTTTGGCTACCAGATTTATAAGCTGAATCCATACCTTTGATCTTCATGAAACATAAAGTTTCTGGACAAGCTCACCATTGTCCAAAAAAATTCCCATTGCTTGATTTGGGATGGACTGTGTTCCTTCTAATGGAGAAGAAAAAAATCAACATAGTTCTGCTAACTGCAGGAAAACCTTAGTATTAACCATATAATCATGGTCACATCTTTGCCTCCTGTTTAGCTGAGCAATTCTGTAGCCTTGATTACCATATTGAGGGACTGAAAACTTCATTGCTGTGCTTGGGTTTGAACATGTAACTATCATTCAACAATGAGAAACTACATAAAAATTTTGGAAAGAAACTGATGGCATTAAATATCAAAGTATAAATATCTCAAGTTCATTAGTTGGATGGGGTCAATTTAGTCCTGGTTCTGACTGTGAATATAATTTGTTTTGCCATTAAAACAAGTAAACTCTTCATCTAACTGAATCTTTATGCTGCTTTTACATCTTCAGTGTTCAAGAGGAGAAATACTTGGATGATGATAGGCTACGCAAGGTAATAATGTTTAGAACTGTCCTATGATAAGCATGCCAGTGTTATTCAAACCAGATGACAAAAATGCTGTTGTGATGTTGTAGCAGCTGTTTTTTTCTTGCACCGGAGGCTGTCTTATGGCCCCCAGGTCATCAGACTTGGCCAGATTTTTGAAACAGTTGTTGTAGGTTGTTGTAGCAAGGTGTTGTAGGGCAAAGGACAGGAAAAGCTGCAAGCAGCTTTTGTCCTGAAGCCTTTCCAGCCTGATGCCTGGAGTTGTGGCAAGGACTCAGCCTATCAGCATAATCCTGAAAGAGTTGTTTTAAGGCAGGGCTGTCATCAAAAGCAGTGCCAAATTCTTTCTTGAGGGAACAGTACAGAACTACAGACTCATAACTGGGAAAGCTGGAAACTTTCTTTTGAGGGTAAAGAGGCACTGAGAGCACTGACTTGGGAGCTTCTAAACTCCTTGTCCTCTTGCTGCAGGGTATGGCTGTTTATGCATGGAAATGACTGTACCTACTGTACAGTCTCTCTGCACTGTCTCAGAAGTCCTACATGTTTTATGCATGACCCTGTGCAGGAACAGTCAAGGGATAGGTCAGAGCTGCTATCCAATCCATACTGGGAATCTAGCTAGAGTCTCTTGGAGCTGACAGCTACTCTGGTTTGTATATTTTAAAATGTACCTCTATTAAAATGGTACAAAATACAGTCACTGGGACATTTTTTACATGCTCTCAGGAAAATGACAGTATCAGTTGACTGAAGATGGTAGTATTAGACTTGACCTCTTCAGATATACTAACAACTCCAGGACAGAGTAGCCCAGCAATGCTTCAGTCACATGGTTTCCCCCTAGATGGAAGTAAAATCAATGGCTCTTTTAAATATACCGTCTTATACCATCTATGAAATGTTCATTACAATTGCTGGTTGTGGGGAGGAGGTCACAGTTGAACTGATTCTTTTTCTGAACTATTGTTAAACCCACCTTGAGATTAAAGAGCTTGTTGGATAAAAAGGAAAAAAAAATAATAAACCTGAGTGGATGGAGAAGCAGATAGGATTAGGATTTTTTTTCTGAATTCCTTCTTTTCCCCTTAAATGATGTCTACTTAAAAGGACATCAGGGACTAAAAGTTTTCTGGAGTTGTGCAGCAGAAAATCTGTGATGTTATTGTCTGTACTAACTGCAGAGACATGCAGCTGAAAGAAGGCGATAGGGTTTTATGTGCTGAAGAGCAGCACATAATTTTAACCAAACTTTTTAACTAAATGCTCATAAGCATCAAGGTTTACTAGTGACTTCCTGCATGCATAGGCACTGCAGTGAGAACCCTCCAGCATACCTTTGTTCCAAGAGTAAGGACTCATTCCTACCTATATTTGCTATCTTGATGCCAAAGGAAGCTCACTGGTAGAATATCCGTACCATACCACATGCCTTGACTGTTGCCATCTCAAATTTTAAGAGCTATGGAGATTAAATGATATCACCCAAGTTCGGCTTCCAAGACCTGGGATCTGGCATAAATTGATTTGAACTATGGCAAGAGTAGCCAACACTAGTCACAAAGACTATTAGCCTGGAGTGACCATATGGATGTCTTTCTGATCATGAGCCTACTACAGGACTTTCTAGTCTAACTGCCCTATCAAAATATTGCACAAGTGCCCAAGCCTTGGAAGAAACATTTCCCACCTTGAGGACCATTTAAGTTGATATGACGACTGAAGGGAAACAGACATGCAGGGAGAGACATGACTTGTTCAAAGCATCATAGCAAGCCAACTGCAGATCTAGGAGTAAAACTTTGCTTCTTGACTTGCAGGCCATCTATTATCTCTTGCACTCAGAAGAACGACCAAACTTTGCATTTTTGTATGAACTAAACTGAGTTGAAAATGTACTTTTTTGTGACTGGAGGCTACCTTAAAATGCTCTTAGGTAGGAAATAAATGCCTTGATATTATTAATAAGCAAGATGATAAGGTCAGTAGGTAATAACAATGGAAGCCACTCAGGTACTGGGTAAATCCAAAGTTAACTCGTATCTGGTTGGTATTTCCAAAAATTCTCCTCTGAATGCTGCCTGGAGGCTGCTTTAAGGGGAAGAATGGCAGAAGTCAGTTAGCTTTTAAATTTTTTTTAAATAGGTGCTCTTTGCATATCAGCTTTATGAAACTGAGAGTTTCCTGTTTTCCCTGAAAGATACTGATACCGGAGGTACTGATACTCTCTTAGGGACTGTGGAGCAGCAACAATTAGAGAAATCAATGGAAACCAAGAGTATGCAGGGAATTGTTTTTAATTTATGCTCTCAGTATATTTTTGGTGCTTAAATTCAGTTTCCTAAAACTGAACTTGATAATGTGAAGCCTGCAACTAGTGATACTGTATATTTTGCCCCATAACTTAGGTGAATGCTTACTAATGAAGCTACACAACTGCTGTCATTATTAGCAGGAGTGATTCTTTGAATATGTGGTCCAGCTCAGGAATGGAAGATATTCTCAACACTTTCTTGTTTGAACATTTGAAACTGCTGAGACTTTCAGATTATCAGGATAATCATTAATCTTCATGTACATCTGTCCCAGTTTCACTAGGAAGCTGTGAATTATTCATGCAATAGGATTGTCTGCATTGGGAATAAAAGATTTGAAGATGGGTAGATCTGAAATCTGAATGGAAAGGCATCTGGTTGCTTGGAATGGGAGCTTGTTCTCATGGCCCAAAGGGTACATGTAGGCAAGCAAAAGGACAGCTGTTTAAGAGATGGAAACAACTCATGTTTCTGCTAAAATTGCTAGGCAGAGTCCTCCTGGTTGCCATGGCTTAGGTTAACCTAAAGTCCCCTGAGACACCCAGGTCTGTTGCAGCAGTGTTAACAGCAGTGAACATGTGATCCCTGAGCGTGTGACTATGTGTATGTGCATGTGTGTGTGTGTGTGTGTGTGTGTGTATTCATCAAGAAGGGAAGGGACCTTCCCTGGTGGGGCTGCATGCCTCATAAAGGCCCCTCTGACCATGCCATTATCACAGAATCAGAACCAGCCCTTGCCCTGAACCTCTGCATCATTCAGCCCCATGGCACAGCCCAATCTCCAAGGGGTACTCAGGGAGTGCTGCAACTTGAGATGAGGCACAAGGGTCTGTCTCTCCTCCATCCAGCATCAGCTTTGCCATCAAAAGGGAAAGTGGCTTCTGGTTCCAGTCATGCCAAAGCTTAGGCAAGGACATACAAGACTTAACTCCAAGCATCATTTCCTTTACTGTGGACTGGAATTGAATAACTCACCTCCATGGTGGTCAAGGGGTTTTGTGCTATTGAGCAATGGTTCAGTTATGTGAATTTAAATAATTCCCTTGAAAAGCATAACTTCAAGTAAGTAGTACCATCTTCAGTAGCTACAATAGGTGATGTATTTGGGGAATATCAGCTTGAACTTTTGTTGTAGCTGATACCCACTGCTATAGTAAAAAATATTTTGAAATTTCACTGAAAAATATGGGAGTTTTTCAGCACTATGACCACCTGTAAACTGGTAAAAAAAAAAGCAGATATACTTTTGTTTAAAACCATGTCTCTGTAAGTATATGTGACAGCTTTGGAATACTTGGTGCAGAGACCTGTTGTGATAAAAGTTTGATATATTGGATCACAGCAGAAATGAGTGAATTAAATGGAGTGGATACTAAGTGCATTATTGAAACATGACTATCCCGATGAGTCTAAGGCTTCAGCTACCAGAAGGGACTTACCAGAATCTTGCTGGCCATGTAGGGGCTGTTCTGTGTATTCAACTGAGCTCTGTTTGCTTCTTACATTCAGTGTGTAAAATGCCTGTGGTTCATGTTAGTATGGACAACTGGTATGCTAAGGCTTAGACTTTATATGGAAAGCAGCTGTAATTAATTTCTCAAATTCAGCTAACCAAGACTATACTATGCAAGGTGTTTTACTATCATCTCAAAGCTGACTTCTGAAAATGGGTTGGTAGTACTTCAATACTTAGTCTCCTATGGGTGGAGGGGAGGAAAGGCTAAAGGGTATCACGGATGTTGAAATACATTGGTTCTTGTTGGAAAACCCCATATAAGCAGAATCCCCTGGCCTTTTCCAAAGAACTGCAGTATTGGCAGAACAGACATCACTATTCTTTTTGGGGTTGCTGCCTGTTCTGTGGGGCTTCAACGTCAGACTTACTTATAGCAAGAATAATGTGACATGATGCAGTCACCAGGAGATAATACAGCTGAATGGTAAATAGAGATATTCCTTACTAAATGATCAGGCACCTTGTTGGAGTATATCTAGCTTGTTCAATGAAGAGTGAGGGGAATTTGCTTCTGAAAAGTGAGACATGCCAAAGGAGACTTAGCAGTTAATACATGACACAGGAAAGCAACTTACTCCCTCAAGCTGTTAATAGGAGTTGGGCATTACACTGATGTAGCTGTGGGTTTCTGGAAAAGCTACATGGAGTGTAAACTTTTTGTTTTTCCAGGAACTGCTTCCTTGCTGGTCCCTCTCTTCCCAAGGATTTTGAAAAAGATGATGTGGTAGTAGTCCTTATAAGCAAGCAGAGCTGAGGGTTCCCTATTTTCTACGACACCTTTGTAGGCCCTTCAAAGAAGCAAGGAGGTATGTTGAAGAAACAGCTTCCTTTGTTAGGGCTCCAGCTGTGTGGGCACATGGGGAAGCAGAGTTAGGAATTGTGCAGTGAATACAGTTGACTGCAGTGACATGGCCTGTATAGGGAAATATAGAACATTTCCTGCAAATCTGCTCTTAGCTAACATATATAAAGCTGCAAGAACAATACTCCTTGTGCAATTCCTAATAAATTTGTCTGTTAACTTGATTGATCCTGTAAGGTGGTAGCTTTTCAAGAAACCCTGTTTTAACAATGTGTTACACTGAATTTCAAAGTGCATCCTTTTTGTGTTAGCTAAACAAATGACTCCGACCACAGAATTTCTTCAGCGTAGTTCTTCATGTGTTTAAATTAACCACTTCTGTGATGTGCTGACAATGGTGGATTTCTCCTCAGAGATCACTGGCAAAACAGCAGCAAGCCATTTGTCATACCACACAGCTAACATTAAACAAACATCACTTTTCTAAAATAATGAGGGCAGGCCTATAGGAAAGCTGCAGAGCTGAGCAGGGGTTATCCTGCAAGGGTATAACACTGGTTTCCCAAAGGACTGGCAATGTCTTAATGAAAATATTTGATGAGCCCTTTACTAAATTCAGTAGCTTCTGGTTTGTCCAACAAACAGAACAATGCACTAAAAGATGAATAAGGAAAATGATCATGTTGGCTGCTTACACTCTGGCATCTTACAGTTGCTAGTTAAATAATCCTTTAGTTCTTCAGTGAAGAAGATAGCACTCTGTCGTCATTGTGAAGCCGCTCGCTCCCTCCCTCCCTCTGCCCAATGACCGACCCGGCCATGGTGGGATGAGGAGAAAATATAAAGGCAGGTTTGTGGGCCAAGACAAGGACAGGGAGGGATCACTCATCGCTTATGGTGACAGGCAAAATACAGGCTCAACTTGGGGAAGAAACAAAATCAATTTAATTTATCACCAATCAAATCGAAACAAGAATAATAGGAAGTAAAACCAAACCTTAGAACACCTTCCCCCCACCCCTCCCTCCTTCCTGCCTCAACTCCACTCTGGGTTCTCTCCACCTCCTCCCCTCCGCCATACAGGGGGTGGGGGTTGGGGTCACCTCACCACACCTTGTCTCTTGCCACTCCTTCCTCCTCAGGGGGAGGAGGACTCCTCACTCGTCCCCTGCTCCACCGTGGGGTCCCTCCCATGGGAGACAATCCTTCATGAACTCCTCCAACATGAGTCCTTTCTGTGGGCTGCAGTTCCTCACAAACTTCCCTGGTGTGGGTCCTTTCTGCGGGCCGATCTTCAGGCACAGACTGCTCCAGCGTGGGCTTTCCCATGTAGTCATGGCCATCTTTGGGGGCATCCACCTGCTCTGGCCTGGGGTCCTCCCCAGGCAGCAGGTGGGCATCTGCTACCCCAATCCCCTCCATGGGCTGGGGGGGGACAGCCTGCTGTCTCACCATGGGCTGGCTGCAGGGGCATCCCCTCCTCCAGAGCACCTCCTCCCCCTCCTTCTTCACCGACCTTGCTGTCTGCAGAGGGGTTTCTCTCACCTCCCACTCCCCTCTCTGCTGCAGGCTCCCCTTCTTAAATCTGTTCTCCCTGAGATGCTACCAGCGTCGCTGATGGGCTTGGCCTTGGCCAGAGGTGGGTCCAACTTTGAGCCAGAGAAGGTTCTGGCAGCTTCTCACAGGAGCCACCCCTGCGGCCCCTCCCCCACTACCAAAAACTCCACCACACAACCCCAAAATACACTCTCTTAAGTTCCTCATTGGACTGGAGGCATTAAACCCGTCTCCTCCTCATCTATAAGCAACTGGCTAGGGCTTGTGACACACAGAAAATTTTTTTGCATCATCTTGGTTTATGCATGTGTATCCCTACAAAAATGTGTACTGCAGAGCTTGGATTCTTTTCCATGACAAATCGGGGGGCTGTGCATGGTATCTGGCAAACTTTGCAATCTTTCCAAGTAAAAGCAGTACCTTAATACATTAACTATATTTCAACAGACAAAACAGAAGGGAAGATTTATGGATGAGGAAAGACTCTTCAAAATTACTTTATGAAGCCAATGAGCTACTGATGCTCTATTAATAGAGAAGTCTGCTTGCCAAGAACATGCTGGAGAGCAAATGATGCCAGTTCTGCATTTCACCCCTGTAAAGTTAACATCTAAATCCAGCAAGGTATCCTATAGCCTGTCAAGATGTGTCTTCTGCCACCACTGGCCCACTTATCTAGCTCCCTTTGCCTGAAATCTGTGTAGTCTGCAACTCACTGTCCTATGATATATTAGCTCTGCTTTCTATTTTATGAGAGGAGGTGGAAGGTCAGACTGATGCTATCAGAACATAAGCTTTGGAAATAAAAGCAGAAAAGAGTGCAGTGGCTTGCCTGCAGCTTGTGATGGCCTGGTATTGTTCTGAGCAGGAATGTACTGGAAGTGTCAGTAAAGCAGGACCATGGGCCCTACCTCTGTACTCATTTCACACATATTAGTCAAAATTGTGGCAGCAGCTGGAATGGATTTTTTATCTGTGTAGATAGATCTTTATGTTAATACTGAAAATGGCTAATATGGCAGGTACTGAAAGCTGTACACAGTTTATGGCAAATTTTCACAGGATGTAATCTGACACAGCAGTGACACAGCATGGCTTAATTTTAAGCTGTATGGATTCACATATGCAAAGAAAATGCTGCTTAGGATAGGTCTCGTATTTGACTTCAACTATCATCTAATAAGAAAAAGATAACTATTTAGCTTCAGCCTGAGTCTGCATGGAAAGCTCCCTCACCTTTTGAGTGCTCAGACTTTTGAGAGATTTCCTTTATTAGCCAGCCCTCAGCTGACAGAAACCTACCCCAGTATGCAAATTCCTCGTCTATGTCATCTTTCTCATTATTTCGGTGCACCTCAGAGTTGTGAATACCTCTCAAATGAGGATTTGAACTGCTAATGGTGAGGATCTGTGCCTTGCACCCTTCAGTCTTGCAACATGTGGGGCTGCATTCCCAGAGACTGCCTTGGGACTCTTCCCTTTGTTGCATGGGCAGGGTACGCTTTGCAAAACATTAAGTATTGGAAAGTGTGCTTTCAACTCCTTGGTGCCAAGAAAGCGTTTAATGTATGTGGCAGCCTGTACTAAACACACCTTTCTACTTCAGCTTTTGTCTAGTAGGCTCATTAGGTATTAGGAAATTGTTTCTGTCAGATGGCAAAACTCTCTTCTCCATCTCTGTGTTTATACAGTCCCTTACTTTCCTGCCTCATTCCCCCAATCTCTCATTTGTCTGGTCATTTGACTGTAGCTGTATCTGTGCTGGAATGCAGATAAACATGAAATAGACTGAGAGCAGCCTGAGCAGGGAGCTCTGTGGGTGGGCTAATGTGTCCGCACACGTCTATGCCCTTGAGACAATGCAGGGTCAGCAGAGGTCCTGGGCTGAACCTGTGACATTTTCTGTTGCATTTACATGCTAGTAAATTAGCTAGATCCTCCAGGAAGCCCATTTGAAGGTAAAATGTTTACTAAAGCTTGGCTTTCACCTTATTTCCCCCAGCTTCTGCTATTTATGAGGTAATTACTTGGAAACATCAAGTCACTCCGGTTTCTGATTCTGTGGTCCTGCAAGTGGAGCAGACCTGTAACCTCCCCCAGTTCAAATGAATGCTATCACTGTTAGCTCAACAGCCCTTACACTGCCAAAGCCCTTTGCTGCAGACCATGGGAGAGCCACCAGCACACCCTATGCAGCAGTACTGACTCCTGCACACTCACCTTCCTGCATGTATGTGAGCAAGACTTGTGGTACAGCTACTCAGCATGCTAAGGGCTATTTTGGACTATCCCACAATACTGTGAATGTGCCTAATAAAAGGAATAAAAACTTTGGCAGGCAATGGACCAGGGTTTGCTGGGAGAAACATTGCCATCTGAGTTACCAGGAAGATCACACAAGGAGATGATAGTTACTGTCTGAAGCTGGAAATGAAGCAGTGAGACTGACACTGTACAAAAAGCAAGGGTGGCTTTGCAATTTCAAGCTGCCTTTACTCCCACAGCAGCTTCTTTGAAAATTTGGGAAGACAGCATGGCTGCTGTCAAGCCTCATGTGGACCAGTATCCAAGGAGGGATGCACCTAGCCCTTTCTCTAGTGATCTCTCCAGAAAGACTGCGGGGCTTTTAAACTCAAAAGCAAAATTTTGCCTGAGTAAAAAGAAACCTAAACTATAAAATACGAAGCTTGAAGATACTGTGAGAGAGAAAACTGAAATAGGCAGGCTGGGTACTACTGTCCCTGCCCAAGGGCTATCCAGGCACACCTTTTGCTTCTATTCTTCTGTGCATAGTGCTCTCACTGGCAGAAGTATGTTGATCACTAAAAACTTTTCTGTCACCTCTGAATCCTCATGATTGCTTCCCCAAATTGCACAGTTCACATGAAGGCTCAGGTTTTGTGGTGCTAAAATCATGCCTATAGACACTCCTGGATGTATGATTCTCAAATGTAACGGACCAAAATGTTTCAGGCAAGAGCATATCACAAAGGAGAAAAGTCCTAGCAACCAGAGCTTGATCACCATCTGTGACACACCCACAGAGGAGCCAAGCCCATCAGTCATGTGAAAATGGAGTGATTTAGAGCTATAAATGCAATACTGTTTACCTAGATCACTGTCAGAGTTTGCTAATCTATCCTAATCTATCCTAGTCAAGATGAATTGCAACCTCCATCTGTTTTTCAGGGTCTATCACTTTCTGACTTTCTTCCTGTTCTCCACATCACTGTGGCACATTCCAGATCAAAGACACTTGGACAAGCATTAGGGACTCTTGGTCTGACTCTAAACACAGCAGAGAAAAAATGGACTGTAAAAGCCACTGTTCAAGGGCTCTGAGAAGGAGGTGTTAAGCAGCTCGAAAATCTGATGTTCCAGGCTATTTCTGGTGATGAGGCAACGCCTGCTGGCATAGAAGCTAGGTCATTTCACTCAGAGATGAGCAAAACTTAGCAAAATGATGATGACTGTGTGGGATGCTGCAAAGAAACAGAGAGGCAGAAAATATGCTGTAGTAGAATAGAGAGTTGCTCCACTCTTTTGTCTTCAAGAAGCCCCCACACAGTAAATCTTGACTCCAGAAATTAATCACAGAAAGTTCCTGAGGACAGCAGTGTGGAAGAACCCAATGGGCAAGTTGCACTGAGGCCGAAAAGGGGCAAAATTTCAGGTGAGCTCAATGACAAGTTTACCTGCACCCTACAAAAAAGCTTAGCCCAGCTGTCCTCACACTCAGGTCCCTTACAGTAAGCCCTGTGTTTTAAAAATGCCCAAT
The DNA here is from genome assembly GCF_929443795.1 of Astur gentilis. Lineage (NCBI taxonomy): Eukaryota > Metazoa > Chordata > Aves > Accipitriformes > Accipitridae > Astur > Astur gentilis. The sequence goes on along the minus strand of NC_064919.1, from coordinate 34,934,117 downwards.
GTTGAGTGGGTCTAAAATACTCATCTCGTGGTGAGCTCTGTGAGTTGTACAAGAAAAAAAAAAGCTTTTAACAGATTTCAACTCTTCCTTCCATGGAGTCCTTTGAGTTCAGTGGACTGGACTCATTTGCTGGCATTATGAAGTTCAGCTTCTGCTTGGAGTTCAAACTGTTCACTGCCTGGGGAAAAGTCTGGTCTGGGGTTCTGCACAGTCCCTACATTCTGTGACAGAAGTTAACTGGCAGACAACAAAGCCTGTCTGTAATTGGAAAGAAGGTAGTTCCCTGCAGACTGAGTTGGACCCATTCTTTCCATAAATTATGGTTCAGAGAGGGACTAATTCCTCTGAAGCTGGAAGTGTTGGATGACTGGAAGAATTCAGGAAGGCTGGATTGGAAACAACCTTTGATCTTCCAAACATTGAATTTTGATTCTCTGCATCTCATACCCTGCTGGAAATTAGTGGATCACCACTTACATCAGGTGAATGCTCACTTGCATTAAAATGGCTAAAGGTCTGACTAAACATGCTTACAAATCAAATTAGCCTGTCTTTGCTTTTTGCCTCTTAACAGGGAAACTCAATACTTTAGGCACCACTTTCCAAGGAGCTGTCTGTTTCTAGTGTAAAAACAGAGCTACAGCATTGGGATCAAACCCACTGAACCCATTAATCATGTCTGAGAGCCATGTGCATCTTGTGTAACTAGGATTTTAAATTCCAAGTTATCCAAAGCAATGCATCCTTGTACTCAAGACAGTGGCTCATATGCTACAGTGGTTCTGAGTTTTCTGTAATTAACCTGATAATTCTGGCTCCTGGGGCAAGCAGAGAATCTAATTACTTGTTGCAGGTATGTGGCCTGGTCTGAATGTGATTAGCTGGCTTTGCTAAGGCATCCACTAGGGAGCTAATTTAAACCAACAGTAATTAAAAATATTATTTCACTGTGACAATATTGGTGATAATTCTAAGGTGCAAAGAGGGAAAAGTGCTTTGGAATGACTAATGTGCCTGCACAGCATCTCTTAAGGCAGTAACAAGTGGCTAGGAAAAATCTGGGAAGGTGATTGTTTGCCAAGACTCACCCGATGAGTCACTCAGTGTGAGGTCTCTGCCATGTCTAATAGCACTAGTACAGCAGCATGGGTCATCTTCCTGCTGCTGTTATCAGTCAGGACATCACAAATAGAAGCTTGTAAGAACTTTATACAGGTGATGACACACTATAAATAGATGAGTGCAACTGAGATGTGCATATGCGTAACATAAAGGAAAGACCTACAAGGTGAGTGAATTCTCACAGGAGTCCAGGGCTTGAGTGAAACTTTTCAGGGCCAAACAAAGGAAAAACAGCAGCAAAACTTGTTGGCTGGCAATTTAATTTTGTAACGACATGTAGTGATGAAGCTTGTCATGGGATCTGATGAGGTCTCTCTACCATTTCCAAGTGTTTGGGATTCTGCCTAACAAAGATGGAGTCTGGGATTTGGGACAGGAAGATTTTGGGTTGGGCTGAACTCAGAAATGACATGGACTTTCTGCAGGGATCCTTGCAGCAGTAACAACCCCTGGTTAGGAAACACTGCCAGCTTTCCTATTGTGTAGGAACTGGTTAAGGGAAAATGGTTCTTTTCCCATTGTTGCTGGAGTACAGAGCTGTGCAGCAGTACTCCAGTGAGCAGAACTGGAGTGCAGACTGAAAATGCTATACTAATTTACAGCCGGTTAGCAGTGAGAGAAACTTACCTCCAGCACGCTTAGCTAGCACCACTGTTTTTTCCCTAGTTTTGTCTGTTGTTGTCCCTGCACTGTTCATTAAGGACTATATCTTATCATGTCTTTTCACTGTACACTCCCTGGTTTGATCAGAAAACTTCACTGTCCCAGGGGAGCCTTAGTGGTGACTTGCAAAGACAAAGGGGAATAGACCTGCCATCTCTCTAAACTGTATTCTATAGTCATGGGCTTCTGCAAGGCTTGTGGCCACTCAAGAGCACAATCCTTCTGCAGTAAAGCACAAAATACATAGAAATCACAGAACAAGGAGATGCTTCCTGAAAGACTCCTGCTCTAACATGTCCCATCAGTAAAGGAACACAGAAGGCATATCTGGCTAAAACTGCCTGCCTTCTGGTAGGAGGCCAGACTTACATGCCAGAAGAGAGCCTTCTATCATAAAATAAGCTGACCTGCAAGAGAAAACTTTGTTCCCAGCTCTGGCAAGTCACCTCGTAGATATGGGGCATGGGGGAATACAGTATCACAGTTGTGCATAAAAAAATGCTCCAGCTGGAAGTGAGCAGCATGATGGCAATGTTGTTACTGAATGTTTCCCTCACACAGAGGCAGGAAGTGTTTTTATCTCTGTCTCAAGCTGCTTTTTCATATCAACAGCAACTCATAGACTCCCCTTCACTTCCCAGTTTGTAGCAAGTGGTATGAAAACTACAGTTCATTCAGATCTACTGTGGACAGTGTTTGTTTTGGTTCCTTTTGCTGTTTTCACTCTTAAGAGTAGCCAGGGGAAAGGATTACCAAGCATCTTGTACATGGCCTGTTAGAGTTGTAGCCTTCTGGGGCAGAGATCCTGTATAGACTTGCACGAATCATAGGACCTGCTTCCTCTTCTGCAGCCAGAGTATTTTCTTCTTGGGATTGTTGCTTCACAGGAAATTAGACTGCTGCAACACTTGATTTTCTTAGAAATAAAGACACTGGAAGTAAGATAGTTGGAGAGAACCCTGTGCCTCTTTTCTGCAGGAGGACCATCAAACCTGGGAATGTCTTGGCTTTCCAACTGACTTCAGTGGGCCTCATCTGTTATTTTTTGAAGCAAACTTCTGTGAACATCAGTGATATGCTGTAGGGTAGGTGGAGGCATTGACTACTGCTCTGAAACACAGAGTTTCAGTGCCAGAAGTTCTGGGTTCATTTCCACATGCATGTGGCACTCACCTCATCTTCCATCAACAAGCACAAAACATGTTACCTTAAACCCTATTTACAATTACATGAAGATGCTGGTAGAGAATAGCTTTTCTCTGGTTTTCTTCCCTCCAAAGAATTACTCTGCCCATTTTCTCTGAACACTGCCTCATCCACATCTGTGGTACCTCTCTCACTGATTCTTGGCATGGTGAATGGGGTGCAGTGACCATTGGGCAGGTTTGTCCATCCAGCCAACCTCTATTCCTAGCCCAGGCCATGTAACACTTTCAAGGGCTGTTCATTCAGTTACATCATTCAATATGGGGCAGGGTCAACAAGTGCCAAGCTTGGGGCAAAGCTGGAAAGCAGGACTTAAGACCGGGCAACCTGGCAATAATATTTCCCATGAACTGTTACTACACAGAAGTCCAGTGCATAGCAAGTCCAGATGACCGAGACTAAAGCCCAGCCTCACGGCCATGCAAAGCCTCATAATGATAGCTTTATGTTGCTGAGCACTGCAGGAGCCGTAAAACAAAGGGGAATGGTTCAAGGGTAGGGGAATATGCCTGGATCCTGTAAGTCTGCAAATGTGGTATTTACTTGGGTTAAATATTTGGGATGATCAACCAGTGCTGGCTGTACAGACCCCACCACTTTCTTCCAGAGCTCCTGTGCCCACACAGCTCTGTAGCTGGTCTGGTCATAAAGCTGTGAGAAGAGGTCTTCTTCGAGCTAAACCTGCCTTGAACCATGTGGTTTGCAATTACAATAATCTATTGTGCACACACAGAAATAAAATTGACAAAGCAGAACACCAACTAGCTGAATAGAACTTAATATCATGCCTGAGTCTTAATATCATGACCTTATTAAAAAAGCAAGGTGCATGAAATTAGCCTGATGTCTCAGCCTTACTTACCACTGCCTTATCATAGTGTCCTGAACTTCCCTGCTTTTGCTCTGAAAACTTGGTATCAAGCTCTAAGGCTGCCCAGCGTTGCAGCTTCACATACTACCAAGATGTGCTCAGGCAGGAGTCCTGCCCCATCTCGAGGCCCAAAATGTATACTCTGCTTCTCTCACTTTTACCTCATGTGGCTGATATCACTAGGACTGGCTTTTTGCATAACCCAGAATGAGGTCTGGAAGGGATCTCTGTAGTGAGACAGAAAAGGCTTACAGGTAATGCTGAGCTTTCAATTCTCTGTTCAGTGCAGGAAGACAGCATTTGTCAGGGATTATTTCCCTTCTCCAGATATTAATGCTTGGATACCTGCATTGCTATATGCTTTTTTGTGTTTATCTTGTGGCTGTTAAAATGCTTCCATGTTTGCAGTAATAATTGTGTGTGAGTGTGAGAGAGAAGTGGAAAGTACTAACTGGGCCACCAACCAACAGTTAGTCTAAGCCAAAATGCAAATCAGAAAAAACAATTACTGCAGACAAATTGGGAACATTCAGGCCTTGTTACGGTACTGTGGGACCTTTTCTCATCCTTTCGAATACAAAGCAAAGTCCTAATGAATTATGTTTGTGCTTTCAGGGGGGACTTTCTCTAGCAGCTTGAGGCTACAACCTTGTCTATTATTGTTCAGAAAAGTATTGAGAACAATGTGCCTGCTACTCTTGCTACTCATCTCTGTAACAATAATAGGGATTTTAGTTTTATAGTTCTGCGATTACTTCTATAAGACAAGATGACTCTGGAATCTTCAGCCAAATGATGTGTAGAAATTTATAACAGTGCATGGAGTTCCCTTCTGAGCTTTAGCCCCACTGTGCTAAGCCATTCTGGTGCCAAGAAGCCTAGACACAGTGAAGCTGTAATCTCAAGGTCAAACTTCTAATGATGGCTGAAGAAGAAACAAAATGTTGGGTCTCCAGCATGCTGTCTTGTGCCCAGTCTTCCTCAGTTTTACAACCTCACACAGAAATGTGTTGAATCTATACTGAGTAAAAAGACCACTCTGATATAAGGTCGTGCATGGTTTAGTCTTGGCTGCATACAGATGTCCAAGTAAAGCAAAACCCCAAACATTGGCATTTGTGCTCTGTGAATAAAAGCAAAGCAAACAATGCTCAGGCTGTTGCAAGGTTATGATACAAGATAATTCTTTTAGTAGTCCAGATGCATGTAAATGCTTTTGAGCAAAACAGTTGAGATTTTTCTCAGCAGCAGCTGAGACACAGGCAAGGTGCTTCGTGCTTGTACACTGTGCCTTTTTTTAGGTCATATGTCAGTTTTGGTGGAAAGCGAAAGTAATTGAAACGTAGCTTAAAAATTCAGCTAAAAGGTCACTAAGAATTGCTCTGTACGCAAGATAGCCTACAATCCATGTTTGTTCTTGGCAACAAAACAACACTTGTATGCTAATGGTTGCCTGTAAGCCACTCTGCCACAGCTCCTCTCCTATGCTGCAGGGAGCATCAGTCTTCCCTATTGCTGGTACCCTTTCACATCCCACAGTCCTCCCTTGCTGGGAAGAGATTTCCTGTTGTGGGAGCTCATGGGGTTTATGATCCACTCAGCATCACCCTCCTTAGAAGCAAAGATCTGGAAAATCTCCTGCCCCGCTGGAGCCACTGGCGTTCTGCTGCTCATTTTCCAGACTTGTTTGAAATAAACATAAGTAACATGGCTGAAAAATCCCATACTCCTAGCAAAGTTCAGCATAAGCATGTGAAAACTCTGGCCAGATCAAGAAGGTCTTTATACATTCAAAAGTGCATGCAAAAATCCCAGTTCACATAATGTGATAGTAACTGCTGAAGACCATGTCTTACGGGGTAAGATTAGTTGGGTGGTGCTAGTGTCAGCTTATACTTTGATCTGAGACCTTCCTAGACCAGGTTTCTGTTACAAGATCAAAAGATTTTAGCAATTCTAACCCAGCACAAAATTTACAACAGTAAAATGCAAAGCATGATACTTTTTCTTCATACTTACTGTACCACAATTAACAAACAAACAGAAAAGAACAACAGAGTCTTAATATTCTAGAGGCCAAATTACTAGTTTGAATATAAAGGTGATTGGGAATGGTCAGCATGGATTCACCAAGGGGAAGTCATGCTTAACCAACTTGATAACCCTCCAAAATGAGGTGACTGACTTGGTAGACAAGGGGAGAACAGTTGCTATTTTCTACCTTGACCTCAGTAAGGTTTTTGATGCCATCTCCCATAACATCTTCATAGAGAATCTGATAAATTATAGGCTGGATGAGCAAACCTCCTCCAGTTTGAGGTGGGTTGAAAACTGGCTGAATGTCCAGGTGAGAGGGTAGTGATCAGTGGCACAAAGTCTAGTTGGAGGCCAGTAACTAGCGATGCACCCCAGGAGTCAATACTGGGCCCAGTCCTGTCCATTTTTTGTACTGGATGTTGGGGCACAGTGTGCCCTCAGCAAGTTTGCTGATGGTACAAAACTGGGAGGAGTGGCTGATAGACCAGAGGGTTGTGCTTCCATCCAGAGGGACCCTGACAAGTTGGAGAAATGGGCTGACAAGTACTTCATGAAATTCAGCAAGGGGAAGTACAAAGTCTTTCACCTGGGAAGGAACAACACCATGCACCAGCACACTCTGGGGGCCACCCAGCTGGAAAACAGCTTGACAGAGAAGGATCTTGGGGGTTCTGGTGGACACCAAGTTGACCGTGAGCTAGCAATGTGCCCTTGCAGCAAAGGTGGCTAATGGAGAGGCTGTGGAGTCTCCTTCCTTGGAGATTTTCAAAAGCCATCTAGACATGGTCCTGGACCACCTGCTTTAGGTGGTTCTGACTGAGCAGGGAGGTTGGACCAGATGACCTCCAGAGGTCCCTTTCAACCTCAACTGTTCTGTGATTCTATGAATATAGCTCTATTTTATGTTAGTATGTTAAAAAGCTTATGGAAGCAGCTTATTGCTGCTCCGATTGGCTTTTGGGTACGTATATTGTTTGCATTGTTTACACAGTTGGTGCAGAATCCTCTAAGTTAAAGGATATATACATGTATTTTTGTTTTACAGCAGAATCCTTAGACAAAATGTAGGACTGGGACATGTGTCCTATTAGCTGTTGATAAGCGAACGTAATGCTGATAAAAATCCTTCTTAATATCTGCTATAGACATCTAAACATAATTCCCTTTATGCTTTGGTGAAATGGCAGTATGATGCTTTATTCTTATTAATCTTCAGTTTCAGACAATTGAATGCATAGTGACTCAAGCCACACGTCCTCTTTGCTATTTTAAATCCAAGAATAGGTGTATTCATGCAACAATCAAACAATGACTCATGCCTGAAGCAAGACATTTAGGGTGTAATTCTTAAGTCTTCTTTTACCATTCAAGGAGACCGTAGTGTGGAGGGTCAGAATCACAAATTGGGTCTTTATCAGCCAAAGCCGGGCGAGTAAAATGGAGTTGTTTTTTTCAGTAGTTCATGTACTATGTGAATAAAGAGATCATTGCACAAGTTTCAATACAGTTCCAAGGGGACAGGACAAACCCTTCCACTATGCCACAGGTAAGACAAAGCCATGTTTTTGGAGGACTGTTTGCAAACTAAGCCACTGTGCACAAGATGTAAGGTGCCTGTGATTCTCACTCAGCCTCAACCCACAGTAATCATTAACCTGGAGCAACTTCAGAAGAGACACCAAGTGTCATCCTCCTTAATATGTAAACATAGTGTACTTATTGAAGGCTAGGCTCCAGGGAAATTCATTTAGAGCAGAGCAGCTTGGAGGAGAAGATACGAGTGTGCGGATCTGTAATAAGTGCAAAACATTTGCTTTCTGTCTGTATTCAGCGACCAGCTGCAGATTCCCTATGGCACAAAAAATGCTCCATTTATACCCACCAACAATGCTAGCAAATTCTGGAGTTTGCCAGAGCATTCTAGCAATATGAAAACAAAGTTGTTCTGTCAGTGGCAGAAGGAAGATGTGAAAATGGGAGCTTTCACTGGCTCATCACAATCAGAGGAGTTATTGCAAAACTAAATTGTTCTTCTAAACTACTATTTCCGCACAAACAACTCATTTGCAATTGTGAAGATGAGTGTCTTAGCAGAAATAGACCCTTCTATTATTAAAAAGTTGCCTTCTTCCTTTACTGTAGATTTCATTTTAACAAAAAGGATATGAATAAATTCTTCTACCTTTTAATCTCATTTTAAAAGAACTATTATTATATTAGCTTTTCCTTATATATGCTTTTCAAAGATAGCTTGTATTTTATATTAGTACCAAACAGCTGTAATCAAGGACCTGTTCTGCTGCCTTCACATCTCTTGTTTTTACATTAAGTGAAACTTTTCTGTTTGGGGTGGGTAACATTTTTGATCATTCCTCCTGTGATATCTTGCACCAAATTTCCATATTCTTAACTCTTCCAGGGAATGGCAATTTCCTGCTATACGGATGCATACAGAGCAGGTGCTGTGGATTGGGCCTGCAGTCAGGGTTTAGAGCTGCTCTCTGATCGCAGTGATCTCTATTCCCCATTCATCTGTTTTTCTTAACTCTGCCCTTCACCTGTATAACCCACTTTTGTCCTCCTTTCTGAACAGATGCAGCCCCAGACAGGTGTATGTCTTGAAATGTTTGGGAGGAACCACTTTGGCAATTATACTTCTTCACAGGCCAGGGTATCCATAAAATTTTTCCTTTTAGGAAAGTGTTCAAAGAACTGCATACTTTCTGTGGTGGCTCTCTGGCCCTGTGGGTACAGTTTGGGACTGTGCTGCAGATCCCCCTCTCTGAGCTGCTATGGATTTCTTTTCTCCTAGAGGGAAATTCAGCTGTGCCCAGGGAAGACAAGAGCCCCCACCACAGACAGGCAGGTGGGCAGTGCAAAAGGAGGTATAGTCTCAAGTTTAGTCACGCTCCTTGCCCATGGCCTTTTTTTTGCCTTAAGAATGAGAGATGCCAAGCATTTTGGGAGCATGGTTACTGATGAAGTGACCAGGGCATTTTGCATCTGTTTTTGCAATAAAAGGATCTCTCAGTTAGGAACATACAGAAGTGAGGGGAATTCTCCAGCAGTAGCCTAAGAACAAGACTTCAGTGAGTTTAAGTATATGGGAAGAGTCTGAATTATTCCATTAGTGAGCTAAGTGGGGACAAAAACTTGGCACAAGGTAAAAAGACACATTTTTAAGATTAGGTTTCATAAATCAAATCTTGGGTTTATTTGTAAACCGACTTGAAGCTCATTTTCTAGCTAAAACAACAGCAATATAATTTAGGGGAGATTATTTTTTTCCCCCCACATGTAACAGTTCATTTGCACTTCAAAGCAATGACTCAGATTTAGTTCAGCCTTAACTATTATGTCCTAACTAACTTCTTCATGATGCAAACCATGTCTGAATATACTATATGCTTTGCCGTATTGAGGGCTGACTTCATTCTCATAGCTTCTCCTGACTAGTTTTATCTGTCACAGCACTCGCCCTTTCCATTCCATGCCTATGTATTTTCCTCAAAGATTTTCCATGGGAGGCCCTCACAAGCACTTTAAAATCCGGATAGATTATATCCATCCAGTCTAGTTAACGTGTTTCTGTTATGTGTCACAAGCTTCCTACACGGAAATGATGCTGGCTTTTGTTTCAGGCCATTTTGCACTAAATTGTATGATTTCATCCTGAGTGGTTGTGTAACACATGAGCTTAAACAACCTGAAAGCAGATAGCTCACTCTCTTTCTTTAGAAAAGGAAAGAAGGACGGTTTTCTGGGAGCATGGAAACATTTCCAGCAATGTTTTTTTTGGTTAACTGATATATTTAATCAATTTCATGTCTTCTGGAAGTACACAGGAGCAGTACAAATTAAGAGCTCTTTTGAAATAATTTTGTTCTGAGATTGTGTTACAAAACTGAAATGTTAAAAAATTAATACTGATTTACAAATCATCTTGAGTTCTGTTCCTGGCAACTGCTGTGTTTATACGTACAGAAATGGGTCGAGAATCAAAGTTGAAAGAGAAGTGTAAGTTCTGGCTAGCTCACTAGCAAAGTTAAAATAGTTGATGCCTTTTGTGCAAAAGTATTACCTAGAAACACTTACCCAGCCCTAGCTATTGGAGGTGAAGATGTTATGGCTATGAAAACAGATAGCATCTCTCTTGGAATGTCTCTTAGTTTTCTCAAAGATAGATATGTTGAGACAAACTATGGAACTTCTTGTTGTTGGTCATCATGTTGGCCAAATGTGTAAAAGAGTTAAAAAATGAATAGGCTGAATTAGAGGATCTGTTAAACATACTAAGCAAAGAGGAATAGGTTTTAGGGTTAGGGTTAGTCTTGGCTCATAAACCACTGGCAGCTGGAATTTGAGAGTGGATATTGATGGGAATATCAGTCTATGGCATTTTTTCATTTTATCCAAAGCATCCGCTACTGGATGCTGGAAAGAAGATAGTAGGTGGATCATTGTCTGTCCAGTAGATCATGTATTATGTTGTTCAATACTGATAATGAATTATTTGCAAGGGACAAAGTGGGAAGGGAAAAACTCTCCTTTACTGCTTTTAAAGGCTTGAAGATTAGGTCCAAGCCTACAAAATTCTTTTTAACGAACAATTCTTGTCATGTGGCACTGTGGTGTTTTCTACACTAAGTCCTTGCACTACTGAATTGAGTGTTCTGTTTTAAATTTTATTTACAGGACACTGCATTACAAGCAAAGGCTTCCTGACCATAGATAACATTGGGATAAATCTTTTAATACTGCCAAGGGCATGTTTCACAGTAAAGATGACAAATCTAATGAAAAAAAAAATCAAGATCCCAAACGTAGAAAGGTATCTTAGACTTTGAGCACTACAGCAGCTTCCCTACTCAAATTTAGACTCTTTTTAAACTACCCTGAAGGTTAAAGCACATCAGATTTTCAAGAGGAAACTCAGAAATACTTTTTGTACTTTAGTCAGTTGTTTCAAGAAATATATTGCAAGCCACAAAATTTATCCCAGTTTAGTTGATCTTCAGTTACAAAATCAACTCTGTGCTCTATGAGGAATTCAAATTTTTACAAAAATTAGATGTTCCTACTGATTAATATGTGACATTCAGTTGCCAGCTTGTTGTTCACTTCAAATATTCCTAAAGAGGATCTGTCTGAACCAAGACTCTCTATGTATGTGTGCATACAAGGCAAGCTGTGTGGAAGACTGGTGCTTTGGGAGATGGATTGAAGAAATGCAGCTTTTGTCCCATAAGACACTGCTTCAAACTTGAGAACTTAATTGCACTGAAAAACTCATACTCATTTTCTGTTCAGCACCAGATGTCAGCAAAGCTTTAGGTAGCTGGCTCACAGTCAAGATTTTTATAATATATATAGCATGTTGCATGTCACATACCAAACCAAATGTACATTTGCATGATAACCACTTGGCGAAAGTACTAAGGGGTGAAGAATAGCTGTTCTCTGTCCCTCCCCAGATGTCCTACTGTATCCCATGTCTGAGCAGCTCAATGCTTTATGGTACATACTTCCATTCTCTTGCACTGTTTCCACAGGGGACTGTTCAGGCATAACTGTTAATTGCTCCCTTCTGCTAGAGTGACTCTGATGCTGGCTAACTCACCAAAGAGCCAATACCACCTCCCCTCACCTGGGCCTGCTCTGTAGGTCTGGCAGGAGAAGAAAGGACTTCACAGGTTTTCTTTTTTCCCCGCTATGTTCTAATTCTCAATATTTGTGAGAAAATGTTTCAATACTTCAGAAACTCAGCTCTACAATTTGCTTAAAAGCAAATAATTGAAGAAATTTTGAAGCCTTGGTCCCTACACATTCCCAGTTGCTACATTATTATCAGTGAAAAATACACCAAGTTTGCACTTTCTTCATGTCCAATAGCATCAATAGAATCATAGAATAGTTTGGGTTGGAAGGGACCTTTAAAGGTCATCTAGTCCAACCACCCCTGCAATGAACAGGGACATCTTCAACTAGATCAGCTTGCTATTGCAGTCCTAATTAGTAGGTTTCAAAATAACTTGATATCCTGTTGGATATGAATGTGTGGTGGGAAGAAGTCCACAGAGATGGTGAAGGGAAGCCAGGTAGTGGATGGGATGAGTACTGAAGTTTTAACAGTTAATACTGAGTTACTGGTTCTGGTTGTTTGTTGTGGGATGGCCAGAGATAACGGTACAGAGTTGTAGTCCAATGGCTTTGTTGTGGGGAGAGGGAGGAGGAAACTAGGCAGAGAAATGATGTCCCTGCATAATCATTTCAGGCTTTGGGACATAAGCTTTTACAGTCACTAATGACAGCAGAGAAACTTGCTTTCTTTCTAATGGCAGTCTGTACAAGTAATAATTGAGGGCTATTTGGCACACCTTCTATGAACTGACCATGGCATTTCTGACATCAATGCGATTCAGAATACACCAAAATTATATGGACTTCCAATTCCTAAAGCTATTTAATGTAAGGGAGTGAGGGATAGGGAAGTCAGATCTGCAATACTCTGTACTTTTTAAAAAATAAATAAATTCATGTAAGCCAAAACTGGCTCAATTCCATCTCATTCAGACAGGTTCTTCTTTCTCTCTCTCCCTCAAAAGTTGGAAAAAAACTAACTCTTTCATCTTTCAAAAAATGGTATTGTTTGTGACCAACATTCTGCTTTAATGTATGATCTGGCCGTGTTCTCCATTAGTACTGTTTGCTGTGTTGATCACCCAGTACAGGCACTCTAGAAAGGCTCATCAGCCCTTTTTCAAAGGGCCTGCCTGAGATGAGTATTCCACCTAAATCTCACTAGAGATTTTAAGTTAGACTTAAAAAGATGGAGGAGAAAAAGATCTTCCCCTGTTCAAACAAACAGTCTTGGCCCTGCCAGCCTCCTGAAAGTCAAGCATTTATGACCAGTTCTTGTTTGTCTGGCTCTTCTGTGGTTGTCCTAAAAGATGAATTGCTGCCCTTTTTAGAAAGGGGCCAACTTGGGGTTTCTTGAAATGGACTTAGGAACCAACATTCTGCTTTTGCATCCAGGTAGTTTCCCTGAAAACTGAAAGCCTCACACTAGTGCCTTTCAAGCCCAGGTCACAATTTCCATCTCAGGAGAAAGACTAAGCCTCAGTTACACAGGGAAATGAATGTTTCATTCTTTGCATGTATTTCAATCAAGTGAATGAAATGTCAATTTAAAAACCATTATATGTCTAATACATAGGACCTGTACTTGGATAATGAGAAAAATTCAGGCTTGAAGTAGTTATTTCATTTTCTGGGGATGGAAGGAAAGAGTCCTATATTTTGTGGGGTGCTCTGTAAAAAATTAATTTTTAAATGATACCACTTTCAAAAGTGTCTCAAGGCCTGATTTGAAGAACAACTTCTTGCTGGCTCTCCTTTGTTTGGACAACAAGAGCAGTGCCACGAAATGCAATGTACATTGTGACTTCTTTGCTTTCTTCAGCCATTCTCTTACTATAACTCTGTAAGTCCATGAGATTGGTGGCAGAGAAGAAATGTCACATAGGCTTCACCTTCCGGATATTCTTAAGCTGACATGCATCATCTGTTGCTCAGGCAACTGGAGTGATAGCTCTTGTGGCTTCAACCTTACCTAGGACTAAGCAATGTGTCCTAGTGGAAGAAGGCAAGAGCCTTTCTGCTTTCTTTAGGTGTTTCTCTTCTATTTTGGGGAAGCCTAGGTAAGCAGCTTCATCAAGGGCTTGATTCATTTGCTACTGAATGTTTTCTCTTAGAATCATGGAATCATAGAAATATTTACATTGGAAAAGACCTTTAAGATCATCAGCTCCAACCATAAACCTGACACTGCCAAGTCCACCACTAAACCATGTCCCTAAGTGCCACATCTACACATCTCTACTTCTTGCTTTGCATGCACTGAGATCATGTTTAGATTCCTAAAGCTCACGTGTGTTATTGTAGTCTTAAAGTGCCCCTTCTGCTGTGTTTGTAGGAGTCTTATGTGTCTCAGTGGTGGGTGTTTATACACTGCACCTCCTCCTGCCATTGTGTACTACTGTGATGACAAAAAGTTCCGTTTGTATCTCCTAAAGAAAGGCTTTTGGTGCAGCTCCTCAGCTAAAGTGTGGTGGGACACAAGCATTGGCTTGATAATGTCTTGCTCCTCTTCCCCCAGAGCAGCATGTTTACATTCTAGTTAGCAATAAGCAACACCTTCTAGAAATGGAACCAGTAACCTACCAGAGACTTCTTGTTTCCCAAATCACCAGCAAGTGGATCAACATCTGGAGTGCTTGATGGAGGCACATGAAACTTTTCTGCAGTCAGACATCTCCCCCATAACATCACTTCAGGGACATGGATAGATATGCAGACAGTGGTGGCACTCTTCACTCCCTGTGATGCACAGGGTCAGAGTAAGTACTTTCAGTCCTGGCTCTCACCTGCATAGAAAGGCAATCATGTCAGTTCACTTCCACCAATAATTCTGCTTGCTGAACACCAATATTTTGTGTCAGGTGCGAAAATCAAAGCAGCCAAAATGGGATGAGAGAAGGCAGACACAACAAATCTTGGTCACAAAGAATGCTTTCAAAACAATTTCTTTTCTGGTAAATTGTTTCTTGTTAGGGAAGTACTTTACTTATTCATAATAATAAAGAGCAAAACAAACCACTGCACAGGAGATAAGCTGAAGTATACTTGAACGCAGCATGATGTTGTATGATTAATGTTAGAAATTTTTATCTGAATGCTGCATTTCATTATGTATAGCTTTCTTGCTACTGTTTCCATGGGAAAAGAAGAGATTGCCAGCTGAAGTAAATATGATTATACTTAGTACCTTATCAATTAAGTTTTCCAAATCAAGCAGGACATGACATCTGCAGACTAGTTCTGTGGCATCTGTAGTTAGTTCCTTTCTGAATGTCAACTTGGCTTAGTAAGGATGCTGTGAAAGCCTGATTTTCCCTTTAAAACCTCTGTACATCTCAGTGGAGTGCTGGAACTAAAGAAAGCGGGTGGGTTGTTCCACTCAGCATGCTTGCTTTTTATCTTCAAGGCTGTCTTGTGTCTGGATTTACCTGCCAAGAAGTGTTTCTGAGCCTGGGTGACAGGCTGGTCCTGTTGAACAGCAGTGTGTCTGCTGTGATGACAAGTGTGTGAGCACTGGGACAGTTTTTTGAAAGTTTCTTTGAAAGAAACAAGAAAATTCTAACCAGGAAGGGACCTGGTAAGAGTCTGGTTACAACAAGGGGAGATGAAGAAGCCCTTTATGACATGACTGAAGATGAGTCCCATCTTCTGGAACAGTAGGCATGGCTGTAACATAACCTTTCATGCAAGAAAAAATGGAAAAGAGTCTGAATATAATGCAATTTCTCTCCAAGTGCCCATATGGACCAACAAAAAGCCTGCTGAGATTCACTGAACCAATACTTATCTTTGGCCTGCTTTTGTGGTGTGGTGGGTTGATCCCAGCCAGCAGCTAAGCTCCCTCCCATTTGCTCACTAACTCCAACCTCCCAGTGGGATGGGGGAGAGGATCAGGAGGGAAAAGGTGAAAAAAAAAAAAAAAAGTAATTATGGGTCAAGGTAAAGGCAGTTTAATAAGTAAAGGAAAAAAAAAAGGAAAAACCAAGTGATGCAAAGACAATCGCTCACTATCTCCCACCAGCAGACTGATACCCAGCTTGTCTCCGAGTAACAGATACTTAGGACAAAACTCTTGTCCATGAGTTTTATTGCTGAGCATGATGTTATATGGTATGGAATATCTCTTTGGTCAATTTGGGTCAGCTGTCCCAGCTCTCGCCTTCCATCCTCTTGCCCATCCCTAGACTACTCCCCGGGGGAGGGCAGAGAGAAACAGACAATGAGCAAGCACTATCCAGCAATAGCTAAAACATTGGTGTTTTTGTTATTAACTCTATTTTTGTCACAAATCTAAAACACAGCACCATTTGGGCTGCTATGAAGGAAATTAACTCCACCTCAACTAGACCCAGTACATGGAGGAAGCAAACTACCCCCTTCGCTGTTAGTTTGGAGCATGCAGGATGGACACTCTTCAGCTGATGGGGATTGCTGGTTGGTGCGGCATAGCTGTGGGGTAGATCTACAGAGTGGCAGAGCTCTAAGTCCAGTGTGTGGTACAGACTGACCCGTGTTCAGGAAAAAACCACACTGGTTTGCAGGCATGCTGCCAAAGGAATTTTACAGCCTTGCACAATTTTCCTTCAACTAGCTACTGTAAAAGAACGGTTCTTTAAGAGCACAGAAGTACAGGCTTCCCTACCTACCCATCTTACCTTTCTCTAAAAGTTGTCACTTCTTCACACATCTTTCTCATTTGGGAAAAAAAAAAAAGGGAAGCAGCAGTATTCACCTGCTCATCCCACGCCCTGTCTTTGCCCCTTTTCTTGCTTCATCAGTAGCATGAGCTATCTTCTTGCAGGAGTGTCTGGCTTTGAACCTTCAGTTCAATGCTGTTCCCCACCATCCCCCACTGAAAATCTGGTGACCACCATGGGGACACGCAGGAGGACGCAATGAAGGCAGTGCTCCACCTCAGTTGTGGGCTGGGCTGGGTTAGCCCACTCAGGATATCTCAAGGACCAAGGGAGAGTTCTACATGGCAGCTGCCCGCTTTGTCCCTTCCAGGCTCAGCAAAGCAGTTAATGCATTTAACTCTGTACCTTTTTGACTTCAGCAGGACTGTATTGGTCCTTAAGTACACCATCAGATACTATACTAGAGTGGAACCTGCTGAAGAAGCACAACATTTCAACTGATTTCCCATTCATGTGGACTTCTATTAAGCAGACACTTAAGTTTTGCTAGTGCCTAGCCCTTTAGTTAGTTAATCTATTAAAAAAAAAAAAGAAGTGTATATAAATTTATGTATAATTTCATTATATAGTACAAACGCAGTCAAATTTTGATCATGTGCCACTTTTGCATACTGGTAGGCTGATCAGCCTACATTACTGTTTTTGTCCTTACACATGCATTCTTGTCCTGTTTGAGAAGGACACTTAGTCTTCTTACTTAGAGAATAAAAGGAACACATACAAATCAGAATCCTTTGTACTTTTTTTATGGCTAAAAGTGCTTTTCAGATGTTAAATAGCTGATTCATGTAGCAGGCTGATAAAGAAGCTATGGTTCTCTTACTATTATTATTGCACCCATCTTCCAACAGAGGACAAGCGCAAGGATCGGGAGCAGCATTTGGAAGTTCATACCATTAGACCTGTACTCAAAAAGACATCACTCAGTACGGGGGAAAAAAGGATTGTGCTGTTTCCCTTACGATTCTGCTGGTGTAAGTCAAGCAATGGAATTAGCTGAGACTAAACATTTTTTAGCTGAGCCTCTAAGGAGACAGAAAAACAGAATGACAGAGGCACATGCTCTGTGAACATAGGCAATTGATACAGAAACAGGACCTGACATGCATGACAATCACAGTTGACACAGATCTTTGACTAGCATATAATACAGTTTTTTTCAAGAATATAATAGTTTTCTCAAGAACTGTACGAGATTCAGAGCTCTGCATAGAACCATGTGGGTGCACAGCTGTAATGCTGTCCCACTGAAGTCCTTAGGGGCCTGATGCAAGTCTTTGCTGATGCATGCAAGAACCTTGCCCAGCTGTGAATTTGACTCCTGTTGTATAAAGCAGTCTCAGCCCCATTATGAACCAATGTTGTTTCACATTCAAAGTATGTGCCTAATTCTCATTTACACAAGAAAGTTTCTGCATCTTGCCTGCATCAAGTCATTTTGATGTAACTGAAAATCAGTTCTTACTTGTTTCTCAGGTACTTGCACTTTTATTTGAATTTAGGCTCTTCATGCATGAAAAAAGAGAGTGATGTTACAACAACATAAAGGCTAACTGCATGGGTATGTTTCTCTGCTTGAAGGCAGTCAGAGGGAAACCACTTTGTAGTCAAACATGCATACTGGCAGGTGGCGAATCCAAACCCCAATGTAGACAAAGCCACATGGAGTTTAACTGCCAAGAAGGTTTTAGGAAAAAACCCCCACAACACTAACAAGATTTTCAAAATTACCTTGTATAAACTAGTTTAAACACAAGTAAATAGGACAGATTTTCTCCAAATGTAAACACTTAAGTACCATCTTCAGGTGAAAAGATCCAGTTTTTAGTTCCTGTAACTGTTTTATGGCCAACATAGGAACAAGCATGACTGGTTGCCCTTTCCAGTTGCTCCTTTAGTTTCCTAATAACCCAGGTTAACTGTGTCTTTTTCCTCCTTTCTCTGTTGCCTAGTCAAAGGAAGTTTGTCTGCTCTTGCTGAAACTGGTAGAAAATGCCTCTTTCTTCTTAGAAGAGTCTTCTCCTTTCTGCGTCTCTTCTTGCTGAAGCTGCTCAATGAGAAATCAAAGTAGTAAGCTTGGCAGCCTCCAAAGGTTTTTTTTATGGAGTCACCTACCTTGTGCAAGTTCAGTTCAGCACTAACAACATATAACATATAAGAAGTTCCTGGGTATCGGTTAAAGGTGTGAAACCACTCTTTTCCTCCTCCCATAGGGAAGTAAACAATGGGATCAGCTCTTGCTGAAGTCAGTTGCATAGGGAGAAGAAAACATTTACCGTTGTCACAATTTGAGAAGGAGGTCTTTTTGTAGTCTCTTGTTTACGTTGTTTGGTGAGGTGCATGGATTTCTGTCTCTAGCAAAATGAATGAGAAAAGCATTTTTTTCTATTATAGTGCCATTAAAATATATGCTGCATCCTGAAGCCCACATTTGGAAGATAGTGCTCTACCCCTCATATCACAGACTCAGACTTGAAATAAGCAGGAGTTTCTGTGTTTGCCTGTTCCACATCAACCCCTTTGCAAAGTGATGAGCAGATCCAAAGTGCTGTGGGACTTCAAAAGAGAACAGATTCTTTGGAAACTGCTTTTCTACAACACAATATTCTTATAGAGATATCAGTGTACAGGAAAGTTGGAGATGATAGGTTTAGATCCTCACCACTGTGCATTTGTTTTGCAGCAGCTATCAACACAGGGCATATGTCTGTTTCTCTGTTGCAAAAATAAAAGTACTATCAGGTTGTTCCTGTCAGTACCATAAAATATTATACTTGAAAAGCATTTTTCTCTGCCTGCTATGGGAAAGGAGACACAATTAATGTGCTAAGCAGAAATGGTTCTCAGTGTTACATTTTATTCTGTAATCTGTTAGATTAACAGCCATTGCATCTTGGACAAAGCAAATAAGGTGTCTTTGCCAAGGCAAGGAATAATCCTTGGCCTGAGGCTCTACAAATGGACAATTTTTGAGCCAGAGACACCTAGGATTTTTGTTCCATGGATGGCTTCTAGAGGGGACATGGAAATACAGAGGGGTGAGAATGCTGGTTGCTCTGGAAGGGACATGCACCCGAGACATGCAGCTCCAAGCAGACAAAACCTGCAAGTGCCAACAATTACCAAGATGCCCGAGGCAAAGCTACCATTGGGATTGAACCCTGACTGTTTGTGAGTATACAAAGTGGGGTTGGCTGAACAGACAGGCTGGCTTTGCCAGCTCAGCGGCAGCAGTCGATTAATGGTTTGCAATCGAGCCACCAGAGGGAGATAAAAGGCCACATGCATTCAGCTGGGTCACCTATCTTCTAATGCCATGTTCATAAACCTCTACACTGCCACGGTAAAGCTCATATTAAGTCAGGCTAACTGTTGTGGCAAACAGCAGCATCATTCTGCCACCATCACATGCCACCAATGAACATTATCATTTTAACTTTGCCTCTGGCAAAGCTAATGCATGTAAACCCAGGGGGAAAAAACAAACAAACAAACAAACAAACCAAAACCAAAACCCAACTAAACCAAAATGCTTGTTGGTGTTTTTGGAACAGGTGTATGCAGCCTGTTGAAGAAGTTTACAACTGCGGTTCTGTGCTGTGCACACATCATTTATTTTACGCCTGTTACTACTCTACTGTGTTTCACAATGAGGTCCAAAGAAATGATAAGTTTCTGCAAGTATCTTTGTTACACAGTGCTTTTGGAAATGGTTCTAATGAAGCTCAGCCTGCTGGGTGTTTTTCTTAGAAGGTATTGCAGGAAATTCATGTTTTGAAAAAACTCCAGTAAACATTTCAAATTAATTCTCCACTCAAAATGATCCTTCAAAAGCAAGAATACAGACTACAATGAAAACACTTTGTGAGCTGCTGCTAAGAAGATTGTTCAGACAAACTCTTGGTTAGACTTTTAGTCTGTAGGGATATTCTTTATCTTCTTACTCTCCGTCTCTGTGTCTTCCTTTTTTATGTCATTCCTAGTCCCAAAGATGTAATGAAAAATGAAGAGGTCTAGTTAGTCCTTGTAATAAAGTAACTGCAGCTGTTTGGAAAACTCAAGCTATACTCATTGGTAAAAATGTAAATTTCTATTCTGGCCCAGGACCAAAAAAAAAAAAAAAAAAAAAAAAAAAAAAAAGGCAAAATTGTGACAAAGTGCTTGTATGTGTGTATAAACATTGAACTATTTTGACAATTTTCAAGGGAATAGGACATTTCAATAATCCCAAATGTAATTCTTCTCAGGCTGGATCAGCAGCGAGATACACTCCTGAGGCCTTTCCCATGCCTGACTCCCTTCTAATCTTGCTGTCCAGCTGGGAACCACCTCAGGGAAAACCAGGGAAACCTCCCTGGTTTTAAATTATCTTATCTGTGTTAGACACTAAGAAAGAAGGAGGCACAAGGACTTGGAAGGATGTGAAAGGTCTGTAGTTAGAACCTGTGAAGTGATTACCTGGTCAAACACCTTGTCAGATGGGATACTAAGGAAAAGAGGGAAGCCAAGAATAAGACATGCAGAGACAGGAATGTGACAAAGAAATGTAATGGTGACAAAGATGAGAAAAAAAACCCTGGTCAATCACAGTAATTAATGGGCTATCAAGAAACTGCAGGCAAACTGGGCCTTTGCAACTGATAAGGGTGTAAACCCGAGGGTGCAGGATGTTGGAGGTGTTGGTGAGACTCTGCCAGCTGCTGAGGGAATGTGCATGGGACAGGATCTGGGGAGGAAGAAGCAGGGCAGCAGGGCGGGCAGGCAGAAAGGAATGTAAAAGGAGTCAGTTGCATGTAAGCCGAGACTGGTCAATATGTTGGTCTGACTGAGCTTGGGGCCTGGTCACTCCAATCTGTCCTACCTTCTTAGTGAATCCTTCCTTAACTAACTGTATAGTCTCAGTCTCTATCCCATGGGCATGGATGCTGCAAGGACTAAGTGCCCCCTACTGGGGGGACCAGCGTGATGGATTTTATGCTAGCAACTGGAGTCAGGCTAGGGGTGTGGGTGCCCCAGCTCTGTGGTTTCAGCTACCAGAGTGAGTGGGGTCTCAGTGCCAGCAGCTGGGGCAGGGAGGGGTCTTGGCCACCAGCCACTGGGGTTGGAATGGTGTGTGTCCCAGAAACCATCAGACTGATACTGGATCAAGGTGGGGAAAGCTGGCAGAGCAAATATCAAAAAGGAAGAATGGTCCTTGATAGAAGAGGAACTTGAACTATCTTGTCTTTCTTTCCCCCATGAGGATGAAGACTTAGAGACAATGCTGAATTGCTCATAAGAACTGAGGAGCAGGAAGAGAGGAGAACAGAGTTGTTCAGATAAAGAATGGTATCAGCCAGGTTATAATTGTTGTTCTTGTGCCAAGTATGTATTTAGGCTGGAAATTAGAAGAATCTGTTACTGGTAGAGAAATAAGATTGTGGCATAGCTTTTCAAAGGAAATATTTTGGCCCCAAACCCCAAAGCTTCTGTTAAAATGGCATCCAGAATGATTATTAAAAAATATTATCTTGACATGGCTGCCTGAGCTCACAAGGGGCTACTCCTTATCACTTCTTTCTACAGAACACTAAGTTCAGAATCTCCTATTAGAAAATGTGCTGAAAAATGAACAAAAGCAATTTGAAGTCCCTCCATGCAAGGCTGGTCTTCAGCATTCCCCCAGATATTCCTTGCTGTAGTGTGGCCATCTCTGTTACTGTCATTCTGCTGCAGGAAAAGAATTCAAAAAGCAGAATTCATGTGCTTCTTGCTTCATTGCTCTGTAGCACCAGGTCTTGGTGTGACATTGTGCAAATGCTCATTTTTATTTACGGAAAACTGGCTGATTCTCCTTTTTCTACTTGGCATTTTTTGCCCCCCATCCCCAATGCTTTTTCCTATATGCATAAACTACTACGTTTATTTTTGTGTCCTCACTTAAAACAATGAAGGCATGGCATACATGTGCTGTAGAGGGACCCTGGCCGCTTTCTCCTATAACCTAAAGAAGTCCCTGCTTTTGTGCTGCTTTTAACCTTTGTTCTAATTGATAATGGATATGGCTGCTTCACTCTCATGAAAGCAGCAGAAAAAAACCCGAGAGTTTTGTGCCAGAGGTACTTCGGCTCCCAGCGCTGCCTGCCATTAATCACACATTGTTGAAACTAGGCCTCAGCTTTTTTTTGGTGTGAAGTATTCCTGCTCCTGAATGCCATCAAATTAAAACATCACGAAAAGCCAAATAAGCTGATGAAGATGGCACCGAGTACACAGTAGTTACCAAAAGGGGAAAATAACTCAGATCTTAGGGATTTAGGTCTTTTCTAGGTCTGCTAATGGGGGGATGGAAAAATTGCAGCCTGAAGGATGCTGAGTGGGGTGGTGGTTCAGTTCTTCCAGACCCTGAGCTTCTGTAAGAATCAGCATATGTTCCCCTTACACTCAAAACAGCCATGCACAAGGCCTAGGCAGCTTCTCTGAGTCAGGATACAGTGTAGTCAAAATTCCCACTGCTGCTGCCACTGCTGCTGCAGCCCATCCAGAGCGACTGCCACCAAGTGCAGGTTCACAGGGAGAGAGAGAGTCAGCACCTGCTCAGCTTCTGTGCTTTCCGTGTTGCTCCTACGCATGTTGTCCATGGATACTACAAAAGGGCAAAAGGAATTAAAAAGTCCTGCAATCTGCCCCTGTTGACACAGCTTGTTGTGAGGGGGACGGGGCACCCTTTGGTGATGGCTGGCATGAATTACAATGAGCTACTCATAAAACACAGACATTCTTCTCTGCAGTGGGTGTGGTATTTAGAAACACAAGTATTACAGTAGTTTGATGCATGTGTTTGTCTGGAGTTTGTCCGATCCATGTTGTCAGCACACACTTTCATGAGTTACACAGGGCTTTGAAGTTTCAGACTTTTCTGAGCATATGAGTGTAGATCTACTTAATGATGCAGAAGTCTTGACAACTATTCCTAAAACCATTGAGATGCAAGAGGCTTTGTCAGGACCTGTTTCTTGTTACCTGCTCACCATTGGTAAGCATGCAAATGGCTTGCTGAGTTGTACCACTAGAGGTGACGCAAAAGCTGTGGCTTCCTTGTTAACCAGAGTGTGAAAGGTGCACGTAGTGAAGCCTTTTAAGTTGTACCGAGCATTTGCATTGATTGTGCCATCTGCATGAAGCTATACAGGGATTTTGTAAGAGCCACAGGAGTATCCACATATGTGATCCATACTTCTTACTACACAGATGTGCTGGGGGCATTGAATTCACTATAAGTAGCTTTGCAATCATGCTACAAATGAGCTATTTTTTGTCATTCTTTCTGGGAGCTTTTGTTAACTATGCCTGCAAGCTCAAATGTAGGTTTGCTTTTTTCTTCTCCAGGCTAAAGCCCTGAGTCAGCAAGATGTCTAAGCACATGCTCAAGTACAGGCTGCAGTGCTTTGTTGAATAGCTGTAGGTTTAAGCATGCTTAACCATAAACATGTACTGAAATGCCTTCCTAAATTGAGACTTTTCCCCAGAATAGTAATTACTTAGATTGTGACTGTAACAGAAGCTTAGTAGAGGTCTGAATTGAATTAGTGAACCCAGTAGTGAACACATGCTGGCATTAAGGAGAGAAATTGTTTTTCATTTTATTTTTAAAATGCAGATACATGTGAAAAGAAAAAAAAAATAGGAGCTTTTTTTTTATACAAAGGGGTCACTTCCTGCTAGGTTGTTCAATATTTTAAAGAATAAACACTAGTTCTATTATTAAAATGAGAGAGTGAGACGTGTAAGCCTCAAGCAGACTGGGTATTCAAATGAAGGAGTCAGATTTAGGTCATTGGCCTGTGATCAGTTAGAGTGGCCTGCTTGCTATGGGAGAGACTACATAACACAAAGTGATGTTTTCAAGGCATCACTTTTCAGAAAGCCAAAAATTATCAACAAGCTGTGCTGTCTAGAAATATCTGAGCTCCAATCACAGATTTCAGTGCAAATCAGACCTCTTTGTTAGGCACTGCTCAAATTAGGGATCCATTGAAGTAATCAGTATTCTCTGCAAAAAAATTTGAAAATTGTTCTTTGTTTTTTCACTTCTTATTTATTGCTGAGGGCTCATTCAGGAGCTCGATGCTGAAGCACACGTGCTGGGGAAGAGGCAGGAGGTTACTTCTTGTACTTGTAGTTCAGATACCCATACACCTGATTATAGTGTGCCACTGGTCAAAGCTGTCCACGTGCACTATAGATTTTAGATTTGCAAGTGGGTAGGGATATGGGAAAGATACGCTCTGGACAAGTGGACTAGAAGATGCATGGAAAATTGGCTAGAGCTTGGGGTTCAAAGTGTTTTAATCAGCAATGCAAAGCCTAGCTTGTGGCTGGTTACTAGTGGTGTCCCTCTGAAATACTGATACTGAGGCCAAGACTGTGTAATGTGTTTACTGATGACCTGGATGATGGGACAGCAAGTTGCTATGCTCTCAGCAAGTTTGCAGATGGTCCCAGACTGAGGGGAATGGTGGATATGCTGGAGAAGGGGGCTGCTCTTCAGAGGGACCTTGACAAGCCAGAGAAGGGGGCTGATGAGAACCTCCAGGAGTTCAGTATCGGTGAATGCCAGGCTCCGTTTGGGCTTCCCAGGTCATCTTAAGACAGACACTGACCCCGTGGAGCAAGTCCAGTGGAGGCCACTAAGATGCAGAGGGGACTGGAGCATGGCAGATGGCAGGAGAGGCAGCAAGAAGTGCTTTTGTTCAGCATAGGAACAAGACAGTGACAGGGACCTCTTCTGGCTGTCATCAGCTCCTTCACAGCAGGGCACTGCGATAACAGAGACAGACTCTTCTCGGAGGTGCACCAAAGGCAGAAGACAACTCATTGCAATATAGGGCACTCACAGGAGACTGGAACCTTTCTGCCATGGGAGGGTGCTCAGTGCCTCTGCAGGCGGGCCCAGCGAGGCTGCAGGTTCTCCACTCTCAGGCATCTTCCCAACTTGACTGGACATGGCCCAGAGAAACCAGCTGAAGTGTCAGGTTGGCACACCTGTGAGGCAGGGAGGAACAAATAGATGGTGGGGGGGTTCACTTAGAAGTGAGAAATCGGTGTTCTTCAGCGAGCTCTTCCAACACTGAATCTTCCTGCCTGTGCATTTACTGTTGTTTGCCTGCTGTGTCCCCTTGCACTTAAAGCTACTCGGGGAGTGGAGTTCTTGCCCTGTGTGTGCTCCATGTAGCAGTAACTGGGGGGGGGGGGGGGGGGCCTTAGACCCTTGCTCAAGCCTGTGCCCCGCTCAAGCGCAGCGCAGGCTCGGCAGGGGTTTTCTCAGCGAGGAACTTGTTAGGAAGCACGCGAACTACCTCCGGCTATTGCAGATCCCCCACGAGCAACACTATCCACTTCGATTTACGAAAGGGGCATGCGATGCGCGTGGCAGGTAACAGACGAGGGCGAACTCGAGCGAACGAAGCAGAATCGCTGAGGAAGGGACGAGATCCCTGTCCACCGCCGGGGTGGGCTGGGGGCCCGGGGCGGGGTGGGGGGCGGGGGGTGCTGCTGCCGGTCCGCGGAGGGCCCCGGCCGCCGGGGGTCCACAGCCAGGCGGCCCCGCCGGCCGGGCGGCGGGGGGCGGCGCGGTGCGCAGGGGGCGGGCGGCGGGCGGGGCGGCGGGCAGCACCATGCGGCCGCGGCTCCCCGCCCTCCCTCTCCGGCTCTGCGCGGCGGCGGCGGCGGCGGCTTCCGCGGGGCGGCCGGGGGGAGGCGAGCCGCCGCCGCTGCCCTCCGCATGGAGCCGCGGCCGCCCGGCGCCACCGCCGCCGCGCTGCGGGGGGCGTCCGCGGCGCCGGGGGCGGCGGGCGGCGGCGGCGGCGGCGGCGGCGGCGGCGTCGGGGCGCCCTGCGGGGGATGTGGTGAGTGACGGCGGCGCCGCGGTGTGTGTGCGCGTGTGCGCGCGGCTGCGCGTGTGGGCGTGCGCGTGTGGGCGTGCGTGTCTGCGCGCCCCGGCGGGGCAGCCCGCCGGCAGGCCGCCCCCCGCCCCCCTCCCGGTCCCGCGGCGGCGGGTCCCGGCCCCGGGCGGCCCCGCCGGGCGCCCCGCGGAAGCCGCCGCCGGCCGCCGGGCCCCCGCGGGGCGCTGTCCGCGGTGCTGAGCGCGGCGGCGGCGGCGGCGGGCGCGGCTGCTCCGCGGCGGGTCTGAAGGCACGCGAAGCGGCGCGGAGAGGCGCGCAACGGGGAGGGTTGTTTTGCTTCCCTGGCCGCTGCCTTGCGGCGTAGTGCCGGTGGTGCCTGGGCGGCAGCGGGAGGGTCGCGGGGCGCGGGGTGTAAGCGTCTGGCCGAGCCGCGCTCGGTCCGCCCACAGGGCTTGCAGTCCGGTCATCGCGGAGAGCGGCCGGCGGATGAGGGCGCGAGTACTCGGCTAGAACGTAAGGTGACACAAGCACAACTTGGGGCAGCCGTCCAGAACTGGCCGGGGCTTTCGGTTTGCATTTCTACGCAACCTCTCCTCAACACCTGCTTGCAACGGACAAGATAAAGCAGCTCCGTGGCACCCTGCAGTTTTGCGAATGAAAACACAGACTCTGGTTTTGCTGTGCATTAGCTTAAACGAGTTTGAGGTCAGCTGAAGCTTAGCTGCATTATTCGTGCATCTTCTTAGTCTCGAGTCGCATCATGACTAACGCTGATTGTTGGGGAATAATACGTCCTTATTCCTAGGAGTAAACGTATTTCTTATAGTGGAAACTTCTCTCAATGTAAAAGAAGTAGTAACTATACACTTCTTTTCAAGCCTTTCCTTCTTGCAGCCAATATTCAGCTTCTCTTTCCTGCAGCAGCTGAACCTTGTCCTCCTTTGTTATTCTGCAACATTTCTTATAACAAATATTCTTCATTTGCATAAACAATGAACAGCACTTTTGCATTTTTGGTATGCTGTTAATCTTGGAATCTTTAAAAAAAATCCTTTCACTGAGCTGCTCAAGGCGGGCAGGGGGTGGGGGGGGAGGTGGGTGGGGAGGCGTGAGGAAGCCATGCTTTTGCATTCAGTTATCCACAGGTCTTAGCTCCTAGATAGTCACTTGGATTTAGCAGGAACTGAACTCTGCAAGCATTTTGCTCTAAATGTATGGCACTTGGAAGAATGGAGGGGGGGGGGTGGGGTGTCCTGAAGTTGAAAGGAATCTGCCTGTTTAAAAGGTAATCAGCGCAATTTGCCACAGGCGTTACCAGACAAAGGCTGAGACGAGTTACATTGCGTGATCATGAGGCTGAGGGGAGTTAAACTCTGTGATCATGAGGCTATTGTATAATCAGACAGGTTAGCCATGGGCGAGGACAATTCCCCAGCTTCACAGAAGCTGGCAAAATATATTTCTAAAGGTGGTGGTTCTGTCTACAGAATGAAAGCTGGCACAGGCATTTAGGCCTGTCTAAATGGGACTCTGTAAATCTCAGGGTTCAGGGGAGTCACAGCCAGTAAAATCTAGACTCCATTCAGTGCGTACCCAAACTCCTTTGTGGTTCAGTGGGATCTGTATTTCACTTGCTGGTGTGTCCCGGCTTGTAAGTTGTACCTCACCGTTGTTGACTTTGGCCTCTGCTTTTCTGATTAATGATACTAGACCAATTTATAAATTTGTTTCTGAGATGAGAATAGGTCATTTTGCTTGAGTTTATTTTGAAGAAAATGTTGCTCCTGTGCCCACTAAGGTGTTGGTTGCTTCTCTTGAGACTGTGGGAGAGAAAAATGAGCAATTCAAGAAAGTCATGAGCTGCCTCACATTCATAAACGTTTCCTTCCCTGTTTTCTCTGTTCATGTTAAGTGCTTCTGCTGGCTTTAAACAGACCTCACTGTGGGCATAAATTTTTCTCCACTGTTTTGAAGGCACAGCCATCATTCATGAAAGCTTAGGTTTGTAGGTGTTCTGCCGGCATGATTAATCATGCAAATAATCCTAGGGGTTTCCATGCTGGACTGCTCATGTGACTAATCAGAAGAAATATACAACATCTATGTAGAAACCCATAGAAGCAGGTCGATTGGGAGACAAAAGCCTCAGTAGAGATCATCTTTTGGCATTCAGCTGGATTTCCTCACCTCTGTGTAGAAGGCAAAGTGGGGTACTCAACCTAAGGCTACTTGTTGCTCATGCCAGAGCCCTGTGTCCTTCCATAAATTCTGCAGGGCTGTAAAATGCTTCTCACACTGCAGCTGCAAAAGGGCCAGGAGAGCACTTGCCCACAGCTGGCAGGAGTGGGCTCTCTGATGTAGGGAGTAGCTGTATACTTGTTCAGTCATGCTTGCTGTGCAGCCCAGGTGTTCTTACTACATACAAGCACCCTGTCCCCTCTTGCAATGTGTTTTACTGTCTTCAAGCAGTAGTTTTAATAGGCAGAAGTTAAGTATCCAGTGTACTCAAATGGGCCAGCTTTGCAGTCATGGATACTAATTTTATAGATAGCTGTTTCCTTAAAAGTTGAAAATAGGACCAGTTGGCAAGACAGGGAGTGTGTGTGTTGTGTGTGTTGACCACAGGCAAGCACTTTAACTGTTTTTTCATTTCTTGAGATTGCCACAAAGCAATATCATGAGACTAGTAACAGCTTAATTGTATTTATGTAGGCACAAATTTGTTTTGCAAAAATATGCTTGTACTAATGAAAATTTGTTTAAATGAACTCACCAGGGTGCCTAAAATCCACTTATTCTAATGAGAAATTAAATTTTATTTTTATATAATGTGCATGTGATATGCAGAACATGTGAAAAGTATTTTTCATGCCTGTTCATCAAGTCAAACTGCCTGTAGATGCTTAAGGGATTGCTCCTAAAGCTAAGCAACTTAAAAATGCATTTGAAGACCTGAGTTAAAAATAGTTGACTTGCTGTTTGCCTGCACTAAGGAGTCTATTTTTGTCTTTATTCAGTAGCTTGCACACAGGCAATTCTGGGGGACGTTACAGGCCTCTGTAGCAATCCAGCACCTGGATTTGTGTGCTAAATCATTTTGGTTTGGTTAGCAGCCCTGTCCAAAGAGTCACGTTTCTCCCTGGTGTACAGATGTTTCTTATAAAGTGGATAGGGAAGGAATAAGTAAGTTCATTCTAAACTTTAAACATGTTTTCAGCTCACTCGTTGAATAGCAATGTGATTTCACTGTCACTTTCACAACTGCGCTGAGATTCAGGGGAAGGGGGAAACTTGAAACCTCCTTTCAATAACTGACTCTCCTTCATAGTTATGGTTTGTAGCTTTTCCCAGCACTACTGAGAATAAACTCCATCAATAGTTCATTTTAAATGGTTTTATCTATAAAGATCAGTAAGAGGCTAGCTAAGATTGATTAATGTATCTCTTTAAAAGAAAAGATGTGCCACTATCTAGAAATAACTCTTTAGAGTTTGTGTGCTCTGCATGCTTTGTTGAATTGAAGCTGTATAGGTTGAATGTATTTCTCTTTCATTCTCATATATACCTATTTAAAGCTGTATAAATCCTATGTTTGGGGCATGATGTAAGCAGCAACAGATTTTATATATTTGTATGTGTTCAATGTATATATTTATATGAAATCTGTCCATGTAAAGCAGGCATATGCAGTGTGGAGGCATGACTGATACCTCTTCAGAATACGCTGTTATTTTCCATGTTTACAAGAGGGTTCTGGTTTTGTAATCTGAAAGCTATCCACTCGAGTTAGGAATCTCTGAAATTATTTGCGTTTCTTGGTGAGTACTTCTTGTTGGGATAAGTGCACTGCTGAAGGTCTGGACATGGATCCTGATCGAGCACCCTGCCTGGGTGACCCTTTTGGGATTTGGTCTGTGTTGCTGCCTCAACAGCTGCTTGAATTGTGGGTGTTTTCTATTTTTCCCTTTTGTTTGCAGAGATTTAGCTGCCTGTCACTAGCTCTGTCTGCCAAGTCAGAGGGTAGTGTTCCTACCTGGCTTCTGCAGGCTGGATTTTGCAGCCTTCCCAGTCTGCCCATCAGTTATTCTTTTTTAAGACAGAGAGACTCATCCTAACAGCCAAATTTTTGAGGTGCTAAAGGACGCCTTCAAAGTGCAGTGCTCACCTTTCCTGCTTGCCTGGGGCCCAATCCTGTGCCCTTGAAGCAGATGGGAGTTTTGATATTGCCTCTGGTGCCTGTGGAGTCGATGCTGTGACAGGGACCTTGCATTGACAGGAGGGTGCAACTTCCACCCACCTCACCCCGCCCCCCCCCCTTAATTTACTACTGTTTCAATTTACATGCTAGAAATAACAAGGTTGCATTACCCTCCCTTCTCCATGCACAGACACACTTCCATATTCAATGTTTTGACTGGGATGACTCCTGTGAGGAAGGTGAGCAGAATTTTCTCATGTGCCAATCTCACTGCCCAAGTGCCTCTATGGGCATTGCAGCAACAATTGCGAATATGGATAGCTTTCTTCCAAAACAGTATTGGTGATTAATCACATCAGAATATCTGCTTTGCAAGATGCAATTCTAATACATCTAAATATGAAATGGCATGATTTAAGTCTTTGCAAGGGAAAGAAAATCAGGAAACATGGGTTAAATAATTATTTTCAGACAATCTGGAAACCGTTCCCCTCATTTATATATGTAGGTGTGTGCATATCCATAATTTCCATAAGGGTTGCACTCCAGTGCTTATTAGTAATGTATTTTGATTGCATTCTGGTAGCAGTTATAATTATTTATTTGATTGCGAGCATTTCTTTTGTCCACAAGCAGACATCTCTTCTATGATTGTGTAATGCTCTGGAATAGCATAGGTATATTGATGCCCTCATGCCAAGATCATCTTCAGCAATGAGATGCATATCTAAATAGAATGCATCATGGTCATTACCTTAATAAAATGTGAGTCATGCACACCAGCACTTTCATTCTTAAAATAGTTCAATAAACTGCTATATCAGTTTATTGATGGATAGAGCACACTGTGGTAGACAGATCTGTTGCTGTATAGACAAATGGTCTCCAGCATCTTCCTTGAAGCTCTGTGCTTAATTTAACACATTATGCATGAGCTCACTAATGAACATTTTAAGCACACTTGCACGATGTAGGTCTTCAAGTTTTAACTAAAACTATAAATGTTCACCTGTTGTAAAGTCTATTCTGACTTAACAAAGTTTTAGATTCAAAATCAGACTGTTAGCTAAATATACCAGTTTGCTCTGGAACACCTGACTGCTTTATAGCTAACTGTATGTGATGGTCCTGTAGCTATTGAGAAAAGGTAGCAACTGATACCACAAATTGCTCCAAAACCAGCATCCAAGCTAAGGTCTCTGAGTAGCAATTTATGACTCAGAAAAACTTTCATGTGCTATCTTGAAAAATGTATGCATGCTCTGGGGAAATAAAAGTAAGGGAAACTGTACAAGCTGTCAGCCCCACATCATGCGTGTCTATGCAGGAGGTCATCAGCAGGTGAGTCAGAAGGAATTTGGGAAGTATTGCATATGTGGGATGCTATGGTATCTCCGTGCTTCAAAGGGATTTTCTCACTTGCAGGGAAGAAGCAGTTGCTTCAGGGACATGTAAGGAACATCCGAAAATGTCAAACTCTGACAAAGACATGTGCTTTCCTGCATACACTAGGTCTCTCAGCCATTTAGCCAAGCTAAATGCCTGACAAAATAAAAACCTGAGATCGCCTGTGTAAATTAGTTCATATATTTTCTTTAACATTCTGAAAATATTTCCCTAATATTGACTTTTTAAACACAGAGGTTTAAAAAGGAACATTCAAAAGCCCTAATCTCTACATAGTACTGCGTATTTTTTTCATCATGCTATCTAGTCTTCTATGGCAACAGTCAAAATTCATTTATAATCCACCTGCTTTCTGACAAGAACAGTTGTCAGGGTTTTTTAGTGGTTATCTGCATGTACATGTTTGTACTTTCTTTGTGTGAAAGAGCATTTTGGTGTTGAGCAGAGGGAGGGAATCTGATTCATAACAGGTGAATAGGAACTCAATTAGGTTTTGGTACAGCTGTCCAAAACATTCAGTCTTTCCTGGGAGGGCAGGCCACATACATGGTGACTGCATTCTTCTTTCTTCTCAGCTTTCATGTTTGCCAGTTCACTGTAGAAGGCTGATAGAGAACAGTTAATTCTACTGTAGTACTCCTATATTGGAAGATGTATAAACATGGGAAACATACCAACCCCAGACAGAAAATACATTTTGATTCCTTCTATCAGTGAACATCATCTGCCATCAGACACAGAATTGGCTGGCAGTAGAATTAGAATTTTCAGTATTGTTTTTTAAAAAAAGCATTTATGTTTATAGTGATTTTTTTAATGAATTATTTTGAAGTGCAGAGTTTTATGACCAGCTCCTCTCAAGTATCGGTGCTTAAGAATCCAATACTGCATATACTGGGAACAAATGACTAGTATAAAATAAACCTTGTGGTTCCTGCAGGGTATCTTACTGACACATGTTGCTTCCTTCATCCTAGAGGTAGGTGGCTTCTTCCACTTCGTGTATAAAGTGAAGTATCTGCAGTTTCTGCTGGCCCCATTGGGCCTCTTTCTGCATTACTGCCACTGTTTGCCAGTGTTTTTGAGTTTGGGGAGAGCAAGCTGTGTAGAGAAGGATTGTGTTGTTGAACGGGCATTGTTTCATGATGTGCTGATGAGTTTTATTTCTGCTGGTGGTGGGAGAATAATAGCGGTATCATGTTATTGCTAGTTTTCAACAAATACTTTTCTGGAGATGGCGGAGATCAGCGCTGCAGTGCCTGTTGTTTGATCTGCAGTGCTGAAATCAAAAGCTTTGCCACAGCTGCTTCAGCCAGCAGCAAGGCAGGGCCCTTGGGGACCTTCAGCAGGATCCGGTCTCTGTGCATCACTGTCTGAGAGCAGAAGATTATGAGCACTGGTCATTTGTTTATTTATGACAACTGTTGGTTGCCAGTAGTCCCCTGCAGGTTACGCATGTTTAAACCTTATCAGAGAGAACTCCTGCCCTTTCATTTGCTTCTAACCTAAGCATTTTGTGGAGTCCTACATGTGGTTAGGGAGGTTTTAAGTGATGTTTTCTATTAGATGCATAGATTGTCTTGTGTCAGAAACTTAAAGCATCATGAGCAAGTTGATCCTAAACATTTTGGACAAAATCGGTTATCTGATCGGGTTTTGGAAGTATGCAAAGTTCTGATTTATGTTGGATTGTGTTTCTGTACTGAAGTCAGTGGCAAAACTTGCATTGACTTTCACGGACACAAGAACAGACCCTGAAGCTATGGTTTTAGTCCAGCCTAAATTGCATTTGAAAGTGGTTTGGCGCTTTGGGATATTTCAGTGAATATTCTGAAGTAATATTTCTCCCTTGACATGTGGTAAAGTGCATAGCTGAAAGTTTCAGTATGTGTGTGTAGTCTAATAGGCAACACTTTTGCATTCACTTTTAAACCAGATTTTTTGGACCTCTTCATACACATTTCAATATACATCCTTCTAAAGAGTAGTAATGCTTTAATAGAGTAATAAAGATAACATGCAATATTAATGAAAGGCAAATTTTCTTTAGTAGAGAGGTGATACTTTCCTATTAACAGTGAGCTGAAGATTACAGTGGAAGTGAGTACATGGTGAAATTACTGTAGTTGATGACCAACCCTTTCTGAGAGTAATTTTATTATACAGTTTGAATTTAAAACAAAACAAAGCAAAATAAAACATGATGAAGTTTATTTAGGGAGTATTTCCCAGATGGAGAGAAGATGTTTTACAAGGTTGAAGTTGTAAACTATCTGGTGATTAATATTTTTTTCAAAAACCACAATTAGATAAGAAAAGTATTACCCTTCCAAGAGGTGATTGGAACTTTTGCTGAAGATTAAGTCACTACTATCAAGCTACTACATATTTCAAAACATTCTGGGGCTGAATTTATGTAGGCATAAATCTTAGTGGAAGTATCAACATTTGAGAACAAAGATACATTTTAAACACACAACATAGAAGAAAACAGTAGCTCTACCAGGTATCTTTTCCAAACATTTTTGCTGGGAACTTCAAAACTGCTGAATGTGTATGGATATCTGGACATTTGAATCTTTTTTTTACTTTGTCCAGTTTCCTGTGCAGGAGAAATAGGGCGAGTGATTCCTAGGTGTCTTTGAATATCTACCTGTATTTTGCTAAAGGAACAAAAACCAGGAATGGTCTTCAGGTCCACTGGCAGTGCACTGTAAAGTTATTATGAGCATCTTGACTTCCAGCTAATTTATTGCTACAACACGTTGTATGATTCATGTAGGTTTCTAGTGAGTAGCTGGTACTGCACTTGTGACATTCTTCTTCAGCAAGACTTGCTGCATCATGGAGGACCTTATAGGAGACACAAACCACTTCCTCCCCGCTCCTCAGCGATTGTGGGTATACCTTCAACAATACTAGAAACCACATAAAACCTAAAAGGGTATCTTAACACTTCTTTCTTCCTGATATATAGAAAAAGCATTCAGTGGCTTGATGGATGCTGTGCAGTTGAGTATCTCTGTTCAGCTGGAGTGAGTTTTTGTCCAATTGTGGTAAATGAGGGTTTTATCTCTGGCTTGGAGCCAGATTTTCAATCCTTTAATTTATTTGGGATTTTCTTTTGGCAGAACGGTATGTTCTGCTATGTCTGTGAAAATGTCTTACTTTATTGACAAGTTATGAAGGTCAAGAGAAACATTCAGTTAGGTTTGTATTCAGAGATGTCTTTGTAAGATGAATAGCAAGGGAGCCAAGAGAATAGTAGTCCATTTACAAATGTAAATTAAATTTAAACCTTCTTCAGATTTTTAACTGTAACTGGCCATGCTTTTCTGTTTTCAGTTCTGACCTCTTTTGATGTATAATTCCTGTTCTAGGAGGCTAACTTTGTACTTGCTTCTGAAAATGTTGTCCAAACATGGAACGATGAATAATCTCTTTGCAGGTGCAGGCAGGATTGATAGTTTTGCTCCTGATGGTGATTTGCAGTAATGATTTTGAACACTAATGCTTCTGATTAGATCCACTGACTACAAGATTTAAATTTCTGTATGGAAAGCTATACTCATGGTCTAATGCTGTCTCAACTGCACATGCTTTCCTAACTGGGTCCCAGGAGACCTCTCAGATGAAACAATCTGGTGTCATCTTTTAATCTCACTGTTACTGGGAGTTCAGAAGAAGTTTCTTCCATACCTCAGAGTTGCCATCTTTTTTTAAACTGACATTATAAGATAGTTACTTATAGTAGACATTTATAAAAGAAAAAAGATACTGATAAAAAGACAATATTTCTTTTTAAACTTCCTCTATTGTTCAGAAGCATTTGCTCTTTCTGCATCTCTCAAGAAGTTCAATATTGTGTTACTAATACAGAATAACTATTGACTGCTGTATTGTGGTATTGATTTCATAAATCCCTTTGAAATTGACCTAACTTTCAGACATTAGTTCAGACACTAAGAAAGCTCTCCTGACCATGCTCCAATGTGTGACCACCTTTTGTCTCTCTTAATTAAAACTTTCTATCTTTTCAGTTTGTCTCAACAAATTAATCATCTGCCATAGTGGTTTAATGGCAGATGAACTTTAAAATTATGATGTATCTCCACTACTTTTCACTTTTGTTTTTCTCAGTATGACTGTAACAGAAAGGATCATGTTCCCATGTCTAGAGGCACATTTTAGATTTTTTTCATGTTTTTTCAATGGCAAAACATTGAAACTTTAAACAACTTTTTATTAACAATATTTATTGCAAAGTTTGCAGCATTTTTTTTTTTCTGAATGCCATATAATGTTTAGTAACCTGGCCAGAAGATAATTACAACAATCCACGTAACATACAGAGAACTATGCAGAAGATCGCATGGAAAACAGTTTAGCTGCCCCTTGTTATTTAACACAGGCAAAACATAGGCAAACGATACCAGTTTTTTGAAGTATGATGCATTAACTGAAACACTGACATATGGGTATAGGAGACGAAACAGATGTAGAGCTTTTATTTATGCAGAAGATTAATATTGATAACTAGGATAAGTACTATGTAGGCAGATGCTTGAGGAGCTTATATATATAGGACAGTTTATCTGTAGCTCAAGGTCAATATTGCAATTTTTTTGTTTGCTTGTTTCTTTCAGGTTAAATTTTTCAAATTTATTTTAGGTCCATATTCCTGAAATGTATTCTAGTTTCC
Source organism: Astur gentilis (assembly GCF_929443795.1). Lineage (NCBI taxonomy): Eukaryota > Metazoa > Chordata > Aves > Accipitriformes > Accipitridae > Astur > Astur gentilis. Next base: position 34,897,690 of record NC_064919.1, on the reverse strand, counting down.
TTTCTTACATTTTGTGCCAGGCTGTTATTCTCTTATGGATCTATAGTTTTGGTCTTTTTCTTAAGAAAAAGAAAATACCTTAGTTTGTTCTTTTTGCTTTGTGGATAGTGCCTGCTTTAGTGTAGTATATTGCATTTCTTTCCTCAAGTGTAGGTCAAAAAGGCCTTTTGCTTTAGTAAGTTGAAGCCTTCATTATCCCTGAAAGTGGACAGGCTATGGTCTGTTGGTATTCATCATCCCCAACAAGGACTTTGGTTTTTTGAAGTTGCTTTGGTGATGGAGATGTGTGTATTTGTTTACTTCTTACAAGGATTTCAATCAATATTCATTCTATGGTCATGTTGGTCGGTGAATATGGGGTGGGGAGCATTTACACAGTGCTATCATTGTTAGAATAAAATTTGAATCATGGCCCTTTGCAATATGCCACGATCATCTGTGTCAGCTTAAGTCACAGTTTCACATACAGGTACATTAGTCTGCTTACTTTTTAAAATCTTTTGCAGTTCAGTTTCAAATTGAGAGAAAAATGGCCAAAGTGTATCGGGGCAATTTTCACACAGAGATCGTACTGGAGATGTTGGTGAGAATCTGGTTTGGTTTGAAGGTGAACAGTATGAGTTTTACTTTTGTACCCATGCAGTCTCTACTACCTACATGCTGTGAAACAGGTTTGAGATCGAAGTATTTTAGAAATCAACATGACGTAGGATGCCAGGCTTTGTAGAATCAGACAGTAGCTGTTTATTGGCTTGATATTCTGAAATAGCCATCTGGAAGAAGCCATAAAAACATGGCAGACTGTTAAGGAGAGGAAGAGATTATTGGTACAGCATGGCGTTGATCTCTTGGTAAGCTGGATGCAACTAAACAATATGCATTTTTATACAGTCAGATTCAGGTCATAGCTTTTGAAACAAGGACTACAGCGTTTGACAGGAGAGCAAGATTTGGAGTAGTCCAGAAACAGCATCTGTGGAAAGAAATCACAGGTCGTGAACACTGACAAAATACTAGAGCTTGCTCTGGTGCAGGAACTAAAAGGGCATTCTTTTGAAAATCTACTGGTATCTTGGGGCTCCTTATCTATAAATATCATGGAGTTTCATCTTTCACACGCCTAGTTTTTGTGTGAACACTAGAAAATTAGTCAATAGGAGAGATTTCAGAGAAGAGCTACAAACCTAGCTGAAGGGCTGGAAAGAAGAGTTGCAAGGGGTTCAGTCTACTATCTCTACAACAAGCTAAAGATGATATAATTGCTTTCTATTAGAGGAAGATATTACTTGAAGATTTAAAAGCAAGACTTCTTACACTCTCTGATTGTCCCACAATTATTATACACCCTGAGATCTCTGTGACAAGGCCTAGAGGCTGCCTTTGTAGGTCTTCAGAGTAGATGCTGTTCACCACTGTAGGGAGAATATCCATGTGGCCAAAGCTCAATTACAGTTCAAGCTGGCCAGCTGGCCTGTGAAGGTGTGATGTGTTGACCCTGGCTGGATGCCAGGCGCCCACCAAAGCTGTTCTATCACTGCCCGCTACTCAGCTGGACAAGGGAGAGAAAATATAACAACTTGTGGGTCAAGATAAGGACAGGAGAGATCACTCACCAATTACTGTCACGGGCAAAACAGACTCAGCTTGGGGAAAATTAACTCAATTTATTACCAATCAACCAGAGTAGGGTTATGAGAAATAAAACCAAATCTCAAAACACCTTCCCTCCACCCCTCCCTTCTTCCCGGGCACAACTTCACTCCCAGATTCTCCACCTACCCCCCTCAGTGGCGCAGGGGGATGGGGAATGGGGTTTACGGTCAGTTTATCACACGTTATTTTCTACTGCTTCAGCCTCCTCAGGGGCAGGACTCATCACACTCTTCCCCTACTCCAGCATGGGGTTCCTCCCACAGGACACAGTCCTCCATGAACTTCTTCAACGTGAGTCCTTCCCATGGGCTGCAGTTCTTCATGAACTGCTCCAGCATGGGTCCCTTCCACGGCATGCAGTCCTTCAGGAGCACACTGCTCCAGCGTGGGCCCCCCACGGGGTCACAAGTCCTGCCAGAAAACCTGCTCCATGGGCTCCTCTCTCCACAGATCCTCAGGTCCTGCCAAGAGCCTGCTCCAGCGTGGGCTTCCCACGGGGTCACAGCCTCCTTTGGACATCTGCCTGCTCCGGCATGGGGTCCTTCACGGGCTGCAGGTGGATATCAGCTCCACCGTGGACCTCCATGGGCTGCAGGGGGACAGCCTGCCTCACCGTGGTCTTCACCATGGGCTGCAGGCAATCTCTGCTCTGGTGCCTGGAGCATCTCCTCCCCCTCCTTCTTCACTGACCTTGGTGTCTGCAGAGTTGTTTCTCTTGCATGTTCTCACTCTCTCTCCGGCTGCCATTTCTGTGTCCCAGCAACTTCTTTCCTTCATAAATATGTTATCACAGAGGTGCTACCACTGTTGCTGATTGGCTCAGCCTTGGCCAGCGATGAGTCCGTTTTAGAGGCAGCTGGTATTGCCTCTGTCAGACACAGGGGAAGCTTCCAGCAGCTTCTTACAGAAGTCACTCCTGTAACCCCCCTCCACCCTGCTACCAAAACCTTGCCACACAAAGCCAATACAGAAGGACAACAAAAAGGGCTTTTTAAAATATGTTAACAACAAATGGAGGATCAGAGATAACATTGGTCCATTGCTTGATGAGGTTGGTCACCTCACAAATAGGGACATAGACAAAGCAGAGATGTTTAATGCCTTCTTTGTCTCTGTCTTCAACATCAGTGGTGGGCCCTGGGACCCCCAGAGCCCTGTGTTGGAAGACCATGACTGGGGGGGATGATAAACTCCCAGCTGACTCTGAACTTGTTTGAGACTTGCTGCTCCAGCTGGATGTGCATAAATCTATGGGGCCTGATGGGATTCATCCCAGGGTACTGAAAGAGCTGGTCTATGTTGTTGCAGGACCTCTCTCCATTATTTTTCAACCGACTTGGGAGTCTGGAGAGGACCCAGTCAAAGGGAAGCTAGCAAAGGTTGTCCCAGTTTTCAAGAAGGGAAAGAAGGAAGACCCTGGTAATTACAGGCTTGTCAGTCTCACTTCAGTGCTTGGTAAAATTATGGATAAGGTTATCTGGGAGTTACTGAAAAACACTTGAGAGACAATGTAGTCATTGGTCATAGCCAGCATGGGTTCACAAGGGGAAGATCCTGCTTAAATAACTTAATTTCCTTTTATGACAAGGTCACCTATCTAGTTGACCAAGGGAAGCCGGTAGATGTGGGGGTTTTGGATTTTAGCAAAGCTTTTGATACTGTCTCTCACAGTATCCTTCTAGACAAAATGTCCAGCATACACTTAGAGGAGTCTGTAATATGTTGGGTGAGCAATTTACTGATGTGTTGGGCTCAAAGAATTATAGTAAATGAGGTTACATCAGGCTGGCAGCTAGTCACCAGTGGGGTTCCCCAGGGGTCAATTTTAGGGCCAGTGCTCTTTAATGGTTTTATAAATTATCTGGACACAGGAATCAAATGTACATTAAGGAGGTTTTGCTGATGATACTAAACTAGGAGAAGCTGTGGACTCCTTGAGGGTAGAGTGGCCTTAAAGGGAGATCTGGATAGACTAAAGAGCTGGGTAGTCACCAACTGTATGAAATGTAACAAAAGCACATGCTGGATTCTCCACCTGGGACAGAGTAATCCTGCTTATATGTACAAATTGGGGGATGAGAGGCTGGAGAACAGCCACACGGAAAGAGATCTGGGGGTTTGGGTTGATGGCAAGTTGAATATGAGTCAACAGTGTGCCCTGGCAGCACCAAGGGCCAACTGTGTCCTAGAGTGCATCAAGCACAGCATAGCTAGCCAGTCAAAGGAGGTGATTGTCTCACTCTGTGACACCTCCCACTGGTGCGGCCTCACCTTGAGTATTGCTTGCAGTTTTGGGCACCTCAATACAAGAAAGACATCAGACTATTGAAGTGTGTCCAGGGGAGAGTGACCAAGATGGTGAAATGTTTTGAGGGCAAGATTTATGAGGAGCAGCTGAGGTCACTTGGTTTGTTCAGCTCAGAGAAGAGAAGGTGCCCTCATCGCAGTCTACAACTACCTCAAGAGAGGCAGTGGAGGGAGAGGTGCTGATCTCCTCTCTCTGGTGACCAGCAATAGAACACAAGGAAATGGAATGAAGCTGTGTCAGAAGAAGTTCAGATTGGACATTAGGAAGAGGTCCTTCACTGAGAGGGTGGTGAGTCACTGGAACAGGCTCCCCAGGGAAGTGGTCACAGCACGAAGCCTGTCAGAGTTCAAGGAGTATCTGGATGATGCTCTTAGTCATATGGTTTAGTTTTAGGTAGTTCTGCAAGGAGTAGAGACTTGGACTTGATGATCCTTATGGTCCCCTTTCAGCTTGAGATATTCTATGATTCTATGATTCATCCAGCTACGATCTCAAGAAAAGAGATAGGCCAACACACTGAAGTGTTCAGAGCATTTATTTGCTGAGATGTGACATCTGATTTTCTTCTAGAATTTCCAGTTTGTCAAGGTGTGTATTTGTTCACATCTATCCCTGTGACACTTAAGTGACATAAAGGGTCTACAGACCCTTTATGAATGGATCTGTAGCAACCAGATTGTTGTCTTCTTTAGCCTTTTCCACAGGTGACAAGGCTAGTGATATTTGTTTCCTGCCATTTTTCTGTTGTTGCTGTCATCCTTTTTCTCATTCATTCTGAAACCCATTGAAATATGGAGGGCTTGGACAGATGATGTTGGTGTGGATATCAGAGTATAAATAAGCAAAGAGAAGTTGTTATTATGCCTCTGCAAGGGCATTTCCCCAAGTGCAAACTGGCCCTTAAAATTCATTTGGTCTTTAACTGTCAAGGTCTGTGGTGGTTTATGGACCCCTTGAAGTTGTGCCTGGTTAAGGAGAGTGGTACTATCGCTTTAGTCACGTGGAGAGTCATAAGGACAAACTAATAAAAGGGTCAGATTTTTTTTCAAAATGCATAGCAGGAAACTCAAATTCTTAAACACCCTGGAGAATCTAAGCAAAGAAGTTATGATAAAAAATGCCCCTCAAATACTTGAAATAGGATGTTACATGTTCAAGACACAGGAGAACAGACATGAAGTGCCTGGGAAAAGAAGAAAACCCACGAAGCAGCAGTACGGCCCAGCTGTTACAGCCAACTAGCTGGGGACTCAACATATGCCATTACACTTCTTTGCACTGCAACTTCCCCCTGTTTCCCTGGACAGGTCAGTTATTACCATTTAGAAGAGGGGAACTAACAGTATTGCTTTAATTTGTCTTTCTGATCTGCTTGGTTATAATGATAAGGAACATATACCGACATAAATCTTTGTGGCAGGAAAAACTTCTCAACTAGCTTCTGGCTGCACTACCTGTGAACTTACTGTCAGCTTCAAGAGTTACTTCTAGCTTCATGTTGGACAAAACATCATAGTGCTGTCAGGATAGCTAACGTAGCAAAGAGGAACATCCATCTGTAATTGTGAGCATCAGAGAGTCCAGGAATTAATGTGTCCTTGTGGTACTGAAATGGCTTCTTGATCTGCAGTGGTGTTGGCTAGTCATTCCCAGCATCTCTTCCCTCACCTCCCCAGAGCAGCTCTCTTGCATTGCTACACCTCAGCCAGTTGCTCTGTTTTTTCTGCTGTTCTGGGGAGCACCTGGGGAATGGTGTTGCTTGTACTTGAGAAGGAACTGGACTACTAACACTGGCAGCTCTCTTTGCTGAGTGACTTGATTTTTTCAGTTAAAAAAAGATGAACACCTTTGGCAGTATCATATGGGCACTACCTCCATATGGCTGACCCTTAAAGAAAGGGGTCTAATTATTTTTGGCAGGGGCTTATAAACCAAAATGGCTTGTATTCCCACTGAAAATACAAGTGTGAGGTTCTGTGGTAAAAAGACAAAACATGAAACACTTTGGTATTTTGGAATCCCACAGGTGAAGGAATAAAAGCTATGCAGTGGCATTTTTGGGGATGAAGTCTTGTGCTTTAATTGTATTGATGATTAGTCCTACTCAGGGGGATGAGTCAAAAGCATCCTACTGAGTGGGAAAATAGTGAAGAAAACAGAGATATGGAAGAGAATTCCTGCAAATTCCTTTCCTTTGCACTGGTTGGTTAATGGTCAGCACCACTGGTGCAGCCTTGAAATACAAGCCTTTAGCATCAATACAGAGAAGTCTTTTTTCTTCTCCTGACAGCGTTACTTTTCTCCTGATATTTTTTCAGCTCTGTAAATCTGAATTCTTTAACATTGTATCTCCAAGAAACTTATTGTGTCATATAGGTCTTAATAGCACTGATAGCAAAAGGATGGTTTGTAAATAACGAAGATGTCCTACATCAGGCCAGCCTCAGCCCTGGTGTATCTTCTGACCACCAGTAACTCTAACAGAGGTACACTCACACTGTCAGGCTCTCACTTCCTTGGTTTTTAAACGCCATCAGCATCTTCCATGGCAACTCAATTTTTCTGCTAAAAATGCCTATGGATGACTAATGCATTGTTAGTTTACGTAATTCCCCTGCTGTAACTGTCTTAATACGGTGTTATAATATGACCTATTGTTCCCTCTTGTTTAATTCCATTCATTTGGTCTATTTTGAAATTGGATTACAATACAGCGGAATACCATGAACAGCAATAGCTAAATCTTTTCCTCAGCAGTTGCTACATCCCTGCAGACATTTTTTCTTAACATTTGTGTTCGCTTTGGAGCCACTTCTATCAAGGGTATTATTCATAGCTTGGTGTTGAAGGTACAGCTCAGAGAGACTCAGTTAATGAAAGACACTCTTCTGGCAAGCAAATGTCCCTGTGTTTTCCAGAGAAGTCTTTGAAGGATGCAGTAAGTAGGAAGCAAATTATTTTTTTTTTAACTGGTTGCATGTTGTAAGACTCTCCTAAAAATGAGAAATGTCTACATATAGAAGACAAGTTGTTAAGAGTTATAGTCAACAGCACTTCTGATAACATGATACTGTTGCTTTTTATAGGAACAAAGAAGATTTCTTGTGAACTCAGGAGTAATAAACTGCTCTTTCAGCACTGCTCTTAACAGCATACGTCTTAATTGTAAAGCAAACTGTGAATAACACTGATCTGCAGTGTGGAGTAGTTTCCTGTCACATCAGAGTTTGATTACTGTAAAATACTTCACTAGCCTTTGGACAACCATGTTGCATTTTTAAGATGCTGCACAGGGGAGGAATTTCACAGACACCTGTACGAATAACTCTTCTTTACTAGTCTTAAACTCTAACATGCTGGGACCAGGACAGGCAATATTTGCTAATCCTTGTAGAAAAGAAGATAAATGCATAATGATGATAGTATTTTAAATCACTGCATCAAAATCTGAGCACCTGCCCAAGCCCTGAGAGCACATGGTAAGCAGGAAGCTACCAGGAGAGCCCAGCTTGGCTCTCTTTTCAGGAAAAGCTACATGAACAGACCAGGGCTTTTGCCACCTTGCTTGCAGACACATTTCCTGTTGTCCCTGCCATCTGTGATGATGGCCAGTAAGCCAACCACAATGACACACCTTGTGTTGGGTTTAATTTTAAAGACACTACTCATAAGCTTTCTTGAGCAAATACAGTTCTGTTTGACATGCATCTCAACCCCAGATGTTCAAAGATTGTGAGTTAGTTCTCAGGAAGAAAAATTCCGTTTTCTGACTCAGTATAAAAATATTTAACTGTCTTCTACTTTTGAACTTCCTTAGCCTGTGTTTTCATGGTTGTTTTAAAGACACCTAATTAACAGAAAAGCTGAGATTCTAGTGTACTCTTGACTGAAGTCAAAACAGAAGTCTTCTAGTGTGATCTTGACTTGAAACACAAGGCCTGATGCATTAAAGAAAACAGATTAAAATTTTTGGCACTCACAGCAAGACAGAGGGGTGTCAAAACTGATTCCTTGTTTAAAAGACTCCAAAAAGACAAGCAGAAGGGAAAGGTGAGACTTCCGCTAAGATTAGGGCATTATTTCTGCTGAGAAAGGCTGCTGCCTCTGTACAGTTAAAAGGAATAAATGCCTGCAAAACACAACCCTATTTCACTCTAGATACTTGGCCCATCACTTCAGGACTAAAGGATTTAAAGAAATTACTAAATGTGATGACTTAGGGTACTTTACTAAGTTGGCTAAAGCTTTCCTCATGTAAACAATGCTATGGAAGCAGAGCCGTGAAGTCTAGCCATTCATCTGTAAGCAGTGAATTGCCATATGTTTGGTTTCAGGAGTCTGGTTATAGCTTTTTGATGTTTTGTCTTTAAAGGAAAGGGAAAAAATGAGGTTCTTATTAAGCTGTTCCAGCAACATGATGCCTCATCCCTCCTTATGGTCTGTGGTTATAAGAAATGCTTTATTATTTAGAATAATAATGACAATAATGACTACAGCAACAATATCTACCTTTCTTAATTTTTTGTATACTAATTCGATGATATCAACTTCAGCGTGGCAGGATGTAAGTAATTTTTGAAAAGAGAAGACTGAATAACATGCTTGAATATTTTTTTTAATCTTACAATGTATATCATCATTACTATGTGTTTCTGGCACATCTTCTAAAGTGTCTGTTGGAATGATTCCTGTTTTCTGCTTTAAAGAAACCCCACCAAAACCCCAAAACATTATATTTACTTGACCTAAGATACTTCAAAGCTTTGCTCCAGTTATTTCAAAACTACCACAAACTTGTTGCTCTGCCGGTTAAAATGCATGTTGTGTCAGAGCTTATCTTACAAGGCATTGGGTTCTTTGCTGTGGTCCAACTAAACACTTAAAAACCTGCTCCACATTTAAATGCTCTGTTGAATTGCAGTGCTCTGCAGGATCAGACTCTAATACACAAGTACTTTTTGCAGAGAGCATTAGCGTCACACAGAGGGTACATATGCACAGGCAGCTGTGTGAAGCTGTCAGCTTTGGCTTTGAAAAGCCATGTATAAAAATTGATGTTTGCCTGCAGTATCTGAACGCCAGTTTTTTATTAGACAGCTACGATCATTGTTGAGCTGGAGGGGAAACAATGGCTCTGAAGTTGATGGCAAAACTCACTTAAGTCAGCATTTCACCTGAAGTGTCTTAAGCAGTTTGCTCAGGCTCTGCCTTACACCCTTTCACTACAAGCTCTGTCTTCACCAAGGAATTAGTAAGCAGCTTCTGTGGAATGACTTTGAAATTTCTCCTTGTGCAGCAAAACCTGTGGCTATTTTTTGAGCTGAATAAATAATTCACAGGGAATAATTAATTAATTGAGTTCATCCCCTTATTTTCTTTTGTATATATTCCTCACACTTGCAGTAATGACTAGCTGTGAATTGAATGAAAGTGAGGCCCTCTGAGTTTTAAGTACCATATGTTCACTAGGTCACACTTTGACGTTATAGTTGGAGATGTTTTGTGCAAGGCACTGCTTTCACTGCTTTGCCTTAATCTAGTTTCTACTCTTTCATGTAGTAGACAAATATTCTTAGACTGGTCCACAAGCACAGCTTCTGCCCTGCGATGGCTACATGTATTAGAATTTCCAGTTTTGAAATCTGGGTCAGCTATGTCACACTTACATTATAGTGAAGCCCTCACTTCCCAGCCCATGATGAATACCTACTATTAAAGTCCTGCTGAAAATCACTTTCTGTCAATCTGCAAAGTTAAATATATCTGTGTAAATTTATTTGTGCTGTTCTTCTGTTTCCATGAAATACTCACAAGACTTTGAAATTCACTGTTTGTAAGTATTAGCAGCAATAAAACCAATCATTCCAGTATTCAGGGAGAGCGACTCCAAAAGGGAACAAGCAGTTTTTGAAGTTACTCCATTTCAGTTGGGTGAAAGACACAAGACAAAAAGGTCTCTGTTTAATTTGGTCCCTCTCAGTCTGTCGGTCTGGCAGGGTGTTTCCTGTGGTTTGAGAATTTGTGACCGAACTAGAATACAGTCCTAAACTCACAGGTTCCTCACCTGCTAGGGCAGCTTTTTCTGCATCTCTGTAGTCTCAGCATTTTTCTGCCACAGAATTCTTCAGCTGGCAAGAGAAGTTAAACTGACAATAAACATAGAGTAGAGCTAATTGCTGCCTGCTGTTTCTGAAGTGCAAAGTGGCAGAGAAGTTAACATGCAAGCAGCCCTGTGCTAGGAAAGACTGTTTTTTCACTTGTTTGGTAGGAGCATAAAGGGGAAGGAGCCTTGCTTTATAACAGCAGAGGCAGGTGACTCTTGACTTGAAATACATTTTCGCTCCCAGACCTCTTTGGATACTAATATGGATGCTACACATCTACCCACTGTTCCTGCCATAAGGTCAAAGTTGGATCAATAGCTTTCCTACAGCTGATGAAGTGTCTCTATCCAGGTGTTCTCCTGGAAGCACCAAAGCTCAGTCTTGATTGATTGCTATCCTAACCTGTTTGCCATCTTTAAATGTAGCTTGCTGCTTCTCAAGCCTCCACATAACTGAGTGGAGATGACGCTGATGGACTGGAGTTTCTATTGAGCAGGAAGGCTGCTGAAGTGAAGTCTCAAGCAAAGAAAACAAAGGCCATTGTTGCTATTTGGCAGCTTCTGCTAAAAAGAGCAGGGGAATAGAGTGATGCACAAAGTTATTTAAAAGAAAATGCACAACTTGCCACTGCAGCTTCAGCTAAGGAAGGAGCTGATTGAAGTGCTCAGTGGCAATGCTCAGGAAGAGTTTGGCTTTCCCTGTTGCGCTGCTCACAGAGGACCAAGAAGTGCCTTGAGTTGTTATCAGGGATGCAAATCAAACTGTACCTGATATGGCACCTAGGACAGTGAGGCACAGGTGACTGTGCCAGGACAAAGCTTTGGTCTGACTCTTTCTAGCTCAGTTTAACTCTCATTTCCAGCAGTCCCAGGTCCAACAACTAGCTCCAAAGACAAGGTTTTATTTGGTCTGCTGAAGCGTGTGAAGAAGAGAGACCCATGTACCCAAGAAGAATTACTCTCTCTTGTTCTTGATTACACATAATGAACATTCTCTAAGGAGTGGGTCTCACCCTATGAGGTTGTGGGAAGCAGCTTTTTAAAAAAAAAACCCTTTTGCTTACACCAGGGCCAAGTTCTTTCGAAAGGGTCAAAAAGCAATGTGACATGCCTTCCGATAAGATGAGTGATAGGAAACTATCGCCTGTATGGGAAGCTCCTGCTGTTGCACAGCCTAGGCATTGGGGCTTTAATATTCACTGGCAAGAACACTGTTATTCCCTCCAGTCATCCCTTGCTTGTTCTTTTCTTGACAGCAGATGGGAAGCAGGACACAGAAGACACCCTGAAAAAGAGCAATTACATCCTTATCTTTGTATAATCTTGATTTTTCTGAACCTTCTTTAGTAATAGTTGATTGTTTGTGCTGTGTCAAGCAGATTCTTTAAAGAAATCTATTTATGGGGATGCTCTGTTTGCAGCTGGAAGTGGTTTACCATGGCAAATGAAAGGACTGTCTTCACTGAGATGTGCAGACAGGCCCAAGGTCACACTAGTCAGACAGAAGACATTCTGTTAGTGAGCCACATCACTGTGCTAGCCAGCCAGATTCACAGAATCACAGAATGGTTGAGGTTGGAAGGGATGTCTGAAAGTCATTTGGTCTAACTCCCCTGCTCAAGCAAGACCACCTTGAGCTGTTTGCTTAGGACCATGTCCAGATGGCTTTTGAGTATCTCCAACGGATGGAGACTCCACAACCTTTCTGCGCAACCTGTGCCAGGGCTCAGTCACCCTCACAGTAACAATGTGTTTCCCAATGTTCAGGAGACACCTCCTGTGCTTCAGTTTGTGTCCAAATTCCCAAATTAAGGCTTTGTTTCTTGGACTAATCCTGCTGGCCACAATTTACCTATAAGTAAGTGTAAGCAGATATGTTTTGATGTACCTGCATGAGAAGAAAGAGTTGGTATCTTTTCTCTGTTTTGGTGAAAGTGAAGTTGAAAGGATTATCTGTCATGATAGAGGGAGGCAGAGGGGGGGGGGGGGTCAGATAGGCTTGCTAGGGAAAGGGTTGCTTCTCTGTATGGTCCAGTCATAACACCTCCAGGCTGACTGGGATTCATCTGATTCCTGTCAACTACATGCCAGTGAGTGGTCCTGTTGCCATTAAACTCCCATCTCACAGTGGATTTTCTTCCTCACCTCCCAGGGATGCATGTTTAGTTTGCATGCAGTTTTGATATGCCATGTTTTTCTCATGGTGGTCTCAGAATAATATGAAGGATACGTGCCAGACTCTAGAAGGTGGGAGCACAGGCTTTATGATTACAGTATGCAAACCTCCTTCCCAACTTAGGTAAAATCTAGGGAAACTTTGCATGAGAGCAACGCATCACATTTATCTGCAGAAGTGCCAGATAGACTCCCTCTCAGCAGAACTGATACTGCCTGATGCAGGACAACAGCAAAAAGAAGTCCTCCACAGGGCAAATTTACAGAACCCTGAGGTACAACATCAACTTTGAACAAGCAAAACCTGTGAGAATCTGTGCTGCTTTCCAGGATTCAGGGATATCATGTCAGGGAGGCATACAACAGAAAAGGGCATATGTATGCATCCTTTGCAGATAGACGCAGACCTGTTGATCATAGAGGTCACCAAAGGCAATTTCGTCATGATTTCTAATTCAAGGATACAGTCCCTGAATAAGTGGATAACAAGAATGAAATGACCCATTACTATGTGTCCATTCTGCCTCTGCTTCCCACCTGGTCACCTTTTAGCATAAAAATGGTGAAATTTCTCATGCATGCCGTGGCCAGATGTTCTTGACCTACACTACTAGAATATTTGAAACTGGATTAATTTTTCCACTAGCATGAAACTTAAGTTAATATCAGGTTTATATGAGGACTTAAACCACCACTGAACCTGAATGTTTTGATTAAATACAGGCTGACTTTCATTTTTGTCAAATACTAAAAGCAGAAGCACCAATTACTTTTTCAAAATAGTCAGTCCAGGTATATAATTTGCCTCTAGATTTTAAGCATTTTAGAAACTGGAGAGGCTCAGTTCTCCGTTTTGGCTGAGGGCTAGCTCTGACTGCAATAGTTCCCTTCAGAAGGCACCAGAAACAAAATTAATATTGATAAATGGGTTTCCTAGAGAAAAGAGTAATATAAAAGGATGTCACATTTTTTTTCAGATCTGCCTGGAAAAATAGCATACCATATAGAGCATAACTTAATAACCTAATTTCTTCATTTTTTAATCAACTGGAGACATGTTGTTTCATGGAAGAAATACCAAATTGCTTCCCTTTGCTGAGGAACATCATCTTCTGCATACAACATATTAGAATATGCTCAATGTGCAACTGGGAAAGCTTTTTGCTAGAGAGTGGACTGTATGCCAAGATACATTTGACTGGATCATGGGAAAGCATAGACACTTGCTACAAACACAAAAGCCTCTTCTTTTATCTGTGAACAGGATTCTGGGAAGGGGTGCCTTTTCTGTGTCAGTAAAAACATCTGTTTCTCTCCATTGTTCTTCTGCTGAAGAGCATAGAGGAAATCAAGAGGGGAGCATGTTATGATGACAAAGTGGCCACGCAGGCTCCTCTTTTCAGTATTGACAGCAGCAGCAGCTGTTACTGCCTTTCTGAAAGACAAGATTTGTTACAGCAGCAGCCAATTACACTGAAAACCTGTTGTCCTAAATTGGTTTGCTTAGCTAGGCAAAGGCAGAAATTGGTTAAAAGGAAAGGGAGTGGGAGGGATATGGCTCCTCATTTATTATGGCACCTATTTTGTATAAAGACACAGATGAGGCTGACTCTGACGTGCCACTGGCAGCAAGTACGCAGATGAGTGAGGCAGTTAGCACCCTGCAAGGACAAGCCCTGCTGTTATGCATCACACCTGGACACCAACCAAAGTTCTCTGAGTACAAACTGCTTCCTCACAAATGGTGTGTTATTTCCCAGTCATACCATTTGGCAGCCTTGCTGGGATTTCTTCTGTGTGCAATGAAGGCTAATAAGGGAAGAAGCAGCTCTGCCTCTCAGAGCGTAGTAGGAAGTAAGCTTGTGTAGCCTCACAACTGTCCTCTCCATCACTTCTGGAGACAGTGATGCTGTAGACACTATCTTGCAGCTGTGTCTGACACACTGGCATTTCCTTGCTGAAATGTAAAGAAGGTGCTGTACTGTGGTGAAGAAGGGACTGACACTGCAGTGATAACTGATGTTTCGTGCTTGGAGGCCTTTTTCAGTGTAAGGGGGCTTCAACACACATTGAAGGGGAAAAATTCTTCACATGCATGTGGTAGTGCAAGGCTCTTTCTTGTGAGCTATGCCAGATAATAATTTTCCACTCCCACAGCTTCCAGTTGTAAGTCTGTGATGGTACGGCAAAATAAGAAATGGTGAGGATAGGTATAATTTTTTTTTGAGTTCAATTCCTTCTGAACCTTCTAAAATTGAGCTGCTTTCTGTATTCTTTCTCTTAGCGTGATGAAGCACCTGAAGCACTATTAGAAAAGAATGAGGGCTCTTTGTGTGTTTGCTTTTTTTAATGACAGTTCATTTGGATGCCTCAGTTACACAAGTTTTCTGTTACATGGTGATCAAACAGTTCCTGAGCAAAATCTAGAAAGTCAAATGCAGGTGACATAGAACAACCCACTGATGGCATTATTTTTTTTGCAGTTTTCATCCACGTTCACCATACTGCCTCTGCATGTCCCAAATAAGATTTGGATCTTATACTGCATTAGGTCTTTACAGATACACAGTATCTGCCAGTACACAGTTTGTGGTCTGAGTAATGAGGAAAAATTCAGGGAAATGAGGGAAAAGTCATTTCACTAACTGTAAAGACAGGAGTAGCAGCAGAAGATACTATCATGTCTCCTGAATTCTATGTGACGTCCTTAATTGCTGGAGCACCCTAGTCCATGAGAACAGCTTGCATGGCGGCATATTAAGTTGGTGTATTCCATCTCCTGAAGACCCTGATGGGTTTTGCTTCAAATGAAATGTTATTACTTTAAGGATAGGAAAGTGGGTTGAGAGAGCAAAGCATAGATTCTTTTGCCCCTTTCTTCATCTCAGAGTTGGTGAGCTGCATACAGTATTGCAGAGAGCTTTGGCAACACAACTTCTACTCAAGACAGTTTGGAGTATGATGCCAATAAAGTGCTTTTCTGGCTGTATACCTTTCTAAAGATCTATATAATAATGATCATATCCTCCCATGTTTTGGAGCTGAGGAGGTCACATAAATTCCACCTGGGAGGTACATATTGCTTAATAGCTGAATTAATTTATATTTTCACTCTTAACAATAACAGTGCTTTATTTTTTATACTTCTCAAAAGCAGCATTCCAGCAAAACTTCTCAAAGAAGAAAGCACAAGGAATATGGTCTTTAAAATACTTATCTTTGAAAGCAACAGTTTATCATCATTTATTGGAACTGCCAGACCTTTCCACAAGGTGCATGCTTCTTGCCCTGACTGCTTTATTGCTGCTGCTGTCACTCAGCATTTATTAGGATATTAGTTTCTCGGCATTGCAGTACCTGCCTGAACTTTCTGAACCTGAGCCTGTTACACCATGGTACTCTTTGCACTGCTGAATATGAATCACAGGCTTCCTAGAACCTGTGAAATATTTGGGTATCTATTTAAGGATTCTCTAACCTGCAGTATTAAGGGAAAGCAGTTTTATCCTAAGTTAGTGTCCTGGTTTCATCTGGGATAGAGTTAACTGTCTTCCTAGTAGCTGGTACAGTGCTGTGTTTTAAGTTCAGCATGTGAAGAATGTTGATAACACTGATGTTTTCAGTTGTTGCTCAGTATTGTTTAGACTATAGTCAAGGATTTTCCAGCTTCTCATGCCCAGCCAGGGCACAAGAAGTTGGCACAGGACACAGCCAAGGCACCTGACCCAAACTGGCCAACGGTGTATTCCATACCATATGACGTCCCATCTAGTTTAGGAACTGGGAAGTGGGGGCCGGGAATCGCCGCTGGGGGACTGGCTGGGTGTTAGTTAGCAGGTGGTGAGCAATTGCACTGTGCATCATTTGGACATTCCAATCCTTTTATCACTACTGTTGTCATTTTATTAGTGTTATCATTATCATTATTAGTTTCTTCTTTTCTGTTCTATTAAACCGTTCTTATCTCAACCCAGGAGTTTTACTTTGTTTTTTCCCGATTTCCTCCCCCATCCCACTGGATGGGGGGGAGTGAGTGAGTGGCTGCGTGGGGCTTAGTTGCTGGCTGGGCTTAAACCACGACAGTTAGAAAGTGAAGAATGAGATCCAGTTTTTTCCTTACTACTTTTCCGTAGTGTTACATAGATTGAAGTGTCTTCTGGTTTCCTTTTGAAATTGTCTGAAGTTTTATTATCTGTCTTGAAAATAAAGCCACTTCAGTAGGACTGAGGGTTATTCATACACATGAGGGGGCTGAATTAAAGCTAACAGGCATATTTTATTCTTCCGTTACTCTGCCTCTGAACACTTGACTTTGCAGGCTTAATGCTCTTTAAATGTAGGAGGTTGGTGGGTGAAACTTAGTGTGCATGCATGAATACACATGCAAAATGAGCAGTCTATGATTCTTAAATCAGTGTCCTGTTCCCTTGATCCAGAGGTATTGTATATAATTCATTTAACATTTTTCTTTGTCACTTATCACAAAGTAATGTTCCAATTCCAACATTTCTTCTTCTGTATTTGCATTGGTGAAACACCAAAAGGAGGATGCTTGGGCCCAAAGAAGGCATTTTTAACAAGAAAATTTAGTTGGTGCTATGTTGCAGTGTGGTACAGTTGCAAATCAAATGAAGCCTGCAGAAATAATTTATGCTTTGAGGAAAAAATGCTGACCTGAATCCTGCAGCTGGCTCTCCCAAACACAAGTGTAGTTGTTAGAAGACCAAGATGAGAAAATAACTTCAGTGCAGTGGTGAAAGCCCATGTTTGTGTCTCAGACTTGCTGGCAGTTGTGCACTTTGAGAAGAATCAAAGCGAACAGTCTAGTGCTGAGGTCGCCAAAGCACTCCTCATGGGTTTTTGCTAGGTAACCTCACCAGTGATAGGGATGGCTTCTTGTTGTGGCAGCTCTGCCCATCTCCTATAACTGGCCTGCATTCCACTAAAGTCACAACTTCCAGAGTTAGACAGCTTCTGGTTGAGGAAGAGCCCTGAGAAATCCAGGTTAGTAATATTCTTATGAACTAGAGCTTGTTTAGTGATAGCTAGCAAAAAAAGGCAAGTTGTCTCTCAAGCTGGAAAGCAGATAATGTATTCTGGAGGTTATGGTGTGTGTCACATTTAATGAGTTAGTAAAGGGAAGAGATAGCCTCTGTACAAACTCCGTGGAGGACTCTCGCCATTTGTGACTATTATTAATCCAAAGGGATCTGAGAAAATCTTAGTAGCCTTAAAGGCATGGCAACATCTTACCTTGGAAAGTATAACACATGCCATGAGTTGCAGCATTCCTTAATATATTGAGGGGGCTGGCCTTGAACTGCTTTTTGGAGAAAGGGGCATGGGCAGCTGGTTGAAGGTACTTTCTCATTGTGCTGTTTGACACTTCAGGGAAAACTCTTCAGTGCCTCATAGTTTCAAGATGGACATGAAAGAAAATATATGGAATACTGGTCTGCCCTCTTCTGAATTGCCACGGCATTTCATACCTGTCAAAAAAATCAAGGTGATGCATAGAGTTATTTGCCCTGTAAGAGCAAAGATGATGAACAAGATAGCCCCTACAAAAGAGGGCGCTTAAATGTACAATTATTTACTTCTGGTAATGAAGCAGTATCTGACTTTGGTCCCATATTTATGCATTAATATCAAAGTCACTTCAGTTGCCTCCCTGTAAAATAGGCCTGAGATCTTTCTGAGGCTACTGATACTTTAAACTAGGAAAGTTTTAAATTATTATGAAAACTGGACAAGCCCTCAGTACCCAACATCATAATAGAGAACATTGAGGAGGAGATAACGTTAATGGTTATAAATGTAGATCAGATTAAAGAAAATATAGCTTCATGAAGCAGATTGTGAAAATGAGAAATTTATTGTTTGGGAATAATCAGGTCAAATACTGTGTCTGGAATAAAAAAATGACAGAACTGTTTTATGAGTACTAATATTTTAATTGTGTGAGCTAAAACAAGGATAACTAATCTACTGCCTCATGCTGTGGTGGCTAAGGGTGGAAGTGCACTTCTCATGCATGGTGCTAAAGGACAGACATCTGTGTTATGGGATTTGTCCTCTATTTACTGACCTTTGTTGGTGACATTTATAGAGCAAAAAAAGTTGGTTTTTTGCTGGCTAATTGTTCCATTTATATATTTTTCAAGGACTGTAGTTAACATCCCCTGTAACTCTGTGTGTGTTTGCACAGGGCCCACACCGTAAGCAAGGAATCGGCCTGTGCCACCTTCACTGTCTTAGACCTCTGGTGGGACTGTCCATGAGGAGAAGTGAATGGAGATGCTGGTACAGAATTTGTTCTGAGGACTAATTCTGGGAACTATTTTGGCTACACTGCAGATGGCTGTACTTCTGTCCCATTTGCCTGCTGAACTGTGGTCCTGATCCCTCTGACTGAGCAGAAAGTTGGCTGCAAGGGGGCTACTAGTGTCATGGGAATGTAGCCTTCTAAGCTCCCTCCCCTTATACAGCACTCCTGGTGCAGCCAGCCTTCTTTTGTACTAGACCCAGTCAATGTGTTGACCACCACCCTTGTTCCCTCATCTGTAAATAACCCCAATCTAGTTGTTGTAGCATGGAGGTTAATCTTTCCCTTTTGCAAAGTTATTCTCAGTTCCAAAAGAGTATATTCAGTACCCCATCAGAGCTACACAGGGGCCTGCTAGCACTCAAGTGAAGGAAACATGCTCTCTATTCATAGAATCATAGAATGGTTTGAGTTGGAAGGGACCTTTAAAGATCATCTAGTCCAACCCCCCTGCAGTGAGCAGGGACATCTTCAACTAGATCTGGTTGCTCAGACCCCTGTCCAATCTGACCTTGAATGTTTCCAGGGATGGGCCATCTACCACCTCTCTGGGCAACTTGTTCCATTGTTTCACCACCTTCATTGTAAAAAATGTCTTCCTTATATCTAGTCTAAATCTACCCTCTTTTAGTGTAAAACCATTACCGCCTGTCCTATGGCAACAGGCCCTACTAAAAAGTCTGTCCCCATCTTTCTTATAAGCCCCCTTTAAGCACTGAAAGGCTGTAATAAGGTCTCCCTGGAGCCTTCTCTTCTCCAGGCTGAACAAATCCAACTATCTCAGCCTGTCTTTGTAGAAGAGGTGTTCCATGCCTCTGATAATTTCTATGGCCCTCCCCTGGACCTGCTCCAACAGGTCCATGTCTTTCTTGTACCGAGGACTCCAGATCTGGATGCAATAATCCAGGTGGGTCTCACCAGAGCGGAGTAGAGGGGCAGAATCACCTCCCTTGACCTGCTGGTCATGCTTATTTTGGTGTAGCCCAGGATATGGTTGGCTTTCTGGGCTGCAAGTGCACAATGCCAGCTTATGTCCAGCTTTTCATCCACCAGTACCCCCAAGTACTTCTCAGCAGAGCTGCTCTCAATCCCTTCATCCCCCAGCCTGTATTGGTACCAGGGGTTGCCCTGACCCAGGTGCAGGACCTTGCACTTGGCCTTGTTGAACCTCATGAGGTTCACATGGGTCCGCTGCTCATGGCATCCTGTCCCGCAGGCACATCAACTGCACCACTCAGCTTGGTGTCATCTGCAAACTTGCTGAGGGTGTACTCAATAATGTCTGTTTCTGTGGTGACTGGCTGAGAAACACTAATTTTTGTGTCACCATCTGTGAAAAGGGACCCTTTCAATTCCTTTTCTTCTTCCAGCTGTTTTTCACTGTAGAGTGAGGGTGCCCTTTACTGAGTTCTGTCCACGGATGGAAATTCAGAGAATGGGTGTGAGTAACCCAGTGAGACTGGTTGGTAGAAACTGAACGCTGTTGCATCCTGATTGTATACTGATTTCATCCCATGACAGAAGATTGCCTTGTGGGTACAGAAATAAAACCAGTCTTCAGTCTGACTGGCAGAACCAGAACAGCCCTCTCTAGACTGGTGTTTGAGCACACGTTAGGTGCATGCCAATTTCTAGGCAGCTTTGCTGCTATAGCTTTAAAGCAGAGCAATATTTTTTCCTGCCTACAAGCATAATCTGGGTGATGCTAAGTCAAAGCACATTCTTCTCCATGCCCTCATTTATTCAGGAAGGACCACGCTGATTCCAGCTGAAGGTCTATTAAATACAACACAGAGATCTTCAGGCTGATGAGATCTGCGCATGCTGTCATCAGTAGACAAAAGCATAGAAAGGAATGCTGTGGCCTGCATGTCCTACATTTGATCTTGACTCCCTGGACTGAGCAATGGGATATTCATTTGCAGCATCATTAGCCACCTTCAGCACAGGCCTGAGCTCATCTTATGGATCGTTACTGAAACATGTTGCTTTTTCCTGCACTTGGTCCCCAGACTGGATCCAATGGTTGGAATGCTGGTGCAAGGTTTTTCAGATGCAGGGAAAGGCAAAATTAAGACTTGGTGCCGAAGTTAGCAATAAAATTAAATACAAAGAAGTCAGCAAATGTGAATTTTAGTGCTGCCTTTAGGATAATGGTACCACCAAGCTGGCTAAACTGTCAGCCAGTCTTGTAAATGACGGCTAAATTACTAGGCAAGTCTGGAAGATAGTTCTGCAGTTTGGAAGTATGAAGTTAATGTACAACTGAGCTATGCTTTTGGTCTATATATAATCACAACATGCTTTGATAGCCCCTCCTGAAATTAGCTTTGTAAAATTTAGATTAAAGCTTTAAAGCAGATCTCATAAGTTTCTCTTTTATATGCACATTTCTGATTATTTAATACTAGAACTGGCAGTGAAGCTTGTTTCTTTCATGTTTTTCCTAGCTGCATATTTCTGCATGATACACAGGCTTTCTAGATATGTATGACACTGTCAACAAAGAGTTGGTAGTACAGGAATAATACAGGCCTTGGGAGGGATTAGGCTTAATGCTTGGAAAAAAATCACTGAATGCTGAGGAGATCTTATTCTGAGGAGAGTAAGTCACTTACTATTTGGCCTGTGGGTGCATCCCAGATGTGTGTTAACATGCACCAAAGGCATCCCTGTAGAGATTTCTTTTCATGGCTGTTGCATTGCACAAGAGCTGAAAGAAGTAATGGGAGGTGGTGTGGAAGAAGAAAGCAGAGCAAGAGCAGGAACAGGAATGGACATGTCGCCTCTGCCTGGCTGCTGACAGGTGACTGGTTACTGTAGGTGTCACAGGGAGCTGAGTGGCAACAAGAGGTATGAATCTAGAGAAAGAGGTGCCTTTGATTTTGGCATGATCTTCTGTGAAGCATGAGGAGCTGCGGGTGAGGTAGCAAAAAGCTACAGATTCAGCAGGAGGGAAAAAAGGCCAGGCTGCTTGGCCAGGGGGAAGAGCAGAGACTGAGGCTCTGCTTGAAAAAGAGGAGAGCCTGCTGGAGCAGGTCTGAATAGAGAAGAGACATAGAGGGGGGATGAGTGTCTAAGGTGACCCAGGAGGACACCTGTGAAGGCAAGGTCAGGGAGGCAGGAGGATGAGCTGCAGGAAGGGTTTGGGGACCAGAGAAAGAATGAGACTGCAGGGGAATTGTGGCCAGAAGGAAAGAGGTGGCATTTCTTGCAAAGAGAGATTAAAATCGTATGCCAGTCATCTGGCAGTGTGGAAATAGAGAAGACCACCTGCTTTTCAGAATGCTTTGTAGGAAGAAAGGACCAGATGTGGATGTGTGGTTCATCCTGTGATAATGAGCCTTTCTCTGGTCTTTGTGAAAACATTTTCCCCATGTTTTTACAGCATTTACAAAATCACTGATTAATGATGTTTTAGATGTTGAGATACAGGAAGCTTTGAGCTTTGCCTATTCTCAAACTTAAAAACTACCTACAGTCTTAAATTCATGACATACGCTGGGTGCGATTTCTATAGCCTCCCAAATGTACTTATCTTCAGTCCAGACTTTTTCCTGTTTTTTTGACTTTTAGAGCCATTTTTGATTTTCAGACAAATTACGTGTCCCAGTGAGATGACTATCAGTTCTCCTCAATAAGCTCATGACCAAAAACATTTAAAAATCTTTGACTTGAATGCTGTTAAGAAGACAGGTTATTGACATATTGGAATAATTTGTACTTCTTAGGCTAGTGGCATTGAGCTAGCAGGGAACTTGGCATTTTGCAAATAACTCGCACCCAGGGAGAACCCAGCCACTGGTATCTTAGCGTAGATGAGACTGTTTATGGCAGAGGTCTTAATTGCCAGAAAAATGAAGCTCTAAACGAGTTTCCTGAGTGTGGTTTTATAGTACAACTCTGTGTCATGTCATAGGGGTAAAGGCTGGTTAAAGTTTTTGGCATAATAAAAATGTGATAGTCTTTACTCTCCAGAATTTCCTTTCTATTTTTCCCTTATAAATTTTTTTCTTTTTAATACCATTTCAGTTTTTGTTTTCTGGAAATAAAAAAGGCATTCAAAACTTAGGCATTTCAGCCTGGGTTTTTTTGGTTTTGGTTTTGGGTTTTTTTGTTTTTTTTTTTTCCCCAGTTTGAAGGTTCTTCTTTTGATTTAATTTATTTCTATTCCTAGGAAAGAAGACACTTACAGTGAAAACCCTCTGGTTTTGTTTTCCATTCATGTTTCCTATATACTCCCCCACCTGCCCAGGACTAACCCTTCCAAAGAAACGGTCCATCCAAGAACTCAGTCATCAGCAAAAAAAACCCCACAAATTTAGAATAAATTACTAAGTATAAGCAGGAACAAAATATTTTAAGTAAGCCCCTCAGTACTGCAGTTCAGAAACTCAAACTAAAGTAAGCTTCCAATGAGAGCTTTGTCAGCAATGCTATTTTATCTGTGCTCCCCCCTGACTTTGGGACATGGTATGTTTCTGGCTCATACAAGGACAATAAATACCACTCATGTCAACCACTTCCAACCAGCCTGCTATCTAGGTGACAGATGTCCTCAAGCATTAGGTGTACATTGTCTTCTGCAACTATGATTCATGAGATGGGAAGGAGCCCACGTTTTCCTGGGAGAGTTTCCAGTGCATGCTGCACATCTGAGCTGTCCCATTGCTGTACCGTGGCTAAGACACACAGGTTTTGGCACACAGAGAAAGGAAAGAGTTTCACACTTGCAGGATGCATTCACTGCACTGAGTTTCAGCTGATGGTCTCCTCCAGGACAGTCTGGTTTCACAGTAGGTGTCTTTCTGCACAGTTCATCTGCCCTTGCTATTGCACTCCATGGGGAACTACTGAGCAACTACCGAGCTCCTCTGCCTGTCAGAAGATCTTTTGCTGTAATACACTACTTGACATTTGCGACTCACCTAGCACATTGCAAACGTATTTAAAAACAAGAAAACTAAGACCTCTCTGTCTGCTGTTGTGTAAACATTAGTGACTGGAGGTTCTTTTTGAGTATTTGCTGTCATTAAAAAATAAATTTTAAGGCACATTTCCTTTCTCTACCTTGCAGCTGATTATGTGATCTTCTCTTCAACTTTCTTTTGCAACAGTTCCAAGTCTCATCTTTTTTTCATAAGATCACCAGCTCAAATATTTGTACACTGGTTTCATTAGGACTTCAGCACACATACTTGCCTAGTGAAATTAAAGATTTTTACTGACTTTTAGAGCATGCCTGCAGTTGTAACAGAGTAGCTGATATACTGGTAAAAGGAGTAAAAAAATTAAATGCACTACCTAAAAAGTAAAAGGCACAACCAGCCTTGTGGATGGATAACTGATAAACATGGAAATCAAAACATTTACAGAATTAGTATGTATCCTCTTGTTCACTGGCCCCTTTCTGATTCAAATATATATGTATATGAGTAAGTATAGAGTATCCAGGTAAGAAAGTTGTTTTCTTCATATTTCTGGCAGCTGTTGTTTACAAATTATGACCAAAAAAGTATGTGTCTGATCTTTCAGGAGGTCAAGTCTGTATCAAAACTACTGTATCCGTCACACTGGCTTCTGCTTATTGCATTTGCACATCTGCATGCATTAGGTAGCCATAAATAAGCAGGAACTTTGACAAACTGTACAGTCTGACCACTCATTGCTAGATAATGGCTTACACACAAACTTGACAAGAAATGTAAAGTGAAGACAGTGCTCTTCACCCTTCCTGTCTTGGTCTCTTGCTCTCTTAACCAATCTTGACACTTTAAGACCTTTCTTGAATTTAAGCATAAAAGTACCTTTGGGTTTTGTCCTCATTTCACCTATTAAGTAAGCTTCACAGCTGTGGTTGGAAAACCTTTTCTAAATTCTGGCTTAAATATATTCAAAGCCTATTTGAACCACTTCTTCTTGTGCCAACACTCCCCTTCAGCCTAAATAATTCTGTTCTTCCCCAATGTTTAGCCCAAATCAATTTATAGAGAGCAAATATATCCTCTCCAGGCTTTGCTTTGCTAAGCTAAACAATGCCTGCACTTGAGCCATCTCAGCTGAGGCAGGCTTCACTGTATTCCTTCTCCATATATGTTTCCATTTTCATTTCAGGCTGCCTTGAGATTGTTGCTCGGAACTGAACACAGGAGTTCACCAGCATCCTTGTGCAGTGCCATTTTCTTGCTGTTATTAATAGCATTTCAGTCACTGCTGCTTTCCACAGAGGACAAATAAGACATTTTTGTGTGTGGAGCATCGTACATGATTTAGTTCTGACAGCAGCAGTCTTCTTTGTTAACAGGAGTGTGAGCAGCAAAAAGAAAAGCACTAACTCCTCCAAGCCCTCTTTTCCTGCTGTGGGATGTTTCTGCAGCTGAGCAAGGCCTCTAAGTGTTTAACTTGATAATGTGCACTTGCATTCATTATGCATGCTGCACATTAATGGGCATTCCAAAGCATCTGTACTGTGCTGCTCATACATTAATTTTGTTGGGCCTCTCCTGGTTTGGGAGCCCAGCCATGGCCCTTTTCACCAGTTTTGCCTGTTGTGCACAGTCCTTTGAGCTGGAGAGAGTATGTAGATATGCTGCCTCTATAGAGTGTGTGTCTTCTACATGGCCCCTGTGCTTAGGGTCTTCCTGGCCACAGCCTTGCACTGGAGCCTGCTGCGATGTCTTAAGGTTCAGCCTGCTTGGGTAGTCTCTTGATGTGCCCCTTCTGGTGAGTTCTGCTGCAGAAGGAGCTCTGGATAAGGGTGGTGCCTTGCAGAGCAACTGCTCCTACATTTTCTGTCCTTGACTGCTGCTCCTATGAGTTAGCATGCGTTTCTAGTCTTCCTTCCTTTACTTTGCTGCACATGCACAGGCAGGGTCAAAGTCCGACCTGCAGGTGCATGGCAGAGTACTCATTGCTTCTCCTTGCATGTGACTTATTAGGTGACAGAAAAGACATCTTAAAGGTTCTGTGAGATGTTTGGAGGCAATGTCAACCAATCAATCAGAGTATGTATCAGGCATTTGCTTTCTGAAAAACAGATAGCTCTCTCTGAGCATCAATAGCAGGAATAGAGAGAATAAAATAAGAGAAGGCTCCAGGAAGACCTTATTACAGCCTTTCAGTGCTTAAAGGGGACTTATAAGAAAGAT
This sequence comes from Astur gentilis, assembly GCF_929443795.1. NCBI lineage: Eukaryota > Metazoa > Chordata > Aves > Accipitriformes > Accipitridae > Astur > Astur gentilis. The sequence goes on along the minus strand of NC_064919.1, from coordinate 34,871,978 downwards.
GGGGACAGACTTTTTAGTAGGGCCTGTTGCCATAGGACAGGCGGTAATGGTTTTACACTAAAAGAGGGTAGATTTAGACTAGATATAAGGAAGACATTTTTTACAATGAAGGTGGTGAAACAATGGAACAAGTTGCCCAGAGAGGTGGTAGATGGCCCATCCCTGGAAACATTCAAGGTCAGATTGGACAGGGGTCTGAGCAACCAGATCTAGTTGAAGATGTCCCTGCTCACTGCAGGGGGGTTGGACTAGATGATCTTTAAAGGTCCCTTCCAACCCAAACCATTCTATGATTCTATGAATAGAGAGCATGTTTCCTTCACTTGAGTGCTAGCAGGCCCCTGTGTAGCTCTGATGGGGTACTGAATATACTCTTTTGGAAAGGCGGAAGTGCTGTGTAGCTTACAGGTAATTCAGTACCTATTTCTAAGTCCTAAATTAACCTGTATTTATTATCTTCAATTTCATGTATAGCCACCTGCCACTAATTCCTTAAAAGCCATTTTCACAATAAGATATTCCACCCTGCAATTTTTTCTGCTAATGTGTAACACTGAATACAAGGAAATACTGACGAAGGGTTTGCTACCTACGTGTAATTGGGCCTTTGGGTGTTCAGTGTACCTATATTAAAGAGTAACTTGATTAATGACTGATACTCACTGCCTTCATCTTTGAATATGCAGTTGTATTGCTGTTACCCCAAGCAGATGGAGATCAGCATAAATACATACCATTTCGGAAAAAGATCCACCACCAGAGTAGCAGTAGTGAAAAAGGTTTATACAAGTATTTATGGCCCAAATCCCTGCAGTTTTATTTGTCGTGTCTTCCTGGCACATGAGCTACTGCAACTGTAAAGCCTCTCTTCTCTCACATAAGACAGATAGAGAGAAAATTCCATTCAGAAAAGTCCTGAAGTAGGTCCTATAAGCTGGAATTTTTTTAAGAGCTTGGATTCCTTTTTACCTGTAGAATGTTTTTTAAGGTTCTTTTATTCCAAATGAATGCTACTGTCTTTTTTATCGTAATAGAGACTATTTTTTATTATGGAAACATGCAGAGTAGCCTCAAACATTTATACAGTTGTTCTTAGTTTATATGTATTTAGGAGATTTCTTTAGCAAAATACTGATCTGCATGCTACTTACTCTCTCCTTTGGTTAGAGGAAAACATTATACACTTGCTGAGTTTCATGTGACAAATAAAATACAAGCTTGTTTTCAAAAAAGAAATGTTGTCCCAAAGTTATTTTCCATTTTACACAGTTTAGTGAGAATTAAATATTATGCTTCAGATCATAGGAACAAGCAGAAAATGTGATGGCAGAGTAACAGCAGTGTTTGAGGTAAAGCTGTTTAGCACTTCATCTCAGGATACAGCATCCTTGTCTCATAAACAAAAAATACAGAGGGTGTAACTGCACAGAAGGAAAATAAAATATGCCCATGGAAAATTGAAATAAGCATTGTATCTTGGCAGGGTTTGTTTGTTTGTCTTTTATTGTTGGGTAATCTCTCAATTACTAGAACATACTTTCTCTCTCCAGCTGTGCCTAACCTTCTTTTGGCTTGACCATAATTAATATAGGGATTGAACAGTTCTGAGTTGAAGTGTAAGTACTTAGGTCACGTTCAGCCACTTTCTTCACTTAACCTCATGAGTGCATTATTAGGGCAGTGAAATTTCTTTGACTGTAAATGCAAGTTTTAGCTGCATGCTTTGTCTCTACATATAAAATTAATGTTGTATTGGCACATTTATCTTATTTGAAGCTGTATTTATAATAAAATGATCTCTGCATGTCAGTTTCTGATTGTTCTTTTGGTTTCAGATACTGCTGTGTTGTTGGCATGTGAATTTAAAGTTAAGCATCATCTTCACTTTCTTAAGCAGGAACATGGTTTAGCAGAAGAGGTAGTCAGGAGAAGAGCACGGGAAAAGAGGAGAAAAGGGTGCTTGAGTATGCAGTGGTAAAATCAGTTGAGTGGCTACTGTCTACTGTCTTATTCCACTCATAAAAGTTGCGGGCAGTATTTAGCATCAGAGCTAAATTCCTGTAAAGTTAACACCTTGACATCTTAGACTCATGCATTAATTCAAGGCCAGATAGGCTGACCTGATGGCCACATTAGGCCTGCTGATTTAATTTGTATTTAATTGCTCCTGCAGACTGACAAAGGGGATCAGCCTTATTGCCTCTAGGCTCTTCTTGCTCGGAAAAACCTTTTGTGCATGAGGTGTGGGTGTTGTCCCATGCCATCAGTTCGGAGGGAGGCTTCTCACTTGATTTCAAAGCAAGTTCAAATTCTACTTCAGGCTAATAGAGAAGCATGTTGAACCAGAGGCATCCTGACAATCCTTTACAAGTTGTCACTTTTCCCATGCCCTGTTTTCTCCAAGTCCTGGTCCACAAGCACCATGTCTTAGCAATACTTCTAACATTTATTACCAAGATGCTGCCTTAAAGCTTATCCCAATCTGGTGCAATTAAAAGGGTTGGATCCTCCTGTCATTCAGGTCTGTGGGAAGTGTGATATTTCCTTGTTTCACACTAAGCTTAGTCACTCATCAGAGAGACAGGAAAAGGGGACATATGTTCAGCTCTTGGTACCTAAGATAGCAGCCAGGGCACTTGGGAGTCTGGGAGACAGACAGGCTCAGCCTCTGATGCTCTGACCTGTTTCCTGGATGAGCTGAGTGTCCACAGCATATGCTTTGGGAGGGAGAGCAAGACATAAGACAGCCCTGAGTCCAGGCCATTATTATATTCTTGCTTGGGCATGGAAATGAAGATCCTAAAAGCTGTTGAGAGTTGCAACATTGGATTAGTTCCTCCAACTGCAACCATTAACTTTTTACTTATTTATCTGTCACTGCCAGGAGCCTAGCCAAAAATAAAAGTACCAGAGCACTAGGTTTTCTCTCTACACTACTATATCTTCTTCTGTACTCGGTCTGAAGGAAAGGGAGGTTGTGGTGAATTGTTTCAGGGTTAGGCCTGCCAGCATTTTCCTTTGTCTCTGCTAAGGGCCACAGTAAATTGCACTGTGAGTCTTGCTTGGGAATACTCCTGAGGTGTGAAATGCCTCCAGTGGGCTCTGTACACATCAGGCAGAGTCCTACTGCCTAAACCTCCCCACCCCTAGACCTCCTCTGTTGGCAGAGGTAGGTCAGTGTTGTTGGGACCAAGCTTCATATGACAAGTGCCAGCCTTTGAATCTACCTCTTACTAAATGTCTTGTCGCAAAAGATGGAATGAAATGTAGTTGTAATAAGGGATACAGCAACTGTTGGGTGTTTAAGCCAAGTTTTAAAAGAGGTTTGTTTCAGTTTCAAAGAGTGGGTACAAATAGCATGCTTAATGCCCATTGTGTACAAATAATAACATGAAGCTGTGACTGAATGCACAGGTGGAGCCCTCACAAGATAAATGAACCAAAATCTCTTGAAGCCTTGTGAGAATCCCAGTATTCAGTGTAGCTGGCAGATACAGCTGTCTCAGAAGAAACAAAACTCAAAGCCTTGTTCAGAGACAATGACCAAGTGATTACAGAACATGTCCTTGGATGTGACTACCCTATGTGCATGCAGAACATTTATGACTGCCATTGTGTCCCTGAAGATTGGAACACATTTGAAAATGTGCTGGTACGGAAGGCATTATAAGGCTTTTAAGTTATAGATAGTATTGCCATTCAGTATGGAGGGACGTAGTTTTGAGAATCTCACACCTATATTAGATATTTGATTGCCAGTTTCCTGTCCAGACTCATAAAATTGCTCTAAATCCCACTAGAGATTTTTCAAAGAAAACTTCTAAAAACGGCTGCTGTTAAGTCATAACTAAAAGAACAATTATCCTGCGTAAGGGTGCTCCAACAGTATCCTGAATGGTGCACACCAATAGCTTCTATGACACTTTTTGTCTCTTCACATAAAAGCAGTGATTAGTATAAATAGCAAGTATTGTGTTTCACTGAGATCATGACATTAGTGTGAAGTTAGCAGGAAAATAAGAGCAGAGGCGTCATGTAGTATAAACCAGTATAGTTCTATGAAAGGCATAAGAATGGCTGTTGTTTGTCCAAACCAATGTCTGAGCAGGCCTGCTGGCCTTTTTCATAGTATCCAGCTGCAGATGCCCAGGAAGGACTGTGAAAACAGGACAAACATCCAGTTACCCTGCTTCTGCTACAGTTTCCAGATTTCCGCAAATCAGTGGAGCTTCAGTGATTTACACTGGATGAACATGTGACCCCCTTTTTATTTTTTTGCAGTCGAAAAGAAAACATTAGTTCAGCAATAAGGATGTGAAAATGAAAACAAACAAAATAACCTTCCTCAAGTACCTTTTTCAGTTGCCTTGTAACAACTGGAATTTATTTTTGTTAGTTGCTGCTACTATTTTTAGGACTTGCAGCTGCAGAATACATCATTTTCCATCAAAAGGGTGAGAATACCTGTAGGTTTTATATAACTTTAATGGAGAAGTAATGCTATACAGCTCTGATATATAGAAATATTTCATAATAACAATATTACTGCTTAGAGAATGTGACCTTTAACCAATTTGTTTAATATCTCTTCTGCCATTGTGACACCTTAATAGCTTGCTGTAAAATAACACCATTAGCACACTGTGCTACAAGTCACCATTGCCAGAGGTCCCATGATGATGTAGCACATTATGAAACTAGAAACCAAAGTAATATTCTAACAGGTACTGTCTGGGTTTACATGCTGTCAGCTTGCATTGTTGATTGCAGTGGGGCTCTGGTTGCTTCTGTAGCTGGCTGTTTTTCCTATTTTTACATTCACAAACTTACGCTCTGACCTTTTTTCTGCTCCTGCCCAGTACAAGTTAATTGTGGGGTTAATGTGTTTGTGGTGATTAGGGATAAGTGCCAGATGGCATAGTCTGTCTTACATTGCTTAATTTACACATGGAATTTCTATGAATTAAATGACCTTAAATGTCATCAGCTTTTTAATTGTAAAATAAATCAGACTCCCAGGGTGTGGAGTTCTTGGGTGTTACTACATATGTTAGTAAAGACACCTCACATGAGGTCTTTAAACGATCATCAAACAGCTCCAAGTGCAGACAAGTCACTCAGACTGTGCTGTTTGTACCAATCAAGAGTCTTACCATTTACACATCTGTGGACCTGGTCCTCCCTATGGATGTACATAATTACTTTACATCCAGGTTGCTCCCAGCACTTTAATTTACACAGCACATGACTGCCAGGTTTGTCATGGACTTCAGATATTTATGAGGGTCAGATGTCCAATCTGTGGATTTATATTTTTAAACTTACTCTTCTTTCTTTTTTCCTCAAGCTTTTTAAGCCAATGGGACTCTATTTTTGATTTTTTAAAAATACCTAATAAATGTGTATGCTACAAGAAACATTAGGTTGTGATTCCATGCTCAGGATAGACAACCAAAAATCATCAGCTAGGAAAATGATGGGAATGCCTAGGATTTTAGTATGGCTAATAAGCCCATTAGGAAACAGTTCAAAAGAGGAGAGGGGGAGGAAAAAAAGAGAATAGCTCAGTTTTTTTCTACCAGAGTCTCCCTTACGCAAACTAGAAATGATTGACAGCAGCTGTTCCAGCTTGTTCTCATGATCACACAGCCAGAAAGAAAAGCTCAGGCTGCGCTGCTTCCATCACACTATGTGGACTCTTGGGGCTTATGAGAGGGTGACTGCAAAGGTGGATCTCAAGAAGCCTGGCAGAATCCACTCTGAGAAAATGATGGCTGCAGAGTGAACAAGCACATCTCTCATCTTGGGCCTGGTCCCTGACAAGTTTCAGGTGTTGCTGAGATCCATTCAATGCATGGCTCTTGCAGTGGATATGTGGGCAGCTGGGGACTGCTGGAGTTCTCCCAGGCATGTTTCTGAGCTTAGGGAGAGGGTGATTTGAAGCCAGAATATCTGAATCAGTGCTGGCCATTCATTGATGCATGATGTGGCATATTACAAGCTCACCAGTGGCACTACACATGTGCAAGCAATTTAATGTGTCATTAGATGTTTCTGGTGCAAAAAATATCAGCAATTAAAAGACCAGCTTTTCAGGTTCTTTTCCCCAGCAACTCTGTCAGGCCCTAGTTCAGAATTCTTTTGGAGCTTCAAGCTTTCCTTTACAACCACCAGTTATGTTTGGTTGCTTATGGAGTGAGGGAGGATTTAATCAGATCTATCTCCATTTTTCTTCATTATAAAAAATAACTCTACAAAAGACATGTTTAAAGTGCTAAGTGTGTTAAAGTCTCTTTTTGAGAAAAGGCTTACATTTTCTAGTGAAAATGCTTCTGTTGCTGTGTGTAATACTAAGAAAGTCAACATTTGTGCTGTTTAATTATGAAAGACACTGCTAGGATGCAAATACACAGACTATGTGGATTGCATTACCACAGATTGTACCTCATACCTGGGATTCCCAGTCACAGCAAGCCAGTTTTCTCAAAGCTGGCAGCTAAATAGGCAGATACCATCTCCTGCACTCTCACCTAGTCTACAGAAAATACAGAGCTGGTGCAGCTCTTGTGGCATCCAGACTGAAACAGAAGTGGCCACTCCTGTGCACTGCTTGCAGACTGGATTGATCTGATTTTCACAGTCCATAAGCATCAGCTGAAAAACTTAGCCAGTGGATAAGATCTCTGTAGCTTATAATCACTTGTCTGCCTGAAGTTCAGCGGGGTTAAAAAGAGACAGTAAGTCCCCTGGCCTTCTCATGGAGAATTGTCTGAAAATTTCACTGGATCACTAGTGTGGTGGGACCAGTTGACAGAGCTAGTGAGAAAGAGAGTTGGCTTGTGTTACCAGTTGGAGGTCTTGCAGCTTGGGGAGGAGGCTTTGGGGATGCCCCTGCCTGCTGCTGTCCTGGGTGGCTGTATAAGCAGGCGGGGCTGCTGTCCAGCTGGGTCTCTCTGCACTGATGCCAGCCCTCTAGGTACCAGGATGACCCTGGCACCAGTGCATCCATGTGCTGGTTCCCTTTTGCAGAAGGGGCTGTGTGTGAGGGCACTTGCCAAGGGAAGCCTCGTGCCACTGTGTCCCCTTTAAACAGCTCTTATCCCATTGGGATATGGCTTGATCCTGTTGCTGTCTCGGCCACAGTGGCTATGTGTTTCCTTGCTGTATTTGTCTGAGCTGTAGTGACTGTAATTCAGTGATTACTGCAGCTATTTAATCTGCTTAGAGAGTAGAGAAGGAAAGTTGAGAGGTGAAGAAATTTCTTTCCAGAAGATTTCTAAATGTGCTTTGTTTAACCTCTCTATTTTTCTGCCGTGTGAAGAAATTAGGAGAAGAGAGTCTAGCTCAGGCTGTGATAAAGAGGTACCTGTTTCCTCACCCAACAACACTGATTAAGCCAGAGGCAGGAAAACTTACTCATTTCTACACTGCTGTTCCAAATTGGTGCCACCTGCCAGAAGAATTGAACCTGATAGATTACTTTAATGCCATGAGATGCCAGTGCTATATTGGCTCTGTAGCCTTTTCTGTTGGAACACCATCACCATGGTGAATGTTTTTCTTTCCAAAATTGTTTTTGCAGCAGTGAAAACAGGCAGAGACTCTCCTGTTTTGAGAGGCCAGAAAGGCTGAAGTAGAAATTGCCAGACTTAGTGTGTAATAAAGATGCAATCACTTGGAGCAAAATGCCATAGCTATGTAATTCAGACTATAGTGTGCTAAGTGCAGGACAGTGATATCTTGGCCTTGACTGAGCACTGTGAGCACCTGCTTAACTTCAAACTGTGTGTGAAAGTACTGCCAAGCAAAGTAAAAGTTTGTTTTGACCTCTGTTAGATTAGCTTTTCAGTTCACTTCAGTAGGGGGGAGTCAGAGTGGATCTTTCAAAACTCATTATACCTAAATCCTGAACATTAATACTGACTATTATTTTTTCCTTGTTCCCCTGTCTGCAAGCAGTGTGCTTGTATGTCTGCATTGCTTTACTCTTGAGCTACTTTGACTGTTTTTCCTCAGAGAAGGATGTTTATGGAGACCTATCTTTTTAAAGCATTGGCCTGACATAACTCTGCAGCTGTGCTGACAATCCTCAGGAAAAATCATACTGATCATAGAGCTAGATGATCTTTTTTCTTTTTTGTTCCTGATTAATGCATTTATTAGAAAGTGATTTTTCACCTGGGACAGGAGAAGTCAAAACACTTGCAAAGATCTGAGCCAAACCTTCCTTAGAAGGAAAAAATGAGTGGAGAAAATATTTTCCTGAAAGTACGCAAATGCAAAACTTTTCAAAAAGGTTTTCCAGGTGACCTATGTTAAAACAAATAGATTAAATTAGGGTTAGGTATTGAGGAAATAAGAAATTTTCAGCAACATAACACTTCTCTTGCATTTTCTTGACCTATTTGTCTCCACTATCTAAAAAAGCTGAATAGAAATGAAATGCCCATATAGAAAAATACAAAATATGGCAGAGGATGATCTGAAAATCACCTTTACTCTAAAACTCTACATTGTAATGTTAAAAAAGCAAAGGAAGTATTGCAGTAAGCTATAGAACAAATTAGAGAGCTTGTGGAGAGCTTTTAAAAAGCAGGAAAGTACTGGAGATTGTTTCTGTAAAACCGAGCTCCTCTTAAGACCTATTCAGAAACTGACTGACTAAGCTGAGTGTTGCTGGAAAATGACTGCTTGTTGCTCTCCTTGGGTTGTCTCCTGATCATGTGAGGTCTCTGTCCTGTACCCTGACCCCCAGGAGCACCAGGTCTCCATCTCCTGTACTGTTGTCTGACCCATATTCAAAGAGATCCATGATAATAACAGCAGCACCTGGGACCTAAGGGCCTTCAGGTGCAAGGGTCTGCTTTCCCTCTTTTGCTGTCATCTTAGAAAATGTTCAAGCTGAAAAAGAAGCTCCTAAAATCTTGGAGCTGTTTGGAAATACAAATGATGGTGTTCCTGGGGCAGTTTTTCCTCTTAACACTTCCAGGTCACAAGACATTTCCAAAACTTTGCTCTTGTTCAGACCAAAAGCAGATCTGAACTTCAAATTTCCTCTGAGCCAGGCATACCTGGTTGCAGACAAAAGTGCTTGACATCCTGTACCTTGGAATGGAAAGTGAGAATATTTTCCCAGCAAACAGCTTTGCTTATTACTTTTGCCCCAAAGCTATTTCTGCCACTGCAAAATGGTCACACAAACACAGTAACGTTTCCCCTCATTTTGCACAGAACTGAATTACCAAGTTCAGCACAAGGAAGAGTCTAACACTGTGTCTGTAAATCCAGGCTCCTTTCAGCTCCTTCCTCCTACCTCCCTTTAGGCTGGGGTGCCATTGATCCAGTACTTTATCTTGGGTCTTAAGTCTAAGTGTGTGGGTTTTTAAACCAAGAACAAGCTCCCATTTATCCTTGAGTGTACAGTTTAGATACTCTGTGATCTTTCAGTTTAGATACTCTGTGATCTTTCTGTTCAAGCTGCAAAGCTGCTGCAGGGAGCAAAGTTTCCATTCCACAGATGGATAGTCTCCTTCGGCTTCTGCTTAACATTTGCTAAAATACTGCCCACATTTCTTCTACCACCAACTATTCTTAGTATCATTGTTCTGGGATAACATCCCCTTATTTGAAGCCATTTCCTCACTAGCAAAACCAGAACAGACTGGTCTGAATGCCTACACTGGGTTTCCTCATGCATCATGGATGGCTCCAGATACATCCTTGCTGCGTGGGAAGACTGTGCTTTGTAGGGAGCACACTACTCCACTCGAGTGTGTGCTGCAGTCAGAAAGGGGGGATGAGTATGACTGGTGGCAGCCAGCAGCTCTTCTCTTCCTTGGGATCAAGGAATAGGCGTTTTGCTGAGGGCTCGGTGTCTGTAGTTGATAACCTGCATTATCAGGAGGGATAACCACTGTGCAGAGAGATGAAGTAGGGATGACCTTGTATGTTTTCATTGGCACGTTTCATCAAATCGATAAATTGCAGTCACACAGCCTGGCTGTAGAAGAGATGCCTGCAGCATTTTCAATCTATTTTTCATTCCTACACAGGAACTAGTAACCTCACAGTCCTTGCATCTGTGGCACTCCCTGGGAGAGGGAGGATCAAATGCATGAAACATAACCCTCACATCAGTGGGTTGTACACAGAGGAAATACTAATGCAATTGCCCACCAGCTGGAAAGCAGTAGAAATAGGTTAGCTGCTGAGAGAGGGCTGCAGACAGAAGTTTAGAGTGAGAATGAGGATGGCAACCAAAGGAATTGCAATTGTTGGCTCTAAAGAGGACACTGCAGCCATGTTAGCAAAAGCTGGAAGGAAGTCTGCAATAGAAAAAGAAGTGAAGATTAGGCTGCTGCTGACAAGCTTTTATACACACCTGCGTATTGGTGAACTTGGATAGTAAAAAAATGTGATTTTATGCCTAAGTGTGGTGTTGAACTGATTTAAGTCCAGCCCTGCTAATTTTTCCCAATGTTGTCAAGATAGTAAAAAAATGTGATTTTATGCCTAAGTGTGGTGTTGAACTGATTTAAGTCCAGCCCTGCTAATTTTTCCCAATGTTGTCAAATTTCAAAGCTTCAAACATGGATCAAATTGCCAAAACATCATGAAACCAGTTTTAAGCCACTTGGAGACTGGGGTGAGGGATAGGGAAGTTTAGAAATGCCAAGATTTTAATAGTCTTTTAAGGTCTGTAGGGTGTAATCTAGTTGAGTTTTCCAAACTCTTCATGATAACCATAAGAGCTAGAATTATTTTATTTCCTTACTTTCACAAAACAGAGAATGAAAGGGACCTAAAGACACCTGTTCATACATGTTCAAAAAGAGTTACAGGCTAAAGTAATGCTACTTGGAAGAATGCATTTATAAGGAGGCATTTTGTGGGAAGAGTATGAACAATACCTTGAGGTAACAGCAAAACCTAATATTTTTTCATCTCTTCTAAACCCTTTAGAAAGTTGTGCAGAAAAGTTTTTTTGCTCAGAATGTCTTCTGTGGTTATGAAAATAATAAATTGTCAGAAATCTTTGACCACTGACCAAAATCAGCCTGCCCCTTTGTTCAGATTTAGTCAACCTTTATCACCTCTACCACACACTGGAACCCTGCCAAATTTATTTCTTGTGATTCCACCTTGCTGCAATTTCCCACATAGCGTCATGGAGCTTCATATGTTCTTTTACCTGTTTATTAGTCACTTGTATTGAATCATCCACCTTGCATTGTCAGAAGAAAAGTTACTGCATGTTAAACAGTATTAAAAATAAAACCTTTGATTTAGCATTCAGTATTCTGGATTGCTGAAATATCTTGCCTGCAAAAAAAGGCTGAGATGAGCGTCAAACATATTTATTGCTCTACAAGAGAAGAAACTCATTAATTGAAGGGAAGACAAACAAAAGCCCAATGAGTAAGTGGGGAAATGCCACTTTTCTCCTAAAACATGCTAAACAGAGCTTTTATATGTTCGCAAATGGTTTAGGATCCAAATTTTCCCATTCAGAATAGGAAGCTGAGGTTAGGGACATATTGATAGAGAGGTCAAACCATAGTTTTTACTGTGGGTAACACGTTCAGATGTACAAAGGGCATGTGGGAAAGCTATCCTGACTCTGCTTTGAGTCATTCACTCTCTGGTTATTAGCTGTTGCTTCTGTAAGTTCACCTCGGTTATAAACTGGGGCAGCAGTGCTTGCCAGAGGTGAAACCACCTACGTGTCCATCACGTCCATCTCACTGAATTTAGCAAAACTGAAACCAGAGTTGCCCAGATGTGAAATAGGCCCAAGGAGTTATGTCCTTGTCATACTTCCTGGAAGCCTCACCACATAATAGAAAAAATGAAGGAAAGAAGTGAATAGTTCATCTTTTCCAAGTATAATATTGTGTTGGTTTTGGTTTGGGGTTTTTTTGTTTATTTTATTTTATTTTATTTTATTTTATTTTATTTTATTTTATTTTTCCACCTCCTACCAGAGGTCTAATTCTAATACAGATTATTAATACTGACTGTATTGTGTAAAGAGCTTAAATAAATCTTCTTGTTTACTCACCCAGCCCCTGGCTGTTGTATTGATTTTAATATGTGCTAGGCACCTAATTCTGTCCTACTCATTTTTTATATCCACAAGGTCAGCCCTTGCTATGTAGCTTCAGGGATTTCATCACGATGCCCCAGCAATTTTTCTTCTTAGAGGCATGATATTACACCCACAGTAGAGATATTACTTTGCAAAGCCAAGCTGGACTTGAGAGCTTCTCAAAATTCACCTTCAGTCAGAGTCAAGCAGTACAAAGTCCTGGTGCTACCTTCTGCTTTCCACCTGGCAGGCTTCACATCTGGGTTTGCAGTTTCTGGGTTTGCAGTTTCCGGGTTTGCAGTTTCCGGGTTTGGTATTTCATGTGGCCTCATTGTTTGAGCTTCACTTCTGAGTTTCTTGGGTTGACCTGAGTTTGGAAAAGGAGCATTATAAATACTTGGAGCCTTTAGTAATCAAAATACATGACTGGACAAGTATTTTGCAGTATTTGTGAAGAGTCCATGGACTTCACTGCTGTCCTGGTCAACCTGTGGGGCACAAATGAAATGGAAAAGCAGACAGGACACACCTTTAAAAATGTAAGAGTTTTTCTGTAAAATAGTTTCCATGGTAGAGGGAACCCTTTTGTAAAGCAGGATGTCTGATAAAGACCAACATCCTCCCAGGCATAGAAGGGCAACTGTCAACATGCATAGTCAGGGCACACTCGTGAGCTACTCTCCACATGTAGAAACCTGTCGGCTCCTGTGGCTGTCCTGACTGTACAAAAACCAGATGTGTATGTTTTTCTAATGGTGACAGTACAGTAATTATGAATGTTTTGTCATTTTGGGGATGCGTAGCATTTTTAGGACCGCCATGTAGATGTGAAAGCCCCAGTTATAATCTCAAAAAGTGAGGTGGAAACTTCTGAATTGCATTCTTCATTAAAAGTGTTTTGCATCCATACAGCTGAATTAAGGGTCTCTTAAAATTCAGAAGGATTTTTTATCTGATTGGAGCCCTAATTTTTGTCTTCCTGGGGGGCAAGGACCTTGAACTTCTTTTCGTACAAAGGAAAAACTAAACCACTGTAAAACCCTCAGTGAGAAAAAGTGCGAAGAAGACTTCTGGGTCACCACAGGGGGAGAATGTAATTTTATCAGCTTTTGATCATTTCATGCACAGAAGTGACAGTCACCTGACATCATGCTTTCATAAAGGAAATTGATCTGGAGGATTTTGCAGCAATCAACAACATGCTGACAACAGCATCTCCTCAGAGAATGGGCTTTTACCAGCTGTGAGATGATAAGAGAGCACAGCTGGCTTGCAATAAGGCATGTGTAGTGTAAGCTGTATGGCACTTGTACTGCCTGAGAGGTAGCAATGATTTTTTAAAGTACATTGCTTATGTTTGCATCAAAACACTTTGTTGCCTTTAACTTAAAATGAGCAAATAAGCTTGCATGTCCACTGGCTAATTCGTTCTTCAACTTGTTCTGTGAATGGCAGTCATGCTTGCTGCCACAAGTCCTACAGAAATAGGCTCTGGTCCATAAATATTATGTTGAAGTGCTTGATAAATTGCTTTTATATGTAACTCAGCACTTATATGTTGTTTTGGAGAGAAGCTTTTCTTAAAACAGTAATGGTCAATAACAAACATCCTGATTTTACTGCTGCATTTGGTTGATGATGTTAAAAGGCTGGTATCTCTCCAAGCACCATTGCTGCTGACCCACAAACAACAGAAATGCTGAAGTGAAGGTGAATAAATGATTATTTATAAGAAAAAATCTTTGTCTCTCACTACTTTATTCACTTTACACACAGTAGCTGGGTTTCAAGTGTATTGTCTTTAGTTAATTTTTGTCTGGCTAAGTTTAGCTGCATAGTAAGTCTTTCTTCTCAAAGGTTATTGAAAGTCAAGTGCAAGTTCTTTTTTCTTCCATATTATGTTTTTTAAAAAGGGGAAAAAGAAAGAAAAGTAGCTTGTTCATTCAGGTCTTGAATGTATGTCACAGCACTTATTAGTTCAAAGTAACTAACTCATATTCTGGAACTGGTTCCAAATTCTTTTGTGAAGAAGATGTGATGATACAGAAAAGGTGCTGCCTCACCCCTTTAATCTCTTTCTCTGTAGTAGATTTGAGTATGAACTCAATTCCAGATTACTTAACAAATAAGATTGCCGTGTATTCATGATGTAGCCAAATGCCCAGAATCTTCCTGAAATAGACAACCCAGAGATTCATGCCTATTTTCGTTGTTTATTAAAGAAAAAAAGAAGGATGATTGTCTCAAACTAGATTTTCCAATTTGTTGTGAATTACTAGGGATGACTTAACCTTGCTGGAGTTTACAGGTCACATCTCAGTTGTCAAGATACATATAAGAAAAAATTTCTTTACAGAGGTAGTCGTATTACTAGGTGTGTGTAATAGAACCATCTCTTACTAGGTGATGTTTTCTGGATAATCCTATGCCAGGGGCATGATTAAAAGGTAAAGTCTGCTTTGGCTTTAAAACCCCATACATTTAATGTGTAGGTAATGATGCCTTATAAACAGGGATTTTAGATGCTTAGTTTGGGGAAAGACAAGTAATGTCCAACACCTTTTATAGCATTTGCAGCTGCTTTTCACTTCCATTTGCCTTGTGGAAATATGTTGCTGAAAGGTTTCATGTTGGTATTGCTAACTGCTCCAGTGAAGACAAAGCAGTGGATGGCAGTTCTTGGAGGTATGCGAGGGCTAGACCCACCTGTCTGGCAGGCAGGCAGGCAGGCAGGCAGGAGTGCTTCCTGGCTGGTACGTGGGGGACCAGTGACTTTCACATGGCTTGATTTGATGTTAATTATGTGACTAGGTAAATGCTTGTGGTTTACCTTAACAGGCATCAGCTCATCCTAGCTATGGCTTTTGTACATAAGAATACTTACCCTTGTGCTACCTTTCCTGCAGTGATGATGCAGAGTCCTGAACCAGGAATCCCATAGTGCTAGGTGCCATGCAAACACAGGGCAGCAGGGCTGTGTCTGCTTCTGAGGAAATGATGCTCCTTTCTAGTGCTGAGAATGCCTGGGAACACTGTGGTGTTAAAAAACCTGTAATTTCAAGATACAGGCTAATTCTTTCAAGCTCTTTTGATTTATTCACCCCAAAAGGAATAAAATCTGTTACTGTCTGATTGAGGGACCCACCTCGATGTTCAGAAGGGAGGAAAAAGCAAAATCTATATTACAGTCCACATCCAGGAAAAATCATGTCTGACAAGGAGAAAAGGAAACCCACTCATTGCAAAATGCAATTCTTCAACTCAAACTTTTCAAGCAAATTGGCACTGTTGGGTCCTTGCCACAGTGCCCACTGCTCCAAGTCGTCTCATTTTTTAATTAGTTGTGATGTCACAATGAAAGCTTGACTTCTTGCCAAGAGGTTGCAACTTTACATTGACGAAAACCCATGCAGGAAAGAGTTGGACAAAGGAAAGGGAGGGTTGCAGTGAAAAGGAAGAAAGCGCCATGGATATGTCAAAGAGGGGTGAAGTCACAGCACCTCCTCTTACCCCTAACTGCTGGCTGCCTCCTGCTCACAGCACCCAATGCTGCTGGCCTTAGCTGTTCCCAGCACTACTGTTCCCCCTCATCAGGACCTCTAAACCTGACCTAGACAGAGGAACATGGCTTAGGGGTGGCTTATTCATTCAGGCTGCTATTGCTGGTTCTTCTTCAATAAGAAAGTCCTCAGTGGTCCTTGCAACACCAGCTGACCCTTAGGCATCTCCTCCAGGGAAATCTTGATGGGTTTTAAGACTACCCTTGGAATTAAGTCATGAGTCACTTGGGTAAATAAGAACAAGCCTCTGAAATGGTGCTGCTCAAGGCCTAGATACTCAGTGGCAATTATTTCACTCAGTGTTTTGTGAACACTTGGCCTGAATCCCCTTTGTGTGCTCCATGAATGCAAGTCCAATCAGCCAGCAGGTTTCCTGAAAATAAAGGTCATGTTAGAAAGGGTGTGGTAAAGATGTGTAAACAGAGTCAATTATCATAAATTTGAAACATTTAGTTTTATTTAACTATTCTCCAGAAGCCCCATCCTATCCACTTCCTGCTCACTGACTATACTAACCTGTAACAGAGCCTTTTGCTAGTAGTTTCATTGCCTATACAATTTATAAAGAAATATAATTTGTTTTTTGTAAAATTGTAAATAGAAATTCATCAAATCAGTGGAACATCTTTCCTTTGGTAAAGAACAAACTTAAACTAGCATCCTACTCTGTGAAATATTCCACAGCTTGATCAAATTTATTTATATATCAATGAAGTAAGCATTACAAAAAGATTGTGTCTGTTGATATTGCTTTTATATTGAGCCCAGTAATGAAGGAATTGGTCAGAATGAGAAATAGTAATATTACCAGCTAATTAGAGTGTCAAAGTGTGATTTTTTTTTTTTATTTGTCTGAATAATGCAAAATATCATAAAGTGTTTAAGGAGACCATAATAGATAAAATTTGTCATTCAGTCCTAATAAAAAAATAAATAGCATTTAAGGCATGAAAGAAGACAAATTGGTGACATAAAGGGAATTTTAAACAAAATACTGCCTTAAGAGTTTTATTGGTTCGTGTCTCCTTCTGGAAAATGTGTTATAGCTTCTGGTATGGAAATACTGTAAAGTAGCTTTTACCTGTGAATACAGAATAAAAAATCTGGGCCACCACAAAGGAAGGATGGTTTTGTGATTATTGCCCCTGAGACCTAAGAGTCTTTGGTCTGACCTACAAATCTGCTAAATGCTTCTTGTGTTGCTTTGGGCAAAGCACTCAAGCTCACATCTGTTAAGAACTTATGCGTATACCTGATTTTCATTTGTTAGCACGAGTTATCCCATTAAATGTGATTTCTCTTTCTAGAAAATGTTCTTCAGGAACATGTGCAAATTTTGGCAAAAATATTTTTCACAATTTAGGGGTCAATTTGTCAAAACAGGAGACTGCAAAAGCTATGTTTCCAGTTTTCCTGGAAGTAATAGAAAAGTAAAAGTAAAGAAAATAAATTTTCTCTCTTTTCCTGGAAAATTCCAGTAGTTTCATTGTCAAAATTTGTCAATATTTTTTGTGTTATTTGCTAAAAGTCAAGTATAAGGTTTTTTGTCCTTCCAACAGAAATCTTGTATTTCTTTGTGCAAAATGTTTTTTATGAAACGATCACTAGGTCAAGAAAGGCAGATTCTACCAAAATACTTTTGTTAAAAGTCTTAGAAGAGGATGTAATTTTAAAGAAGATAAAAACTAGGGACAAGGTCCTCTGAAATGCCTGAAATTCCGAGTTGTTAAGATAAAAGAGCCTGACAAAAAGCACTGCAGCAATTTATGCATAGAAGTAGCAGCTGCAGGAGAACCTGTTGCAAGTGGCTACCTCACACAGTTCTCCATGGGGAAGATCTCTGACAATTTTGAGCAGGGAAGCAATGTTAGCTCTAAATTTATCTCCGCTTTTAAAAGGGGTTTTAATTCACATTGTGAGAAAAGAATGAACTAAAAATCTTTTTGAAAAGTGAAATAGTAAAAAATACTATTTGCTTTTTAAAATACCACCTCAACTGTAAAATCTCTTAATGGCTTGCTAATTCTTTTTATTTCAGTCCCTTCACATAGATATTGCACCTCTCTGCATGCCAACTTCCACTGAAAGACTTGTTTTGCTTGTATATTTGATTTCATTCAACTTGTGGTTCTAAAAGCTCTCATTCATGTGGAATAACTTATTCAAAGTTCCCCACTGGTAGAAGACAAGTTTGTTTAACTCCCAGGTTGAATAATAAAGTGAAAATATTTTAAGAACTAGATGGCATGGTATATTAATTTGAAAGTCCTTTTTCAAGTGATGAGTGATTTCAGTGTCATTGCAATGAAGATCAAATAAGATCAGAGTGTGATAGATTATCTTGTGGTCAAAGGTTTTACAATCATTAATATAATTAATATAATTGATTTATAGACAGGACTGATTTTTAGCGTGAATGGACTGTTTCTCAAACAAAGTTATCATGACTTTGCATCATGAGAAAATAGCAGGCGAAAACCCCCAAATAGTCTTGTTCTGAAACTTGCTCCTATAAACTGTGCAGAAACCACCAACTTTGATGTCCTTGGAGCTCAGCAAAGCATTTATTTCAGAGTTGGCACCTGTAGTGCAGAATTGCATTTGAACTTATTCTGTCTCTCAAAATTTAGGGGAGATTCACACCACCAGAAAACATGTAGAGTCTAAGCAGTGAATAGAGGGAGGTGGGACCCTTCTTAGTCTTCTCCTTCTAGGAATATGCTTTTCTTCTCACACTTTGGACACATGTGGACAACAATTCTACCCTTCCCATCTGGCTGCTGAGGTCTTCTCTGGTTCACTCCATCAGAGGAGAACGTGGGCTAGGCACTGTAGGTCTGAATTCTGCTATGTGTCTAAATATTTCTGAAGTTTTCTGTTTATACCATCTTGTGTCAGAAACAGGTGGGGTTGTGCCAATCACCAGACCAGCAAATACTGAAAAAAGCTCCCTGCTCTGTTTAAGAAAACAACAGGAGGAAGAAAAAGAGTTTTAAAATCTGAAAAGGAAATTAAGCAAAACAGTTCCCAAAAGTAGTCATTTGAAACAAATGGAGACTGCCCTCATAGAAGGTAGAAATAAAATCCCACTTTGATCTGAACTGAAAGGCATCTTCTCATTTGACATTGTCCTCAGGGCAAAATATGTTAATTCAGACATTTTGAAAGACTTGATTGTATTTGCTATGTAGCCTAATGCTGCCCTATGCTCTAAATACTCCTTGATACCTCTTCTCTCTAGGGTTCCTGCTTTTATTATTGCCCTGTGCTTTGCTGTCTGTCATGGACGTGTTTGGCAGTGTTAGTCTGGTTTTCCCCTGGTTATCTTAATGACAGTACTTCTAAAGCGTTAAAAATTATAAAGCCAGGCTCTGACTACCACTGGGTATCTGTAAGGCACTGGGAAAGAAACTCTGTGAAACTGCTTGTGAATCTGCATGAAACAAAACATGAAGCATATGTGTTTCTGTGTGTGCATGTAAGCAAACAAAGGAAAAGTGGGATGAAATTAAGGAGTCAATATTCAGGGTATAGTCTAATTTCTGGTGAGTTGTAGATTAAAGCTATTGTAGCAATGCTGTACAATATGGTTTATTTCCCCCCACCCCCCCACCCCCACCCCCGGGCACAAGGAAAGGTATTTCTTCAATTACAAAAGGCTGGTAAACAATGATGAGATGATAAATGGGGAAAGGCTCAAGTTCCCTGTTTGCAGTCTAAGCACACAAGACTGTAACCTTCACACACAGAAGTAGTGTTGTGTTGGTGCATCTCTAGCCAGCCAGTAATTAGTGGTTTGTAGACATAATATGATCACAATAAGAGTGGATATTTGGATTTTAAATACACACCACAAGAAAAACACATTAGGAAGCAATTAGAAAGGCTGTGGCACTATATTAGAATCTGCTGTACTGCTAGCATGTAAAGCTCTTGAAAACAGTGAGGAGAGACAATAATTTATAACAATAGGAAAGATAGACTTGCATTCAGCCTGAGTCATCTGTTTGAAACTAGCTAAGAGATATTGACTAGTAACCTTGAGGGAATAGCATTTATTTGTAATGGCCAATCTGAGAATACATTTGAGCAACTGCATTTCTCGTATTGTTTTGTTGCAATTAGTTTTCTAACTTTTGCCTGGATGGAGTTAGTTTGGAAACAGAGGGCGAAGAAGAATAGACTTGCTACTTCCAAGTAAGTGTCATGTTCAACAGTCACCGTGCTGTGATATGTGGGAATTGGCTCAGAGTGTAGTTGGGCCTCCAGAGATTTCAGATCTTCTGTGACTACATAAAATCTAAGAAATTATTAGGGGGATTCAAGTGGGAACTTGTGGTGGGTTGACCCTGGCTGGATACCAGGTGCCCACCAAAGCCGCTCTATCACTCCCCCTCCTCAGCTGGACGGGGGAGAGAAAAATATAACGAAAGGCTCGTGGGTCAAGATAAGGGCAGTTTAATAAAACGATAGCAAAGGTTGCGCGCGAAAGCAAAGAAAAAAAAACAAATGATGTTACTCTCTACTTCCCATCAGCAGGCGATGTCTGGCCACTTCCTGGGAAGCAGGGCTCCAGTACGCGTAGTGCTTGCTCCGGAAGACAAAAATGTCCCCACCTCCGTCTCCCTTCACTTAGCTTTTATATCTGAGCTGACGTCATATGGTATGGAATATCTGTTTGGTTAGTTTAGGTCAGCTGTCCTGGTTATGTCCCGTCCCAAGATCTTGCCCTGCCCCAGCCTGCCATTGAGGGGAGGGCAAAAATGTTGGAGAGACAGCCTTGATGCTGTGCCAGCACTGCTCAGCAGTAGCCAAAACACTGGTGTGTTATCAACACCTTTCTAGCTACAGAGCTGCAGAGCACAGTGCTATGAGGGCTGCTATAGGGAGTACTAACTCCATCTCAGCCAGACCCAATACAGAACTTAACAACTTTTAACTAACAGGTTGGGCTTGGCAACATTTGCAGTCTTTTTTCCATTGTGCCATTTCCAGTGTTGCAAGAGTAGGGCATAGAGAAGAAACTCATGTTGTACATGAGATGAGGCAGAAAAGTCTGTTCTTCCTGATCTTCTGAGGCAAGGGAGTGTGTATAGACAACTCTGTGTCTCCTTGTCCCGAAGGCTAGGTGATGTCTAAGGGTATCAGTAGGCTGTGTGAGGAGAGCCACAGGGAACAGAGACTCATTCCACTGCAAAGGCTGATAAATCCTGTGAGCAAGATTTTCTAACACTTCACAGAATGGGGCACCCTGGGGAGGGTGACATGGGCAATCTTGTTCTCAGTGAGCAACCAGCTCCTTGGCTTGTATTTCTTCTAACAGGGTCTTTTTTGAGAGGGTAGCCAGGCATGCTCTTTTGCAGACTGTGGGAACAGCAGGCAAAAGTTTGTATGAGCATCTCATCCTTTAAGAGCGTGGGACAGCTTTGTGCTCCCTCTAACACAGGTCTGGTTTCTTTCAGTGGCACCCTGATAGCTGCAGTAATAGTGGGTTGTAGGATTCAGAGCTGATGGTAACTGGTGCTGACTCTTGAGTTATTTCTAAAGAACTGTTGCTGGCACCTTTCACTACCTGGCAGTTGAAGTTGGCAGGAATGGTACAAACTACAACTTACAAGGGAAAAATAGCAAGAAATTGCTCATCTCTATGAAGGTGATTTGGTTTAATTCAAAGGGGTGGAGAAAGGTGCTCTTTGGCAGTTTTATTCAGTGTACCCTGTTATCCTTTAGCAGGCGATGGAGGAGTGTTTTCACTGTAGGGAAAGCAAGTGAGTTTGGGTGGCATCAAGTGTGTGGCTGGCCACTTTTCCATCCTGAGCACATCTAACCATTAACAATCAATGCACATGTTTGCCACCATCGCTTATGCGAGCTTTTAATTTTTTTTTAAACTGTGCACATCCATCAAAAGGGCTTTTGTGTTGCTGCTCACCAGAGTACTGAGCACTTGACATGCCCCTGTGATCATGCCTCTTTGATCTCAGTCTGGTGGGGGCTAAAGTGTGAAGGTCATGTTTTCCATAGTGGGTGATCCTTGTTTAGTGTCTTTGGAAGTTAGAATTGCCCATGCTTTGCAAGGAAAAATGTCTGAATTCAGGCTTGCTGAGAACATTGTCACTGTGTGCTCACGGGGCAGAAAGAGAACAAGGTGGTGTCAGAGCTCCTTAGAACAATGTTTTGGTTTTTTGAGTGGTGGGATGTGCAGCATCACCTATGGGCGGTGCTGAGGAGTGAAGCAATGTTCAGAGGTTTTAGAAATGTTACCTTGTGTGCAAACTATTCTGCTTGTGCAGCTTGTTGCATGCATGCTTTCAGTGAGGGTTATGGAAGGGTGCCCAAAGTAGTTATCTTAGGTACATGCAGAAAAAAAAGAAAAAAGGAAGACAGGAAAACTTTCTTCAGAGGGTAATTGTTTATATTAAGTGTCAGTGAGTCGAAAAGGAAGTCTCAGCCAAAGCTACAGCTCTACTGAAGGAAGATGCTGGGAGAGAAATCTTTGCTTTTGAAGTCCTTGTTACTCCTTGTTACCATAAGCAAGACAAAAAGTGAGAACAGAAACCTAGGCATAGAGAGCCATTGTCTTATGCAAATACACAGGCATATCTAGGAGTGAGGTCCTTTGGTCCTCTCTGAGGAAGATTATGATCCAAGAGTTGGCCCATGCTGTTGGTCTATAACAGACTCATTTTCTATTGGTAACATGGAGCAATTTCTGAACTGAGCTGAACAGCAGCTGACAGGGCAGTGGGGGTGGGGGGTGGTTTATGTACTTTGTGACCCTATTTACAATCCTAGTGCAATTACAGTGACAGGGCTGACAATTCAGCCTTGACACTAGCATTGGGAAGATTGCCACAGAATTGCTGGGCCCTTTTAAATAGCAAGGAAGAAAAATGGTGTAAAGATTCAATTTCCTACTGGCTGAATAACCTGGTAGGCTGCAATCCATCTGTTTTCCTGAACTGCGAGTGATCCCAGAGACTGCCAGGTACTGGAATGAGAAAAAGGTGATCTCCAAGGGGGAGAAGAGAGTTTCAGCAGTAACTGAAGGAGTGTGCCGGTTGGTTGTTTGGGTTTTTTTTTTTTTGTTGGTTTTTTTTTTTTTGTTTTTTTTTTTAAGTTTTATAAAAAAGTGATCAAAAAAAAAAAAAAAAAAGAGAAGAATGGGAAGAGAAAGAAAAGTTCCAGCTAGACTGTCTGTAACGGTGTGGAAGAAAACTCCACTGTGAGGCAGCTGAACATATCCTGAGGCACAGTAGAGAAGGTGCTAGAGATGCTGGTTTATTTAGATAGAACTGCCATTGCTGGTGTCTGTAGAAAGACCTGTCAGAGAGTGTCAACAGAGAGCTCTGTAGCATTAGATACTGCATTGGGTAAGATGTATTTTTCCAGGGCAGAATGGTAGTAGCTTCTGAGTGCTCCCCAGCCCCGGTTTTTACAAATTCTGTACATTTGAGCAACTTGGGAGACTAAATAAGTAGATGGGAGCAGATAATTGGGCAGTACTGCAGTCACTGTGAGCTGGGAAGTCTGGGACTGCCCATAGCTGCAATGAACCATAAATTATATAGGTCTGATGATATAGGGATAAAGGTCTGCATGGTGAGCAATGCCTGTTATAGGACCCTTAGTTTTCTCTGGCATCTTTGGCTGTGAAGGTGGGAACAACTGCTGAGCAACAGCAAACCCTGCTTTAACTCACCTGGCACAAGCAGGCACTAGATATTGCCACGTTCCTCTTCAAGGATGAAGGGCAATGTGTTGAAGATATAGTTGACCTCCTGAATAACACAGGCTGGGTCATGTCACCTGGAATTCCTGCAGGTTCCTAAATATGGTGTAGTTAAACTGCAGCGGCTCTTTTGCAAAGACATCTGCTACTCCTCCACATGTGAGACTCAGAGAAATAGAGAACATGCTGCTTTGCCTGCTGTCCTTGTCCAGCAGTTAATTATTCCCCACTTTTTGCTGTCTTCTGTGAGTCCTCATTTGAAGTAGACTAAGTTTGAGCTCCCTGCCACTGGACCTCATTAGCCCTTGACCTGATAAAATTAGAAAAAGTCCTTTCTTGTGGCACAGGGCTTTTTCTTCACACAGGCTGGCACTTCTCAGCTTTCTCTTCAGTAAGCTGAGATAAATCAGCCTTCTTCCTTCCCTCATAAAAAGTGCACTCTCTGGCTGATGAGAGTTTATGCGTCTCTCCTCTGAGAATTTTGCAGTGTTTAACATCTTTTTTCTAGCTTCACAGCAGACCAGGGAGCAGTGTCCCCTTGGTGTTTCCCTGACCTGGTACTCAGAGGCACTCTTGCTCTTTCTCTGTTGGTCCCAGCTCAGTCCCCAGGCCTGTCAGGCAACATGCACGGTGCTGCCTTGCACAGCTCCACCACTGAAGAGTGACCATGGACACGCACAGACTACCAAAAGCTGTTTCCACACAGCCTCAGGGCACTCCAGCACAAGTGATGAAAACCTCTCTTGGCTTTGCTTTGCTATGGGACTTCCCTCCAGGTAGGAAACGTTGCAATCTCTGCACTCAGAGGTTCAGCTTCTTCCCAGGTCATGTCTTTTCCTCCCTTTTGGCTTCCCAGGAGGATGGAATCCCCAGTCCTGCCAGGCTTTGAAGCTGTCGTTAGGGCGGGGAGAGGCCCCAAGAGCTTCGTGGTGTACTGTGAAAATGCACCAACAAAAACAGCTTCGGCATTTCCACTGCATTGACAGCTGGTGGGTGTTCGCTTGGTGTGACTGAATCATCACATATGGCACCAATCAACAAGCACAAAGCAATTTTTAAGCCAGGCCATCCAGCAGTAATATGTGGCTGTACTATGAGGCCAAGGGGATCTTCTCCATTATCTCCAAAGCTTGCTTGCAATGGAGTGGACACACCACTGGCAGTTAACCAGTGAAAACCATTCAAGCCACCTTGAGCACTTGGTTGAACAAACCTGCTAGAAGCTTCAAAGTTTTAGCAAGCTGCCTGAGTTGCTTGTCAAGTTTTTGACCTCAGATGCCATAGGAGGTCTGAATACTGCCCAGAAAGATTAAGGGTCTCAGTTGTTCAGTTCATGGGGAACTGTGAGGGTAAACTCCCAGGAGGTACCCAGGACACTGTGCAGTGCTTTGACCAAGCAGCAACAACTTTAACCAGCAATTATTAACAAACTAAATAAATTTGTAGCCTAATGGGAAAATAGAACAGAAGGGATAAATGTTCTCTGACAAATACTAAATGGCTAACAGTCTTGAGTCACTGCATTTTTTTATTATAACTAAAATTCTTGCATCATAATTGTAATACGTGGAATCAATAGTAAGAAATTGGATTATGAAGAAACATTGCTATGATGTTAAATACATTATTGGCATACTGAAATAATTTACAATCCAATAATCATACCTCTAACACTGGTTATTGGAAACTATAATTTGGGAAAGTTAAATTGTGAATCATAATTCAATACTGTGCTTGACAATTATTCTATTATGCATAAAGATAATAGGCATAACAATGTATTTGCTTACCTGTGGCAGAAGGCCTACTCATTTTAATTGGGATATTTCATTTTGCTGTCTTTTATAGAACAGTTAGAGGATAATTCTGCTCTTGCTTACCCTTGAACAAATAAGGGTAATTCTGCCAAAGGTATGGGCTCATTTGCATTTTTGTGCCATAGATCAGAATAATGTCTACTGACCTTTCCTCTTCACGTGACTATCTTCTGTTCAGCAAGCTTTACGTAAGTTAGAAGAAGCTTTCAGCTTAATCATAGATTAGTTTTGGCTGCATGCTGTGGAGTACTCATGTAGGAAAGCTGCAGTTTCTCAGCTCTTGGCATGATCTCACCCCTTTAAAATTAACATAGAGTTATCAAAATGACTGAATTTTAATCAATTGCATTTCTGCAGATTGCCTGATATTTTAAACTGGCAGAGGTCTAGAAACTCAAAAATCACAGTCAATGCTTTTTAATTCCTCAGATGTTGAAATAAGCTAGTTATTGGTGTGTGACTTTCAGAACATCTTTTCAAAGTTGACCATACTTTTGTTATGAACAGGATTACTGTTTGCTCTCTTTCTTATCTAATTCCTCATTTTGCATTTTTTTGGAAGCTGAAGAACTGTGAGACTTGTCATGGCTAGAACCTTAGCTGCCTTTATCTGATTAAACATTTTTCTATTTTTCATGTATCCCAGCATACCTCTGACATAAGTTTGTTGGGAGAGTGGAGGAAGACAGAAGAGTTTATATATATTCTTTCATTCTTTCTCTCTTGATAAATAAACCTCCCAGAAAAGAACCCGCAAAAACCCTGTGATTCTATTTTTTAGTTTATCCTCTAAAGCATTGTATAATCCAATTGTTTTTCTACAGCAGTCATCAGAAATTGACTTTTGTAACAATAAAGAGGGAACATTTTTATATGCAAAACAACCTTCTGCATAGTGCTTCTAAAATGAAATTAATACTGCACATGTACAGTGTTCTTATTTTTATGACTATTCAGATTAGGCAAATAAAAGAGGTCAGTTTTGTTTAATACAGGTATTTGTTTGTGGATCGTGTCTAGAACATAGTCTCAGAATAGTGCTTTCTTGAGTTCGCTTTTACCTCTATTAAATAGTTTATGAATTTTTCTCCCTTTACTTTCTCTTATTAAATAGGAAGTGTCAGAAAAAATGTTTTGAGCTTTTCTCCCAAAGAAAGAAAATTAAATTGTCCTTACCCATTAAAGTGTAAAAATAATTTCCACAAACAGAGGCAATAACCTTGAAAAGTGAGGTACCTCAATTTTTGAAGGAGCTTATTTAAACCAGTTTACTGGCACATAAATTTTCTATCCATCTTATTAAAAAAAAATAAAAAATGTTTTTAGTCTTGCTTGAAGGTGCTTTCCATGAGCACAGCATTCAGACTCGGTGGGACCAGCGAACTCTGCGAGTCTGGTTAACTCTGTAAATGTTAATGTGCCCTTGAAACAGAGAAAAATATTTAAGCAGTGTGCTAGTCTATTATTTTAGAAATGCTTATTCATCTTTACAAAAATCTTACTAGATGTTAGAAGAAATGTTGGTGGGATGTTAGATTACTGGAGCCATTAATGAGGAAGGGAATCCAGGTCTCCTCTTGTTGTCTAAGCTCCAGCTGACTGAAGGTAATTACCTTTTAAGCCAGCAACAGTAAATGCTTTAGAGACTGCCTAGTGAAATGGCAGAATGTTGTTCCATGTCTGCTGATCCTTGCAGTCCCTCCAGTTGAGACAGTGGATAAATCCGATTTCCTTTAGCAACACCTGAATGCATTACCTGAAGCCTGTAACCTAGGAGATTCCTGAATTCTTTGTGCTGGAAAGACAGTTTATAGTCTGAAGACTGTAGCTTCCCAGGAGCATACACCACCATTTTTGTCCCTCTTCATCCACAAATTAAGGCATTTTGATATGATTTATTTTTGATACTTCAATAGGAACAGTGATACACTGAATAATGCACTAACTAATGAGGACCTTAGTTAATTTGACAAATTATTGGGCCATTTTTTAATTAAAATGGTTGCATCCAAGCAATTTCTTCTGAGAAGGGAAGCAAATGTTCATGTGGGCAAAGCATAAAGGCAAAACACAGTGTAAACAAATGGCAGATATCATATCTGTCTGTAGTAAATCTGAAAGTGGTTGCAACTCAGTACAAAGCAAAATGGCTCAGCCCAATTCTAGTAGGAGCAAATATAGTGCAACTTGAGTATAACAGCTCATCTATACAAAATTTGCAAAGTAAAAGTCAGTCTGTGGTAGGTTTGTGATATTGAAAGGGACTAAAGGGTGAATCTCAAAGCAGAACCTGGCCATGTATCTAACAAGATCAGAGCAAGTGAATGTATTTTTCATTTGTGCTTGGCTTGTGTTTCTTTTAACTTCACAACTTGTTTATAGAACCAACAGTAGAAACACCTGATGTAAAATCTGATTTCACCTGTTAAACAAGAAAAAAGGTGAACTTGACTGGAGGGAGTAGTAGTAATCTATTGAGGGAATGTGGACATGTACTGACAGCAAGGTTTTCATGAAGATGGTAAATCAGCAGACTTTACAGGCTGTGAGAGAATCCATTCAGTCCAAGTATTGCCCCAAGAAATCACTTTTTTGTGGAGTCAATGACAGGCTAGTGACACATGGCATTATGTAAAGAGTTTTGATAGGTAGAAGGGCCTATGTTCAAACAGAAAATCTTATCCTTTGATGAACTGTGGCTGCATATCTGATGTTGTTGCCAAGGCTGACTTCAAAAGGCCTTGGCTGTCTACCGAATTGCAGTTAATAATCCTTATATTTGCAAATAAGCTCTTCATATTTATGCTACGGGTGGGGCAGAACAGACCAGAGAGGCTGAAGTTCAGGGAAATGCAGACAAACTTGTAACATTGACCCCATGAAATGCAAGTGGGGTGTTGGCTTTCTGGCCAAGAAATGGAAAAGTTCTTGAATTGAGCCTCAGCTTCTAGCAAATTAGCTGGTAGCTCTTAAAAGGTCAGAGTCTTCATCTGTCAGAAGGCTTGAAACCTGAAATGCTTAGGGGCATCCATCACAGTCCCTGAGGAACAGCAAATGGCAGGGGGGGACCAAAGATAGTCAGGCCCATAGGAACAGAGGCAGTGCTGGGTGGAAACCTTATAATGTGTAGAAGAGAACCACCTGAAAACCAAACCTATTCAATGTTTTCCTTCTGGCCTCAGAGAGTTACTTCAGTCTCCTGTTTAAAGCAACTGAATAAATTCAAACTGTTTATGCATAAAACATGAGGTATCAGACATTGGATGAGGACAGGGTACACAGGACATGGAGACTGAACAGGAGGAGCAGCTGCAGAGCAGGACACCAAGACTGCAGCTGTTGGATATCCAGCAGTTTGTCTACATGGATGCTGACCTCGCACCCACCTTGTACCTCAGTCATTGCTGAGAATGGCAACCCCTGTCTTCAAGCAGATAGGAATGACCTTGCAGGAGAACTTTGCCATCAGACACAGAAAGCTTTGTAAAAAGAAGATACAGTTTTTACAGTGTGTTAAAAAAGGTGCTTACTGGAATAATTTGAAGGCCTGAGCAACTTCAAGTGAGAAGGGATGTTTCTGCTGCAGGAAATGTCAAGATGCTGGAAAAACCTCACTGTGCGTGCTCTAAATGGGGTGAACTCTCTGCTGCAAATGTCTGAGAAAGTGAACTGATCTTTTCTTTTACCCGATTTTTCTCACAGTGTATCTTCTTAGGTCTGCAATACAACATTGTCAGCAGAAGTTGACATCTTGTAGGCATTTGACATCAAGCTGTCTTTCACAGCAGTGTGATGTTGGAACTTCCTGTGATATGGTAGCTCACCCTTAAAAGTCGTGGCACTACCTATCTATATATGTGTCCCTCTCAGCATCTGACCAAGCTGAGATGGCCCTGGTATCTACACTTTTCTTCTCTGATGGCTTCAATGCCAGTGTGTCTGATTATGGTCTTGAGTACCAGTCTGCTGTCACTTGATAGAAGTACTGCTGTGTTATTGGCTGTGTTATATGACATGATCTTTTCCTTGTTAGAGAGCTGATAACTATATATACCTTTGTAGTAGATAAGATGCAGTAAAAAGTTAAGCTGGATGTTTAACATCCATGCTGATAGGCAGCCAGCCTGGATGAAGTGGATTATACACATCATTGTTATTTATATGTGCAGTCCAACTTCCTTGTTTTGTGTCTACTTCCAATGTATTTGCTCTAATACACAATAATACTATTTGTAAGCTCTCAGACTGTGGTTACATAGCTTTAGTCTGTTCCTTCCAGACGAACCATCTGCATTTAGTTCTTTGTAGGCCAGATTAAAGTCACTGTGACTAGACCGGAGATTTATTTGCAAGTGCTTACCTATATATACTGTTTCAGTTGTAGAAGGAAACCAAAATTTATTTGATGAAGTGCATACAGGACCATGAATTTACATGTCTACTAACATTCTCACACCTATGCAGGCTGCAGGGTGGATGGATGGATGTATCAGCAGAACAAGAGTGAGTGTACAAAAAAATGGGTTGTTTGCTTCCAGTGTAGGTCACTCCTTAAATACAACTGAGACAGCATTTGTGGAGATCTGTTTCATTAAAGTTTGCTGATAAAAAGGGCTACAATAGTTAACTACAGATGACAGCAAGAGAAATTAAGAAGAAAATGCCATAAAAGAAGAAATTAGTAAAAAAATAGTAAGAAATCTCTTTTAACCAACCCACCATTCTTAGTGTGGCATCTGCGTGCTATACAAGTGTAGCAAGTACAGTGGATTCCTCTTCCATTTCCTTCTTTCGTTAGTTCCATTTCAATCTACTAATTCTTCATACATATTTAGGGATGTTCGGTGGGGACAATTTGCAAAGCTAAGAGGACAGTTGCAGGCTTGGTTTTAATTTATTTTGGGGGAATTTGTTACAGGTCCTGAAAATCTCAGCCTGGTATGTGAGTATTGATTTCATTCAAGTACTTAAAAATAGCCCTGCAGTTCTTTCACCAGTGGTTAAAATTATAAGGTGAATTTGGAATACATTCCCCCTCCCCGAGCACTTTGCAGTGATTTAGTGGGAATAACTCAAATAGTACAAATAACACAACCCTGTCCAAATGCAAACACTTCTTCCTCTTCCTTGTTTTCTTAGTGGTAATTGCTTAAAGGAGAACTTTTCATGCTTTCAGCTGTTTGACAATGGAGTTGTCCCCCTTCCTGAACCTTTCTCAGATGATGTTTAATTACCAAGATGTTTTGAAGCTTAATGCAAAACTATCTATGACCTATCATGAACTTTGCTTTACTCCATGCTTGCAAAGATTTGTGCAATGCTTAACTTTGAAATCTTTGTAGAATAAGATGCTTGGCTTTGGAAAAAAAGCTGTGACGTATAGCCCAGTTGCCTCTTTTGTTGTTTGGTTAGGTTTTGTATTTTTTAATGAGTAGAAAATTTCATAGCTTTGAAGATGTGAAGGTGAAGGTTTCCTCAGAACTATTAGCCTGATATAGTCCATTTATTTATGAATTATACTTTTATACTTTATCAGAAGTTATGATCTCTCCAAGGTTTAAGCATCCGCTTTATGTACTGGATTGGCTCCTGGACCCTGGTGAGATGGGATGAGTGCCTAGTCTGTGTTTTCGTTTTTACACATAGCTGCCATTTTAAGAGGAAGATTAGCTTCCAGCATACAACTGGGACCACCAGTATAAGAGTAATTTTGCCTTTGTACTCTCACAGCCCAGCTAGAACTGAATCAGCCTCTTCAAAATTTAATAATTCAGGTGAGAAGCATGTGGGAATTTATGTGTAACTAATGTTAAACAAGGTATTGTGACAACTCTGTATATCCAAAAAATAATCAAGGCATTATATTGCCTCAACACCTGCTACTGTTTGAAGCCTGTTTGTTGATGACAGCAGGCTGAACTGGTGCTTGAGAAAGTAACTGTACTTTAGTTGCATTAGAGCATCAAAATTATTGTTGCACATGGCCAAGGTCATGGCAGAACCAAGTAGCTGGGGGCACAAATCTTCCTTTCATGCTCAGCCAGGTGCAGTAATCCCCAGAGGCTGTGGACTCCAATTGTATTTCCAGATGGTCTGCTCTGGTGAAAACGCTAACCGTGCTCTGCCCAGCAGCATCAGCTGTGTTGGCAAAGAGCAAAGCTGTAGAGCACGGTTGCTCTGGGATTACATGGCAGATGCCAGCTGCTGCATAGCACAAGGCCCTGGTATTTTCTGCCTTCCTCAGGACACAGTGTAACCTTGCGAGTTGAATCACAAGGGTCAGGAAGTTGGAGGTGAGAACAGAGTACACGTTGCCCCACTTGGCTTTATGTGTTACTTGGGGTGCACGGGATGGGGATGATTAAATATCAGTTCTGTGCCTCTTACACTGGGGTTGACCCTGTACCCTGCAGAGCTCTTAATCATCCAGCCTACACCTAACTGAAGGCTAGACCCTTTGCTGAAGCACCTACATCGGGAGTGCTGCTGCCCCAGCCTTACACCATGGACAGAGAGACCTCTCCAGAGGATTCCTCACCCTCTCTGAGGCCTGAGTTGCCCTCTGGAAATGCTAGTCTCTCTCTTTGGACTATATTTAGAAAACTTAGGACAGCTAGGCTCTTAAAATAAGCTTTTCATCTAGCAGTGTACAAATAGGTAGGATGAAGCTAAGGTGGGTGTTTCTTTACCATACAGAATAAAAATCTCGCACATCTTGCACTGCAACTGCACTGCATTTGTGCATGCTTCTGTTTCTCTCACCCCCCCAGTTCAGTCACCACCCGAACTGGTAGAGAGAGGTACTCCTACCTGTCCTCAGGAGGAAGTTTACTTGTACAGACCACTGCAGCAACAAAGTGCCACTTTGCTTCCATCTCCCATCATATCTGCTAGCTACTGGGCTCCTTTTTAAGATCTGTCTCTGCTTTCTTCACTTAGTTGCGCTAAGAAAATAAAAGCACATCTTCTGTTTATTTGACATGCCTTTCAGTAAGCTTTGATTAGCCTGTGGAAGAGTACGAATGGGTCTCCTACTATTGTACGGTACCTTGTGGACTGGCAGAGGGACTCAGGGTGGTCTGTACTGTGGCTGACCAAAAAACCCTATAAGGTCTCTATCCAAAAAAAGCATGGCTGATCCATGGAAGGTTCTCAATTTCTTACTTGAACCAGCAACTTAACTAGGAGAAGCCAGCTCAATATCTCTGGGATAATGCATGGGGAAACAATCCCCTTGCCACACTCAAGTGACTGAAGCCAGGTTGCAGGAGAGCAGACCAGAAGCTCCTCATGAGGAAGGCACAAAAGTAGTGATGAATGCAAAAAGTATGAGGAATACACAAAACTGTGTGGAGTGAGGAAACTACAAAAGTAATTCATGCAGGAAGTAGAAGGGAAAATGGCATCAATTCCTTTAGGGTAAAGGTATTTTGCAGAGCAACAGCTCGCTCTCTAGTCTGGTGTCCTGGTTTCAGCTGGGATAGAGTTAATTTTCTTTCTAGCAGTTGGTATAGTGTTATGTTTTGGATTTAGTATGAGAAGAATGTTGATAACACACTAGTGTTTTTAGTTGTTGCAAAGTAGTGTTTATACCAAGTCAAGGATTTTTCAGCTTCTCATGTCCAGCCAGCAAGAAGGCTGGAGAAGCATAAGAAGTTGGGAGGGGACACAGCCAGCACAGCTAACCCAAACTGGCCAAAGGGTTATTACATACCATATGGCTTCATACCCAGTATATAAACTGGGGTGAGTTGGCCAGGAGGGACCGATCACTGCTTGGGGACTAACTTGGCATTGGTTGGCATGTGGTGAGGAATTGCATTGTGTATCATTTGTTTTTTATATTCTAATTCTTTTATTATTATTATTATTTTATTTTTTAAAATTATTATCATCATCATCATCATTATCATTATCATTATTTTCTTCCTTTCTGTCCCATTGAACTGTCATTATCTCAACCCATGAGTTTTACTTTTTTTTGATTCTCTCCCCCATTCCACTGGGGGGGGGGGGGGGGGGGGCGGAGAGTGAGTGGCTCTGTGGTGCTTAGTTGCCAGGTGGTGTTAAACCACAACATCTGATCAAAACTCTTCTGGAGTGGGACAGTCATGAGACTTATGTGAAAGGTAGTTCAACGGGGGCAGCAGCAGTGTAGTTCTTCAAAATTAAGTTTGCTTTGGGACATGGATGCTAGCCTTATGTAACTCACACTGGCCTTGAACTTCTTGCCTGGAGGACAAAGTTCCCCAATCTACATGGTGGTGGAAGAGGCCACGTATTAGCTTCATTGCTGCAGGTTTCTTACTTCCATTGCCTGTCTGCCTGCTTGGGGAGGGGAGGAGGGAGCAGGTTGCAAAAGAAAGAATCCCTGTTCTAAAGTAATGGAAAGGTGATAGCAAAAATGATGGCACTTCCCAGGAGAGTGTTTAAAATGTCTGATCAGAGGAAAAAAAAATACAGCGAAACCTTTAGTTCGCTTTGCTGGCATGATGCTAGGCAAACAGTATTATTGCAAGTAGTAGAACGTGTAATTGTACATATTCTTCTCTCTGGTTCACAGGATCACCAAAATGGTGGTAATGGTCATTAAAAGTATTTTAAAAAGGAGAACTGCTTGGAAATGTTCCCCCCTGGAATAAGTTTTCATGAAATGAAGGTTTGATATAGAAAATGGTTTCAATTAAAGCTTTCAGTGATAAACTTTAAACAAAAATTTTGCTTCACAAAATTATTTTGCATGTTCATGCTTCCAAATGATTGTTTTAAATGCATTTAATTTCCTTTTCTAAATCTGATTTTTTTGTTTATTTCAAAGTTTGGCTCTATCTGTTTCTTTCTTTTCCCTTGTCCGTTCTTGTCATGGAATGGAAGAAGATGACTACTATAAGTTTTTCTTTTATTCATTTTTCCTTTTGAGAGGATAAGTCTGAAGATAAGCTGATCTTTAAAAAGTATTACTTAATGCTTTGGGTTCTAAAGAAAAAAATAAATAATAATAAAAAAAAAAAGAGAAAGGAGATATTGAAAGTAAAGACACTTAGTGTCTTGAAACCCCCAGTACCAAATATCAGTGTGAATTAGATTTTTTTAACACTTTTGGGGGGGGGGGGAACCCCAAAACACCAACACAAAAACCCAAACAACTTTCTGTTAAGTAGTTCCCATGGAAAAGACACTCTTTTTTTCTGCCATCTGCAACAGGACGTCATCACCTTGTGCCAGGGTCGATTCAGGGAAAGGAATCCCTCCTATTTGCCATCACAAAGCGTTGACAGTTGGAGCTGAATACTTCAGCTGGAACTGAACTATTATGTCTTTCTGCACCACCCTATACTGTTCTTTGCCATGGAGCAAATAAAATCAGGAGAAACATACATGTAAGAGCAAGCCTAGAACTTTTCTGAGCACAGCCTGCTTCAAAAGGTTCTTCCCTCTCCCAAATACACACAAGGCCCACTTCAGAGCTGTTCTCAAAGGCAACTTAAGAGACAGCTTAATGCTTCCCTCAGAATCAGGACAATGAATAAGGTGTCGTTCAGTTTACTTGTGTATATATATCTATCTATCTCATACTCTTCCATTTCAGACACATGCTTTGTGCTC
Source organism: Astur gentilis (assembly GCF_929443795.1). Classification (NCBI taxonomy): domain Eukaryota; kingdom Metazoa; phylum Chordata; class Aves; order Accipitriformes; family Accipitridae; genus Astur; species Astur gentilis. The sequence goes on along the minus strand of NC_064919.1, from coordinate 34,837,175 downwards.
ATCACGATTTCTTTTTTCAAGTTCCCAAAAGACAGCCATTTTAAATGATTTATTAGAGCACAAGTACTTAAGCAAAAGATTAAACTGTGAATTCATTCTACAGTTGGTTGACAGTAGTTTGGCTGAACTGTCAATTAAACAAATTGCTTGAGTATGTTTCCAAATCTCTTAATTCTCCAGCAAATGAAGTCAAAAACACTCAAGGCCAGAGCTGGCCCACAGGGAGAGTTTAACTTAGTGGCAAAAAAAAATCACATTTAACGTTCTCTAAGGTAAAATCTTCACACAGGTTAGGAGCTGGCTATTTTTCTTGATTATTTTCCCATTCCGCCTGTGCCTCAGCAGCTAGAACTACTCTTAGAAGATCTTTGCATAACATTAGATTAGCATTTTCCATTTCTACAGTACTTTATTTGCCACTGAATCTCAAAGCCTTTTGCAGATGAGTCAGTTATGTGCTGGCAAGCGAACATCATATGAGCTCAGAGCAAGAACATCATGTAAGACAGCCAGTTCTATTTCTTGTAGCTGTCAGTCATCTCACAGGAAAACCTTAAAGGTTCTTTTGAAACAGCAGGAACAGATGTGGAGTTTTTCTGTTTCTCATTCCATTTTCTGACATATCATACCTCTCTCTCTCTCCTACTAGTCCAAGGCTAGCTATGTGCCTGTCTTGTCCTGCAACACAACACAGGGTCATGTGTTGTGTTATTGGCTAGATTTTTTATTAAGTGTTATGGTTTAACCCCAGCCGGCAACTAAGCATCACACCAAAATCAGCACACTAAGTCAAAATGACCAGAAGGGAAAATGCGGACTAAAAGGCTAGTATCATTTTAATATGTGACAAAGGCAGGTTTCTGGTGTTGGCAGATGCTTAAATGAAAATTAAAAGTCTAAATGCATGAATCTGTCTTGTCATATGGTACACTTCAGCTTAAGGCCTGAGTCAGTGAAAAGACAAGGAAATCTTTCTTCTAGTACCTCTGAATTCAGTTCAAGATACTGAGACTTTCAAGAGCATACCAGTGGCCTTTTTCTTTGCACCTTCCTCTTTCCCTCAGCAGACTTTGCACTGGTGTTTTCCCTATTTCTGACCAGTGAGCAACAGCTTGGTGACCTGGATGCATTTGCATGTTTGGGTGTTGGGAGGACTTCCTGGGCTGGAGCCGTCACCTCCTCCTCCTTTCTGGTTTCCCATCCATCCCTCCAGCTTGTCACCTTTCCCTTGATGCAGAAAACAATTTCCTTCATGCAGAAACCATTTTCCTCCTATGAGAGTGCCAGACAATAATCTTCCTAACACACTCCCTTTGGCGGTATGGGAATATGTCCTCTCTGGTCCAGCCTGATGGACAGCAAGACCAATTTTGAAAGCAGCTCCTTTGCATGATTTCTTGTGAATCCAGCTGAAGGTTGAAGTTAAAAAAAAAAAAAAGAAAAAAGCCATTTCCAAAAGATTCAGAAGCTTAAGCTTCAAGTTAAGCTCTTTAAAATGAGCAAAGTTTTTGGCAGAGAAGCAGGAATCGCTTATTTTAGCTAATGGGCTTGCTATGCTTCCTGATGCCAAAAGAAGTGTGTGTTTGAAGAGCTGTATATCAAGCAGCTAGGATCATCTTTGTAGTGGTCAGTACCTGCAGTACAGGCAGAGCTTTCAGAAGCACTGACAAATTCTCAAAGTTTGTGGATGTACATGAAAAAGGGCAAATTTCTGTCCTCTGTTCCATACAGAGGAAGTCCACTTCACCCTCCCTATGCTCAAGGATGGCAGCAATGTCATGAAATGTCCTGACAAAAAGAGGTTTGAGTGTGGGGCTGAAACTCAGATGCTATTTCTCCATTTGATGTAAAGGTTCTATTAGATCAGTGAATATCATTCACAGCATATGAATGTGTGACAGAAAGGAAGGTTTTGTGTTTGGAAAAATAATTTGCTACTTTCATAGGACTGCCATATACCATTGAGTAACCCAGATTTTCAGCTGTGGGACAAGTATTCAGAATAGACCCAGTGGTTCTACACAGTCAACGCTGTACCTAGGGTAGTCACCACTGCCAAGTGGCAGCTAGTCTGGCATAAAAAGAAATCCCCCCCAAATAAACCTCCCAAACTATTAGTAGTACAACAAGATGCCATTTTTCTTCTCTTTAGTTTTAGGGAGGGAACTAACCTCAAGGGACAAGAGTTTAAAAGTACAGATTAAGGAGAAAAATCCTTCTCTAATAATGGGTATGTAATTTTTAGTGCCTGTATGAATATTCACACAAAAAGACAACCTCACTCTAAATCTTCTTATGAGATCATGAAAAAAGAAGCTTCCGAGTTTGAAATTTACTTTCTCCTGAATCACTTAACATTTCAGTTATAATTTTCTTAAAATATCATAGACTTTTGTTTTCTGTTTAGGTCATAATAACAGTAGGCATGGGACTGGCATGTGAAAAGAGATGTCATCACAAGTAGAAATAAAGGATGTTTTGAGGGAGTGAACTGGTTCTGAGAACTGCAGGGACTCAAGGAGGACACAAATCTCTGGAAAACACATGGACATTTTAGGTGCTTAGCTTTGTGGTTGTAGCATGAAACATTTGTGTCCTCAGTTATGTCCTCTTTCAACTTCTTATTGGTTTATTTATAAAGTAAACATTATGGACTGAAAAAATAGGTAGAAAGGAAGATGCAGTAAATAGATTACTGATTTATGAAGAGATGTTTGAACACCCATTTTAAGGAATGAAAGCATATATTACTGATCAGCCTTTATTCCAAACAGCTGCCCAGCATTTTTAATAGGCACCTTGGGTAGGATTTGCAGAAGGAGTCAACTGTGCTCTAGTTTTTTTCACTTCAAAAATCAATAGAGATTTTACCATCTACTTTAGTACAAGGTCTTTTCAAAGTGCCTCTTTTCTGTTGTTACGTTGTTATGTTATTCCTAAATCAGATAAATTTCTTGCCTTAGATGTTTGTGTCGAAAGCAGCTCTGCTGCCATACCAGAGCATCTTAACTTCTGTTTCTTTTTAAAACCATCCAAGTTCCACTTACTTTGCAGGAGTTTGAAAGTCTAGTCTGTCAGAATTGACTGAGGTACTGCTACCATTTTGGCACTGCACTAGCTCGTGGTTCAGGATCTAGTAGCGGCTTTGGAGATGATTTCTGCCTCAACAGAAACATCCCAAGATCCTAACCTCCATCCCATCTTTCAAAACTTTCAAAAAATAAGGTGATCAAATATATCAGAACTGAAAGATACACAAGCTACTTTGTATGTGACTGCCAAATAATTCTGTTTTGGCAAATGCACAAAAATCTTGAGAATCTGATCTTTAGAAGCCACCACTATTTCTTCTGAGTCTTTGATACCTTTGAATAGGCTTGTCTTTAACAAGAGTTAGTATCATATGTTGCTTTGCAAGTCCTAGGAGAGTAACTGGAAAATAATTCTATGCTGTCTAAACATGTTGAAGACTCCAGTGTATATTAAATAATTTTAACTTTTTTTAAGGAAAATTATTGAATACTGAGGGAATAGGGAAATCATAGGACTGGGAGTGGAAGGAATAAGAAATCAATTCAGTAATAAATCTTTGTTTTGGTCTCTCTGAAAGAGTCATTTAGCCCTAGGTTGCACCCTGTTTTCTGTGTTCTTATGTAACTCTGCTCTCTTCCTCAGGAATTAATTTTCTTAAATTGGGAAGCATTGAGTTATTGCTTTCCACAGCAAATTCAAGGTTATCATGCCAACTGTTTGTCTCCTTTAATGTGGCTCTGAAATATGCCTTCTTAGTAGTATTATTGTGATTGCAGGAGGCTCTTTATAAAAACACTATCGTATCAGATACTCCAAGTTAGTCATAATAAAGAAGAAATGTGTTTGTTATTTTGACAATACATAAAGGCTTACATATATACTCACCCATGTGATTGATTGGTAGCATCAAAATGAAAACATACCCTTTCTGTATGATTATCTTTAGCTCTTGTGTTACTATAGAAATGGTATTTACAGTCATCTGTTCTTCTTGGGCAATTTCAGATCCCTTCAATTCACAGACTCTCATAAACTTCCAGGGGAGGTTAGACTCCTTAATCTCTAAAGAACTGAAAATCCCAAGGCAGCCAGACTGTCTTTTACTTACTACTGCAGTAACTGGGGTGCCTGACACTGACTTTTTCATCAGTTTGCCTGTAAGTTGATTTGGGCAAACATAACAATATATAATTTGATTAACATTATTAGATATTTTTTTGGCATCTAACAGTGGATTACTTCTTTTCTTTCTTGGAAAGATGGTGATAAACTACCTGGACACCCACTGAATTTTGTACCTCTTTTACAAACAAGGATCACGTCATACAGTCCCCTTAGGAACTGTGGATCAGCTCTCCCTGTGTACCTGTAAAGCATAATGCTATAGCTTACAACACAGTTCTCTCAACTGTGTTGAGCTAAAAAATTCCTTCTCTTTTTAGGTTACCAGTAGACTGCTGATTGCCTAGCATTTTCATATGAAACAGCACTGCAGTATTTGCTAACTCTTAAAAATTCATATTTAATTTCAACACATAAAAATCTCATTAAGGTCAAGATATCCTTGATAGTAGAGTTCAGTCATTTAAAGGTGGAAGGGAGTATTACAGGGAGATTGTAACTGTCTTAGAAAAAATTCCTAAATCTGGTTGTTAATAAGTTAGACTGATAAAAAAAGCCAAAAAGAGGAAGGCATGTCAGAGACACAGGTAACCCCAGGCAACTCTCTGATTAGGCTTGGATTTAAAGCTACCCTCTGAAGTTTCTAATCGGAACACATTCAGGTTGCCCTCTATTTGTAGTGACATGGGTTTGGAGCCCAAACCCAATTATTTTATTTTCACATTCTATTACTTCATCATTTATTTTCTCCCCAGGATGATATGCATCATATTCCTTAATGAAGTTAGCAGGAGCTGTGAGGGCAGATCTTCAGATGATGTAAATTTATCCCCATCAACCCATTACCCCTCATTAAAGAGCAGGCCCACTCCTGTCTGACCTCACACTTTTTCTAGCCAGACTATTTGATGTGACCTGACTTAGTTTAATTTTAGTTCATGTGTTTTTCAAGATAGCCAGTTACTGTAACTTAATAGAGTGGTTTCTAGAAGATGGTATCTATGGTGGAGACCATGTTTGAACCCAGAAGGACTTTTGTACAGAATCAGATGAACATTTTTATGCTATTAGTTGCCAAAGAAGCTTGGCAATTTTGAATCCTGAGGAAATGCACCAACTAATTTCCCACCAAAATGGCAAAAGCATTTCCATGTAAGTCATGATCTCCCTCAAGCATTTTTGAACTGCAAAGTAAGCATTTGGGGATTGTTATTAACATAATCAACAAAATTACATTGCCTTCTAAAACTAGATTCTTCCAAAGCATACCTCTTCCCCAGGGTAGGTCACTGCAGCCCTCAGTTTAGTGATCCTTTTCTGTTCCAAGGCAGAACAGGTGACATTAAAGGGTAGGACTAATTAATGCAGGTGCTTAAACACAGAACAATAAATCAGATGTGCCTTGACTCTCTACTTTCTACTTTTTCTTATGTTAGTCTGTTTCATCCTCTCAAGCCTATTAGCACTGCGTGTTTGAGGGTCAGGAGTGTTTCAGAGTAAGAGGGATACCCCATAGTATTTCTTTGTCTGGTTCTTTTACTTTTTTAATGTCATTTCAGGATGGCACTTGGTGTATGTCTTATCTACCCACTCTGAAGACAGGTTCACTCCACATCCATTTTTGGAGGTCTCAAGCTCATACTAAGAGGTGTAGGTTAAGCTCCAGGATAGGGAAAGAGCTGAAGTGTTTTCTGCACCCTGCCTTGAGACCTGCCTTTTTTTTATCTTGGTTTTGTGCAGACTGGATCTGGACAAAGCTCAACTGCTGCAACTTAGATCATCACCAATTCTCTTGAGCTGGTCTTTTCCTGAATCACGATACTGAGGCTTTTGAGAGGGAGTTACTTAGACTTTAGCTATAGCCTCACTCTGCCTTAAACCTTGAGAAGTTGTTTCTTCCTTTCTTTTTTTTTTTTTCTGCCTGGTTATAACAGAGATGGGATCATATTTTGAGAAAAATAAATGTGTTAAAAAAAGAAAAATAATGTACATGACATAGAAAAGAGAAAGGACATTGTGGGGTAGCATAAATCTTTAGCTGTAATTATTTGCCTTCAGTAGGAGCAGCAGTTGATCAAGTGGTTCAGCTGTGGTGTATTAATGTGCAGATGTTACCAGATTAATACCAGACAAAGTCCTGTGTATTTTCTCCTCAGTTGCATACTGTTTATTTTAAAAAGAGAGAGAAGGAAGATCCCAAGTTCAGCCAATGCTGCAGAAAAATGAAAAGTTATGAACAAAGAGAGATTCAGCAGCAGCAGCCACAGTTGTATCACTGCTGCTAGACTTGATGCAAGCCTCCCCATGTAAGCTGCTGTGTCCAGGATTTATATCTCAGCTGTCAATTGTACTGGAGCAGCAACTACTGTACCTCAGGGTTAGGGTGGGATTATCCCCTCAATGCCCCACCCCTTTTTTTTTTATTTTTTTAAATGAGAGAGGTATAGGAGTAACAACAGGGGCTTTGAAAAAATGCATTTGTAAAAATGCATATGCTGGATTTGTATGCAATCTTATAGTCCTTTATTTTAAAAGCCAGTTGACCTTTGTGGGGTGAGTGAGAGTCACCTGGGTTTGAGCTGTGAGGAGCATCAGGCTTCTCCATAGAGCTGGGCTGAGCTGTGGGGTCACAGATGTTGGAAGGGACCTCTTGAGATCGACCAGTCCAACACCCCTGCTGGGACAGGTCTTATTTAGTTTAGGTACGAGGCATTATGCATTCAACAGTGTCCTGCAACAAAAAACCTCCATAGCAGCTTCTAGAAAATCTTTGCGAAAGAATTGCAAGAGAAACAAGCAGAAAACAAAGCAAGTTTAAGTAAACCATTTACACTCCTCACACTCCTGTGAAACTAATGCCTTGCACCATGTAGCAAGTAGGCTAGGGGTTTTTTTAGCCACCATTTGAAGAATGAGTGTTATTTTTGCAGATGTTTTTATGGGTGTAGTAGTGGGACAGGAAATCACATTCTCAGATGCTATTTGAAACTGCAAGAGGGAGAGAGCACTCAGGACTTGAGAGGATTTATGAGAAGAATCAGTAGTTTACACTGAAAGCTTAGTCAAAAAGTGCATTGATTTTCAGTTCTCCAATATGTGACAGTCATATTACAACCTTTCACAAAGTCTAGCACCAGGAACATTTCATCACTAATTCTGCCACACTTGGTCTATTGCAGGTAAATCTCTGAGCTCCTGCGGCCCAGGTTGAAGTTCCCATGGCTCAGCCTGGCTGGGTGTGGTTATTTCCAGGTTTCTTCATCACACTGAGCTTATAGAAGTCCTGAGGCCTTGAGCTGAAGGACTTGGGAGGTAGCAATTACACCTTAATTATATGTGAAGGCAATGCAGAGCAGGGACAAGCCCCAGTGCTGGATTTTGGTATGCCAGCTGTATTAAAACCAGAGCCTTTTCTTACAGAACGATCCAAATTAATGTTAGCAAGGTCAACAGTATACACCTGCATTCAATTATCCAAAGTTTTAGGATTAAAGTTGCATATTGTGGGCTGATACGATCTATGTTTAAATCAGAAAGTTTGAGACTGCATTTGCCCATAGTTTGACTTAAAACCTCTCTGGGCAGAAATGACACTGAGCATGTTCAGGTGCTGGCTGTTGTTTCCCATCTGCGAGGCAAAGTGCTAAGTCTGTTTGAAGTCTTACTGAAGAAGCAAAGTACATTGAAATGCTGCTATTTAAAAATTACATCAGGAACATGATGGATGAAAATCGATTTCCCGTCTGAGTCAAGGAACAAGAATGGCTACTTCTTTGCGTTTTTATCATCTGCACTTATTTTTAAGAAGTCCAGGTTCTGGAGTCAATTACTACATCTCCCTGCTTTTATTTTTGTCTTTTTCAAAAAAGTTCTGTCTATATGTTTTGGGAGAAAAGCTTGACAATATGCATCTTAAACTCTCTACGCTTAGAAAAGCAAAACAAATACATCCCACTATGTATTCCAGTGCCTTCAGATATTATTCTGATTACTGTCCATGACAGACTGCCTCAACAACCCTGAGCCAGAGAACTCTGTCAGAAACTGTCCCTGTACACGGCCAAAGAGAGTGAAGTTTGACTGCAGCGTGCAATACAGAGGCACAGTAACTTCTCAGAACATGGGCAGGGTTGGAAGACACAGAAAGGACATTTGTTATTGTTAAACAAATCTGCCTAAGTTATATTTTAATTTAGCAAACTGATGGGGTGTTTTAAACAAAGGACTTGATGCAAAACAGAATCTCCCTATGCTTTACTTCCCCAGGGATTTAAAAGGAGCCTGCTGTTGTTTTTCACCTTGAGTTTCCACATCCTTGTGCTGTTTCTAACATTTTTCCCTTTTCTTTTCCATGCTCTTCTCTGCTTTCTCAAATCCTGTCAGTGAGATGCTTGCTTTCAGTCGTGTCTTCCCATGTGGATCCTGCTATGGAGATGTCTTCTCAAACTCTCTTGCACATATACCACTTTTCAGGCCCTATCATGTGTCCAATTCCACCAAGGGCTTTAAAACAGAATGGGGTAAGAAGCAAAGTTTACCTGTTGGCAGCAGTGACACTTTATGATGGACAACAAACTTCTCATTATTTATTAATTGATACTAAACCTTGGTAAACCTACATCCTCCTTAACAAAAGAGTTATGAAATTGATCTCACTGCTTAATCTAAGGAAATACAGTGTGACTCGGCAAGGCTGTTGTCTGTGGAAGCTCAGGATTTGGTCAGAACTGGTGTGTGAAGCCCTGCACATACCTTGCCGCATGCAAATTAAAATAGTGAAGTGCCTGCATGCGAGACAGTGGGTGGCACAGATGATCTAGGCGGATATCTCTACAAAGTAGTCCCTGCCTTCTTCTACATCTTCTACATCTTCTACTTGCACAGTCTGTCCCAAAACTTTTCATACAGCCTCTCTTGTTACAATATTCCTCAAACACAGATGAGGAGGATGAGAGGGAAAAAAAAAAAAAAACCCCAAAAAAAAGCTGGACATTCCTGTTCATTTTCTGGAGAAAAACAAAACAAACCAAACCAAACCAAAATGAAACAAAACATATCAAAAGCTTCCAATAGCAATCAAGCTGTGGTATTGCCTATAGCTGTGAGAACCTCGCACAAATAGATAGAAAGAACCAATTAAAAATTAATGCATTCAGCAGAACAAACAGTGAATGAAACGATTTTTTTCAAATTAATGTAGTCAAAAATAATTTTGAAATTTAGAAAAGAAGAAAAAATTCAGCTTTAATAACCTCAGAATCTGGTTTTGGAAAGTACCTATGTAATTGCTTCTTACTTCTCATAGTAAAAACAATGTTCTGTAAGGGTTACTACTGTATTTTCAATGAAAATTAATAATATCATCATCATCATCATGACAATCATCTTACAAGCAACTTAAAAAAGCTTCTTTCCATCATCCTTGGCCTTCGGACATGATGGGTATCTAGAGCAACTCCAGATAATTTGGACTAGCAGAAGTTGTGTGTAATAATATTCTTTACTGATACAGAATGTTTTTGACCAGCATATCTAGATTTTTACTTTGTCATTGGCAAACCCTAACCATAAGAAAATTCACATGATATGCATATATATCTGAAGAAGATTATTTCACTCAGCTGCTGAGGGCAAGAAGCACAAGGTGCCCTCAAATATATCCCAAACTGTGGTTGCTGGGGAGGTTGAGGAACGTACTGCAGAAAGTGCCTGATGGTAAGGTCTCTCCAAGTAGGCTTTTACATTTGCTGGAGCCTTTTACATTACACTGGAGGCAAAACACAGGACTACACAGTTGCTCCAATTCAGAATGCATTTTCTGTGTTACGTATTTGCTTTGTTTATACTGTAAGGACTAAATTTGCATGACCACTTTGAGATCCTCAGATGAAATGCTTGTTATTCTCACTGCAACAGTCGCCAGATGGTAGTGTTAAAGTCTTATTTGGTATGCAAATATTTCACAGTCTTTCCAAGAATATTTTTTGTATGTGTATGCATTGCAGGATTTTTTTGCTTTGTTTAGGTGTAAACCACAGAACGTAGCAAAAGAGGTTTTAAAATGGTGGGTTATGGGTTAAGAAGCATTAGTAACTGGTAGATATTCACTGCAGAGGTACTTACCTGTGTGCACTCTGTTCCACAATTGGGATGTATATTACAGATAAACACATCTTGTCGTAAAACATCCATTCTCTGGATTTCTGACTTGCTTTCCTGTACAGCAGGCAGAACTATGAGACCTGCTAGTAGGACAGCAATAAAAGGTTGGGAGTTTTGCCCCATGTGCTTTTTAGTCGGTGGTGTTTTCAGATTGTATTTTGTGATCTCATATTTTCAGCAGCTGGCTTACTGGAGAAATTCCCTGCAGAACACCTACTGCAGTTGTGTTTCCCCTTCTGCAGTCTAAGTGTGTGTCTGGTGAAGGAGCATGACATCAATTTCAACTTGCTGGATTTCTGAAGTTAAAATCTTTGCTCCTCTAGAAGAGAAAGGGTCAGCTCTCTGCCACTGCAGCCTCCTCAGTTATATGCTGGTATATACTGTTCTTCTTCTACAGCCTGGATTCCAGTTAAGTTCTTTATGATGTGTTTAGGTACTTTAGCCATGCACTTAAAACACAGGCATTTCCTTAGTGTGCATTATTTTGACTACAGGTCCTGAATGTCAGAACAGTGCTATTTGGTATCTGCTCCTCTCTGATGGACCGAGGATGGTGGAGAAGAGAAGGAATTATGTAAGCCTGTTGTGAAATGCTTTAATCAATGCAATCCATTTTTTCAGGTTCATTTTTTGTTAAGGTTTTTGTTCTGTACTGATTGTAACCCATTCATTGGTTGTGATGGGCTTAGAGGAAGGCCATTAAACACCCATGAATTAGTGGCACTAGTGATTTTACACACATTAATGGACAACATACGTCAAGGTGTTTCAGCTTGCAGTCACCATTTTTGCTGACATCATGGCAGTGCTGGCTGTGGACCAAAAGCATGGAGATGCTTTGATCCAGGAAGAACAACATGAAGCCCTGTTGACTTGAAGAAGTTGCCATGGCAGTGCTGCAGTCCCAACTGTCTAGCTAGATCTCTAAAGCTGTTTCTCAGTTCTGCTTGCTTTCAGGTTTCGGAAGCACACAAGCTAGCCCTGGTTTCCTTAACAAGGCTGTAAAGTGAAGACATCTTTCTGATAGCTGAATTGTCACAAAGATACAGTCTCTTTAGTTCTCAAGTCATTTATACTTATGTCAAAAGCTTAACAAACCTTTGTATACCGTCAGTGAAAAGATTAGGCAGCTTAAAGATCTCTGCTTTTTATATCTTGAAAATGATCATCAGTATTGTATGCACTGCATGGGAAGACATATTTTGCCCAGGTTTATATACGTACTTTTACTGGAGTTACTTGGGATGTAAGCTGGCTGAATCTGATCTTGCATTGCAAAATAATTTTTGCCAGGAAACAGTACAGTTAGCAGGCCCCCTATCCTTTTGCTTAACAATCCTGATGAGTGCTCAGGATTGCTAAGGACAGCTTAGTCTAGGAAGCATTCAACTTATTTTTTATTACAGTGAGAATGCAATTCTCTAGATAACTATCAAAATCTCTTTTATATTCCTTTTAGAAAGAGGCCAGAAGAAGAGCAGAAAGTATACACTATTGTAATTCAGTCAGGATACACTTCTCTGCAGAGGCTTTGGAGTCAGGTATTCACAATGATTTTGGGGGTGGATACTTTTCCGTAATAATCATAGAGTCATTCCACAGCAGTTTTGAAGTCTATGCATGACTAGATTCTGGATTTGCTATAAGGGTTTGCAAATAGGAGTGGAATAAGACAAGGTGACCTACTCCCTCCTGCTCTTTGTGAGCTGACTATTGCTGCCTCAGCACCTGGACCATTTTTTCACTAGAGCTCTGAATGGCTGGTTGTCGTGGTTTAACCCCAGCCAGCAACTAAGCACCACGCAGCCGCTTACTCACTCCCCCCCATTCAGTGGGATGGGGGAGAAAATCGGGGGAAAAAAAAGAAGTAAAACTCCTGGGTTGAGATAAGAACGGTTTAACAGAACAGAAAAGAAGAAACTAATAATGATGATGATAACACTAATAAAATGACAACAGTAGTAATAAAAGGATTGGAATGTACAAATGATGCGCAGGGCAATTGCTCACCACCCGCCAACCGACACCCAGCTAGTCCCCGAGCAGCGATTCCCCAGCCCCACTTCCCAGTTCCTAAACTAGATGGGACGTCCCATGGTATGGAATACACCGTTGGCCAGTTTGGGTCAGGTGCCCTGGTTGTGTCCTGTGCCAACTTCTTGTGCCCTGGCTGGGCATGAGAAGCTGAAAAATCCTTGACTTTAGTCTAAACACTACTAAGCAACAACTGCAAACTTCAGTGTTATCAACATTCTTCGCATACTGAACTCGAAACATAGCACTGTACCAGCTCCTAGGAAGACAGTTAACTCTATCCCAGCTGAAACCAGGACACTGGTCTGTGAATGAATGGATCAAAAATTATCTCTTAAAATAAAGCACACCTGATATTCTCTCTCTCCCCTCTCTCAGATCTGGCCACAGTACCTCTTTCACACTCAGCCTGCCTGATGTCATCAACCCCAGCTCCCTTGTCTTTCTCTTATGACATAGTCCATGCAGATGTGTTCCCAATACTCCATAGCACGAAAGCATGTTCTTCTCCTTCTTACCTAGTGAACTGTACACATATATAAGGAAACTTTTTTGCCACTTGAAACTTCCTTCTGGGTTTCTCAAAATTGACATAAAATAATAGGACTTCATCTGGATTTTTTCCCCACCTTCATATTTTGGGAGACTTTTTTTAAATCCCCACAGATTAAGTCACAATTCAAATATAGAAAGTCACTGTGCTCTTTATTGCCCTCACAAGAATGGGTTCTTTTGGATTTTAGTGTAAATCTCTTAACACAATAGATTTAGGCGCTACCAACAAAATGCAAGCTAATCATTCTTAAGTTAGAGTAATTTCAACAAAAGTCCCTGACTGCATAGGAGATCATAAAGATTTCAAAAAATATAGGAAGGGCAACTAAGAAACCTATTACACACCTCAGTCCCCCTATATCAAGGGGAAAAGCAGTTCACATTGGAGATGTTAAAAAAACCACATTCATGACTCTGCCAAATGATTTGTCCACACCACACTGAAAGGTGTGACTCCAGCTAGTTTATTTGCTGATGGTCTGGGGGACACATCAGGGTAGGACTCAATGGGGATGGAGTTTTCCAGGTCCTAAGCAGGTTTTCTAGGAGGTACACAGTTTTCTGTGCTGGAGCTAGTTCAAATCTTGCTGAGGGTCTGCGATAACATCTTCCTCTGATGTAGATCTATTCTTACCCAGCCTACAGCAAAACCTAATAAGAGCAGCTGACTGGAAAGTGTAGAAGGACTAGTGCAGATCCTGTCCACAATTTCCTAGAAAGGAACATAGAGCCTGTAACAAGCTGTATTTATCAAAAACATTTACTGGTTTGGCAGGAAAGCCATTGCACTTTAACTAGTAATGTGAATGTGATGCACTGTGATTGTATAATAGCATGGTATAAAATTCTGGCACATGTGGTAAAATCTGCCTTGTGTCTTTATCTGACATAAGAGGGAGAGAGGAAGGAAGAGATCCAGATCTTATGGGAGAAATGTTGCTATGACAATTTACACCAGCTAAAAATATCCTCATGAATGCTTAAAAGCCAAGCTAGTAAAAGCAGTATTCCCATTCCATGATAAAACTGAACAGTTTATTGGAAGTTCAGAAATTAGTAATTCTGTGGAAGGTACTTTAGCCTTGAGTTATGTCTCTACATTCAAAGAATTTAGTCTCTGCAGTGAACAGTAAACAAAGATTTAAGTTGTATTGAAAATACATAGGTTTTGTATAGGTTTTCTATGGTGAATTGCATGTTATTGCATTTGCAGTTTTCTCTGAGCATGTGAAATGCTGCCTGTGTCTTTTTTACAATGATGCCGCTTACAAAAGATGATCCTCCAGGACTGTTGAAAGATGTGATCTGACTTCCTCAAATAGACAAGCAAAGACATGGCTGTGCAAAACATGTCATGTCCAAGGAAGAAGTGTGTAGGAATAGTTTTCCAAATGCCTCAGTACTTTTACAGTACCATCATCTGCAGAGTGGCCTGGAGTTCTAGTTCCTAAATAATTTTTTTAGTTAAAAACACAAATGAAGATGTGGCAGGTCACATAGACACCTCCTTCTTGTCACATGTTTCTTGTACTTGGGTATCATATACAGATGGAGAAGGCAAAGTCGTTACTTTGCCTGTCTGATGTAGGTAAACTCAAGTATTTTGAAGGGCTAAGAACAGTATTTACATGGCCCAAATTCTAGCTCAAACCCCGTGCCTTAGTGTTTGTGGCTGGACTTAGGTTTTTAAGTCCTTAGATGAATAACCATTTGAAGGCATCTCCTTATCTCTGCCGAATGCCAGGAGCCAGCAGTACTGCGCCAAGCAGTGCTCCTCTAATTTGGGATCCCTAACAGTGTTTACATTGTGAGACCCTGTAATTCACTGCTGGCCCTAGCTTTCCAAAGCCTTGCTGAGGGCACATGGGATTTCCCACCAGCTTTTCAAAACATAGCTCAAATTCCTAAGGCTGCTTCATTGGCATTCATTCCCCTTATACCTGTGTCCTCTAGTATTATCAGCTAAACCAAGGTCATTTGAACCAGATTGGCATTCAAGTCTCAAGGGTCACAAGAAAAAGGTCTCAATTACATGCAGGTCCCAGACCCTAGTGTGTGGCCTGATGGAGATGCTTCTGCTACAGGCTTCTAAATCAGATAATCAAGACAGAAGAGTCCTGTAATTATGCTCAGAGAAGTTTACTGAAGCTTTTTACCATTTTTGCACATTCTCTGAAATTCACATAAGAGGATGCAGTAACTGGAAGAAACAGAACTTCTCATTTTCTGGTGTTTTGGAGAAAGCATATGCTAAAAAAATTGGAGAAATACAGGCAAGAATTGAAAAGGAGTCAAACTTGAAAGGCCCAACTGCTCTGCTCGCTAGCTGAACTGCTAGGCAAAATTCCCTGGAATTCATCTATAGGAGCACAGACCAGATTATTATAATATTAATAAAGTTGGAAAGATCCATGAAGCACTGTAATGGGAGTAGTCCCTTTATTTTTAACTGGGTTAACAGTCAGGTGTTTGACTTTGACTTCCTTTCCTTCTGTCTTTTTCAGATTAGGGTGCATAAAACTCAGTTTGTGGTAACCTGCTTTTACTTAGTGTATCCAGCCTTTCAAATTATTGTGTGGGTGTAAAAATTTGGCAGAAGCAAAATTCTTTTCTTGAAACATTGGGTATTTATCAGCAAACAATTTGAAATTAAGTTCACAGTCCTTGCACGTCTGCTTCATTTAATGCAGACAGAGAATAAAATCTGAATTTGTGTAATTTTTACAGTTGTCTTGATTTTATCTAAAAATCAACAAATCAGTAAAATGAAAGCCTCAGTGCTTTCCTTGCTTTCTTCTTTAAGAGGTATGTTATCAGTTCTACAAAAGTTGATAACTTACCTTCTTCATTTTCTTTCAGCTTGAATTTTCCTATCCATTTATTACTGAGGGGAGTGCTATCCTTAATTGTGTGTTATAACCCACCCTGGTCCATTATTTTGTTCTTACATATTATTTTTCTTCATGTGTTGTAAGTTGTAAGGTCTACAAGCACTTGTCATGGCTGGCTGACCCATTGGGGTAGAGCTCTGGTTATACCTATGTGTAGGTTGCTGATGAGGTCAAGTATGGTTTTGCAGAGATAGCATTGCAGTGCTGAGTCCCCAGGTTTTGTGTACTGTTGACCTAGCCTGAACTTTTCACACACCCTTCCTGCACGCTGCAAAGTCCCTGATGTGTTTTTATGTAGCTCACGATCCTGTCCATAGATGCTTCCTTTACACTCACTCACCTGGCAGGGTTTATCATTCCCTAAGAATAAATTGCAAAAGGATGCTTAGTGCTGTCAGCATGTGGATCATCTAGCTGCCAAGGTGAAGGATGGATGTTCTAGCACAGTTTGGGACATAATCCTAACCCAGTAGTTTTTCCAAAGTAGGATCAAAGAAATACATATATTGTTCCAGTTCTGCAAAAAAAACAAGGGAGATTGGAGGAGAGGAAAATAAGATATTTTAATTCATGAGGCTAGACACTTTTATTAGAAATACAAAACAAAGCAGTGGATAACTCTTATAGAAATCTGTCACCATTGCAAAATCAATTTTCTTTATCATCTGTTGGGGTGGCTGGATGAGGACATATCAGAGTAGGCACAATACAACCTTCTCTCATTCCAACCCATTTGATTTCCACCTCTGATCACTACCCTCTATGTCCACTACCACATTAAGAGTGTAGTAATATATTTGCAGTCTAAATGCCTATATACAGATCTTTGTAAGCAAGATGAAAAAACTTTGAAGAAATCCAACTGAAACTGGAATTTTCTTTCCCAACACAGGAAAAGCTGTCCCTTGCTGTTACAAAGGCAATCAAATCCCTGTTACAAGTAATACTTAAAATGTTCATGTGCTTATGATAAGGCCTTTGATGTGGAAAACCAAAATATCAAAGGATTTGACTGTACATGCTTGTGTCTGTGTTTTTTGTGAGTGTCTTGTATGGGTACAGCCAGCAAAGTTTGTAAAGAAATAAGGCCAAATCTTGCATTTATAAAATAGAGGAGGGAACATTGAGTTACAGCACTCTGAGGCTGTCACATGCTGGTGCTTCAGAATTCTGTATTGCGGACAGTCACAAGTGTCCTTGAATACTTGAATTACAAAGATTTTCTTTTATATTGGGATTCCTAATAATGGGAGTTACATATCAGTCAGCCTGGAAAACAGGCTAAATGTAAGCATACCTTTTGAATGCCTGAATTGGAGCTATTGTCTCAGGAAGCCAAATGCTTGGTGTTGGCTGTGCCTCAAAGAGGCATAAGGAAGTGTAACTCTTTTTCCCCTCCCCTTTTCCTGATGGAAGGAAATCAAAGGCCCAGACTAATGTGCTGTGCTGCTACAAGAACACTGGTAGCACTAGGAACTGTCAAAAATGGGAAACCTTGAAGCTCTGTATGCGCCTCCCAACTGCTTGCATGTCTTCAGGACAGTATTTTCTTTGACTTAATATTGCCTTTTAAAGTAGCAGAAAGGAATAACTGTAAATTATTTCAAAAAGAATGCTTATAGTATTGTATGGCATTATATTGTTTTGCTTTTTTTCTGTATTGTATTGATGTTCTGAGGTAAGCAGCTGGCCACCAGCACTACAGGAACCCATGTCATCCCTCAAGGTGGGGGCTAGTGTTTGAGAAAAGGTACTCAACATAAGTATAAATAAAATGCAGTGCAGTCCTGTTAAAACTGGAGTTTGTCAGCATCAGGCTAGGAGAACAAAGCCTTAAATGTTATAATCTCAAAAGTTAAGCACCAGTGTCAATGGTATGGGAAGGCAGGGCAGAGAGCTGAGTCCCCAAAGTACTTTGCTTGCAGGCTAGATTTCTTTTTCACTCCACACTTTTTAAACTTACCCTTATTTCTAAACAACCTAAGGTGTCAGAGCTCAGGTAGGCCCTTTCTGGTGGACCTACCAGTCCTGTCTTGGTGTCTTTACCCTGACATGTATTTTTGCATTGCTTTGCATTGATTGTCTGTGCTGTTGTGTCTGATGATGGAAGGCAAGCCTGGAACTGCCGGTGCTAATACAGAGTTCAAGAAAAGCCTTCGCTACATAAAGTGCAGATCCAGCCTGTCTGGATGCCTGGGATAAACCTGTAGGCAGTGGCAATGATAGTGCGGCATTTAGAAACTTAGCGTGAGTTTGGTTTTAGTCACTTTTCAGGGCACACATAGAACTACATCTCTCTATACCAGGGAAAGGTAATGATGCAAAGAGCAAAATGAGAAATGTTGCAACAGCAGGACAAGAGTGTCAACAGTAGTTGGGGAGTGGAGGAATGGGAAGAAACAATAACCCCTTTGACTTATGCACACAATAAATTAGCAGCCTGGGAACACCAACTGTTGCCTTCCCCAGAAAGAAAAAAGATGTGGTTTTGTATTTCCTGGGAGTATGCCAGGCAGAGCACCGAGGACAGTGATGACTGTGGGCTGTGGAGGGGAGAGGAAGTCACAGCTTTGCTCCCACCATGCCTGCAGGCTTTGTAGCCAGGCAGTTCCTCTCTGCCCCTGTTTCTCTGGAAGAAACTCAAGTGCCTTGCCCTAAAGGGATGTTGTGAAGATGGAGCATTGCAAAGAATGGATACAGGTCAGTTCCCTGACAAATGGATAGCCCCTAGCTCCCACTGCTGTGCTTAGAGGTTTAATACCCAATGGTGTTAGGATGAATAGGTGTAGGATGAATAGGTGTAAATCGTCTCTGCTCAGGTCCTAGTACAGGGCTGGGAGGAGAAGGTGAGGTTTTACCTCTCTTTTCAAACACTGGGATGGATCTTGAAATTGATCTTGCCTTGCTACATTACTAGTAAAAAGGCAGACGCTTCTGAGTTAGAGAACTGGCCCTGCTTTTGCCACAGGGAATTACAATGGTGCACCACATATGCCCTGCACCTGTTGCAGGACAGCCTTAATCGTATCATAGAACCATTGAATACGAAGTTGGAAGGGACTTCAAGGATGATCTGGCCCACCTTTCTTGGCAAAAGCACAGTCTAGACAAGGTGCCCCAGCTCCCTGTCCAGCCAAATCTTAAAAGTGTCCAATGTTGGGGAATCCACCACTTTCCTGGGGAGACTAGTCCAATGGCTGATTGTTCTCACTGTGATAAATTTTCCTGTTGTGTCCAATTGGAATGTCCCCAGAAGTAACTTGTACCCATTAGCCCTTGTCTTTTCTATGTGGCTTCTTGTAAAAAGGGAGTCTCCATATTCTTTGTAGCCACCCTTTAAATACTGCAACGTGTTGATAAGGTCTCCCCTAAGCCTTCTTTTCTCAAGGCTGAACAAACCCAGTTCTCTCAGCCTTTCCTCATATGGCAGGCTTCCCTGTCCTTGGATCATCTTTTAGGCCTTTCTCTGGACCCTCTTAAGTCTGTCCACATCTTTTTTGTATAGCAGGAACTAAAACTGAATACAGTATTCCAAGTGTGGCCTGACAAGTGCTGAGTAGAATGGGACAATGACTTTTTTATCACTGCTGGTGATGCCCTTGTTGATGCAACCCACCCTGTTGGCCACTTTTGCTGCAGCAGCATCACACTGTTCACTTATATTGAGCTTGTTGTCCACCAGGACCCTCGGGTTCCTTTCCACAGAGCTGCTCCCTAGCCAGGCAGATCCCAGCCTGTGCTGCAATCCTGGATTATCATTTCCCAGGTGCAAGACTTTACATTTGTCTTTGTTGAACTTAAAGCTGTTTTCTGCTTCTCCAGGTAGATTTCTAAATGGGTGCATCTCCATATTTTTTGTTCCGTTTCTAGAGCTGCTATAATCTGCCACCTGGTGTAGATCATGAAGAATCAACTTTTAAGTATTTCCTGTTCAGAAAGTGGTGTTGATTTATAAAGTCAGAAAGCAAATTTTGGCTTCTTCACATATTCTAAAATTAGGATTCATTGCCTTGGTTTAGTTCTGATACATGCTGAGAATCACTTCAACTTTCTTATTTCAGTGTTTAACAGAGATGCATACATTGGTTGCTGCCTGTTAATTATCTTTTTTTTAGAGTAAAATAGATTTAATAATTTATCTGACTAAAACAGACAGCCTTGGCCACAGATTGGTCAGTACTTCTGAAATAAGTATTTTAAAGTAAAAAAAAAAAACCAAAAGATTTGAAGATCATCCTCTTGCCTTCTGGTGTTGTCCTGCAGCAGTTCTCATATCTCTCACTGACATTTGGCAGCATTGCTATAAACAACGATGCATCTTTTAATTTTAGAGTTGTCAAGAAAGGTTTCCATTTTCTAAGTTAAGTTCCTTTTTCTTCTCTCTCCACTCACACCAAGAAGAGCAAGAGAGGCTCTGATGCGGCATATGTGTAGGCACAGGTTGCTTCTTTCAGGTAGAACTGATGGCTTTGGGGTGACCAGGGTTGTCAATACAGCTGTTTGGGAAGGAAGGCTTATGCAGGGGTTAGGGCTGACCTGTGGCTCAGTTGTTTAGTCCCTTGCTCTTGGACAGGTTGCACAGGTGCAGATCCTCAGTATTACTTGAGCATCTGTCTTTCTCTGAAATAGAAAGGAATTTATCCCAGTGGCAGTCACATGTCTAAACACCTTTTGAGGACCTAATTCCTATACTCATGACACTTTCATTAGGTAGGTGAACTATCCTGCCCTTTCTCCCTATGTTGTTGTGAGATAGATGTGTGCCAATTTGTGATGAGACCTCGTACAAAAAAATAGGATCAAAGGCCTAATACAAAGCTGTTTCAACAGGGGGTTATTATTCTTACTATATCTGAAGATGAATAATCACATAATAATGTATGTTAGCACTGGAAGACTGAAACTGTAGTCATGGCAAATGTGTACCAACTTATTGCCATTTTTTCTTAAATAATGCCGTAATGGTTCTCTGAAATAGTCTCTAGAGCTTCAATTTGATTAGGTTTATGTTTTTAGGTGTGTTTTTTATTTCTAAGAAGGCTGAAAATTAAGAACTCTGGTGTGGCTTACCATTACCAGATATTTTTTTTCTGCCTTTTAAGACAGCGATTGTTGCAAACCCTGTGATGACCTTCATAGTAATGCAGGTCAAACATCACTGCAATTACTCTATCCGTGCAAATTACCCCTTTGGTGAATTAAATCTTTACTGTGTTTAGTTGTCAGTCTTGCAATTTTTATAGCTCTCCCACACTGTTACTGAAGACAGGAGAAGTGTCTGACATTAGGAACAAAGTAGTGCTAATTTATCATTACCACTGTGGTACTTACTAGTACTCTCCTTGATAGTTATTAGTACTTTCCTTGAGTAAATAAATACCTGTGGAAGACAGATTTGTCAGTGAAGACCTGCCATTAGCTGACACTGCTTGCTGGCTAATATTGCAGGACAGCATGGGGGATGTCTCCAGTGTGGTCTCTGATGTGTGCTCAGCATCTCCTCTTACTCCCCAGATCAGCATGAACTCCATATCTAGCAGGCTGACTACCTAGTCATGATGGGGAAAATATTCAGGGCATTGACTTCTTTTTACTCTACCTTTGTTCCATGAAAGTGGGAAGTGAGAAATGTGCTCAGAAAAAAACCAAGTAGGCACCAAATTTATAAAATAAAATCAAGTAACAGATTTTTCTTGAAATTTTGACAAGTCTGCCAGCCTTGCATAAAACTGTCAGTTTCTTACAGAGTCTTCTCCAGTAATGATACTAGATGAATGATGAAAATGAATCACAGAACTCTAGCAATCCAACCAGAGCTTACTCAGCAATGAATTTTGATTGTTGCTTTAGTAGTCAAGGCTTGACTGTCAAAAGCCCTTTCTTTTTTCAAAGCTTTTGAGTATGGAGCTGACTGAAGATAATTGAAGTTAGTCATCGAGCATTCTCCCTGAAAAGTTGTGCTCCAACACCTGTATGTGCTGAATTCCGAGTAGCTCTGTTACCTGTGAGAATAAAATACCTGGAAGAATAATCTTTAAAAATTTATCAATTCTTTTACCGTTACTGTTGAAAAGATTGGTGTGATGTAAAGCATCTGACTTGAGATACATTCCACATCAGCAGTAAGCTACTTGTTTCTACATTAGAATTGCTGAGGAGAATTAGCTCTCTTTGTCATGGATGAGGTCAGACCAACTGTCAGTAGTCCAAGTATACATCAGACCAGCCTACTGATACCATTTCCAAATGGAAACACTGTTTTTACTGCTGGTAGAGACTTGTGGCTTTGCAAAGACCCATTTTTAGAAATAGATTTGATTGCCCCTTGTGATACTTAGCAACATCCATGTGTTTTATCATAATTGGTATGATAGCCTTCCAGCAATAGTAGTGCTGGCTCATGTTTCTCTCACTAGAAATCTTCCTTCCTTCCTTTGGGAAGGTGTATTTTGTGTGGTAGGTACCCTCTTCTCCCCTGCTTCTGGTCCATCATTTAATACTTTACTGCTGAAAATGCTTTAAAAAAATAATTAGTAGGTTAGCAGAAAGTTGGGAGAAAGGAAACGTTAGAGAGCATGAATCCCTCGAAAGGAGAGGAAATTGGCAGATAGATAGGTTTATGACCTGAAAAAAAGAGCAGTAGTGCCCCCTGGGACATTTTGGGAAAGGCAACTGAATTCCTTTGGGTGGTGGTGTTACTGCAACCAAGTAACTCACTGTACTAGAAGAGGCCATGCACATCCATGTCCTGCTGAGGACTTTCAAAAGTGACCACACTGTTTGGGTACTCCATCTGAGGTGTGTTGAAAGCACCTAAATGAAGGTACCCAGTGTTTCTGGTCACTCTTCAAAGCCTTATCTCACTTGTTTTGTAGTTCTCAGCGGGCTTCCCTGAACAGCTCAGAGTTGTAGTGTTTTAAGTAATTTGCAGTTATGGGGAAAGATTGATTCAATAAAGCTTCAAGCCCAGTTCTGAGCTTAACTGGGGGAGTTGGTCTCACACCTTGAGTCTTGCAATAGCCCCTGCAAGCTGTTCTGCATAGGTATCTCCTCAGACACATGAATGCTAATCTCAGCTGTTGATTATGCGTTCACATTGGTACAGATGCCTGTGATATGGGTCAGCTGCAGATTTGGGTCCTGTGACTAGCTCATATTAACATTTAAAGGTTCCTGAAGATGTCAGGGACCAGATACCTTCTCTTAGATTCTAACCATAGAGAAGTACATGGAAAATAGACTGCATTTAGGATTCAGGATGAGAGCTAGAGTCATTGAATAGGGTGACTGAAGGATGCAATCTATGGGTCGTCTCCTGTTTGTAGGGCATCTGCTTTTAACTGTCATTGGTTACATCAAATCAAAGCAGCATCCACGTTGCCTTATATCATATAGGTCACCATGAGGCCTTGCACTGACAGCTCCCGTAATGTATACCCTTGCTTCCTAAGTGGGTAGTGGTTCACAAATCCTTTTCCAGTGCTGCCAGTGCCTAAAGTGGAAAACCAGCCCAAGACAAACACAGTCATTCAGAAAACTGAATCAAGACTAGGTCCTGTAGCTCACAAGGCTTGAGTAAATGCATCCCAATACCTACCAGTTAAGGTCCAGGAATTAATCACAATTTTTTACTCTATCTTGTATACAGTTTCAGAAGTCGGGGGGTGGGGAGTGGGCCAAGAACTTCAGAGTTTTTTAAACAGGAAAAAAAAAAAAGCAACCCCTTTTTGCAGGATTTTAATATTTTGTCACTATCCAACCAGTTGCTACATAACTTGAGATCAAGTTTTCACATTTTTTCTCCAGAAAATGTGGAGGGATAGAGGAAAATCTGTGAGCTTTTTTAGTAAGTTGGTTTTCATTTTCTAGCTAGTGTGTAGATTTTTAGCTCAAGTGTAATTTCAAATGTGTGTGACCTAATTTCATATTTGAATTCTCCCCTGCCTGATCTCCCTGGTTTGGGTATTCCTTCATAAGATCATTTTCTTATTTCAGAGTGAAGCATTACTTCATGTACTCTGTATCTGTGACACCCATCCCAGGAGCATGCAAGCTGTACTTTTGTTTTATTAATTAACCTAGTATTAGTAAGATGCTTTGAACATGGTAAGCACCCTCTAAATGCTAATATAATTGTCACCTTTTCTACTAAGTATGTTCCTAGGTCAGAACGTAATATGGGTATGATTAATCCAAGATGGTAACAGGCAGGAGTCTCATAACATGTTAATGGCTTGGAGATAACAAATTATAAAAGCATCATTAGTTTACAGTTTAAAACATAGCTTATGGAGCCAAGTGCACTGATAAAAATATAAACATGAAAGTATTCTGATGAAGTTATGGAAATTGTGAATATGCATATGCATGTATAACAGCATACTGCACAATATGGCAAAAAGGATTAAATGCTTTTGGGGAGACTGGGTTACATTACCGTCTTTTTGCAACAAAATTTTTTTTATGGATTCCCTATACCTGAGAGAACTGCTTCCACCTCTCTCTCTTGCCTTCAGTCACTTCCTTCCCATGAGCTTTTGACTGTGCAGTGCTCCATGACGAAACACCTGACCACATTTGTACTGCAAGGTTATATCCTAACAACTTTACAGGCAGCCCTGACAGGGCCTGCAAAAAGGAATTCCTGAACTTGACTGCAGACACTCTGACTTTACTGACTGGGGCAAAGTGTCTAGGCACATCTGGAAAGGTACTAGACAGCTAGGATTTCAAATAGGTGCCTGGTGTCTTTGGACCTAAGCTAAGAACAGGTATGAACCTACAAATAAATTTGGGTTTCTCTGAGAAGTCAATACATAGAATTGTAGTTTACTGTGGGGTTTTGGCCGTCAGCGAAATCAAGGAAGCGGAGACAGCTAGTGGGGCATATATATTCACGCTGACCTCGGAGTTTACCTCAACTGCACATAATTTCTGCTTCGTGCAGCAAACTATTTTTCATACTATTATGGTATGTCACCCCTGAACTCCAATCCTATGAATAGTTAATTATATGAAACAGCCTATTAACTTCAGTAAGAGGACTACTCGTGCACAGATAGCTGTGCAGGGCTGGGCCAGGGACTAATACAGGAAAGCCGATCATGTTATTTTGAAGAGCCAAGACTATCTAAGATCTCCACATGAGTTTAAATTCATTTTCCCAGGGAAGCGAACTAGGAGTTTCAATTTCTGTGTTAGTGATAAGTCTCCCACCTTTATTCTCCATCATTTATATTCATTGGCTGCAACAGACTGGAATCTCAGTGGTTTTGCTTCTATATAGAATGGGATTTTATTTTCTCAGTGTGCAAGGATTCCTGTGAAATCCTCTGTCATTTCCCCTTTGCCCCAGCATGCTTTTGCTTATTCACAAGGGTTGAATGTTTTAATGAACACTATTTTTTCTTCTGTCTCAGCCTGTCAGAAAAGTTTAGTAAATGTTGTGCCTTGTGACAAATGCATTTAGCAGGTGGATGGAGCATATGTGCAGTGTGCTCTCTTTGGAGTTGCTGTCTCTGTAAATTACTGAGGTGCAGACCAAAAACATCTGGCATTTCCTTAAGGAGAAAGGTGAGCATAGATTGCTTAATGCTGGCCAATCCTAGCAAGGCTCAATGTTTGGCTTCATTGGAAAAAGGAGTTAGGGAAGAACATCATGAAACATGTCTGCACCGTGTGTGCAGAGACATGAACCAGTCTCACCGCAGGGCAAGGAAGCAACAGCCCGTTCACTCTCATCTGACACCTCCCCTGTCTGGATACACTGCTGTCTTCCTTGTGGCATGTGGCATCATTCCAGGTTTGCGTCGTGCTTGCATGGTAGGAGAGAACCATACTGTGCTCACCAGGACTTTGTTTGCATCTAGGAAGTGCAAGGTTGCAATGCAAAGGGTAAGGTCTTTTGAACATGAGTCTGTGGGTCATGCACAACACAGCCATAAACTCTTGCTCAAAACATACCTTAGGACTTGAATTGCTCCCCTTTGGCAGTCATCTGGAATCATTGTTGCTAAGTTCCTGGGAACTGCATGGGAAGTACTGGAAAATACTTAAATGTTGAAAATAACTTTGGGATGGAAATCTTATTTGGAAACCAGGTCTTGTATATCAGAATTTACTCTCCCTTTCAGAAAATGCTACAGAATGTGTGCTCCTACTGCAAAGAGGGGCGGCTCTTGGGTCCAGTAAGTTTGTGGGAAGGCTGAAGGTTATGTGTAAAAGTGCTCTGGAGAGTTTTAACAAAGCTGCTTACTGAAATTATTCAATTGAACAAAACAATAATTTGACCTCTACTGATTGTGCGTACACAAAGGACCCCCAAATTGAATAGTAAATCAGAGCAAGGACAAACACATTGTCTTCCTGGGAGGAGAGAAAGGAGGTCCCATTGCACAGTGATGTGCTATTTGATGACCTTCACAACACTGCCACAGCAGCTAGCTAGCCAGTGGAGGAAGATGCTGTAAGCAGGGGAAGAGGCTCTGGTAGTAAGAAATTATAGCCCATGTGATGTACACAAAAATGTACAAAATCCATTGCGTTGAGATTTCCCCTGTAGTTGCTCTGCTGTGTAAAGCTAACTGCAAAGATCAACAGCCAAAAAATCAGTTACCATGAAGAGCACACAGGTTTCTGAACTACTGAGTTTCTTTAACACGTCTAGGCTTCCATAACTATTTAAACATGTAATAGATCTGAATAATTTAATCCAGTGCACTTATTTCAAAGAAGTTATTGCATTTTTAAGTGAATAACCTTGGTCAGCCTTTGCCTTTGCTCCTTATAACTTTGTCTGATGGATGCTGGAAGCAGAGGAATTACAGTGCTCCCAGCTTACGGCTCTATTTTAAAGAGGGTGGAATGGCGCAGTGGGCTGGAACACAGGAGATGGGTTGTCCGCCAGGTAACCTTGAGTGGCTGGTTTCACACTTAGGAGCTTCAGCTCACTGTGTAGCTGAAAAAGGAAAGGGGAAGGCGAGCTGGTGGCACCTCTTCTTTTGCAACTGTTTGAGACATGAGCAACATGCTTTGTGTAAGAAGCAAGAGTGACCTGCAGCTACATCTCCTGAAGCAGGCTAGTTCTGGTACATGATTCAATTCTCCCATCTCACTGTTGTTCTGTAACTAAAACCACCTGTTTTTACTCTGAACACATTCATTCTGATCTGTCTGTTCAACATGTTTTTCAAGGTTGATGGTTAAATGGCTAAAAATATAAATGAGGATATACACAGGGTTTGCTGGAACAGCGGTGTAAAATTTTACTTCCTCTGTAATGCTACCTGTTCTTCATCCATCATAGACTTAAAGTGCAAGGAATTCCTCCTCCTGTGACTTACAGTTGTAACAAAAGAAAAGCATTTTACTGAACACTGTCAGTCTAACCTTTCTCAACAGCTCTTTGAAGAACAGAAGAAGTCTGAATTTTATCTCAGTTTCAGATGCAAAAGCCATGAAGGAATGTCGCAGTAGAGACGGACACGACAAGTAATAGATCACGCAAAATGGCTACTTTATTGTTCTAACACACCTTTTTATCCCCTTCTTCAGAGTATGTGTTAGTATATGATTGGCTTAGTTAGTAACTAACAATTCATGATTGGTGAGTTTGTCAGGACGGTTCTTCTTATCACTATCTTGTTTTCGTACTGGTCTTCTCGGATCTTTCCAGACTTCTCAAGGATATACTACAAGCTGCTCAAGGTCGCACTGTTCTCGAACTGTCAGGAATTCCGTAGACTTGTTGCATCCCCCGACAAAGGAATAGTCAGTGAAGCTGTATTAGTAGTGAAGTCCATTTCAGTATAAATGTAAAATGTTAAAAGAATCTATGCTTCAATATCTTTGGGAAGCTGAAAAGAAAATGAAATCCATTTAATATTTGTAGATGAACCACAAATATTTGGATGCTAGTGTAAGGCTGTTTTAGAGCCTTCAGAAACAATCAGGCTATGAGCCTCGTGTTGTGTACTCTATTAAAGGGAAAACAGCTGCTTCCAGAGCTGACATGAGTCATTGCTTGTTTTCTGTTAGAGCAACACCTAAGAGTCCTCAGCAGGGACTCTGAAAGCAAGTTAGTTCCTTTGTATTTCTGTCCAGTTGTCTGCATGCTGTCCAGATTTATAAGAGCCAATATCTGTCTCGAAGTACTTGAAGCCTTACTAGCAAGACAGCAAAGTTCTGGAAGTACAGACAAGCAGGAGTAAAATAAGTAGCCAGTATCACTTAACACCTAGGAGCAGGTATTCTGAGTCCCAGAGGAATGCCCTACCCATCATAACACCGTCTGCCTTTTAAGACACAGAATCTGTTTGAATAGTTGAAGCTTTTCAGAATAATAATGCAAAGGAATCAGAAAAGGGATAAAATGTTGTGCCTTAAGATCATTATGGTGGTGTTAATGATACCTTAATGACCTATTTGTATTTTAGATAACATATTTCTTCAACATTTTAAAATCTTATATTAAAACCTAGAAGTACAATGCAATTCTTTAAGATACATGTAAAAATGAAATTATTTTCTCTGCCAAGTGGTTTTCCACCTGATAAAACATGGATGTTCTGTTAATGATCATAATAAACAGAACCAATGGCATCAAATGCTCATCAGTTCTCCACATTTAGGGCATTGTAGTCTGTGTGTGTGTGTTCTTTCTCTCCTGAATAATGGCACAATGTAGAAGAATAAGGCAGCAACCTTTAAAAGAGTGTTCATATTTTCTGATGCTGCATTTCAGAAGCCACCAGAAAACAGCCAGAGCAGCTGGATGCATGAATGTCAGATGGCTTGAAATAGTTGCGTACACATTGTAAGGACAGCTCTGTTGCACCTGTCAGTGTCCATGGGATTTTTCAGTACTGTTGTTTCTCTACAGCACTAAAGGTGGTATGAGAAGAACCCTGAATGAAGGAATGGACATGAAGTATTTCTGCAGTGATTTTTCTGTAGAATATGGGGAAGCAAATTTGTGAATTGTTATGAACTGGCACTTGGACTGGCAGTGAGGAGATGCAGCTATCCTGGGCTCATCCTGTACTTTCATAATGCATCATTACATGTCCCCTCTTCCTCTCAGTGATGCGTAATTACATAGAAATTATACAGACCTCTAAAATAAATCTCTCCAAACTATCTATTTGATTTCAGTATTTCAAGATTACTCAGGGCTTTAACCAAGACTGAATAAATTTCCTGCAGTGGTGCCTGCAGTTTTGGGAACTTTGGTCCAAAGATAGAGCATCATAATAGTAATGAATATTGCTCAATTTGCATTACAGGCATCCATAATTCAGGTCATCATAAATACCATCTTTCCAAAGAAGGACATAATTTCACCTGGAGGTTTTGTTTACATCTGCTGCTTGGTTTTGGGGGGTCTCATAAATGAGGAACTGAGTGATGCTTTTCCTATGGTGGGATCAGCTGTCAAGCTTCTCTCCCACACTGAGTCTCTAATAATCTGGTTGGATTAATTCTGCACTCATTCATTTCACACAGCAAGGGCAGTTGTCTTTCTCTCCACCAGGTGTCTGATGGATGGATATCTTCAAAATGTGCTATCTTTTGTAATTCCTGCCCTTTTTCTTGTGTTTGAAGAGCCTTTAGCAGGACAAGAGGAAAAAAGTTAGATCCTGTTGGATCCCATGTTGGACTCTGGCCACATTAGCAAATAATTTGGCAAAGAGCAAGCAGCCCAGCAGGTTGAAACATTTGGTGCCGCAATCATTACAACTACACTGTACGCAGTTCAGGTTTTATTTCAAGCTGGGTTTAGTCTAGCCCCCTGAATTAAGGATCTAGACCCCTGTGAATCAAAGCAGTCAAAAGCAAAAGTAGTTCGTGCAAACCCTTATGTCCCCATTGAAGTCTGGAGTGCATTTGCTGTAAACCAGAGCAGAGATTTTGAACAGTTTTGCTCTGAGAGGAATCCATTTTGCATATCTCAAAACCACTCTGCATACTGAGCCAATGCTCAGAAAGAAATGTTAATATACCTGTAGCCTTACATGGGGATAGTCTGGGAAACATTACAGTTTGGTGCAGTGACATCATGGTCAGTGCTGCAATGCACTGACACCAATCCTACTAGTGGCAATGGGCCATTCCTACCTGTAGGGACTGCACCTTACAGCAAGTGTTCACAAAACTGCCTTTTTGAACAGTAACCTCCTACATTTCATGGAGGCTAGTGTGATAGGAAAATGTATATGTTCTTTGTGTTTTCAATGTTTCTTGCTACAAGCAACACTCTTCAGCTGGCTTTGCTCTTTCCATCTTGCAGATTGATCATGGGAAAGAAAAGAAGTGCAGATTCTGAAATCTGGTATATTGAATTAGTCATTGGTTCATTTTACCATGCTGTGAGAAGCACATACAGAGTCATTACCAGCTGGTCTCCTGAAGTGTTCTATACTAAAAGATGATTGGTGCACTTTCAACATTTTGAGTCTTGGCATCATATGCAATTACAGAAATGGTGATGGAAAAGTTTCAAAAACAGCAATGACGTAGAGCAAGAGTTCTGGTCCATAATTAGCCTGTCATATCTAGTTTAGGTTTTTATATTTTTGAAAAGTACATTTTATTAATCTGATAAAAATAAGCATCATGGTAAATATGGAATAGATTAATAACAGTAGCAGTAAAAAGAATAAAAACAGTCTTGCCATAAGTGTGAATATAACTCTGATAGCACAGCTTCTTCAGAAGCTGTCTGGTGCTGTCTGAAAGATAAATACAGTTTAAATACTTAGAAGATGTATAGAAAATTAAAGAAAAGCAGATCTGATACTGATCAGAGCTTTGCAAATTAAAAGGCTGATTGCACATCAGACCTGACCTGGCATCTACATGAGAAGGAATAAGATAACAAGCAGTGAAACATACTCTTGAGATGTTGTCGACAGTGCAGGGACTGCCAAACCTGTCCTGAATTAAAAAACTCTGCCGCAAAAACACCATCTGCTCTTACAAATCTGAGTATTTTAGTGAACAGGGCTGCTAAAAAAGCTGCAAGAACATCCTTCAAATGCACACATCATATACCCAGACTATGCTGTCATTGAATAATAAAGCTATGATTAAAACAGAACAGGAGGCAGAGAAAATCAGCAGTTACACCTAAAGGAACAAATGCTTGCACAGTAAGTGAGGGCAGCTGTCCTAGATTACCCCAGTGTTCACAGGTGTTTGTGAACCCTACAAATAAAGATTTATATTTTTGCACTGATGAAAAATTGCAGATTGAGAGAGTTTTTATGTGACACAGGCTTAGCAGAACATCATAGCAATGAATGCCTTGGATGTAAAATTGAATAAATTAAGGTTTGCCTACCTTGCAGTTGTTCAGTATTTGTATTCCTCTCCTGATACTCTAGATTCTCTATCCCAGATCAGGAGTGTGGTCAGATGAAATGGGCCCAGTCCTGAGTGAGCCAGCTATCAGTTACACTGTCTGGAGTAAAGAGTGGAGCATTAGAGAGTTAATCTTGGATAGGTATTCCTCTCTGTCAATTCAAAACATTAAATAATCCAGACTGACTTCCCCTATGTAGACAGTCTTTCAGAAAGTGTGGCTGGCATGTTGTATTCAGTAGGTCATATGATCCATCACTTTAGAGCTGGGATTAGGTGAGAGGCTTTCCAGACTGAACATGCTAAGTAATGGTTTGGCTTATGGTAAGAGTGCAAAAAAGCTGTTTAGCACCAGCTATTTATGTAAACATTTTTGTTACAATACTCTATTTGCACTCCTCCAAAGTGGATTAAGTTGAACAGCTCAAAGGCATTTTTCTGTGAAATTAGATAACCCACACAAAGAGTTAGGAAAGAATAATGATGGCACACTAAATTCACACCTGAGCTTATCTGAAAATAAATTCCCTGTGTTGACAGGTCCTGAGACCACAGAGCTCATAAATGGATTGTGCACATAAACTGTGGTGTGGTTGCAGCAGACAGGCAGCCAAACAGCCTTGAATGCTCAGTGGAAGCATGAATGGTTATGCTAGAGACCAGCAGAGCTTTTTTTTTGGCTAATTAAACAATCATGCTGTTACAGAGCAAAACAAATGAATCCCAGGAAATATAAGACACAGGCAGTGTTAAAATAGCAATGTCAGCTGGAAAGCTGTTGTACAGAATATTGACTGACTGTGACAGGGATGTACAGATCTGGAATCAGAGATTTAAAGATATTAAGGCATCACTTCACAGAGCATTGCAGTGTCTAATCTGTTTACAAAAGTGACCCCTTAAGGTGCTCACATTAAAAAAAAAAAAAAAATATGGCCAGACTTTTGCTGTATTTTCCTTACCCATGCTGTGGTGGCAAGTACCAGAGTCTCTTTCTCTGCCCGCTGCAGCTGTAGGCATAGTCATCAAGCTCAATGTGACTTGCCCTGCACATACCAGAGAATGGTGTTCTGGGTTGTGTATGCATGTGGATGTGGTGGCCTTGGCATGCTGTGTGAGCTGTCTTGCAAAGCACTGCCTCAGGTCAAGTCCCTCTGCAATGTCTCTCTGACTCCTGGGCTTTTGCCATGTTCTGTCAGTAATTCATCATGGTCTGTGAATTCAGTTTAGTTGTTATAGACTTAGATTTTTTGTTGTTGATGTAATGCTTAGATTTTTTGGTACCTCTCTTTGTCTTTACTTGTGGTTTAAAGGCATTTTAGTTACTCAGTCGCAGGTTGTGTATAAGTCTTAGAAGAAACAATGCTTTTTATGAAGACAGACCCCAGTATGGCACTGCTGTGGATGATTTCCCTTTGGAGATTTTGTTTCCTGGCAGTACCACAGTGCTTCAGGTGCAATTCTGTCATGGCCTGGAAGTCAAGCACCAGGCTGACCAAGTGGGTTGATGCACTGCCCCTCACAGCATCTGGGAGGACAGAGCTCATATGCCCAGAGATAGGCTATAAATTCATTTACTTGTCAGTACTTTATCATTGCTTATCACAACTGGTGCCAGAGTGCTTTGCTGGGTTCAGAAAGTAGTTCATGTTTAGATGGGCAAATAGGGGGTGGACTGAGGAAAGTGACCTCAGAAAAATAGCAATGTTCTGTGCCCAGGCACCATTGCAGTACACAAGCACCCTTACTTAGGAGAGCAGCTGATCTGCCCTGTTTGCTCAGTTACTCAGTTAGGGCAGTGTTTCTTGTATACTTGACCACTCTCGATGGCCTTGTACTGCACATGTTTTAGGTGGAAAGGCACTGCTCTGCCATGGGTGCTGGGAGAACAGGGAGATTCTTACCAGAGCTGTCATGCTAAACAGTCTAGCTGAGTCCAAAACAGAAATCCACAGGCTGAGCTGTTGGTGAAATCCTCTCCCTTGTTAAACCACAGTACACCCTGTCTTCAGGTGAAGGGAAGTCCATGCACATCGTGCAGTTATCACCCATGCATGAAGCACCTGGGCTGTGCTAGCACAGAGAGGTGTCTGCA
This sequence comes from Astur gentilis, assembly GCF_929443795.1. Taxonomy (NCBI): domain Eukaryota; kingdom Metazoa; phylum Chordata; class Aves; order Accipitriformes; family Accipitridae; genus Astur; species Astur gentilis. The sequence goes on along the minus strand of NC_064919.1, from coordinate 34,803,923 downwards.
AATACGCTCCATATTCCTGAGGCTGCACTGACCACACAAGACGCTGCAGGAAACAAGCATCCCATGGTCAACCCTTGCTTGACAGTGCAATTAAGAGTGGTCCTGGACTCTTGACTGAATGAACATGGAAAGCTATGAAGATGACCCAAAGCTGAGTAGGGCAAAGGGTGGCTGGACCTCATGCTGAGCAGTGATGATGTGTGTGCTGAGTCAGGAGTGCTGGTGCGGGAACTTAACTAGCACTTAACATCTTCTCCTGCTCAAAACCCTCCCTCACTCCATCTCTGCAGGTAAATCTGTGCCTGGGTAGGTTGTGTTTTTTAAAACACTCCAAGAGGCTTTTCCATTTTTTCTGTTTGCACCAGCTCAGGGAGTGTATGTATGCAATGTAAACATGCCACATGGAACTTGACTGGTATAGTACATATTTAACACATAATCTCTTTCTCCGAAGCAGCAAATTTTTTAATTAGCTCACTGCTCTCCTGTGGCTCCTCTGAGTTCCACAACAGTTAACAGGCTGGTGCCTTAGGTGATCTGCTGTCTTATCTCATGCAAGTTGCATTATCTTTTATATGTCTAATTGCCTTCCCATTTTTAAAAATATTCCTAAATTCTTGGCTTAGATGCAATACAAACATTACTTCACAAGTCAGGATGTTCTGAGGACATTATTCTACCACATAGACGTGATTTCTTTTTTTTTTATTTTTTTAATCTTGACCAGAGTTTTCCTCCATTTTTCTTTCCTCTCTGTTACGGTACAAGCCAAATCAGGCCTTACTGGGGAGAGAAACTAAACCATAGATGAGTAGATTGCAGAAACATGCAGGAAAGGGAGGGGAGTGTTTTTCCTCCGAGTTCCTTTCACTGAATGGCTGTCAATGCCACTGCAATAGCTCACAGTGCAGTAAGAAGTGTAACAATCTAGAAAGAGAGAATCAGAGTATTAAAGCAGGAAAGGACCAGAATGAAATGTAAAACTACGCTGAAATAAAGATAATGCAATTATATCAAGCAAAGGAAAAACTTTGGCCTGGACATTACACTTGGGTCTGTTTGAAACAGAGGGGGTTTGGAAATAGGCAACAAAAATAATCAGGTCTGTAAGTAGAGGTTGAATATAACCTGTTCTGAGTTAGGCAAGAGGTGGAGAGTGGTGACAGGATAACCATTGGTGAAGCAGACCATCATGAGATAATTCAGGGTTTTGGCCCAATCTTGCTCACCTTGTGAGACCAGGAGGGCAGACTTAGTGGAACTAAGAGGAAATATTTCTTACCCAGCAGATAATGACCCTTTGGCACTTAGTGGCACGAGATGACATTGCTTTCACCCATGTAAAAGGAAGGTTGAAAGCTTTCTTGACTATGGAGGATCAAATCAGTGGAACAAGGGATTCTCTTAACTAGTCATTCAGTTTTAGGTGAACCGCACACCTTACATCCAAAGACTGGACAGATTAAAAGATGTATGTTATGATTAGTTCCTTACACAGGCAATGTAATACTGGTGGTGCAACACTTTCAATTTCATTACCATATATGCCCCCTCTAAGAAGGTTGTACAGCTTTTTGTTTCTCTGTCAATTTATCTATGTCAATACAGGAAAAACCTTTGCTGAAAGAGCAGAAATTATTCAAACCCTATCAGAAATTAGCAAGATAGCCCTTCTTCCCCGACTGTCAGAAGCATAGTGGTGCTGTTTGCATGTTATTTTAAAGCAAGTGCTTAAGAGAGATAAGGTGTGTACTGTGTCACCTTTAGTGTGGCTACAATGCCTATTGTATTTAAGGGTTGCTGGAATTTGTTGTGTTACTTCAAAGTGGCCATCCATATGTTCTAATGCTGTACATTCATAGAAACAGGGTGTTGTGGTGAAGGGCTTAAGCAGGTTTCAAAGTGCTATTATCTCAGTTTGCCAGCATCTGGATGGTTCTTTCTTGATTTTCTGTCTCTTTGTATTTCTCATGCCTTTCTGAAAACTTTATAACTGTGCACACACACACTGACACATACACATATATGTATACAACAAAGATGCACACAGACAGCAAAACCATAGATGTGTGTGGAGGGGTCAGTGTGTGTGTTTAATATTTTTTCTTTGGATTTAAAGACAGAAATCTGTTTTCTGTTAAAGTTTCCCTTGAGTTTCAGACAAACTCTTCTGCTCATTCTTATAAATGGCCTTTATTTACACATAGACATATGGCTTTCCCAATCTCCTTCTCTGCACCCATGATTTTCTCTGCTGTAAAGAAAAGACCGTTGAACACAATTTGTAGTGGAGTGGACCCAGAAGCACACAGCTCCAAGATAAGAGCCCCTCTTGTTCAGCTTGCAGACATGGAAACCATACCTGTGCTGACTGTATCAGACACTTTTAGCTTCTCGTGCTGGCCAGAACCATTTGCTTCTGCGGATGGAGTAAAGTCTAATCTGCAAAGCTATATTCTGGCTGCTGTTGCAGTGGGATGAATTCATGGTCAGAGCTTCTTACGACACATCACTGGGTGTCTGTGATATGAGCCTCACCAACCTGAAGAAATTTTGTGTTCACCTTTATCACTACAAGCAGTCATACAGGCAACCAAGTTTAGAGACAACAGTGTTCCCAGCAAGCTGTTTGCTTGGGTGTGTACTTGAGAACCTGCTATTGCATCTTTCCTGCTAGTGCAGCTGTACCACTCCTAGGTGCTGGGGAGTCTGGGTGTAAAACAACATACCTTGCCTTACCTCCAGCACAAGAAAAATGGAAACAAAGAGGTAGAAGTCTCTGTTAAGTGTTCTAAATGGTCTTTGGCAGAGCTGGAAATAAAACACACGTCATCTGCATCCTTCATCTGCATTGAAGTAGTGCAGCTCCCACAGAAGCACCGACCACAGCCTTTAGGTCATCCAGTCCTCAGTCCTAGGGAGGCTGCGTCACCCATACAAAAACTACAAGCTAGAAATATTTGGCAGAGTTGACTTGCAAGACTCTCACAGCTTCCCACATATGCTCTCGGGCTAACTGTAAAAGATTCAAAATGAGAAGGAGACAACCCAGGAAATACACTTGTGGAGGCAAGCAGTGCTAGTTTAACCCCAAGTCTGAACTAGGACAGATAAAATTGTATCTGTTAGTTACAGTTATAAGGCCTTAGAAACTTTAAGGTTAACTTTTCTCTGTTACTGAAATGTAAAGATTTGGTTTTCCAAGACTTCCAATGCCTTTGTCAGGCAATAGATTTATGTTGCAATGAAAAAGCCTGACACTTTCTTTCCTGGTGGATCCTAGGAAAAGAGGGGTTAGCAATGAGATGGTCAAAATACATGATGAATGCAGAGCTGCTTTCTGAGGGTGCAGCAAGGAGAAGGATTTTTCAAATTATTCTTTTGCACTCATGTTAGTGTGTGTAAATTACATCTGATGGAAGAATGTTAGTCTTTTCGAATAGCTTTGCTGATAGCATCCGTCGGTGTGAGTTCACAATCTGCCTTTAAAGTTTCATTTGTGCAGCTGCTGAGCACTGAAGTCAATGGAAGTCCTTGCTGGTTTGAAATGCCACTACTCTGAGTTGAATAAGGAAGCCAGTAAGCAGCCCTCAGACAGAAAGCACAGCATTTCTCCAGTGGAGGGATGATGAGTTTGAAGGGCCCCACTGTGAACACTTTGCAGTCTTCTTCCTCAAAATAATTCTTTAGGATATTCCTCTTCTCTCCACTGTCTAAGAAAGATCCGTTTTGTATTTATAGATGTGTTAAACCTTCTGTCTTCTGCCAAGCTATTCCCCTGAGCAATGCCTCACAATGCCTTGAATTGTGTCCTGTCCCGTGACACGGTTTTCTTGCCAAACCATCCCTGCTGAATGACATACTGCCTTTGCTGACCAGCCCCCACTTTCTTTAAATTAAGAAGAAATGGATAAAAGCAGTATATGTTCATAAGGACAACTTGCCACCCAGAAGTCTGTGCAGATACTCTATTTGGAAGACATCAGCCCTCAATGGACTACATCTCTTCTGCTTCGACTTGCAACACCTGCCACAACTGCTTAGTGACTTGGCAGGCAACACACATCACTGCAAAGTGTTGCATTTGCAGGGCAAAATCAGATGTCAGCAGCACTGACTGGACACCTTGAGTTATAAAGTAATGCAGACTTTGGTTTGATAAATGTCTTAAGGGTGATAGGCAGGGACAATAAACAGAAACAACTTTCAAGCCCAGCGCCTGTGGGACCTGAGGTATCCTTGCTGGATGCTTTGACATTGTGTAATTACAAGCAGCAGCTGCTAATTCCCTGGGGGCTGGCCAAACCAGGTCAAATGTGTTAAGCTGTGAGAATGCGTGAGAGGCAGGAAGAATGTTTTTTTTCTGCTCTGAAAGATACCGATGACTCTGGATAGTCAAAACAGGCAAAAATGGGTTTCCTAGTTCAGAGATGGCACTTCCTATTGGTTGTCCCAGGACCATATTCAGCTGAGCTCCTATGGTGCTACAGCCACATGTTACTGGTTGGGAAAGGTGCAAACAGGATGTACGTGATGGTCATTTGCCACAACTTGTAGCTTGCCTGCCTTCTTGTACTTACACATGATTGAATCTATTTACGAAGGACCAATCTGACTAATTTGCTGAATAAGTCCTGTTTCAAAGGAACATCTCAGAGTAACGTTTTCTACAGAAATGGGGCTGGCCTGAGTCTGTTTCCTAATGTTACAGGTGGTGGTATCCAAGCTAGATTCATGCCTGATATTTCAGAAAAATTCATGCATTATGTACATCATACACACAGGAATGCCAGATCGGTGAGCTGATAATCAAATCCAGGTTCCCCAGGTGGCTGGAAAGGCATATAAGTGAAACCCTTACATACAGTGCTTAGCTTGCTTCTCTTCATCCCTGGAACGTCATTTTTCTGATCTGTCCCCCATTGTTCTGGCAGCATCACTTTTGCTTTATTCCTGGGAAGTTGGAATGAAAATGTCGCTGTTTAGGTCTTTAATCCATGGAATAACTTGACTGATGCAATGAAACGGTTCCCATTACTCTCTCCGGACCTTGCACAAAATCCTCACTTCCCTGGCATTGAGAACAGGAGGTGAAAGACACCTTGACCTTGGTTGCTGATAGGTATTGTAACCATCTGGTCCCTGGAGCTGGACCTGCTGTCAGCCCTGGGCTGAGAGACCCAGGTGGACTGCAGAGGTCTGGTGGCAGGGGAGCTGAATAGGAAATAACTGTGAGAAAGCTGTCTGCTGTGACTTCAACACAGGGATGAAGTCAGGCCTTCTTCATATTGGAAAGTATGCAACGGGAGATGCTTTTTATACATAGTTCTCTAGTGGCCCTTAAATCTCCTGCTAAGAACCCTGCTTTTGCCAATCTCTAAGGATCATAAAGGGAGTTTATTTTTAGATGGTGCTTGTTTCTCCCAGAAGAGGCACGGGAAACATTAAGGAGGGATTGTCCTGCTAGCTGATAGTTATTCATTTCTTATGAGCATTTTGAAGTCCAGATCATGTGTTTATATTCTCAGACTGTATTATTCTTCCTATGTATTTTGAGGCCTCCACATCTTTTCTCAGAAGGATTTCCTCTTAACCTAAGCCATTATCAATGATAGAAAACTTAGCACAACACAGCAGCTGTGTAGCTCATTGCACATCTAAGGCAGGCATGGAAAAGTTTTGCCCATGGACCAGCAAAGCCAATTATTTGTTTTTTTAAGAAAGAGATAACGGCAGCTACAAATGTTCTGTTTCTCTGCTGGGGGTGACTCATGTAGCAGCTTGGATAGCTCATCCCAAGTGCTGTTCTCCCTATAACTTCAGCAAAAGAAATTAAAATACATTATAATAATAGCAGTATCTGATAATTCTGCTGCAGATAGGCAGAGCTGCAGGGTTTAGCGGAGCAAATAGGCTGGCTTCGCAGAGCTATTACTATGGGGAAAGTTATAACTTTGGGAGGATAAATTCTATGCACAAAACCTGGGAGTAACAAAAAAAAGGCCTCCTCTCACACATGCTGTGCAGCCCCTGGGAGAACAAGGACGTTGTTTGCGTTGTCTCTCGAGTGGCTTGAGTTGAAGCAGTATACTGACCTCCCAGGCACTGCCCAGCAGCCCGTTGCTGAGGGCAGGGGCAGGCTGTGCAGGCACTATACAATTTATGTCCTCTGTCAGCACCTGCCAGTAGGATCCATGATTTAAAAAAGGGTTCAGAGCATACGTGTGACTCTGTGCTGTTTTCTGACACACTTAGTGTCAGGAGAGGAAGTCACACCAAACTCTCCTTGCTGGTGTCCTTTCTTGCAGGTGTTGATGGGAGCACAGATGTGTACATGGAAGGCAAAGCCCTGTGCAACCAAGCTGCAAAGCAACAAAGGCAAAGCCATAGGCAACAATGAAGAGGTGCCTGTCACATGCAAACATTAGGGTCTGGCTGGGAGCCTGGGAACAGTTTTGAATCACTTTGTTCCTCCTCATGCTCTGATCAGATAGCAGTCTACCCACTCTTTTCTCCTTCTGGAACTGGCTATGAAATCAAGTCTCTTGCAGGAGGTGAAAATACTGCCAGCATTTCACATGTGGCATGTGATAGACGATGGCTGAGTCCCACAGGTTTCCTATGCACGTCCTTCACAAGCAAGCTGTGGCATGGTGCGAGGTAGGGGATGCACGATGCTGGAGGCTGCCGCATCCTGTTTGCGTCCTGTTTGGGAGAAATGTTGCCCACATTGCTAAGAGCGGTCTCCAGCACTGCCAGGAGGAGGCACTCAACAGCTCTTCTCATAAACCTGGACTGATGACAGGTATTTTTCACCCAGTAAGCCTGTACAGATAATCTGAACAAAATAATCTACTTGTACTTAGCACCCTTTAAATAGAAATTATATCTAGCTCATTACATTCATTATGGCTAATAATCAGTGACAGATGTCTGAGTAAAACCAGGAAACAGCAACACAGCAGAGGAGTGGGTGGTGCATGTGCTCCCTTCAGTGACCAAGTTCTGTGTGTCACTTCAGTAGGGGGCACTGAGTCTATACTGTGACTATAAATTGCACACCTCTGCTTCTGTTTTGAAGTATCTCCATATGGGAATGCAGAGATACTGAAAACTACCCTAGATTCTCCAGTCTGTCACTGGCATTGCTCCCAGAATGCAGCATGCTGAAACTTTGAATTTAGCATTATAGGAATGTTGGAGGAATTGCTTATCAAAGAAAGAAAAGTCTTTCTTTCCTAATAAAATAAATAAATAAAAAAGTAATGTTTCTTACAACTAGAAATGAGTGTAATGAAGAGATAAAAACTGAAATCACTGAAGAAATTTTTGACGCGTTGATGTGTGTAGCCTTAGTCTGTTGCCTTCAATCTCTTTGCACTAAGCTTTGAGAGCCAAAGATATGATGGAAAACGTAGGAAATTGAAACATTGACATTAAAAACAATAAATTGGATTCAGCTGTGCAGGTAATCTCTCAAGCTTTTTTTTCTTATTATTTTTTTGCCAGTGTGTGTATATTCTAGCCATACTGAGATAAGCTAATTGGAAAAAGAGAGGACTGTGAGCTTGAAGATTCATGAAAAGCTGTTTCAAAGTACCTCCCTTGATTATAAAATTTCCATTTCTTCAGTTGCTTGGTGACATAAGTCATCCCACCATGGTTAGAGAAAAAAGCCATGTGATTCATGCAATTTCCTACATTTCAAATTGTATATTTGATTGCTATGTTTGTAATCTGTGTAAATAACCTAAAGCACTGTTTAAAGAGAACAAGCAGCATAAAATAGAATAATTCACCATGTGCATCCAGACACCTTGAAAATCAGTGTGGACAATTTCAAAGCAATTAATGAACAAAGGTTCTTAACTTTAGCCAGCTTTAATGAACTGTGTTTTCTTAAAGCACTGATTAGTCCCTCTCTGGTGGTAGGAGATAACTAGGGAAAGGCAGCTAAACTCAGAAGCATGAAAGGCTTTGGAAAATCACATTGGAAGTTAGACCCAGGAAAAAACTGTAATTGGCTAGTTTGCATCATAACAGATCAATTATCATCAGTGGTCTAGTAAGAATATTGTCTGCTTAGCACTACAAATACTTTGAAGAACCAATTGGAGAGCACTGACAAGCGTGCACATTGCCATCATGTACGCTTTTTGTCATTTGCTGGAGGAATGGCTTTGCATAAATGGTAGTGAATCATACTGCATGGTGATGCACACAGCACATTTTAATTAGCTTTGTCAACTAACTCCCAGCCTTCTGGATGACTTCTACTTTCTGTACAAGCTGGCAGAGAAACTGTCACCTTTCCCACAAATTAGTTTTGGCCAGCTTTGGTAGACGACTGTCAGTCCATAATGACAACGTGTGTCTTGAAGGGCTTTGCATCAATCTGCTGGACTACAGAGACAGCACGAGTCCATTAACAAGATAGCAAAGTGAAAAGTGTGTTTATTTTTATATATGATCTCTCATTATGTTTTTTTTAGGCAGCTAGGACAAAGAAAGATGGTCAGGAATACTACAAATACCAGTCCAGTGGCACACAGGTGAAGACTCTCACTGAAAGGTTAAGCAGTATTCAGTGTTGCTGTGTTTTCTAAGGCTTGCGAAGGTCCAACTCTGAGGACCTAGGTGAAATGTAAATGCTATTTAAAAAAAAAAAGAAGGTGGCAGAAAAGGAAGTTTAGTCATCCTCTCCCTTTGTGTGCAATTCCTTTCCTACTTGCATTGCCTGTAGGGGAACAAGGCCACCTAAACCTAACCATGACTTATGCTTGTGCCACATCAGTTCTGGCTGTTCAGTACTTGAGTGTGAAGCTGAACACTTGAACATAGTCTCCTTTTTTAAAGTGCCTAAGTTGTTATTAGGTTAATGGTTACCTGTGAGTTGTCAGAGCTTATTAGGGCTCTTAAGGCTGAATTCTGGCCCATATGATACACAAGGAAGAGATGAGCCAGCCATAAAAGTTGTAGTGAGTAGCATGTGGCCTGCAGTTGTTAACGGTTTGGTTTTCAATAATTAGTCTGGCATTGAACACACCATCATATTTCAAGGTCTCACAAATTTTGCAAGTTCTATGCCTTGCCCAGTCTCTAGGTTTTCTTCCCATTATGCCAAATCCTGTATGTGTCTGTAGTGTCCTCTGTGCATTTGCTATCTGTGAGTCCCAGAAGGGAACAGAAATGAAAATGTGTGCAGAAAACCACAGTGATTTCCATGTAGATCTTGGCTTTTTCCCCTGTGTAGTTGGGTCTGAAAAGTGCTCTGTTGTGTCTGGAGTAGTGATTTAAGGAGGAATTAATTGAAAACAGAATTTTTCTCTGTTAATTTGAGCTAAATCTCAACCTTTTGGTTTGTTTCACTACATCTGCAGCTGAAAGAAGTATCACTGTATGTGTTATGATAGCTGTGTCAATACCCATCTCTGGTAGGGAGAGAAAATTTGCTTGTTGGATCTTTGGCATATTTAGTTTCTTCCACAAAAATTGAATCCCCACATGCTAAATCAATGCAGTTGATTTCCCATTTCCCTCCCCTTGCCATTTCCCTTCCACCTCAAAAGTTACAAGGTTGTGTAAAGACTTGGGTTCTCTCTCTCCAGTAAATTGTTATTTAAACAATCTGGTTAAATCAGGAGAAAAACTGCAATCCTAATTCTCTGTACAAGCCACCTATTCAGACTAAAAAAAAGTTTGCATGAAAAGTGATCAATACTTAATTTATTTAAGTAATTTGGGAGCTCTCCAGTGCAGAGGTCTGGGAGATGCCTGCCTTCTCTGTTGCCTTTACAGATTTCTGGAAAGGCGCCATGTCTTCCATTCTTGTTTCTGACATCGAAAAAGGACAGGCAGATCTAACTGTACTAAAAATGAAAAAAACACACTTAACAGAGGCACTGGCTGTATTCTGAGATCATAAAAAAGTGTCTATTTTATAAAAAGTCATCTACAGGAAGTGGCTGGGTGGCAATTTACAAAATCAGATCCACAGAGGTGTTGAGACACTGGACTGGCATTTCATCTGATGGGATATACATGCCATAAAAAGCTTGGGAACCTCAGATAGGAGCAAGATGAGCTAGTGGCAATCAGTGCTGGCAAGCTCAGCAGTCCCAGAGTACCGTGGCTAAAAACACCTGAAGAAACAAAATACTGTTGAGTTTGTTGGTTTGGGGGGGGGGGGGTTTGTGTGTTTGTTTGGGTTGGGTTTTTTTGTCCAGCTCCAAACTTTGTATATGCCCTGGACAAGTTGTGTGGGCTTTGTCTCAGATCCTCAGGGTTATTCGGGTTTTGAACTAGCATTGATCATATCTCTGGTCTAATCTGTATGTGAGAAGCAGCATTTAAATACCTTCAAGGATCTCAGCTTTTCTGTCCCAGAGAAATGTGAAAACAGAGGTAACAATTCTTCTGATATCATAGACTGATGAGAGAGAAAATTATGAGGCACTCAGGCTCTGCAGTAATGGAGAACATATGACTGCCTGGGGATGACTAGAGTGGTATTTGTAGGAATCAGGACTCTCAAAATTTTCTGCTCAGCTACATCACGTTTTATCAGCTTTGCTATACTTTCAAGCACCTGCCCATGTGTTATCTTTTAAGAAGTGTGATTTGGCAGCAGTATGGGTTTTACATGTGCACAGGCAGTTGCCAGCTATCTCTCTAGGGAGTAACCCCCATGTTTCTGTAGTCACCTTGCCTGACTCCTTTTCCCCAGCACTGCCCTGCTCCTGTGTCTAATTGTGTGCAAAGTATTGGTGGGGAGGGAGGGTGTCAGATGCTTTTGCATACTAGTATTTTAGGAGGTGTGCAGGCTCTGCATATGAAAACACAGTGACTGCAGATTGACTGTGTCTTGCATCTCTGCACCTTCCCTTACTGACATTTTCTGACTTTCTTTGTGTAGCTCCAAAATGGTAGACTTGTATTTGTATCATCTGTATCCAATTGACCATACTGAAGTGTGGAGTGATTCTCAAACTTCTAGCATAACCTGCAGGAGCATGCTAAATCCTAAATCATATGTGGGACTAATTGGTAAATAATTTCAGAGTGTTACCTTGTTATTCTCTGTTGTAAGATCAAAACCACTGAAACTGGCAGACAGGTGGGTTGTTGCCCTTATTTTCTCTGCCTTTCAGAAGCCTCAGCTACTGGAAAAGATTAATGCTCTTGGTTTGCTCACTGACCTAACTTAGGTTGCAGGCTTTTTGACTGTGAAGCGTGAAATATTATGTGCATTTAGGAGATTCTGCATTTTTCTGTTTGTTCCCCCTGATCAGGGGAACATAGTAGTCAGCTGAATTCTGTCAGAAGGTTTTTTGTTGTTCAGGCCTTTTTAAGAAATGCCTGCCAATTCAGCTGCAGTAGCCATTAAAAACTGGCTAGTCATAATGCAACATGGAGTTGAACAGTAAGTCTTGAACTCTTTTTCACACTGTTCCAGTGATGTTCTGAGAAGGGCAAAAAGTTGATACTACCTTTTCCTAGGTAAAGCTTTAAACATTTGCTATCAAAGAAGTAGTGAAAACTTTTTCTATTGGTGCATGTTTCTAGATGATCTATATAAGCCAAAGCTCCATTTTAACGATGTCAATTGAAAGAGTGGGTCAGGAGTCGGTACACTTGGATTTATTTCAAAAACCGAAAAATATTGTGGAATAAATGTTTGGTCAGGCCTTCAAAAAAGGGAGCAACTGCATCTCAGGAAATCTTTCTTCCTTAAAGTCAGCTACTTTGTGCGTTAACTTACTTTATCTCATCCTTCCTGCAGCAGCCCTTCTCATATTACTTGTCTTTCTGGTGGTAGTGGATGCTGCCAGGACAGTGTACCCCCATCCCTTTATTCAGCCTTGGGAATGCCTCTTTCCATCTTCCCTGCAGAGCCCTTTGCTGCTGCTTGTGCTCCAAGAGTACCGCAATATGTGGAGCTGCTGCTTCGGGATGTGGTGTCCCAAAACCATTGGTCTGCAGACAGAGATCTACATCTAACCTAGTTGATGCACGCTCCCTAGATGACCCAGAAAAGAAGCTCACAGTAGACTTGGAAAAGAGAAAAGTCACAATATTCACTCCCAGAACTTGTAGACACTGAACTGTTTGGATCTTTCTCTGATATCAACAGTTATGTGGAATTATAATTTATCTTTTGACTTCAACTTCTTGCAGCATTTTCTCTGTCATAAGTTTCAAGTATGCATCTCACACTTTGTAGTAGGATTCACATTTCTCCTCCTTTCTTTCCCAGTCTTAGATTTCTGCAGTTTTATGTACACTTGCAGCAGCTGCTGTCCCATTGGAAATAGTTTCCCACAGATAATTTATAGGTGCCAAATACTTGGTGTTTGAATCAGCATATAACCCTTCTTTATTGGCAGTGACAAGTGAGTCCACACGCGTTAACCCATTAACTTCAATAAAGCATCACTTCAATGATACTAATTTTAGCAGTGAGAGATGGAAAAGTTGTATATTTTTGGGTTTAGAGAAAAGTGGCTCAAATTTTCATCTTGTTTTTGTCTCTTTCTTGTTTCTGAGGGAATTTTGGAAGGTAAAATAGTTTTAAAGCATATTTATTTCAAAGAACAGACACACAAGTGAATAGTCGTGTCACAGTCCGTTTCAGGGAATCATTGTGTCACAATGGTAGCGTTTCTTCCAATACCTAATGACCCTTTATACGACCAGTACAAAATAGCATTTGTTTTAAAAATAATCTTTTTACGCAGGTTTTGGAGAAGTCTTTCAACTCAAAATCTTCCACTGACTTTTTTCATCCAAATGGAGCCTTTTATTCAAGTTCACTTAAAGCAAAATATAATGTTCTCTCCTTACATTGTACCTGTTCCCAATTCTTCCACTTGAAATGAACTATCTTTATACAAAAACAATTTTCTGCCCAAAAGCATCAGCAGTACTTGTAAAGTTACTTGTCACATCGCCATCTAGTGATTTAAAAACACTGCAAACCTTATCTGAAGAGAGTTTCTCCGATGGCCAATTATGAGTCACAGTATTGAAGATGCTTACTTGCCAGTGCAGTTGCCAGGCTTATACGTGGAATCCAAAATTGAACATGAGTGACTTTTAGTATTTGAATAAGTAATCTTTTCTCTGCTGTCGGTGTATTTTTATATGAAGTGGATGTAAGTGGAGTGAGGAAATATGTCAGAAAGCCTTGAGTATACAGCTGGAAAAAGTACTGATATATCATTTTAAAGAAGTATTGATTTGGTGTACTGGAGCATAGTAGCACTAACTGAAAATTGCCTGTGCATCAGCAAGTAAGAAGTCTCTTTCATTCTGTTTGATTTTTAACACAATCTGTCTTATCTGGTTTTGTACTCTGTATTCTTGTGTTGAGTGTTCATATTAAACTACAGTTAAGATGGTACGGGAAACAAATGTATGGTATGCTTTTAAAACATATTAGCATTGCCTGGCCAGTACTAGGTTGGTTTTATGTATGCCAATTACAAGGTGAGCAACTGTGGGATGACCATGTATGCATGGTCTTCACATTTGTAGAGGGAGGTAGACCAGATGCTGCTTTTGATTTGGACATGCAGTAGCACAGGCAAATAGGATGTTTTGGAAGCTTTTCTTTACTGAATGCTTCAAAGCAAGGCCAACCAACAGGTGTTAGGCAGGATCTGATTCTCTGATATTATTATTATTCACAGCTGTGCTGAATGTGCAAGGATGTGCTTTCTAATCTGAGACACCAACAGCCCTTCTACCTCTTGCAACAAGATCATTTCTCACTGTTCATATCTCTCAGTGTCCTGTATCTGTTCATGTGTAGTGAGAGCCATTTCCACCTGGAGTTGCCAGCAGTGATAGTTTTGTCAGCCTGTGGATAACAGAGAGACTTTTGCTCAGGTAATGTCCCACAGTTTTTATCTCTGAAAGAGATAAGGTTGATGTGCCAGCCCTACATTATTCCTCAAATACCTCCGTTGTAATGGTAGAGTCTATCAGATACAAATCTGTGTAAATTATCAGTGACTGAAATAACCTTCCTCATGGGTGTTAAACCAGGGTGCACCTATCTAAAATATCTTCTCTTTTGGGTCAGCAGAGGGGGAGATGAAGTTGTGCTTTCTGGCAGCGTTGTACACAGCAATACCTCCACCATTGGAACTGGGCTCCCAGGAGCCACAGGTAAGAGTTCAAATATCGGTCCCTCTGTTTTCAGGCTGGATGCTTTGCACTGATAATTAACTGCCCCCCCACCCTGCCCACCCTTACTCTTAGCCTGGCCTTTGGTCCACTGCCTTATTTACTCATTTCTGAAGTGATCTTTGGGATCCAGTTTGGTTTTAAAAGAGAGAAGTTTCCTCACCACACAGTTATAGCTCCTCTCTGGACAGAAGACATGAAGTGGTGCCTCAAGTTGTAGTCTGCCCCAGAGCTTTGTAGGTGAGCAATTTTTAAAATTTCTTAAAATCATTTGGGTTCCTCCGTAAAGGACCATGGAGCAGTATTTGGATGCTCAGCCCTAGAAAATTGCCTGCTATCTTGCTGGTAGGAGAAGAGTGTGTCTACTCCAAAAAGTATTTTCCAAAGTCTGGGGCATGTGTCTCCCAGAAAAATGTTGCAGAAGGGGAGTATGGCCTTTCAGCATCAAATAAGATAGAGGGGAGATCAGTTTAGTAGTTGGCTATGTAGTTCTCAAGGACTTTACAGTGTGCAGAAGAGCCTTCTGGAGATTTGAATGCTTGGGGAGGGGGCAATGAGGAGAGATGGAGTCCTCAGAAGGATTGTGCATGACTTAGTTAGCAGATACACCTTGAAAACACTGGCTTTTGCTGCTTGCCACCATATTGCCCATGTAAAATGTCAGAACAAGCATCACCCTGCCTGCTGCAGTTACCCAGGCAGCTCTTAGCACTGTGCTGCTGCTCCCTGCACAAACAGGAGTCAGATGGATTGGAGGGTGGTAAGGTGTGATTGATGGAGAAGCTGGACAGCCCTAAATGTGGGGCCATAAAGCACAACTTCTCTCAAGCCATTAAGAGTTCTGAAGACTTGTTGGAATAATCAAAGTGTCAGCTAAGCCACATCCTCCATAAATGGAAAAGCCTGTGAGGGGGATTTATTGAAATGTCACTTGTCCTGCCAAACTAAAAATCTGCTGCCCATGTAGGTCATTTATTTACCAGCTGGCAGGACTGCTAGCCAGCTAGCTTTGGGAAGGGAGATAGATGGGGATTCTGGGGCTGAAACCTTCCTGTTACAATTTAAGGAGAAACTGTTGCATTTCAATTGCTTACCCTGAGTTATTTACTTTCACAAACTTTCACTTTGGGGATGCTTTAGATAAACTGCTTAACTGCTATATTTAATCCAAAAGCTTTACTGCAAAGGTGAAAGGAGAAACAGATAATGAAGATGATAGGGCACATTGCTTGCAGTGCTAGAAGATAAGACTTTTGTGTCGTTGACTGCATTTTAAACTTAATGCATGTTTTGTTGGAGCCAGAATGGCTACTGAAAACTTGTTTCACACAAATCTATTCCTCAGCTGAAAGATGCTCCTTATATATTTTGGTTTGCTGGATTTATACTCTTTGTTGTCATGCATGTGTAATTTGATTTTCAAGATGCAATACTGGTATCTCTATCTGTGACTTGTGTTAGTGGTGGGGAAAACACTGATTGCAAAAACCTAGCACATCTGAAAGAATTTTCCAAAAGAAGTCAGTGTAAGTATCTATGTTTTACAAGGTAGGAAAAGTGAGCTAATGGCAGTATACTAAAGCAACTTATACAAGGTTCCCTTGCAAGCCAGCAAATGAGGCAGGAAATAAGAATTTATCAAATACAAATGTGTTATCCGGAGTGAACATATGAAAGGAACTTCACAGGCCATCTGGAAATTTAAATCTGGGGGTTCTCTCTGTCCCAGATAGTTAATCAGTTGTTACCATCTCCCTTCAGTGCAACTGCCTTGAGCACTAAGATGGCTCTGTAAGTCACACATGTCCTTACATGCTGTGCTGCAAAATGATGCTACAGACAATTTGTCCCTCAAAAAGCACCACAGAAGCTTTAAAACTCAGGAATTAATTTTCTTTTTATTTTATGTCTGTGTGAGGCTAGTTACTGATAAGCTGACTGCACTGGTGACTTGCATTACTGTGTGGGAGTCATCAATTTACCTCAATAACACACTGTGTACGGAACAGAGACAGGTTTTTGTTCCTTGGGCTCTATTATGGATTTAGAAATATACTACATGCCTTTTTTCCATTGTCTTCAGGAATAAATATCACCATAAATTGGGCTGTGTGTATGTATTTTTAGTTTATCTTCAGATGACAGAATAGAAAGTTATCCTGATTTTAAATGACGTATATGGTAGAAAGGTAGTCTCTGTTGGTGGAGTTTTGTTCACACTGTGATGAAGGTCACAGACACAGAAGTCAACACTACTGACTGCAGTCTCTTAAGAGTTGATCTGCTTTTCGCTATGAGAGTGTAAGGTCCCGCAGGAGGGCCAGCCCAACTGAGGAATCATTTTCTGCCCTGGAAAACCACATTTCCTTCCTGTTGAGAGCCAGACTGAGGATGGCTTTTGTCTCCATTATTGTCTCAATTCAAGCTCATGAATCTTTTGTCTGTAATTGTTGTTTTGCCTCAGCTGTGTATTTTAGATTCTTTATTTCCCTTTGCCCTGTGAAATCAGTAGGTCTCTGTACCTACTGTCAGTGAATTACAGAGCAAGGACTTATGGATCTGATCACAACTTCCTCAGAAACAGCAGCCCAGATGACTTCATAGAATCGTAGAGTCATACAATCGTTTGGGTTGGAAAAGACCTTTAAGATCATCAAGTCCAACCTTAAACCTAACACTGCCAAGTCCACCACTAAACCATGTCCCCAGGCACCAAGTGTACACACCTTTTAAATACCTCCAGGGATGATGACTCAACCACTTCCCTGGGCAGCCTGTTCCAGTGTGTGATAACCCTTTCAGTGAAGAAATTTTTCCTAGTATCCAATCTAAACCTCACCTGGTGCAACTTGAGGCTGTTTCCTCTTGTCCTGTCGCTTGTTACTTGGGAAAAGAGACTGATACCCACCTCGCTACAACCTCTTTTCAGGTAGTTGTAGAGAGCAATAAGGTTGCCCCTCAGACTCCTTTTCTGCAGGCTAAACAACCCCAGTTCCCTCAGCTGCTCCTCATAAGACTTATTCTCCAGACCCTTCACTACCTTCATTGCTTTTCTTTGGACAAGCTCCAGCAGGTCTTCTGGACAAACTGTCCAGAAGCACAGGTCTTTGCGCTTCTCACTGCATTATTAATGTCTAAAAATGCAGAGGGCCTGAGCCTTTTCCTGTTGCTGTGGTATTCCTGTTAAAGTTCTCTGACACTGAACAATATGCCTGCCCAGCCATTTTTAGAGGAACAGATTGGTGTCTGGCAGCTCTATTTTGCCATCTCTTTTTCACAAATCTTTTAGAACTGAGCGTGACTGAGAGCTTACCCTGCAGTCAAATTTAGATTAAATTGGCCAATGTGGTTTTAAAAGCTGCTAAAAAGCAGGGACTGAATACATCTCATTTTCTTTGGAATCCCAGCTAAAAGCTAAGGCATATCTATAGCCCTGTGCTGTTGTATGAAAGCAAATGTGTATGGTCATTTTCCATTGTCCAGCACAGAAATGTTTTAGCACATCTTTGTACTTCTAAGCCAACATCACGTTGGCTCTTCACATTTTCTAAGATACTGTTTGAGAAAGAAATGTTGATGTTGAAATGGGTATTCAAACCACACCTTTGAACTTACTCTCCTTTTCAGATATGTGTTATTACCTGGAATAGAGCACCACTACATAAATAGTTCACGATCAAATGAATGAAGAAATACACAGCAATGCCTTCTTTTCCCAAAAGGGAGGAAGGATCATCTTCATTGAGTGGCTTTTTGAGCAGCAAATAAAAGCTAATTGTTGCATGGTCTCTAACTGGGCCTCAATCTACAGCAGTAGCAGTACCTTTAAAGTACTTGATGTCCTTTGCATTGCTGTTAATTTCACCTGAGACTGTAAGCAAAATATAAAAAAGGGCCATCTGTGATGGATAGTTCTGTCCTGAGCAGTTCCACTCAGTGGTCTAGCAGCCATTGGACCTTTTGCCTTTGTGTATGTTGGATCATGAGGTATGAAGGTGATTCTTGGAACCTTGCAATGTAAGCACCCAATATATTAATTTCAAGAGGTGTAGATCCTTTCTGCTCCATTGACTATTCTGTGAAATTAGCTGTTAAAAGTACACTTGCAGGGCAGGTCACTTTGCGTCAGAACAGAATGTTCTCTTTGGCCATTTGTAAAACTTAACATTTGTTGGAGAGAGATTGAGAGTCACTAGGCATGATCAAATAAAACGCAATTACAAGAATGTTGGATTAAGTTATTTCCTGTGGTAAACTGGCTTATCACCATTGCTTTTGATTCCTATTAATTGAGCATCATGTCTTACACACAATAATGTTGAAATTATTGGAAGTTTTGTGAAACTTTGGTTTATCTATTTACAACCGTCTGTTAGCAATGTTTGGAGTCCTTATTACTCAGTGTGAAACATGCTAACATTGATGTGCAGTGAAGAACTGATTGATGCACCATCATATCACAAGAAATTGTAGTGCAAATAATTGTACAGTTTGCCTGATAAAGAAACTTGTGTACCAAGGCTCCTGTCAGCCAGAATTCCACTGGACATGATGATCTACAAATGTTTTGTAAGAGATGATCCAGTTCAAATGTGTTTATGTTAGGTATGACAACAGTGAAGCGAAGTAGGAGTACTCCAGAGGTCATGACACAAGTCTGCCTCAGAACCAGCTCTGCTCCCTCCTCCTCCCTTTCCTCCTTGTTATTCCCACTGCATCTCGATTTTCTTTCCATGTGCACAAATCCTTCAGCCAAAGTCCATGGACTACAGTGAGGAGGGAGGTTGTGGGAAGGAAAAAGGCTGAGAAAAAAAAAAACTTGCAACAACTTGGTGTCTCAGGAATCACTAGAATACACTAAAGTTTTTACAGGGAGCTGGTATGCAAGAATAAAGGGACTTGTAATAGAATATAGCTAACATCTTAATTAAAAAAATAGAAAGACAGAAGGGCACAATTAGTGAACGGCAGGCAATGCAAATTTGGATTACGATATTATTTGTTAATTACCAGGATTTCACTAGCATTTCTTTAATCAAGGCATTTTTAGTTTAAGTCTAGCAGATGGTACATCTTGTAGTTCACAGTAAGAGACAGGCCATTATCTTGAGCAATGAGGTCTGAAGGCAGTTGGAGCTAATATATGTGCCTGGAGTTTGATTTTCTTGTGAGAAGTTTATAGGGCCCAGGCAAGGCAGCACCAGCACTACCAGAGAGATCAGGCTGGGTTCCTAAAAAGCGATCTGCAAAAAAAGTGAGGTCAGAGTTGTAGGGAGGGGTAATATTGTCTTTGAAACAAATGGTTTTACCAGCTGAGGCCACCACAGCTGTGACACCTCTTCTGCAACACTGTGGAAAAATTATTTCTCTCAGATACCAGATTATCTGTCTCCAAAAGAGATTACATAGCATGAAGAGGGTTGGGGAGCGGTGGGTGGGAAACAAAACAAACTAAGCAGTATCATCTCCTTAGATCACTGCATTTAACAGAAGATAATATCACTTTCTGTAAATCCTTAGATCACCACATCAGCACTGTTACTGCCACACTATGGAATTTATGGTAGACATACTCAAAAGCAATTGACTCCCATTTTTAAAAGTGTGTCAGGAGTACCACTCTTCTGGGACTCTGTTGTTTTTCAAGATACGACACAGACCACATCTTAAAATTTTATTCAGTACAACCAACTGGCAAATATAAGTGATTCATGGCCATGGAATCTTAAAACCAGGTTTAGATGCTTTGACTTTCCTTAGTTTCTGTCACACTGTTGGGGTGCTTCATTATCTGGTAGTTTAGATTTTATGTTGGCTAAGTAGCTGCACTTAAACGTGCATGCTGATTTGGTTACCCTGTAAGTTGGCTCTTCCTCTGTCTTTCTACTCTTCTGGGAGAGCTGGTATGCTAACACCTGGCTGCAGGTCACAGTGTTGCTTGCTTGTACTGTGGATTTCTCCCAGTCTGCAGAAAACACTCAAGTTCAGAGCTTCTTGAAGCAACCAAGTGTTAGACATTAATAAGAGAAGTGAGCAGTCCCCTGCCCCTCCCTGCACCCAGCCCGCTGTGGGATCACTACAGGGCTAAGCAAACCCAGCTGCCCACACTGTGCCACTTAACTGCGCCCATCAGAAGGGCATCGCCAGAGCTGTGAGCTGCCCCTGCAGCAATACCAAGTGCCAGAACAGCTTCACTTTACAGAAGAAGCACTTTTTTTCCCAACATGGGATAGCTTCACTTCTAATGAGTTGCGTCCCATGAGTGGGTCTATGCTGAATATGTAAGGAAGGAACA
The DNA here is from genome assembly GCF_929443795.1 of Astur gentilis. NCBI lineage: Eukaryota > Metazoa > Chordata > Aves > Accipitriformes > Accipitridae > Astur > Astur gentilis. The sequence continues at coordinate 34,783,438 of NC_064919.1, read as the reverse complement.
TTAAAAGGCCGTTTGAGACAAGTTAAAAAAAAATCTCTCCAAAGCTTAATTTCCCAGCACTTCTACTAGGGCAGATAGAAGAGGGCTAGGAAGGGTCTCTGCACATGCACACTTTGTTTTTTGGCTGGTTGTTCCCCACGATCAGCTCTCTCACGGTTTCCAAGCCTGTCAGCTTTCCCACAGCAAGGAGATAAGGTGTGCACCTACTTCTCTGCCGGCTCTTCCCACTCGCCATGGCTCGGTAATGATTTAGCCAGTAGATGGCATCAGCAGTATAGACAGGCTCCGGACAACCTGGCACAACCTCTTCAGGCTCTGTTCTGCTGAGAACTTGAAGCCCCACGCGGGTTGACTGGGTTAACTCCAGACTCCACTCAGGCTGGGCCATCTCCACACCCTGTGGACAAGTTTCTGGCAGCTCCTTTGTCTGCATGTTGCACAGAGGGGTTTTCTGATCCAAGCTCGGGATTTCTCTTGGTTGTGCTGTGTTCAGCCTGACTCCTGGTGGCACATCTGTATCTCTCCAGGCGTTTTGGGATGGTCATGACATCTGAAAGCATCAGCATGTAAATTTGACAGGGCTGTGGGCAGCTGTGCCGTGGACTTGAGAAATAAGTAAATGAAGAAGAGCAACGTTGGTGAGCTGTCAGTCACAACATACATCTGATACAGTCTTTCATGGTCCAGGCAGCACTTCTGAGGCTGGTCTCATGTCAGAACAAGGTCTGGTATCGTTAGCTTATAGTAATTCTGGTTGCCCCACTCCTGCTATGAGAAAAGCTACCTGGCTGCACAGTTTTGTCTTCTCCCAGCATGGGGGACATCCTTATTCTGTGGTGGACATCAGGGGTCCTGCTGCTCTAATTGTCAGAACTGGCTTTAATGGCAAAGTTAATGTTGGTTTGCTCATCCTTAACTTTCAGTGTTCTTACACATACTCCAACGAGCAAACTGATGCATAAATACCTGAATCTTTCTTATCCACTTATTTTTAATTTTAAAAAAAAAATTAATTTCTATCTCCTGATCACCTTCATGGGTTGTTGCTGAGCTTTCAGTGTTGTATTGTGCACCTGGAAGCATGCACCACACTCCAGCTCTTCACTGCACTATGTACTGTTCACATAGAGAGTAAAAATGTCTCTGTGCAAGTGGGTTTGCAGCTTGTACTTAAGAAGCAGGACGTGGAAACAAGAGCATGGGGAAGCGGTGATGCTGCTTATGCTGCCAGCACCTACTGGAGAATACAGGGCTTCATGAACTCACAGGCTGACCATGCCAGTTATTTTCAAGAGCATACACGTTTTTGCACCGAGATAGTGTGAGTGCTAAATTAGATGGCTTTCCAGGCACCCACTCTAATTAGCAAGGGTAGAGATTGGTGATCTGGATTGTCTTCTACAGGACCCTGCCTCAGAGTTTCCTAGAGTGGCAGAGGCACAAGCCAGCCATGTCAGGTACTTGATGCAGGCATCATTTATATATGAAAGAGTTATATTAGGTCAGACTACAAGCTTGGTGACCATTAGGAGGGAAGTGCAGATAGATAAGCTTCCTGCATGCTCCTCCACAATGGATTTTGTCCCACATTAGTAAAATTGCGCTAGGGACAAACTTGATCCATGACTTGTACAATACATGGTGGGTGGAAAAAAGAGGATACTTTAATGTACTCTAGACAAAGACCAAGCCAAGTCCTTTGTGAAGCAGATTGTGCTTTGGCAAAAGTCTTGAATGTGATCTGAGTTAATTAAATCAATGAATTAGGATTTCCTGAATGTATGGAGGTTGTCTAGACCAGAGAACTTTGCAATAGCACTAAGTGCACTGATGCACTTATGTATAAATTTTGGGTCCTTTTGTATTTGATTTCTGGTTTGAGTTCTTTTGGGTGTACTCCATGTTTAAAGCTGCACACTTACAAGGCCAAGAAACTTCTTAAAGTGAAACCTGAAATTCTTACTTGCTGTCAATCTACCAAAGTAAATCAGAGTGACGCAAGTCCCATCTTAGAGCAGTAAATTTACCTTGAGGGGTGGTATTGGGACATACATGCCAGAGTAAATAAATGTATCATGTTCTCCACCCCAGAATGAATACTTCACCCATCTGACTTCCCTGTCATTTCACTTTCTTTTCCTGTGAGGGAGCTTTTGGTCTTCTCTCACAGTTTTGAATACTGTGCTAAAAACAGGTGTTAGTTGGCCAAAAATAGGGACCAAGGTGGGGAGGAGGAATGACAGGGAAGCCCATGGCTGAGAAGCTTTGTTTCAAGCAGCTGGCTGAATGACAGAATGAAATTGGTGGTAAGCTAAGGCACAATAGCCTGGAGGCTTGAGCCAAGCTTGAGAAGGAGAAGACAACCTGGAGTATTGTGGATAATGTACATGTGCATCTACATGACCCTTAGCAGCATTCACACTGTGCTCAGCTCAGCCAACTCTGTTTTTCTAAGCTGTGTATTTCTGAGTGGATATTTTATAAGACAAGCCAGACAGTCCCCAGTTGAGTTTTTCTTGGAATTATGATGTTGTCACTTCCTTAGATAGGATTTTTTTTAATCTGTGAATTTTCTTTTGATTGCAAAACAAACAAGTTAAGCTAACACCCATGATGAAATCAGCAGCATGTGGGACCACAAGCCTAGTGGTTTTAGGTTCCAGCAAGAGCACATTATTATAGCTTTTTACTGTAATTTTTTTGCCTCCAAAAGTATGTTAGGCTTCATGCCAGACAATTTTCACTGTGGTTTTTATGTCTCCAGGAGGCTTTAAGAGGTCTGAGGACCTGAGCCAGCTTGTGGATTTCTTCTTTGTTGGTTCTTAACTCACACACTGTCACATTCAAAGTCCCCTTTCACTGTCAGTCTTGCCAGAATATCTCAGAGCTTCCCAAATCACCAGGTACCTTAAAACACACAGCACAGTTTATCAGTTTTCTCTCCACTTTCAGAGCTTTTGGGTTGCAGCTCTTCTGTGTCTTTCACCCTTCCTATGCAGCTAGGAAGTCTAGAAACTTGCTTTATTTCTTCTTCATCAAAACTGAGCTTCTCATCTACATATGTACCTTCAGAATCTGTAGAGAAAGTGATGAAATTCTCAGTAAAATCACAGGCATTGGTAATATTGCTTTCCTGCAGCTTTGAAAGTCACAAGTTTAAGTATTCACTATTGTCTGAAAGTCCCTTAGCATGACTGTCAACCAAGATTCATAGGAATAACCTAATTGAAAAAGACTTCTGCAAGGGATTTGAAGCTACTGCTCATATTGTTTCATATTCATTCACACTGTTAAAGTGTTCTATAGTGCAAATGACATCAGAAGTTATACTGCACCATGGTAATAAATTTCAGATTCTTACTCAGGCGACAATTCCCTTGTTTCTAAGACAAACTCTGGTTTTGCCACTTGTGCTTTCTGGATTTGCTTCTGTTTCATGTACCACCTCCATGTCATTGTTTGAAAATAGAGAATTACCATTTCATATTACTTCTCCTAAACCATATTGTATCCAAGATGCTTTGAGGTAGTATCACTGTAGGTTCCTTGCACAGCAGGTCTGAAGTCACAAGAGGCTTTTTTGTGTGACTAAAACTTCGTCTGTGTGGGGCATCTGTGGAGCATGATGTCAGGTTCATTCAACTGCTGTTCAAGAAGAGCACAGAACAGGTGAAAGTACATGGTATTACATTTCTGTGTAACTCATAAAAATGCACTGAAATCAAGGGCAGTCTCTCAGTTGTCCTATGACTGAGACTGCTGCAATGCTGGAGAAATGTGGGTGTTATCTGTGTTATTATTATACCTTTGCAGATTGCCCAGAAGTGAAACAACTTGCCCATAGCCATCCAGTGAATGAGGCATTGGGGCTAATCAAAGAAACAACACTGTTTCCAGCCCTTTAATTTTAACCATACATGAAGTGATAAATAGCCTTTACATCCAGGGAAACATTAAACACTTAGGGAAATGCAACACTGAGAAATACAGCACCTGATATTGCCAAAGAGTGTCTTTCATCTCACTATGCTGTTAATCTGTAGCATTTAATGACCAACTTGATTCTAGCATAAAAATTCATCTCTAGCTTCTATGCATTTTTAAAGAAACACTTCCCTTCGAGTAGTAGTGTATTTGTGTTGCTCTTAAACAGGGAGTCTATAAAAGACTAAGTGGCAGGTATTTTTTCTGCTAATAAACTTGTTAACTGTTTTGCTACAAATCTGATTTTGCATGAACTTCTTTCCTCTGTGAAATAACTCCCCTCTCCTTCTACTTAGGATCCTCAATAATGAAAGCATGCCTACTTTAAGAAAAACATCTTTAATGAATTTGGAAAAGGCAAATTATTTTATGATACGGTGGCTTGACAGAGTAAATAGTCATCTGTCTCCAATATGATGATCTGTAACATGTAATTGTCCTGTCTACGCTAGGATTTTGACAGGTGAAAGTTAAAATGTATTTCATAACGAAGATGCAGAATCATTAGACAAAAGCATAAATGCCTCCCTGAAGAAGCTGCTGTGCAGCAGGGGATACTGGGGTGGTGGTAGTGGGAAGTAAGTTGACTTCATGCTGGAAAAGAAATGTCAGGTGAAGGCTGTGGCCATTTTGGTGTGTACAACTTGTTCATTTATGCTATATGCCCTGGTCCCTGGACAGAAGCAGTCATAGAAAAAACCTTATCTCCATAATCTCAGTCTAAAGATCTGTATGCCTTTTCAAGCATACAGCTCTTTCCTGGGAATTTGCTCTACCTCAGATATATTTTAAGTGGTCATGCAATTCTTTGTTGCTTGCCACAGTACTCTTGCCCCTCTGCAAGCACCAAAGCTCCCCAGTCCCAAGGAGCTCTATATCCCACTGCCTAACTTCTGAAGAACTAAGGGAAAGGAGCTGCAAAAATGTGTGTGTTATTGCATCAGCTACTGACTGCTGATCAAAAACTCCTGAAAAACAGTGAAAAATTTAGAAGACATTCATATTCTGTGTCTGTAGAGTCGCAAGCAAGTTGAGGGTATCCAGGATGGAAGATGCCCTGCATGTAGGTGTAATATGCAAAATGAATGACTTGGATAAACACGGGGTAAAGGAGGCTGAGAGGATTTCAAGTAAGGCTGAAATAAATTGCTTAAAATTTGAAATATTTTATAAAGTAAGTATAGTGAAATATTTTATACAGTAATAACAGTGTATAACCCTTTTGACATCAAGTCAGACTTTATGCCCAGCTATTTGATATGAAATATTAGAATGGATATATTGGAAAGAATTCTAAGAACTGTTTTATCCAAAATAATAAATACTTGGGCTTAAGATGGGGCTTTTGCATAACTGCATTTTACACTATCTTGATGCTCAGGTAGAGTATAGATTATAATTTTCTGAGTGCTACCTTATACTTCCCACATATAAATTGCCGTGAATGATGTGAATATTCTCAGTAGACTACACCTGCTCCACACTTAGCATTTTGCCCTTCAAGAGCAGCAGAGTGATACTCTCTGCCAGGCTAGATCACTTTGGGCAACGAACTGTTGAGACTGACCATGTTTTCAGGTGGAGTTTTCCGACCTGACAAGAACAAGTGGGCTGATATTTCTGACTTCAAAACAGGAATTCTGTAAAACATTGCAAGGCGCAGGTGGCCATGGTGTACAATACCAAAAAAGAGCAATATTATACCTGGCATCCTGTGATCCATTTCACAGTAGTAATTCCAGTGTTGTTTCCTTGCTATGTAAATTACTGTCTATACATCAACAGTGTGGTAGTGAATGGAGTTTGATTACTCCATTGTTCCAGGTCACAATACAGCTCTCAAGAGATATTTTTGTAATTATAAAGGCTAGAAATGTAAACCAGCATCACTTCATTTGCAGGTGTTGGGATAAATTGGGAATGCACTGCCCTGAAGAGGCCACAGACTAGGCACAGGCTAGGACATGACAGCCGACTGAAGACATACTGCACATGAGAAACAGTAGATTGTGCCGAACTCCAAAATTATTTGTCTTGAATTATAATGATCTCGTGTTGCATGGGTTTTTTTCTGTCCCTTGTACTAAGAGTACCTTTTTAATATAGTTAGTACAGATTCCCTGAATTTAACCTAAAATAAGAGAAATTCCTGGCAATAACAGTGTGAATTTAAGATTCCAGAAGACAAGAAAAAAGAAAAACCAAACAAAATAACAACCTGAAAAACTTCTTAAAGTCTTCCACTTTTTTTTTTTACTTGCTGTCAAAGGCATGAAGAGTAATTATTACTTAATTTTATTTTAAATAGTTTTGAAAAGTTCAGTTTAATTGCTAGTTTGTGGTACTATTTATGATAATAAAGTTCCAACCAAAAATACAGGAGCATGTGGTAGTTTCTCTCTCCTAATTTCTTTTTGAACTTTCACTAGCTACTTGTTTCCTATCTCTGGAGAAAATATCTGTGAATTATGATGACATCTCTTGGCAAGCGCTGCCTTCAGAATCATTTAGCTGTCAAAATATGTGATGAATGGCCTCAAGGGAGGAAAATCTCATTCGTTTGTCATCATGACAAGTGATATACCTCTGTGAGATAGTCTAACAGATTAAAGTTTATCACAAGAATCAAGAAACTTACTTTAATGATTGAACTTCCTTACTCCACAGTCTACCAGCTGTGTCCTTCTTCTTCCTTTTCTTCCTCTCTCTGGACTTCCCCCAAGACAGTTTCACTGGTTATATAATGTCAGATTTCCACCTGAGATCCAGACAGACAGGAAAACACCTTGCTATTTCCTTGTGGACACTGACGCTGACTGTATTTTAAAAAGGGCAATGATTACAGTCAGGCAGGATACCTCTGTCACGCACTATATGCCGTGTCACCCACTGGGTACTGACCTAAGAGCTGATTGGGTCTGGAGAAGGGAATCAAGTGAGGCTCCTCTGGAAGTCATTACTAGCACTGCTCTTCGTGGATTCAACAATTCTGTGGCAGGAAGAGTGAAAAATCTGCTGTGAGGTTGTTGCCAGTATAAAATCACAGTGCTTGTCCAGTGTTGCTTGTTTGTTTGTTGAGATTCACTGAGATCCTGATAAAAAATCCTGGTTAAGTTGCTGGGTAACATGTTCAAAAACATCTGTGTACCTCAGAATACCTGGGCTTTTCGGTAAGGAAAAACAGAAAGATATGAAAATTTTGGCTTGAAGGAAGGTCACTGAATCCAGCTTTCCCCCTGGAGCAGGACTACCCCCAACACTACATTAGGGCAGCCTTGCCTTTGTTTGACCAAGTCTTGAAAACCTCCATGGTGAGTCTGTCCAGGTCTGTATCATCCTCTGCACCTTCCAACAGGTTTTCCTTTTGTCTGGCCGGAATCTCCCAAGGTGCAATCCATGGCCATTCCCCCTTGTTCCCCTTGTTATACCACCTGCAACTGATGGCAAAGGTTCTTTGTAATTCCCTTCAAATATTTGTAAACTGGTACTAGAGCACCCCAGCCTTGTCTTTGCCTGACCAAACAAGCCCAGCTCCCTCACCCTCTTTTCTGGGTCATACTCTAGGCCGCTGACCACCTTGATAACATTAAACTCTTCAGGAGTGAGATCTCTGAAACAGAACTAAAAGACTAGGCAGTTTTGAGAATTTCATCCATAGCTGTATGCTGTTGGTAGCTGTTTTATGTATGTTGGTTGGTTTTGTTTTCCCCAGTGGAAGACAGAAAAGGAGGTGCTAAGTCTGAGATGCTGATACAGAAAATGGATATTTCTGCTATGCAGGAACAAAACATGGTTGCATGAACAGCAGTGAAGAGGAGGTGTGCTCTTTAGTGAAATGTATGCTGTGTATGCTGTGCTAACAGCTAAGCTAGCTGGAAATGTTTGTTTTGCTTGAAACTCCTCACGGTCCAGCAGTGTTTCCCAGTGGTGCTGTATCTTGGTTCAGAAATGTTGCAGGAAGTTTAAGGGATTGTTAACTTAAGGGATTGTTAACAGCTGCTGTGGTGTACAGGGATGCTCTGTTTCTGTGCTACCTGTGGTATTCCCTGCTGATGTGCTTTGATATGGGTCTTACCTCCTTACACACTGCAGCTGTATGTTGGAAAGGTAATAAAGTTAAAAAAAATTCCCATTGAGACCTTTCTCTGTGTTCTTGCAAATCAAGTGGATGATAGTAACAAATAGCAGCATTCTTGTCATGTCCAGAAGATCAATATCATTCTTGCTTGTGTACCAAAGGAGGAACAGAAGCTCGTTGTCCCTATGCTCTGCTACTCCAAGCAACCTGGCTGTGTGTTTCAGCTGATCAGGAGCATCCTGATGCCTCTGCTGAGATCACAGAGACTGAGTTCAGACTCCAGAGGTACTGTAGTGTAAAATAAAATTTATGACAGCAAACAACCAGGAGAGGTGCAAGGATGGGCCTGCAGGCATACAGCTTGTTTATAGTAAAGCTAACCTTAGAAATGATACTCCCAATTCTCTTGCTTTTCCACATTGTCTCCGTAATTAAGTTCCTTTACATAAATTCAGGGTCATGTTTGTTGCTTACATAACCACACAGAGTTCAGCAGGATTACACCAGCACAAAGTTTTGCCTGGAGAAGGGGGTAATTGACAAAAACTAAATTCATGCATCTTAATAGTTTACTGCCTGAAAAATGCCTTGATGTCCTCCAATGGTGTCTGCATCAGTGCAATGTATTATCATTAACTACACTCTGGCAAACACTGTAATTCAGAAGAAAGCTGAGCACTAACTGCCTATGCATCATAGCTTACAGCATCTGCTTGTTTGTTCCCATCTCAAGCAGCACTTGCACAGTCACTCCTATGTTCAGGTTTTTTCTCATCCACCACTTCAGCAGCTGATTAACAAAGCTGCAATAAACTTGAATTATGCATCTACATGCTGGATGTTCTCTCCCCAGTTGCTCAGTAGGTGTCAAGTACTGCAGTAGCATGGGTTCAGCAACCTGTTCAACACTACGTGTGTCTTGATGTGTTTCTGAGTTTACATGTGCCTGAGCCACCAGAATTTTTTACTACAGGTAGGTGTGAGTGCAAGCATTTGCTTGATGGAAAGGAAGGCTGTGAGTTTGCAGTTTGCCACACAGAAATGTAAATTTCCTTTTGCAGCACTTTGTATTGCCACATCCTCAATCTTTCTTATATGAAAGCCTGGTAACATTATTCGAACAAGTGTGAGCTGACCCACCTGCAAAGTGTCGGGTGAATTGGTAGCAGCCTCAGCCCTCTTGAGTGATGGCTACAACTGCTGGCTGTGTGTAGAGAGTGCTCATCCATGTAAGCCTTGTGTTGCAGTGAAAATGCCACAAAGGAGTGCTTGTGGCCAGTAAGGGATGGAGGAGATCAGAGGCAGCGCCTTGAGATGCCATGGTTGTACCCAGTGCTAGGCAGCGCTTGTAGTGAGAGGAGCAGTGACGGCCATGAGAAGGGGAATAGGTGGGAGAGCAAGAGTTAACTCCAGCTGAGGTGTGAAACATGGCATGGATGAGGGTCAGCTTCAGAAAAGCAGAGTAATCCTCTGTCTTGAAAACAGAGAAGGTGGCTGTCATGAGGTGCTCTGCCTGAGGATTTAGTGCCAAGAGCAGAGAGGTGACAAACGTACCGTTTGGATCCCTCTTACATGAAGTTATGCAGAATGAGGCTGCCTGTGGAAACAGAGTTAAGAGAGCAGGTATTTAAGACAAGGGTTTGACTTAGCCCTATAGCTGAAAAGCCTCTGCCTTAATTATGCAAGATAAAAATCTTCAGGAGAGTGAGGTGGAGACTGCAGAAAGCAGGTGGCTGGTCTGAAGGGTGAATGATAAAGGCAAAAGAAACATAAGGGGGGGAAAGCATATGGGGGTGTTAACATATTGGAGGTCTGTGATACATTCTAACTTTTAATAGCCTGGCAGAGGCACTGAATCAGTCCTCCCTAAGGCAGGGGTGCCTTGGGGTGCAGAGCACAAGCAAGGACGGGAGGAGGCTCTGTGAAGGGCTTGCTCTAGCCTGTTGAGTCCCACTGGGTGCTGTTCCAGCTGTAGGAAACTTACTACTGACATAGGCTATGGAAAAGATAATTAGTGATTGCAAAGGCTAAGAGATGGCCTGGGGCACTGCATGATGCCCTGATTGCAAAGGTTAAGAGATGGCCTGGGGCACTGCATGATGCCCCAAACTGCCTTCAATCTACCCCCTCTACCCCCTCAAAATGGAACGTATTTCAAGATTCTACTGTCCTTTAGCTTTAAGAATCTTACCTTTAAAAGGTTAGCAAAACTGTGTACAAAGAGACAAAGTGAAGCTCAGGAAAAAGAAGTATGAAGTGATCCCTGTCCAAGTATTACAGCTGTAAGGCTCAAAGAGATTTCACAGGTCTATTCTGAAGATTTGTATGTTTAGAGTTTTACTGGCTTTCATGTTCAGAAATGGCAAAAATCCCTCCGTGCTCCTGCACTAATCTTCTGTAAGGACTGTGCAAAGTAGGATTTTCAGGCATGGCTGCAGAAAGCAGTGTCTCAGCTGCTGGATGTCCCCTTGATACTTTGAAAGGAACAGTATTTCAGTACTCAGCACTCACCCCTACCACATCCACCCCAAAATAGGTGTAAGATACCCCTGCCGGAGCAGCCCAAACCATCCCAGTTACAAATGCAGTCCATAACCATTGGGAAACATGCATGCAAGAGCTTCTCACTTTTTGGCTTATGGAGTAATCCTGCAAGCCTGGCAGGATATCCAAGACTGATAGCTTGGAAAGGGCTACGTGGCTTGCTGTGCCTGGAGGCAGGCCATGTGCATGCCTCTGCTGGTGAGGTGACCTCGGCCATAGAGGCCTGGGTTTGCTTCAGTCTGCAACTTGGGTCCATAGCCTTCCTAACACAACAGCAAGTGGCTCAGCATGGGCTGTTACCCTGCTGCTCAGCCAGCACCAAGAGGCAGTTTATAGCTAGCTCCCATCAGTCTGTGCTATTTCACAACACAAAGACTCCCCCAGGTTGCCTTTAGGCTGCTTGAGTAGTAGAAAAAAAAATATCTGCATAAGGAAACAGCCTGAAAATGTTCCCAGAATACTTGGAGGAGCTGTCCTGGTATTTTATCCACATGACAGGTTAAGTCCCTATTTTCCAGATTTACTTTTTAACTGAAACAAGCGGGTCAGGGGAAGAGGACAGAGAAGGGAAGCCAACAGGTTGCCTTGCTTTTGGAATGCCCTGCTTTGCCAAGCAGAACTGCCCCACGCAGACTGTTTGCTGCTGCCGGCTGGCATCGCTCTTGACATTGCTCTGTTGTCATGTTGTTCCTTGGCTAGGTCATTCTTGATGCTTTTTTTCCTTAGTGTACCCATTTCTTCATCTCCCCTTTACTCAGAGATCCTGGTATTTTTCAGGCACTCCATTCCCCATCCTCATTATCTTCTTTTCCACAGCAAGCTTACAATTTCACTGACTGACATTTCTAGGTAATACTGAAGCTGTCAAGAACAGTATAAACTACCCCCACCCACATCCTCAGGTGAATTAGGGGAGGATAGTGAAGGTGCCTCTTTTCTTGGCAGTCACTAGAGGAAAATCTCTTTTATGAAAGGCCTTTTGGGCTCTAAACTGTTTTGGACCTGTCATTCATGAACAGCAAACTTCAGCTACAGGGGATATCTGCTTTCAGATGTTGCTATATGCTAAAGATTACCAAAAATAAATTTGCTGAAGAGAAATGTTTTACAGCAACAATTAAGCCTGCTATTCTTCTTGAATTTCTCAATTGAAAAGCCTGTCATTGCAAACAGCTGTGTAATTGCCAGCTTATAGTACTGACATGGCCCAGAGCAAATTCAGTGATGGCACTGAGCATTCAGAGCCTTTTCAGCAAGAGAAGACCTTCTGATTTCATTTCCTCCAACACCCCACAATAAATTCCTTCTGTTTACTGATGTTTTGGACAGTTGAATGACAGTAAAAGATTTTATGTTGAACCACAGCCCAGATAAGTATGGACTGCATCTGAATTGTCAAATTATGGCTGTTTGTCAAAGGAAGGCTTACATCGCTGCTGTACTTAGTAATAATGCCTGTGAAATAATTTCTTTTAGATAGACTGATATTCATACTTTCCAAAGCAGTTGATAATTAGAACTGATTGATATTTCCAGTGTGCCTGTTAATGATGGCTGCCATCCAAATGTGGCACTTCTGGCCATCGACAGATTCATTTGTTAGCAGCACAAATACTGGCTTTTGAGTTTTGAGTGTGTGTTCATGTGGCTCCCTCTTCCCTTTTCTCCCCCCAGAGTGGCTTGTAATAATTAAACACTCAAATCCTCGTTGAAATAAATGAAAGCTGGGGGATTTTCTCCCTTGGGTGCAGTATTCAAAGCGCATAGGCTTGCTAGCTGCAGTGCTTTGTAGGGTATCTCAGATGCTGTCCCCTCTATCTGCCATTTCATGTCAGGTGTAGTCTGCAGCTGGGGTGGTGCTGTTCCCTATTTCACTTTTCCTCCCACTGAAAATTACTCAGGGCCACCCATGGCCCTCAACTCTACAAGTGACCAGGACTTTTTACTTTTGCACACAGATGGAGCGCTATCAGAAAACGGGAATGGTCACAGGTGAGCTGATCCCCCCTGTCCCTTGGCATCATCATGTCACAGCTGAGAGTCTTGGGAGAGAAGGGCCTGAATTTGGCTGTGTCTGAGTACGAAGCCAGTGATGCTGATGACCTTTGTATGCAGTAAACCACCAGTTAATTGTACAGGTCCCTTCATACCTTAGTTTCTGAACTAGTGTTGTTCTCAGTTTGAAACTCAAAGGCTTGTGGAGGGATTTAGGTCCAGCAAAGCTTCCTTATCATGCACCATACATCGAAGTTCTGCAATTCTTCTTCCCAGATCAAAGCCTATTTTCTTAATAAAAGCAATTTTCTCAAGTGTAAGAGGTGGACACCTCTAACAAAGTGAACGTCTAGAGAAATAACAATGCAAAAATATGTTCAGTGTAGTAAAAAATTCTCTCTCTCTTCTGAAAATGGCTTGAAATTGTGGAGAAGAGCATGGTATACTGAGCACACGGCACCAGGAAAATGTAAATGAGCAAAGGTAGCCGTGTGTTACAAATGAAGCAGTAATTAAAAGCACATATTCTGCACTCCCTGGCCTTTTCATCTTCCATTATTTTCACTGTCTATGGCTGCAGTCACCAGCTTTAAATTTAGTAAGTTACTTCCGTCAGAGCCAAACTCAGCTGGTAAAGAAATTTAAAAATTCAAAACAGAGTAAGTTGTGAAAGGGGATAAAATCTTCAAAGGCAGCTCCAGGGCATAGTGATTCTGAGCTAGAAATACAGCAAGGATCAGAGTATTTGCTTTTGGACTGCCTTTGTACAGCAAGGATGAGAGTATTTGCTTGTGGACTGCCTTTACCTTCATCAGTTGGGGCTCACGTACTTAACCTTATGGATTGGTGAAGTAATGGACTGTGTAAAGCATTGTTCAAAACTTTTGAAATCCATGGCACAAACATGGTAGGGTGCCTCCCTTTCTCTGTTTCAATCCTTTTAATATTTCAGTGCATATTGTTCCAAAAGGGAAAGTGACATCATCATTACCAGTTTAATAAAAATGAACCAAGATTGGAAAATTCTACGTGCTTAGCTTCAGGTATAGACCTGATTTCATGCATACCAGTTGGATATTTACTAACCACAGGAGTCATTCTGAAGATGGCACTGTCTTTAGAAAGATTTACAGTCCTCTGAGGTAAAATCTAAACATTTTTTTCACAACTTGCCAAGAATGAACCTCTCCTAGGGGCTTCAGCATCTTTCTGTGTTTAGTGTCCATCATCACCATCATGCACGTAAGAACATTATTATGGCCTTGTTTGCTCTCTCAGGCAGTCCAGGGAGGAAAACCTTTTCTTCCCTTCTTCATCAGACAGTGCAAAAAAAATGAGTTTCTAGCATGCTACAGTGATCTGGAGAATTACTGTGGTTTGGGTGCAGAATAAGCGTGGAGAATGGATGGTTTGCACTTGGTTTCTCTTTTCCCGACTGTTTTCTAGGCTCTGAGCCATACAGAGTTCCCAAGCAGAGTTTCAGCCGGGAGACCTTCTGCATGCTGCACCAGTGTTGTGGTAAAGTCCCAGGCTGTGGGAGTGGTGCAATGCTGGGATGCAACAATTCCACAGCCCCAGATGAAGCTGTTCCTGCAGCTACCAGGCCTCAAACGTGAGAGTTATGGCCCTCTTCCCCTTTAGACATGGAAAGAAGGATCTGGATTTTCAAATTTCCTAGTACAATTTTAAAAAAACCCTCTGGGAGTGCCATAAAGAAAGCTGTCAGCTGGTGAGCAGTCTGGGGAAGCTGGTCTCACATGCAGCAGTGTGAAGGATCATCCCACATGAGGGCAAAACATTCTCATTAGAGCAATGAATTGGTGATGGTGTGTTCAGCAAGGCAGCACAGGTTGGATGGGCTTTTACAAGTGCCTTTGGTCTGTATTCCTATGTCTTTCTCTGGGAACAGCATTTACTGTGCAACCCAGAGCAACCTAGAAATTACTTTTGACCTCTTGAGAAATTTTACCTAAACATATGCCCATGTGTGCTTGAAAATGAACTGGGGCAATCTGCTTAACTCTTCAGTTGACATTCTGAGCCTACAATGCAAACTGAAACCAGGTTAGTTCTTTGTGCCATTTTTTTTCTTCTTGTAAGGGCATCCTTCATCCCAGGCTAGAAGTTTTTTGTATTTTGGGTTACAAGAATGTGCCTGAGGTTTGGGGACCACTTGCTAACATCTACTACAAATGTATTTTTATTGACTAAAGCATTCAGTCAGTGAATGTACAATGCTACATTCAGAGTCAAGAAGCTTGCGCAAATAACTTACCACACAGAAAATTTGCACAGGAATGTCTGCCACTGGGGTGAGGATTAATTTTACTATGCATTTCTAACCAGTATCTCCTTCTGAAAATCCCCAGTTTCTCATCACCTCTCTATCATAAAACTGTGCACAGCACTGAAAAGGATTGCCTCTGAAATATCATATTCCAGACTTCCCACAGCAGCAAAACCGTCCTTAAACTCATTGCAAGAAGAAATGCAGTGGAGGCTTCCAAGCTTGGGAAGTGGAGGTGGCTTTGGCAAGCTGTTTAAGAATATCCTTAATTTCAGTTGTGTTCTTCCTTGGGACCTTTGCATCTCAAGACATCTGCCACAGGGAGAAGGAGGTTTAGCTGAGTGAGAGCCAGAAGCAGGCTAACCCCATGCCAGAGAAGCACCTTAAAGAAGACTGGGTGGAGTGGAAAGGGCAGTACTAATAGGAGGAAATGTGGAAGTGTACTGGACCTTCACCAGCTCTGCTGCAGCTAGTCAGCAGAGGCCTCCTGCCTGGGAGAAAGGACCTTAGTGAGGATGGTGCATTAGTCAGGAAAAGAGGGAAGATCAGGAGACAAGAGAGCCTGCTGCTTTCCCAAAGAGGGAGCAGGTGAAAGGGGACAGGGACAAAACAAATGCAGAGATGGAGGAGGACTGGCCTCTGGCTCTCCTGATCATGTTTTTCTGTGGATGAAGTGCAGCACAAGGGTCCAAGGAAGTGAAGAGTGCAGCTGTTAAGTCTAAATTGCTAGAGCAGGGGGCATGCTGCTTCCCAGCTCAAATTGACTTGCAGGCAGTTTGATTGGAGGTGTCTGCACAGCCTTCCATTGCTATTGCCTCTGGAGAAGCAGGCATTTGAGCACAGACATCTCTGTACCACTAAAATAGTTATGTCCATGTTGAGAGGTCATTGTGTCCTGGAGCGGACATGTTCCAAGTTGGACAAGTTGGCAAGTTCCAACCCAAGAATGGAAACCAGCTTGGGTACATGGCAAAAACAAGGTTGTGCCTTGCTTCCACAGCACATTCCCTCAGTGGCATGGATTGCCCTTACAGTCAGTCGACAGTAACTTACAAGCTCCCAAAACAAAAAAAAGTTGAGTAGTGACTGGGAGAACTTCTACAGACTGGTGCCAGTGTGTTTTATCCTCACCCCCTTGGAGGCACTGTTCACCTAGGAGCCTGAATCATGGTCCCACAGTAAAACAGGGAGATGGCTCCTTACTCTGAAGGCTAATCATTATGTGTTTCTGAAGCTACTGTCCTTTTACTTCACCCTGGTCACAGTGCAACTATTTTATTTATGAGTTTTGTCAACTGGAGGCAGCTGGGTTTAGAAGTAAGGAGGTCAATGAGAAAAATTAAAAAGTGGCACACTGGCCTGCTTTCAAGCTTCAGATTAACTCTTGGTCTTAACTCCATGTTTTTCAGGGGTTGGGGTTTGTTTTGTTTTGTTTTGTTTATTGTTTGGTTGGGGGTTTTTTGATTGTTTTTTTGGTTGTTTTTTTGTTGTTTTTTTTTTTAATCTAGTTGCTGCATGTTCTAAAAACTGCAGTGAGGTGTTTGTGGTGTAGGAGGTAGTTTTCTATTACCGGAAACTTGAGGGATAATCCCTCTAAGGCCAGTATTGTTCCAAATTCAGGAGAGTCATCAAACAGGAATGTCATCTGCCCAGTCATCGTCAAATGCTGAAAAATTCATATCCTTTTATCACTGCAATGTATCCAGTCCTCTGTATCTTTCCTGAGACCTGGCAGATGAAATATATATTATTTATGTATTTATTTTATTTTTTTCAGTGCATGCTTTTTCATCACTTTTTCCAGGTTAGCCCTGCTGTATGTCACTTGAGGAACAAAATGGGATACTTCTCATTTGGCCTCTTGGAGGCTGATTCTTTCTGTCCAGCTGCATTAGACTCATATTGATATGAACTCAGAAAGAAAAAAATGGTTAGATCTACAGGGCCCATGTGAGATTGGTTATGTGTTGTGCCAGACAATGTACAACATAAGAAACCATTGCTCCTGTGAGGACTATAAGGAGGGAAGGGAGAGTCATGATTGCACATGATGGGAAGATACGGGGTGGAGGTCTTTTGTTTGCAAATGGGTGCTCTGACCGCTTATCCCCTACTGTCTCATGGAGTTCAACTAGGTAGCCAGAAGGATGTACAGGACTGCTAGAAGCCATCAGAGGCCTTAGGACAACAAGAAGGAACAAGTGAAGTTCCCCAGGTTATTTACATCCCCTGTTCCACAGTCTCCAAGAGAAAGGGAAAAATACCATAACTTGATAATCAGCATGATCAATAGGTAAAGAGTCTGGTTACAGAGAGGGAAAGAGAAAGCAGCTGATGGCTCAGTGGAAACAGAGTGTGTACAGTGAACCACTCAGAAACAATGAAGAAGTCAAGCATTTGGAAATCTCAAAGATGATATAGTTAATTAGGGCTTTTTACTGCAGCACTTTGTGGCACAGCTCTTCAATGCACATGGAGCACTATAAGCTGGTGGTGCTGCCTGGTGATCTCCTGTTTCCCTTGCAACACCTTCCCAACAAATGCTGGGGGTGGTTGTGTTGCACAAAGCATGTGTCCTCCTCTTCTTAACAGATGCCACTTCCTCGGGAAGAGGTTGGTGGAACTAGAAAAAAAAACAGTGATGATATGCATGTTAGTCACCTTCTGCCATTGTGGGCTATTCCAGTATGTGGTACCATGCTTGCTGGCACAGTCAGGGAGAGGAGACAACTGGGAGTGTATCATGGGCTGGAGCTCATTGTGTGGCAGCTGGAGGAGAAAGCAACTGGAAAAAATGAATTACTGAAGTGGGTAAAGAGACTGAATCTGTAGCTGATCGCATTTGGCATGAGTCAGATGCTAAAACTTGGTGCTCTTACTTTGTGCCTTGCCAGAACTGCTCCAGTGCCACTGTGGAGGGCGCAGACAAATGAAGTGTAGCCAACTCATGTACTGGTAGTGGAATAATTAGAGAAGCATAAAGCACTATGTAAGCACCACAGCCTATTCAAGAGGGAACACAAAGCCCTGCCCTTCTGTGCCTGTGAGCAAAGTTTTGCTTCTGGTGGTTGATTGCATGCCAGCATGGTATCAGCAGTGCTAGGCCAGGGATGGCAGCCAGGTGATACCTGGCACTGCTAACGTTGCTCATGGCATCCAGCAAAAAGGCAAGCAGAAATTCCCCTGAAGCTGTGACAGGATGCTCCTGTCAGCCCAAGTGGTATATAGGATCAACTGACCTTGGATGAAAAGCCAGGTGTAGAAATTCCCATGTGGCTGTCTTACTCCTGTGTTAAAGTGGAGTAGCTTTCAAAAGGCAATGAACATAGTTTTTGGCACAGAAATGGAGAAGGTGGGCAAGCATGGTACATCAGTGGTGTGGTAGAGACTCCAGACTCCCTGTACACACCCCTTGCTTTGGTACATAGGTTAGGTGAGCAGCACAGGGATATGTTGTTGGCCAGCTGTAGCAAACCCTGAAGCAGCATCTACTCCAACCTCCTTGTGCTTCTAACACCTGAGGAAAGGCAGGGGGGGTTGTGTTGCTTTCAATACTGCCAGTTTCTTCTAGTCAGCTTAGCTGCCAGTTGTCAAAGCAGCATTAACGTCATTTCCAGAAGTGACTAAATGTTCAAGAAGGGGCATCTTTTATTTGCACTGAGTGGGACTAAAGTTGACGAAAGCAGTAGCTAACAACACTGAGTTGCACATAACTGAGCACTAGAAACCTTTTATTTTTCTGCCAAGTTTTCAAGGTGGTGCCTTATTTTCTTGCTCCTTGTTACTCTTGGGTAATCTCTCTGAAGCATGAGATGCAGCATTAGGAGTGCTGAGAGGGGTAATTCTTGTGTGTGAAAAAAACAGAGAGCGTGGTGATGACTGAAACTTTAGTAGCATCTTCCTTAGCAAAACAGTGAGGAGGGTGCAAAGCTTGCTTGGTGATCCCTGTCTTTCTGGCATCACCCAGAAGCCAGTGGTAAAGATGGAAAAGAGTGTTGAAGTATGGTAGGCTAAGGTTAAGGCCCTCTCAGCTGAAGAAGCTCAGCTTGACTTTTCCCCCTTGCTTTTCTTGCCTTTTGACAATTGCTTTTCTTTCAATGGCTGAGTCATGGAGTGTTTTGAGGCAAAATGCAGTGGTTCCAGGGCCTGGTGTGAAAGAATTAAAAGTTTTAGAGTAGGCTCAAGGGGTCTCAAGACATCTGTATTCTCTTGATCTGCTCTTCTTTTGTACTTCATTTTCTTTATGTTCATATGTGGTTTTAATCTAAGATGTGTACTGGGCAAGGGAAAGGATAGGGGAAGTTACCTCTGGAGTTTAGCTTTGCCTATGAGGCAAAGTCTGTAACGCTTAAACTGGTCAGATAACAAAGGACTTCCCAGGAGCATCTCATGTAATCCTTGTCAGATCTTGCTTGCCTTCAGATGACCTTGAGTTCATTGTATTGTCTGAAGTAGGCATATGGGCCTGGGCAGCTGGGCCAGTGCACTACACATGGTAGGAATGAGCACTTTTATAATGTGTTTGTGTGGATGTATGCATGGATATATGCATAAAACTAACGTGACCTCATGGGTATTCCGTTAGATTAGTAATGCCTGAGTATTGTACAGCAGTGGTCCCCATCACCCTTTCTTGTAATCCGCCACTTGTTTTTAGAGAATATTGTGGAAGTGATAGGAGAAGCTGCTGAGAATCCCTCCTGTAAAGGATCTGTGTGTCTGCATGTAAATATAGTGCATGCATCTCACTCTGTGCTGTTTTCTTCATATTAATTGCCCTGGGATCTGTCAAGGTATTTGCTTTGTAGTGCCTGTTTTTCTCACATCTTTTGGTTAAGCTGAGGGAACTGGGTAGGCTGCAGAACACCCTCTTGGGTGTCCCATCTACGGGACTTTTGTCTATGTCTGTGTGCCCTGGTCTATGCTTTGCTGCTTCTTGGTACTCTGTAAAACTGTTTTGCATCTCCATTCTACTGCATTGGTATCTGTCCTACAGAAGTCGGCTACAGTAACCCCTTACCCTGTTCATGGTGGCTGTTTTATTTAGCTGCATTTTTAACTGTGGATTTCAGCGCCAAATATTGCTATTCCAAACTTTTATAGCCTTGGCTATGTGCTGACCTAGAGAGACAAAGTGAAGCTATGTTTGAAAAGCTTGGGGATGATTTAAGTATGCTGGTCACATGGAGAAAAATCATAGATTGCACCTTTGTCCTGTCTGTCTTTGGAGATTAACCAGGAGCTGAAGGTGGTAGAGGGGCAACAGATGGGGAAATAACTTAACCATACCTAGTGATATAAAATCTACTGGCTGCAAGGAGCAGCCTGCAAGCCCCATTTGCAACTCAGGGGCTTATCATTAGTGCATGACAAGAATGAAATCCATGCATGTTCCATCTTGAGAAAATTTCTTTGCTTCTGCTTCTTGGCAGCATCCTAAATGGGTTCTATAATGAGTGCTTTAGAGTACTGCAGTTGTTAACTGTGCAGAAATTTCAGTGCACTGACCCCAGAGATTTATCAGAGGTAGGTGTAATTATTTGTAAAGTAATTCAGGCCTAGATTATGAAATATTTGCTCATGTCATTATCTTGAAAAGAGAGGGCGGGCGGGCAGTTAGATTTGCATTGACCTTTTCTAGGCAGCCCTTTGACGTTCCAAGTGGGCGGAGGAAAGGTGGAGACGCTGATGTTATCAACATGACCGTGGAAGGGTAATGCTGCTGCTGGAAGCTGAGGATTTCAGGAGAGAGGGGGCACCTACACACAGCACAGCAGGGTAGCGAGTGGTCAGTGGGAGGCAGAAACAACATCCATCTCACTTCTTTGCTTGTGGAAGTGTGTGACACTCCTGTGCAATAAAAGACAAGCAGTTGGTCTCTGACTCTGTTTTCTAGTTCACTAGCTGTGGAATGTGGGAGGAATGTCTATGGGAAAAGTACACATAGCCATTGAATGAGAGTGGAAGAGCTACCCCGGAAAACAGGCAGGGAAATGGGAACTGCTCATAGCAGAAAGCTGGGCATAGGTCTTTCTTGGAGGCTGTGCCATAGCACAATTTGTTTTTCTTGCACTCCCTGGCTCTGCATCAAATCCTGCCTCTGCAAGCATTAAGATAAAGGGAGGATAGATCCTCATAACCCCACACCATCAAACTTCACCAGTTTGCTATATTTTGGCAGCAGCTTAGTCTCCTTTTTTGGCATTGGAGATAGTACAAAGAATCTGCAGTAAAATGGAGTGGTTTGGTGTAGCCAGTTAGTGAGCAAGAGTTCTGCCATTGCTTGGCCGTGGCATATGTCAGATACACCCAGATAGGGTGTTGAAAGGTTGTGTCATTCATCTTTTTACCCAACAGTCACTTCGTAACATGTTCTTCTAACTCATTTGAAAGGCCTCTAGTGGTGGGGCTGTCTCCCCTCAATGCCCCCAGGAAACGCTTGAGCTGCTGCAAAGCTTTTCCTGTTGTGTAACCTCCCTGCCACTTAGGGCTGTAACTGCTTCTCCCATCTGCTACAGACATAGAGAACAGAGTGCCCTATTCCTCTTCACGTCAAGGTTTTGGAAACTGAAGTATCTTTTCACCTCTTTCCCTTCTAAAGAATGTCACTTCATCCCCTCGTCCCCCAAATCAATCATATTTTCCTGATCTAAAGTGATTTTTGTTACTTGCCTCTGGACTTTTTCCAGTTGGCCCACCAGTTCTTCCAAACGGGCCCCAAAATGCCTGCTCAAGTCTGCAAGCAGTGGGTAACAGTTGACACTGAACTCTAACAGTACAACGTTATTAAATGATGTTTAAAGCAATTCATTGTAGATTTAAAAGGCCATAAAATTAGCTAATATCTTTATCTGAAAACAAATTTTAACATATTCTCCACCCATTTGGAAACCAATTTTAACATATTCTCCACTCTGCTGCATGTACTAAAGGGGCAACTTCTTGCTTCAGCAACTGCCACAGTCTAAGACTTCTCCCTGGCTGCTTTTTCAGAATATTCTATGTAATCCAGAAGCGTACTGAGCTCGAAGTGCTATTACACACTGTAACAAATTGTATTACGCACCTGTCTGAACATCACCTTCAATAATTGAGTGACATCATACAGATTGTACTGTGCAATTAACATGTATTTCTGTGAAAATATCCCCTACCCACTTGACATGTTTTGGTTTTGTGTTCTGGGTTTTTTTAGCATAGCAAATCTGCTGCACCTGTCAGTGCTGCAGTGTTTTTTAGGTTTCTCTTTTTCCCAAGGAAGACCTCAGAAAGCATGGGGCCACAGCTACGCTTTTGGTTTCTGAGACCCAGTTTGCTTGGTGGAGGCAGGAGGATGGGCAAAGTAGGATTAAAATAGGGTGTGAATTTAAAACTTTGTAGTTTCTTGCAATTAACAAATAGTTGATTCTTTATTCAGACTGATCTTAGTCTGGTTAATTCAGAATAAAATCCTTTGATTCTGATACATCTGTGCCTAGCAGAGCTAGTGTAGAATAGCTGTGCTAGAAAAAGCTCCCAGACAAGCCCTAGAGTATATGATCCATCCTGTCCTCTGCAGGCTAATATCACTGACACACCTGTTCTGCAAAATCCCACCCTGTCCCCTGAGAGGGCATGTAGCACCAGGTCCTTGGGCAGGTTTGATGGGCATTTTTTTTTCAGGCCTGCTTAGAAGTTTGCATGTTCTGATATGACAAAGGAGTAATTCCCTCTGCATTCATCCATTTTGCAACCTTCCAGTATCTACAGTTTGTGACATGAAATCATGGGACTGTTTATCTGATTTGTTGATGGGTTTTAGGGTTTTAAAAATATCAATAACATCTTTAAAGAAATAGATAAGCCTCCAGTTTGTAATCTGGGTCCCTTTGTGTTTACTTCTTAGTTTGTGAACTTATATGGGATCTTGTTTGCAAGAGTTTCTCCACAGCCACAAGAGCTAGACATTCACTGCTAAATTAAAAAAAAAAAAAAAAAAAAAAAAAAAAAAGTGGTGTTGGCATTTCCATGGAGTTGTATGACTGTAGGAGCTGCAACATTTAAAAAAAAACCACAAATCATATATATTCCAATAAAATAATGTGAATAGCCAGTGCTGACTTTAGTATTTCAGTTGTACAAGATAGTGGACATTTAAGTTCCCCATCAAATTTTTAAGTTTAACAAAATCCCATTTGCTTCCAACAATAGGCCACCACCTATGGCAGTCAACAGCAGACTCATATACAAATTTTTTACATAAATATGATCTTTCATTCAAAGAAATGGGATTTGGGGCCTTTTGAACTGCTTGTGCAAATTCAGATAGCTGATGTCATCAATTATGATTTATTGTATAGCCTCCTTGTTAAAAATGGTTAATGCTTGTCAGTTATCTGCGTTTTGCAGACCCATAGCTGTGCAACGTTTATACTGTAGAGAATTCTTTGCTGTTTATCATACAGCTGTTGTAACAGCAGTTATTTCCAGATGATACTTATCTTCAAGGACATCGATTCCCTGCTTTTTGTGCAGTACAAATTCTAGCAGTATTTCAAAAAGGCCAACTGCTTATTATTTTTAAATAGTAGCCAGTAATTACTAGACCAGCTTTTTGTAGTTTTCCAAGCCGTATTCAGGTTGTTTTTTCTGTGGCTAAAATGATGTTGACTGAAAATTAAGCTTGCTTCTTACCAAGGGACTCTGCCTAAGGCCCACAGTTTTGCCAGCATTTGAGATATAATCATAAAATTGTAAGTGTTGCAATTTTAGGTTGATTTCTTTGGCAGTCGGTAGTTTTCAGACTGCCACGGGCAACTCAGTAGTTTTGGATCAACCCTAAATCGATTGTATTGTTTGTGTCTATTTTGAAGCTGCATTGAGGTCTCAGCTGGCTACACTGCACAAATGCTTCTGAACATTTGGAAAAACCTACTCCAGATACGCTGGCTCTCAGCTTTTGTTAGAGGTGTCTGAATCTACATCTGTATACCAAGGTCAATTTAGATTGCAACAGGTTGCGAATTAAAAGCAGAGGAGCTATTTTCAATTAATGTCTTAAATTGGCAGCACTCTCTCTCTGTATATAGTGAAATGGAAAGCTGACTGAAATTCTTTTGCTCACGCTGAATAATGCTTGATAGGTGATTTCCCAAGGTGTGCCTGCTTGGAGCTGGTTGACCTGGAAACTTTTTCTCTGGCTACTTACATGGCAAGTCTAACCTGTAGCTCTTTGGCTTAATGTTTTGTGTATTACCTATAGGTGTTGGAGACCATATGTATGTCTGTAGCCCCACTGTAGTGC
This sequence comes from Astur gentilis, assembly GCF_929443795.1. Lineage (NCBI taxonomy): Eukaryota > Metazoa > Chordata > Aves > Accipitriformes > Accipitridae > Astur > Astur gentilis. The sequence goes on along the minus strand of NC_064919.1, from coordinate 34,759,267 downwards.
AGAAGTGCATACAGTCAAACAGTATTTTCACTGGAAAGCAGGAAATACAGAGCAGAGCTGTTTGTTCATAGTCCTTTTTGTCCAGACTGTCAGGACCTCTATTGCCATTTAACTGTTATTTACTCTGTTCTGCAGCTCCCCAGAGAAAACCCAATCAGGGCAGCACACAAAGACCATCCAAATCCCTGAGACACTTCTTGTCCAGTCTCCCACATGGGGACTCCGTCTGCTTGGGCCCTCCATGTGTTGTTGCAATAAGAAGATAGAGTCTCAGTTGTATATTTGCATTAACGTCCACTCTTTCTGATGCACAGAAATTTGCAGCCTCAAGTGCATAAATGTTTAAATGTTAGGACTGCATGTCTACAGAGATGCTCTTAAAAGAGAATAGCAACACTCACACAGCGGTGAGCTCCTGATAGCGACTAGCCTAGGAGATTCAGCCCACTGAAGTAAAAAGTCTTTTCTCCCAACAGCTTTACAGCTGTCTGAGATGCTCTTCCTTTAAAATTTTATTTTATGTGTATTTACTTTACACAAAAACAAAAGCTGGAAAATTTCAAGATTGTTATTAGGATTGTGATTGTTGGTCTTCTGTTTGCACCAACTTCAAGGTATTTTGCATTAGGAGATTTTGTCTGAATTTGGTGAGATCCTGGGTATGTCTTTGCAGAAAGGACAATAAGTACCATATTACAAATTGCAACGGAAATACCACACAGTACAAATGTTTTTTTCACATTATGGTGCTCCCTGTTGCTCTTCTGGGAGCATATTTTAATAAATTGCAATTTGAGAAGACTCTCCTGCAGCAAGACAATTGTGTGGCTTGCCATTGCTGCAGTTTATTGAAGTTGTCCCAACGTATCCAACCGATGTGAGAGAGCGTAACAGCACTCCTACCTCAGGCAGTTAAGATATGGGCATTATTTAGACTACAACTGGTGCTGCTCAGCCTTTAACTGCCACCACTCCACAACCCCCAGTCTTATGCCTTTTGCCGAAGTTTTCAGTGGTTAAGCTGACTTGCCCCTGAAATGAAGGCAAAACCCTGTGAACACAATGACCTCATGAGGTGTCTTCCAATTCAAATTATCCTGTGATCCTATGATTCTGCGTGGCTTCACTGCAGTGTTAAGTGTAGGGACAGGCATGCTGCATAATCTAACTGAGGGTTATCATATCCATACCGCTGTTGCTCACATCCATTAGCAGATACCTGAGGTATCTCCCATGACTGTTAGCAGTGAATTATGGTATTATTACGGAATTCATGGGGACTGTATATTTCTTCTGGGTTTGCAGGGGACTTGTAGGAATGCATCAGAGAACTGTGATACTTCAGTGGTGCAGCCAATGTTCATATCTGACATATTTTAGAATGGCAGTCATTAATCTGCAAAATGCGCTTGCTGTTGATACATCTGATTTAGCCTCGACATCAGAAACAGGCCAACTCCAATTATGAAAAAATCCTTATCAGACAAATTATCTCCTACACAACAGCATTCTATCTAAGCCTCTTGGACTGTTTCCAGCCCCTAAAGTGGGTATATACCACTGCAATGCTAAATGTGGAATTTTAATTTGTGATAGTCCCAGATAAGTATTGAGCTAGAAACCATGACTGATCTTTGGGCTTTAGGTGGTAATTGGATTAAACATAGGTGAAAAGCTTTTATTTTAGGGATGGAGGACAGGGACAGACTACTTGTACTTCACTTAGTGACATTTTACAAGTGAAATTAATGTTTTGGGATTGCTTCCAGCCTGATTCAATGTTTGGAGTGGGAGTGGGACAGCAAGAGATAGCATACATGGCATTGTTCAAGAGTTTTTTAGGCAGAGAGCCTGCTTTAACTCTAAGTGGAAAAATATTATCTGGGGTTCATTTTCACATACAGTTTCATTAATCTGGGCACTTACTGATGTGCGTTGCATGTTTTTCAAAAACATGGGTTGAGGGCACACAAGAGTGAGCAGTCTGGGTCTTGCCACAGCCTTCCTGTGGGATCCCAGGTAAAGTGTCCCTGTTGCTCTGTGCCTGTCTTGTCTGTGTCCAGCTTTGTCGCCCTTGCCTCCATCTGTTAAATCTCTACTGCAGGACTGACTTAAGGATTATACACACTGGAAATGATAAAATTTTCCATTACCTGCATAAATCCTGTCACATGGCCATGTGGAGTAGATACTTTAGATCACAGAAGATGGATGTACCACACCCTAGTCGACCACACATCTTTGGTAAGGATTTTTTGTTGTTGTTTTAAAAAGTGTGCATGGTATAAGTCTGCTGACTTCCATGGGTAGGGAACTAAAATTATGCCAAGCTAGCTCTGCCTTTAACATGACAGAATGTTATCCACCATAAATTAGGGCAAATCTCCGCTGGATCTCTGCCACTTTGCATGACTGAATCGTCTGGTCCATTGACTCTCTTTTCTTGAGGGGAACTGCAGGCCTCTGGCATGTTATGGCAAGTAGAAAAGCTCTTCTTGTTTCTGAGACATCTGCCTTCTCCATCACTGGTACCGTCAGCCTGTTGGAACATCTATGGCCCTTCCCATGATGCAGCAGTCTGCTAGAACACATCTTTTTGCTTTCAGTAACATGAGCTAAATCAATGCCTCCAAATTATAGTAGCTTATAAACTGGGTTGTTCTTGTCTTCAGCTATATGAAACCTTTAATCCTGTACTATGTTTACAGAGGACCTTCTTTATTAGATTACCCTCTTTAATAGGGCTGAAGTTGTATTATTATGCCAAAGCCTGACCATCTCTTTCCTGAGCTTGTTAAACTTCTGCCTATGGATGTCAGGAAAAATTTTACTTGAAAACTTTAAATTAATCTTTATCTCAATATGATTTTTTTTAGAAACAATTTATAGTTTGCCATTTACTTAAATAGAATCAAGCACTCTTCCATGGAAGATTAAAAGAGAAACTGGTTTATTTCCTCTCTAAGTCCAAGTCCTTAATTTGTTGTTAGTTTTCCACTGTAGAACAGTAGGATTCCTTCTTGTTGTCATCCAGAGAGGGGGAGGGAAGAAGAAAATCCATTATAGATATTCATGAGTCCAGATTTTCTCCTTTATAAATGTGTTAATTGAAATTAAAATCTTGAAAATTCAGGACAAAGTGTGTAGGAGACTTTAGGCTGGTGCATTTTATTGAAAGCGAGACAAAAATAACACGGCTTTGGGACTTGTCATTGGTAGTCTGGGCAGCTGCAGAGGAAGGAGCATTAATACTTATAGCTGAATCAGATTTATTTCAGACTTAGTGGGACTACAGATCACTGTATGTGTTAAAGTTCTGTTCATAAATTATCATCAGTTGTTTAAATGGTTAATTGCTATAGGTTGGTTAGTTGCATATAACTGTGTGTAAAATCACCTGGAAATGCGCTTACATGCATAAATAATATACCTTTTAGAGATGTATCATGTATTCTGTTTGCTTAGAATATATTAGTCTCTATACAGGTATTTCATAATGCGACAAAAATATAAAATAAGACTAGGCTCTTCTTCTAGTCTTTATGGAGAAAACTACAAGTAACCAGGAAAGATAGGCCTTGAGGTCCCCTAACATTTCAGATCAACCTTATCCAACTGTTACATTCCTTGTGGGCTTAGGTTGGATGGTGGTGTCAGAGTGAAGGTGCGGTAGAAAGCCTGAGCATGAGTTTCTGCTATTCTACCTTTCCCTGAAGACAGCCAGAATTTTAAAGAGAATAAGAAGAGCTGAAGTGGAAGATGAACTCAAAAAAGTGGTGGGTTTTTACAGACTTAACCTTTACAATTATTCACTAGTGATTGGGACCCTCACACACCTGTGAAACTGGAATAATGTTGCATATATGCAGTATAAGACACCTTGTTCCCAAGGGCTTAACACCATAAGAATGATGGCCCCATGATCTGGTTCTTGGGTTAGGACTGGTGAGCTCTGAATGCACACTGAAATTAAACAACAGAGGACAAACTTCTGAAAACTTCAGCAGTGTTTCTCAAATGCTTCTGAAATGCCTAATAGCAGATGAGTGAGATAACACTTGGCTTGTTTGGCACAAATTAGGGAATATGTGAGAGAAGGACATGCACCTATTGGAGCGGGCAACTAAAACAACATTGGACTTCTTCCTTCTTTTGTCAGTAATTGTCCCTTTGCCTTCAGTGGGACTATACTGAATTTTTGTCAAGCACAATATTCTGCAGTTAGTGAGATGAGACAATGTTTAAAGAGGGGCAGGAGCCACTTTGGACCCCAAATGAATGATGTCCTTGGAAATGAAGCATCTTTCTTTTCAACAAAATTCTAATTGACAAAAAGAGCTTTTAGATCAGAGGAGCATCCTACACTGAGCCTAAACAAGTCCTGTCACAATGTCTACAGGATATGTTTTTCAGTCCATGTCACTGAGCGAGGTAAATAAGAAGACCTTTATTATCCATTTTTATATTTACATTTTTATTTAGTAGTTACCAGCAGATATTCCAGTTAAAGTCACTCAGTACTTCCTTCTGTCATTTCTTGCTTTCACATAATTATAACTTCACAAGGCATGTATTTTTACCATGTTTCATCTTTGCTGCAGAGCAATTTGGGTTTTTTGCAAAAGACTGCGCCCTCAAGGTTGCTAAGTTGCTTGGAGCCAACAAGATTTTATCCATTAGAGCTCATGTCTTGGTAAAATATGGAACAAACCAGGTTCATTTAAAAAAGCAAAAGAGGAAATAATTTCTCTAATTCTCATGGTTCTTCTGGTACTTCAACCTATCAATTTATAATTTTAGGATAATCATTTTATCAAGTGTGGCAAAAATAAGCTACACTTTTCTTGACAAAGAGCTGGGAGAGTTCATGCAAATCTTTGATGGGGAATTAGGCACCAGGTATTGTGCATCCCTCAGAGAATTTCTTCTCCTACCACAGTAGGACGTATTCAGAGTCAGCTGCAACAGAAGAGAATCAAGGCTTAAATTATTTAGATCTGTTAAGTATCAAATTAAGAATCATCAATACTAGCAATGTGTGTAAATTTTAAAATAGTCCTTCCAGAGACATAAAATTTTTCATTGATTTCATGGCATTTTAATTGGAAAGAAATATTCTGCACAACCAATTAATTCAGTCAGTTCACTGGCACGGATATTTTTGGTGACACAGTAGCATAGCACAAAACTTTTGTTCAGTCAATGGCTAGGACATTAGGAGATGACATTTCAAAGAAAAATCTTTTGGTGCTAGGGATGTACCTTATTTCTTGGATCTTGCTCAGTAATGAAACTGAGTCATTGGTCAATTCACTCTCGTCGTGTCATTTGTTAAATTTGCTTTCATTCCTTTTATGCCTCTCTCCAAACAGATGGAAAATTCAGCTCTGAGACTCCTTTAAAATTTCTTTTTTCCACTTCATCTGGTGGCCTCAGTATTGTAAAAGGATGTTGGAAGCCTCCTGTTCACTAACATGCTTTTCCAAGGTGGTTTTGTCCTTGCAGCCAGACCCTAACTCAAATGGAGTAGGCAGGTCACAAGTCAACATTAATTAGGCATTTGGTAATAAAGTGTTGAGAGGAGAAGCGCTTACAATTATTTTGTTGTGTATGGACTTATAATTTATGCCTCGGTTCTACTGAATCGAAAAGCTTTCTGAGGCCTGTTTTTCTCAGACTCTGGAGATTATCAAGTGCTTACAGTAGTCAGTGCGGACACTGTTAAAAAGTTTACAGTTAACTAACACCATTTATAGTTGAAGTTTGCTTGTTGCCGTATTTCTTTCTCTTGCTATAGGAGTGCCACCTTGTTGTGGTAACGATGCTGGTATTGATTCCTTCACAAGTGAAAGGGAGAGCTCACCTCTGCCCTCGTGAACTCTTCCAGGAACTGATGGGGGGACACCTGGAAGTCATAGGCCAGTGCCAGAGGCTGACCACCTGCGAATAAGAGCAGAGCCTACATTTTGGACGAGGCATTCTTCCTCCAGGCTTTGTAAGGGAGCCCAGAAGCAGCATTTTTAGAAAGACAGACAGAACTTTTTATGAGTGTGTTCAATCCCACTTTGTATGAGTTAAATGTTATTTCTGTGGAGAAGTTCAAACACATTGGAATGTGGTGTGTAGAAAGACTTCACATGCAGTGCAAGGGGGCAAGATGATAGGATATGAAATCTTAAGGTCGCGGCCATCTTCTAGATTTCGACCAACTGATTACTAGCTATACCCATAGGCTGCATGTAAGATAGGGTGGGTCCCCCTTGGCTTTGCAGCTATACAGATGGTGTTTGAGAAGGTTTAAGATTTGACAAGCTTATAGCTAAATACCTGATTCAAACGAAGTTTGTGGGAATGTGACCATATTGATAAAGAGGCAGGATGAAACTGAAGAAAACAAAGGAGTTCAGTGGTAAAACAAGGGCTAAAAGGTGTATTTTTCCAAGTCTCTATCTTTAATCTGATTTTTCTAGGATTCCTTACTATCCCTCAGCTCTGCAAACTGTCTGTGTCCTGCTCCACAATCCAGACGTCACTACGGCAAGTGGTCTGATCCTAATGATGATAATTGTGGGTGCCTGGAAATGATGATTCACATGCTACATGGAAGAACTGGTCTTTGGAAACTTGCCTTAGTGCTTGGACCAGTACAATAACTGTTTCATTTTTAAAATTTTATTTATTTAAAAACCAGGCAGATCCCTTGCTAGCCAAAGACCATGCAAAATATTGGTAATGGCATGGGCTTTGTCTTTTGATTTGTAATTACCAGAGGATAAAAAGCCATACATGAGTGATGATTTGCAAAATGAGGAGGGAATCCTGTTGGTACCTTTCTGATAAAGTATTTATTATTTCTGCCAATCTTTCCTATCATAGCCCCTTTCCAATATCTTCAAGAGGAGAAACAGACTCCTGAGGCTCCTCTTTATATTTTCCAGGTATAGATCCATCAGTTTCTTCTCCTTTTGGAAAGGAGCATACACACAGAAAATTTGTGTTCACTCGATGAGTGAAGAGACATTTGGTACCTAAATTAGCCATCCCTGGAATCTATTTAAATGCAGATTCCAAAAGTTATGAGTGAGATTTGGAGACAATACATTCCAGATTTAAGTGTTTCATTATTTATTTTTAAGGTTCAGTTTAAGTTTTCACCACAATGTCCTACTAACACCTCACAGAGAACCATATGAGGTGTCTAGCAGTTACACCCTGCTTATGAGCTAGTTCTTCAGCATTGTATTTTGGTGAGGACACACATATGCTCTGCAAAACACATCCCGGGAGAGATTCTGGTAAGTGCATTGTAATTCATAAAGCAAAGTGGCTGCTACGTGGCCATGAAATGTAAATATCCACACCAGAGTAACAGATGCATATTGAGAAATGGAGTCCCTGAAGATCTCCAACCTATTCCACAGTCCCTAAACAGGATCAACCTTTTATTGATATTATCTACACTGTTCATTTAGACTTTGTAGTCTTTGAGGATTGCCCACAAACTGGGTGCTTTGTAGCACAGAGAAACAGAAAATGTGAATGTACGGAAAGAACAAGTTTTGCTTTTGGTCAGGGTTTCCCTTCTGCTTCTTTTCCTCTGCCTGACTGCACTATTGTGGAGTTTCTTCCTCCCACCCCTCCCTGACACACCCAAGGGGAAGGTCTTGGTGCAGCCCTGTGACTCTGCTTTTCACAGACACATGGCATCTGCTGTCACAGGTAGGAACGAGGAGCGAAATGGAGGCAGGGCGGCTGTTGGCATAACTGAAGGCTCTGACATCAGTCCTTTTAATTAGGTGGAGAAAGAAGAGAGCTATCAGATATTTTTAGAAAGCAGGATGCTGGGGAAAATTACCTCATGCTTGGGGTCTCTGGGTTTTATCATTTTAAGCTCTACAGTGAAAAAATTTGAAATTACATCTTTCTAATTCTTTCCACTTCCTTATTTATCCCTCACCCTTTTCCCACCCTGCCTCAACAACTGGATTATTCAGAGGCCTTAATCAGAAGTTAGTTCCACAAACTTTTTATTGCTTACCTGTCTCCTGCAGATCAGTTGCATGTAATTTCAGACCCCCAAAGACTAATTAATAGAAATCAGAGCCAAGAAAAAAGATTAAGAGGAGGGCAGGTTTAAATGCACTCAAAGTCTGTCTCTCCCTTCTGCCTTCAGAGCCCAAGGTAACTCTTCTGAATGTCAGTATTGCTCTGTTATCACTCATGCCCATGCTAGGAGAGTTGGGGATTTCCAGATGAGCAGGAGAGGGCTAAAGTTCAGCTCTCATGACGATGTCCAAGTGGGTCTGACCTGCAGCTCGTTGCAATCAACACAAAGTCACTTTTTGACTTCATCTGGGCTTGGATCAGCCAACAGAGTGCACCAGTATTAGTTTTACAGTTCTCCAAGGGTTTCTGCCTCTAACTCTGCCCTGCCCTTATTTCTCCTATGGCAAAGCCCAAGAAGTCTGCTCAGTGCCCACCTGGGTACCCTGGCTGGAAGAAGCTACCATGTCTCCTGTAGAGAGCTTCACAAATGTAGCTTTTTTTGCTGCTGATCTTGCTGGTTTTCCCCACAGGTTTACAGCTTCAGTACTCTTTGGTTGACATTGGAGTGTTTGAAAATGCCTGCATGCTCACAGCCACTGTACCCGGAAGCTTGCAGTGCAAGAGGGATGCAATATTGTTATCACAGTGAAGTGAGTTAGTGACACACTACCTGAGCTACAGTTACTGGCCTTTACCCTATAGGAGAGGTTGCAGTGCAAAAAACACTAGCAGAGGGAAAGAAAATGAAATGCATTTAAAAATACATATATATTTAAGTTGCCAGACTGAGCATAATGTTTACCATCTAGGTCTTCTTAGTTTTCTATTGAGTACTCCACCATTTAACACCCAGTGTTATTCAGGAGATGAGAGCGCAGGAAAAGGTACATCCTCAGCTGAGATTATCTGCAGACTCGGAAAAGGTTATGTAAATTTTGAAGATCCCTCATTGGTAATCATGAATATTACAACCATGATTTTGTACTCTGGTTTCCTAAGGAAATGAAGATCATAAGGTTATGCGTAAATAGGTACCTCAGTCAGTAAGTCTTCCTGCTTTCCCTTTGTCTCCCAAATAACATTTAAGCCTGCTGATGAAGTTCAGCTAAATTTGGCAGCAGGGTTGTGATTGGCAAGCTTTCAAGTTTCCCCAAGTTTCATGAAAATGGGCAGCTGAGTAGAGGAAACGGGGTTCCTAGGTATGGAATTACTAGAGTATAACTCAGCCCTTACAAATATTGTAGAATTCAAGTAGGAGACATTATGAACACTAACTTGAGAGAGTGCACATTTGGCACATGACATAATGTAATCATAGAGCTGAAATCCACACAGAAGGAAGTCTGTGATTTCTGCACTTCAATAAAATATTTTTTTCACTGGAGAAACTGTAAACTTGGGACTTGCAGATCCTGAATGGGCTGCATACACCGACAGGCTGGATTTTTCTCTTGGATTGCTTGTCTGATAGCTGCTTGGCCTTATGCAAATTGCAGCAGTTCCCATAATATGGTCGCTACAAAGGGTTTAGAGCTGTAATCCAGCTGGAAGTGCTTTCTCATATAGTCTAAACTATCTGGAGAGCTGATGTGAATTAGCATGGCTTCTTCTGCACCCTGTAACCTACAGTTTGAGCCCAGCATTTGTAAAGCAAGGAAATGAAACCCATTATTTATCATTACAGCTCAGAGGTATCTATCTGGCACTTGAGCAGCTTCTTCAGAAATGCAGGTGATAGATTTTTATTGCAGCTAAACTATTTATTGTTACCCAGGCACACATTTTGAAAGAATTATTAGTTGCATTAGCGCTTTGCAGATGGATGGAGGTTGTTTACCCTGGTGTCTAACTGGCCATATACCGTCCTTCATTGATTGCAATGACTACAGTACAAAATAGCTTTGCAGTAAAACCATTGCACATGTACTGATGGTCAGAGAGCTGAATTCTGCCTTTGTTCTGCAAATGCAACTCCCATTACAGCTGGAAGGCTGTAAGTTTTGGCCCTTCAGTGTGCAATGTCCCCCAGCTTTGATTGAGATGAGAAAGTCTTTGAATGTTAACTGGTACACATAATTATTCTGATGACTGTTGACTTAAGTAATTACATGCTTGAGTATTTTGTTTAATTAAGGTCTAAACTGTAAGCTGCTTATTTTATCTAGTCGCTGTTCACTGAACTCGAAGAACTACTTTGTTTTAAGTTTGAAATATCTAGCTGGTCAAATTGAGTGTCTAGTACTATGTGCAAAGACACGCAAGAAACAAGGTTGCTCAGAAAAAGGAAAACTAATTTCTGGGCTCATTGGCAAAGGAAAAAAAATAATAGATGACATCTTCTAAAGAACATCATTGTACCTGGCGGGATGATTTCTGGGAGCTTCCTAACTTGCCTTCTATGGTTATAGTTTCTATAGAAACTTGGAGGTTTAAGATGCAAAGCCAGTACAGCTTTACCTATTCAAACACTTCATGCAAAGAAAGAGAGGGCTACTGCACTGTTACAGAACCGGTGAAACCAACCAATCTTTCTAGTTTAGGACAGCTACTTTCAGTAAACAAAATATTCCTGTGTACGCCTCTTGCAGGGTGTCCTGTGTGTCAATTAGCTGGCTGTGACCCAAAAGCCTCCTTCCTCCCCTACAGAGAAATCTTCGTTGCTCTACAGGTATCTTTTGCACATGTCAGTTGATGCATTTTGAGGACTTGAAATAAGGATTTGTGTAACGCTACATAGCTTATGGACCTGGCTGGAGGAGCAGTTCAGCTTCAAGTACTGCCTGGAGGTTGCCTTACCCAAGATACCTGCAGAGAGCTAGGATCAGCAGATCAAAAATCCACCAATAAGTTCTGTGAGCAGTATTACAGGGAGTGTTTATGGCTGAATCTGAGCAGTGGTGGCTTATCTAGCTAGGAAACCCCTGTGTGGTGTAACTCTCATTACTGCAGTCAGACATCTCACTCTATGTCCATTTAGCTGGTCACCAGCTCTGTTTCATCTTCCCCACCAAAGATGACTGTATCCCTTTATAAATCATCCTATTAAACCCTAGGAACACACCTAAATCTTGTTGGGATATTTCCTCTCTCCTTTCCAACTCTCTCCTCGCCCATGCAATAGAGAAGCAGAGCAGTTGTCTTCTTTCTTTACTCTTTCTGTCTGTTTTACATGTCCTGGTAATCAGGCGTGTTGTTCATACCCTCAGAACCATGGACACAACTGGGAGCACAACTTCAGCCTCAGATGTTCCCCAGAAGGTTAACTGTTGATGAATGTTTGCCTGTGCAGAGGTTGGAAATGAATGTAGTTACCTGTGTCACACATCCTGTTCCTAAAACCATCTAGTTTTTTTATATAGAGAGCAAAGATGCTGAAACTGAGGCTGGTGACACAAATATCAGTATTTAGGGTTTTTTGTGTGGTCTTCATTAGCTGAGTAGGTTACCAAGAAATCAGAATATTAACTGTATTTTGAAGGCTACTTAAAGCTTGGAGATAGCTTTATATTCGGTTGCTTTTTTTTGAGTCAAGAAGAAAAGTTAAGAGATGATCTAGAGGTTACTAAATACTAATATCAGAATTAGAGAAATTACTGAAATGGTCACCTCTACTAACTCTATGAATCAAAGGCTATTCAGACAGTCCATTTAACCTACATGACACTGATTACCTGCTGCTTGCAATGAAACCAGATTCTGACGACAAAAAGGGCAAAGATTTCATGCCCTGCAGCAGCCAGGTGCTGTCAGACACAGGATGTGTATTAGCTTATTGTTGGGGACAGGACATGTGTAGGAAGAGGCCTTCCTTTGCTTTCTTTGCTTCCTTCATCCAGAGAAGAGATATGTAGAGTTACAGGGAAAGGGGGTATTGCAGAGTCAAAGGAGTCCGTTCAGTCTGGATCTGCCTTTGTTCTGGAGGGCTTCATAGCTTAGACAGTGAAGTGAACCCTGTGTTAGCCTAAGACAAAACAGGAGCAAGGAGAGAAGCTACAGCAGTACCCTGCTTTCCATTCATGGGAGGATTTGAGCATTGGGATCAGGAGGAGTTATTTCTGACCAGTCCATGACTGCACCACTGAAGTTCTGAGGCACTCAATCCAATCAGCTAGGTATTTCAACCTTTAAAAGAAAGAGCTTCTTCGTGCCTAGCAAACAGTGACCAGATGTAATAAGCATGCTTACAATTTAATTCACTTCCCTGCCTGCCCTTTGGAACCAAGAGTCTTAAATGCACCCATCCTACAGCCAGAAAGGGAGACTTGTGATTATCCCATTCAATCCCTGCAGTGGCGCAGCCTCCTTGTTTCATTCATCAACTCCAGAACTACAGGAATTATTGCTCTGTCCTTATTCAGGCCAGCAACCAATGGTGCACACGGAACAAGCCTGCTGGGAAGACATCCAGGCTTCACTTTGACTCCAAGTGACAATGAATTTGCTACACATCCCACCCCCACTAATCATAGCTTATTAGCGTCACTGCTAAGAAGCCCTTCTGCATCTGCCCACTTGGCTTCTGTTCTGCTTCTGCTGATGCTTGGTGAGACTGAACCCCCAACCTGCTCCTGTGCGGGGATGTTCAGCTAAAAAACTTATACTGATGCCTGGGAGAGGAGCTTGGCTCTGGTAAAGGGAGGCTTTAGGGAAAGCTTGGAATTGTCCCAGGAAACAGGTTTTTTCCAACCATGTGTTAGCAAATCTTGAAGAGGTAGCAAATTGAGTGTCAATGTAAGGGACCATGAAGGTGAGGTCCTGGGCTACGTTTTTCTCATTCCATACATCAGTTGGCTTAAACCTTTTGGTCTTTGAGAGAACTGGTATACTGATGCCTTCTTATCTCTCAGAGGGTTCTAGAACTCAATTAATTAACATGTGTGAACTGTGAATGCTTCCTGTGATAGGAGCTATTAAGTATCAGAGCGAAATATGAATAATCTTGGCATGCTCAAATTAGCTCAACTTTGGTATAGGTGAAAAGAGAATGAGCGACACTTGCTACATCATAGGGAATATCTTGGGTTATTTCAAATGCTGTAATCCTTTCATGGATTTCTGGGCTATTTTTATAGTACTAATTCTGATTAAAAATATTAAGTCTGACTGTCAGCTCTAATCCATGCTTTATCCTTGCATATCTACCAACTCTCACTAGTCTAAAGGCATTTAAAAACATTCCCATGCTGTAGAAACTTCTGAGGAAAACATCCAAGCTACACATGTTTCTCCACTTCTGTGGTGGGAAGAATTTATGGAGCTGCATAAGCCAGGATGTCTGATGTATTTAGTGTATTGACTATGATTATGTCCCAGTTTGAAAGCAGCTTAGTTTTTAGTTGTCTGTTGTTCCAATGTAAGTGGAGCTCAGCTGTGATTGTCCACTGATATAAAAAGTGGTTTGTCCATTTCCAGTTGTTGTAGTTTTCCTTTTTTTCTCATTATGGTAGCTGCTCAGCTCCACTCTTAATAAGTAAGCAGCTGTATAAAACTGGGCTGGAAATGCTCCGACCAAAATGGGTGAGGCTGAGAGGCTGCTGCTGTCGCCTGTTCCCTGTACAGCTGCTCTGAGCCTGGTCCAAATTACAGCCAGGCAAAAAAAGTTTCACCAAACTGCTCAGCAGCATGTAACTCATGATAGGAATGGAGAAAAAGGCACAACTCTGCAGTTATCTTACGTTCTTAGGCAGGTTTGCCCCACTTTGGGTTGTATTTTGGGCTGTCTGTTCTGCAGATAGAAAAGTACTTTGCAGTATTGAATTCTACATTTTGATACTTTAAAAAGTTCAGCTTACCTCCCCAAGCTGCACAGCTGCTCTGAGAGGGTTTTCAGCCACGAAGTGTGAACTCTTTAGCACTGCTTTGCAATTAAAATGAGAAAAATCCCCCAAAAGAAGGTTTTTAAAAATATGTAAGTTGGTGGGGTTTTTGATATCCTGTGTGTAAAAGACAGGGTTTGGGGTTTTTTTCTCAGTTTTCTAGTGAAACCTTAATAGACCATGCAAGAAGCGATTAAGCTAGAATATGTTGTTCTCTTTTATCTGATCTTTAAATAATTTAGAGGCTGGAATTAGGTGGGTGGGGTGGGGTGTGTGGTGGTGTTATTTGTATGGAACAATAAGGACTTTGCTGATTATATGTGCAAGTAAACGCAGCAGACAAAATATGTGAGGAACATAAAAGTAAGAAAGGGCTACGAAAGTATGTGAGGAATAATATAAGTGGTCCCGTGGAGTTGGCAGCCATATGTAGCTTGATTTTCTGATATGGACAGATGGAAAAATAGTAATGTAGAAATGTTACGCTAGAAACTGTCCAGTTCAAGTCTCCATCTCCAAGTTGTCTTATAACTTCAAATTCTTCATTTTCATCTGATACATTACTATAACAGGTGCAATCTTATAAACTTCCTTAACAGAAGAAAATGGAATTTATTGGCCGTAGGGATGTGTGTAGGAAGATCTGGAGAGTATACTGCATTTCAATTTTGTAGTTAAAGCTTAAAGAGTGGTTTGAAAGGAATACTTTTCATTAAATATTTAAGAAACTTCCACTGTAGGAAAGGTGTTCTCATGCTAAACAGGTAAGAAGAGCATAGGTTGCTTTCTGTAATGATAACACTGTGTCTTGGGACAGGCTGACCCACAGTGTTGTCTTGCTTGGACCACGTGGATATAACTCAATCACTACTCACCTTCACAAAGACTTTTTTCTGTTGCTGAGAAACTAGTCTTATGCTTTGACCTAGTATATTCACTGGAAGAAGGCTGCTTTGTAGTGGGCATGTACATGGGTTGGTTGGCTGTACAGCCAAAGTAGAAGGCAGATGAATAGAAGTAACTGCCATCACTTCAGTGCAGTGGAAGAGAAGGCATGGAGATAAGGGGCAGGGGGATTATGAGGGCACAGATGGTGGCTTTTCTGAGGACACAGACAGTGGCTGTTTTGAAAGCACAGGTGGTAGCTGCAATGTAGGAATCTGTAGGAAAGCAAGACTTAAAAGATGCCTGAGCCACTCTTTCAAGTGGGCTGTGAGTTCAGGTTTCTCTGTTTCCAAGCATGCTTACAGCTAGATTTTAAAAGAGCCTGGGTGACTCTTCAGAATATGTGGTCTTAGCACTTTGTGAAAGCTCCAAATAACACAGGCTGTCCATCTCCTACCACCCAAGTCAGTGCAGTCACTGGTTACTTTGAAAAGCTGTGTCCATCTATCCTAGAATTATAATAAATGTTATGGCAAATGCAGTCAAAGAAATGCATTTTCTCACATGCAGTAGTGACTGTGTAAGTGTTCTTTGCCACTATTTGATTGTTTTTCCCCAGTTTGGCTCTCTTGTCATTAAATAGAGCCTCAGAGCAACTCTGGCCTGCTGACCTGTTTTTCATGACACAATGGATCAGTCTTCTCTTGCCATCACACAACCGTGAAGCCAACAAGGCTATGTCAATAAGCTGGGTTTATTTTTAGCTTCCTGCAAGCTGCCTCCGGCTTCTTGGCTTCTATCTCTCCAGGCAGTTGGGAGATGCTGTATTCCTCTCTCACAGCCCCTGGTGATTACACACTATCTGTTCTGGAGTTTGTGTCCTTTCCCCAAGTAAGAACAAAGATAACCCATGATTATCAACAGTGGATACCCTGAAGCCTCAGGCTCCCTAGATGAATACTCATGCCAAAATAGGTGACTGTCTATTCATTACCATTTCATACACTTTCTTCTCTGAAATGACTAAGTGTAGTTGCCCCGACCCTAAAAGCCATCACATCAAGGAGCATTATGGAGTGCATGTCACATAAAAATAGTCAAAACAGATCAGACCAGTGCCCACTAAGCCAAACGTCCTGTCTCCAAACAGGCACTCCTGTTTGGAGAAAAAAGCAATTTTAAGAACAGAGCAAAGACATAGTGATGCTTCACTAAGCATTGCCTGAATTTTTGTGAAGTAGTGGCTGTGGGACTCCTGGGCCAGAGGTGGGTTATTTGTGCTTAGAAGCCCATGAAGGACTTTATTCTTTGAATTTGTTCAGTGGGTTCTAGAGTCTGCATTTTTAATTTATTTTTTTCTTAGTATTTACAGTGCTTTGTAGGTAGGACTTCCAAAGTTGAACTACAGGTTGCATGAATAAGCATCACCCTTCTGTATTGAAACTGTTATATTTGTTGCTCCTTAATTCTTGTATGAGAAGAGATGGTGAAAAAATGATCCCTGGTAATTTTCTTTGTGATGCTTATGTTTTCATGGACCTGTATCATATAATTCCTCAGCTGCTTGCTTTCTTTAGCCTGAAGTGGTGGCATTTGCTAGAGTGCACACATCTCCATAAAGATGGCTCACAGAAATGACACAGGCAAGAGTTTCTGCCTCTTTTGAGTTCATATGAGGAAGAAAACTCTTGCAGAGAATTCTTTCCCTTAGGTCTATCCAGAAGTCTTTCGCAGCATACAGGTTTACTAGATTGCACATATTCAGTCAAAATTAAATGTATGTAAAAACTAGGCTTTCTGGTATCACCAAGTAATTCTTTTTCAGCAATGGCTGACAAATGCCAGGAACCATCTATCTCAGTGATTTCTTAATGTGAACCAAGAAGCTGACCCCATTGCCAATACTTTGACATTTCTTTTTTTATTTCTGATTTTCAAGATGGGCACAACAATGCTCCATCCAGTGCCACTTTACAGAACAAAAGCATGCAAAAAACAGCTCTGCTTTGGAGAATTTTCACAGAGAAAACCAGGACATTTCTCTGACGTAATGTATTGGTTTCTGTCTGCAGATGCCTTGAAGATGTTAGACACTAGAGCCAATCATTCTTGATTTTTGTATTGTAAATCAGTTCCTGTATTGATAATGCTGGATACTGTCAATACTACTCACAGCAGTTTTGGTATAGCTGTTCTCCCTGCTGCTCCTGAAGTTGTACAGGAGAGCTCTGTGATGATGTAGATGTATTGATATAGAGTCAGGGAATTATTTATTACATACACAAACTATGTTAAAAGATTATTAGAGTTGCAAAATGGAGTACTCCAGTTTCAGGAAATATGAAAATTGTGCCTGTCTGTGTGGTCTTTGGTTGATAGCCTTAAGTGCTTTACTGCCTTTCAAGTAGAGGTTTTACAGATATTAAAGAAGCATCTGCACAGTGGGTGCTACAGTGGGTAAACTGCTTCCTTATCAGAAGAAATTCCCGCTCTATAATTAGAACTACCATTAGGCTATGAAGGCTTTTGTTGATAAGCAGACACTGAAAAGGAAGCATAGAGCTCCACAGGGCTGGATAGGAGTTCTCAGTGCCCTGCTGCAAGGTCCCTCTGCTAAATCCTGTCACAATCATCTGGATTGTTCCTTTCACTAAAGCAGTTTGCAAGCATTATCATCCACTCTGACCTCTCTTTATAATCCCTTGTCCAGATGATGGTCCTATCATTTAACAGTTCATCCTGCATAAAGCCACTGAGATATGAACTGGATATATGCTGACAGGAGGTGTTGTAGGAAGTACACACAGCTTAGCTGGACCAGCAGGAAAACTTGTAGTACTTGGAATAAGCCCTTTTAAGAGACAGTGCAAATTTTAGAAATTCTTTATGGTAATACTTTGAGTTTTTAATGAGTTTTTCACCTTAAATTTACTTCAAAACAAATTTTCTGTATCAAAAGTGGTGCTGTTAAAAGCAGTGTATTTTTACTATTTTTTAAAAAGCCTGATTTACTGATAATGACTCCAGAAACACCTAAATGACTTCAGAGTTTTTGAAAACACTACACCAAGAGGGGCACTTAGACCAGTTAAAGAGCCTTTCAGAAATCTTTCATATGCTGTGGTGTTACGAGGTAGAGCAGAGCAGAATCTGTTTTTCCTTTCTACAGCTATGGTTAGCTCCTCAGCTGAGATTTGCAAAAGTCCGTCAACATCAAGTTGTCATCAAGACTGGTGCTTCTCTTGCAGTGTTAATGGGGTGGACAGGTAGTGTATGCCACCACGATCAACAGGGAGGGACAAAGGCTTATTGGGAAGAGGGGTGCAATCCACAGTAGTACAGAGCTGGCATGTTATGTGGTGCAATTTCATTTAGTGCAGAACAAAACCATCTCAGGCCCTTAACTCTTGGAGCTGGTTGTGTCTGGATGAAGCAGCTATAGATTGCTTTATTTATATACTGTCTCTCTTGATCTATTTGTGAAAACAGGCAACCTGTAGCAGTTCTAAAATATTCCCTGAATCAATGTACTAACCTTTTAAAACTCATCCCACAGACAAACATTAAGTCCTTATGCAATTTTCTCTTCCCCACTGTGAACAACTGCATACACTGGAATTTTATTATTTATATATGGCTTGTTACTAACAGTTTCAGGTTAAAAAGCTGAAATTCCATTTTGTCAGGGACTGCATTAAATGAGAAAAAGAAGGCAGTCTTTTGTGAACTCCGTCTCTGGTATCCTGATAAAACTTGCAGTGGGGCCTCCATATCTGGGGCTTCTAGGTGCTACTGGTTGATGAATGATAATTTCAAAGAAAGTGGGATGAGGTTGTGGAAATGGATAACATCTGCCAAGAGAAGATGTGGTTTGTCCTCTGAGTGAAAGTGGCAGCTCAGACAATGGAAAAGAGGGCATTAAATCAGTGCTTGTGTTGCAAGAGGAAAATGGCTGTTTTTCAGTTGAGGTTAAAACCTGAAGTGAGCTGGAAAATAAGAATCCTGTTTCCTGCGAAATACTGAGACTTTTTCTTCCTTGAGGAGGAACAGCTCTTTCAAGATTTGAGAGATTTGTCCCACGGCTGAAGGGAAGTCAGTGATTAGGATTCCTGCTGCTCAGCATTGGGCAGACCATGGGCTGAAATCTTGGTTTGCTGTATCCTAAGTAAAAAGCAAGCTGCAGAAGGAAATCCTTCTGCAGCTCTTGTGAGCAACAGAATACACTCCACACCAAGATACTGTTGTCTGTAATTAGGGCAGCAAGCTAAAATGTCAAAAGTACACATTAAAGTTCTTGGTTTTTTGTCAGGTAAATCAGGGTCTTTCTTTTTAGTCTCAGTGCAGCCATTCTCTCTGACTATAGAGGTGTTTGCTATTTTAGGCTGTCCCTAGATCTCTCTGTCTGACTCTGGCCAGGTAATTTATATGTTGAATCAGTATTCCCCAGACCTCTTTTAAAACTGTGAGGTCTGCAAGAAATCGGTGTGGATGCCTATGAAGGGACAGATCAGGTTTTCTCATGAATGACAGCAACTTGGGTGAGAATGAAGTAAGTAATGTAGGATTTGCTAGGAAACAAAGCTGCCTGATTTTTACAAATCTTGGGTAAACCAGGGCCTGTTTATGTGTTATTGAGATAGTGATACTGGTTTTCTGAAATGTCAGGGCTGTGCTTTAGAATTTGAAAGCATATTCTGGCCTTCAGAGAAATATCAGATATTACCCCCCCCACCCCCACCCCCCGCCCCGCAACCAATGAACATTAGGATGGCTGTCATCCCTGTTGCCTACCACTATTTCAAAGAAAGACCTGGGTTTGCAGCACCAGCCCTTGTGGCTGGAGATGGCTTGAAATGTTAATGCTGAAAGCTCCTTGCTGGTGAGGCTGTAGTGCTGTGAGGGGCTATTGTTCCCCAGCCCCCAGTGAAACTTCCCTCCACTATGGGCCTTGAGTGTTGGGCATCACTGTCTTTTCCCAGTCACAGGTGCATCACTCCATTGGGAATGCTGGGACAATTGTTGTGAATCATTGGCTTTCATGTGATGTGTAGAAAAAAAAAGAAATAAATTTTAAGAAGAAATCAGCTGGTGGTGTTTCTTCCTGTGGGGGCTTTGCTTCTGCTCTGGAGGGAACTCCTTGCTGCTTGCAACAGGTTATTTCCCTGGCTGCTCCCTCATGGCTATGGTGCAAATTTGGGAGCCCGAGGGTGAAAGCACTGAATTCTGGATCATTGTCAAAGAGGCCTAGATAAGCTTGCATGTGCTGGATGTACATTTCCAGGGTACCCAGCAATCTGCTAACTTTCAGAGGCCAGATTTATACTCATCTAACACTGTGTAAACTGTGCTTCCATCATTTGAAAGTTGAAGAATTATGTAGGTAGACTCCTGCTTCTTTGTTTCTTGAGCAGAAGGCTATTCCCTGAAAGAGATTCTAGGGCTACAATATCTGTATATATCCTTTTTCTTGGCATTTATATCTGCCAACACAGCATCGTTTTTTCTGTTTTGATTCCCCTATGATTCTGTCTTGTGTTTTCCACATACTGTCCACTCCAGTTATCTCTGGTTGAATTATAAAGGACACAATGTCAAACCAGGCAGAGAATGTAATGGTTTACCATATTTCACTTTTTTTTTTCTTCTTTTTTTTCTTTCTTTTTTTTTTTTTTTTTTTTTCTGGAGGCAGAGTTAAGTATCTCCTGAAGGCACCACAGAGCCTGTCAGTGATTATTCTGTCAAATGTGTGGGGTGTAAATACTTAAATTTAGAATTACTAAATGCCTGTGTCACAAATCATAAAGTAATGCAGGTTGGAAGGACCGCTGGAGGTTGATTCTTCTTCCCCCTCCTCCACACTAGTCCAGCTATACCAGATTGCTCCACATCATGATCAGCTATGTTTTGAATAGCTCCAAGAATGGAGAACCCGTGATGTCCCTGAGACCTCACTGTAATGGGGACCTTTATCGCTGGGGAAGAAAATTGTTCCTGAGATCTCACAAGAGTGCCCTGTGTTGTGTCTTGTGCCTGCTACATCTCACCCTTTCTCTGTGCATGTCTGGGAAGAGTCTGTCTCCATCTTCGCTCTCCCCACCCATGAGACTGCTGAAGGCAACAGTAAGGTCCCTTTTAACCTTCTCTTCTTAACCCTGCCTTTAAAATCATTACCTATCATAAAGAAATATAAGTTTCAGGGCTTTAGTATTTTGGTTTTTGAGCAGGAAAGGATCAAGTTCTCAGGCTTGAAACCACAAAGGCTACTGTTCTTTTTTGTCTGAACTTTTCATTTTAAGCCATGGTTCCCTGATTTTCATTTATTCCAATGAGCTGCAGCTGTAAAGAAGACAAGTGTTAAAAGAAAGGAAAGAAAATAGTGAAAATTGCCAAAACTATAAATGCAATTTTAATTGAAAGTATTTTTGTAGGCACTTAAAAATGCTTTAGTATGTAATATTGCTTCTGTTCTTCTGAAATAGTTTGCAGTTTTCCCCAAAGAAAGAAAAAAAGATTCACAAACTCAAAAGAGCAGTGTTGACATTTGACTAGAAATAGGCATTTTCCAGCAGCACTGAAAAGATACAGTATGTGTGTCGTCCCCCCCCTCCTTTTGTTTTCTTATTTCTTGTTTTGAAGATGCAATCCTTCAAGAGACTCGCAGAAAGATAGACTGGAAAAATGTGTTAACTCAGCACATGGGCGCAGAGGCTTCTACAAGCGTTGCATTTGGGAATTTTCAGTTTTGACATGTAAAGAAATGTTTCAAGACATAAAGACATAATAAAAGCAGTACTGACTTATTGAAAAATGCTGGATAGTTAAAACACCTTAGTAAGGAAACAAAGGCAAGGCAGGCAAAGGAGAGGGGGAAAAAGCTGTGATGGATGAGTACTAAAACAATATGCAATTAGAGAAAATAAAGCTATTGTGCAAACAAAAGTGAGGAACAGCATGAATAGAGGCTGAAGATAAAAGGGATTTGGAATTGAGGAGAGCAAGTTCTGAGAAAATGTTTATAAAATACAAGAATGCCTCAGAATTGGTTTCTTTGATAAACAGGAAGAAAGTGAAAGCCTAGGTAGGTAGCATGATGCTTTTTAGTAGAATTGCAACAGCTGTTTTGGAAAAGCAAGGAAAATAGCACTGAATAAAGAGTAGTTCTGAATATAATGTGATCTTTAACAAAACAATAGGCCAATGCCTCACTCACCTCACTTCCCTCTCAGCAAGAGAATCTGTGTGCTGTTGTTACATGTGAAACAGCAAGAGTACAAGAGCTCATGACCAAATTACCTTTTTTTGCTGATTCTCTTAGGCAATTTTGAAGAGTCTGAAAGTGTTTGGGCTATTGCTGATTTTTAATGAAATGTTGTTGCAAGCAGATGTAAGTACAAATAAACATACAAAAGCCCCTAAGAGACTGGAGTCTTCAAAGTAACTCAACAGTAGTATACTAAAACTTTGTACTCTGTCAGGGTTTGGAGGGATGGCCCTAAATCTTGCTTCAGCTGATTCTGCTGCAAGGTAGAGACTATAAAAGTGAAATTCCTCCTCAGCCTTTGCACTTACAAGACACAAATTATTTCAATGGTATTCTGTATTCATATGAATGGGTGAAAGCATCTGTCACCAATAACTTAGCATTAACTAGCTAGTGTAATGAGCATTTCTATGTGGTGTAATGCTCATGTATTAATTCCAGTGCTTTCTCAAATGAAGAATTAATTCTGCAAGTCCTTTCTGAAAGATCCTGTAACTAATGTCAATGCTATTTTATCATCCACCTTCATTATTGAGTAATACATATGGCCCAATGAGAACAAGTCAGGAAGGGAGATCATTTAAAGAGAAATAAGGGCTCAGTAAAGACAATGCTTATCTATAGAATGGTATTTAGACTCACTGTTACCTCAGTAGTCAAGCCGAGACTTTGCACTAAAGGACATATGCCAAGCTCCTTTCCTTTCCTCCTTACTGGTAAAATCTCCTGCTGTTTACATGGCTATGTACCTGTGGTGCTCATGGATTCATTGTAGCAGCAACACAGAAATTATTTTCAGTAAAAGCTCCATGAACCTTTCAGATTCCTTGGGTTGCTCATGGTATAGCACATACCTGAGGGTCCTCCATCAGCACTGCAGGTAAAGGGAGGTCACATGAGCTAACTCTGATACCCAGACCTTGTGCAAATGAGAAGGCAGTAAGACCAAAAAGAGGAGAACTAGATTGGAAATGTAGTGAGCATGACCTTGAATGTCAAAATACGTGAAGTCAAGTGCTTTCAGGCTGTGAGGCTGTCAGTCCACCTCTGATGCCTCATTTACAGAGCAGCATGTTTTGAACGAAGAACATCAGAGTAGTCTGATGCCTGTACCTCTGCACCTTCTGCAGCAAGTACTATTCACTCCACAGCAAATTCACAAGTGCAGTTTGCTAAGGAGACACATGTCAGGTTAATAACATGGCTTTTGCTACACCCGAGTCAAACATACCCTTAATGCCAAATTGGATTTGCATTGTACTTCTCTGAGTGAAAAGTTATTCGCAATGAGAAATGCTGCCAAGCTATTTTTGTGCTGCATGCAATGTCTGCCAATGAACAGGACAGCAGGGCTGACATGCTTATGTTTAACATTCAGGTCCCATCATATGTGTCTGTCCTTAAAGAAATGCTGAAAGATTAAGTCAGGCTTGACAGCCTGATTTGCAAGGATCTTATCTGCCACTGAAGTCCTGCACATACCTGTTGCAATGGCATCACCAGTTCTGCAGCTTTCGTGCTATCCACCCTCCTTAATGACCCCAGTACAAGGCATTTCCAGTGGGATGATGCTCAAGTAAAGCAAACAAGACTCCTTGGCAGGACTTGAGGCAACCAGCTTCACCAGATTTCTGCTGGGAGATGCGTTTGTGTGCAAGTGTGTGTGTGTTGGAGGTGGAAGGAATAATGAAGAAGTTCTGCTAAAAAATAGTGGAGGGTGTCTGCAGATCTGTTCAGTGAGTTTATCTAAATATTCCCTTTTCTTTCCTTTCTTTTCCCCTTCCCTTCCTCACTTCTCTTCTCCCGTTACTATCAGGAAGGGTCAATTCAGTACAGCCTGGCGCCAACACAGACGGACATCAACAGCAATTCCAACAATGAGTCAATCTGTAGTTGGGGGAGTCCTTGAAATAGTATTGTTTTATGTGCACATGGAAGGTGCAAGAACTCTGCAGAGAGTTTCCAGAAGAGAGAGAGGGTAGGTTTGTCACCCCTAGCTCCCTCTGGCTGGAGCAGCCTGCAAGGTTTTGATGCCTCACTAAAAACATTAGGTAAAGGTAGCTTTTCCTGGAAGATACAACGATCTGGATGTGTGAGGGCCAGTGCCAGGGCATTTTACCGACAGATTAGGCTTTTAGAGCTAGATGCTGTTCAGAGAAAACTGGCCACCGAGAAAGCATAAGACAGCTGACTAGAGAAGAAGAGGCTAGCAGCCATGCACAGACAAGGCTCTTCACTGAATTGTTACTTTCCCAGCTGGAGACAAGAGATGTGCGTCTCGAATTTGTGTAGGAGCACTGATCCGTCTTAGGATAGGTGAAGAGACCTTGCTTTCAGTTTTGAGGTAATTTAGCTGCTATCACTTAGATTCTCTGGTGCTTCCTGGAGCAGCTAGACGGGGAAGATGAGCCCTTGCATGGTATAATAGGCTCTTTCTCTCTCATTATGCACGCACACAACGTTATCCAACACTTGTGATCCCAGTCCTTGGTGGCCACTTCTCCTGATGTGTGTGTTGGGGGGAGAGAACCTATTGGGTTGTAGGAGGGGAAAGAAAAATTCATTACACAGAGCAAATTGAAAATTACACCTGCTCCTCACTGTTCCTAAAGGTACTCCTGTCCTATATCTTCCTCTTGGTGACTTTCTGGGGACCAACAATCTTTCGTCCAGCATCACAGAGAAGGTAGCTGGGGGAGGAGATAGTGGCTTAAAGGAGAAGTGGACAACTGGATGAGCTGGAGAGGATAAGAAGAGTTGATAGCAGATGGAGAGGACACCAGAAGGGAAAAGAGATGGCAGTGAAAAGATCCAGAGAAAGCAGTTCTGGGAGTCTGGAACAGCAGTCTGAGGACTGAAAATGTCACAGTGAGCTGGTTTTTAGCTAAACTATCTGGCCTGAGATCTGGAAAAAGCACCCATTCATCCCTCCCCTTCAAAGACAGTAGGACAAATGACACCCTCTGGCAGGGACTGAGTGACAACCCTGTCTGTCACTGGTTCAAGACTGACCACCAGAGCTATATAATTTGTAGCATCTTATTCATGAAAATGTAGAATAAAGCAGTTGTGAAATACTTCACAGTGATGGGATCATTTTGAACTATGCATTGTCCTTAGCATAGCTCTAACATTTTCCATGTGTCTACTAAACACTCCATCTTTGGTATATATATATATATGAACATACAGCTTATTATTAATATATTTGAATATATTTTGTAAAATCTTGCTCACAAACTAAATGTAACTGTAATAATGTTATCTTAAATGATGCTGTAATCTGATTTTATGCTGCATGAACACTGAACAATGGAAAATTTACAGCACAGACCAATGTCTCACTGATCTGTGGCTCTTAAGCAAAGAATTGGTTGTTTCTTCTTAACATATTTCTTTGCCTCAAATGCTTGAATGAGTCATTTGTTCCCCCTTTTACTCTTCTGATGGTTTGTTTTAAGTCCTACGGTTTATGCAGTCTGATGGTCACTTCCATAATCTATTTCTTGAAAGTGTTGATATCCTGGGCAGTGCATCAAACCAGATGTTTATGCAGCTGTATCTATCCTATGAGCAGTTCCGTATGTCAGTAAACATGTGGGCATGGGCCTTGAGATCAACAGGAAGACTCACTGTGAAACTGCAACAGGCAGTTGAGGGACCTGGACCTGTATTTGTGCCAGGTGGAAGTGATTTTAAAAGATTATAATATCTCCCAAAGACAGGAGGCTGAGCACCAGGGGAATTCAGGCCGATGCTTAGCTCATCATAGGATGCCTTTAGCAGTCAATGAGTGGATCTGAACACACGGATTACATTCTACCAGGTCCTAGATGAAAAAACCAGCAACAGAAAGAAGCAACAGCCTCAGACAGTCCCATGGTTTGGGAGAGGATAAGCTGCAAAGCACTTTTGGGGGACTTAAAGTTTATGTGAAATACACTATTATATCTTCCTTTTAGCTCACCTAGTCATCAGTCCTGTACCTGTCTAGAGCAGCACTCTATTTTTGGCTTTTTTTCTTTTCTTCCTCAAGTTGTTAGAGCACTTAATCAAACTTCAAGATGGATTGTGATTAGATCTCAAGCCGCATTTTGAACTGTGATTGATTTTGTTAACATCTGCTGTGCTTCCTCTCTAGGCAGAACAGTTTGGGGCTATACGATATGAGTTTTCAGGGGAGAATTCAGGCAAGAAAAGCAACAGCATAGTAATACCAAGCAGGTGAGCTATTGGACGGGCAAGGCTATTCACAATGCTTACAATGCTTGGCCAATTAATTCCCCCCCCCACCCCCCCATTCATTTGTATGTAGTCTCTCTCACTCTTGTGGTCAGAAAATGGACCTACACGGATTAGTGTTGAAATTATTGTAGCCATGCAAACCTTGGAGATTCCCAACAGCATCTTAAAATGTTGTTAGGACTTTATTATTATTATTATTAAGGATGGTCTCCTTTGAATGACAAAACCTTGTACAAACAGGAAGAGATAGTTTATTTAGGTGGACAGACTAAAGGGCAAGAAAAAGGAAGGCATCTAAGCCCTGTAATAATGTAGAAATCTCCATCTGAGAGTGGGGCAGTACTGGAATAGAGGCTGAAAGAAGGTGTACAATCCCCATTCTTGGAGATACCGAAAACTTCACTGAACGAGGCTTGGAGCAAGCTGATTGAACCTGGAAGACATGCTTTGAAACAGGGGTTAGACTCCAGAGGGCCCTTCCAAACAACATCATCTTCTAATTCTATTATCTATGGTAAAATCAGTGGCAAAGTCCTGTGTATTGTACATATAGCCAGATACTTGGTCTAGCACCTAAGCTGCAGAAAATATCCTGCTGCTTTGGAAATAAGCTGTCTCCTCCAAAACCATCAGGTAAATGTTGTCTTCTGGTAGGCTGCATTGGACAGGAGAAGAATGTAATGGAATTTTTTGCATCAAATTAAAATGAAGACAGCTATATACAGAGTAGCTAGGATTTTAGGAAACAAGGGCTGGAAGGTCAGCTGGCAAAGAAATCTTGCTCCCCATAAGACTGAGACTGACTGAACTCTCTCAAGGGCAGAAGGGCAAAACTGTCCTTTCACAGATGTCCTGGCGATCAGAGCTAGAGGCATTGTTCCTGTTGTGTAGCTAAATTGAACGGGTCAGGTCCTGGGGCTGTCAATCCAGCTACGTTTGCACCAGTGTTTAGAAAGGAAGTAGCTGTTCTCCAAGGGCTAAATGCCAGGGACTCTGATGTGACATTGTGATAAAGTCCTGGTCTCTTTCAGTGGGAAGAAAGTATTGTTGCATTACTGTAATGAGCTGTGATATTACATCCATTGCTCTTTTATTGTGTGTCTTCAAAGCCTGGGCTCCCATGTGGTTTTGATGGACACCAGATTTTTTCTTCTGAATGTTTTTTTAACCTTTCTTTTTTGTAGTGATGGGAATCTAAACTAAGAGCTCATTATGAATTCCTGCTGTTCATACTGAGCTCCTAAGTATTACCTGAGGCAGGGACTGCAGGAAGAGGTAATAACAGATATTGTCTTACACCAACCGACATAGATGTGAAAAACAGACTGATTTTCTGACACAGTAGTCACTGTTCATACCTGAAACAGAAGCAAGAAATTTCAAGCTATCAAGCTGCATTCTGGGTTTCTTGACTGTTGTATTTTGCTTCTTAAAATTCCTATTCAGAATGCACTGAGGCTTCTTGGGTGGCTGCTATTCATTTTAGTGGATTTGGGCATAAGTATTGTATCAGCAAAATTAATGATTATAATTTAATTTATAATGCTTTCTGGTTTTGCTAGCTATCTCTGACTTTCCTAGCTTTTTTAATGGCCATTCATTAAAAAGTAAACTAGCTGACTACCTGAGACATGCCAAATTGTTTCTGCAGTCTGCTAGTGACCAGAGTTCACAGGCAAAATTTAGAAAGCAAATCTATATTACTAACAGCATGGCTGCCAGCTGACTTTTTTATTACAAGAGTTAAACTCTTATCCTTTCTGTGCTCTGACTTATATACCGTGATGCCTTGATTTTGTCAGCCTCCTAATCATGCCTATCATAATACAAATTGGATGGAAAATCTTCCACAGGACCATCCTGCCCATGATTTTGGAATTAGCAAAAAATAATTGTGCAAAAATAATAATTTCCTTCTATGGAAACATTTCATTCCATCACAGCTGTCAATTTCAAATGATTGTTTTTGTTCCAGTTAATGGGAGCTGCTATGGAAATGTCACTTTGGCACAAATTTTGGTGCTGAGATCTGCAAGCAGCAGAAAAACGGCAGCTACCAAGAGAGAGGGTCAATGGTTTTCATTGTGTTGAGCAGCTTCTAAGGGCAATGGGATGGCTGGACACCACTCATTTGCAGTTACAGGCTCCTAATGCACGTAGGGTTTTATGAACCTGAACAATTTTGGAGTGAATTTATGACAGGACAAGGACATAACGTTGTTGATCTTCTAAGGTGATGACACATGCCAGTGCTGGATTATGGCTCTCAGGTTCTTTACCTACAACATTAAAACAACACAGAAAAAAGTCTGCTTTTCCAGATGAGGGAGATAGGCAGATGCGATGGTAGAGATCAGACATAAGCATGTGCCAGTGCTCAGTGGGAGACAAGCAAGTCAGGAGAGTCTTAAGAGTGTCAGTACCACTGTAGAGTGAGCCCCAGCAAGAAGTTTGTGTCTGTTGCTCAAGATGGGGGTGCAGGTGAGGGGCATTCACGGGGTTCAGAAAGAGCAGAACCTGATCTTTAAATACTTCAAGGTGTTAAAGTTCTGAAAAGTTCAGGGTTATCAGAATTTTTTTTAATGACTGTCTCCAGATGAGGGATTTAAAAGACAAAAACATCCAATAATTGCTCTTTCTTCTTCTTTCTTTTTTTTATCTTATATCTTGTATTTCACAGATATATTTCATAGATATTCTGGAACCTGTTTACATGGGGACACTCGGGCAATAGGATCTGAATTAAAATTCTGAAGTGCATTTATTGCACCAGATTAGACCCTGGTGTGGGCACTCTCACTCAGAATTAAGCTAAACTAAAATAAAGGGTTAAATTCAAGAGCAGGGTATGAAAGGCAATGAAGACAGAAGGAGAATTTGCCTTCATCTGAATTTTGTGAAGAGCTCATGCAGGTAAAATGCAGGTCCTCAGCCAGTATGAGTGAGCATTATCCAGTGATTTCATTCAGGTGTTCGGTAGTGGAGAGATTGGTCCTTAGAAGGTAGTTAACCCATGCAGAGTGTGAATGCTCAGCAATTGGCTGGGATGTAGGAAAAGGGCATAAACTGCAGAGGTTTACAGAAGCACCTGTTGTTTAGATCAAATTAAAGCAGCCTTTGGCTTTTCCTGCTTTGTGCAGAAATCAAATTATTTTATTTTTTTAAGTCAGTACTCTTGCATCTGACTGATTCTTTTGTGAATAGGACAAACAGGAGGTGATAGAAAACACAAACCGGAGTGATCTAAACATGGAAGAATAGACACTTCTGCCTCAAAAGATAAGAATTCAGAGGCAGTGGTAGAAATTAAAGATGACAGTTTCACAACATGTAATTAGACTGTGGAATCCACTACCATGGGAAGATTTTGAAGCCAAGAGTTTAGTTAAATTTGAAGAAGCGTTAGCAACTTACAAGAATTACATGAATTACATGAATTACAAGAATGCCCAGACAGGTAATAATTATGATGAAAACTCTGGAAAGGATGTTAGATGCTGTGCTTTGGGTATTATGCTAGTCTATCAGGATGAGATAATCTAGCAGACAGGCAACCTGCAGCAGGCAGAAAACTACTGAAGAATACCTGGGATTGATCACTATGAGACATAAGACTTAGAAGACCATGGGTCATAACCAGGCTACTACTTGATCTAGCTTCCTTTTTGAGTGGCTCCATCATTATTTTGGCTGAGTTAAGTCTTTCAGGTGTCCAGCTGCTGATGAGTAATGTATTCTGATCATACTGATTCACAGTGAATCAGGAAACCTGGCTTAATGCAACTTGGAGAAGAATCATGTTGAGCTAGATGGGTTTGGAGCCTGAATATTGCCATAAGCAGCATTGTTGAGGAAACAGGCGAGTAGGTTTAAATCTCAGTCTAGCATGAAGTCAGCAATCGAGATGTAGTGTTGGACCTGTTCAGTATTGCCATAACAGCAGTGTCCAAGTTTATTAGCAGCGTGGTGTGAAAAAGAAAGCTCTGGGAACTAACAGGTAGGTTTGCTTGAAGGATCCTCAGGGTTGCGAATAAAGCATCTATGTCCAGGTCTGCTGGGGCACATTGTGCAACAGACTTTCTCCTCAGTGAAGAAATCAGTGGACATCAGGGAACATAACAGGAGAAAATGCTGCTCTCTCTCCTTCCATGACTCACAGGAGAAGCAATGCAAAGGGGTTTATATGAGAAGGAGTAAGACCCAGGAGTCATGGTGCAGGCCATTTCACATGTACCTTTCACACAGCAACAGAGTCAGTCCCTGTTCATGGACATCTTCATTGTGAACAGCAAAACTGAGAATGAGAGATGAAGTAGTAGTCACTTAGGGGAGTAAGAGGCATGTCTTGCAAAGTAAGAGGCAGGTCACTCTGAGTGCCTGTGTAAACACCTAATATAGACTAAGTGTAGAGGAACTGAAAAGGGAGAAGGATGTCTCATGCAAAAGCACCAAAAGTTTGGGCCATGTTTTGCTGCCTGCATTTTTGCCTAAGCCCTTCTGGCCAGCTCTAGGATCTCCCTTTCCATTGCCTTCAACAGTACCTTGAACTGACATTACAGGCACTTAGTTCCCCTCTGGACTCAGTGTGCCCAAGGAATTTCGCTCCTGATGATTTCATCCCAGCAGTCAGAATGGAAAAGCTAGCATGCAGTAATTTAGTGTTTGAATTCCTCAGCGCTTGATAACTTCCCTTTATCTAGAAGATACAAATGAATTATTGCAATATAGTGAGTTAAGAAGTACATTTCAAATACTTCTTATTTATCTGTTTTGTTAGTTTATGTCAGTATTACAGCTCATCATGTAATAGCCATTCTTATTCCACAGTAATTATGTTTGGATTCAGTACTTTACTGGTTAAACTGCAAAAGTTTAACTAGTTATACAATATTTATGCAATTAATTTAGGAGAACTTGTGCCATGTCTTCTGAGTGATATGCACATCCTATGAGATCCTGACATCATTTGTAGGCATCTGATGAAATCTCTACAGCAGTCCTTGTTGTGGGAGCACTACAGCAGGATTTTAAAACTGCTCTCAGTATAGCCAACAAAGGTAGTTTGAAACTACTTTTCTTGTTCAGAATGGCCAAGTCACACAGTGATGTTTTTCTTTTTTAAAATGCAATGCTTTCACCACAGCATTGTCCTGAACTCTAAAATTAGCTTCTATCCTTTATTTTTTTGTACAAGACAAACATAATTTCTCTACAGTAGACTTCAGCTCTGAAATAATTAAGCATCGTAATTAGGTCACTTCAGACCAAAGTATCTGCCACAACTCTTAACAGTCTTTTAGAGGAAGAATTCAAAAAAAGGAAGACTTCTGCTTTCACTGTAGTGTTTTCACATGAAGTTTGTATTTATATGAGGAAGAAGAACTTTGAAAGGTCAGAAGGAACACTGCTTACAAGCCCTTTCTGTTCTGGCTGCTGCAGCTCTCCTTCTGCTCTTGCACTAGGCAGGTATAGTGCACTTAAAGGTAACTTGGATGTGACAGTTTGCAAACGATCACACAAAGAACAGAGGAGGAAGTATGTTTGGGAAAAACCAGGAGAACAATGTGGCTGACATGACCAGCTAACTGGTGCTTCAGCCAGCAGCGATTTCCTGCTTAGATACATTAAATTCTTTACACAAGCTTACTCAGCTGAAATGTGCAACACATCTTTAGTTATCACACCTGAATCCTTAACTGGGAAAAGCACAAAAAGTCACAAATTATGAGAAACATGCTAAGAGTACCCAGAAGTTGTCCAAGTAGTAGATGGTCAGGATGCAGTAGGCAATGTGAGCTCAACAGAAAAGCAAGCAAGCTATTGAATTTAACAGCTCATAAAGTAGCAGGTTCTATTTTGTGAAATAAACCAGGACATGTTGTGAAACTTTTTACAGAGGCATAGATTGTAGCTCAGGAAGGGAAACATCTCTCCCCCCCTTTCTTTTCCCCGGCTCCCTTTATTCATGCACAGCTAAGCATTGTGGGCTGTGGGCTGCCTGTAGGAGTGGGCCTTCACTTGTATAAAGCCCAATTGTGCTGATAGGGCACTTAGTGTGAACTGCACAGGGATTTTTGTTACTGGTGTAGATAAGATTTCGAAGGATGAAACTGCTTCACAGTTAGCCTGGTCAGACTAGAGTGTCAGTAAGGATCTTTTCCTGTGTTATTCTTAATATGCCTCACTTATAACAAGGTTAAAGTATTTTTCTGTAAGAGAACAGCCTTTTACTTCTTGTTTGGCAATCGCTACACCAGCCCACATGTATTGATCGCTGTCACAGGGTAACTCCTGCCATCATGCTGACTAAGCCTACAGAAACACAAAGGGAATTGCGTGCATGACACTGGCTGCAGCCATCTTCCCATGCCATCGTGTAGATGTAGCCAAGGTACTGCTTTCTGCTCAGTGTTGTAAATCAGGACCAAGTCCATAGGGCCTACAAGGGCAAAAATGGGATGCAAGTGACAAAATTATGTCTAGTGGGGCTGACATAAATTCAGGAGGGAGAAACAAACAAACAAAAATGCCACTCACAGTCTCTTATGAAGCTGCTGTAATGATTTTGGGCTACTTTCTTATTTCCAGTGTGCAGAATTAATTTTTTTTCGTGATTTTAAATGAGTTATAGCATTTGGGATTTTCTCTCCATTGCTAAAGTGTTTACAAAGAGCTTTTTACCACTGTTTTCCAAGGCCAATGATAAAACAGGGCTGTTGGCCCAGTCATTAGAATGAGGAACAACATTTAGGCTGCACTAGCCCCAGATTAAGTCAGCTAAGATCTCTGCATGCCTCATCAGCCTTCCCACCTTCTAGTCCTCTCTGGGATGGTCGTGCCTTGATTGCAAGGATGGCTTATTGGTCCCTTCTGTCCCTGTTAGTGGCCCCTGCTGCTAACCACATCTGTAGGTCTCCAGGTGATCTAGCAAAGAGACAAGAGGGAAAGAGGTGGAAAAGCCCTTCAGATAAAGGTATCAATGTGTTGCTGAAGTATACTGGGCCTTTCACAAGCACCGATTGTATGTGGGCAGGCCACATATTCAGACAGTGTGACAGCTGTTCTCTCCAACATCTGGTGTTATCACATTGCACCTGCCCAGTACCTTGAAATTCAACCTTAGCTCTATACCTCTGCATCTTTGTCTCTCCATACCTTCACATTCATCTAAAGCTATCCAGGATCTGGGAGGTCAATGCTTACCACAACTCCTAGCCATGCTTCCCTGACTCCTCTCTTGTGTCATCTCTTCCAATCCTGCAATTGCAAGAACTGACTGAAAAACTAGTCAAAACCCTCCTTTTGCAGGAGTAGTTTTCAGGTGAAGTGGTGGATTCATGGCAGAAGAAAGATACTATTAGCATCTCTTCTCAGGGAAAGGCTGACATTTCAGCTCAACCCTTATTAAAGTCCAAACCAGAGGTGCTAGGAAGGCTTGAGTGAGGGGAAAGGGTTCTACAAGTGGTCAGTCTAGCTGTGAAACGCAGCACCACAGAAAAATTGTTCATATTGCTGCCCACAATACTGGTGAAATAGCAAGAGCACTTCAGTTCAGCATGGGCATTACTGGAACACGTCAACATGTAGGAGACACTTAAGCCCCATGCCTTGGAGTTTCATAGGACTGCCTTCCTAACAGGATGACTTTACTTTTCTTCCCATTGCTTCTGCCCATTGCCAAACAATCCTTACTGATTGGCTTCTGCAGGCAGGTGGGGGCTTCTGCAAGACAGCTGTTCGTAGTAGTGCAAGTAGATTTCTCTTACCATGGCTACGTGAAGTACTTCTACCTTCCCACCAGTCTCTTGAAAATGTAATGCCTGCCCCTGCAACACATAAGAAAGATAATCACCCAGCAGATCAACCTTCTCCTAGAAGGGAGGTAGGAGGCAGACTACAATCCAGGCTATAGCTACAGGAACAGACTGCCACAGATAATCTAGCATATAGCTTTACAGAATATCAAGTACTCAGTTTAAAATGAGTGCACCATATTCTGTCACCCTGTCACCAGCATGAGGCAGCTCCCTCCCTATGGAAATAGCTGTTGTTTAGAGTAAGTGGAGAAGTCAAGTTTGCCAGGTTTCTATCATGTCTTAACCCTATTTGTGTGAGGCAAGGAGTCAAGACCCAAGACTTTTTCTATCCTCTTTCCAATGAATGCGTAATGGTTTCTGTTTTACTTGCAGAGAAATACCTCACTTCTCTTCTTGCTTTTGGGTTTCATTTCCCTTTCTGATACAGAAGGTTACCAGCATATTCATGCACAGAAGGCATCAGTTTGCATCTGTTCTTAAATTCAGAGCACATAGCTGTGCCCTCAATTTCCATTCTTTGGAAACCTGAAGGTACCATGATTAAAATAGACTGCAAACAGATGCTTGATGATAAAGAGGTCCTGTTTGCTTGTACTAATTGCAATTTGTGCTGTAAGGATTTTGTCACTGTCTAAGGACTAATCTTTGTAAGGTTTCAATGAATCTGCTGGGCTTGGGGCTTTGGCATAGCCATGATAGACCTGCGGTTTTAATTTTTGGAAGTTTTGGATTCAAAGCTCACTGAGCAGCCCAGAACTGCCCAGCCATGGGAACTGACAGCAAAATACACATTCTGTCACGCCCTCCTGCTGCAAATTTGGTAAGTAGGGACATCCCTCTTCAAGAGTGCATGCGAAGAATGGTAGAGTCAGTTGTGTCCACCCTGCACTGCTTATGCACTGGAAATTGGTCATTTGGCCCCTGGATGTGGAAAACCTTCCTTAATGCAGAGCTTAGAAAGGATCCTTCAATTTTCTTTCTTTTGTACTAGTTGAACTTCAATGAACAAAGGCCAGAAAAGGCAGGTGGAGGCAAAACAAAGTGATCTTTACAAAGAGGTCAGTTAAAATCTCTTCTGAAAGCAGGCAAGAGCAGGTCACAGGATTTGAAGGTAAAAGGCAGAGATGACCCTGATTGAATCTGGAGGCATGTGTCTGAAGCAGCTTTTTGATGACATTGTTGATAGTATCAGTTGTTCACATGCCTCCAAGATGAGTTTGGTGCCCCTGACTCAAGATAACAAAGGGAATAGTGTATGTCTTCCCACAGCACCAAGGCCTGCTCTTATGCCAGTCCTCACTGCGAAGTTCTGGGGACAAACCAAAACAGCCCCCTTGTTTGCTCACTCTTACACCATTGTACATCAGGAGTGACTGCCTCTACAGCAGTCTGAGACTGATATGGAGACAACCTAGACTTTACGTAAAACATAGCTCTCTATTCCTCTAGATAATACCCTCCTGAGTTTCAGGATGCATGAGCAGGTCTGCAGATGCCCTGCCAACACCCTGACTCTCAGAGAGAGCACCAGCACTGCAGCACACACCACACCTCCCCCTGCTCCTGCTGTGAATGCACCTGAGGCTGCAGCAGGCCTGTAGAAGAAAACTTCTGGTATGTTTTCCTGACTGCTCTGTCAAATCTTTGAATCCTCTATCAAGAGTAAAAGCAAGCTGCAGGCAAAGTAGAGGCTGGCCAGGCATGTGTTTACAATAAACAAACATCTGTTTTTTTCAGTATGGTAATTCTGGATGGAGTTGGATTTTCAGTCCACATTTATTATTGCTCTTAGCTTTTCCTTTTTGTGAAGCCAGTGTTTCTGTGAAAATGAACACAAATGGCAACATGATAGAGGAAAGAAGGGGAAAAGCGCTAAGCAGGGTGTTAAAGTCAGTGGTACCTGAGGCTTTATTTCAGGCATTCAGATATTACTGAAAATGTGAAGGGTGGGAGGCAGGGAAACTGCAAGGAGCAAGGGTATACGGTATGATGATTTTAGCTCTTAGGTGTCTTGAGCTTTGTATGTTTGGGTCAGAAGTGAGCGATTTCAGGGCACGTAGGGCTGTGTTCAAACTGTTTTCATTATGTCACTGGGTAGCAGGCTTCCTGCTACGTGGTGAGAGCATCTGAATGCTGTGCTGACACAGTCCATCTCTGTCTTTCTTCATAGGATGAGCTTGTGATAAATATCCCTGTGCCATGTGTGGTGCATGCCTCTTAATAAGTAACATTGACTACTAAGTCATGCCAGGTGTGGTATTCCTTGCCTGTGCTTTCTAGCTGCAAAGTAAAAAGCATCCAACTTCTTTCTTGTAAAAGATAAAGCTGTGAATTTTTTTAAAAGTAATTTTGACTTTGAAGAAGGGTCATTTTAGAGACCTTTAGTTTCTATAAGAACTTTAATAATTCAATATTATTTATTTAGCTGAATAACTTCGCTGAATTTTATTAATTACAGCCACTAGCACAGTATTCACAGTTGGCCTAGATGATCATTGTAGGTCCCTTCCAACTGAAATAGTCTAGTCTAGTCTATTATTATCTATGAATGTGTTATACTACAGATAGCTATACCTTTGAATGTATCAGTGTAACCCCCTTCCTAAAAGTCTAAATTGAAATGGGAACAATCTGGTATTTTTGAAGTGTTTGCAAAAACTGAGAACTATGTGCTACAAATAATCATATAGGAGGTGAAAAAGCTTTTTTTAAAAAAATCTCTAGTCTTTTTTAAATTTAAGATTCTTATTCCTCAGCATCTTCACAGGCCCTATAAATTACCATGTTCCTTTTGATCATAAGGAAGTTAGGGGGTGAGTTTCATAGTCAAAAGGACAGGGGGACTCTCAAAAGGACAGGAGGACTCTCAGCATAAAGCAATTGCTTTCGGACCAGTAAATCCTGTCCTGAAGTGGTATTTTGTGTGGTTGTTTTCAGAAATCTTTGCACAACCATAGAAAGTGGTTTAGAAACAACGAACTTGCATGAAGTTCTTTCTTATCCTCCTCCAACCGCTGCTCTGAGGCCCCGAGTGAGTAAATCTTTTAAACACACCCTGGGAGCTTAACTGAAATCAGTCTGGAATGACCAATACCAATGAAGTACCATTGCTTCAAAATGAAAGTCAAGGAGACCCATTCCTCAACTAAGCAAATTCAGTCATCAGCTCCAGCAATAGGAGCCAGAATATGTTATAGATTGGCTCATCAGGGGATTAGGTTGATAGTGATCAAGATTAAACAGGCTCAGCAAGGCTGAAAACTAAAACGGTTCTCTGTAGCGTGGAAAGAGAGGAATATAGTTGGGACTGAGAGCTGCTGTAACACAGCTGATGAAGACAGCACTCCTGCAGGAATTGTGTTCCCCAACTCTCTCTGGAGAGTCTTGTCAGTAGTTACGAGAGCATGATGAGCTTCTGAAAGAAGTGATGCTGGCACCAAACTGTGCTGTGCTCTCAAATCCTCTCACTTCCTCTGTGATGTTGAAGCTCATCTCATGGAAAGCCCATTTTCTTTCAGAAAGAGATTTTGGGTGCTGGGGGGGTGGTGTGAAAAAAATCCTATAATTTGTGGAATTTGGGTTTATTTCTGTCTAATATTTTATTTCCTGCTATTCTGGTCTGAAAGTCCTAGGGAGAATTTTGTTGGGAATTTTTCAGGTTCCCTCCCAGTGATCAGGGAGCACATCTTTTTACTAAAGAAAACCAGGAAGGGCCTTATTGGTTTCCTTGCTTTGCCATGGATAGGGACATTTTGTCACAGTCTCATAACCCTTCGCAAAAAACCAGAAATTAGACGCTTGAGTTATTTTCAGGGTAATTCTAAAAGCCTTTCTCCCCCAGTGTTTTAGTTTTCTGTACTCAAGGGTCAGAGTTAGAAAGGTGGTGAGGATTCTATTTGTTCTTGTAACCAGTTCCTCTCAGGGCTGTTAATCCCACACACAAGTTTGCTGTCACATTCCTACCTTGCAACATAAATTTGAAGTAAGAAGGAAACTCCATTGAAAGTTTGTGCCATGGTATATTCCAGCTTATCAAGATTTGCTGTCCAGCTCCACAGTTGCAGAATTAAGAACACCACTGAAAATGTTGGCCTGTAAGGTGGTCTGCTAGCAGTTACAGGAAATCCCAGATGCACAGCAGTGTGTAAGGTGCACAGTTTTGTGGGGCCAAGTGGGTATTTGCCTCTGGTCTGGCAGGATGCAACAGCCTCAACTACAGTTTCATCTGGCAACTGCTGAATCAAACCTGTAAGTCTGTCTAATTTGCTTTGCCAAAAATCAGTGAGAGGTTTTTCACCTTCCAGTCTGTTCCACTTCAGGAGGGAGTTTTCACTGTGACTTCCTTAGACCTGCTGTGAAATTTAAAACTTGCCATTCCCCTCTTTTCATTCTCAGACCACCACAGATTTCCATCCCCCGATTGTCTGGGGTTTTTTAGCCTTTTTTACTACACCTGAATTGTCTGATTTTCATTTTGCTGTGTAAGCCCTTTGGTTTTGCCTAAGGCAACATGCTGCAGGAATGAGAGACTGGCTAAGCCAGGTCAGTAGTGACAGCCAGCAAAAGCCTGCACGTTGCTACCATCAGGTATCCAGCAAAGTCTCCCAAACTTTTGACTGAACATT
This sequence comes from Astur gentilis, assembly GCF_929443795.1. NCBI lineage: Eukaryota > Metazoa > Chordata > Aves > Accipitriformes > Accipitridae > Astur > Astur gentilis. The sequence continues at coordinate 34,720,572 of NC_064919.1, read as the reverse complement.
AACACCGTTCCCCTTCATGCCAGAGGAAACTCAGCCAAGACCAGCACCTCAGAAACTGCACCCTAGCTGCCTTCATCAGCAGTATTTTGGTATAGATGTCATACCGCTTTGAGGCAATTTCCAGTCATTGATAAGAACCAGCTGACTGCCCTTTCCTTCCCCAGGGGAAAAGCTCATGCCTATAAATAGCTTATATTAGTAGATTTGTTTGACTATAACTAAACCCTTAATTTTATCATTTATGGGGGTGATAAGCTCCTGGACTAGCAGGTAGGACTGTAAATTGATAGCATCATGGATGAAAGAGAAAGGAGATTTTTCACAGTGAGCCCTGGGGAGAGGCAGCAATCACTTTTGCTAAGGGTCCCACTGGCAGTTTTGCTAGAAAACATATATCAGCATCTTCACAAAAACCCTTTCTGGTGGGAGCAAGACGCTACTGGTGCAGGACTAATCAGTGCAATCATTGGGAGGGGCTGCTTTCCCTCTGCAGACCCTCTCTAGTTTGCAGTATTCCCACTGCTTTATCCTGAGTTAGGCTGGTCTCCACCTGCCTAACCCAGGAATTAGTGCAGCTCTGTCTTTGTTTTCCACTTCTCTAAATGGAGCAGAAAATTGGAATACAATACTAGCTACACACTCATCAGTGCCTATTTAGAAATACCCCTGGAATAATCTTTTGGTGCCATAAGCGTTTGTATTCAGACTTGCAATTTAGGACTCAAAAGGTCAACCCACAGGAAAAAAGCTGAAAAGTGTAAACAACTAAAAATAAACTACTAAGCTGTCCACGATGCTTATCTCTTGCAGGGCATAATTGTGTATTAAATTAGGTGTTGAACAGTGGGACTTGGAGAGGAGATGTGGCTGCCAGGCACTCTCCTGGTATCAGGGGACAGATGTTTCAAAACTCTACACAGTGTTTTATTTTGTGCATTAATTGTATTGGAAGCTGCTTGACTGTGCTTTTGAAAGGCTCAGCTCTATTTGCTAAAGCCCTCACCTCTGCAAATTTCTGTGCATATCACATACTGAATGGCTGAGTGGAGGGATCCACCTACAGAGACACAGATTACAGAAACGTGACTTTATACTTAATTCTCTAAAAGTAGGCTTGGGAGCCTAATTTTGTATCCAGGTTTGAACATTTTGTTCAGATTTTGGCAGAAACAAAGGAAGTAATTTGCTAAACTTTGGACAATGAAAATCTCTCCTCTCTCCTCATCTCTGGGGAAGGGGAAGGGAAGGGAAATGGTTTGAGTATTAATTAAGTTTAAGGAGTTTCCCCTCACAGTTGTTTCCATTTGAATTCATTAGCATGTTGTTGTTTCCACAGCTTGCTGCTCTAACCAGTTGTCCACCTTGCTTTCTGCCTTCCTCCACATGCTTCTGCCAGTTATCTGCTGGCTAAAGGGAAGTTCAAAGATGTTGTGGGACCTTTTGCTCTTCACTCTATTGAAGATCTCATGTCCTTTTGATTGATTAACCAGAGTTTAGGTGAGGGCCGTTGTTCCATGGATTTATCCTGTTACTAACTTCCATTATTAGTTTGCAGATTGTATGGGAAAGTGAGTTATTACCACTGTAGGGATGCTGTGTCATCACAGGCTGTTGTTAGTCTGAAAAGCTGCTCCCAACGTGGTGGAAGTGCTACAAGATATCATAAACCACAATCTATACAATCTTTATTAGGTAAATCATCATTTATCATTTTAATCCATCTTCTGTCACACAAAGACAGACATCCAATAATCTGTATTTTTTGTATTTCTCTTCTCTCAGGCATCCTAAATGTTTCTACTGCAACTGTTAAGAACAAATGCTGATAATTTACCTTGTAATCTGTGCAGAAAACAAGGGAAATTAAAAAGACAGGGTCTTCAAAAGACTGTTTCTCATTTCAAAGGATCATTTTCTCTGGCCTACAGAGCATCTCATTGCAATTATTTGACATTAGGTATTATGACATGGTCATGAAAAAAAACCCAAAGAACCTTTTAATGATTCTCTTACTAATTAAACAGATTCCCCCAGTATCAGTGACTGTTCTCAGGTTTGTAAACCAACCTGTGGCCACAGAAAAGTTCCTGGAACTTTTCACTGAGACTTCAAAAAATACTTCAATTAGTGAGGAAAATAAACATACACACACACCCTGCCCCCCCCCCCCCCCCCCCCCCGAAAAAACATTAGAAGACACCAGTTTTGATGGAAAACCTAAAAGTAAGGTCCTTCTCATATGACAGTTCCTGAGGCCAGCCTCCTGTTGATTATAGCCTCTCTGTTCACGTCAGTCCCACATCTGAGTGGCTGGACTATCCAGTATGTGATAGTCCAAGATAGTTATGGGCCATTAAATTTTGCAGATTTATTTGGGAGCTCACACACTCACTTGACAACATACACAGTTTACCATGGAGCTCATTTTCACAGTCCAGGATGCCAGTTGCCAATTGCTGCAGAGCCTTACCTGCACAGTAATCAGTTGCTGATGCATGGTTGTGAATTTTATTGTCAAATGGCCCACTCGGGTGTTTTGTTGTTTAGATAAAAAGTACCCTGAACTTCAAACTAAGATCTGCAGTGCAGACCTCTTAACATAGGGCATAGATACATGGTTGGAACCATCTTGTGGTGATGCCTTACAGTTATTCCTGTGAAAATGAACATCTGTTCAGCAACAAATTACCTAGCACCAAAAAGACATTGCCCAAGTCTGCTTATCTTCATCTTAATGTTGAACTGTCCTCTCAGCCTCATGCAAAAGGAAGCTGGAGTTTTTCATAGGGTGTTTTCCCAGACATGTAGGGTGCAGCAAACATGCAATAAAGGTGCAATCTTGCAACAAGGGCATGTTATGACTGCATGCTAAAAGGCACTAGTTCTATATGTTAAGCATGGTGTATAATTCACCTTAATGGAGAGAAGTTGTTTCATGGTATTGGTGATGAACAACGGTTCTGAACTTTGGTTCTAGATCATGTTAGTTTAGATTGTAAAAATGTGCTTATGGATGTGGTATTTTGTTATCCTGGACCTTGTACTTATTAGAAAGAGTAAATTTAGCTGTATTAATGGACTCAGCCCTTACAAATTGTAGCTCAGTGTTGGATTCTCACAAGAGCAGAATTTTGGTGTCAGATCTTTTATTTATGAATTCAATTAATTTTGATCTATACCAGGTTTTCATCTAAGTGTTAAGTGTGTGCATTTTGACACTTCATATCTTTCTATTAACAGGTGCTGTAAGATGTTCAGAGTATTGCAAAATTGGCTGTTAAGAGCAGTTCCCAAGAACATGATCAGGTGATGGCTGGTGGGTGTGATACACTGCTGCCACTGCCACTGAAATGTGGTTGCTGATCACTCACTCGCTGCTAGTTTACTATGAACTGCCGGTGTAATGGCAAACAGCTGCTTAAGGTGTGCTGATCAGATTGCTGGTGCTAGCCTGGTCATGCTTAGATGCACCCCTCTGCTTGTGTTTGTTCATGAACTCAGGTTTTTTACCTTTAGGGAAGTATGTCACAAATCCCATGTTGTAGACTGTGTGGAGCCAGAGGAAATTCCTGCCATGAGGGCAATGGAAAGTTTCGGCAGGTCCCTTCCTGTGAACACCCAAACTTGTTGAGTTGAGAAGGCATCCACTGAAAGAAGGACATCCTGATCAAAGGAAGACTGAGGCAGGTCTGTAACAAAAACAAGACTGCCACAAAAGGGGACCAAAGCTTCACCACAGCTAACTAGCCCATGCTCAGGGGAATAACTTATGATGGTTACAATAATTTTTAGATGTTTGCACTGCTTTGCTGTGGAAATTCATAGGACCAACAGAAATGGACACACCCCATGGTCTCAGGTGGAAGAAATCCTCTGTGTTAATGAGTTGATTCAAATTAACATGGGTGCCAATATGTGACTCACTAGACTATGATTCCTGCTGACTCCAGTGTCTTTGATATCACAGGCTGAATGGTACTGCTGGTTGTCCTCTGTGGCAGGAAGCACACAAGCTGAGCAGAGCTGCAACTGAGAAAGGGAGGCCATGGGGAATCCAGTACTCACAAAGGGCTTTGAAGTGGTATACAGAGCCCACTGTGGGCTTCTTTGCCAGAACAGGAACCATTTGGACATTTGGAGTATACATTTATTTGTGTGTATATAGGATACCATATTGCATATCTTTAGCAATTGTGTGCACGCTTATATTATGCACTTGTCCTTCACTCTGAAAAACATAAATTTCACAAAAATGCTATCAGAACAAGCCAACTGCAGCATTCTTGCATACCAGAAAATTTGGGTGGGAATCAGTTTTGTGGTGCATAGTTAAATCTCATCCTACAGCACGTAAGCGTAGTGGATTTTCCTGTACAAAGCAGAACCAGTTCTCTAAAAGTGAAGGAAAGGCTTCCCACCTCCTGAGATTCAGCTGCCCAGTCTTACTGATAGTCTGGCAGCAATGTTTTAAAGTCCTGATGCGTATCTCACACACACATAAACACGCGCGCACATGCGCGTTTTCTGTTTGTGTGAGAGAGAGCGTGTATTTACAAATACAGAGAGAGATTCAGGATCTTGCCCAGTCATGCTGGGGTCTGTGGTGAGAGCCAGGGTGTGAATCCCATATTCTTAAGCCAAGGTTCTTCTCACAAGGCTACCTTTACATTATACAAAAATCTATCCTCATTTGTCCATCTTTCTTCCCTGTCCACATCATGCGTGCAGTAGAATTCTCTAAAATGGATCTTTCAAGATCTACTTCTGGCGCTACTCATTCTCATTAAAGCATCACTAGTTCAGGCATGCATAACTAATGCATCATTACGTGGTAGAAAATGCAGCAGCCTGACGTAAAGAAGGATATATTTGTTGACAGAGATCTTTACTTAAACAAAAAATAAATCATTAACAAGTATTAGCATTGTGTCACCATGCCCACTCAGATGTGTATTTGAAACATAGACTTTGCTTTTTTTCAGTCTGGTTTACCTTCCAGAACAGGAGGAATGTGAACAACTAAACTTACAGCCTCTCACATTCAAAACATCAAGACCTGGGCATGTTTGAGTGGCCAACTGCAGTAGATCTGACTGAAATGCCTATGAAAGCCAGTACTTTCCACTCAAAGAGGGCTCAGCTGATTCTATTCAGGCTTGAAATAGAGCATCAAATAAGGCATTTGCCTTTGGGCTGAGACACAAGTAGGTCACTAACAGGCATCCTGCTGGACAACTTTGTCCCAAGTGCATAAAGCCCATAGGTATCCCATAGGTAATCCCATTGCAGGCATAAGTAAGTAACTAAGGGCAGCTGTATAGCATGGATGCTTGGGTTGGCTTCTGCAGTAAATTTTCAGTTGAGAGCCATGCTGATCTTAGAGAAAAGTTAGCATGTATATAAGAGTTTTGCAAACCAAAGCTGAGGAAATAATAAGCTCCCGGCAAAGAGCAGTCTCTTCGTCCTTGGGCTGGCCACTTTTTGGTGACATGGTCACATGGATGGAGAGTCAATACTACACACACACGGGAAAGAGAGGCTAAAAAAAATAAAAATTGGCTTGATGGAAACTGAGAAGCACAGAAAAAGAAGGAATTAATTCAGTTAGTAATTATTGTAGGCACTACCTATAAATGCTGTAATTCTTAAAAAATGTCAGCATTCATGTGCAAATCAAACAGATCAGGTCTGTGCCTGTGATAGTTCAGTCAGCAAAACCTGGGCCTCTATCACTACGACAGAAGGGTTTGGGATTTTGCTGAGCCAGCTCCTGGCAGTTTACACAGTTAATTCATTTATAGCTGTAATTTAGAATTTATAAAACTCATTGCTCATGTAATTTAATGTGAGAGTTACCCAATATCAACCAAGATTGGCTTATGATAGCATGAGATGTTTGGAAAGTCAATAGGAAAAAAATATCTGCCTTGTACCAAATCTGCAAGAGTAAAGAAGATTTGGAATATGCAAATCTTTTGATGAAAGAGAAAATTATCTATGGAACTTGCAGAAAGGGTACTAGCAGCAGCTGAACCAGAGGCTATCATGCCTTGTTTTGGGAAATGAAGAAAGAGGTTACTAGATTTGAAAGAAAAAGCATTTCTTTGCAATACAAATAGAAGTTGCTGCAATGAAAAATGCAGGTTATTGATATTAATAATGTCTCTATTAACACTTTTGTGTGTGACAGACATTATTTAATAAAATCCAAGATGAACATGGAAGGCAAGTGAAGTATGCTTTGCATATTATTGGAGCTTAGCTGTACTGGCTGTACTGAGTAAAATCTTTACTAAAAATGATCCTGCACAACAGTATTATATTTTGTGCTAATGGCATTTGTTAAAATTGTGGAGGAGGCTCTTTCATCTGACAAACTGTTTCTTTTGTGGCCTTCAATATTAAATGTTAGGCATACAAATATTAGAATAAATTTTTAAAAATGAACCTGAGATACATACCATCTGAAAAGAAAGTGAATAATTCATATTCCTGCCAGTTAAACTATCTGCTGATATTACATGTCAGATTTGAATGCTTTCTTTAAGCTTGTAACATCTTTAAATGGATCCAAGTAACTTTTAGGGCATCAAAGGATTTTGCAGTTATAAATTCTGCATTTATTAGGATCAGCTTACCTGGATGCACATTTATTAAAACCAGGCTGTTCTTGAAGAAAAAAAAAAAAATTAAAAAAAAAAATTAAACTGCCACTATTGTGGTAGAGCTGAGTGAACCATCCATAGCTTGTCATGGTTTATTCAAGAGTGGCTTTTTGCTTTAGTGAATACTAAGGCATAAGACAAGTCCCATTCTAAAAGATTTTATGCAGCACAAGTCCATTTCCAGTGAGCTGTCTGCAGGGACAGTCCCAGCAGTGCCAGAAAGGACCCTAATGATGAGTTAACCCCTTAATCACAAGAAAGGGGTTGCGTTCACCCAGTGTGTCCTGTGTCAAGTTTACACAGTCTGAGTGAACTGTAGGGAAGCACTGTTATCCACGTGCAGCTGAAACACCTTGAGTCAAGTAGGATCAGACACATCTGATCAACCATTCCTTTGACTCATTAGCCACTCCAATCAGTGAAATATCTTGGACCTTATTTCAAGTTAATTTATTGCTATGCTTAGATTCCAGGCTTTTGGTCCTGTTAGAGACTCACAGCTCCGCCTGGAAGGGACAGCAGGAGGTGTCTCATCCAACCACCTGCTCAGAGGTGGTCACGGATGTGACTCAGTCTCTAGAAGAATGCAGTTGCTGTTTTGAAGCATGCGATATCTTGATTTCAGATACTGTGGGACATTGCAGTCATGCACCCCAGAAAGTATGGACAAGTGTGGGAAAAGGTAAACTGAGGGGTGAGAAGGAAAGTTGGGAGTTGTGGAACAGCTTTGATGTGTGCAACAACTAAATGGACAATCACTCTTTCTTCAGCCAGCACATCCCCAGAGCCATTACAGCATGACATCTCATACAACAAACCATCAAGGTCCCTTTATCATGTGTTTGCAATAGTAGGTATTAGTATCAAGTGCTCCAAAGTCACCTCATGAAGAATTTGAACTGATTAACCACCACTTGCCATGCAGAGCTTGGAGATGATCAGAAGAAGATGAGAACATCCTCATTTCAGTAGAACAATATTTTTCACAAAGCAGTCATTCTGTTTGTAAACTTTCAGTTTGGATCCTCAAATGAGAGTTCACTAAACGCCTTTAAAGGAATGCTTCTGCATTGCCTTGCATTTGATGTGGTCATTCACAACAGCACAAAGCTTTGATTTAAGCATCTTTTTAAGCGGTTTTTTTTTGTTTCAAGGGGTATATGCTGTGCAGGGCAGTGGAGGACTGGGTCCTTTCTGTTAATGTAGAAGCGGGTACACCAGTTAACTATTTGCCTTTTTTTGTCATCCTGATGACTCCTTTCTCCAGATGCCAGCAGTAAGATCCAGCAGGATCTAATTAGATCCAGTAAGATCTAATCTCATCTCAAAAGCTGTTTCCAGGGAGCAGGTAGTCACTTTTATCAATCATATCATCAGAGGTTATCATTACAAATTAAAAGATGCACAGGAGATTTTGGTAGAATAACTAAAAGGATGTGCATGTTGTGCCAAATTCTTTTTTCAGTCAACTCACTGCAATCACAGTTTTGTGAACAGAAGGAGAATTTGGTCCTACATGTATTATAAAGACTAACTTGTTTTGACTGCAATTACAGTAAGTATTATTTTGGGGTTAATGTAATTACCAAAATCAAACTGTCTTTTTCCTCTAGTTTTTTTCTAATAATGTCCTCTTTCTCATATTGCTGAATTTTACCAATGTGTCACTTCAAAAAAAAAAAAAAAGGTATTTTCACACTTCTAGTGTGATATTTGATGTGCAATTTCTTCATCTCACACTTCCGTTTTTAAAGCACTTTTGAGAAGCAAGATGAATTATACTGGAAGTACAATGGAAACTGTTTTACCTATTTCTCTTTTGGAAAGTGCAGCTGGACATATGCGGTAAATTGGCTCCTTCACCTATGAAATAAACAGGTTTCCCCTACAGTAGTTCAAGATGTTTTTTCCAACACATGAAGAATATCTTGTAAATGCTGGGATTCCTTTCCAGCCTTTGGCTCTTAGTCATTGTGGTGGTATGTCCCAATCATTTAAAAAAATTGTTATAACTGCTAATCAGAGACCAAAAACTAAACAGAATAATTGAGCCACAATGTGAATATTGATACATACGTAAGCACACCAAAATTTTTGTATGTGCTTTGCTTGGTACATAGAAAACCTCAGAGTTCCTTGCAGTTTTCTCATCTCAAAATTACTAGACAGGAAAATACAGTTAAATTGAAATCAGTTCTTCATACAAAAATACCTAAACACGTTCCCTTTTTTTTTTTATTTTAAATCTTTTAAAAGTTTTTCCAAATGATATGCTTTTAGATTTTTTTTAGAAATGATTTTTTTTAATCCAAGTGTGTGAATGTAGGTGATTCAATTCCCATTAGAAAAATGTTGCAGGCATTTAAATTTTGGATTGGCATTAGAATTTACATGGCAAAGACTGAAATATTCATTTTAATATTTTTAAATTGCTAATGTTGTGCAACTTAAAAGTACTTTCACCTTCTATCCAAATGCAAAATAAAATGCAAGTATTTCTTCCTATGGGTAGAAAATCAGAACATTGCCATCTTTGCCAATGTATTCAAACATCTTTGTAAAAGAGTGCAAAAAATCACAAGGTGTTGAGTGTATGCATTTGAAAAACATGACTCATTATACACTTGCTGTCTGAGTCTCGCTTTCACCACCATGCCACTTGTACAAATGCCTCTGTTTACTGAGAAAAGATAGAGAATACCACATCTGTGCATGTGTGTGTGTGAGTGTGCACGTGCATGTCTGCATGTGTACATGTGTGTATGCATGCGTGTGTGTGTGTGTGTGTGTGTGTGTACAGGTGGGACTGTCCAAGTGCAAAGCACAGAAAACCAGAGGACTCTCCCTCGGCAGCTGTTGTGGATGTAGCCTATGGCTCAGGTGACAGCAGTAGGCTGTCTCCAAACCACCTGCAGTGGTTAAATATGTTTTTGTACTCACACCTACTAGCAAGTTTCAGCTAAAGGTTGCCCTCAGGCTGAGCAGTTTGCTTCAGAACCTTGTCGCTGGTGGAAGGGATTTGGGTGGTAAGATCTGGGTAACTGTCCTTTGAAGGGGTATTAGTGTTCAGAGGCCAGTCAGCTAGGCAACTTTGGCAGAAAACCAATCTTTTGGTATCTGGAGCAGCAGCCAGCGGTGGCGATAGTCTGGCTGGTGTCTGCTATTTTGCTAAAGAAGAGCAACCACCACCTGGTTTCTTGCATCGCTAAATCCATTGCATCAACGTTGTTGTGCAGTGCTGTATGCATGTCTGTGAGTGTAACCCTCCACTTCTGAGCTGACACATTGTTTCACATCTCAGCATACTACTTGGTCTTAGTTGAGGACAGTGAACTTTTTTGTGATAGTTATTTTGATAATGTTCCCTGCAATGCTGTAGGGTGCCTGGGGAGAACTTTTGTGGATTTCCAGACCACGGAGAACAGATCTCTTAGGCTGACCTCCTGCACAGCATAAGCAATAAAGCTTTGCTCTGGTATTTCTGCTGCTAATCAGCCACGCTATAGATGCACTAGAGCAGCTTATATTGACTGAGAACAACTTCAGAAGGCTTGGGTTCCTGCTCAGTAATATGGACGTGTCTTAGCAGGCCTGAACTTTAGAAAACCACAAGCAACCTTCTCCTTTCCTCTCTGTGTGATCATTTCTATTCTATTATTGTGCTAAATGAGCAGCCTCAGTGTCCTTGATAACGTTATGATTGTTTATCAAAGAGTGATGGCAGGAGGAACCAATTCTTTGTCCAGCATATGTCACACAAAGCAAAAACAGAAAGCGTGACAGCTACATGTCTCCCTGCATTACCAAGACAGGTGTTGCACTTTTTGACTCCAGTGGCTGACCATGAACACATGGATTGCAACTCCCTGTGAACAGCAGTGTCCTGGTAAGCTCGGTCAGCCAGCCTTGTTGCAGGTGTTGTAAATGCACTGGCTAAATGCTCCTGTCACAGGCAAGACCTGAAAAGACTGAGCAGACCTTGGGATTGTGTTTTTAGCTGATGAACCATCTGAGTTTAAAAAAAACACCTCCCTTTCAGTAGGTGAGCATGTGCCCCTGCCTTCCTGGGGTGGCACGCCTGGGTCAGTGCACCACATTCAACTTGTCTCCCTGTAGAAATCTGTGCCAATAGAAACTGTATAAAAAGTTGTTCTGATCTCTCATGGCTGATCACAATGGATGCAGGACCCTTGGGCAGTCAGTCCTTGTGTTTCCTCCCATGCCCATGCTGTGTGTCTAAGACTCGTATACTAAAGGAGTTTTCACAGGAAGGTGTAGAGAGAAAAGTAAAGACCAACAGCTACCCAAACTAATTAAATCTTCAGTCAGGGGCAATGTTGATTCAGAAGTGAATTAGAGACATTTGAAATAGCAACATTGCAATTTCAGTTGGATATTCCACAAGAAAATGAGATTGTTAGTTGCACATAGTTTATGTTGCTGTAGGCAGAACACCTTGGGGTTTTGCTGCTGCTTCTAGGAAAAAAGTTTGCAGGAAGAACATGCCCAAAGAACAGCCACAGCAATTCTCTTATAGAGGAAGATTTGGCCAGCCAATAGTAATGAGAAGGAAAGAATTCCTGTGAGACTGGTTCAAGGCATCTGCTTGTCAAGAGTTTGATTATCTTACAGATAAAAGTATCTGGATAGCTCTTCATGGATAGTTTTCAAAAATACCTAAATGAATCAGTAGCAAAGCAAGGAACATAACCCACCTCCCCAGATTTCCTACAAGGTGCCTGATCCACTAGTCCCCACTGAAAGGTTCCACCTGCAAGAATCACTCACAAGCCTGTAGGGGCCTCAGGAAAATTATGTGGGGCAATTTCCATCACCATTTGTGTCAAAATGAACTGCAGAGGTTATCTCTACATATGGCTGCATTTGTAAGGCTGAATATATGTGACTGAACTGAGCAGACAACATTGAAAGTTAGCTGTTAGTGAATAATTTTCACCTTTTTCTCATATTAGATATGTCTATGTAAAATCAGTGGATAGTGTCTTTGAATGGATGTGGAGCATCTCAGGAGCCGACTTTTACTGCTGCAGTGGGAAGTCTTCCCCTCCATCTTTACCCGTCCAAGCCCAAGAGGATCACCTGCAGTTTGCTGATGCTTCCATGCAAAGGTGTAGTGGCTGAAGAAGTAACTATATGCAGCAGATGCAGATGCATTTTCTCCAGCCCAGGTCAATGCCTACATGGGCTGTAGCCTGTTCTCTACCTATAAGCTCTCTCAACTCATACCTATGGCTTCTGCTTCTGGGATCAGGCTTCCAAAACACTTCAGAGTTGCAATACAGAGTCCAGTGCACTTTCGTGTGTCTTGGCCTCACATTTCACTTTGGGACTCCTTTTCTTTTTAGCAAAAAAAGAGTCTGTGTGTAAGTCACTTACTGAAAAGCCTGAGAGAACTCAAGGTGCTTCTTACCACAGTCACTTAGTTTGCTTTTTACCAAACTTCAGTGAAAAAGCACAGTAATGCTGGTGTATATTGACTGCTTCTCAAGACATTTCATCTGAATCAGTTTTAGAGTAAATCACAGCAATACGAGGCAGAGAATACACTGTGATTTCTTCCTCTTCTGTCTCTTTCCCTACCTAAATATGTGTGTATATATGCATGTCTCCGTGTGTGTATGTGTGCTGGAAAGCTGTATAGATATTGTTATTTATTAGAACTGCAGTGACTATCAGAGAATTCACAAATTTGATTTCAGTTTAGGTGTGACACAGGATGTAGCAATATGTTATCAAACTAACATGCACAGTCTGCCCTTTGGAAAAAGAAAAAAAGAGTGATTGATGGCCATGAATTAGTCATGGACAGTATTTTTAGTAACACATACATCATTCCTCCATGTTCTGCATCAAGAAACTCTTCTGTGAAAACAGGCTTTCTTTTCAGTTTGTGAATTTGAGTGCACATCTATAGAAAGATTTTTGTCAATGAAGGAGTTAATATTTTGACTTGATTTTTGGAAAATGGCATCCCATATTGTAATGACAGTGCACATCTGCAAAACTTGGTACCTCCACCATACAATGGAGGCACCCAAACAAGCAAAGATGCAAGTTGCATTTTATGTTTGTTTGCTCTCTCTTTGGAGGTGCAGAATGCATTTGCACAAAAAAAATACCTGACACTAGGCTTGAAATGTGTAAAACAGACTAAAAATTCTTATCCAGTTCTCTCCAGAAAAAAGAAAACGTCCAGTGGCCAAAGGTGGAAGAGTTCCAACAGATAATTTTTTTGCAGATTAAACCCAGCCAAAATCTTTATAATAAAGACAAGCTTTGAAACAACACAAGTTCATCTTTGGTTTTTCCAAGCAAATACATTTTCTTAGCTGAAACATATAAAAAGTCTCATTGACTTTAGTATGTTGCAATTCATTTATTAGCGGTAAGTGCAAGATCTTGGCTGTGCTGTGGGCCTGACTGCAACCTTCAAGTACTCCCTGGTGCTAGTTTCCCCTCTTCTAAGTGTGTTACTGGATTGAAGGGACATGGGCAGGTTACTTCACCATCCACACCTCTGTTTCTTCTGCCTTTTTCTCTTGAAATGCCATTGAATAACACCTAGACATATGAGGCCACCAAAAAATGAGGGTTTGGGAACAGTAGATGCTAGAAAACTAATTATTTTGGGGAACTAATCAGTTCCTCTGACTTGGTTGCTTGTGAGAGCATGGGACTAAACCTCCTGTTCTATATCTCACGTTATCACATCTTTTCTATTTAAATTATATACACTTTGAGTGGTATCTGCATGTGAGAGAGATTTGGTACTTACATCCATACAGATGTATTTCAACAAGAATGTGAACTACCACCATATAGACTGGTATGTATAAAAGTCTTTCAGTGAGCTTAGCTGAGCAGATACCACGGATAGATACATTCTCCGGAAATAAAGCATTTGGGATTGCTCAGGGTGCCTACATGGGCTCAGGAGTTGATTAGGGCTGTACCGTCCTTTACCACAAGACTTTTGGCAGTGGTGGCATGCAGCTGTGTTACTCCCACTCTGGAGGGACTTGGAGAGTGTGGTCCTTCTCTGTGTTTCAAGTACCTGTTTGTGAAAGTGGCTCACTAACTCCCTGGGGTTAATGCTAAAAAAAAGAGAGGTGTCAAGGGGCAGAAGAGCAAGAATATTTCTTGCTCCTGCCCATTCCCAGCTCTCCCACTGAGATGACCATGTGGTATCTTTGCTATCTGAGGGCAGGTGTCCCAGGTGAGTGGGGACACTTTCCAGCCCTTTATGTATGCCTGTACACTCAGTGCACTGGGAAGTACATGGGGCTTCAGCACTGGCTGTTCCTCCCCTCCTGCGGACATACAGCCTCCTGGATGGTTGTATGCACAACTGATTGCCTGAAAAATTAGTGTTGGCCAGGCTTTTATTTGTGCTTTGATGAAGTGCAGGTATGCTGGGAATTTATATCTCTTTACAAGAAAGGAATAGTTGAATCTTATCAGATACATCACATTTGAAGGGTGCAAAGCTGATCCCTTGGCTTACAAAGGAACTGCAGGAGAGGACTGCTTTTCCTGCTTGTTCCCATGGCAATGCTTGCTCTGGTATTCAGCACCAGTCCAGCATCCTAGAGAGCATAAGTGGATAAGGGAGGTGGTGGTGGGGATGGGTAGGGGATAGCACATCATGTAATTAATTCTGAGCATGGCTTGCTAGGGATGGCACACTTTCAATCTCTGCTGTAACACCTCCATCCCCAGCCAAAGGAGCTTGTAAAAAGACAAGGGGCTTGAGCGGGTGGGGATTAGCTAGGTTTCCAAAGGGAGAGCTGTCATTTCCAAAAATAACCCTCCCACTGATTGAGCTACAGATGTGTCACTATTTATCAGCAGACCAGGCCATCTGCTAGAGTGTATCCCTAGAAACTTCTCATCTTCTCCCCTCCTTCCCATCCCTCCTCCTTCCCAGTCCTTTCCTGTCAGAGTGGGCAAGTGCCCGCCCATGCACAAACCATGGAAATGAAATGAAAGTAGTTCCCAGTGACGTCATTGGCACTTTCTCACCCAGGGAATCCCTAACCTGAAAGAAATCCTCTTGAGCACCAGACAAATAGGAAATCTAGATCCATAAAAAATTGCAGGAAGAAAAGGAACTGGCACCATCCACAAAGCAAGTTCTTAATTATTATTTTGTTTTACAGATACCACTCCCTTCTGCAGATTTGTCTTGGGGGGGTGGGGGGAATAGAACACATATGTGTAAACACTTGCTAAGTGGCAGTGCCTGCTCTGTAGCTGATTGCTTTTGTTTTTCATTAGCTGCTTCAGAAATGTGGAAAAAATGAAGCAAAAAATGCAGGGATTTTTTTAGGTCTTCCAGACCCCAGATAAGTTGCCAAGGGCCAAACCCCCATCATGTAAGTCATCTTAATGCAGAGGTTTGCTCCAAGATTAAGTTTCCTTTCCAGCCAAAAGAATTGACAGAAGTATATTGACATGTCTTTATTTGCCTTTCACTTGCATGTGTATTTCTCTAATGCTAAGCTGTGGCCCCAAAGTGCTATATGAAAACATAAAATGCAGAAAGGATACTTGTTCCCTTCAAGATCCTCTTTGGACATGGGAGACACTAATTTTTTTTATTTATTGATTTGCCCCTTAGGAAAAAAAATCCTAAAGGAAACAAACGTTCCCAGCTTCTCATTATTCTGGATCCAATACAAGGATGTGGAGACATCCCACAATATCGCTAGCCACCAGCTGGCGCTGCTGAAACTGCCCCTCATGCACTGAATACAGAAGGAGAGACAGGTTAGGTGTTGACTTGTCTTGTTTATGGGTCCTTTCCTCCCTTTCAAGGTAATTAGAGAATATTTTTTTCAGACTGATGCAGAAAGTTTCAATTTGCCCGTTTGCCTCCCATAATAACTCAGACAAACAGAAGATTCAGTCTTAAAGTGTGTACTAATATTTACCAGAACAGAAATTTGAAGGGTGGATTACATTTAATTCAGAATTTTAAAAGAGAACTGAATGTTGCTGTGATCTATGGATATAATTTATTTTTAAATTAATGCCTGAATTTGGTCTTAATTGTATTTTTCATTTAAATAATAGGAGAAATTTGTTTTATACATTAAAGCCCTTTATTCTAGGCATTGCTTCAGCTTTTGGACTTTTTCAACAAGCACCTCAAACTACTGTTCCCATTCTATAAAAACAAAATATGGGACCTGCAGAGATAAAGCCAAATTTCCTATTATCCAAAATAGATCTTAACAGAATTTTTCATCTTACTCAAAATAAAATCTAGAAATAGTTTTCCTCCTATTAGATTAGTCTGGAATTCTTATAGTCTTCTCCTTTCTATTTTAGCTCCTCAAAACCAATATATTGATTTACTAAGGTTTGTTGGGGTTGTTTTCTTATTTTTAGGGAATTAACCTTGAAAATTCAGATAACCAAATTCTTCACTTTTATTCTTTTTAGAAATGTCTAACAATGCAAACTTTTCTTTGGTATAAACAAAATACTGGATGATGACTTAGTTACAAAGCTTAAATAAGAAAATATTTCACTTGTGGCATCCAAAAGTATGTCCTAAATAAACTAGCCTTTTTTTTTTTTTTTTTTTTCCTTCCCAATCAGCCATCAAACTGCTGATGTGTTATTTAATGTTTGATTATTACAATATGCCTACCTGGGAAGATCAAAACTGACTATGTGTTGCTCATATTCTGCATAATTTATGTTCTCCAAAGGACATCAGCACTTTTTTTGTGGTTTAGTTTTTTTGATTTTGTTACTTGCATGTTTGTTTTTAAATTAAGAAAATCCCACAACTGAACACAGAACAGAGCACAGACAGAATTAATGACTCAACAGTTGCTAGGTATGCTCTAGAAACGTGTATTCAGGCTCAGAAGTGAACCTCCTTACAGCTGTGATCATGAGTCACATTCTTTCTGTGAAGAAAACTGCAGGTCCTGTTTACTTTTGTTCCAAAAGTAGTGATTTAGCTTTGCATTTATTTATCATGTCTGATACTGTTTTTTTATATGTTCCTTAATAATGTTGTATTTTAATCACTGTGGAAACCATAATCATGGTATTTGTGCATAATGGACAACGTACCAGTGCTCATAAAAAGTTCAGCCAAAGCATGAACACTTGAATGTTAGCCACTAGGAAACTTCAGACAATTGAGTAGGCTGTATAAATTGTGTTATTGTACTATGGGTACCATAGGAATAACAAGCCTACATGTGATTTATTACCAGTAAGCAGTGGGAGGTGTATGAGCCACATGAAGTGAATATTGGCAATATAATGCTCACTGGCAATCTGCAAAGTTGGACTTATCCACTGAACTGAACTCTGAGTTATTTTAAAGAACAAATTCAATGTACCTTTGAACGGACAATTTGCTAAATAAGTTAGCAAGGCAGGTGGTACAGGCAATACCACTTCTTTGACCACTGTTTTCATTTAAAAAAAAAAAAAAAAAGAACAAACTTCTGGCTTTTAGGGCATCTTCATTCAGTTTAACAAGGTGTTGCAAACATTATTACTGTTAATGTAACTTAATTTTGTCAATCTCTTAATTTGGGAGTGTTTGCAATTAGCAATGTTTGGTGCAGTCACTGCATAAATTGGAGTTGTGTGATGGCCAGATTTTGATTAAGTGGAAGAGCTGTTTATTTCAGTACCCAGGCTCATATATTACACATAATTTGTTAATCTCACTTAGGGCTGGGACTGAGAGATGGGCAAGTTTTTCTGTGAGACGTTTTCATTTTCCTAAGAGGCTATATCTCTCCTTTGTGACCTGCTGTGTTCATTCTCACTGGACTTCAGTGACAGAGCAATTTGGTGGAAAGCTTCTCAGGAGGGCTTGCATCAGGCCCTGTCCTTGCCAGCCAGAAAACAGAAAATGTACTTGAGTGATCTGCTGCTGTACCACGTGCAGGACTAGGACTTGTGCTGTCATGGAGAGGACATAGAAATCATCACATAACTTTGCAAAAGCAAACCCCTTACATCATAAATTCAGAGTCCTGGCAGATCATTGTCTTAAAAGTGAGCAAGTCCATTCTTGGTACTGAGATGCTGCCTCCTGCTTCTAGAATTTGTTATAGAAATTCATCAAACAAAATGGAAATAAACTGTTAACATTGCCCTTTCACAGAGAAGACCATTTCTGAAATGGCTAGGTGGTTCAGCTCTCTATTGTGTGTGGGAAGAATGGCACAGTTCCCCTATCACATCAAACCAGGTTCAATGATTGTATGACCCAAACTGACAGTTCACAGCTGTTTGGCTATTGTCATGTTCATTTTTCAAGGAGTAATAATAAGAAACTATTTTCCTTTGGACTACTTCTGTGAAATGACGTTGTTACTTTTTTCTTTAATGCTCAAACATTCAGTATGTGGATCAGAACCCTGCCCTGACAGTTTGCATTGCACCATTGATGGGCAGTTCACAGTTTTTTGCAGCCAGGTTTGTCCTTAGGCCTTGCTTTCCCATTTGCTGGAGAGTTTAGTTTTCTATTTAGCTATATTAAGACTCCCTCTAGCCATGCCTTAGGATATCAGTATCAAAAATTCAGGCTGCAGCAGGTAGTCTTTAGTAAAAGTAGGAAAAACTGTTATCCCAGTCAGCTATCAAGTTTATAAATAATATAAAGACCTTCTTTGGTCTCAACTTCTTTGAGAGTTTGAATCTGAGTGAACTCCCCCAGAGAAACATGGATAAGATGGCAAGCAAACCTACAAGAGGTCATCAGGAACAAGACTCAGCCTTGAGAGTACTGTAGGTGTCCTAGCAGGATTTTGTGGGAATGAGCAGAACACTCTTTGAGATAAAGAACAGAAGCTACTGTAGGGGGTGGTGTTTGCCTTACTTCTTTTTATGTCCTTCTAGGTTTTGTACCTGTTCATTAACCTGGCATTCTTAGTAAAATATGTTCATCCTTTACTGCCACCTTAACATTTGCATAAAGCTTAGCATGATGTGGGGTTGTCTGGATAACCACAGGTGTTTCACTCCTGAGAATGGTAGTTCACAGCTTCAGGCACTGCAACTGCAGTTGCAACACTCTGTAGGAGACCACAAATACTCAAGCTGCAGCAGGTGCCTCTCAGCTGAAGTGCGAGGTTTGGGGTGGGACCTGGAAACACAGGCTGCATATTTGAGAAATATATTTTGCAGTTGTAGGTCTTAACAAGAACCTCCTGGGATGCAGCAGGACAGGCAGAAGAGTGCCTGCAGCTCCAAGATCTCCTCCAATGGGTACCATAACTACAAAAATTCCTGTTAACTCCTTAGACCACCCAACAACAACACTGTTGATGCAATGTGAGTAAGCCATTTCTAAGGAGTTATGTGGTTGTATATTTGAATAAGTTTGCATCTACCATATGGTGAATTTAGTTTCACCTTCTGATTGCTTTATGTAGCATGGCATGTAGGATATGCAAGAATTCCCTTGAATGCTGAACACCTTGTCTGTGCCACTTATAAAAATTGCAAGTAGCTCTCAATACGCAGGTCTTACATTACACAAATAGTCATGATATTATAAGTAGCCTTCACATTACAAGACAGTAGTGTTTTTATATTCAGTTGCAGTACAGTAATTTTTACTTTGCTGTTGAGTATACCATGCTTACTTCCTATGTGCCTCATCATTCAAACACTGAAACTAGTGTCAGCATGGTTTTCCCATGTTGTGAGTGTGGCAAAGTGTGCTGTTAATAGCAGTACAAAGTTTGGATCTGAGTTACACAACAACACATTGCACAGGAACATTGCGGGCATAATTTAAAGAG
Source organism: Astur gentilis (assembly GCF_929443795.1). Classification (NCBI taxonomy): domain Eukaryota; kingdom Metazoa; phylum Chordata; class Aves; order Accipitriformes; family Accipitridae; genus Astur; species Astur gentilis. The sequence goes on along the minus strand of NC_064919.1, from coordinate 34,701,095 downwards.
TGCTCAGTCATTTATCTGTTCCTGCAAGGAAATTGTTTTTATCTCTGCATCTGTGGAGCAAAAGGCAAGTTGAGTTTAGATTGTTAAGCACTAAGCTTTAAAACAAAAATAACAGGTTTTAGTGCCTAAAGTAGATGTAAAATAGATTCATCTCTCTAACATATTTCTTTGAAGATTCAGTGACTGTCACACAGATTTGAGAACCTCCTTGTCTGGTCTTTCACGGTCCAGTTTGCTGGGAGAGTTTAACACGGCCAGTAACTGTTTTCAGTTGCTAGCTGTCCAAGGGAGCATACAGTTTGCATTGTAATTGTCTGTGCGCAGTATCAAAGATCAGAATACATTAGCAGAGAGTAGCTGCAATGCAAACACATGCAGAACCAACAGGGCCAATTACATCCTTTCGTTATTGGTGTACAAGCAGACGTAATCTAGACTCACCTGATCATCTAATCCTACAAAAAATCTCCCTTTGCACTCAACCTCCCGGTAAAAGACTGCCCACATGGTTCACCAGGAGTGATCCAGCATTTGCTGGAGTGAAATATGCAACTTCAATCAGCTTTGAATTAGCCCCTTCAAACTGTGGGCACTTGGAGTAGCAGTGGAAATGCTCTTTATAGCCTGTGTTGCCCGAGGCTGCTGAGACTGCTATACAAAGTCCTTAGTGCCATATTCAGAGGTGCAAAAAGACTAAGAATTGGTTCATTTTATTCCCTTGTCTGGCACAGCCAGCTAGGAAAAATGGGACATGATTTTGACCTACTGCTTCCTAAATTACCTGTTTCATCAGCTCAGTGGGCAGTTTCTGTATACCCCCAGGCTGGAGAGGGTCAGCCAGGGAGGTGGAGTGACTCATCTTCTGACATATTCACTTTTTATGGGATCAAAGGCTGCATCATCTGGCAGCAGGCAGCCAAGGTGAGCACACACTGTATCATGTGGCAGAAGGAAGGGTTAGTAGTGAAGAACATTTCTCATAGCCTTCCACAAATCCTTTTACAGTCATCAAGCTTCCATTGGAAAAATGGACTAGCAAATTTTGCTCTCCTGAGAGCAGCTCCTCAGAGTTAAGCCCTGATGGCCGGAAGACTGTGAAATGTCAATCCTCACCTAGGCAAAGAGAAGTACAGAGCAGTCTGGCTCTACTGATGTCAGGGGTTTTTTTCTCATATTCTCTTTTCTTTTCTTTTCTTTTCTTTTCTTTTCTTTTCTTTTCTTTTCTTTTCTTTTCTTTTCTTTTGAGGCTGTTCCTTCCTTAACTTTTATGTCAATACCTGTTTTGACCAAGAAGACTCTTCCTGTAACATTAATGTTTCTCATCTCCAGAGGTGACTCACACTGAGTGCTAGGGCTGCCTTCATGCCAGGGTCCTCCTCCCCATGAAGTTTCTGGGCAGTGTTGTTCGGAACTCTACTGCAAACCCACAGCATCCTAGAGCACTCCCTCTTCATCAGGGGGTTTAACAAATTGCCTTGTAGTGTAATAGTATCGATTTTGGATAGCAAATCAAGGCTGACTCACAAATTCATCACAGGAATGTGCTTCCGGACCTATACTACTACCTACAGAACAAGGGGAAAGGTCACTGTCACCAAAAGTATCATAGGTTGGTGGAGGTGCTTCACACTTTTCATAAGAAATCTTGCCTTTCAGGCACATATGGTAGAAGTGAGGAGATAGATTTTCCGAGGGGAAACAAACTCCTAAGCTAAAAAAATAAATTTAAGTACTAGAACCAGTAAGATAGATATGGTGTGGATCTCGTCAGTTCACACAAAGATGTTAATGCTGGCCCTGAAGAGAATGAGGTATGCCTTTCATTTCAGCAAAGCAAGGTCATACATGAATCATGGCGTATAGATGTAAAGAGGTGGACCAATAGGTAGATAAATAGATGATATATTTATACACTTAGATTCTATTTAATGCAGTAAACTTGCCAAGTAAAACCAATCAAACCAATGATGCCAATGTATCAGCTAAATATGATGAACTGGGTCTTCGTCCAGACAAAATTGTTCTGGTTCCACTGGCAATTGTCAGCTTGATGGTACTAGCTCCAAACACCACTGTTTCAGGCTTCCATCAGAAAGGAGCACTGGATCCCCTAGCCTGACCTCGATAGCAAATACCATCACATTCCACTTCACAATCTGACCTCCTGTTCTGATTGAGATGGAGGGTGTCTCTAGAGACATCCTACCTTGAGTAATGATTCAAAGCACGGAGAATCCACAACATCCTTTGACTTATTTGTCTTTAATATTAAAAGAGAAATAATTACAATTTAGAAAATGAAACTTCTTTCTAGTCTGAATCTGCCTTCAAGATCCAAGCACTGCCTGGGTTCAGACCTTACTATGTGGCTTGTGTACCTTCCCCTTGGCAGCAATACTGGCTTGGGGAGGTTTTGTGCTCAGTCTGCTCTCAGCACCTTTTCTGCATCTCTGTTGTCTTTCAGTTGGCCAACAGTTGTTCAGGGCTAGACACTATATCAGTTCAGGTTTTCCTTTGCAGGACTGTTCTCAACCCAGATCTATTTATTGATCTAACTTTCAGCCCCATATACAATTGGGTCACACAGCTGAAGGGGTGACATGGGGGAAAGAATAGGGACTTTGGTTGGAAGAAAGGGAAAGGATCCATCTGTTGCCAAGAAGGTAGGTGGTCCCACATCCTTGCCTGCTAAAAAGAGTTATGAAGAATCTTCCTTCTGTGGACATAGTTAAAATTAATTTGCCTCTTATATTTCTCTTTGTTAAGTTCAATCCCCCTCAGTTTCAGTCCTTCCTGAGAAGCAGATTTTCCATATGTCAGACATTATTTTAGATTCTTTTCCTTGTATTGCCCAGTATCCTTTTTGAAAATGTGACTGGAAACAGACACCGGCTTGCAACAGTGGCAGAAAGGAGTTATCCTCTTTGTCTTGGACTTTGCCGTGTTTCATACAGACATGGGCAATATGGACTTGCTTTAGCCCACCATACAAGAAAACAAGCTTATCTCAAAAAATTGCCTACAGGCCTGGTGTTTTGTGGCCGGTGTTTCATTATGCCAACAGTGATCTGCTTTTTCACTCTGTTTTGGGAATTGTTTCTTTTCTCTCCTCCCACTTCCAGTCTTCCTGCAGCCTCTGTTGGTCACTAGACCCGAAGTGGAAGGTTCAGTGTTTTGTTTCCATGCCTTTTCCTCATTTTGGCTCTGAACCATGGATAAGCTCATGAACTTTGGAATTAAAGTATCTAGCAGCAGCCAAGCATGTCATAACAGTCAGGTCAGAGCCACTCACGGTTCTCTGCCCAGACTTGCAGGAATGAGGGAGACTGGGACCTCATTGTCATGCTTTGAGCCTTTCTAGCAAGGTGTGTCTCTCCTCTTTGCCTAAACTTGCAAAAGTGAAGGTTGTACTGCAGCACATTCAGTATACACACAGTCTGCTGTTTTGTTTTAAAGGGGATGTCAGAGCTGGAGTGGAGAAATGTGCCAGTGAAACATGGAAAAGTAAATACTTTCAAACGCTGTTTGCCACTCACCAAGACTTAATTTAGTTCTCTACATCAGCTTTTGGAATGCATCTGTTTCTTAGAAAATTGAGAGGCAGGTAAGGATGCAATACCAAAGAAGCTGTTAAAATGTCAGTCTTTGCCAGCTGTTACCACATACCTGCCACAGACAAAGAGAAAGGTAATTGCATTATTTGCATAGTGCCAACAGTGTGGTGAGTGATTTATAGATACTTCTGCATGCTGTGAGACTCACCCTGTTCTTCTCTAGGTTAGGCTTCCAATACTGGGGCACTGCAGACTCCGGTACAGGTATGCTGGTGTGTTTATGAGATCAGATTGGGCTGCAACTCTAGGGATTCAGTGTCGCCTCCAAGAAACATATAGGAAAACCACTGCAAACAGAAAAAACATTGCACAGTCTACACAGTGGGTTTTCTAATGTTCTTTAATTCCAGTATATGTAATAACAAAATGGCTGCAGTACCTTTTCTGAATACTGGACATGACAAGAGATGAGGAGTTGCTCTTGTGTCTGTAGACAACTGTGACTTGTTAGCCTTATCCTGAAGTTGCCTGTGAACCTCAGGAGAGTCTTTAACAAACAAGAATAACTTTAGGTTGGTTTATGAGCTGACCTCATTGTGTCTGTGATTTGCTTTCCATGTAAGGAGCCACTGTGGGTACCTTAAGGTGGTTATCTGTGTGCAGGCAGGAGGTATCCACAAGGCAGTATCACATGTAGAACTGGTCTACTGGGCATCCAGGAAAGTTGGTCTGTGTTACCTTTTAAAACAAAGTACTAAAGTGTGAGCAGTGTCTCTGAGAATTTGTAAGTAATTCTCTGGTACAAAAATGCTCTGAAACAAAACAATGTTATGGCCTTGTGAGTTCATGATATGGTGCCACTTAATCCTCTTGTGAGGTAAGACAAGATCCTATTTGCACTTCCCGTGGTCTGTGTCTACTACCATCACATTTAGGGACTTTGTTCTGAGTCAGGATGCAGAGAGCACAGGTATGAATAATGGTAGCAAGTCATGACTGCTCCAAAGGGTCCCTGGGAAAACACACAAGACAGAAGTACAGAGAAAAGAAGGAAGGCTAGTAGAGGAGTGTGATTAAGAGTTTTGCACAAGAAAGCTCATCCATCCGTCCTGTATGTTTCTGAGGAAGGAGTACATTATTGAGACTGTATCTAGTTGTCCAATATTACATCAGAGACAATGCATTTCCTGCCTGCCTATGTTGTTACTCAGCCTCTGCACTGGAAATTGAGGTTATACTCACTTTGATTTTGATTATCTGTAAGCAGCAGAGCGAGCTCAACTACTGTTACTCCATTATACCTGTAATTTTTGGCAATACTCCTGTTACGAGGACAATGATGTGAGCAATGGTGCAATATATTTCATGATGCTGTTGAAGCACACTTCATAAATTATTATGAAGCATATTTAAGTGGAGGTTGTGTCTTGTCACTTACTGGTTGCAGAGTTTTTGCATTCTTGTCAGTACCACCTTTGTTTTGGAAAAATTGCAAGTAAAATATATGGCTTAATATTAAGGAATTGTTTATGTTCTGTGCTCCAGAATTCATGGCAGTACCTGTAATGAACCTGTAATGATGTGCAAATGGCAAAGCAGGTATCGTCCCCCACAGAGCGTGACTATGGAGTATAACAACGTAAGGTCTTTGCATCCAGTAGTCACATATAGCAGAATCCAACATTACCACTGATGCACTGCCTCCTGATAGAAGTTAGTTTAGGCTACTTGTTATCACTTATTATTGTAACTCGGTGGTCCCATTGTGCAAGGAGCTGTATAAACACATATTGAGAGATACAGAAGATGTGCACATCAGGGAGGAGACAGGAGCCTGTTGAAGCTGAGCTAAACCTCAGAGTTGTATCCGCAGCCTGGTGAATAGAGATAATCATGATAAAGCCAAAACAAGCTGATGGCCATAGCTGTGTTTCTAGAAGCTAACTGCACTGTTACCTTTCTGCTCCTTGAACTCCCCCATCAGTCATCAGCCTGTACTGAATCTCACAGCAGAACCAAAGTACTCTGCAAAGATTGAGTCATAAAACATTTCTAACCCCTCTTGGATTATTGCTTGAGCAGCTGCATGTGATAAAATCACAGAATCTTATATACTGTAGGAGCTGAAGTTGTAATGCTGCATGCAACAGGCAGTGGTTCGATCTTGTCTTTGAATTGATGCCTGCAAATTAACCTTATTAGTACGTAGTACCAACCCAAACGCAAAGACTAAGGTCAGGTGGTATGACTTTGATTTTGCAAATCAGCTCCTACCTGTGATAACTGAAAGGTTTAACAAGTAAGTTTCCTTTCTTTTGTTTTCCATTGTATTTAAGAAACACATGCATGTTGTCTTAACACAGCTGGTGGCCTGTCAGTCTTGAAAGCAGTTAGTGGGCCTCAGAGAATATTTTTTTATGTGGAAAATGCTGTGGAAACCCACTTTGGGGCTAGATTCTGCACTCCCAAGTGCCCCTGGAAAAGCTAAGAAAAAACATACTGGCTAAGAGTTGAGTAGTACTGGCGAGCCTGAGAGCCATTCCAGCCCCATTCCCCGCTGGTTATCTGGTTAGTGAGACAACACATTTTTACATTCTCATTGAGGGCACAAATTGCTGTCTGGTAAAGAAGCGGACAGCACCAAACTCAGCGTCTGCCCCAAAGGACCCCTGCTGCCTCTTTGCCTGTGTGTTCACCCTGCAGCCTTAACCCTTCTAGAGACCTGCGGAGGTGACTCAGAGCTGTGCAGTCATCCACTCCATGGTAAAATGCCTCTTAAATAATTCACTTAACCACAAGAGAAAGCGAGGGACATAGACTGCTGCTGAAACAGAAGAAAAGGCTGGATGGTAAAATCAGAGTGAGGGAAAATAGGTGTGTGAGCAAGGTCCACATCCATTCACAGGAGCAAAGGACCTGTTGGTGTAACTGAGCATCTGTCTCTCAGAGCCAAATTCAAACTCTCTGAGTCCATGGGCTGAAAGGTGCACCTGAAGGGCCTTCAGCAGATCCCAGCCCAAGGCATTAGAGCCTGAAAGCGTTTTCGACCCCAGGAAGTGATACCTGGGGAAATGTGCATGCAGGAAATTAGATGCTCTTTGAAGAGGTCTCTCCTACACTGCCCCCACGCAACCATGCACTTTCACAGATCACCCTGGTAAGCCTCTATAAAAACAGAGATCGTGAAGAACCAGCTGCAGTTAATGTTTAAGGAAGCAGTTGAATCCAAAAGTATGTTAGAATAAAGCTTCTTGACCTGTACTTCAATGACTTTAAATGTAGAGGTTTGGATTGCTTGGTAGTTTGCCTCATTTGAATGCTGTGGGTTTTTATTCAGAAAAATGACAGGTCAAATATCCCGGAAGAGAGGTAAATAAACTGCAGTTGCAAAATGGATATTTGTATCCTATAATGCACTGCAAAATAGTTAATGGATCATGGGAGATGTCTAATTGAGCTGGCACCTCCAAAGCAGTGCCTTAAGACAATCAGGATTCCTACAGAATAGGGGAATGAACTAGGAGCCAGGAGTCTGTTGTGGCTGTATGCAGCACTAGGCATCAAAAAAGATGTTAGAAATTTGGGAAGGAATTCAGAAAAGAACAGCAAAAATCACCTGAAGTCAATAAAACTAACTTTACTGTGAGGTTATTGAACGAGCATGGTCCATTTCATATGTTCAAGGGAATTGATGTAATGTCATTCTCTAGAGAGTTACCTGGAGAAGGGATGACAGACCTTTCTGTTGTGCAGCAAAACATCTGAAGGAAGAAGGCAATGGCTAGGAGCCAGAGCTAGAGTAATTCAAACCGGAAACAAAACCAGAAGAGTTTATAGAAAGTGAGTCACAATTCACTGAACAACATGGCAGATCTTCCCATATTTGTACGCTTTAAAAAAGATATAAGAAAGACTATCATTCAGTTCAAATTTGCTGAAATTCGGTGGCTACACATGAGATCAGAGTAGATGATCTTTGTGATGTGCATAGGTTCTTAGGAATAACTTGTGCTCAGGTATTATGGTAAGCATTACACCTTTTCAACTATTTGCTAGTTAACCACTTACTCATTTGTGTAGAAATGATGTTTATGGCTTAAGCACAAGTAAGAAGAGGTACAGTATCTACTGTGTTCTGTTCAGTTATTGTGGTAAAAGCCTGTCTTCTGGAAGGAATGAATAGTGAGGGAAGGCAAGTTGCAGAGGTGCAAAGACATGATGGAGAAAAGCATGAAGCAGAAATGATTCCCAGACCTCCAAATGCAGTTCTGAATGAGTTTCTACAGAAAAAATCAATCTAATTTCTGAAAAAAATAACCAAAGTAGTACTGTTAGGAAAGCAAAATCGTTTCTCTTTTTATTCCCAATGCAGTACTTGATAGTGTTAAATTACAGCATTGAACATACGTACAAAAGGTTCCAACAGTAATAATGCAAGGAAAAAATTCACTACGCAGTGAGCTATGTGGCAGGAGGCCAAAAGTTTCCTTTTTTGCATCTTGCAGTAACACAGTACATCCAAAAGCGGTGTATTGTCACTCCGTCAGAGTGTACGTGAGCCTGAAGACTGGTTCTGGGGAAAGCAAATGTTCAGAGCAGCTTGGAGATTCATTCTGAGAGTCTTCGTACACTGCCAAGGATGGATCTTGATACCAAAGTTTCCCATCTCTCTCAAAAAAGAAACCACATTTTGCTTCAGTGAGTGTAAGAAAGGCCATTTGTTTGTCCTTCTTCAGGGTTCATTCACAGCTTCTGCTCTGGTTTTGGATGACTAGTGTGGGCTATGCAACCCCAATACCAGCTGGCATCACAATTTATGGAAAGAGGAGAAGGCAGAGAGGCCCTCCCAGCTCCCAGTGGGGAAACTCAGACCTCTCCCCACACTCCTGCTGTCTGTCAGCAGGTCCTGGCTTACACTTGCTAGCATGGCAGCAGACCGGGTCAGAGACTCAGAAATTGCTCTGGACCCTCTTCCAACATACATATATATTATGTTGGGGTTTTTTTTTAATTTTTTTTTTCTGCAGTTGCCATTTCCAATATGTAACATCTGCCATCATTAGTAGAGCAAAGGAGAGTGATGGGTCTGTGAGCAAGGAAGACAGGGCTCAACCTGCCTCTCCCCTAGCTTCAGGGACTGTTGTTCAGAGCAGTAGCTAGCAGCGTGGGACTCACTTCCCACTAGCAGATGAAAAGCAGGTCAGGAACAAGTTATGGTCAGCAGATCTGGCTGGAAGAAACAGTAGAAATTTAAACATCTTGTTTCTATAGCTGGCCTTAGGGAATAGCTCTCGAGCTGGGACTTGCAGGAGAACTGGTTCTGTCTCTACAGCATCACTGCCCTCTTCACCCAACTACACTGCTGTCATAATTTCACATCCTACTGCCCCATCTTCCCCATGTGCTGAATGGGGATTTCCCAACTGCTTCTTGCAAGACACTTTAAAATTTTTTGAAAGGGGAGGCTAAGTCAGAGACAGCAAGGGTGAGTAAGGCAAATGAGCAGGACAGAGAGGCCAGTGAAAGTGTGATGTTGCCATGGACTACCTTCTGTGTGATCTTCATCCCAGCTGCTCTCTGTAGCAGACCTTTTAGCTTTTACACTACAGTAAGCCAAAGTCCACAAACCACCAGTGGGAAGATGCTGGTTGAGTTTGAGGAGAGCAAAAGGTTTGCAAGGCTTTCATGTGTGACTTTGTCAGCTGGTCTCAACCAGAATATCCTTTGGTAAGTTAGATTTTAGGCCAAGTCTGTTACAGAATCACCTATACTCAGATAGCTAGGAGACTTTTGCTTTCCTATTTGATGAAGATTACTTTTGATGATAGAGCCATTGCTGCTCCATGTTATTCACCAGGAGAGTGCAGTTATAAATAATCTCTCTCTGAGCAGCACACTGTGCGTGCACCAGAACTGCCAGAGGCAGCAGATATTTGGAGAACATGTATTTTCCTACCAAGCTGTTGTGCATTGCCCATAGAGTGGGAGAGAGGGGGAGCGGCTCCTTCATCCAGCCCAGTGATGGGCTGGTCAGGCTGCTAGGGCAGGGCTTGCATCTACCCTCCTCTGGAAAGTCTTTCTGCCCTGCTCACTGTCTCCGGCTTCTGTGCAAGGACTGCTCAGTCCTCCTTCTTCATGATGAGTTAGTCATCTCAAGAAGACAAAGACTAGGCAGTGCCCCACTCCAAGGCCAACCCTCAGCTGACGCCACAAGCCTTACTACCATAGTGCAAAGCATGCAGCATGTCCTCTGTTCATGTAGAGTGTCAAGAAAGAAGCAGCTGAATTAGGGCTGCCTTGAAAGGGCCATTCATCTCTGCAGTGTGCACAAGTTAGGATGCAGCATTTCACTGCAAGACCCTCACCTCCTGTGTCTTCCTGTTCCCCAGGAACAGGATGTGCTACCCTGTCTTCTTGCTTTTCTCTGCCTGCTGCTCTACTTATTTTTCCAGGCAAGATTTTTCCCCCGAGTCCAGCCCAGAGAAAGAGAGAGCTCCCAAGGCACATGTACATAAGCTTTTTACCAAATCAGGGTCCTAATGAGGGTATCAGTGGTAAAAAAGTCTTTTCACATCTCTGAAACCTGGGATCAGGTACCACACACTGCTCAAGAGGACGTTTGTTATTTAACTGCATTAATTTCACTTGATTAATTTAAAAGAATTTAAATATCTCTCAGTGGAACTGGTGAGAGCTAGTGGATCTAATGTGGAGCTGTTTTTTTACATGTTTCTGCAGGTATAAGCATTTCAATACTCTGAAAAGAATGGCTTCTGGTAATTGCTTGGTGTCTTCCAGTGGGTTGCCTGTGTGCTACGATAAGGAGGGACTATGGTATCATTAAAATATTCTCAGTTAAGCTGATTGCAAAATTTCGTGACATTCCTGGGAAGCTTGGAGGCCTGGGCCCAGGAAGTTAAAGAACCACCCCTCTTTTCTCTTTACATAAACTGAGCAATGATCAGTGGCAGGGGTTGCCTCCATTTCTTAGTGTCTAATACAAGATATATTAACAGCTGAGACTTACAGAAAACATTAGCCCTCCTAACTTGGACACTTTTAAAGTCTAGGGGAACCAGCAAGATTGCTAGACATGTGAATTCTTTTCTCAGCTGTTTACGAAGAAGGGGTTCTCATGGCAAGAAAGGCATACTGGAATAAAATACACAACTGTGCTCATTAATTGAATTGGACACATAGCTGTTGGCTATAATTCAAAATTAATAAATAATTGCAAGTTAGCACGGCCTTCATGTTTTGCCAATATGTTCAAGTCACTGGTATGGTACCATCTTAAGTACAGTGCATTGCTATTACTAGTAACTCACACAATATTTTACAAGGATATTCTGTCAAAATGTGTTCAACACTTTGATTTCCTTGATTTTGTTGAGAAGTGCTTGACAAGATTTCAATTTCACTGTGATTATTTTGCATGCTTTTGAGCACTGCCATGTTACTAAAGAGCAAGTCAGAGCTCATCAGGAGGGCATTTCTCTCAGCATTTTGTACCTAAACATTGATGGGTGTTCTCTGTTTATATTGCTAAGGACTAAGCTGGTGTTGTTAGGCTGGGGCATAATCAACTTGATTGTGCTTTTGGTCAAAGAGAGATGACAGTGGCTTCTAGCTTGAAAATCCCCTTCATTTGCAATATTACATTCAGAAAAAAAAAAAAAAATCTGCAGTTTGAAGCAAACTCTGTTTCTGACCACAAGGAAAAAAATGGCAACTGTGCTATGGCTTTGTCCAGACAAGTTAAAGCAGAGGCGTACTGACTTTCCTGGTGTTCTTTGCCCCCAACTTCTGCTCCACGAATATATTTGCTTTAACTTGACAATATTGTCACAGGGAAAGAGGCAGGAGCAGTGCCAGAGAAGTGGGCTGGCAGTGGTGCTTTCACACAATGGGGATGATTTCCTTGTGAATCACTCGTCTCATGAACAAAGTACCCGTCCCCAACTCAGAAGGTGGGGAAGCAGAAGGAAAAGACTAGGAGCTCTTTGCTACTGCCTCTCACGCTGGAAACATTCTGTGAATAATTGTAACTGCTTGTTGACTGTAGGAAAGGGGATTCTCTTTGATCATAGGGGTTTTATGTGCTATTCCATTCATGTTGTTCATTTTTCATGGGTGTTGGCACAGAGGCAAGTTACACATTGAGGACTTTGGAGAAGACTCCCCTGAGGAAATTACTGGGCTCCATGCACACATTTGTCTTTCAATTGTTCAGTAAGTACATGCCTCAGAAGGGTTGTTTCCTGCTTACACCTCTGATGGCCATTGTCCTGAGACAGCAAGAGAAGAGCAGAAGCAGAGCACAGTGTTTGGTGGATCTTTGATCTCACACTGTTTTACCCTTCCCACGTGTCATCTGCAGTTCTCTGCTCCCTGGTGCCCTGGAATCAAAGCAATGCTGAACTGAAGAGGCTGTGTTTTATCCGTGTTTTGCCCTGGTGTAAGTAACAGAATGTATTTTGGAGAAGCAGAGAACCGGTCTTGGAGACAGGATTTCAACTCAAAGCCTTCAAATCATCATTATCATTTGGTGTAAGGCAGAAAAGGGGAGAAAATGCTCCAGAAGCTGAAATAGTAGCATTGGACACTTGTACAGTCCCGTCCAGTAGCGCAGGCTCTCTGCTGCAACTGTCACAGCTTTGGCATGGCAGAGGGGGGGTTGAGGTGTAAGAGAATTGGTTCATTCACTATAGACTATGAGCTGAAAGCCATGATCCCGTGCACACAGCACCTGGATTTGGGGTTAGTACTGAACTGTTCCTCACCAGTGCCAGTGTTGAGTACTGCCAGACTACCACAAGCCCTTTATGCACACATGCATGCAGGAAACAGAAAGAGTTGAAACTCCAGAAATGCCACACAAGTATTTACAAGTTTTGCTTGAACTGTACATCAAGATTCACTGAATTAAGAAATATTTATTTTATTAATACAGACACTTTTTTTAATAAAAAATATGTATCACTGTAACAAAAACTATTTTCCTTCTCTCCCCCAAATGAGAGAGCATTTTAGAAAACCATTGATAAAAGTAGAAGAAAGCTGAATTAAATTAGCAAAGAAGTGTTCATTTAGAAGTGCTTGTAAAACACAGAGAGAGAGGTAAATATCTGTGCACAATATTCTACAGTTTGTGTTGCTAAGGTCCTTGTTCAGTAAAAGGCTTAAGACTGCTTAGCTTAGCTTTAGGCACAGAAACACAAAAATAACAAAAATAACTTAAACCAAAATAATAATAATAAAAAAGATTCCTGCCAACAGTGGTTGGTGAACATGGAAGTGTGTCCCAAGAAGATCTGGCTAGAGGCTTGAACTGACCAAAGAGAGTGAAAGAAAAAGTTTACTATATAAATATAAGGAGAAAATACATCAGATGTTCTTGTGACTATCCCACAGTGTTCAGGGTGGTAGTAATGTTCACAAGATATTATCAAAGCAAATTACTCTATAGTGTAAGGAAACATGAAGCAAGATTATTGCTGCTTCCCTTAGAACAATTATTGAAATGTTGCTTATATAGGAATTGAACTATCAGGAAGGAAATAAAAAAAAGTCCAGGAATGTGCCAGGAAACAGCTTCTGGACTTATTTTTGCATATATTTGCTGAGGTATTCCCATGTTGGATAGTTAGTTGAATTAAAATCTTTGGTTCACTGGGTTGGGGTGAGATGTTCCTCTTTAAAAATTGTCATTGAGAAGTATCTTAAGAGCACTTTCTTGCTTCTGTAATAATGTTTAGTAGCTTGAAACTGAAACATTTGTTTAATTTTTATCTACCTCTGTAAGGTGTTTTCTGGCAGGTTGTTTGTCATGTCCAAAGGCACATCTGATGGGATTTTGTAGAAGCCTGGTTTGATTTTGTATTTGTTTTTAGGATGATTGAAAGGATGATTGAAATATTTGTTCTGAAGTCGGCTTTGGTATATAAGCTTTGCAGATGCAAACAGACAGGAGAAGCAGGAAACTCTTAGCTGGATTTCCTAAATCCAAAAAGCTACAGATAAAAATTTTCTTTTGCAAATTGTATGATATGAATTCTGTTGCAATACACTGACAGTGAAGCTTCTGGCTGCAAAAAAATCTTTTTGTCCTGAAGCAGCAGAGGGAGCTATGCCGACATAATTAGCCGTATTCCCGGGCTTCTGCAGTTGTGAATGGAGATTTTTGTGCACTGCCTGTTCCTGACATCTGTAGAGATTAGTATCTTGGATATATGCTGAACTGTGATACCAGCTTCAGGGAAGGGGTAGAACATGTGTCTGAGAATAACGAACAAGATGAAAAAGCAAAACAAGATACAATGTTCAAATGCTCTTAGGCACTAGGAAGCCTAAAAAACCTTATAGGCTGCTGGAATGCATGCTTTTCAGGCACTTTGACATTTTTGAAAATTGCATTTTTCATTTCAAGAATGTGGGGAATTCCAGTCGTTACTTTGGGAGCCCAGAATGGCCTTTTTCCCATCATCTACATCTTCCTACACCTTCATCCTGACAATGGCACCAACTCACAAAGATTTTTGCCGTCTCCTCAAAACATATGCCTATACTCCACTGACTACTCTGAGGTGTAAGCATGCATTCACAGTAAGACACATGCTTAAACGTGTCGAATAAAGGAAGAGCTTAATTGCTTATAATTAAGCATATGTCCAAGCCTTTTATAATTGTCCTTGAAGAGATTCACTTGTAAGCCTGTTAATGCCAAGCACTAAATCCGTTGGGAGCTAAATATCTAGAAAAATCTTGTAATTTTTACGCATAGCCACATGATAAAAAAGAACTAATTTTTCTACACTGTTCACATGTATAGGTATGTTGTATGACTTTATATGTGTGTATGTGTTTCTGTGTGTATGGATATACACATGTATAGAAATAAATTCTCATGAAGCTATGTAACGACTTACCTCTTCCTCTTCCTATCTTACTTCCTACCCTCCCATTTTGAGCCCAGCAACCACAGGGGAAATATGTAAACGCAAACACAAACAGTGTCTCAGAGGTCACCACAAAGTTTTTAGTTCTCAATTCAGGGGAGTGAAATTGCCCAAGGCAAAGCAAAAACTAAAGAAAACTTAGCCCTGTGGAAGCTATAAACATTAGCCTCCGTTCCTAGCCCATCTGAGATCCTGAGCCAGCTCCTAAATAACCAAGTTTTCAAAATAATTAAGTCTGGGGAGTGTACTCATCCACAGGCATCCTTTTGAGCCTGTAGCCTGTTCATTCTTGCAAATTTTCATTGCAGCCAAAAGGTTAATATCGGGGGAGACAGCGAGGAAAAGAGGTGTTAGGAAAAGCTAAGTTTCTCCTTTATTGTTGCAGTTGCAAATGTTGGGGTGAACAGAGAAAATGCAAACCATTTTGGGACTGGTCATAGAACCACAACTGTTGTCAACACTGCCTTGTGCTCTGGTCTCAGGAGACCCAGGGCTTTCTCTGGTGAATGTTTCCTGCTTACCTGAGGCAGGGCAGGATCTGACCCGCAGCAGCAGAAACCTCCAGGCTTTGGAGGTCTGCTTTGGGATACTCCTAGTTTCCAGTGCTCGGTGCCTGGCTTTTTAGGTGAGCAATTTGTTTAATAGCAGCTCTTTCCATGATTCAGTCCAACTTTTTTTTTTTTTTTTTTTAGAGGACTGCTGTGATAGGGCACTGCTTCAGTCTGTTTATCCAGGAGTCTGCTAGACCTACTGTTTGCTTGTTTTCAAAAGTGGGCATCAGATAAGATAAATTAGGTTTTAATCCTCAGTATACATGTATTTAGCAGTCAAATACTGCAGCATTTAGTGTGTCAGGGAAAGATCAAGATTTAATATGATATTCATTGAGAAAGCATTTAGCATAAAAATGTATATTTCTAATAAAAAGTACAAGGCAAGCTTATATATATGGAAATTATTTTCAAGTACTTCTCAAAAAGGTGTAAAGGAGATGCCAGATAAACAGACTATTGTCTTTTTATAGAATTATAGAAACATTTGTTTGTAATTTTGTTCAGTCAGAGAATTTTAATAGTAAACAATTTGCTCTTTTTACTCAGTACACAAAGAAGTCAGAGAACAACAGAAAGGTCAGTAGTAAAGGAGAGTTCTCAAGCTGTCCCTAAAACAGATGTTTTCTGAAACATTTCCCTGACTTCCCTGCATGTCCAAGGGTGGGATGGGGAATTACAGCACTGCAGGCAGGGAGAGCAGCAGTGAGCACATGGGGGCCCAGGAAACCAACCATGAGTGTGTGGGTATTTTGATCCTCCTGAAGAGAATAGGTTTCAGCAGCTGGAAAGATCTGGGCCTGTGCAGCACTGAAACTCCTTTCTTCTCCAGTATTGCCCTTGATCATTGTTCAGATGGTACTGAAAGGAAAGGAGTGAAAGGCTACCTCGTGCTTGGCATAGGATCTGATCTGAAGCCCAGTGAAGGGTTCACGGATGCTCTTCCAGTATTGTAATGGGCCTGAGGGTAAGACAGTTAAAGGATCAGCTGCTTTATTGGATTGGTAAATTCATGCTTGCACTCTTGGTTTCCCTCAGTGTTACTTTCCGTCTGTGAATTCATGTTTTTGTTAACTAAGGGTGAAACCTCCTGAAATCACAAAGTCTGCAGCTCCACGCAGGTTCCCAGCAGTGGGAATCGTGTCCCCAGTCTCGTGTTCCAGATGCATCACTCATTAGTGGAAACCTTGTCAGGCTGTGAGAATCAAATGCCACAGTCCTTAACGAAGGCTCAGATACTCCCCGTTCAGCAGAAGAGCAGCTAAAGGCAAGAGCCTTTCACTATTAGAAACACATGGCTTTTGGATATCTTGTAGTCTCTTTCTGCCCTTCCTCCTCTTTATGTCTGTCTTTATTTTTGCTGACTCCATTTATTGTGACTGAATGCAACAGAATAAACACTCCCTAGCTCTTTTTTTTTTAAATAATTTCAATTTATTTTTTAAAAATTATTGATACTTTTCAGCATCAGGAATAATAGAAAGGGAATTGCAAACAAGTCCATTGTAAAAGATTGCAGCCTAAAGTCAGCAATAATACAGGATCAAGCAGAGAAGCTTTCTCGGAGTGCAATACAAAGGTGTGTGACAGGAAGACTATGAGAAAGAAAGAGTCCAGAAGAGAAATTCAGGGGGAAGTAAAACCTAACTTCCTTTCTTTACTATTTCTGCCCAGACTGTGGTTTTGTTTTAAGGACTATGCAAGGATCAGTGATTTCACTGTGCTTCCCCAGACTACTTTTTTACTTTGAATATGGTCCTTGATTGCTCTTGACCAGAGTAAGAAGTTTGTACTAACCTTGTCCTCTTGCAGAAACTGTCTTCCTCTCTTCTGCCTCAGCTACTCTGTCTTTTGCTATATCAGGGGTAGTGTTAAGGCTGTGTATTTTCTCTACCTACCTTATCCTAGGAAGGATGAGAAATCTGAGCAGTCTTATAATAAAGTTTAATTTCTTACGGTGAAAAAGGGAGATGTAGTTGTCTGACATTTGCATAAATCTGAGTACATTTTAAAGATGGGTAATATACTTTGGACAACATCAGAGCAAGGGATGAGGATGTCCGTGCTGGTGGGACTGGCAGTGTCCCTTTGCATTTCTACCTATTCACATGTTTTTTAAATATTTTGTAAGTAATCATCACTTCATTTTTATGAAGCAAACACCAGTGAAACTTGCAATCAATTTGCTGTATTGCAACAAATGTTTTGTTAGTGGATTCCCTGACTTTTTGAGAAACAGAAATGGTCTATACAACTGTCATGGTCTAATCCCAGCTGGCAACTAAGCACTACACAGCCACTCGCTCACTCCCCCCACACCCAGTGGGACAGAGGAGAGAATTGGGGGGGGGGGGGGGGGGGGAAGTAAAACTCATGGGTTGAGATAAGAACAGTTTAGTAGAACTGAAAGGAAGAAACTAATAATGATAATAATAACAATAATGAAATGACAATAATAATAAAAGGATTGGAATATACAAAACAGGTGATGCACAATGCAATTGCTCACCACTTGCTGACCAATGCCCAAGTAGTTCGCGAGCACACACACACCCTGGCAAACTCCCCGCAGTTATTATACTGGCCATGATGTCACATGGTATGGAATACCCCTTTGGCCAGTTTGGGTCAGCTGTCTTGGCTGCGTCCCCTCCCAACTTCTTGTGCCCCTCCAGCCTTCTTGCTGGCTGGGCATCAGAAGCTGAAAAATCCTTGACTTAGTCTAAACACTACATAGCAACAACTGAAAACATCAGTGTGTTATCAATGTTCTTGGCATACTGAACCCAAAACATAGCACTATACTAGCTAGTAGAAAGAAAATTAACTCTATGCCAGCTGAAGCCAGGACAACAACAGAAGGACTGATCAGTGCAGTTCATTTGAAACATGCCCTTCAGTTGTCCCAAGCTGTTAACTACTGCGAAAAATCTCTGAAGCACTGACACAAATCACTACAGCTGGAACTGAGTCTTCCTCAAAATCTCTACCACCCAGTCAATAAATAAGAGATAAAATCAACAACAAATGTCAACAGTTTATTTCCATTACAGAAATAGACAAAGAAGCAAAGTTAAGGTTGACATAGTTATGTAAACACTGTTTGTTAATCATGAGTGATAAAGGCTTGTGGGGCTTTTGGGAAGTGGCTAAATTCCTTAACCGTCTATGTCTAGACAGACTTACTAGTTCTGGGCATGAAATGGAGGTGAGGAGGAAGGGTTCATTCCTCCACTGTGAAAAAATGTCAGCAAACCCCATTCTGATGAATACCCATTTTTTGTACACAAAACATCATCTATACTCGCACACATCTCTATTTTCCATCTTGGAGCAAAGCAAGCATTGGAGCTTGGAGCCCTTCCATTCTACTGATCCTGTCAAAAGCTCTCAAACCTGGAAAGCTGCACTCTGAGTAAAATGAAAGCTGCAATTTTCAAGTCGTAACTGAAACTAGTAGAAGGAACTTTAGCAGAGGCAATGCATATTCTCAAGCTTGTGATGACACTGCCAGCATTGGAAATACTGGTGTGTCGAAATGGCAGAAGCTGAACCAGGAGTTTCTTCCCTCTCAAAAGCATATCTCCTTTGAATTGACCTTTGCTAGGACAGAGGTTAGTTAGTTACGCTAGACAGAGACCTTGGCTCCTCCTTCACAGGGTGGAAGCACTAGTGTACAAATATGAATCAGTTTTGAGGTCAAACATTAGTATACTTAGCACAATGGCACAAAACAAAATAATTGAGTGGATTCCTCATAGTTTACATGCAGCTAGTCTGATGCAAATGGCAGCATGAAGATGAGTGTTTGCCTTAATGAACTTCAAGGATACTCTGCCATATTTACATGATGGAGATTGAGGCAGCATCCTTTGAGACTGCTTGGAAACTTGCTGGCACAAATTTGTTCTTATTCCTAAATTCTTAGTCACTATGAATCATTGACTTCTTTTGACAAGCCTCCAGCCTCACCTATAAAGAGATTTATTTGTAGGCTCTTGAAACAATGTGTGGATGGAGAAAGAGTTGCTTATTTTGGTTAACCACCAGACAGTTAGACTGCACTCACCATGCATAAGCAAGCAAAATGTTCAGTTATAAAGTCTGGCTACATTCTAATATAAACATCATCTATCCTCCAAGGCTGCATTTTTAGGGGAAATTGGGATCATACAACACAGCATCCCCAATTATCCTCTCTTTATCTAGGCTTCTTGGTTGAAAATAAATAATTTTCACTAAATCACAGATTTGCCATTTTTATTAGAAAAACAATTAACTACTCTTCTGTGCCTTGCAATGTGCAATGGTTTCCTAGCTCTGAATGTGAAATAAAAGCATTCTTTGACTGGGTTATAAAAGGGTTATAAAATGTTGGAGTTGCTGATAATTAGGTGGGGGGATGTTATCCTGATTTTTGAGAGTTTAGCCATATTTATCCTCTGTCTTTCCCAAGGACTATGTCTACATTTCTTCTATAGATTGCAGAGCAGTGTTAAAGTACCAAACCAACTTAAAGCCAGCTAATCAGAAAATGATAGTTCTCCAACCCTGGAGATACAACGCATGCAGACCTGAGAAACCAGATCGATCCTGCTGCCTGTAGTTCAGGCTGCTATGGCCAGGTTGAGTATCTTCACACTACTGTGCAGTGTTCAGGATAGACCAGTTTCTGTGCTTTTCGGTTAATGCACCGTGTTTTGAAGGAAGAATGAGGATGCTCTCATCTAATGAAAGTTGTCAGGGTTGCTGGGAGAAGTGCTCCCTACGTTTCTCCTGGTCTCACTGAATTTGCCTCTCCTAAAGCTGTCACACACAGATTTCCATGCTGGGACAAATTTTGGCTGATGCATTGATGCAGACTATGTTATGCTTACTATGAGACTGAGGCAGTGGGGAAAGCATGAGAAACTTTCAAAAGTAAATATAAACTTGCCCAGTGTTGCAACCACTTGGGAACACAATGAGGACACATTATTGCATGGTTTGTTTCTCTTCTCCGTATGTATTTGGTATGCAAGTAATTCCAGTCTCATGAGTCATCCTTTGGAAATCCTTCTTTTGCTTATAATTGAACTTAACTACTGATATACAGGGTCAGATCAAAGGTCCGTTAAGCCAAGTAACTATGTTTTAATGAAAGAGATGGTAATGCGATCTATATGCCACTTCCAGAATTAAAGCCAAAGCAATATCCTAAAGCACATGGAGTGAAGCCTCCACAACAGGGCTATAATCCTGGACACATCCTCAAAAGATAGAGTAATAGGTTAAACTACTCCCTTTAATGTTTTTGAAGGCCTGCTCCTTTTTCTTCCTCCATTCCTTTTGCATCTGTAATTTAAGGAAATCAGCAGGGCTCAGAGGGTTTGTCTTCCTTACATATCTTGAAGTTTTCATTGTGGCATCACCCTGATGGCTAGGAATTATCTCTAACACCCTTGCCCTATCTAATGTGCTAATGAAGGTGGAGGCAGTGGCACTGCTGTTTCATGTGATGAGTTTCCCCTTCTTCCCAGGTCCCCTTCAGTCACAAGTCCCTCACCTACCCCAGGAAGCAACATAGACACGCCAAGTAACACCGAGAGTGAAGGAAGAACACTGTCAGGAGTGTTGACCAAGGCTGAGTCAGCTGTGGGAGCAGGGATTCACATTTGCTCTCCCTCAGAGACAAACTCAGAAAGAGACCATGCTTACCTGATTTAGAGCAGGGGGTGAGGGAGTTACACCTTCCCTTCCCTTCCCTTCCCTTCCCTTCCCTTCCCTTCCCTTCCCTTCCCTTCCCTTCCCTTCCCTTCCCTTCCCTTCCCTTCCCTTCCCTTCCCTTCCCTTCCCTTCCCTTCCCTTCCCTTCCCTTCCCTTCCCTCCCCTTCCCTTCCCTGGAGAGGACAATATTAATTTTGGGAGCTAGTAGTCTGGTTTGTCAGTGTGCTGAGCACTTGGGAAATAACACTGAACTGGGCCTGGATCACATAGATCTGTGTAATGCTAACTTCCAAGATAAATTAGGTCCAACCTATCTCAAACAGCACACCTGAAATGTATTATTATTTCTGTACATCTCATCCTCCACTGTGAGATTAGAATAATAGCCTCTTTTGTCATCATGATGATAATTGCATGTTTCTGAAGCTTTCAGATAATATAATAATGAAAGCCATAATAGTTGAGGAAATTAATAGCTGTTCATTTTAACCAGATTTTAAATACTAACTAACTACTGGAGAATGAAGGAAAACTGGAGAAAGGGAACTGTATAAATATCAGAATGGGGGAAAATGCCACCCTTTGGAACAAGAGAGGGAAATAATGATATATTCTTACTGTAAAAAAATACATTACTTCTCTCCTGAGCACTAAGTAAATTTGAGGTCAGACTGTTGAAACCTGAATCATGATCCATCCACAAAAACAACCAAACTGGGGACTCAGGCATTATCTAACAAAACTGGGGACTCGGGCATTATCTAACATTCCAGTGCTTAATATTGCAAATTTAATGTTATTCTTGTGTAATTGTCAATGCAAAATATACACTGAGAGTAAGAGCTTAATCTTGCTCCTTTTGACTTTTGAGATACAGAGCTTGATAATCTCATATTTGTAACCAATACAGGCTGTAATTCTGTCAGGAAGTTTTAGTGGTAACAGAAACCCCAAGATGAAAACTTCAGATACCTTATCTCCAGGATCATAGAATGGTTTGGGTTGGAAGGGACCTTAAAGATCATCTAGTTCCAACCCCCCTACCATGGGCAGGGCCACCTTCCACTAGACCAAGTTGCTCAAAGCCCCATCCAACCTGGCCTTTAACTCTTCCAGGGATGGGGCATCCACAACTTCTCTGGGCAACCTGTTCCAGTGTCTCACCACCCTCACAGTAAAGAATTTTTTCCTAATATCTAATCTAAATCTACCCTCTTTCAGTTTAAAATTGTTACCCCTCATCCTGTCACTACACTCCCTATTAAAGAGTTCCTTCCCCATCTTTCCTCTAGGCCCCCTTTAGGTACTGGAAGGCCACTACAGGGTCTCCCTGGGGCCTTCTCTTCTCCAGCCTAAATAACCTCAACTCTCCCCTGTCCTCACAGGGGAGATGTTCCAGCCCCCTGATCATCTTTGTAGCCCTCCTCTGGACCCACTTGAGCAGGTCCATGTCTTTCTTATGGTGGGGGCCCCAGAGCTGAACTCAGTACTCCAGGTGGGGTCTTACAAGAGTGGAGTAGAGGGGGAGAATCACGTCTCTTGACCTGCTATGCACACTTCTTTTGATGCAGCCCAGAATGCGATTGGCCTTCTAGGCTACAAGTGCACATTGCTGGCTCATATTCAGTTTTTCAGACTCCCAGGTCCTTCTCCACAGAGCTGCTCTCAATCCACTCATTGCCCAGCCTGTATTTGTGCTTGGGATTGCATCGACCCATGTGCAGGACCTTGCACTTGGCCTTGTTGAACTTTATGAGGTTCTCACAGGCCCACCTTTCAAGCCTGTCAAGGTCCCTCTGGATGGCACCCCTTCCCTCCAGCGTCTTGACCGCACCACACAGCTTGGTGTCGTCAGCAAACTTGCTGAGGGTGCACTCAATCCCACTGTCCATGTCGCCAACAAAGATGTTAAACAGCGCCGGTCCCAATACTGACCCTTGAGGAACACCAACCATCACTGGTCTCCCCTCGGACATCGAGCCATTGACTGCAACTCTTTGAGTGCAACCATCCAGCCAATTCCTTATCCACCAAGTGGTCCATCCATAAAATCCAGGTCTCTCCAAATTAGAGACAAGTATGTTGTGTGGGACAGTGTCAAACACTTTGCACAAGTCCAGGTAGATTACGTCTGTTGCTCTTCCTTTATCCACCAGTGCTGTAAGCCCATTGTAGAAGGCCACAAAATTTGTCAGGCATGACTTGCCCTTAGTGAAGCCATGTGGGCTGTCACCAATCACCTCCTTATTTTCCATGTGCCCTAGCATAGTTTCCAGGAGGGTCTGCTCCATGATCTTGCCAGGCACAGAGTTGAGACTGACTGGCCTGTAGATGTGTGTACCTAGGAGAACCCTGCAAGAACTGAAAGTGAAAAGTTTGTTGAAGTGAATCTGAGTGCTGATTTAATGGTAATTTTACTGCTGTAATCCTCTGTACAGAGTAGCTGCAGAAGCTGGGAGATATCCTTGAAGGCGGTGTGGTGCACTGGGCAGGGATAAGAGTTCATATCTACCTGTGTGTGCTGTTTTGAACCTCACTAGGATGACAGAAGCCACCCTTCGCTAATCTGTGCTGCAGAGCTGGATCCTGTCCTTCTGCTCAGCAGTGCCAGCAGCAGCCTGCGCAGGGAAGATGGTGGTGAGTTAGGGGCTGTAGCTGTGCCATCCCATCTGTGTGTCGGGAGATTGTCCTCCTGTTGTAAGATGGAGTGAGTTTGTTTCTGGCTGTGTTTATCTCCAAGGCTTATACAAACAAGGAGATCTACCTTCTTGGGCTAACACTCACATTTCCCTTCTGCCTGTGATCTGAATCGTCTCTGCTAGAAGCACTGAGATGTCTTGCAGGCAGTAGAGAGGGATAGATATTCCACCTGACCTGCAATGTGCCATAGGGAATTTGTAGGGAAGCTGAATGCTCCCTCCACCCTGCCAGGCACTGGGCTGGGTCACCATGGTGTACCAGCACATGATTGTCACTGTGACTAACATTGTTTAGAGCCAGCGAAACCCAAGGGCTGAAAAAGAAGACGCTTTCCTGCTTCATGCTGGCATGTCAGATGTTCCCCTGCAGAGCTCTCCCCATGCACCCTGCGACTGGTCACCTCTGCCTATCTGCTCCCCTACTGCTTTCACCTTGGCAGGAGCTTCCCAAGTCCTGTCCCTCCAGATGAATGCCATCCTTGGTGAGGAGATTTCAGGAGAACATGTACATATGCCATTTCACTGAAGTTCCTGAACCTGATTGAGCAAATCGCCATTTCTTGAGTACTTCACTGCTGCACACTGTTAACAGCAAGCAGGTTCCCCAACTTCTTCTTTTAAACCTCTGCTAGATGAATAAATCTGAGTTAAATGAGGGTGGACCAGGGTGTCTTTTTCACTAGACCAGACCCCAAAATTCTCTCACAGACCCATGCAAGTTCGGAATACTTTTGTTTTACATTAGGTTTTTTATTTCCTCTGGCAGAAGAACAAAATTATCCAGTGAATAGTTGCTTTGTGGTATTTCTGGCCTTGGTAGAAGAAAGATTTCTGCAGAGCTTTAGCAAATGAGGTCTTTGGTTATTGTCTTAAATACATCTTCAGACTGTATAGGCTGTTCCAAAGTGCTTAAGACACACCTTGTAGCTACACCAGCAGTATTTTACTGCCATCAAACTATGGGGATGCTGCCTCTTCTTTCCATTGCTACAAATGGCACAAACTAGGATGGCTATATTATAGTTTTTCCAGTCTAATTACATCTGTACCAAGGTGATCTGCACCATTCTGTCAGTCCTCCTTCACACCCCCGGCTGAAACTGTGGCAGATGAGACCTGAAGAGCACAGCTGGTCCTGCTTGAATATTATGCAACTCTCACAGCTGCCTTGAGGGCTACATGGAGCCCCAGCATTTCCAAGTATCACTGACCAAGCTGTCTGCAGGGCTTGTTTCTTTTTTTATGTTACAGTTTCATGCAGGAGGCCAAGAAAGCGGGCAGTCCTTTTTGACTGAGATTTCCCAGGCTTAGTTTAGCAACAGGATGGGAGGGAAGCAGGGAAAGGATCTGATCCAAATTGAGCTTCTGAACTCTTTGAGCTTTCCCTGTCCTTGTTCCAAGTCTGTGCTTAGCACAGCTTGTATCTCTAAGATAAGGGATACCCTACATTGCCATGACCTCACATTGTACCTATTAGGGACTGTTTCACTGCATCCAAAGGCTGCTTCATAAAAGGCATCTCACCTAAAAGATGTCCTGGCTGCCAGATGTGAAGGTTTATTCACTAGTATCCATGGAAGACGTGACAGCCTCTAGGGATTTTACAGGCTGAATCATTGAATAGTGAGTAAGAGCGGTTATTCATCGGTAGCTGACAACTAAACAATCTTCCAGCCTTGTGGGACAGCATCCTTCACAGCTTTGCAGAAAGTTGACTTTAATCCCATATGTAGTTGTCAGGTTTTAGGTTGCACATTATGAATAACATTGTGATTCAGATGTCTCAGAGATGTTAGAAACCTCTTACCATAAAAGCTCCTTGTCATAATTATTAATTATGACATTCCCAGAAGCAGGTCCTCCCATGCACCATGACTGTTGAATGCAGGTACTGGAAAGCAACCTTCCCCATCCATTTCCTATGTATGCAACAGAAAAAGAAAAAAAAAGAAAGAAAAGAAAAAAAAAAAGAAAAAAAAAAAAAAGAAGAAATCTGTAGCTACTTCCTGCAAACAGGAATAGGGGTGGTTACTCAGGACTACTGACTGCCATGCAGCAAGGATATTAATTTTTCATAGCCCTTATCCTTGTCAAGGCCAAACAAAGGTCAGGTTCAGAAGACATAGAGCTATTTCCATTTACTTTATTTCAGAGGGCTGAATTACACTGACTCAATATCAGCCTCCTTTTATGTTTTCCTACCAGTTGGGTTTTACAAGGCTGCTGAGCCAAGATCAAGGTCTCAAGCAATTGCAGAATTTTATGGTTTTTTGCATAAGGTGAGAATTAAATCTGTTTTATCTGTAGCTCAGCCTTGTTAGATCAAGCTGGAAGACACTCAGGCAATCAGCTTATATTCTTTTGTCACCCCTGACAAGTTTTATGAGAATATAAGAATCAAAATGGTAATGAGACATCTGTGTTCGACTTCACAGTGCCCTGGATGGTGTCATGCACATCGTAACCTCCTTCATCAGAGTAACACTGCTTGTTTTTCCACAATAGCAGGGACACAACACTTGGAAAACAGAAAGTGAAAGGTTGTCTCTGTCTGGTTTTTTGCTCATTTTTACACTGTTGTGCAGATTTTCTTGCTTATTTTTCTCTTGCTTCCTACCTTCCTATCTTCTCTAGATCTTTTCTGTTTGGCCATTTGTAAGGCATTCATGAGGTTGGTTTCTGTTCTGTTTCTTTTCTTCATAGTTTAATCTTGTCTCTGACTACCTTTCCCTCCATGGATAGTGGAATTTGAAGGGGTGAATTTTGAAACTAGAAACTGGTGGCCTCCTGTGCAGCAACTAACAGAGTAGTTTTAAATGGCAGAGATGCAGGTGTTGAGTGCTGACTGACCTAGATACTACAGATATGTAGTGGTTTATATAGTGGGTTTCTCATGTGAACCTTATATTCATGTACAGCCCAGATATTCCCAGCTGTAGAAAGCAGGTAACATATACAAGAATAAATGGATATTCTTGCTACAGAACAAGTGGTCCATGTGACAAGGTTTAGTCTGCTTTTTGTGGCATTAATAATTATAACTGTACAGTGTAACAGCAGTGCTTGCTGATTTTACTTCCTGGGCTTTTCCTAAGAATCCTTGCATTCAGTTTAACTTTTTGACTGTATCTGACTATTGAATGATATTTTCATAATGTCTTATAATGACCCTGAGATCTTTCCCCCAAGTGGCAATAGCTAGTGTTTCAACCCATTGTGGGGTCTGTAAAGTCAGGACTATCATTTCCTGCCTGCAGTGACATTTAGCACCCACTCGCTTGGGATCAGCTTTTGCTTTTGCTGCCCTTTATCACCAACACAGTGCTTCAGAGACATCAGTCACTTCATTTCCACATCCTTTTCTTGATCACTGATAAATATATTGAACATCAGAGGTGCTAGCACAGAGCTTCACAGAACTACACAAATACTTTCTGTTGTGAAATCTAAACATCTGTTTGTACCCTTTTGTTCTTTGTCTTTCAGCCAGCTCCTGGTCCCTGGCACGATCTTTCCAAAGACATCCGTTTCTTTCAAACCTTCAGTGAGGATTTGTCAAAAGCTTTCTGGGAATCAAACTGTTTCCCATCACCCTTATACATGTGTTTCATAGTTCCTTAGACAAACTCCCATCCTTAAAAGTTACACTAACTTTTCTCAGGTGCCAAGCCACAGGATGGTTTTTGGGCTTGCAAGAATAAAATTCTATAAAACACATATCATTTTCCAGACTGTATGTGCAAATAATACATTTTGTGTGCCGCAGTGGGCATGTATGGGTTACTGTTGCAGTTGGAGATATGGTTGACATGAAAGTCTGTTGACATAAACCAGACAAATCATGCAGTAGCACTTCCAATTTCTCTCACTTATAGCCTTACCCTTGTAAGTTCATCCTGAACTGTACGGCTTGCCTGAAAGAGTAAT
Source organism: Astur gentilis (assembly GCF_929443795.1). NCBI lineage: Eukaryota > Metazoa > Chordata > Aves > Accipitriformes > Accipitridae > Astur > Astur gentilis. The sequence goes on along the minus strand of NC_064919.1, from coordinate 34,673,700 downwards.
TGTTCAATTATATGTATTTGCCTGCAGCTTTGCATGAAAACATATCTATTATTCAGACTTACTTGCAGCATATCACAGACTAAAAAAGGACAGCCTGCTATTACTTACAGAGCCTGGTGTGCAATACATAAGCTATGATTCTAGGAAGTCTTTGGAGGGGTGGCAAATCCATAACATATAGAAGAGACTAACCTGTCCTAGATGACCAGCTCTGACCCTATGGCCAGAGCTGCCATAAACAGGATTCCTGTGTTATAACCATAGCTAGCCTGCACCAGTGCCAGAGGGTCCTGTCACAAGTTTGAAGGTAAAGTTTTGGGAAGAAAGACTGGTTTTGGCCAAATACTAACCACTCCATCAGCAGGGATGATATCTTGGGCCCTTCTGAGTAAATGGCAACCTTAGCACAGATTTGCAGGTGGTGTTGATCAGTGGTGAAAGTGGCACCAATTTCAAAATATCCCAAGACTTCATGGTGGTGCTTTTCCTAACACCTGAAAGACATTACACCTTTTCTTCTGTTATCTTGGCAACAGCCCTGCAGTTGAAGTAGACTGCGCAAATACTTAGTTAGCATTAAGGCCAAGCATGAAAAACATCTCTCCAGGAAGCAATATTCACTGGAAGCTAAATACCACTGATACGGGGCGTTTGGAATGCAAATGACATCTCAGCCTGAACAATAACATCACCAGAGCAGAACTTCTGCTGGAGAAGGCTGCTTTCTACATCTTCAAATTTGGGTGATCTTCCTTTCGCTGTCTCTAGAGTTTGTCTTGCTGGTGGAAGAGCTGTCTCCGTACCCCTAATGAGCCAAATGAGCAAATACTTCCCCTTCAGCATACCTGGGGGGTCTCAAGGGGACTGGTCACAGAGGTGGTTCTGCTACGCAGAGCAGCAGGCACATGAAGATATGCAAAGGAAATTCCCTCCCTTGCAACTACCTGCTCTGCATGAAGCAGCCCTGCCTAGCACACTTTGAGGTACAAGGATAGAGGTCCTGCAGGAAGGTCTTTGGGACATATAGGCAACTTCTCAAACAAGTATCACTACTGTAGCCTGAAAGGCATGTTTTTTCTAGCCATATACATCTGCTGCCCCAACACCCAAAATGTACCCAGTCTGAGTGGGAAGAAATCAGTGGAGGTTTACCCCAAATAGAGCTTTGGCTGGACATTTATCAAGTACTTATTTTCAGGGACAATAAGTAAGGAAGAAAAATTACAAATTATTTTAATTCTTTGTAGAAAACATACATTGTAAATTATAAGCTTCATGTCTTCTGAACTCCAGTGAAGGGTTTTTTTCTTTTTAAACATGGTTAGAAATTAGTAACTCAAGCCTATATCTAAACCAAAGCCCTTATTATTGTACATTTTAAAAATCTCATCCTACTTGAAATCTGCAAACCTCCTAAAATTACTGTCACATTCACATGAGAAATACCTAAAATGCCAAATATTTGTGGGATAATTGCTGTTTACTTGACATTTGTTTCTGCCCTGAATTTCAGCAGACATACATACGCTTGCACAGTTCAAGCATTAAGCTTAACATCAGCCACTTTGCAAAGTTAAATAATTCAGCTGTTTGCATTTGCCTACTAATTACTGAGAGCAGCCATCCACACAAAGGATTAAGTAACTGAAAAATTGAAATACTATTCTGCAGGAAGTCTAAAAAATGTCTTTTGGTACTTTCATATATAGCATCTCTAGGAATAAGTTAATGGAGTTCAGCAAGTTAAAAATGTGTCCGGGCATGTATATCAAATTCCATCCTAATGTGCTTTTAGCTTTAGAAAAACATTTTAGAATGGAAGTAGCAATTGGGTCTTATCTTCCGTTGACTACTAGTGAACTGCTGTGCTACTACTAGATTGAAACAGTTCATTAAAAAAAACCCAAACAAATAAGCCATCAAGTCCAAAAGCATCTGAAAGCTTGCAGTAAGCATTAATGAAGACAACAGACTCTTCTGTGACTGGGGTGCTGAAAACACACGGCAATATATAATCAAATGAATACTTTATGAGTCATTGTAAATCTGTCTTGTGATAGTGCCTAGAAACTAGAATTACATTCTACTCCTAAACACTTTTAACTTAGTGGAGCTTTTTGCAGAACTTTTTACAAGCAACTATGACTTTTAAAAGATTTCCTTCCCTTTGCATTTGTAACTCCTTCATGGAGTTCATCAGTAAGAAATCTAGGGATACATCTCAAGGCAGTAATTTTCAGTGTTCTGTTCAGTTTGACTAATCTGCTATGTATACATCTCAAGGGTTCTTTCGCTGGTTAAATAAATACAGGGGCTTTCACTAACTCTTGCACTTGCTGCTCTGCCAGTAGCAATGACACTCTAATTTAGCAAAGGAAAAATAGTTGCACTGCATTTAGGTATAAAATATAAGATGGTATCTCTGCATCAATAAAAGCATTTTTATTTCCTTTGCAACTTTCACAAAGGGATGGTGTCTAAGGTTGTGGTTCTTTGGTACATCTTAGTGACATCCATAATGCCTCATAAACCAGGGGCTGTGTCTGCACAGCAAGGTGTGATGCTGTGCAGAGATACCAGTGTGGATAGCAGGAGATGCAGCTGCACAAGCACAGTGCCATAGCTCTGTGGGTGACTTGGACTTGGAGTCACTAGATCCCCAGCAGGGCAGACCCATGTGCAGCTCAGAGCTGGCTCCTGAACCATCACTTAGTGATTCTCACTGTTCTCGGTCATGCTTTCAGAAAGATGAGTGTTTCTAAAGCTGCATGTCACAATCTTTTGCCAGCATGTGCATCCCTGGGATGATTTCCAGAGATGTACAGAGCTCAATGTATGGCTGAAGTGTGCATGCATCATGACTTCTGACCCTGCTGCCTGGGCCAACACCTTTGATGCCGGGTGACACTGGCTAGTGCTACTGGGGGAAGGATGGATTCAGATGGATGACTTAGGGGTATAGAAACTCCCAGAAGCAGCCATCTCTGCCTTTACTGGTGGGAACAGCAGTTTCCAGCCCAGTTTTGCAATTTCAGCAGTTGCTTTCCTTCCTATGGCAGTAGAAGCATTGCCTTGGCGTAGCACCTGCCATTCACCTTCAGGCAAAATTCAGTGTTGCCCTGATGCCTGAGAAGACCCTCCATAAATGTCACAGGCTTGTATTGTTCTGCAGTACTCATAGACCTGGGTTTCTGAGTTAGTTACCTCTGCGCGTCTCTCAGAAATACTTCATAGACCCTCATGGTTTGGAATATCTGCTGTAGGGGGTAAATACCCTTGTAGCAATTACTGCCGTCTGGGGGATGCTGGAAAAAGCCCCATTTCAATGAAGCTCTCAAACTTTAGTCTTGTTTTGCTCTTGCCTGTAAAATCTACTTCAGTTCTTCCAAGAAAAGGTCTTTGGACTGCTCAGTCTTGTGTAATCTTTGGTCTGCAAAGAATATTTTTGGTTTTACATAATCGTTTGTCTATACCCCTATGTCATCTGCAAAACTTGTCATGTGGTGTTCTGGTAACAAAGCTGGGGAGAGCAATGTATGGCTTGTGATCAGTACTGGTAGTTTTGAAAAGACATTTAAAACTATTTCAATCCAGGCACTACCTATATTTTAGCATTTTGTTGTGCAGGAGCCAGCTTCTGACTGGCATCTTTTCTTGCAGAACTGAAAGGGGGAAGAACTGGCCAGGCTTTATTTTAAGGTTACATTATTACAAGAGCAGTATGTGATTAATGAAGGCTTTGAGCTTGTTATAGGCATGGGCAGTCTATGCTGTAAATGGCTATAAACACATCAGGAGAAGGTAATGTAGCTAAGTCTAAGCCAATGTTTATAAACAACTTGTCAAACTTTATCACTGCTGGTTAACATCTATTAATAATGTATTAATGCTTTATAAACTATTTATAAATGGAACCTTTATAGGTTCCTCCTTTATAGGCAGAAAATTATGCAACTCAGTTCTATGCCTTCTTCAGCTCCAGGCTGCATGGGTATTTCTTCTAAAGTCCAAAAAAGTAGTAATGCACCAACACTAAATGCTGTTGGCCTTGATCTGTCAGAAAAAAGCACACCACTCAGTAGGTTCTGAATTGGTACCCACTCATTACTAATTGGATTTCCCCCTAATGATCTGCTCTGATCCCTCTCCAAGTGACTGATCTCTGAAGGTTTGCAATATTTGGTTGTTGGTCTCAAGTCTCATGTTGGATAAATACACAGAAGACAACTTTGCTGTGTGATCATAAGTGACCAGGTCACACTACATTTGATCTCCTAATCCATGGAGAAAGTGAAGTGCTGCTGAGAAGGAAGTAATTCACTGACCTTAAGTAGAGAAATGAGTAGGCAACCCTCTGGAGTTGCCAGCAGGAAATGTTAGGGTCAGGTATTTCAACTGAACTCAGTCCAGATGAATATACCTCCTTTTTCCCTTCCTTCCACAGGATACCCGCAGGGACAAAATAAAAAAAAAAATGGTTGCTCTCACTTCTTCCTGGGGCTCAACACTGCTTTGTGCACAGTTGAGACTTGAATGTGTCATAGGAATGTGACATTTTATAAAACCATATTCACTCCAAAGCTGATTTTAGAAGATCAGAATACTGTTGTGATAAATACTTCAGGACAATAGGAAGTAATAACTGTGTTTCAGAACAGTATCTAAACCAATTTTTTCATATTTCTCCTTTACAGCCAAATCTCCATTAGCATGAGTGGATTACACACTTTTCAAATTAACTAATCCATGCTAAAAAATAAAACAAACTCAATTTTTTTTTCTCTTTACATTTATGAGTCATTCAACATCTTCTTTTTCAAAGGTAAGCATGGTGTGTTATGCTAGCCTAATTTACATAAAGTGTAAACTGTAGACTCCCCCCCTGCCTTTATCTGGGCTATCCATCATTTGCCCTGGATATCTGAGAGTTGACGGTGCATCCACCCTACCTCAACACCACATGGTCCTAAGGAGTGACTGTAATGAGGCAGAAAAAAGAGCAAACATCTGTACTGTACAACACACTTGTGACCTAGCAATGGAGCTTTCTTGTGGCATGAGTCCCCACAGGTTCCAGCCAACACCACTCTGAGTCCTAGCTTCCTTCCCTAGCTCTGCCTCCACCCCGCATCCCATAATCTGGGAAGAGAAAGCCAAGATGAAAGTGAATACATTCCCTGAGACATGTGATTTTAATTTTCTTGGTTTTTCCATCTTGATGTGAAGTGTATTTAGTGGAGGCTGACAAACAAGGCCACATTGCTGTGCATTAACGAGGCAGTGCAAGCTCTCAACACTTGTTCAGGTTTAGTTTGAAATTAACAGATGAAGGGCTGTATGACCCATCAAGTTGTTTCTTTTGATGCAGTGTCACTGAAAGGAATGACCTGTGCTGTTCATCTCCATCTGACAAACATAGTCATTAATGTTAGAACAAGACATAGTGGTTCTTCTAGACTGTAATGCAGTTTCTACAAAAGTGATCTAAGCATGATATTTTACTGAGCTGCACCTGGGTGAGGGACTTGAACAATTAAGAACAATAAATATTTTAGCACTTGTGAAGCTAAAGAAGAAAAAGAAAAAGGTAAGTTCTTCCAAAAACTTATTGTAGTAAAAAGCCTAAACTTGTGTGTAATTTGTTTTAATTAAAGGTCTGTCAGAAGAACTTGCAAATTCACTGGCTATGCTGAGACCAAGCACTAGGAAAGAGGTACTGCATGAACCACACAAAGCAAGCAAATCAAAGGAATAGTTTTTAAACCATCTCAGTGATTTAAGAGTTATTGCCAACATTTGGAAAATTATAGGCTTACAAGACTCTAAATCTTTTTGCCTGTCAGTGAAATACAGACTCCTAAATGCCTACAGATCCCAGTCTGCAAAGGTATCAAAATGGAGTCAGGAGCAAGTGTCTGCTGATGGGACAGAGCACAGGTCATTGGGAAGTTGGCAGGCCACAAGCCTGGGCCCAGCTGCCTTCCACCTGCTGTATGTCACCCTGCACCAGATGCATCAAAGGCGGATTTCAGCTAGTTATGCAAAAATTGCCACAGTTTGCTGTGAAAGGCTGCAAAATGTAATGGGCTTAGCAGGTGAACTGTCGAGTTCTCTTAGTGATCTTCTCAGGCCATGCAGATGGTGTTTTGAAGTATGGAGAATAAGTTCTCATAGCTTTCCTATGTTACCTCATGGTCTGTCGAGCCCCTTGGGATAAAGTGTCATATATGCCAGTTTTTGTGGATTTTTATTAACTACTCTGTAAAGAAAGGGGAAAATGTGAATCATTTAAATGCTGCCAAAGCTCCTCACTTATGGCACACTCTCTTGCTGCCTCTTTAATGTATCTGTTTCTTGTGCTTCCCATTAACAAATCATGCTGTTTGGCAATTGAGACAGCCCTGTTTAACAATGCCCCGGTCTGGTTTTATGGGAGATGTGCTGGCAACTGACACCTGAAAACAACGCATCAGACAATTACAGTCACTTCAGAATCAATAAAAGCTCTCCTTCATAAAGAGTGATGGCAAATTATCCATCACTCCACACTGCTTCTTTCATTTTTCCTACTAATTTGTACTTGAGAGAGAGGCCAGCAACATCTGCTCATCAGCTCATGTTCTCCTGTGCAACTTTTCGGTGGGCTCCATTACATCTGTTCTTGTACTTCCTGAGATCTCAGATGTCCTCTGTTAATGCTCCCTCCACATCTGCTGCAAAGGCCAAAGCTGTAGTGGGTAGGATTTCTGCCTTTTTAGAGGAGTGTGGTAACATAAAGGCAGTGGGGAGGAGACAGGAGCTATATAAGACACATAACTGCCTCCTCTTTGATGGGCAATGCAATGGAAGGAAGATCTGTCTTTCCTTTGCAGCATATACACCTTCCTGTGATAAGCAGTCAGCACACCTAGTGATCTGCTATGGGCTGTGCATTATAGGTATAAATCAGAAGTCTCACACATTGGTACCAAGATAAGGACCTGATCATTTGATCAGTGGCAGGAATGGTCATTTACCTGCTCTGAGTCTGATGGCACAGACTGAGGAACAGACATTTGAACCAGGATTTTTCATTGGACTTAGAAGTCTCCACCCAAAATTGCCTCTCTTCTTCTAGAAGTCAGTGGCAGTTTACATATAAACTTCTAGGAAATTAATTTCAAAGTGAAAGAGATCCCCAGCTTCCCTACACAGCACGGGACTAATTCATTGGGGAAGCTCTCACTCTGTCACACAATGAAATAATGGGATGCTACCTCCATCCATCCTTCAGTTCAGCCTGTTGTGAAATTCTCAGTCTCATTTCTCTGAGACAGCATGTCCAAGGAAATGACACTGGTATTTCTTGAGTGATTAATGCTACTAAGTAGAAGAAATTAGGCAATGTGGCCATTCAATGCATCCTGCATTTCAGTTTGGTAAATTCAGAGAAAGGAGATTCAACTAAAGTTTGCCTGGATTTTTCCAGTTTCATTCAAGCCAGGTGCCATTTTCCTCCTAGTTTGTAACTTCAATTTACACTTAGGTGTTTGAGTCTTCTTTTTTCCCTTCCCTTCCCTTCCCTTCCCTTCCCTTCCCTTCCCTTCCCTTCCCTTCCCTTCCCTTCCCTTCCCTTCCCTTCCCTTCCCTTCCCTTCCCTTCCCTTCCCTTCCTTTCCCTTCCCTTCCCTTCCTTTCCCTTCCCTTCCTTTCCCTTCCCTTTTTCTTTTCTTTTCTTTTCTTTTCTTTTCTTTTCTTTTCTTTTCTTTTCTTTTCTTTTCTTTTCTTTTCTTTTCTTTTCTTTTCTTTTCTTTTCTTTTCTTTTCTTTTCTTTTCTTTTCTTTTCTTCTCTTTTCTTTTCTCTTTTCTTCTCTTTTCTTTTCTTCTCTTTTCTTTTCTCTTTTCTTTTCTCTTTTCTTTTCTTTTCTTCTCTTCTCTTTTCTTCTCTTTTCTTCTCTTTTCTTTTTTCTTTTCTTTTCCTTTTCTTTTTATTTTTCACCTTCCTCTCCTCTCCTCTCCTCACCTCTCCTCTCCTCTCCTCACCTCACCTCGCCTCGCCTCGCCTCTCCTCTCCTCGCCTCTCTTCTTGTCATTTTCCTCTCCAAGTGGTGGAGAAAATGAGGCTGAAAGTAGAGAATAATGTTCAAGAAAGACTTGACTGGAGGAGGTTCAATGGAGGCCATTGAGATGGTGTGGCTGGAGCACTCACCCTGCAAGGAGAGGCTGTCAGGACATGTCTGGCTCAGACTCAAGCAGGAACAGCTTTGGGGCACCTAATAGCACCCTGGTGCCTATGGGGAGGGGGAGTGCTTGCAGGAGGGGGAGAGGCGGTGGTCATGATTTCAAACAGGAGAGTTTCTGACTGCATATACAGGATGGAGAAAAATGTTACAAGGATAATTAGGCATCAGAACAGGGGTCCGGAGTGGCTGTGGGATCTCTGTTCATGGTGGCTTTCAAGTACTGACTTGACAAAGCTCTGAGCAATGTGTTCTGAATTAATAAGTGACCCTGCTCTGAGCAGGAGGTTGGACTAGACTCCCTCCCAACCTGACTCATTCTGTCATTCTAAAAATGAGCATCAGAATTAAGAAAACATTTTTTCTCAAACAAGGACAAGAATAAAATACACTGGACAGGCTCCTGTTGTGCCTCAGCCTTGACTACAACCGATTGAAGCATAGTTAATTTCTCGCTATCATTTATGCTCAAACTCAATTGTAAAAATCACAAAAGAGCAGACAAAAGCTCCTCATATAAACATGACACACAGTTATTTAACCTCACACATGGTCTCCGCTGGCATGGCTTCTAGGATTGAACTCTGCTTTGTGTAAATCTCCATAGTTGTAACTTCAAATTGGCAAGTCTACTGTCAAGGCACTTGTTGCAAAACCTTAGGGCTGTCTGAATCTTTGTTCCTGAGCTATGAGAACGCTTAGGCTCCTGCTCCAATTTAAGTCCTTAGCTAATATTTACCTGCAGTAGAATGTGGGCAGTTGCCTTCCTGATCTCAGCCTATAGTTAAGGAGTGGTTCACAAAATGATAGCTGGTTTGTATATTGTCTTGTTCAATGGGAGTGGGACATACAGCTTCAATACATCAGCCAGCAATGGCCCCAGAACACTGTGAAATGCACGTGCTGGGCTTGATTAGGCTGGTATAGAATTAGAGCTAGTCACTCAGCCCAGAATTCACTTTCAAGCCAAAATTTTGCAAACCCAAAGCTTGTGATGTGTGGCTGTGACTTGCACCACACTCATTTCTTCCACAGAGATACCGGGGTTTTTTTCTGTTTTCCTCTGGAAGTGGGAAGGTCACTAGCTGCAACCAGAAAAGACTCAAATACAAGAAAACTTTGCAGCGCCTGTAGGAGTTGTGAACCATGAAGAGCACACTCTATAAAAATGACAGTCATTTATCTTTGTTAATAGTGCTAAGGATGTTGCACAAACTTGTAGGAAATTCCCATCCAGGACAAATGACAGCACTCCTCCCCCACCTTGCATCTTTATTGTAGCTCTTACAGGACATGAACTATTACAAAATGACCCAGAGCTGCGTCACAGCACAGCAGCAGCAGCTCAGCCAAAGCACATGATGCCTCTTCATGTAACTCCAGCTCCCACAGCCTTCTTACTAAGTGAGGGTCCTAGCTTTGATGCAAAGAAAGAATTAGCTCATACTTGTGATTTGGAAGAAAATTCTTAAAACCAAATCTGTTTGAAAAACAGAAAGCCACTAAAAATATCTAAACAGTATTTTGTAGCTTTGTGATTTCTCAAGCTAATTTTAAAACAGAAGGGTATAAAGGACATGGGCAAGGAAGTAGCTGACTCAATATTTTATTTTCAAACTCTCACTAATTGCAGTATTGCAAAAGAAAAAAAAAAAAGTAAGAAATAGCCCATGGTACATTTTCCAAGGAGTTGAACATCTACTCCACCATCAAAATAAAACCCCCCCACTTTTGAAAGTGCTCCATCCCCACTCTGAGGCATGTTCTTTGAACAGGAGGAAAATGGGTATTTTCTACTTGCTTTGCTAGACACAGGGAATGAATCTGAACGCTTGGTTTTAAGCAACCAAATGGGAACTGAACACTGTGGGACATACAAAGAAACGTATTTTCCTGTAGACTCAGTTGGGATTTTTGTTATAATTTCTGTGCTTTCCCTTACCTAGTGATACAGAAAATGGTAAGAGAAACGCACTTTCTGCCTGTCAAAGGCAGAATCGTTACTGGCAAAAACTTCTGTTTGGGGGGTTTTGCTGTCCTGGCAGCAGTTCTGGTAGCTTAGTATGACTGTAAGGCCATTCGTCACTATGGCTGATACAGTCAACAGATGGGGGTGTGTTTTCCATTCCATTAACAACACAATTATCTCTGAGCTGTTTGTGTTTATTTTTCTGGAAATTTGCTATCATGAATAACTCAGGAAACTGGTACATACTGTTATTCAAACAATTCTCACTTTAAAATGCTTCGTCCACTTTAAAGTGACATCTACTTGATGTCTTAGCAGATCCCGACTCTGTTGGACCTATCCTTCCCCCATCAACACTTTGCCCTGTTCCAGCAGGAATTCATTGCTATTCCATGCAGACAGCTGAAATTATTTTATGAGTGACAACAGTGGGACAGTATTAACTTTCTCATAATTCAGCTTTTTTTCATAAAAGTTGAAATGACTTGTCAAAGAAGCCCTATTAGACACACAGGCAGATTTGGAACCCGGTCTGTTCAATCAGGGGTGAAAAAGCAGGACTGTGTGCAGCACTTGTAGGATAAGGTATCAATACAATGCTGCTCATGTTAGGACAAAGCCAATACCTGCACTTTCTGGATCCACTTCCTCCTGCTTACAGAAAAGGCTATCAATCATCACCCACAGGGACAGCATTACTTTCAGTCCTGGGTAGAGCTAAGATGCGCACCCAGTGCCCATCCTTTGCATTGTGTCTGGCCCCAGCAGGTCAAGATGATGCCATTTCTAATAATATGCAGGTAATACAACCCTGAAGGCAAAGCTTCACTAGATCTCCCCAAATGAGGTAGATATCTTCTTTACTGAACCAAGACTCAAGGACGAGGTCACAGGTGTCAGTGTACAGAAAACAGCTTCTTTCCTTAGACTGATTCCCAGTCCCACACACAGAACTGCCTTCCACCCCCTGCCTGTACATTGCCTTCCTGTCCACTTTTTCTCAGGCAGCATGAGTCTCTCTGAGATATCTGGCATCTCTAGAAAGGGCAGGATTGTTTTACCCCTGCTGGCCTGCCTGGTGGGAGAAAGGAAATGGTAGGAGGTCTGTACTGGAGTAGTACAGTGAGTCCATTGTCTCTGTTTCATTATGCTTTAGGATTCCTGAAGGGCACCCAAAGGGGGATTGCCCTTGGGAAGAAAAATGGCTTATTAGACCCTTGCAGGGGTTTGCAGGGGTTCAGTCTTGGGGAAATGCTGCACTGGTACAATGCAAGCCTGAGACAAAGTACCCCCAGAGAACCCTGCTCCTCCTTTACATCTTGCTAAGTAAACTTAATATAAAGCACTGGGCTCATGTGGTAGAATGGTAGAAATCCTGGGTCTCTGCTAGTTTACTTTGGTAACTGTAATCGAGTATTTAAAAAAAAATAAATTTATGAAGCAATACAGATCTCCGAACTACTGTCTTCCATCTGAAAATGGAGCTAATTTTGTGTCTTGTCTAGTCTTTTTTGCCAGCATTTCAGAGCCCAGATTGACTCTTGCTTCGGTTTTAAACAGTTCCCAGCATTATTGGAACCTAATTTTTGGCTAAGGCCTCACATTTGTGGTAGTGCAAAGAAATGAGTCATTGATCTCAAGTTTCAAAACTGCTTTAAGCCAGTAAAGGTCTATAAAGAAAATAAAGGGGTGGTCCTGTGCCCCTCACCCTTACTTCCCCATCCCCAGCTGTGCATTGGCATCTTATACCAGCTCTAGTGCCTATATACATATGAGCAGCCAGATCAGGGAGCCAATCTGCCTTAAAAGTAACAACTTACTGTCTCACAGCATAATTTTTCAGGGTTAGTTTTCTGTGATATGATTTCTCTTGTCCCTTGTTGCCAACACAAGAAAGAGAATGAAGACAAGAGCAGAAGGGCAAGACAACCTCTTCAGGGAATAGATTGCTGTATATCAGTCATAACCTTCACAAGTAGAATAACTTTCAATTCCTTCATGCCAAGGAACATAAATAATTCCTGAGACAGAAAATCCATTTGCTTTCCTTAGGTACTTTTATACAGAAACTCCATACATGTAAATTGATTGCTGTGGTTTTTGTTTCAGGCCCGCCTTTTGAGCAGTGGGAGCGGGTGCCTATAGCTGTAGTTAGTGCAGTCCTTGGGTTATCCAAAGCTGTATGCCTGTCTTCTCAAACCAGTATAATGTTTTCAGCATGTGCTTGGAAAAGATAGTAGCATTGTCATACTCCTAAACACAGCACAACAATCTGCCCCAGAGCTCCAGAGTAGAAGCAAAGTGGAAGATTCTACTGGCTGATAAAGATTATCTGCTGTTTCCTGTTCTAGGGATGAAAAACGAGCAAAAATAAAGGTCATCTGTGTTTATATTAACAATACAACATTTCCACTATATTTCGTAACAAAGTTGGGTCATTATTTATCCACTTGTCCTTTGTATCATTGCTTTGAACTCTCTGGGTTTGCTTATCATGATATTTCTAAAATCTGTAAACAGTCAGGAAGAAGCATTTCTAGTTTTCTAAATAGAGCATTAGGTCATTTTATTATCAGAGAAATAGAACGCTGCCCATCTGTTGTTGTTCCACATGTGGAACAGCAGGCAGCCTCCTCCTAACTGTTAATTATTTCAAGGAAGTCAGTACAGCAACTTTGCCATATGGGTCAAGTTTCTTTTCTGCTCTTCAGGATAGCCTTCCCCACAGCTATCTGTGAAGGCAGTGCTGTGCTAAGAAAACACACCCATCCATGCAAATCCCCAGCTAGCAACACACTCTTGACACAATTTGCTGCAAGTGTTCTAGGTTTTGTTGGTGGAGTGAAGGTAGAGTTTCGTTTTCACTTTAGGGCATTAATTCAGCTCTAGGTTCAAAATAAAGTTAGCATCTTCCTTGAAACCTCTGGAAAAGGTGAAGTTATCTGCTCCCTAAGCCTGGGGTGTCATTAACCTGTTAGATCACTGTACTGATTCCTGCAGCAAGATGTCTCTCTTGTTACTCCCATACCCCGTATAATAGTGGAGGGCAGTAAAGAGGACAACAGGAATAATAGTTAACTAGATCTGAAAATCCTAGGTCCCTTTGTGGTTCACTGAAAGCATGTTCTTCCATGTTAGAATATGATGGAAATGTTGTGGTAAACAGGTTCAGTCCCAAAGTAAACAGAAAGCCACCGTGGTTAGAAGCTCCTCCAGGCAGGTATTGTATTTCTGCAAAGTATATGTGCAGTGCTTAGGAAACTTTGCTAGTCCTTGCAAGTATTACAGTAGTGCAGAAACACTGGCATTATTTCATATGGATAAATAAAACTAAGGAATTATCACGGTGGTGTGATTCCCCTTTGAGTTTAGAGAACAGAGGAAATTGCATTTGAACTTGGTGCAACCTCTCACTGTCCCATATACCACTGTTCTCAGTTCCCAACACCTCTCCTCTGCAGTACCACCTCATTCAGGCACGTCCTGTGCCTGAGGAGTCATCACCACCACACTGCACCACAGTACACCAAACTGTGCATCAGGACATGGTGCTTCTGTCTAAGACTCTTAGAGATTTACATTGAAAATGTCTAGCAAAATTCAGTAATAAGCTTACTCCTAATGAAAGTGTAAGTTAAGAAATGGCTCAGGAGCACTAGTTGCATCTCCATGGGCTCTCTTTGCTTCTCGGGATGGCTCAGAACACAGTGTGCCCTGCAACACACTGAGGCTACCCTGGGCCATTGGGGTTTTCTGAAAGACATGTTGTCTCTCTTTCCTGGGAAAATTATGTTGGGGTGGGGGCTGCTGGGTTTGCCTTGTTTTGAGGAGGGATGGTTTCTCCTTTGTTATTTTGAGGATTATTTTTTCCTGGTTTGCATTAAACATATTTCCTATGGGCATGGCACATTGCAATGTAGAGAAGGCCCAGGCACTCTTCATGATAAGAAATGTCTTCTTCACAGAGATTGCATCTCAGCAACACAGAGAGATTGCATCTAAGCAACACCTTCTACACCTGTTCACAACTTCTTCTGCAGCTTCTCACTTTGACCAAGATCACTGTATCCATGTTTCCTTCATCAGGCATTGCATAACATTCTCCCTGGCAAAACTGTGACCTTCTTCTAGAGAATTGTGACATTCAAGAAATCCCAAGCCTGGTTTAGGTGTCTTCTAAGAAATTTATCAGCAGAAAGTAGAAAGCATGGGAAAGAAAGCCTGAAAACAATTGATGGGCCAGCAGCATTCCCCAGACCAGATTATGAGAAAGCTTCCAATAGACTGGTTATGTAGGTACTATATGGACTTTAAAAAGGAGTGTGGACGCATGTGGACCAGTGGGACTAGGGTAATTTTTCTTTAAGGACCAGCTGGGTGGGAATATGAGGAATATCCCCAGTTTACCTCAAAAAACCCTCTATCAGGTTAAAGCTTTGTGTATTTTCATGCAGTAGAGATAACTTCCTTTGTTGTTTTATACAAACAAATCATATGCATGAGGAACATGAGAAATTAGGTACATGAAAAATGCATGAGAATGAGCTTAGAAGGCAGCACTGGCTGGGAAACTACCCAAATTGCCTCCTGAGGAAATGGAGAGAAATGGGAAGACAGCTGGCTTTGGAATTGCTCCATGGTGTGAGAAGTCTCTCCTGGGAAATTGAAGTACCACCTTCCCCTTTCCACAAAAGGAAGAGTGTGCTCCTGGCTTGAGGGAAGACAGTGAGGAAGTGTGAACTACAATGAGACTCAGCCCTATCCAAGTACCAGCTTGTTCCTCAGCAGATCAGTCTGGGGTAGCTCCCTGCTCATACTGCCTGATGCCTCATCTACCATGGGGGAAACCCAAGCTAAATGCTGGTTTTCTCCATATGTATCCCCCTATGACTCCACTGAGGTACCTGCTTTCAGGACCCTATCCTAGTCACTGAGAATTTTATCACCAGGGACCAGATCAAACAGGAATTTTTACTCAGAAAACTATTGTCTTCTTTGAGGTCTGTCTTGCTGCAGGTAGCCGTTATGTCTCTGTGAGTTGAGGTAGTTTTCAATGTGGAGACTACTTGGTTTTTTTTTTATGCCCTGGAAAAGTGGCATCCTGTCTTTTTTTATTTATTTATTCTATTCCCAAAGATCTATAACTGTCTGCATGGGCTTGTACTACTTTTAATATATTAAAAAACCCCATAATACTGTGCAAATTAATTGCAAGTGTAGGTTAATTATTTTTTGAAGGTTTTGTTTTCACATTTTTCTAGTGTGCACTTTTGTGTGGATGTGCATGTGTTTATGACTTCACATGGATCAGGGTGCAGGTGAGATGACATCTAAGCATGTTGGTACTGTTAAGCATATTCCATCCTTGAGTATAATCCGCCCATAAGCAATGGCTGCATATTTGATACGGCAGCAGGGACGACCATGAAATGTGTGCTATACTCAGATTAGTGCTTTACCTTAAACTGGATGCTGCTGTGAACACAGCTAATCTCTCTTGCTTGTTTTTCTCTCCTTTTCTCAGGTTTGTGTATCTTTCAGCAAAACAGCTTGCTAACGAAGTCCCTTGGCCTAAATCTTGATTCTATCTTATTTATGTGTAGGTTGTGCTTGTTCCCATACTGACCGTACAGTACATAATTCAATAAAGGAAGTTTAGCCCTGAGAACTCTGCTGTGTCTCTTAAAAAGATGATATTTTCTCTTGCATATAAGACTGGCAACTGTTGTTGCACCAATCACTAGAAGTAGCTGTGCCTATTTCATGAAGCCCAGCTTGCCTCTTGTATGCTTACCCCAAAGAAGTGGAGTCTGGGAAGAGGAACCCACTAATACTACCATGGTTTTCCACCAGAAGATGCCTGCATGCAACCCTACTCTCTACGTAGATCCCTGTTACAGACCTCTGCATCAGCACCAACATTATTTCCAAAGATGGGGGCACTGCTAAAGGCAAGGCAAAGGTTTTTCAGCATCTTTACATTTCTGCCTGAAAATCTTATAAGAGGACTTTATGAAACATGTAGAAAGTATATAATAAAAACCTATAAAATAATAAAGCAGCAATAAAGTAAATTAGACTAAGGGTGAGTTAGGGTCTAGGAGGTAAGCAAAGAGACTATAAAAGGGGGGGGGGGGGGGGCGAGAACAGAGGTCACCTGTTTTCTATCAGAAATCTAGTTTAGAACTCAAAATACATTCCCACAAGGATAAAAAGATGTGTGTGACACGTGAGAAAATTAACTCTCCAGGATGTGCCTTGTGAGTGCTCTAGGACAGAGGCATTTTGGAAGGAGGTGATAAAGGCCTTAAAGGGCAGTGATGAGATTGTGGAACTCCTGCATGTGGGTTCTGGAAAAAAAAGATATATTTTAAAAAAACCCAAAACCAAAAGCTCCCGGAAAATACAAGCAGCTGGACTAATTGTAGACACTTGGAAAATGGAAAGACATTTCCTTTTATTTTTCTTTTCTTTAAACAGGAGCTTTTGTAATCTGGCTTCTGTTCAAAGCATAAGGAAAAATGTCTTGATTTCTGTCTCAGTTATGTGCAGCCTTTACAGTCACAGCCTGCAAACCTAAAATAAAGGAAATCACCAAAATATTCTACCACACTGCTTATCAGTCATTAGCAAGTGGCCTGTTTTCATGGATGGGTACATAATGCTATTTCCATTTTTACACATCCATCAAATAAGAGCTTAAGAAACACTCGTGTATCTAACCGACAGATATATCAGCCAGTAAACTTAAGTTGCACCTTCTGATTAAAATAACCTGAATTGTATAAATGATGGGCAAATTGTAAAAAGATAGCTCTAGAGCCCATTATCAACTCCAGTGAACCCATGGTAGACAACTCTTTTTTTGCTGCTGACATCTATGAATTGCTTGGTGTCATCTTAGCTGAGATTGTAACATTTGTCTCACTGGAAGCACAGCCAGATCTCTGTCAGACTGTGCACCTGACCAGATTCCCTCTGAAATCCATGTTTCTTACTCTAGTTACACTCATCACCTTGCAGTAGCAGCTCTGTGAAAATGGCGTTGAATGGTAGGTTTTCAGAGATACTTCTTTGTCCGAATCAACTGCAGGGACCACTTCTTTGTTTCATGTTCTCTTTCAAGGACTCAAAGAAAAACCTTGAAGGTTGCAACCCTGCTGTGAAATATCTCCAGACTGTTGATCACCAGAGTCTGCAGCAAGGCCCATCTTTTTTGCCAAGGCTGCTGAAAAACTAGACAAAGATAAAGTGTTTAAATTAAAATTAGAAAATTGTGTGCTTCTGCTCTGCAGTTGGGTTAGTTTTTTTTCAGTGCTCAGTGATTTCCTATTATTTTTGTTGCAGGATTGCCCTGCTGTTGATAACTGTGCCAGTTTTGTCTAAAGTGTTGATCTGGTTATCTGTCGTCCTTGCTATTTGTTGAATCTTAATGCTATCCTAAGCTGATTCTTGTTTTATACTCCATTTGTATTTGCTACTTAGTTCTGGAAAGCATGTTTTGGAAAGTCAGAGACCTAAAGTCCTATTCAAGAAGGCAAGAGGAATCTTGCACAGATAAGTTTCTTAGGTTGGTATAGCATCTTTCTATAATCTCCAGGGTCTCACAGCCCTTTATGTCCTTTGGAATGCATCTTAATATGAGCTGTTCTGATGCATAATGGATTTCAACTTAGTCCCAGAAGCGCACAATAAACAGCAACAGGGAGGAGGCTTTATGAGGTACCACAGTGCTGTTGTTGAAATCTGCCACCCAGCATCTTGCCTGCTTTATCTGTCCAGAAGGAGCTATCACTCACAAAGCATTTGACTCTTCTACTAAATTATGTTTTTTTCTGGGCTTTACAGTTCTTGAGAGGCTTAGTAAAAGCACTGCAAATTACTGAAAAATCCAGGAGAAATCTACAACACTGAGTCTTGAGCTGATTTTTTTAATCACATTTTAAAAACTGCAGTTGAATCAGCAAAAGATTTGAGTTGGTGCGCAAGCTGCATCCTTTTGTCTCTTTTCCTTGATTTAAGCCAACAATTAATCATGGAACAAGAGGTAAATGAGTGGGGGATTTCAGTGTAAACTGTGCTGGTGGATAGGTAAACATATCTGGTATTGTTGCAAATAACTAACACAAGTGTAAGGAATGGAAGTTTAGCTTTAGGCCTGTATGTTTACTGTTATGACTTTAAACTGTTTATAAGAAGAAGAGTACTTTAAATGTTCCTGAGGACATGGGCAAAACCACATGGCTACTAAGGGTTTAACTGAGATAAAGTGTTTGCCTTAAAATTCAGAGAAACATGGTCACTCTGCAGGAGTGGTTTGTCATTTAAAACATTGCTGTTGATTTTGTGCTGTGACGCCAGCCTAAAACATTTACGGTAACTCCAGAAATTAGGTGTATTAGAAGCTGGAGGCAACATCTGGACTCTTCCTTATCACTGTGTCCTCAAACAGAGTTAATTCAGAGCTGTCCATGTAAAATAACAATGCAACTTGCCCTGTTCCTACTGTTATTACTGCAGTTGTTAAGATACGGACTTAAATGACTTTCAGTAAATCCCTTGGTCCAGTTTGCATGGCGGTAGATGAAGCTGTCAGTTTTGGTGACCAGTAAAACATTGATCAGAGTTTTCCACTAGCCAAGCCACTGGCTAAAAACTTGGGAGAGCTGGGTGCTGTTTTCTTGGGGTTTGTGACCTGGACATCCCACCTCCCACATGTCTTCCAAGAGGCCTGGTGTGGCAGCTGCCCTCCATGCTGGGCTCAAATTCTTCTTCTACATGAGAGGTTTCAAACCACCCTGTCCAACAAGAGGTTCTCCAAGAGACTGGCAAAGTGTTCTGCTCTGAAGTTATTTTCTATCATGTTAAAGCTGTTTTACCCTGCAGATGTAACTAGAAATTAAGTGGAAGAGAGCATAGGTCTCTAAGTGGATCATACAGCGCTGAGATGGGACACTGAAGCTCTCGGTTCCAGCCACTGTTCCAAGGGTTTTTTAAACATCCTGTGAGGTTCGGTGCCCTCACTCAGGATTTGTAAACAAGTGGTGTTGGCAAGTAAGAAATGGAGCTATTGCTGCCAGTACAGGTGGGGAAGGATGTCAGAAGGAGAAGGTCCCTAACCTTAGTGAATTCGCTCTCCACAGCTCTGCCAAACTCCACTCAGCAGCAGTTCAGAGTAGCCCAGTGTTACCTCAGGAGGATTTTTGATATTGGGACCATCGAGAAGAAAAGGACAAATATGTAGCTTACAATAGGTGTGACTATGATAGCCTGAAGTTAAAAACAATTTTAAAAGTTTTTTACTCCTTTGTCAAAGTGAGTGCTCAGATAGTGCATTTCAGGCTGACGTCAGTACTCAGTAGCAAGATATACACAAGGACAGATGTAAAAAACATTGCTGTCTTCACCTGAGAGCTCTCTGTTTCCCTTATTAACATCCTTAGCTGATTGCTTTTTTGATAGGGTGGTACCAAGAAGGCTGCCTGACTGTTGTGGACTCTGTAGAGCACTGAGCTGGCAACAAATGACATGCCTCCTTGAGGAATCTTTAATTTAAATAGGAAAGACCAAATATGAAAGAGAAGACAAGGATCCTTATCCCATGCCATTAGTTTTGCCCTTTAACCTTGTCTTCTCCACAAACTTGGATCTGATGACAACAAACTAAGCTGTCTTTCTGCATGTGCCACTCAAAAGAGATGATGTAATTTTGTGTGACTTTTTCTTCGCAGGTGAGTGCAGCCCCTTTCACGCTGCCCTGAAGTCAGCCCTTACCAGCTAGTGTTTTGTTGTGCTCTCACTGTATTTGTGACATTTGCCAGCTAAGGTCTTTCTGGGTTGCACTACTGAAGAGTGCAGCCTTCACTGGGTTTTTCCTTCCTTTGTCCTTCTGCCTCATACACATCTCAGGGAGCTATCTTCCAAACTTTTAACCAGCACCCAGCGCATTGGACCTCCTCAGTATTGCAAGTGCTCTGTTACAGAGGCAATATGTATGAAAACCTGCTCCATGTTATGGAGCAGCTCCCATGGAAAGTGGAATGAGGAAAATGTCACTGGTGAGCTGGAGAAGGAAGATGCCTTTAGCGCAAAGGATTTGAGGCAGATACAACCTCTGCCAAGTTCCTGGAGGAATTCCTCTCAGATTTAGACAGCCTGCCAAATAAGGGTCTTCTGGATAACCCAGGCCTTGCTATGTGAGTATCTTGGATGGAAAATATGGTTTAGTCATATCACATGGGAGGAGTATTCTTTGGTGCTTTTCTAGTCTTTCTAAATGACTTTGATGTAGAAGTAACCCTTCAAAAGCATGCTACCTGGGTCGGTATTTAGCTTGAGCAGTCAAATTTTACTTTTCAAGTCTCTATCTCCAGCCCAGCTAGGGGACTGTAGTAGCATAAAGTGTTTTCAAGCTGCTGTAAATGTGTGACGTATTTAGGTTGCCATGCTTGGTGTAGCTGATGAGCTGCTGAGGAAGAACTATCAGTGCAACCAGTTATAAACGTATAGCTAACATCTACCTAGAATATAGATGGCTCGTGCTGGCCTGTAGACAGCACTGAGGTCATAGCCAGGCCCATTGCAATATGTTTGCAAGGAAAAGACAATTCATTACAGACTGACAGGCTCAGTTAGCAGGATTACAATATGCCTCTTTAGGCATATTGTAATTTTAGCAAAAGGCCAGGTTAATTATCTCTTGTATACAGGATAGCTGCATGTGTCTAATGGCCTTTGCTCCTTCCTGGAGGGATAGTTTATTATTTGCTAATTCCAGACCTGAAACTGCTAAGAAATTTGTTGTTTGTTTTTTGTGTGGTTTTTTTTTTTCTCTGTGTAAATCGCCTAGAATTATTAATCCTGCTATTATTTCCCTTGCCTTCTCTCAAAAATCAGAATACTAAAAAATCTGTTTGACCAGACATTCATATATTCAGTTGTGTTGATGAAAAACATATTCTAGTCTCTACATTCATACTTTTTATACAGATATGTATCAATTTATGCATGTATTTATATGTATATACAAATATGTTTGTATAGACACATATATACATATACAAAGATATATATATACACACATATAAATGCATATATATATATTTATATATATACACACACATATGTGTACATCTGCACTACCATGCTGATATGCATAGTAGCCATCCACTGAGAGAAATCACATGACAGATTTCCTTACTGACACTCATCTTGCAACAATGCTCTCTTTATCACAGTGCAGTGGTAGGTTAGTGGAAAGATGGACAAGCAGACATTTTGTTTTGTGAATGAGCCATTACACTGGTCTCACACTCTTCATGAGATTTCACCTGTGAGCTCTCTCCATTGTCTTGCCAATAAAGCTGTAAAAAGAAAGTTGCATCAGCAGCACTTCATTGAAACTGCAGGTGAGCCTGTGCCAAGAGTGGGGAAGAGGAAAGAGGGCTCTGAGTGTGTTTCAGACTACGGGTCACAGCAAGAAAGCAGAAGAACACTTGGAACATTTCTAAAGGAATGATCATGTAAAATATTTTGGAATAGAGTCAGACACTGAGGCATAAGGCTATAGAGGATGTATGAGGTTGGTCAGTTTGAGCTTCTGGTGGATTTCTGTAATGTAATCACTCTGCAGTCTTGCCTTAATAATGAAGAATGATTCAGCACAGCTATTCTCCAAGTGTACATTGTGTGTGGGAATCCTCATAACATGATCTTCAGTTTCTTAGCATTCAGCATGCATCATGGACAAGCACTAAAACCTAGCAGGCCAGTTTTCAAAATAATGAGTTCATACTTAGACACATGGGTCCTGATTCAGAAAGGCATTTAACACTTCCTAACTTTTCTTGATTTCTAAGGAACTAATGCAGGCGCTTGGAGTTAAGCATGTGTGTCTGTAAGTGCTTTGCTGATCTGTTAATAACAGTTTATAATCTCATCACAGTCTCTCACCTCAGTTCCTCTTCAGGTTAATCATATTTATGAAGTTCATCGGAAATATAAAACTAGTCATGGGTCAACCAGCCATGAATAATCAAATATATTAAAATGTAAAGTACACTGTGCCAGCAGGCATTCTGTTCAGAGTGGTTAAAAATCATGGAATAAGTTACTCACTGTAAGTTATTCACTCATTTGTAATAAACAAGTAGTTTTCACTAGAAATCTTAGGCTGTTCTGCTAAATAAAGCAGAGATATAAACTGACAATGGGAAAGAATTTGGTAAATGGCTTTTGTTGAAGTACTGTTTTCTCTGTCATCCAGGATTGTAACTGAACATTTTTTTAAAGGTTTTATTAGATGTAAAAAACAGCAACAAAGGACTGGATTGACTCTGGAGACTACATCTCTGATTTGGACCTAGCGATATTCTTGTTTGGCTGCTTTTACGGAAGAGGGAGTAAACTACACATAAATGAATTCATGAACAGAAAGGGCAAATAGATAAAGAACGGTACTTACACAGCTGGGTCATAAAAGAGATGAAAAAGCACTAAAACAAGGTTTATTTAGGAAAAATGGGATCTGTGTCAACCCCATATCCAATGGCAGAATTCGTTCAAAAGGCTGTTCATGCAAAGGTCTGTAGTGGACAGTGGAAATCAAGTTAAAGAGAAATGTGTTATGTGATCAAGACTATGAAAATAGGACTCGTTAAATCCTATAAACACCAAATTATTGGCTTCCTAAAGCTAGGTTGTAATGGATGCTTTTTATGTCCTGGCTGGATCTCCATATGCAATTGTTAGAAGGTTCCACTGTTTTAGAGAAATGATGATAACTTGAAAGGGACATCAAAAAAGAAAGACAAGGACTTACTATGTGTAAGAATCAACATAGGAGGTGGTAAATGGTATAGAATGACCTTACTGCAGGTGTGCGGCATTGGTCACGCTCTGCTCTACAGGAGTCACCTGACACAGCTTAGTTGCTTTACATCTTAGAGGGTTAAAGCCTTAAGAAATAAATTGAAATGAGTCTGTGATCTGTCTTGGTAGGATAAGTCTTGTCAAAATTAGTCCCTTCCTTTGCCACCTTTCTGCGATGTTTCTCTGAAACATCTATGCAACCTAAAGGGAATGATAGGGAAACACAAGACAAACCTTGGAAGTGAATGGAACAAAAGGAAGACAATTCAATCCCATCTTGCAGAGCATGAAGATGAGCCTAAATGCTAGGGTTTTAGACATACAAAATATCTGTACAGTATAAAGATCTGGGAGCTGTTATCTGTGCAGTATGAAGATCTGGGAACAGAACCTAGGCACAGGGCAAGACCTTGGGATGGTTATCCTCGGAGAAAACTGTTTCTGTTTCAAGTGCTTTTGGCTATCCATGTGTAAGCATATACAAGAAGTATTTTTTTTCAGTTTAAGAATGGAATTAAATAGCACTCTACTCTGCAAGAGACTTTAGGCTTAGATCCTCAGAGATATTTGTCATTGGGAATTAAGTGACTGCATAGTGGATCTAGACTTTACACTCTGGATCAAAAATGTGCTTAATTTGTTGATTTTAGGCAACCTCTTTTGAGCCAGCTGTGCAGGTGAAGGTGTCAGTATCACCCCTACGAAAGCTGCCACCTGTGCAATTCTGCGGGAGGAGTGGTTCCCTGATATGCTGTAGGGGAAAACAGCTGGCATAGCACAAACCCAAGCCATGTAGTTTAAGTGTGTAAACCAACCTGGCTGATTTTTCCTGAGGTGGTGATAAACACCCTGGGGATGATGACAACATCATCATCTGGCTTAGCTCGGTGCAGCATCAGAATCTGTCTGTAGCTGTAAGGCATGGCACCAGCACAACAACACTTATTGTAATGACTCACCTGCACCTGGCCTTCAAGCTCCAAATTGGGAAAACGTGCAAGCAAAACTGTCACCCTAAAAATGTTGAAGAAGAACCAAAAAAGAAAGTAATCTATAATATGACAGGTAAGAAAGGGGAATTAAAATGAACACTCTCTGGAGACAGGGGAGAGCCTTCCTTTATTTCAGCTTAGTTTATTCTGACCTTATGTCTTTCTTTATACATTCAGAAACCACAGCGGAGCCTTTTCAGATTTGGGGATGATGGTATGCTTTTCTTCTCATGGGGCAGCTAAGTTTCCTAGGAGCTTTGTATTAAGAGCTTTCCCCATCTCTGACACAGGAAGGGTCCCTCCCTCATAATACCAATTGCTGTTCATACCATGAGGAGTTTTGCCCAAGAAATTTTACAGACTATGTCTACAAGACACTGACAGACAACGGTTGGACTTCACAGTCAAACAGACTAACAGGCAGAGCACAGAAACCTGTAGATTATATGGGAATGTGTCTGCAGGAGGGCTAGAGAAACAGAGTTAGTGTGCATCAGGACCAATTCTCAAACAGCCTGCGTAAAGCTGTGCCTGCAGTTGTAGGCCAGTGCATGGACTGAAGTGGTGGTGATTTTGATCTTCATCCCCACCCACCTCCTACATTTGTATTGGATTTCTCGGTAATTTTCAATGATTAGTTAAAGCCAAAGTTAAGAGAGAAGTGTGCCTATTTTGGTGCAATTCTGAGAGTTCAGGATTGGGAAATTCAAAACTACCAAAATACAATAAATGCAGTTTTCACTGGCACCAGGCATAATACCTGGTTTGGTGAAAGTCAGGCAGCATGACCCATTCTGTAACTTCCACTAATGTAACATGAAAACAAAATACAGCCAGAAGATAAAAGAGTGGAAGATCTAGAAAAAATTGGCTACCAGAGATCATCCACCCCCTAAAATTTACTAAATTGTAGCTTCAAACTAACGTTTACCCTTTCTCTCAATAGCCTTTTTCCCAAGTGTCCATATATAGCCACCTCTATGGACTAGGGACTGTACAGAGATCTTCTCTTATAGATCAAAAAGTCATGGAAAATGGCATCTTTCCATTATCAACAGAAATCAAACAGGACAAATATTTTCTGAATTCATGGTTTAAAAGAAATAGATGTTTCCCCAACAGCTAGCCTTCCATTGTCAGCTCTGTTACTCCAGGTCCCCATATATTCCAGCCTTGACAGCAAAAGCAGCCAGTTTTATATGGATTGAGAATCATTTTATTGCCAGGCAGGGGGCACACCCATACACCGCTGAATTAGCCACCCCTGCCAGCCTTCTGCAGGTGCACATATAGTCCCCCACGATCTTCCCACAGGGTGTTTGCAGAGCAACATTCCCAAGATGCCTGGCAGCTCCCCAGCTGGTATCACACAGTCTGGGGAGGGCTGCTGGGTCCTTGGGTTGCAAACCTGTTGTTCCTGCCCTATGCGAAGCTAAGAGCCTGATATATCGCTATCATTTCAGCTTCAGTACACAGTTGTCTTTAGACAGTGTGACTCATCAGTGGTCTGCTCCGACTTCTGCCCAAATTCTATTTGGTGTCCTTTTATTTAAGAAAATAATTTCTCTAACCTTGAAGATTGATTTAGTTTCTTGAAAACTTTATATTGATTTTTTTTCTGCCCTCCTGCTAATATTTGCTGCTATAATGGACCTGCAATGTAAAAGTGGTAGCTTAGAGCAGGTACTGAGCTACAATGTAGTGGAATACACCTGGGTCCATAGCACCTTTCAGCCTTTCTAATATTCACAAGTTTACCTGAGTAGCATCTCTTTAAAGAGCTTGTTGGCTTTTCTTTTATCCAATCACTCTGTAGGGCTCTGGGCACTCGAATAGCATGGCATAAAAGAATTGGGCACAAAACTTGGAGCTAAATGATGAATAGGGCTATTTCTGATTTACACTCAGCACTCCAAGTTATGAGCTCTGACATCTTTATCTGCAACAGATCAAACTATTATGGCTCCCAGCTGCCTACACTGTTTCTCTGCCAGAAGATGCTACTCCCATGGAGGGTTGAGAGAAGCACACATGCCTACACCACTGCCCAGACTACTGCCCTACACTACTACCTCAGACTGCTAATCAGGGGTAGATGGAAAGGCAGGGGGTGGCTACACCTTAACCTACAGCAGAAGAAAACACCAGAGCTCATGATTCAAAGCTGTCATATCCTGATCACACCACACAGGTAGTATGAAATGGCCTTCAAGGCTTTATATAATTACGGGAGTAGTGCTATTGTGCCTCAGTGCAAAGGACATTCCAGGTACATCTAGAAATATACTCAGCTTTATCAAATCACAAAGAAAACCAGTTACACAGTGACTGAAGCTGCTCCAGTTGTGCAGGGAATTCATACCCACCTCGCATGAGGCTGTTGAAAGAATCTGGAGGAAAACCGAGGACTGTTTTGAGTATTTCTGAGTTACAAGACACAATTGAACTGGATATATTTTGTTTAAGAGTTGTCAAATCTCTAAAGCATTTCCTCCCTTCACTTTTTGAACAAAAATCTTAAAATCAATTCTCCACAGACTTGCTGTGCTTTCAAGGGGCATTTGAAAAGCCTGCATTGTTTTCCCCAGAGTCTCTTGAAGCTTTTATAAGTATCTGCCAGCTAGACGTCAGAAAGAAATGCATATGGTCCTCTTTCTACAAAAGTGGTTGACTACTTCAAGTGGATAATCGATTGGACAGCTGACTTAGCAGTCAATTGACCACTCCAGTATCCAGTCTGATTGATGATTTTCCCTTTCTTTCCTGGTGAAGTGAAGCATACAAGTGTCTCTTTGTTGTTGTGGAAACACTAAGGTCTGATGTAGCCTTTGCGTTAGGTGTTTTCACCTTTCAGGCAGGAAAAATGGGCCTTTTGCAGTCAATGGGTGGAGATCAAAGCAAACGGGAGACGAAGAGTTCATACAGTGGGAAATTGAATAAAGACTGGAGGACAGATGACTGTGAGTTGTGTTGAGCTCTCATTTTGGCAGGCAGGCAGACCATCCACAGCCCTTTGTGTTCCTGCAGCTTCCCACTCACATAATGTTTGAGGGGACGGGAGTGTCACCCATCTGCTTTGGAGCTTGGGAAATCAGTTACCAGTGTCTCCAAGAAGGGAAAGGTCCTCCTGTGTGCTTGGAGCACTATATTCATATGTGACCTTGTACTCACAAGTTTCCCTGGATACATCTCAGATAGTTTGGGGGGAGCTGATACCAAGACTAGTTGTCCATACAGATATCAGATTGGAAACAGAGGCCCAAGGAGCAGCCAGAGACTGGCCTTCAAAGCTCAGGGGATCCAATGTGGCTGGAGACAGTCAGTGGCTGAGTGCATTAATAGCATGGCATTTGGCACCTACAGAAGAGCAAGGCACACCTACAACAAGCTGCTGAATGGTGGAAGGATAGACAGCCACGTTTCAATGACAGTGTAATCATATTCTCCTTTATACCACAATTGCTTTAAAAAATGTGGCTGAAGTCACTGGGTCCCTTGGATGTTTTTAAAATGTGTATCCAGAAGTAAACCAGCTTTCTATGCAGTTAATGTTGAGCTGGAGTAGAAGTTTATAAGGAATGTTACATTCCCTCAGTATGCAGAACATGCAAGTTCTCATTTCTGTAAGTTCTCTTAGGATTGTTGCAGGAGTGCTAAGTAGGTGTAAATATAATGTGCAGCCAACATAAAGCTATAATATGCTGCCAGAGTGATGTGAAAGGGTCACTTAGAAGAATAGATGGCTGTCTTGAGAATTCATTACTGTTCATACAGTAGCAATATAGACAAAGGATTATAAAGTATCCTGAGCTGCATTTCTTTTTGGCTGAAGGTGATTTAGCATTGAGAAATAATCTCAGTGGAAATCCAGATAGCATGGTTCAAGTCCCACATTTCCAAGCAGGTTTCCTCACCAAATGGCTCAAACACATTCCTATTTCCATGGTTTCTTAGTTGAGATTCATACAGCAAGAAGCTTCCATCCCATTGCAATGGCAAAACGAAGGGGTGAGGTCTATCACCTGAGGTGCAGCTTTGCTGGTGAGATAGACATGGAAGAGAAAGAATGAAATTACATGGAAGAGTGTTCAAACGGAAGGTACCCTTTTAGACACTATTTCAAAATTCAGCCTGCTGGCTTTTTTCTCTACTTTCAATTTGATATGCCCTATGGTGGTATCAGGCTCACTAGACCCTGGCAGCTCTACATTTTACTTGCAGGACTCCTTAATTATTTGGCCTAATCTTCAACTCAGGAGACATAGCATGGCAGAAGAGGCCTTTATCTGTCTTGGAGACACCTGGGGAGGAAAACATGTAAAGACCTTTGAGATCCAGAGTAGAAAAACAGAAACAATGCTACTTGCAGAGTTTTTTATTCAGAACCACTTGTACACATTTAGATGTTGGACTGCTTCAGACTTATTCACCATCACGGCTGATGACAGCTCTCCTGTTGAAGTAGATCAGTAGGAGCTTTACCTGATATTCCCAGTGGGGCAGGCTCTGGAGGAGAGCTGGGAAGGGGAAGACATTTGAATCTTTGGGACACCACACCATAAACCTCTGCAGCAGCACACAGCCCTGCCTGCTGAGCAGGAGCCATTTGCCTGTTGATCCCTGGGGAACAAGGACACTGCCCTTTTCAAACAAAACAGAGTGACAGTTGGAGCCTCTGATGACAGGAAGCAGGATTTTTAATTTTTTTTTTTAATGTACTTTTTTTCCTCTTGTTTTAAGAGAGTAGCAGGAAGTGATTGAAAGTGAAGCCTGGAAACAGCTGGCTTTTCTTTTGGGTCACAGAATTATCCAAACTGTTTGCAAACTCACGTCTGTAAAGCTAACAAATTGAAAGTCACTAAATCCACCGTATACTTTAGGTTTCGTTTGACGCCCACATGCTGAAACTACCTCACTTGCATCTGCTAACAGAAAGATCCTTGCTGGAGTGAAGTATCACCCCTGTGCTGCTTGTCTGAACATGCTGATTTTTAGTTATGAGAGAGTTTCCTGCTGCTTTGGGCAGTGTCAGCACAACGACATCTGTGGTTCATTCTTCCACTTGCTTGAGCATAAGCGAAGTCACCCGCAAGTTCCTTCCACATGTTTCTGTAACAAAGGTGTTATCTTTTTAAGAGACAGACTTAGCAGAGAGACATGTGTGGAAGAGAAAACAGACAGTATGTCTACATGTTTCCATAACCTGCAGCACTGCTGCTTGCAGTCAACATAATCTTTTCCTTCAGGGAAAGGAAATCCAGGAGGAGCAAAAGTATGCTTCTCACTAGGAAAAATCAGTGGGGTGCGTATGTGATTGTTTCACTCCTTCAGCTGCTCTTTTTCCGTATGCATGGTAGTGCACAGTGCATGTTAAAATTAAATAACATGTAAGAGTTATAATAGGTGTTGGAGGCTTCCACTATAATGCTAGATAAGTTAGGCTGGCTAACTGCTTTCAACTATCTTAACTTTTCCAATGCAACTTCTTTAACACAGTTATTTTATCTGTATTACTTATACATCTGTAGTATGACAGTTCTCAAAGCCTATCAACACCTGTGTTGTTATGCTCTAGGCTTTAGAAAGTATACAGGTCAATGTTGCAGAAATGCATCCCTTAGCTTCATTGACTTTAGATGTACTACTGATTCTAATGTTGCAGCTTGTGAGGAGCAAGCCTCTCCAGTGCAGTACCTGAACCTGCAGCCTGGAAGAGAAGACATAGAAAATCAATTTCAAGAGTTGCATGGGCAGAGAAAAAGAGTAACACACAAATAAAGTGAGCTTTAGAGTGGCCTGGCCCACGTACACTGCTTGCTTAATCTTTGTGACATCTTTGGTAACACTTTTTGTAAAAGTAAGAACCAACATGGAAAAGCTGTCCCTGGTGGACTTTCAGCAGTCAAGGAGCTTCTCAAGTCTGTTCTTCTTAGGTTTCATTTGTTAAGATGTCAGCCTCCATTCAGCAACAACTGCCATCCTGAAAAGAAATCCTCATGGGGAGGAGGAACAGTTTTTGAACTGTGTGGTTATCACTTCCAACCATAACCAGATCAGCTGGGACATCAGTGTTAAAAGAGCCCCTCACCTCTCTCTGAAGCAATTTTTTACGGTGCAGCTAATGTTAGGATGTGGTCTCAGAAGAGTTACCAGATGTCTCATACTAATATAAACCTAGCTAGAAAAATGGATACTTTTCCATTTGATTTTTTTTCAATATCACCTCTAAGTCAGCCAAGATTTGTTTATATATCCATTGCTTTTCATACACTTGGTAGGTTTTTTGTTGTTTGTGTGTGTGTGTGTGTGTCTTTTAATATATTCACTTAGCTCAACAGCACCATTTGTACATATGTTCCAACAAAAGGATCAAGCCCTAAACAAAAAAACTTTTCTGTGAGGCTGACTTTAGGTAGAGAAAATCGGGCAGTAACCTAGGTTCACTGACAGCTAGTGGTAGAAGGTAGCCCCACTGAGGCCACCTGCTTTTCCTTTGCTTTCTTTAGGGGAAAGGGAGACATGTCTGTTTAAGCAGCACATACTACCCAAAAAGGTGATCTCCACCTCTTGCATGCAGAGACCTGCACAGAGCTAGCCTTGCAGGCAGCACTGGAAGCTGAGGAGGGGTGTGAGGGACACGGGACACTGCTCCTTCCCTTAACCACCTCCCCTTCTAGTGAGTGATCTCTGCATTCTTGCAGAAAGGAGGAACAGCAAGCTTCAGTGCTGGTCTGGTCTCTCTCTGCCTCACCCTGTCCTCAGCCGGCTCACACACCAGCAACCCAGGAAGGACCAGGCTACCCTGCTGTAATGACATAAAGTCCTACAAAACCATTTGGTCAGCTGATAAGATCCATGGTATTGAGGAGGCAAGACACAGAGGCACCTGTGGCATTATACAGAACTGCCTGAAATCTCCGCACCATCTTCAAGCCCCATTCATTTGTCTCCTTCCCTCTCCCTTCCTTCAGACTCCCTCCAGTCACATCCATCCCTCCCAGCTTCAGCTCTTCTTTCTCTAAAGCCCCATTTCTTCCTGTCATCACACCTCTACTGCCAGGTATCAACACCTCACTAGCCCCTTTGGGCTCCCCATACACCTTATTGACAAATTTCTAAATACAGGTTAGTAACAGCTCCTCTTGATCTAACTTCACTTTTTTTATTACTCAGCTAGCTGGATAACTGTAGAGGTTTTAAAAGCCATGTACATTATCAGTGAGGCTTTTGCTTCTCACTCTTGGGGGCACTCACAAATTTGGCCACCACTGATAAATTGCATGAGACTGTTGCAGCTGCAAGTATTTGTGCATTTTATCTCTTTGAACTCATCCTGTAGCTAAAGAAATAGGGTTGTTGTTTTTTAATTAGGTGACACTAAAACTTCATGTGTGCTATTTAGCAAAACTTACTTAGGAAAATAATAATTCCTTATCCTGCAACAAAAACAATGCATCTTTTGATTCATATAAAAAATGAATGGTGTGATGCAAGCAAAACTAATTTAATTCTGAATTGAGATGAAAAGTGAAATTCCTAGAATGCTTAACAAAATAAAACTTAGTTTTTACTTTTATTGTTTTGACCTGATATTATTTACAAAAGGCTAAGCAAGACAGTAAAAACTGAGTTGTTACATGACTTTATTGAAATGAAATCTTTGACTTCATGTTCATTAAATATTTTGACTGACTACCTATTTTATATGTTGGTGAAAATACTTAGCTTTGCTATGACTGAACACTGATTATCCTTGGAAGCTTCTAAATTTTTCTTATCCCCAGAAATTATTTACAACAATTGCATCCAGAAATGGCTGCTGTTAAACACTGTCAGATTTTTCAGTATATTGAGTAGCAGAGTTGCAGACAAGCAATTCAGTTCATCAAGCAGTCAAAGGAAAGACAGGAGTTTACAGGAAAGCTCTGTAAGTTGTGGTCATGGACAACAGGCTGAACAATATTTGCAATATTGGTGTGATTGAAATATGCAGGAAATCAACAGAGTTTCTTGATGTGCACTGACAGAAGAGCTGAGCGAATGCACACTTGTGCTTTGTTTCACCCAACAGTTCCACCCATTGCAGCTGTGTGAAATACACAATTATTGGTATATGGCCCTTTTTCTTGCATTTTCACTCGGTGTCTGAAGACAGGGCAGAGGACATGCCTGTGTCATTGACAACTCTGTGGACAGATTAAGCTCTGCACATTTTATTACGCAAGTGAGGTCCTGTGCACAGGAAAGGGAAAGCTCATTTCACTGTCATCATTCAGCTGTGCAGCTCCATCTCATGCTTGGTGCGGGGGACTATACTCTGTTGCCCAAGTTGGACTTTCTGTGCTTCGAAGGGAAATAAATAAGTGATCCTGCCTCTGAAAAGCCACCAAACTGGCTTCTAATTTCCATGAGTTTTCAATTAATGTTAAAGCTGTTATTTTAATTCAGTTCTTCAAGCCCTAGCTTGGCCATCTGTTGTATGAATAAATGCAGCAATCATTCAGATCAGGGGAAAATGTGACTGCTATGACTGTTTGCTCTTCCAACAAGTTTTATTCAGATAACAACACTGGTCTGGTTTAAAGGCATCTCTATAACTGTTATGAATTAGTGACTTACACCTAGGGTGTGCAGTCATGACACAAAGACCCTTGATAATGGGTCCCATGGCAGTTCAAGGCAAATTTCAAAATCAGTCTAGAAAGCAATTCTTCAATTTAATTGACAAATATTTTGTATGAAAAAGTCAAATCTTTAATTAAAGTAGCTGATAGATGATGAAAAAATACAGTCAAACTTTTAGCACACAATTCCTTCTGCAGCTCATCAGCTTTTTCCAACTGTATTGGTTGTTTCAGTTAAGAGACATTACCTCTCCCTTTAAGGCTTGACCCACTTGTATCCCTAAATCATCACAGTTACAACACAATCCTACCCATTTTTCCATCTGGTGCTCAGAAGTATTTCCTGACATGATCTCCAGCTTCTGGTTGTGATGTGAACTAGCTTATTATTATTATTACTATTATTAGTATTATTATTTTGTCAGCTTACATTTAAAAATTGTGTTGAAGGATCTTTATAAAGTAAAAACCTCAGAAATACCTCCATAAATATAACCTGTCTGCACAGACCAAGTTCAGCTTCCTAGAGTGTGGCCTTCACATTACCGTCAGAAAGCACAGGTTTTTCCCTTGTGACTTCTTCATCCAATACAGCTCTTGACTTTTAGGCTGCTTAGTTTGGATCAAATACTCACCTTTAGACATCTACACCTCAAGAATTTGCTGATGCTTTCCTTGCAAAGAATATCATAGCTTCATCCAGGTGCAAGAGTCCTAGGGTCTCCTCAAGAGTCTGATCCTGATTCCAGGTGGGAGGAAATTAAACCTCACTTTTAAGAGACTTTGCTTATCAAAAATTGGGTTAGCTTGGTGGATGTTGCTTAAAGCACTAGGCAAATTTTCCATCCCCTGAAGTAAACTTCTTAAAATGTCAATTCTTAAAATCAAAGGTTAAGAAGTAGTAAGTTGGAGACCACTTAATGGAAGGCAAGGAACCCTGCATAAAAGGCAATTGAATGGATTATGTTCTCTACACTATGGCCAGAGCTTAAAAAAATTGAGTGTGGCACAACCTTGCTTTTAATTCCCACTCTACTTCGTTCTTCAAAATATTAATTGAAGTTTTAGTGTGGCTTTTAGTCAACAACATTTCAAGCACAGGTGTGTTGTTTTCCCCAAGGCTTAAAGGCTTCTGGGGCTATGGGCATAGTGTTTTGTCCTATGGTGCAGAAGGGGTCAATTTCACTCGTTATAAATTCATTAACTTTTAAGACTTTAAAAATACTTCCACCGTTGGTTGGCTGTAGAAGCAAGAATACAAAATTACATCTTAAGCCTGGTTCTAGATGCCCTCCTTCACTCGCCTCAGTGGATTTTTAGCTATGCCTGTAAACAATCACACAAAATGGGCAGAGAGTAATATGAATTCATATATGATTCATACACTTGTCAGCTAGTTTGGAAGTGGCTAGTTTGGGTTTAATCAGAGACTTTCAAAATAACACCAAAAATATGTTAAAAGAGAAAGAAGTACTGTTATTTTTCATACTTGTGGACACTATTGGCCCAAATATTTGCTCTGAGCTTCAGAAGGTGTTTGTCCCTGCTCACCCTATGCGTGTAAATCAGAGCAGCCCAGACCTGCTTTAAATGACTGCAGCTGCCAAGAAACGCTTTGAAACCACACAGGCACTGAGAATTGGTGAAGCACTGATACTTTTGATCCTAACCCTGAAGGACTCCTCTTGTTTTCCTCTCCTCTAGGGCAGGAGTGGGTGTGTGGGTGGGGAAGCTGTGCCAGTTGTGCCTTTAACCCACTGCAAATTCCCCTGCCCATGGTGGGGTCTCAGCTAGCACACAGGGCCGGCTTTGCTGGGGCAGAGAATGGGGAGCCTCTCTTTCCTATCTGCTCCCAGGCTGTCAAAAC
This sequence comes from Astur gentilis, assembly GCF_929443795.1. NCBI lineage: Eukaryota > Metazoa > Chordata > Aves > Accipitriformes > Accipitridae > Astur > Astur gentilis. The sequence goes on along the minus strand of NC_064919.1, from coordinate 34,639,160 downwards.
AAATCAGGTAATGCCCCCACTATGAGCGCCTGCTTCCTACTGGACTTCAATTACAGAGTGAACATGCACAGGAAAAATGCCTTAAATGCCTTGTCCCTAGGGTATGCGCGGCTAACTGAGAAAGTATTCTCTTAATACACATATTTATTTTTCTTCAAAGTAGATCTTAAGGGTGATTTTCCACCCTGAACAAATATCAGCTGGCTGACACAGAAAAGTAAAGAAAAAGAAAGATCCCTCTCTGGGGTAAATTAAAAACAAAGGCTTAAAGGTTGTGTGTAACTAGGCGATCATGAAGCTGAAGTGGTCATCGAATGTTTCGCCTTTGTTCTAATAATGAGTACGTGTATGGCTTTCACTCCTTTCTTCTGTTTCCCAAGCCCAGACAAAACTGTTTGCCAGCTCGCTCCCTGTTAAGCCAAGATGGATGCTACAGGAGACAGCCTGGGCCAGTGCCTGAGAACCCCAGCAACCTCTGTGCAGCTGTTTGTCATAAGGATTTATCAGGGCTTGAGTTCAGCTTTGCTGTTTTTGGGGGCTATGAAAGACAGCCAGGCTGTCTAGGCTGACATCTCTAGCCACCGTCTTTTGCACAGGCAGGGAGAAAAAGCAGATATGAAAAGCACAGTTTCATAGATCTGGAACACAACCTCAGCAGCAGCATTAACAGTTTTTTCCCAAGGGACTGCAGTTTAAAATCCTTGGTTGTCCTTCCTATGGTAAAAAACAACAATCAGAAGGAAGGTTTCTCCATGGTTTATAAAGGAGGATGGTAAAGGAGAAGGAAGGTGTGTGACATGCTAGACTCAAGCCTGATCAGCTTAGCATCTGCAAAGAGAGAAGATTAGGGCCCAGGCATGTGGGACTGGTTGAAGTGGGTCTATGCAGGAAAAGCCTGCATTGTAGAAAAGTGGCCAAAATGTCTCTTTGTCTTTCAAAACACACATCTGTCCAGGAAGAAAACTTTCTTCTTCCTAGCCATGCATCAGGCAAATGTTTTGCATCATTCAGTTAGTTTGTTGCTTTCTATTAAGGTTGCTTGATGCAGTGCTACCGAGCTCCATGAAGGCTTCCTCAGCAGAGCTGGCAGATAGCAGCAGGATTCCATGGTTTTGAAAGGAAGTCTCCCGAGGGCAACTGAAAAATTTGTGAGATCTTTGGTAAATCCCCTCAGTTGGCCCAGAGCTCTATGCAAAATTCCTCCTCCATGAGGTCAAGGGAAGATTTGGTTTCTGGAGACCATGACTCAGAAGCCTTCCTCACCTGGTGCTTGGGCCCACAACCTGTTTGTGGCTGGTCCCTACTTCTCAATTTCCTCATCCATCTGGTCCAGTCAGGAGAGTGTCCCTGGGCTGAATCAGTGGATTTGCATACACACCACAAAGCAGCTTGCATGGAGGCAGTAAAGAAGCTGCTCCTAATGTAAGGGAGATGCTCTTTGGTCTTCACAACATGTTATTAAAATCTGCCTGGCCCAGGAGTCTCTTCAAAAATGGTGTGATCCAGGTAACTCCTGTGCCTGCTGAGGCATCGCGGCAAGGCACCAACTGGCCCCAGCACGCATCCTGCAGTGTGCTGTACAGGAAGGGTGTGCACTTGTTTGGGGTGAAAGGAGTTCCACCAGGAAATGCTGGCACTTCCAAGAAATGACTTGGAATATTTATTGCCTGTGGAGCGAATGCCAGGCTTGGATGAACAGCACCCTATCTGACCAAGCCAAACCGAATAGCCTCCCCCCTCTTTGGCAGCAGGGGCTAAGTCAATCCTGCTGAAACTTGAACCACCTTTGTATGATTTGCATATTTCTATGATGTTTGAACAGTGACCATATACTGCTGTCATTATCCACTAGGAAGATACCTAGCAGGACTATAGAACAGGAATAAGATGGACATGCAATACAGTACGAAGATAAAGAAGAGAGTAAACATTAGTGTAATATTTTACAAGTCTCTGCACGTGTCATTCCGTAAGATCTGTAATCTAGATGTTTCAAAAGAACAGCACTGGTGAAGTGCAGCCTCTGTCTGACAGCTTTGTTGTTCAGATCAGGGAACTAAAAACACCTCTTCTCCCCAGTTTTCTGTCTTCCAGTATAGTAAAAATAGTGGTATATTTCCTATTTAGTAACAATTTTACACATATGGCAAGGGAGGCACACAGGGCATGGAGTGACATAACATCATTTTCTACACTTTTTGAAGCAGTCCATTACGTAAAAATTTGGAATATTCTGTCTGATGGTGATGGACCAGCTCAAAAAAACTCCCATGTATTGCACTTTTTTTTACTTTCCTGCTTCTTTTTTCTTCCTTCTTTGCAATGATTGTGTACTCTTTGCTTGCCTGGCCTACATTTTTCCGTTACAACACCCAGTCAATCCTGCATTCCTCTGACTTTCCAAAAGCTTGTGGCTGTTAAAGGGATCTTGTGAAGGTGTTTAAATTATGCCTGGAGCAGGCATGCACAAATTTAAGCACGATCAGGTATTTGTGGCCTGCCTGGAGAACCCTTTCTCCTGATGAGTAGCACTTTAGTGAGTATTCCGACTGACTTAAATGGGATGACTCAAGTAAGCAATGGGCGTCACAGTTAAGAGGTTGAACAGAGGTGGAAAACTAAAAGGTGTACGGAAATTCTTCTCTGCTGAGTGTGTACACCCAGTTCCTGAATAGTGTGAGCAGCCAGTGCATGTGTTCACAGGTTTGTCTGTGGCAATGCATCCTGCCTAGTTTGAGTCTCTGCTGGGAATGAGGAAAAACGTCTCTCATTACCTTGCAGTGCTTATTGGTCAATACCTGCATTTTTAAATGGGATTTTTGGAAGGGGAGGAGGGAGAAACTGCATCACAAAGTTGGACAGAGAAACAAGGTCCCAAAGAAATCACACTCCATGGCATTGCTTTGCTGGGTGGCAGTGATGTGTTACAGCTGGGAGGAATTTGGCTTGAAGACTCAAAAGCCTGTTCATTATTGCAGCCATGTTGATGGAGGGCAGGCTCCAGCTCTTCATCTGAGCACAGCTGTTGCTGCCAGCCAGGATGTTACCCTCTTTCTTCTCAAATTAGAGAACACAAATGAAATGCTCCATCACCTGCATTGTCTGTGTCCACACTTTGTTTTGGGAAAAGAGAGAAAACAAAACAGGAGTCAGGTGGTGCTTTAATTTGGATATGGTTAGCAAGTAGAGTTCACAAGCAAAGTGACGCTGATAACGTCTAAAGTAAGCACACGCACCTTTTAGGTCCACAGGGGAGACCAAAGCCAGTTTAATGCCTCACCTGCTGGCAGGATTTTTGCTATTAGCATGTAACACATCAATTTGGTGTTACACTGCCCATGTGGCAATGGAGGCATTAATCCAGCCCGTTACTCTTGGCCATTCCAGTACAAAGCAGGACAGATGTTTGGAGTTAGCAAATCCCAGGCAAAGGGATTCCTCTTCAAAAAGCATGTTCCTGTGTGCAGAAAGTGCCCTATGAAGGGGAAGCTATGCAGCCATGCCAGTGCCCCATTGTCAGTTCAAAGACAGCTCTGTAGTGTGCTGTTTAGTATCCCGCAGCATGGCGACTGATAGAGCCGCGCTTGCACCCTGTTGCCCATCCAGCAGCACTCTCGAAAGGAAAAGGGGACCTTGTGAGCAAGAGGAAGAGAAAGCAGCCCCCTCCTACTCCACTCTGTGTGAGTGTGAGAGGTCTGGCTAGTTTCCCTGCTGGCATGAGTAAGATTGTGCAACCTGTGTGTCCTCTCCTCACGGTGGGAGCACAAGGACACCCTTGTGCATGGGCAAAGCATCTTCCCTGACCATCATCTGTCACAAGGAGCCTGCTGATGTGCTACACCCGCGTGGCCTTCCTGACCATGTAACGACGCTGATACAAGCAGGGGGGAAGCTGAGGGACCAATGTCCAAAGTGCATAGGAGCAGACTTTCAATGGGTGCAACTCAGCACAGCCTGTTGGCTTCAGCAGCACTGCACTGACTTATACCAGCTGAAAACCTGTTCTCTGCTTTTGTCAGAGTTAATGTACTTTCCTTTTGTAGGACAGGGACAGAGCAGCCTAATGGCAATTATCGTTATGCAGGAAGTTGAAGTTAATCTCTGTTTTCGCATGAGTATAAATGCCAAGGCCTGCATATGTACATTTCAGAAACAAAGAGAAATTACACAATGAACTCATGGCATTTCATTAGCATTTACATTATCTTTGGGCCCAGAGGGCTTAGTGGAAATGGAGAGTCTTCTGCATAAGGAACTTTACTCAGGGCTTTATAAGGGCTTTATAAGGGCTTTTTTTATTGGATCTTGAAAACCTCCAAGGATGCAGAAGGCTCAGCCTCTCTGGCTATCCTGGTGCACTGCCTGGCTGTCATCATGTGGCAGAAGTGTGTCTTTATCTCCAGCCTGAACCTCTCTAGCTTCAGCTTATGCCCAGTGTCGCTGCTCTTCCCAGCAGGCGCTGCCAGGGTGCTGCCAGGTGCCCCATAGCCATCTCTGCTCCAGGCTGAACAAGCTCCTCCTTGTAGGACAAAGCTCTAGTCCCACCAACCCAGTGGACTCCTGGAGCCCCTCTAGTTTGTCATTGTATCTCCTCTCTGGGGTCCCAAACAGGGCATAGTGCCTGGATGAGGCCCGATGAGCCCTGAGCTGAGGGGATCACCCCTCTCCCCTGTACAAATCCATCTGCCCTGTAGAACTTACAAATTTAAAACAAACAAACAAAAAGACAAGCTGGATCACAGCAAGACAAGGACACGGAGAACATGGCTTGTCTAAACTTAGCTTGCTTAGCTGAGACCAGAAGACCATGTAGCCCACTATCCTGCCCCTGAGACTAGCCAACAGACCATAGTGGTGGAAGAGTGTAAGGACATGGGAGGTATGCCAAGGGGGATTTTGGGGAATGATTTCCCAAGCTTCCAAGAACTTGAGTCTCATGGGTGATGGGTTTATATTTAGTAGCTCCTGAATCACTTTTTGTCCATGAGTTTATCAGATTGGTTTTGAACTCCATGTAAACCTTTACCATCCACAATGTCCTGTGATAAGGTGATGCACAATGTAATTAGCTATATGTTGTGTGAAAAAGTACTCCTTTTCATGTTTGAAAATAATAGGGGTTGTGTTTGAAACTACTGTTTTCGGGTTTACTGATGCTCCTTACTTTGATAATTCTCTAACCACCTTCTCTGTTCCACTTATGTGGAGCACATGGGACTCCACCACATCCATCAGACTGCATGCCTTCAACTGTCTGTCTTGCTCTTTTCTGTACTTTACCCAGAGCCATTGCGGGGACAAAGACTGCAGAGTTGTGGGGTTTTTTAAATGTGGCTGCAAACCAAGTTTGGCAGAGAGATGTTCTCCATTTTCTTCTTTTTTCCATTCTCAAAAGTTCCTAGCATGGCGTTTGCTCTTTTGGTGGAGCACCAGCCCTACTGTGTGCAGTTATCTATTTGAAACTCAGGATCTCATCTTGAGTGGGGATAATCCATTGAAACCCTGCCCCTGCATGGGTAAAGCTCAGGGAGGGTTTTTCCTCTGTAATCTTCCAACCTCTTTACCTCCACTCCAGTGTCCTGCCTGCTAAGTTTAGCTGGCTTCCAGGAACACTCCATTGGGGTAGTTAATTTCTGCTCTCATGTCCTTTCAGTCTTGCATGACGGATTCCAAACTTTACCGCTCTTTGTCCATGACACAGTGATAGTACAACAAGGACTATGCCCCAATAAAATACTTCTTTGTTTTTTTCTATTGGACTGAAAGTTTTACGGCATCTCTGTATGCCTTTCTTTCTGCAGCCCTACTGATTTCTTTGGGCCTCATATTCACCCCAAACACTCAAACTTCAGCTTTTAGAGTAACTTCCTTCATCACGTCCAGCCTCAAGAAAGGCAAGAGGCATTGAAGGGCTGTGAGACACTGCAGGTGAAGAACAGGAAAGAGGGGGAGAGCCATCCCCACTGTGCATACAGTCATCCATAGCATGCATTATGGTGGTGGTCAACCTCCACGGGCACTATTTCAGAGACAGGAAAATGGCTACAGCACGAGCTGTGAGTCCATACATTGGTGTTGCTGTTATGCTGGGGGTCACCTGGTGCCATCTAGGGCAGAATCTGGCCCTCTGGACACTACTGGGAGTTTAGTACCAGTAGGGTCAAATCAGTGCTGTCTTGAATCAATGTCCATGAAATCGAAAAAAACACTTTTCACTGTTTCACCTATCCCAGAGAGCACTAACTTTTCTGAAAGTGACATGTGCTTAGTCCGGCACAGTATAAACCCCCCACTCCAGGTTTTTTTTTTCTTCCTATCAATGACTTTTTCTGTGGCTGGTGCAATGCCCATAATAATATTCTCTCACTGATCTCTGTGAGCAATAGATCTGGCCCTTTAGGGTTAAATTGGTGTGGCCAGCCTTCCCCAAAAAGACTGTGGCCTGTGGCATATTATGTTACAAGTAGGGCCACCTGATGGGGCACCCTGTCTGCACAGCCTGGCAAAAAGGCCAGAGCAGCTCTAGTGTGTCCTGCATCTTTTCTGAGACTGGGACCACCTGACTTCTCCAGCAACAGTTAGTCAACATCTTGTGACCTGAGTAAAGATCTCAGATAAGATGGTGCTCTGCAGGTTGCTGGAAAAACATTTTGAAGATCTGGCATCTTTATGGTTCTGCCACAGCTTTGATGTGCTTTCCTAAACAAATTGCTTCATTGCATCATGCTTGAGCTTCCACCTCCATTCAATAGGGAGTCATTATAGGGACCCCCTAAAAGCTAGGAATTATTCTAGTTAAACCAAGGGAATGGTGGTGCTGACTATCTTTTCAAGAACTGATGACATTTCTTGGAGGTGAACACTGTCATTTGCTTTATGGTTACCAGAAGGTATTCATGGATGTTAGAGCTAATAGTAATTAATTGAACATGTAAAACCACTGATGACTGAAGAAGCTGACTCAGATCCCACTTCTTTGTTTAAACTTGTCTGTAAATTCTTCACATTTTCGTTTGGTAAGAACAAAGATAAACTGCTTTAAATGTAACCACAACCTGTAAACATATCATGCAAAGTCTGAAAGATGGGTCAGATTTTCTGTTGGGTGAGTGGGTGCAGCTTCCAGACTGAGGTTGAGAGGTTGGCTCAGCAGTTTCCAAGCCGTGAGCATTTCTTCTCTGAAAAAGAAATGGGGTTTTCTGCAGAATGAAGAAGAGCAAAACAGCTGTGTTAAGGCCAAAGGCGCAAGCTGACAAACTGGAAGAAATGGACATATAGGGCTGGGCATTAGCTGGGGAAATATTCAGGTTCTTCAAGAACATAGGGGAAGTGGGGCAAAAGAGACATTTCGCCAGGGCCTTCAGTCTAAAATACTGACCATTAAAGGTTTTGAAAATATCGCCCTAAACGAATGAAAGACAATAAACACATGGGATTAGGAAAGCTCTCCCCCTCTTGAGCAATTTTCACATCTGTACAGAGGTACACTGAAGCCACAGGAGGCTGAGCCCTTCTCCCCAAACATTTCAGACACCAAGAGCTGCTGAATGTTGGTATTTTTATCCTCGGTCAGTCTCCTCATTGCATCCACCCCATCCAGATCCTCAGACAGCTCGGGCTGCAGTATGTGGGGTCAGCCTGAGTGCTAGGGCACTCATTTTGCTGCCCCAAGGAAAGTCACAGCACAGAGTTTCTTTCTCTGCATCACATTTGAGCCTGCCAAAGCCATTATCTTACCTGAGAAACTATGGCAAGTTTGGAAAAAATGACATTTCAAAATCAGGCTTGCCTTCCCCAGTTGTTCACATTTGCATTTGCATTTGATTGCTTTGCTGATCCTCAACTATTTTAATTTTACTACAGTGAATCTTGCTAGCTAATTATTCTCTCCAGACTAGTTCAGCTTATCCTCTAGCTCTCAGCACTTTACTTGGGGCAGTCCCTCACTTACTTATTTTTGCCAGAACACTGGGATCCGTATCAACATGACTTATTATTTTCTTGAGGTGTCCCTGACCATCAGACACTTCATCAGATTCTTTAATATCTTTTGCATCCTGTTGCTATAGACAAGTCATGCACCTGCTGGACCATCTGCCGATGCAGACTGCAGTTCAACCCACGCACACAAGAGATTTCTTTATCCATTACTTTGCACTTTGTTAAATGGTATCTGTCTGTACAGAGAGGCTCTGGTGAGGTTTCAGACCAGGGCCAAGCCAAGGTGTTTTGGAAGCACAAGCAAAACCTGATTTTTTTCCTGCCATTAACTCCAAACGACTCAAGTTCTACCTCCAGAAGTTGAAAGGAGCATGTGGAGAGCCCTGCAGGGTGGTGTGTGGCATGCTGAGCACTGTTCATTCTGCAAACCAGGGAAATGGGAGGTCCGAGACAGCACAGTGGTACCAGCCAGCCTTGCTTTTCAGGACTGTAGCACGGAGCGGGCAAATGCGGGGGCTTTTGTTCCTCTCCTGCCAATTTTCTTGCCTGTTCCCTGCCCTTGTCTCATGCCTGAAAGTGAAGTACCCAGATCCCAGTTATTTGTATTTTTAAGCACTAAATCTTGGCAGCCAGGCTGTAGCTTGTAGGAATTTTTCAGTGATTCAGAAATAACCCTAAATATACATGTATTTAAGTCTTCAAGTGTGCTAAAGTACTGTGTTCACTGGGATCTGTGTGGCCCAACAGCATCTCCTGAATTGTATTTTGTGAGTGCATGTGCGTGTGTGTGCACATGTGTGTGTATAATATGAGGATCTGGAGAGAGTTCTGTCTAAACAGTGTTTCACAAAAAGTTTTATCCACAGAGGAAGTCACACCAGCTTGATTACATCAGAGCACTTACAGTGCTGAGGTTCTCCAGCTTGATTCCCTATTTAGACTTCCTTTAAAAATGGAGGAACTAGTCAGCAAACAGCAAAGCTATTTGCAATCTACATGTTTTAAACTAGGGCTCATCTGGAAATAGTCATGATGTGTTAGGGTCAAATCTTCAGGCATGCAAATCACTATTTCCATGGACTTCAAAAGAGCCATGCTAATTTTCCACCCTGTGGGATCTAAGCTCTGGATTTTACTTCAACTTTCACACTACGTTCACTACCTTCCTTACCACACCTTTTGTCAAACAAAGTTATATTTAGCCCTTTGTCTGATATTTTATGCTGAATTCAATTTTCCTACCACCAATAATACCCATAATACCTTCAATCATGACTTTGCAAAGCCATGAAAAGAAAAATCAAGATATTTTTAAAATGTAGTTTTATTTTGCCCTTGGCAATCTTTTACTAGGTGTGTAGCTTGGTAATTTCTGATGCCCCAAAATGAGGAAATAGGAGACAATGACCATGGGAGTCTGGTCACCCTAACTGTGGCAGAAAGATAGGACAACAGGACTTCGTACCATGTCTCTACACTTGTGGAAACAATGGAAAGTAATTAGTCTGGGAAGAACGAACAAGTTTCTATAAACAGCTCTGAACCAGCACTCACTTACAGATCACTGAAGTCACAACTTGCTTTTAGAAATATGATGAAGCCTCATGCTGACCTGAAACCTCAGGCACTTGTTAAATTGCATGCAAAGCAGAAGAAAGCAGAACTGGTCATAATGGGTCAAACTAAAGTCCCACCCAGCTTAACATCCATTTTCTAACAATGGCCAGGAGCAGGCTCCTAAATGAGATTAAAAGAACTGGGCATGTAGAGAGCAATTTTCCATATTTATGCTCCCAGCTCCTGTCTGTCAACCAGGTACTCTTAGGATATCTACAGAGTGCCCAGGTGTATTTGGGGTGCATTTCCACCCCATTCCCCCACTCCCCCCCAAATGGTTGGCAGGGGTCAAAACAGACAAATACACAGTTTTTACTCTGGCCTGTCTGCAGGTAACACACCACTTCCACCCCACCCACCAGTGCACTGCGTTTAACACAATTTCAAAACATTATTTTTTGAGGCTTGAAATAACTGGATTTCCCTGGGCTTTAATTTACCACTTGACTAGTTTTCTATTTAACCTTTCACTTCAGTCCTTATTTCACAGCATGAAATGATACCCCTGCACACCATATTTCTCTTTTTGAGGCAAGCCTACCAAAATTATCTTCTGCTTGGATGGGATGGCAAGTGCGTGCAACTTTGTGAAACAAGTCAGTGAAAACAACATATTACTCATAGAAAATTCTCAGTGAAGGTTGCAGCTGAGAAACTTTGATAGGAGGAATGGCATATTAGACACATTTTACCCAAAGTTCCACTTACTTAGAAAGGAAAGGGCATGAAAACTTTCTGAAAGAACAATCTTTCCCAAACCCTGTTTCTGAAAGGAAGCTAAGTCTGTGCCTGGCTTTAAGCAAAGGAGTGGCCATAGAAATACTCCTGTGCTTAATATGATACCTGCTAAGTCAGGGATTTAACCAGGGACACTGTAATTAATGACACAAATTTTTACAGCCTGAGCTAAACAGTCAAGACTTGCTAGCTATAGGTATATATTTCTTACACAGATAAGGCACAGCAGGGAATCTTACCACTGGTTCAGGCTTTAATTAGACACATCTTAATTATTGTGCTGCTGGTGTGACTGTACATCCTCTCTAACACTGTATTTATTAATTTTTGCTTAGGATTTAAATAAGAAGAGTTATGGAGAAGGCAAAGCCCACACAGAGAGACTCTTCTCCCTACATGCAATATATTTTTGTTTACTGCTGCTCATCAAACTGATGTTCATGGGCAGCAGAAGCTCCAGTTGAACCACAGCAGATCTGAATTAGCTGTGAATGTGTGTGTGTGTATATATATACACATGTGGGGAGGTATGTGCACAGGGGAAGCCTCATCCTTCATTTTGTATATTAATGACAAAATGGTTCTAAACAATTTCTGCATTTAACAGCAGGCCATTTAGCTTAGCCCTCAGTGAAATCCACACAAAAAATGTACATCTGTATGTCTGGTCTATGGGGCTGGACCTGTGGTATGCTCAGACAAGAAAGAATACCCTCAGTTGATCCAGTCACAATTGTCCCACGACATACTGGGACAGAGACAAAGAAAGCATGGTAGCAATCAGAACACTTACGTGAAAGAAAGAGTGGTCTCAATTCCAGTTCCTGCTCTCCTAACTATTTTATCAGTCCAAAGTTTTTGGCCAAAATGCCTAAGAGCCTGGCTAACTCCTGAGAGATAAGGGATGTGCACTTGCATCTCGTCAGACAGAAGAAGGAACCAAGCTCAGGTTTCTCCCTCTTGGGAATAGGACATCTTCCAACACTGGGCTGTTAGCACAGGCAGGAGGGAGGCAGTCTGTGCTTGTTGCAACCATTTTCAAATAGCATCTCCTGTTTTTTCTGGTGTTTTTGTCTCACTTTGGGGCTGTGAATGCACCTCCCTGCAGCATGAAGTTGAAAGCCTCAATGAGACATCTTGTTTTATTGTTAACACTTGGGTAGTTTCTTGCTTAGCAGACATGGCAGTTGTGAATGGCACCATTGGGCACTGAACAATCCTCAGGCACTGAATGTGGAGCCTGTATGCCTAATTCAGGATGCTGTTTTGATGACCATATCATGAAGAGTTTGCAGCTACAAAGCTGAGAGCTGCTGGGTGTAAATTCCCTCTCAGTTCTAACTCCTTTTCCTCTTCTGTAAAGAAAGAGGCTAGTAGCTTTGCCACACAGCCACAGGGGTGTTTTGAAGATGAGATATCTTGGAGTTTGTATACCATTGAGATTTTCTCATGAAGAAGGCTGTAACAACGTTGGGTGACAGTGCAGGCAAAACACACTCCAGAGTGCTTGTGCTGCACTGATTGACTCCAAAGGGGACCTGTTTTCTTCACAGAGCCCGTGGAGCAAAGGCAGCATGAAGTGGAGCCCTTGGGGACCCATCAGTCTAGCCAAGTCTAGCCATTTATTCAGGGACATGGGGTTAATAATGCACCTTGGTTAACTGCACCCTGCCGGGAGCATCATTTTTCCTCCTGCAGCAGGGCAGGGATGCAGGCAGGTGCCTATTCTCTCTGTAGTCAGCTTACTGCAGGACAGGCCATCTTGTTGTTGCAGAGGAGGGGGGTTACAGGGAAGCAGAGAGGCCACAAGTCCACCACTTTTGTGGTGGAGAAGACCACACAAGATATAGACATACCTGTGCAGCTTGATGGCTCAGAGACAGACAGAGCTTTACCAAACCCACCGAGCAGAGTGCAGTTTGAGACTGCTGACCATGTGGATGCAGGCTTCAAAGGGGTTGGGACCATCATCCCTTCTGAGATGTGTCACCACAGAGGTAAGGAATGTGTGCTGGCTGTGATGGGGCACAGATTAACCATGAATTTACGCCCAGAGTGTGCCAGTCTAATTTGGAAGGTCTGTTGGTCCCTTGTGAGTGCAACCAGGATGATGGGGATTATCATGCCTGGCCACTAACATCTTGCCCACAGTGAGAAAAATCAATCTAGATCCAAAACAGCTATGCATTTAACGTGAACTTGTTAAACCACATTAAAGCTCTGTTTTGGCATTTTTAATCAAAGGTGCTTTTAATATGATCAGACTTCATTACCTTACCAAGTGAATTTGTCTGAACTTAATTTCAGAATTTTTTAGTCCTGAATAGAATATCCACCCAGAAATTGAATGAAGTTTCAATATACACTTAGAAAATTAATTTGAATTCATTTCCATGAGAGCACAATGTGTGGACTGAACACTGATCAGTAGAGTCACACCAGTGAAGTGAGCGAGCTGTCAGTACTGCAGGTGTTGGAGGAGCTTGGATTCAAACAGGGGCTGTCAAAATTACTCCTCTTAACAGATTTTCACCTTCCACACATTTTCACTTAGTTTATTTTCAGAGGCCATATCCTTGGTAATAACTAGTGATGTTTTTCAGGAGTGTAGTATGTTGTAGAAACTTTGGACTGATAGGTTTTTGAGGAAGATAAAGCTTATGCCCATTAACTACACAAAAATATTTCTTCATTCATCACACATGGAACAGCATCAATGTCTTGCACATTAATGGGGCTAGAAGTTGTGACTAGATGATCTAAAAAGTTCTGAAACAGTAAATGTTAAAGGATCCACTTCACTTGTGACAGTTTCCTGAACTTTCACAAATTGAGTCCATAAAATTGTTGGTAAATTGGAGGCTATCAGGTCTTATTTGTAGCAACATATACACAGACACATGTACAAACAACTCTGAAATGTGCCATTTCCTGAAAAGAGACGTTAATGAGACGTCATCACCTGTCACGATTGCTGCTGTTGCCAAAGATGTTGGTCTGTCAGCTCGACCTTTAAACCACTTTTAGGATACTTCTGTGTAATCAAGATTTGCATCTTCAAAATGTCAGTAGAACAAAAGCTACTGTTGTCCTGACTCAGCTGAGTAGATGTCAAAGACTTGGTTCTCAGCTGCTGACAAAATTTCAAGTCCAGCTTAAAATAAGAAAGTGTTTTATTCACAGTTACAGTTAGAATACATCTTTACCATTTAATTCTGTTTATGCTGATGTTTCTTACTCTTTTCTTGCCACCAACAGAGTGGCAATAAGCAGTTTTGATGTCTATGCAGATTGTCTTCCCACTTGTCTTCATGGGTTTTAAAGGAACACCAAATGGAGAAAAAGAGAAATTGGCAGTCCTCAGTTTAAGAAGACACTGAGAATAGGGTTAAACCATGACCTTTATTAATTCAGGAACTGGTTTTGTTAATTAAGTGTATATTTTCTGTAAGAAAAAAAAGGGGGGGGGGGTGTCTTAAAACACTTCATACTCTCTTGGTCAGTCATTGGACTCTCAAAGTAGTTGTAATGAAGCCCCTTTTGTATGGTCAGTGATTTGTAAAAATGAACCTAGAAGCAAAAGAAAATCAGATTGTTGAAGTTTTATTCAATTGTTTGTTTCTCTGGAGCACTTTTTATTTATTTTTGTTTACTGATCTGTCTCTTTTGCCCTGCATTGCATTTTGCAGAGATGTCTATATGAGGGGAAAATTAGACTTAGCAGTGTTCTGCATTCACTTTACATGATGTAAATGATTGCACAAAGTGCAGAGGTTCAGAGTAGCTGACTATCAACAGCTAGATGAGCTTGGGTGTAGGCAGAGCTTAACTTTTGTACTGGAGAAGTTGACATGGAGAGAGCAAGGAGGTGAATGTGTAAAAGTTTGGTACATGGTCTCTACCTCTGTGCTGGTGACAAGCGGGCAGCTCTCCTCTACCTGTCCTACAATGCACATGAAAGTTTGACTTCTGTTCCCCAAGTAACTGCAATTTTTATGAAATTGTGCAGCATGTCTAAGCTATGGTTCCCACTCCACTGAAATTATGTAAATTGTTGCAGCCCTGTATTTCAAGAAGTCCAAAGCGGCCTTTCGATGTGGAAACTGATAAAGTGCTTTGAGATCAGTGGGTTGAACTGTGCTGTAGCAGCTCAAAAAGTTGTTGTATGTTGTGCATTTTCAGACCTGTGTCTGACAAGTGCACTCTCTACCACAGTACTGCAACTGAGGGGAGGAAACAGCTGTTTTAAGATGGTGTTAAATCAGCTGCTACCCACTCTGCTGAAGTACCTCACAGCTGGCAACAGCAGAGGAGAGATAGTCTTACATGCTATAAGCGGTATCTGCTTCTTTCTCATCAGTGTATATAGGAGTAAATCACACCCTTCCACTGCAGATCCATGACACATTGTCTAAAATGAATGACAGTCTTCCTTCTGGGAATAATAGGCTTATTTCTGGAGCAGACTTCCGGTATGTTTTCCCAAGAAATTTCCTTTTTCTGACAGAGAAGGTGCCAGGGTGTCAGGAATCAGACGTTTCATTTTTAGGCTTTCATTTTGAATGCATCCTCGGGCTCCTGGAGTCTTCTCACAGTATTGCACCCTCAAAAAGAAAGAGTCTTTGGTGGGGGTCCATCCTGTGTCCTGCTCACAGTGCCTGGATGCTGGTAACTCAGTGGAATGACCGTCTAACACTGATAAACACGGCATGAAGGTAATGTTTACCTTGAGCATTTAGATTTTGCAGAGTACAGAAAACCAGGTCATATCGAGATTATTTAAAAGTACACTTTGTTACCCAACACAGTCCCTTACATTTTGCCGGAGTAGGCTCCCTCCTTGCTGAGTAGTGACCCCTTAAGGAAAAACCCAGCTACTGCCACCAATAATATCTCCCCATCTCCAGCTGCTCTTCCCTGAGGTTTGCTTTCTCTCCCCGCCCCGCCTGGGGCTTATTCCCTCATTTTCGGTTCAGCACGTTTGAGAAAGGATGTCATAACGACGTGTATCAAGAAATCAGAAATGTTGCTCAAATGCGTCCTGCAGAAGGCATCTTCTGTAACTTTTTGTGTCAATAACTGTGCCCATGTCCTTTATTTTATTTTCCCCATGGTTTGATTTGTTCGCTGATGCTGTATCACCAGGCCACTTAGGAACTCTATTTTTTTGCCTTATTGTTTTGCAGCCAATGTTATTCACTCCTCTAATTTTACCATAGAGACAGAACTTACACGAGCATTGGGGTTTTTTCTGTATGTTTCAAACTCCAAATGCTGAAAACCAAGCATCACCAGTTAACCACTCCTTTCTTCATAAGCCTCTTGCTTCAGAAGAATATCTTGAAAGAATTGAACCCTAAAATTGAGCCCTAAACTTTCAGCTCAGTATATGTTGGGTTTGGAGTGTTTTGTCTTTTTTGGGCCTGACTCAGGAAGATTTTTTGAATGTTTTCAATCAAACAATAAATACTGAAAAATAGTTCTATAGCATCTTTCGTGCATGGTGATCATTGTAAATGTTTTTTTTTTTTTTGCAGCCTAAGGAACATGCAGAATAATCTCCTCAAGAAAAGGAGGAATCACTAAGAACTGCAAAGTAGCAATCCTAGTTCTGGGCTCTGATCCTACCTGGTTTTCCATGTTGCATGGCCTTTCCAAGCATACAGGGAAAACCTTCCTTTGTGAGATTTTAAGTAGCTTGTGCAGAACTTTTCTGTAATTTCTCAGAGTACTATGTTTCCCACCTAAGGGTGTAAGTGCATCTCCTACAGATAGTGGTTATCTGCACCAGCAGGGAATATGGCTGAGCAACTATATATACAGATTCTTGAAGTTTTCTGGGTGACGGTGGAGTTCAGTTTGGTGTATCTACACTGTTACCGGCTTCTTTAAAGCTGTCCCGGGTATGACTGTGTCGAGTGCAGTTTCACCTATGAACTGCAGCAAGGCTTCACCTGACCAACTCTCGGTTGTGAGAACTGGTGGTTCTGAGATCAGCCCCATGAGGGGATGGAAGAGTAGGAACGGACCCACACTGGGAACACGGACTGTAAATGCGACCTCCCCGGGGCACGGTCCCCTTGCAAAGCACCAGGTGCGGGAGTGGACGCTATAGCCTTGCGAATCCCCCTTACCTTAAGCATCGACCACCGCCGGGGGGGCAGCACTGCCAGTAACCCCGCAGGAAGCCGCAGCTTAAGCAGGTGCCGAAGTGGCAGCACGCAAGCACCCTGAGGAGCTACCGCAGCCGCACCCGCCTCTAGCTTTCCCCAACCCGCGATCCCACGCCGGAGACCACCCGCGGCCCCCGGGAGAGGCCCCGCGCCTCTCCCCCGCGGCGTGCCCGCAGGTCGTCCGGCAGCGGAGCCACCCGCCTTCGCGACCAGCCGCGGGCTTTGCCGATCGGCTGGGCGGCACCCTGCTGCGACGCCCGCCCCGCCCCGCCCCTGCCCCGTCCTGCCCTGCCCTGCCCGCCCCGCCCCGCCTCGCCGGGGCCGCGGTGCCTGTGCCCTCCCCGGGGCCGGGGCCGGGGCCGGCCCACACCCTGGGGCTGTGCAGGCTCCTCCCGAGAGCAAGCGTGCGGTGCCCGGGGCGGGCATTAGTAAGGCGTGTGCCGAGGGGGTGTGTATGTGGGCTGGAGTTTATTATTATTATTATTATTAGGAAAGAAAAGGAAAAGGAGGGGAAAAAAAAGGGAGGGGGGAGGAGGGGGGAGGAGGAGGAGGAGGAGGGAGGGGGGTGAAGGGGAAAAAAAAAAGCCCGGAGAGGAGTTTCCAAAAACTTCCAAGGAACTCGCTGCTCCAAGTCCCAGGCGGCGGCGGCGGCGGGCAAGAGCGATGCTGGAGCCTCGGGCGCTCCGGCAGCCGACAGCGGCAGCGGCGGAGGGGGCGGCTGCGGGGATGGCGGCGGCGGGGAGCGCGGTGCCGGCCGGAGCCGGGGTGACCGAGAAGAAAAAAGAAGGCAACGGCAGAAAGGGGAGGAAAAGCAAAGGGCCCGGCAAGAAGCCGGCTCCGCCGGAGGAGGGCGAGACGCCCGGGTCCGCCACAGGTAAGCCGGTCGGCAGGTGCGGGGGCCGGCCCGCGCGGACCCACCGCGCTTTTTCCGCACCCGTGGGGCCGCAGGCAGCGGGCGCATCCCCACCGCCCCCCCGTCGCCTCCGCCGCCGGCCCGGCCCGGCGGAGTTGCGCGCCCCGCGGCGGCGGCTGCTCGCCGAGCTGCCCGACCCCGCGGAGCGGCGGCAGCGAGAGTCCCTCGGCTGTCCGACCGCGGGCCGGTCTGCCGCCCTCGCTCCCACTGGCCCCGAAACCCCGAGGGGCTCTCGGCCAGCTGTTGCTTTTTTCTTTTTCTTTTTTTTTTTTCCTCTCCCCACCCCCATTTTTGGAGGTCGTGGGGCTCTCTCTCCTACTACAAAACACGTTTTCTGTCCCTTCCTTTCCCCAGAAATCACTTAGCTGATTTGAAGAGATGGCAAACTTTTGTGTGGGGTATTTTGTCTAAACTTGCACCTATTTACTCAGAGAGGACTCTTTGCTCGCTTAGCCGCATGTGTTGTTTCTCTTATGCCTCCCCAGTATCAAGCGCAAGTATTCACGCCAGTGATACCCTCGTCCTTTGTAGGTGTCCACAGAGGCAAGACTCTGTGGATCGACCCAAAGATAGGGTTGCAGCTGAGCACGCTGCCTCACTCTCTGTGGTTACTTATTTCTATCAGCCAAACACCCCGATCAAGATCAAGACTCCTAGTGCTGTATGAACACATATAAGCACGATGCTTTTCCTGGAGGTATGCCACCTAGTTTATCAGAAAGCCTAGTGGCATATACAGATGCACTTAGCTTTTTGCAACAGCAGTGTGTAACTGGACTTGCTGGTTAGTTTATCTGTTTCTTTGAATTCTTTGTTGTTTGTAGGCAAATTGTTTTAAAAGAAGCATATGAAGAGCAGTCAGTTGCCTGATTTGAGCTTTTTTTTTTTTTTTTGCTTTGGGTTTTTTTTCACTCTAAACAGCCACATAAACAAAAAGCCGAAAAGCGTAAAACTTCCTGAATATACCTACGTTAACTTTGCTTAGTGCATCATGGCCAACACGAGGCTGCTATTGATTTTAATCATCAGCCCTCAGGGAGGATGTGTATGATTCAGCAGCAGCAGGTATCCCTTTGGGCTAATAATCTTTACAAACTAGCACTGCCCAATGCATCCTCTTCTTTGTGTCTCTTGGAGACGCAGCTCACCCAGCTTCTGGTCAGCCGTGGGTATAAATGAGTTTCAGGTACAGCAGGTGAGGAGCCAAGCTAGAGACAAACTCTCCTTTTGACACACACACACACATGTTTTTATAATGCTGCTTGCTGTTACACTATGCAAGCATTGTGAGCATCTCCTGCTAAAACAAACTGTCTCTTGGGACATTAAAACCTCTGGCAATCTTACCCATGACAGCTGGGCTGTTTGAAGTGTTTGGTGGGGGTTTTGTTTGTTTTTGTGGTTGACAGAAAACAGGAGGACAGTGACATGTTGGAGGATTTGTGACAAGAAAGCTCTGTCAAGGAAGCATAAAGGAGACACACATTTTCTGAGTCCTCTAGTGTCCCATCCCATTCTTGTAGGAGAGCTTTCATTTTCTTGCTCTGTGGACAGTTTTCTGTCTCCAGTAGAGCAGGGTTGCTGCACTAGGGAAGCTTGGGCAGTCCCAGGAAGCTGGGGTGAGCTCTTGTGCAGGGCACGGGAGGCTCCACGTGCCTTGGGCTGGGCACTTGTGCCAGTGCTGAGGGAGCAGGGGAAGGAGCTGTGAACCAGAGGGGATATTTTTTGAGTAATCCAACCAAGTTGACTCTGAACTAGGAAGAGGTTTTTGGGAAGATGGCCTTCTTTCTCTGGTGGGGGGAGCCAGGGTAACAGTCTCGAGGATCTACGCAATATGTATCACCTAAAGTTTAGGTAACCATGTGTATTTAGTTCCCGCTTCTGGTGCTGTGGTCTGATCATGTCTGCCACGGTGAGGGTTTTATCTGAAAATCTGAAAGGTGGCAAGTCTAGATGGAGGTTCACCAAGGCAGGGTTCAGATCATGCCTAGCTCTTAAGGCTCTGCTAAAACTCCAGAGGGCTCATGTCCCTGCTAAGCCAAAACATGCCAGTGTTTGAACCAGAAAAAGTCCATTTTTCTGGCAAGTGCTTACCTCAGTTCTCCAAAGTGCCAGTATGTTTTTGTCGGTATGAAAGAGTACCGCCTTCATCCATACCTGACATTACTAGTCAAAAGTTTCCTGTGTGGGCAAGAACTGAGCATTCTTCTATCTTATGTAATTAAAATCCCACATCTTCCAAGATGAGTATATGTGGCAGGGTAATTCACATGTGTAGCTAACCCATGTAGTGTTTGCAGGTATGTTATCTAATAGGAGAATGAAACACAGCATAAGACATCAGCGTACACTTCACTCACAATCAAATAATGTCACTTTGGCAATGTTACACTTACAAATTTTTTCTAATCTGTTACTTAAGAATATTTTCTTTTGGGGGGGACTTAGAACAAGAGCTGATATTTTAGAAGAGAAAGAGTGGAAAGATTGGTTAATGTGAAATGTAGCAAGAGAGCAGTTTCACATTTCATGTAGTAGGCTTTTATTCTCTCTGTTCAAACATATTAGAGCTTGAGTTAATGACTGGGCTACACATGTTGATTAACAGTACTTACTAGAGATGATAAGACGGCCTCTGACTTTCATTGGACCATGATTTCTCCTTTTTGCTAACACAGTTTTGTGGTTGTATCTGCCAATCAGTTGGTGTGTTTAGGATGTGCAGTCTGAGAGGTCATGAAACAGTTTTGCTTTTTAGTTACCTGCTTTCTTGAATTATGTCAGGAATTGTCATCTTCTCTGCTGTGTTCTCCTCTGTCAGTAGTTTGCATCTGCTCGTGGTCTTCTTTCCATATGAAAAATGGCAGCTTGCAGCTGGTCATCAGTTTTAAGATCTGTGCACTAGCATAGGAGTCCTTAGCAGATCTTGATTTTTTTTGTTTAGTGCTGGTTTTTATGATCATAGCTTCTCTCAGTTTAGTTTGCTTTTGGCTGTCAAAGTATATCACATATCCATTCAATCTTGGGTCTGGAAGCATTGTCTTATTGGTAACTTGTTAGCAGGTTGAGAATTGGCTTTATTATTTGGAAAAAAAGTGTATGAGAAAATGTTTCTTTACTATATTCTGTCACAACTTACCTGGGAACTCCAGAATTACTGTTGGAGAAGAAAATAATAGAGTTACTGGGAAAAAACCTGAGCAGGTTTGGCCTCTTCTGCTCAGCTGCACAGTAGTAACACAGAAAAAAAACCATCTTCATGTTTTTCATTGCCTGTTTGAAATCCGGGCTCTGTTACAGAAGTTTGGGAAGGTCCATGTCGCTGCTGTTTCTTTGTCTCTAAAATTATGTAGAAGAACATTTCCCCCCCTCTCTTCAAGCAGTCTTGAACAAACTGATGCTGTCTGGTTTGTGTCAAGTCCAGAGTGACTGTATCTTCCTTTAGCGGGGCTCTCTGGACCATGATAAATACAGGGGGTGGAAAACTGAGGACAGAATATTGCAAATGGACCGAAGTTTACAGCTTTTCTCTGAGTGATTTCACTGAACTGCTGTGCCAACTGAGCATGCAGAGAGGCTCAACAAATCTGGTCTTCCTAGGGCATCACCAGCACACCGAAAATACATCCAGCCTGGGCAGAGGAACCTAATGCAGGGAAGCTGAGGTTGTGAACCAAGGTCTCCAGACCTTCCCCTCACAGAGGCACTACTCCTGACTCATGGTGCTGTTATAGCAGGAGTGGGGAGGCTGGGACTGGGCCCAGTGTCAGCCCTTGAACCTTCTGCCCAGCCCAATTTAGTGTTGGACCACGTAAAGTAGTGCTAGTGAACTGAGAAAAAATAATCAGCCCAGGAAGTACCCATCTGTGAAAGAGCTGTGTTTTGGTAAATTAGGTGGTGCACCAGCATATCAGTTGCCCAGGGCCTTTGCCAAGTGTTTACAGACATCTCAGGAAATGTGAGTTTTCAGGTGGTTTCTGCTTAGCAGACAAGATGCGGGAGAGGCTGCTGGGCTTGAAAGGACAAAGCATGAGAAGACATGAAGTATTTCTGAGAGAGACACCTTGATGTGTGTAATGACTGACAGTGCTATCAGAGCAGCAAAGTCTGTGGCTATGGGTTATGTCAGCCACTCTAGTTCAGTAGCAGTGGTAGGAAGCTCTGCAAGAATCTGGTGCAGAAAGGCAAAGTTGGTGGGGGAAGAGTGAAGAGCAGCAAAGATGGGTCCCAATCATCATTTCAGTGAGGTGACCTCAGCAGCATTGTTCTGAACACATCTGCACTTGGAGAGCCCAGAGAAGGGTGGTTGCAGTCATTGACATAGAAAATAAGTACCTTCTGGTGAGAAATTTAATTTAGACTTAGGTAAAATGCCAGAACTTTGAGACTACATGACAAAATAAATAGCATGAAGTTCAGATGAGATGAGTGTGACTGAGCATCACTTTTGACTGCATCCTGGTAGCAGGCTTGGTGGACAGAGGAAGAAATGGTTTTGATCGTATGAAAGACCGAGTTGCAGGTCAGGGCTTGGTTGGGAAGATTAGAGGCTTGCTAGGTTTAAATTGATACTTAACATTCATAAAGAAAGGTCAGAAGGGAGGTCAGTAGTTTGGCATGAATTGAAGCCAAGAAAAGCCTTGGAGCTAGCTGGAATGAGAGCTGTGATTTCTGGTAAAACTTGTCCAATTCTAGAGGAAAACCATTGCTTAGAAGGAGTAACAACTTCTTCTGGTGTTTCCAGGCCAAAATATTTATGCACTGCTAGTATGCCTGTACATTTTTCTGGGAGAAAAGCTTATCCTCCTGTGTGCAGTGCCTGAATGCTCCAAACATTCCACACAATCTTCAGAGCAATTTTGAGAATGAATCCTTTAAAAAGCATGTAAGTGTATTCATGTTTTGTGAATAAATTAGATTAGTCACCATTCAACATTTTCTGACTTAACACTAGAAGTACTACTTGACTGTAGCTGTGGGAATGCAAATAAAATTGTGAGGACATACCAGTACCATTGTCCAGTAAGTACTGCATGTGTATAGAAAGACATTCCCCCTGCAAAATAAATCCAGAAACTGTTCTGAACTTTGTGCAAATATTGATAGCTGGGGAAGGCTGAATAAATTTTTATCTTGGGTATAGAAATGCCAAGATCTGCTAAGCTATGCAAGGATTTTAAAACATTTATCCCTGGCAAAGCTTGTGAGATGACACTCAAATCTGAGTTTGTCTATTTGCAATTGTGAGCTTCTCTTCTTGGATTTCTGGAAAGGCTCTAACTGAAAAAAAGAAAAAAAAAAAAAAAAAGAAGAGTGAAACAGTTTGAAACAGCTCTCATAAGTAAAAAAAAAGAAAAAGAATCCTATGCAGCTGATTTTTCAGAAGACTTCAGCACTCACTATTTGGGGAGCTCACTTTTCATCTCATCTACTGAATCAAAGTCACTGGGTTTTCAAGAAAACTTTTTGGGTGCTTGGTTCATCAATGTTCTAGCCACAAAAATCACAGAGGAGCTACCGATCATCTTTGACAACAGATTCTACTTTAGGCACCTAAGTGGCAATTTGTTATTCTGAAGGTAAGGCCAGCTCAGTGCTGAACTGTAGAAAACTTCCTTCCAAGCATCGCCCTTCCCCCACCTCCCCCTTTAAATCTATTCGTAAGCATCTGATAGTCCTTTGAGACAGGTACTTATAACCAAGAGCAAAACAGTGAAGAACAATAGTGTCGCAGGGTGTCAGAAGCTCTGGAAATGCTATGAATTCTTACCAAATCAGTGTTTTGTTAACATTCCAAAAGTAACAAGAGTGAATGTGCCTTTAACAGTACTGATAGTTTATCATGTTCCGTTATGATACAAGGAAACAAACCAAGCGTCAATACTTTGTGTAAGTCATTCTCGCTCTACAAAGAACTGCTTGAACGTGCTTGAGGTGTTTCAGTTAAGCCTCAGTTGCTCCCTCAAATACACGGAGTCCTGGGGTCGGCGGGAGGCGGGGGGGAGGTCTTGTTCCAGCCCGAGAAAATTTAGAGTGAAAGGCTTGCGTCTGAAGAGCTAGTCAGTGCCGGGGCTACAGGCAGCTGCAGCAGGGGCACAGCGGAGAGCGGAGCCATGTCAGGATTGCGGTGCTTGCCGGTGATGCTCACGGAGGCGTCTGTGGAAGGGTTGCCTTAAAAATAATGAAAATAATCACAGTAACAGTGAAAGGAAAAAATATCCGCTGGTGACCTGAAGGGAAAGGAAGCGGGGCTTGAGGAGCGGTGACGGTGCCGGTGACGGTGCCGGTGCCGGCCGCGAGAGGGTGCGGCGGGAGCGCGCTGCTGCCCGCGGCCCCGCGGCAGGTACGGGGAGCGCGGTTGGGGCGGGGGAGAGCTCCGGCCCCCCCACCTTTCCCTCCTCGGGCTCTGGACGGGGACGGTGGGGTGGCAGCTGCCCGTTGCCCTAGAGCTGCGGGGCTTTGGGCTGATCCGTGTGGGAGACTGACGGGGGTGTTTTCTCAGTCCTTTGGCTCCGTGGGTACTTCACCCATATCAGAGGGTGATGCAAGGATGGCAACTTGGAAAGCAGTCTCCTGAAAATGAAGGGGGGGCGGGGGGGGGGCTCTGAAGTTGTGCAGGTGTGTGGATGTGCAGGTGAACTGGTAGAGAAGCTGTGAGGACATGCTTTTTTCCTCTTTTCCTTCATTCTTTCCTTCCTTCCTTTCCTCCCACACTCCCTCCCTTTCTTCTTCCCCTCCTTCCCTTCTTCTTCCCTCTCTTCCCCCTTTCCATCCATCTGTCCTGCTGTCCTTCTTTTATGCCTCTCTCTCTGTCCTTTTCTTCCTCCCTCCCTTCTTTTCTCCATCCTTGCTTCTTTCTCTCCCATTCTTCCTCCCTCCTTTTCCTCCTTTTTTTCTCTTCTTCCTTTCCATCCATCTGTCCTTCCTCCTGTCCTTCCCATCTGTTCTGTTAATGGACAAAAAACAATAAAAGGAAAATAAAGCAAGGTACTTCATAAGGGACATACAGGGATCTTTAACATAACCTCCTGTCTGGAGTAACTGCTAATGTTTTATTTGTGCACAGAATACTAGTGCCTGTTTTTGCATTTCTCATTGTGTAATTTTCTGTGGGAGCACTAGATCTGGGGAGAAATTGACCATGTTATGTAGTTTGTTCACTGTGGGCCATTTGACAACTCCTAGCTCTGACAAGGAGCCCACAGGCTTCACAGGTCAGGGAGGAAGAGAGAGATGTTGATCCATTTGTAACAGTTCGCTTCAGAGCCTTTCCTCATTCCCTCTGTGCATCTCTTTATCAGATTTTATGAACCGATGGTCCTTCCACCTCTGTAAGCAGGGGGAATCCAGGTCAGGCTGTTTGGTCTTGGCATTCAGACTTGGACTCAGGCTGAGCCTTGCTCAATGCCTTTCTCCTGCATTAACAGCTTTCATTTCAGCCCTGAGTCAACCACATGCCATGTCCTATGGCTAATGGTTAATCCCTTTGAAGACAGTTACAGAAGCGTGAATGCATACTTGAGATGACTAAACAGAGTCTCTGTTAACATGCAGTTGCAGAGGTGATTGATGGAGGTTGTTCCCACTGCCACTACTGCCAGAAGAGTTAAATTTTACATCCAATATTGGGAGGCTCTGTGTGTGTGTGTGTGCATGTGATGTGAAGTTTTAGCAGGATTGTTGGCTTCTACAGTGACAGACTCTTCAGTTTTCCTTTTGGGAAGTTCACTGGACTTAGAAAGGGGAAAAAAAGGGTTGTTCTGTCAATGTTATGTTGCACCTGTATATGAAACAGCACTGAAAACTGCTCTCAGTTATTGCATTAGATTTGGAATGGATGCCAGTAAATGAAACAGGGCCCATTATTCTGTGAACACATTTTTGCACGTAGCCTTGAACTGCACCAAATAAACTGGTATTCTTTGTATCATAACAGGCCTTCAAGGTCTAGCTGAAATCTGCATCCTTCAAATTCCCCTCTGTGGAACAAGCTCAGTTTGAGAGCCTAGGAGCCTACAGTCTGTACATGTCCAAGGTCACACCAGATCAGAATCTGATCCCAGCACAGAAACCAAGTCTCCTGATGCTCAGTCTAACTTCCTTCTTCAAACCACCCTTTTTCCTGACATATGGCCATTCTAGAGATAAGAATAACATAGAGGTAACACAAGCCTGTCTCTTACCCTTTTTTTTAGTGTGCAAAAAGATTCCTTTCCCTCTGTGAAAACGGGTTTCCTGGAGGGCACTGTGCATTGTTGATACATCTTATGCAGAGGGGACAGAAAGATAGGGGGTCTTTTTAGGTAGCATGCATATTGCTGTCCCACTGGTCCTATGCAGCCAGCTCTGTGGCAGGAGCTGTTTCCACATGGAAGATATAGGGATGAAGGGCATCAGGGAAGATGTCAGTTGTGCTACTATGCCAGACCTGCGTGTTTCAGGTAGGTGTGTTACTGGTAGGATTTGACAGACCCTCAGAGAGAAGGTGGTATTAGAAAAATTTTCCATCAGGCTGCTTCCAAGGGCAGAATCTCCTGTTGCAAGAACAGAAGAGAAACTTCCCATGCAGAACTTCCCCCCTTCAGTGGGAACAATATGATCTGTAAAAACTGGTGTTCCAGGGTAGCCAGTGCCTCCTTCTTATTTCTGCCCTCTGCTCTACTTCTGCAGTGAGCCATACCAGCTTTCCAGCACTGTCCCAATTATCTCAAGAGAAGTTACTTTTGGAGAAGTTAGCTAAGCTTTTGAAAAGTGAACCTGAAAACATGAAAGCTCCTAGTTGGACATGTTCTTGGAAGGGGTGTACTGGAGATACAGAGGTACAGAATGCACTGTAAAGAGTTTATTCTCTATGGGAGCTCTGGGGGATAAACGGAACTGCCAGTGCACTGGTGGGGTTAGTTAAAAGGCACTGATTCTAAAAGTGAAGGCAGTGATGTAGAAGAAGGACTTGCCTGTGTGTGTGGAGGATTTCTGTCACTCACAGCATCTGAGACGAGGATTGGTATCTTTTTTTGAAAGATATTCTATAGTTCAACCAAAAGCTATGGGATGAATGCAGAAATTACTGGGTAAGGTTTTTTTCTGTGTGTCAGGCTTCTAGTCTGACCTTCTGAGCAAGTTATTGCCAGACTTAATGTTGTAGATTCTAGCACTTTTGGCCTCATCTTTTTTTCTGTTGACACATTTTGATTTAAATATGATTTTTTTCTTAAGCATGTAGCACATGGCATGTGAGAAGATGCTGCAAACGTACAAAAGGCTAAGTGCAAATGCTAGATGACAAAATGAACTGTGGGGAAAAGAAACTGATTGTCAACAAAAGTAAAACTGGTGTTGAGCACAGGTTTTCCTGGCTGTGTGAAGTGCCAGTAAGGTCACAAATTGGAAAACCATTTCAGAGCAATAAGGGGGGTGGGGGGGAAATTTTGAAACAAGATCAGAGAGGGGGATTTAAAATAGATAACTATCCTTTTAACTTGGGCCTCTCCTTCATTATTTGGCATTGATTATTTCTCCCATCTGTGAGTGAGAGTGTCTCTCACCCCATTCTGTCCTCACTCTTACAGTGAAGACCATGTGGGTGAGGAGTCTCTTTGTAGGGTTAGGGCCCATCCTATCACAGAATGGTGAGAACTCATCCAAGCTACAAGATCTCTGTTAAGGCTCATGTCAGTTCCACAAATGCTAGAATTCACTGGTCTCAGCTGCTGGTGTCCTTGCTCCCATCCCCAGAGTGCTGTCTGCCCTCATCCCTTCTCCAGCTCACACCTGACTGGCAGAAGCTGTTGGCAATAACCAGGCTGCCTCCAGTTTCCAGGCAGGGTGACTGAGGGGAACCAGTTCTTTGGCTGCAGTCCGAGTTGCACCTAACAGCAGGATGAAGGCAGAGCTTGGTGTTAAGGAGATGTCATCTTCACTGCTGTCCACAAGAAAGTGCAAGGGAGGGAATATAATTTTTAAAAGCTGTTGCAAGAGCTTTTTTGCTAGCTTCATCTAGACATTTTATTTTAATGGTATGGAAATAATTGCACAGCTGCTGCCAGTGACGTTGCTTCCTCTTGAGGAGGGAGGTGCTGAAGAGAGATTCCCAGGGCCCCAAAGATGGCTGAGGATGTCCTAGTCCCAGGGTGGATTTTTAAATGCTTCTTATGGTTCACTCTATGCTTCCGTGGCTTTCCGTCAAGTTGACTATATATACAAGTGCCAACAAAGCTGAAGTAGGCTGCCAGGTCTAGATAGCTGTGTTTCTGTCCATGGTCTGTAGTTTGAGTCTTTGGTGTCTGTTTCCTTCTTGTTTCCCAAAAGGTCAGACCCTGCTTCTGTGATGAGTTGTGCTGAGTGCTGGCTGCCACAGTGAGCTCACCTGAAGGTACCTACATGGCACTGGCAAGAGGGAAATAGCATGTCAATGAGATGAAATGGCAGGAGGGCATGTGAAAATACTTCATTTTGCAAGCTCTTCAAATACTTGCATAAACAAAAAGTATTTGGGAGCCTTGTCTTCTGTCACACAGTGTATGACCTCTGCATACTTATCCAAAATGCTTATACCTGGGGATGCCAAACAGTAAATTTTCACCAGACTCTCTCCAGCACCAAAGGCTGCTCAGTGCTTTGGCAGGGGGGCTGCTCATGCTCTGCCATTTCCACCATGAAATGAAGTAGCCCAGATACTGCTCTGATTTATACCACCATTGAGTTTAAAGTACCACTTTCTTCCCACAATGCCAGGAAGTTTAGACACTTTGTGCTGTCCAGGGGCATCAGAAAAAGAATCTTGAGGCAGCCCATTGTCAGAGTTTCCACCTATTTCTGTAATGTAAAAATGTGATGCTAACTTGCTTCAGTGTAGGCAGTTTCCCTAAACATGTCCTAGGAACCTGCATGGACAGGACAGGGAAGAATAAAAGTTGCTGCTAGTGACTTTCAGCCAAATCCCCAGAGGAAGAAAAGCTTTTGTCACAGACTTGAGGGGAAAAAAGCCATGAAATGCCAGCTGTAGCAAAATCACCTGTGCAGTTGAGAGGGGACCTTATCTCATAGACAGAACAGTGGATCCAATCCCTCCTACCCATTACAGACCTGGTGTCACTGTGTCTATGCATCTCCCTGTCCTGCATAGTTAGGCCCTGAAAGGAACCTGATCTTCCAGCTTACAAGCAAGCTGACCTGTCAGGAATGCATGAAACTCCTTGAACATCACTGGGACTATTTGCAGACTTAAACTTGAGCACTTGCCTAAGCACTCTGGTAAATGGAACTAGCTGGGGCTGTGTGCAAGGTGAAGATATCATGCCTATGGTTAGGTTTCCTCTTCTCTCAGCCTACATGTGTATCCACGTATTTTAAACTGTGAGTAGGTGTTGTCTTGGGTGTCCTTTGGTGACTCCCAAAAGAGCCAAGTGAAAATGCAATTAATGACACTGCAAATTATTTAAACTGAGAATAACAAATGGAATTCTGTCTTGCAAAAACAGTATTTGGAAGAAACTGAAATGATGTACTGTATCATGTTTGCTGGCCTAGAGATGGCAGGAAGAGAAAGATAATTAAATGAAATATCTAGTGTTTGCTGATGAGGTTAATGGTTAACTCAGCTGAGCTGTGCAATCAGGTGCTTGTACATTTGGAGGTGTTTTGGCATCTTTTTCATCTTATCAACTTTACATCTGCAAAGTGATAGCTGTTTCTTATTCTACTCTCATCTACTTAGCTTCTGCAAAGAGAAGGAATTTTTTTTTTACTAGAGTCATGCTAGAGCAATATTAGTGCAAACATATAGGCAGACTTGTGCACACACACACACTGTGGTCATCACAACTGCAGCAAGAGAGGAGTTAATTTTGAAGTGCTTGAGACCTTCTAGAGTTATATTACATCAGAGAATTCCTCCGCTGGGGAAGTGTCAAGAAAAGAAAAGGCTTCTTTTCTAAGCCATTTTTAACTCGTGGTTCCATAAAAATGCTGGAGTTCCTGGAGAGACCCCCTCAGGGAGTGGACCTGTGAAATATGCCAACAGCTGGATGGCACAAATTTGGAAAACACTGCTGTCCTTAAAGAATAGAACTGAGCTGCTGTGAGAAAGCACTGCATTTTCCCAAATAACCCTTTTAATTCTGTATCAATGTTTTAGAGAGGAACAAATGCATATTCTTTTGGTATGTGTTGGGAAGCAAGCTCTTTATGGAAGAGCAGAAATCTCCTCACCATGGCTCACAGCAGGGAAGTGTTGAAATGTCCAGAATAGTGAGTTGCCTTTGATACTTTTTTTTAAAGCCACAGTTGGCTAACAACTCCCTTGACAAATGAAAGAAATACCAAGCAGCCTTAGGATCGCCTTGTTTCATGGCACATTTAATGATGTTTCTCGCTATCAGTTTCATGGCAAAACTCAGTCCATTTCAGATCAATCCCAAAAAACCCAAGCACAAATAAGAACAATCAGTTGCTTTGAAGTTGAGGCATAAGCAACAACTTGGGGTATTTAGAACTGGGGTTTTTTTGTGAGGCTGTTTCCCCTCACAAAACCATAACGACTGCTGGCTCTATAACCAGGGAGTAAGTAGATAAGATAAAAAATGAAAGACAGGATTACCCTCACAGTGTTTGCACATCCTTCTCCTGACCATCAGCAGGGTACGCATGGGTCCAGTAATGCTGCCTGAGTGTTGCTGTCTCTGCTCCAGTGCAAAGCTCCACCTCACCGGATCCAGGTCTCTCCCTGGAGTCAGCCAAAGTTCCCCATCACCTTCAAGCCCCACCAGAGGAGTGAGAGGCAGCTTGTGCATCTGCTTCACACCACAAAGGCTCCTGAGCATCAAACCTGACCCAGCGGTTCCTCCTTCCTCTGCAGCTTGCTGATGTGGAGGACTTTGCTATGGCCAAGGGCATCACAGCCAATGATTTATGGTTGCTTTTTTCCTTGTCTCTTTTCCCTGTCACACACCATCAGCTGCAGCTGGAGATATGATAGATACTAGGCTAGACTAGCTTTTTGTCTGACCAGGATGGTCATTTTTATGGGTGCTGAAACATGCTTGAGGATGGAGTGAAGGATGGGCACGTGGGCCTGTTTGACAAGGGAAAATACTGGATATGGAGGATTTTTCAAGCAGGAGTGGAGGATATGCACTTGACAAGAATGAATGTATCAGCATCTTAGGGAGTCCTTCCTTAAGCAGCTGCCCGTTTCTTATGTTCTCAGTGCTCTGCTGCTGCCCTGGTGCCTGCTACATCTCTTTCCCCAGTACCACTATCCGCATTTCTAACAAACTCTCTTGCCTGCAGCATGCTGTATGTAACGTTTCCAGGGAGGAATGTGGGGGTGGAAACACCACATGAGGTCATAAAGTTTTTGTGGAGTTGGAATTTGATCCAAAAAGTGAATTACCAGGTGCTTCTTCAGAGAGGGATTGGGGGTTATATTTAAATACCTCATTTAGTAAGGCCTTTTACTCCAGAAGAGAATCAATTCCATTTATTCTCTCAATGCATTTGTTTTACCATAGCATAATTCCAGGATGATCTTTAAATCGATCAGTAGATTGAACTTAACAAATTAAGAAATAATAGGAAAAAAAGACAATGCTATATATCATTTTTCCTAACACAGAGGATTTTACCAGGCTACTGAGTAATGAAACTTTAAAGAGGCAATACATTTCAGAGGTTTATTTTCAGAAATTTACCTTTACCTTTCAGGGAAGGGAGAGAGTAGGGGTACAGCCCCACCACTGTAATCAGCACTTGAACTCTGTGTTCCAAGGCCAAGGTGGATATAGCATCAATCGATAGGCTTTAATCAAGGAAGGGTGGCAGAAGAGGTTTGATGGGACTCTGCAAATGGACATACTGCTTCTGGAATGGTTGTTACCTCTTGGGGAGGCTTCTTGTAACAGAAGGTTCGTAGGAAAGGTGTTACACTCCTGTGAGCTGTATGCAGGGGTGCAGCTGTTCATGACTTGGCCGGGAGGCTGCTGGGTCTGCTCCTGGTTCTCGAGTGGACAGAGCTGCTGAAACACAGGTTGTATTTTTTTTCTGCTGTGTTTCTGAACAGCAGTGTTAAATGCTGATCTCCTACCTACTTGTTCAGGCATTCAGCAGGGAGGATCAGCTGGAGGCAGTAATGGCACTGCTTATACATGCTTAGAAGGCAAGAGCCTGTGGTCAGCAGCCTGTTTATGCAGGGACACCTGGAAAGCTCATCCAAACAAGCTTATAAAGTGCATACATGAAGCCATATTTAATCACCACTTGCATTTTTTTAACCTAGCTCTAAACCAGCTAGAATTAAGATCACTTTATTTCTGAAGGTGTGTCCCCACCATAGTTAAACTCAAGTACTTTAGATTCACACTTTGAGTTAGTTCAGTTAAAGCTTTGCAGTCTACCCTTGTGCCAACAGCCCTAAAATGCTTTCCCATTGCTGCTTAGCCTGACTAAGTCTCTAGCCCCAGCTGAGTCTCCAGGGGAAATAAGGGAGACCCAGCCCACAGTGCTGCTGTGGTCTTACACATGACGTGCTGCGCAGACGCAGGGGGAAGTCAGCTTGGGACCATGTTCAAGAGGAGGGGAGAAGTGGTGGAAAAGCAAGGGGGTAGGACTGGGATTTGTGGGGCTGAACATCAAGCAGTGAGAAATGAGTGAGTGAAGAGAGGTCCTTGGTGGAGAGCAAGGAAAGGAGGGATGAGGGTGGGAGCAGAGAGCTTGGGAAGAAAGATGCATCTGGGAGATGAGGGTGCGGGAGGGGTGGTGGAGAGGTTCAGGGTCACATTTGGCTCCGTGGGAGATGGGAGATTGGGAAGGGGGGGAAACTGAGGCATGACAAACCCACAATGAGGGTGGGATGAGTGGGAAAAAGGAAGGTGGCCCTGCAAGGGGAGGGAAAAGGCTGCTGATGCAGATGGTGTTGTGCAGCTCCACTTCCCCCAGGGTCAGCAGGCAAAATTACTTCACTGGCCATCCTCATCATCTTTTCCCTGCCTGCAGAGCCACGCTGTTTCCATGCAGTGACCATGGCAACCCAAGTTTTTGACTGGCTGCTCTAGGATGGTAGCCGTAATAGCGGTAATAAGTATTGACGGAGGGGAAGGCAAGCAGCTGTGGAGCAGGGGAAGTTGCCTGAGTACAATAATCGTGTTTGGCAGGTCAAGGGTGAACTGTGGCCTGCGGGAGTTGTACAATGCCCAAGGCTAGCAAAGTGGTGTTATAATAAACCCCAGATGTTTCCGCTATTTACAATGTATACCTTATGTTTAAACCTGAAAATGCATCCTAGGATCTGGTGGGTAGGGAAACAGTTATTAGCTGCTTGGAAAGGACTTGCTGGTAATGTATCTGTTCCCCCTTGATATTAGCTGTTGCCTGTTTAAAATATAAATCTCCTAAGCAGAGACTCTCACAAGCAGCTGCTTTGCCAAACCAGTGGTTCCATTCGGCTTCATGAGAAACAGCACTGTCCCCCCGACAGTTTTTTGGGAGTATGTAGCCTGGGCATGGCAGCCCTGGGAGCCGTGCTAGCAGCCTGTGTGCGTTGGTGTGGGAGAGGCAGTGCTGTCAGGCACGGGAGCGCAGCCAGTCACAGGTGTGCAGAAATGACTGTTTAATTTCCCCAAACTAATTGTTTTAGAGCTTGGAGCCAGAAGCCTTGATGTATGTTATGGGCCACAGCAGAACCACAGCAACTTGAATAAGCATTTGAGGGGCGGGGGCGGGGACGACACAGGACTGGACAGCACACACCTTAGTTGATTAGGCTTTTATGTCAAAACAATGTCTTGTCTACAAGAGTAAATTAGTCAGCTAAACTGTGAATTTACAGCCCAATGGTTACTCTGCACAAACCCTCCAGGTGACCAGTCCTACAACTGGTCCAGGCAAGGCACTCAAAATACTAATATTTAAAATGAATGAGTTCAACTGTGCAAAGCCCTGGAGTGGACATTAGTGTTCAGAGGTGAACCATTCTGAGTGAATTGGAGTTGAATCTACTTTGAAAGTCAATTAAACCAAAGCCACCCAAATTTGGAAGGGACATGTTTGCTTTGATGTTTTATTGGATTTAACTAAGGCAGGAGAAATGCGCACCTCCAGTGAATCCTGATTAACAATTCATGCACGTACCCCGCCTGTTCCCACTCCCTGTGCATTAGTCTGCACTGTGCCACACTCACCCATCGCATGGGAACTTGGTGTATGAAGGGGCTTGTCTGGACCCCTCACCACAGGGTGTACAGACACTAGCGCTTTGTGTAGGGATTGAAAGAGGAGTGCTTTAAGTTAGGCTGTGTGAAAACATTGCTGAAGATCAAGCAACAGTTTGCAAGGAAAATGGCCAAAAATGGAGTCCTGGATGACCAGTTCAATTTACTTCCACTGAGAACCCTTTGCCCAGGGTACCTGGGCGTGTAGGAGAGTTGTGTAGTCACATTATGCAGCACTTATCATGTGTTGATATGGCTTTTGGGTCTGTTTAGAAGTGAATCTTGGGCATCGGGGGGAAAAATGCTGATTTTGACTGTTGCTGTTGAGTTGTTCTTCCTTGTTCTCTGTTTCTATCGCAAACATTCCCAGTGCAGCTATCCCATTGCAAGTCTACTGTGGCTTCTACTAAAGGCAATGTCTTTTCTTCCTGAGCTTTATTGTCCTCCCACATCCCATGTGCCTGCCCTAGAGTGATTTTCTTGAATTTTAGCCCTGATGGACAGCTCCCTGCCTAGCCATCCAGTTTTACAATATTTCACATCGTGCCTCATAAGAAGGGATACAGTGCAAGTATTCTGCTAGGCAGACTGCCTGTGTGATGTCGATGGCTCTCTGTACCTTTCTCTCATTCTCTTGGACTCATTATCATGGGTGAAGGATGATTCATTTTCGTGGTTTCTAATGTGACACTCCAGTTTAGAATGCAGTAAGCCACTCTAGTTAATATGAAGCCAATGCCTGAGGTGACTGAGTGTACAATAACCAAAGCTCTGTAAATTCACATCCCATCCCATCCCATGAACTAGCTTCCCCACATGGAAAGCCCCAGGTGTAGAAATGTCACTTGTCTGAGATCTTTTTTGAATACTAGAGTTGTCTGTTTTGCTGATTGAGAAAAGTTTTTTTTAATGTTTTTCACCTATTTCAATGTGATGACAAATTTTTTTTCAAAGTAAAGTTGCCGAGTACGAGTTAAAACAGTAAAACCATGCATTTTTCTCTCCCAGTCTATGCCTAAAACTGACGTGCCTCTCCCTTTTTAAGGACGCAATGACCATATTCAAATGTGACTCCTAGAGTCACTTTTATTACTTCTTTGTTTAGTGAGCCTGTTGATTGTGAGTTCAAAACATGTTTTAATAAAATTTCTGCTTCTCTCCTCCCCTCTATGTCTAGCAGATTCAACTAATGTAAGTCCTGTCAAAATTCTCTTTTTCTGTATTTTAGTCTTCATCCTTCCACAGAATAATCAGTCAGATAACAAATACATCAGATAATACATTATTTTGCAGCATAAAAAAAAATAAATCTAAGGATTTATAGAGTGATTATGTGTATGTTTAGTTATACAATTGTCTAAACAAATGGAGGGCAGAGGTAGCATATCCTCAGAGCTTGGAAAACTGAGTTACCAAATTGAGAATAAGGGCTATGCTTAATAACAAATAAAAGTGTCATAATACTTAGCAACCAGTGAGAACCTTTCTCTTTTTTTTTTCTTTTCAGGGAAAGAATGGGGTATAGAAAGGAACAAGATTATTAAAACCTGCTGTTAGGTCAGTGCTTCCTCTGCTTATTTAAATTTTGTTTAAGATTGGGGAAGCAAGCCATGGGGATTAAGAGCTGTCAAACCTCTCACTACTATCAAAACAATTCCATCTCATGAGCACTGAGAAATACTGAGAAACAAAAAACTTCACAAGTTTTTGTATCTACTCAAAAAGATTGGGATGAAGATACTGTGAGAAAGAGGGCACCTGGCCCTGGAGATTTTTGCCTTTCTTGGCATAGAAACCTGGACTTCCATGATTAGATGCTGTGTTTTGTGCGTGCTCAGTCAACACTGGACAGGTCTGTGAAGGCTGCAGATGGAGGTGCCATGCACTGCCAGCTGAGATGATGACTTTGTTGTTGTTTTACTGAATTTTGACCCTCCTCTATGCACTCTCAACTCATGTCAGACCTATGAATGAGAATGGCTTTTGGGCCCTTTCACACCTCCCTGAACACATAGTGTGTGCTCACTTCCTGTTCCTCCATCACAAATAGCTTGATTGTTCTAGAGGCTCCAGGAAAACACTGTTTTGATACTGGTTTTCCTTAATCCTTCGTCTGTTCATGTACTACTGGAAATTGATGGAGCTCATGAGACAAAACAATCTGCAAGAAGATCACACCTGGAAATAATGAATTCCAAAGTCCAAAGCATGTCTTAAATTCTTTCCAGAAGCAATGATTAGAAGGGAAAAATACAGTAGACATTCAGTATAATGACACTGTTGGTTTTTGTTATTATGTTTTTCAGCCATGTTGGGTTTTATGACATCTCTCAGTAGACAGACAGAAATTCAGAATGAGGTAATGCTGTGAAAACAGTATGCTTATCATCCACAGAGCACTTTTCTGTCTTGTTTCCATTTCTCTTAGCAATAATGGTGTCCTGCTTGGTTGCTTCCTGCATAAAATTCCCTTTGGAGCCAGAAGGGGGACTCAGGATATTAAATTTCAGCAGATGCCGTTGAACTCATCCCTTCTGTTCTTTCTTCTGAACATCCCTTTCTGATACTGTTGCGATTCTTTCTTGTCTTCCTCCATCAATCCTGCATGGCTTTTATTTGCATAGCGTTCATTATTATGTACTTACCAACATAGGACAAGTTTTGCAGTAGGAGGTACTGAAATGCTAGGACACATGGCTGAAACCAGATTCCAGTCCATCAGGAAGAGGATTTGGTATATCTTTTCTTTGTCTATTTATCACGGGGGGGGGGGGGGGGGGAGGAGGGTTCAGTCCCTGTATTATTGGGTCTCCCCACAGTTATATCTTCTCCCCAGTGTGTAGGTAGAATCCCAGACTCTAATTAATAAGGGAATATTTTGGCTGTTGTGACACTTAAACACAGGGGAGTGTTGTGAGACCCAAGAGAGGATCCTTGGTCTGCTGGATGGACTTCAGACCATTGCCCAGCTCATGATGAAAGAGAATAAATGGACATTTCTAAGCAGAGATATGTATGTTGCTTCATGATGGGAGCAGCAGTGAACTAATCTATGAGAGAAAAGTCAGAGGTAAAAAAAAAAAGATAAAATGAAGGGTAGAAAAGCCAGATGGTGTGGATATATCATTTTAGGTAAACAGCAGACTCATCTTTTGCCATCACCGGGACATGAATCCTGCCTGCCACTGGGCTTGTTGTGAGACAGCCCTGTTCTCTGTACTCAGGCCACCTTGCAGGACTAAGTCTTACAGGAAACCTGATACACCTGCCAGTTCTGCTCCTGGGGTTGCACAACAGTTTCCATTGTAAATCCTCATTTTCCCAAATCTTTTTAGGATCAAGCTTTTATTTTTGATTTATTCATGTAATATGAGTTTCTTTCTCATGTCTTCTAGAAAATCTGGACAAAAGAGATGACTGGCAACCCCCTAGGGTTCAGCACAGTTGGGGATAAAGTTATGCATTCTGCTTGTTCCGTGCTATTTTCAATGAAAATCCAGATTGGAACTTGACATGATACCATCTTTTTAGGATAATGTGGTTTTGTTTGGTTCATGAAAGACTGCTTTTTTTTTTGAAGACTACTAAAAGAAAGAAAAAAGTGACAACATAAGAATTAGTCTGAACACTACACAGAGGGTCTCTGAAGCGAGATTTGATTCTGGTTTGATGCTTCAATCTCATCTTATTGCTTGGGGAAATATCCCTCCTCTGTCTGTCAAGGAGCAACAGCCTTCTCTAACAGATTATGCAGTTGTTTACTTCAGATAGCTTCAGAGAGGGACAGTGGCCACATGTGAAGAAGCTGGAGCCTTTATTGTAATGCTGTCTCTGTGAGAAATAGATAAGCAATCTTCCAGGCTGCTGCAGCATGACACCAACACCAGCATGTGGGAACCTTCTTGCTTTTCCTCACCTGGGCTTTTTTCTGGGGAGTTGTCTCAGGGTGCTCCTGCATGAGACTTTGACTCTGTTGGCACAGCAGCGAGGGTGTATATTGCTGCCTTCCTTGCAGCTCAGCTGTCCGAACCTGAGAAGAGCTGGTTTGAGGTCTGTTCAATGGGACTCAGTGGTAGAACAGCTTTGCTGCAGATTGGCTTGCAGTCATTCTAGCAAATTTCCAGTAATTTCTCAGCAGCAGAAAAGCACATTTATGCTGGATGCTATGTGTATACAGTCCAGGTGATTCATGATTGAAATCCGTGTCGGCACTGGGAATTAAAAGCAAAGGAAGAGTTTCTTGTTGCAGAAATAACAACTGAAACTTTTACTAGAAAACATGTGAAACAGATAGATTACAGGAGGTGATATACAGAAATCTCCGGCTCAGTAGTAGCAAAATGAAGCTGTTGTTCATGTGGGTATTATCCTTGAGAATGAAACAAAAAGGAGACCAGGAAAGGGATGGGACATTGGTCTGATTAGTCCTTTTGTGCAGAGGTTTATAATCACATTCATACGTTTCTACCCTGAATGATGAATGCATATTAACGTATATGAGTGTTAACACACAAAGTCACTGTCATTAAAGTCAGGTTTCTTAAAGCAATTCAATTGAAGCAGAGAGAGCGTTGCCTCTAGAAAGACCTGTTAGGACTAATTTAATCCAGAAGTTTATTGATTCAACTTAATTTGTTAAGGAATTGATTTTAATGTGAGTT
The DNA here is from genome assembly GCF_929443795.1 of Astur gentilis. Lineage (NCBI taxonomy): Eukaryota > Metazoa > Chordata > Aves > Accipitriformes > Accipitridae > Astur > Astur gentilis. Next base: position 34,600,912 of record NC_064919.1, on the reverse strand, counting down.
TAATCATAAATCAGCGTTAAATCTGTTTAATTGTGTTCACACTGAGGCTTTGCATTGGTTTAAATAAAACTGATTTATGCTTTACTTAGAAATCTGCAAATTTGGGTATAGATAAGGTCTGTACTTTATTTTTTCTCCTTAGAAAGACTATAGCACACTTCTCTGTCTTCTGGAGGGAAAGTCTAACTGTATCGAATCAATGACAAAGCATTTTATTTTCACAGGGCCTGAATTTTACCTTAGTACTATGCTGGGTCCTCAGTTCTTATTGTATAGCAAATAAAGCCCTGGATACTTGCATACTTGATATAATCAATTTTCAGGCTGTGATTTTATCCAAAACTGTGACACACGAAAACCATTTGTAAGTTTAAAAGAAGAGGTAGAGAAAGGGAGGTTTACTTGATTTACCATGTCTTTATTCTTTTTACTGGCAGCCTGTTCAGAATTTATGAAGTGCAGTTTATTCTCCAACTCCGTTTTAGCTAAACTTTACAATATAGTCTCTGTTCTGTTAATGGAGAGCCTAGATTGGGGCATAAGATTTGGTAAATTATGCACATTGCTTACTACACTTTATATATTTGAGTGGCTCTGTAAGGGCTGCCTGTGGCTTCTACATAAAGAATATCACCTTCCTACAATAAAATTCATAATTCCTCCTCGACAGTAGATGCTGGTGGCCACAATAACAAGGGTTAGATATGTAGGATGTTAAATAGTTACTATTTAATGCATGTTACAGTCTTTTTCACATAGTCATAGATTTTAAGACCATTGAGGGTTTTTGACAGAAGGATATATAAACACCTGGCAAGATGGGCTTGATCATTATGGACCAGGAGCTCCAGGCTGGACTTGATGGTCTGGAGAGCTATTTCACAGTTTTCTGTATTTGTGTGATGGTCCCACTCCTGTGTGGCCCACTACTTAGCATTCACACAGGTTTCCTGGCAGGCAATTTCACCACTTGTGGTTGATCTGGAATATATTTTTAAAAAGCTTTGTAATTTTTCCTGCATAATTTTTGAACTTTTGTCTACATTCAAGAAACCATTTCAGAATTGCATAAAGTGTTCCTATCCCTCCTCCAGTGACTGCTGGACTATGGCATGTTTCTGCATGCTTTACTGATCATGTGGTTATGGATTTCTGGAAGTTGACCTTTAAAAGGATGTCTAATTTTCTATAATAATTTAACCAGGGGAGATGCTTCTAATTAGATCTTTTTGCAAGCTGTTCCTGATTGCGGGTATTTAGCAATATTTATTTGTAAGAATTTTGTTTAATTTTTCATTTGTCTGAAGATAGCCTGTGCACATTTTTAAGCAGCTGTGACATAAACATATCCTTTTCACTGCAGTTGCCTGTTCTGTTTTGTCATAGCTGCAGAGTATAAATGCGGGGTTCAGTATTTGTTAGAAGTAAATTATACTGAAGGGTATACATTGAGATCCTCTCTGCGTACTGCGCAAGACCATAATGTTAAGTGCCCTGTTTAGATTTTTGCTGAGCTGGGTTTGAGCTGCTGATTTGTGTGCTATGCCCAGGTGTATCCCGGTTCTCAGCTCCTGAAATGAGTCAAGTGGCTTTTGGGCTCATTGGCTAAACTGTTTGCACACCTTCTGGTAAAAAAGGAAGATTTTGCTAACAGATGTTTCCAAGTGACGGCCACCTCAGTCAACTGAAGGGGCCAGGACTAGTTGTGCTCTGTCCCTGGGGAAAGGCACATCCTTTTGCTGTGGGAGTGGCACCGCTGTGACACTGTCAGACCACGTGGATTTTCCCTTAGCATGTAGGTATGAAAGCAGTCATCTTCTGAATTGACTTAGGAGTGGAGGCACAGCATGCTCCACCAGCAATGGCTCCAATGTTTTCTACCTGGTACAGATTTCAGCAGACAGAGGCAGGGGGGCTGGTCTTTCAGGTGTTATGTAGCTCGGGTGGCACTAGCACATGCTCTGCTCTCTCTGTGATCAGCACCAGAAGAAAATGACAAAGAAAAGCATTAGATGCAACTCTGGTTAAGCCTGGCTGGGGACAGACCCCACTTTGGGGTTGCAGTGGAAGGGCTGCCCTTGCCTTCCACAGGTTTCCTCCGTCTTTGAGCACACAGATGTTTTTGTAGACCTATGTCCTTCCACAGCCTATGCTAAACACCCACATAAATCCCCAAAAGACAGTATTGCTAGAAGAGCTGACCACAAAGGATTTAAAGGAGAGGAGGGGAAGGAAAGTGGTGAATGAGGAGCCAATACCCATAGTGTTGCTTGACTTGTGCATTAGCAAATCAATATCTTGAAAGTTTCAAAGTTCTTCACACTGCCGTAAATACTTTATGCAGCCCTTACTGCAACAGCAAATTCTTCCTTTTCATGCTCCAGTCATTCTTGTTTTCTCCAAATTAATTTCTATGTTTTGATTTAGTTTCTGTTCATGTCAAACAAGCCATCAGACAGGCTTCAGTTCAGGTTTTCCACCTTCCCGCCTCAAAATTTCAACATGGATGAGTGGTTCAGTGTAGGGAGGAACGTTAGTGGACAAATGAACCCTCTAAACTGCCAACTGTGCCTGAGGATGCCCAGAAATTTTCTCATGTACTTTGTGAAAAGTGGTGGCCTCTGTGTGAACTTTGTGAGAGGGAGATTTTGGGGGACTTTTGGGGAGGCAGTTGTTTTTGTAAATCCCATTTTGGGTCTTTCTGTGTACTCACTAATTATTCTTTCCAGCGGTTATATCCCCAAACTCAGATTACTCTGGTATCCTTGGTGGTGGTTGCAGTGACTCTAGCTCTGTGAACCTGTGTAGGATGAGGTGGTTAGCAGCCATCTATTGAGGTGCCCTGCATCCCACGGTCTGGGAATTGCCTTCTGACCACCATTTCCACTAAATTTCACCTGTAATGGCACTCCCTATTCCCTGTGTTATATCATTTTTAATAAGGTGACCATGTGGGAAGCAGGTCCTTCTGGTTTTCTTGTTCAACATGAAGAATTTTTTTAATACTGAGCTAATTTATGTGAATCTAATGACTACAACATTGTCTGATGTTATTCAAATTCTGCGTCATGCACTAATATGGCAGACTGTTGCTTCTATACATGTACAACTGAGCTCTCACTGGGAATAGGGACAAATTGACACACTTAATTAGGAAGATCTCTGACCAGGCACCTAAAAGTGTGCTGGCAATGTTTCTGGATGTGTGTTGTTATTCCTTCTCTTAAGGCTTACACAACCTCAAAAGGATGAGGAAGATTTTGAGAAGTATGAAGGCCTGCCATGGTTGCATCCGCACTGGGCAATTTATTGGCTGATGCATGGTACGATTTTGTATATGAAGTGAAACTATTGCAGAATCAGAAGAAGCTACAAAGCCCAGAAAACAATTTAAGCCAGGAGAAAAAATGGGCCTCTCTGATTAGGATCAAGGGAAAGCAATCACTCATGTAGTTTGTACATAGGCATACCAGCTTTGTTGGAACAGTGTGAAGGGAAAGAGCATGATGGAGAAATGCTGAGAGGGTGGATAAGCAACTGGTGAGACCAGAGGAGATGGAAACAAGAGTTATAATATATAAGATAGTGCATAGGATTTGAAAAGTTTACAGGATTTGACACACAGAAGTCTCTGTGTTTTCTGATGGTGGCAAATACAGCAGTGTGTCAGAAAATACAAAATGTGAGAGGGAGAGGAGGAGATGGCTGCAGCACTTTTCAGCCCTCTGATTGAAAGGCTAAAGCTCTAAGGAAGGTATAAAAAAAAAGTCAGTTCTACCAAAGAGAAAAAAAGGGAATTGCCTAAGAACTGGATTTTCATCAGTAATCCAGAGGAATAACCTCTGAAATTATACCGAAGGAGAAGACCGTTGTGTTGCACATCTTTCCTTCCTTGCCATTTTTTTTTCTACATTTGTTTTTATTCTTCCCAACATGATCTCAGGGCACACCAACATGGCTACATGTGTACCATAGCTGAAACCCAAAGTTTAAGTTTCACATGCCTCTCAGCCTGGTGATCTGGTGGACCTTCCAATTCTGGCCATAAGGCGTAGTCTGAGACCCAGCCAAGTTAACAGTGCAGTCACAGCCTTTGCTTTTAGGTCTTTTTCTCAGCTGCACTGCTCTCTGTTTGGTGACTTATTGCATGCCTTTTTTCAAGCAAAGATAGAGATTAGTGATGAAAGTACTTGTGCTGGAGAGCAAAGAAGAGAAAGAGACATATATATGATGCAGCAAGCCATGCTTCCTCCCCTCATCTGACTTCAAGACACGCAACTTGAGACAAACTTTTTTAATGTGCAGCCCTGAAATTCAGCTCTTAAATCAAAAGTGGCTTCATGTAAAAAAAATCACTGAGTACTTGCAAGTCCCCTTGAAGTCCATGGGATTTATGCCTGCATAGCATTTCTGTGCATTGGATTGCTTTAATTTTAGCGCTGAAATAAAGATTTTGGAGTCTACCTTTATGCACTTAGGTATGTAAAATATGGACCTGCAGATTTTTATAGCGACTTTATGAGCAGTTGTACCTGAATCACTTATTGGATATCAAGTACATTTATTTTACACTGTCCCCAGATTTTCAGTCTGTATGATCAGGTTTTTGTATTGACAGTGTCTAACAGGATCATCAAAGTTTATCAGGGATGCAGCCAGTTGGAGTCAGCTGAAGCATTGTGAACCAGAGGAGAGAGTATTTAATACAATCAGGCAGTGTGTTCCTGCAGACACAATCATCAGTAAATAAATTAAGTGTTGACCTTTAAATTGTAATCTTTAGGTTAGACGCTTGCTTATACTCAGCTTCTCTTGTGAAACCTACATTTTGCTATCTTTGAATGCGGTTCCCTGTCTCTGAGGGGGTCTAAGCTCAGAAACTGATATCTTGAGTGACTGCAGGAGGCTGGACAGCCTGGCATTATCTTATTACACTGAATAAATGGGTACTCTCAGGTTTTCCCTCATGGACATGATACTTCTAGACATGCCAGTTTGTCACTAACATCCTTTTTCTGGCTCCACTGGAGATGCTTTTTACTTTTAGAGTAGAGGAGGGAATAGTGAGACCTTCTCCATTTGTACAGTTCTTCCGTATGTCCATTTTCAGTGTCCTGTTGAAAATCCTGCCTTGTCAAGGTTAGGGGGGAGTATTGAGACCTTCCCCATTTGCACAGTTCTTCTTCCATATGTCCATTTTCAGTGTTCTGTTGAAAATCCTGTCTTGCCAAGGTTATGTTATGAGCTGGCCCATGATACTCTCATTGGAAGGGTTTACTGGGTTTCTGACAGGGAGAACAAGAGGATTAATGCAAGCTCAGAGAGCAGCTTCATGGCTAGGGGTAAATATCCATGAACACTGGCATGACATACCATGTACTTGAAAGCATCTCACCCTGAATAAACAGATACTTTAGGTGGAGATCTATGAGTTTGCTGGGTGCACCATTACTTCGAAAGGACCAAGTGAGACTTCAGCACGTCATACCTAAGCCTATCAGGCTTACTGAGTTTAGACTCAAACTCTCCACAGCATGAGACAAGCAGTTCCCGGTCAGGGTAATCAGAGTTGCAGTTGGCTTTGTGATTAGCTTTTGGAAGTGTTTACTCTGATTTATAGTGGCATTTGCTGGTTCCTCACTGGTCCAGTGTTCAAAGAACATGGCTGTAGTGCTATATCCCTCCCTATTGCTCTGTCTCTTGGCTCCTGAACATGTTGCTAGCCATTCCTGTGGCATTCCCCTTTCTTCTGGCCTTACAACATCTACAATTTCTGCAAAAATTTCTTTTTAACATCACTAGGAAGAATAAGATTACGCGGGTCTTGGTTTTACAGGTAGTGCTCAAGACAGATGTCGGGTTTGCAATTTTTCCTTTTGGTCTTCCACACAGCCATAAGTATTCAAATCATACCAAGACCAAGAAGTTAAAATGTATCTGGCAGTATTTTCAAAAGAGTTCAGAACTGAGAAATTCCCATTTAAGTAGCTAAATGATTTGTTTGGTTTTCCAGTCTCTCAGCTCATGTTCAGTTACTCTGGTATTTTGGAGAGCTGGTTATGTGGGATTATCTCCTATCATTACACACAGGGTTTTATCGCATAGGTAATCTGCACACAGATTCAGCATGCTGGAAGGAAATAGCCAGATTTTTAAAAGTGTACAGAATCCAAATGTTGCCTAAGAGAATAACAGGGGGGATAAAAACCAATAGAAAACAACAGAACTTTGGGTTTGGGGGTTTTTTTAGTTGCTTAGAGCAGGAACAGTATACATTTTAAAATGTAGCTTACATGGTTTGTACCAAAACCTTTGGAAAATCTGGCCTGTTGATGATAAACCTGAGCTTGATTACAATCTCATATGCAAGGGGAGAAGGCTTTTGGAAATAATGTAATTTGTCTTGCATTACTGACCTGCCTTGAGCATTATGCTACAAAAAAGCAAGTCTGAGGCCAAGGCAATGGGTGTTATTCTTGTGGCTTTTATTACCACTCATCAAGCTGTTGGTCACAATTTTGCACAGCAAACGGTGCACATGTGCCTACTGGCAAGCATGCCTAATACATTCCTGTGCTTAGACTCTTAAAAGGCTTTGTGCCTTCCTAGGAAAAGAAAAGAAAGGGGGAAAAAAACCAACCACTCATGGAATTTCAGCTGAAAGCATGTAGTTGTGTGATAATATTTTGCAGGTTTCCTGTTTAATTTGTTCAATGTGTTGAACTTCCATGCAGATTAACTATACAATCAAACACTGAGGGTGAGGAGATTGCTGTGCTTTGCCAAACTCACCAAGGTCCAGAGAGAAGAAGTTATCTCCAGTCATACATTATCAGTGAGTCTTTTGCAGAGAAAATATGGAAGTGTGTGTTCCTTATCTGCAATGATATTATGCAGGCCAGCAGACATACATTTCTGAAAAAATTGCTAACAAAATGACAGATATTCAAGCCATTTCAATAAACAGAGATATAACACCTTGCATGCTTTGCCTGTTAAACCCTTCCAATACTGCAGGACATTTGCTGACACAAGAGCCCCTGCCACTTTGTGAGGGCTCGTCACAGCATGACAGCCCTCTCTCTTGCTGTTATCGCCCCTGTTGCTTTCTTAGAAAGTCTGTCAAACCAGGGGAGGTCCGTGGGTCACAGAGAGAGGTCCTGACCGGGGAGTGTGAAATGCCTGGGGTTAAACGTGGATGCCTTTCTGTGTGTCTAATTAACTCTTAAAATGTGAGGCCCTCCTGGGTTTCAGCACAAGGAATACAGATAAAGTGGAGCCTGCTGCACCTTTCATTCAAGTGGTGTCGCTTTCAGGGTGATTCCACACTTAGTTTCTGCTGTTTCTCTTCAGGATTTGTCTGTTTTCTTTGCTACCCGGCCCTTGTCATTTGGTGTCGGATGGCACGTGTGAGGACACTGCTGCCACTGTACTAGAGCTGCTCAGGACAGCATGGCCGAAAATGGGACCCACAGGAAATGCTGCAAGGCTCCCTTCCATCTTTCACAACACCTTTGGACCGAGTCATCCTCTCCTGGATGGCACCTCAACCTCCATCTCTGCGTAGGAGGTGCAGAAAGTGTTTTCCTTGCCCTTTCTCCCTCGTTCCCGCCCGCAGCAGCGAGCCTCACCTGGATCGGTGGGCAGTGGCATTGCTGGTGTCAGGAGCGGTGCTGCGTGATGGGCACAGCAAGGAGTGGTGGAAAGGAGCCAAGCTGGCAGGAGATGCCATGGGGCCAAAGCGGGAAGGGGTAGAGAGCCAAGGGGAGGGAGGTGCCAGGGAAGCAATGTCTAGTTATCATTATAAGCATTTTTGCCTCCTTTAAAAGCGTTTTTACCCCTCAGACAAGGTCCTGTCTTAGCAGCACTGGAGAAATGGGCACAGACTGATGAAAGTCAACTACCTCCTGCAACAGTGGAAGCTGTAGCTGATCTCGATCCAAGCACACAATGCTGTAGTTCTATCAGCACAAGCTTTCTCATATGCCTGGCAGGTCCGATTAACTTTTGCAAAACTGCAGCTGAAAGGAAATAAACATAGTGTAAATGAAAAGGGCGGGGGGGGGGGGGGGGGAGGGAGAAGAAACAATCTCTTTTCTGTCATGTCTGGGAACAGCTTTTACTGCTTTCCCTGGAGAGCCTGCATGCTTGGACAGTGAGTTACTGTGAATTAGTGAGGGTCACTGCCATTGATTAAATCCTCTTTTATGTTTCCTGGTAACTCCTGAATTATGGCAAGAGCTGAGCATATTAATTTAACACTTTTTTTTTTCATTGACAGTTCTGATGGAGGAAAAAATCTGCAAGTCATTTTGAGCAGATAATATTGAATTAAAATAAAATTCAGGAACAAAACGGCATCTCCCTTCTATTCCCAGTTTCACACCGCTATGTTGACAGGAAAATCAATAACCAGTTGAAGTCTTAAGCACAAAAATTTTGATGCTTGCAAGTGTGGTTATTCTCCTAATTTATGCAAGATATGGACTAGGACCATAATAAGTGAAATATGGTAAAATAAGGAATACTGCCTTTTATTTCACACCTCTGCAGCTACTTTTCATATATAGTGTCAAAAGACTATAACCTTAACTCTTCAATGACAGAATGAAAGTGTATGCACAAACCTCAGTAGTAAGGCTGTTAATGCTAATTATTTTGTTGGAAAATTTAAAGATTGGTGTATTTCAAAATTTCTTTCTCTCTTTTGGGTGACTGCCTGTACATTTACATGTGTGCTTATGTAAATGTATGTATATATACAAATACACACACACTCATAGAATTATATTTATTTAAACATACTAATTTCAGAATGGTGTGTGGGCATTTGTTTTTTCAGAAAGCAAAAATTATTTTGGTAGCATTTTTGGAACACCCTGGAATTTCCAAAACTATTCTGAGGGGAGTGGAAAATGGGAACCAACATATGAGAAGGCATTTTGGGGGAGATTTCTTTCTGGTCATGAAATCCTGGGCCTTACCTGATCCACCACAGTGCCACGCTGACACATGTGTCTACCCTCTGTGTAAAACCTCCATGGATGCCCTCCCCAGAGAAGGTCTCCCTCTCAGACGTTTTGCTGATATCTCACCCAATACTTCCTGCCAGTGACTTGTGTTCCACACCATCAGAGATGCATGAAAAAAGTTGTCACCTTCCTTTTAATTAGAAATCTTTTAATTATTAAAGGCTGCTCTGTCCCTATCCTGTCTTCTGCTGGTGGCCCAGCAGGTGCCATCTCATCTGTTCACTCCCTGCAGACTGCCTTTTCCCAACCACTGTTGTTTATGCTGCTCTGCTCAAGTCTCATTTTCCACAGAAATCAGGCTTTCCCTGGGCTTTCCTGGGATCAGGAAGGTTGCCTCACATGGGGGACAGGCCACACTGCTGTCTGTCACAGGCAACTGCTTATCGGGCATGTGTGTATCCAGTTCTTTATACATGCCTCTCATAATTATCAACAAGATGGTGCTGCTTGGTTTTTGTCTGACTGGAATAATAATTAAGGGCAATTGATGTCAGTAAGTCTCCACAAACACACAAGCAACAGATACCAAAACATAATCAAGCATGTTCCAGTTTGTCAAAACATTTTGTTGTACTGGACTGTATTGGAGACCTGTTGGTGTCCTGATGAAATCTCCTAATCTGCACATTACAGGGAATCATTTGGCCATGCTGGCCATTTTTTTCCTTGGACACTATTACATCTGTTCAAGGAACAAACCACATTGCAGCTAGAGAATACTGTCTCCCCAGAGGTACAGACCAATAACGGGGCGCAGCTGACCTGGGAAGGACTCACAAGCTATCACCAGCTGCAGCTCCATGTATTAGCCCTCCCCAGTTGTGTGGTAAAGGTGTTATCTTAAGCCCCAGGGGAAGTAAGGTTAAACTAGGTGTTTTACCTCAATACTGGAGTATGGTAGAGGCTGCTTTACAGCTAGCCCATAGGGTCAAATGAAGGGTAGTGTCTCACAAAAGGACTGCATCTTCTTGTGAAGCCTGTGCTCAAAGATCATTACCAGTTGTGCAATATTAGAGGTCTTTAACTTAGAAAGCCCTAAATGGTTTGAGATTTACCCACAAAAGAAACACTATTGCTGCAACATGGTAGAAATTGAGATGCATCAGCTGGAGCCCTTCAGTGTGTGGGAGCCATTGGCTGAGCCTCTTCAATGCAGTGTCCCCTTCTGGGTCCAAAATACCCTTAATTGATATTGATTCTCTTGATGGGCTTCCAAGCCTGTTGTCTCTTGCCTCAGGGAAAGGATATGGCCAAGCTGAGGTTTGAGGTAGGTGTATAATGTGGGTTATAATGTTTGGCTGGAGCAAAAGCCTTTCCCTCAGATTAGGGAAGCTGTCAAGCTTATATTTATGCTTTTAGCTCTCTGTCACATCAGCTGCACCTGCAGCCTTTGGAATGCCCCTGACTCATAGGAGCTGAAAAAAATAAAGCAGCAAGACACCCTCCCTTTCCCTTTCTGTATTACCTACCAAGGCTGCCTGCTGCAGTGTGCTGTCTCGTGTCTAGGTGCACACAATCAATTAAGTGTTGTTAGTGCTTCAGACCATATTCAGAAGCAGCACTTTAGTTCTTGCTAAAGTGTTAGTTCTTACAACCTGCTGCATATGGCTTGCAGGTTGTAAGACCCACGTAAGAGGACTCCAAAGAGTCAAACTAGGCTGTCATTAAATGTGCCTTTATGCTTTAAGGATGATACATGTAACACACAAATGATCCTTATTTTTCAGGTTTTGTTGTGGAAGCATTGCTAGTCTGGGTGGGGTTTTGCTCTCTGTAGCTTGCCTAGCTCAACTTGACTTGGTACTGTTTTCCCTTCTGAGGACGACCTAATCACCAGCACGTTCTTTTATTTCTTTAGCGGTGCCTCCCAAATTGAAGGAGATGAAAAACCAAGAGGCTGCTGTGGGTCAGAAGCTAGTGCTAAGGTGTGAAACCACTTCGGAATACCCTGCGCTCAGATTCAAATGGTTAAAGAATGGAAAGGAAATAACAAAAAAAAACAGACCGGAAAATATCAAGATCCCCAAAAAACAAAAGTAAGTACAGACACATATCTCACAAGTGGGGCTGGGAGGGATGAGGAGGGCTGTTCACCAGAACACAAACATTGAGGTTGTTAATTGCAGTATCACAAAGCTAAAAGCTGTGAGTTACAGCAGAAGAAAATTTAAGGAAACATATAGTGATGTTATTTTTCCTGAACGTATGGATGAAGTGGTAGAATGGTATAAATATTTCATAAACAATTTTCCCTTTTCAATTTCTATTTATTTTCTGATAGCCAAAGGCTATCATTTTAACCAGTAAACCTTGGAGACAGGCCATTTTAAAACGACTGACAAGAACTGAGGTGCCTTATGTTTATTGTCTAAAATCCAAGAACATTTAAAATCATCAAAGCAAAGTATATTTGGAAATATTTTTGAGATTTGCTTTGCAAGCAGTCTAGTCCTTAAAATGGCTGAATGCTGTCTGCATTAGCTTTGAATGCCTTATGCATGCTTGCAGTAATCCTTTACTAGAGGCATTCCCACACATGCAGAACAAAGCATGGGTCTAGCAATTGTCAGATGAGTAGCAAAGCCTGCAAATCTCATCCTCCTGGCTGGGGGAAAGTGTCCCCTACATGTGACTGATGAACAGTGCCAAAAGATGGTCTGCTGCATTGCTTCTGCAGGGAAGAAGAAGGTACACAATGCATATTCTGCATCAAGACAGGAGAAGGCTTTTGCTGTTTGGTCTCTACCTTGTTGTTTAGGTTAAAAAGTTTCAATTGTGGATGCTCATCCATCAAAGAAGCTATGGAAATCTGTTTGAACACAGCCCTTCAACTCTCACTTCTGTTCTCAGTAGGCAGGGCTGCTATCTGCTGCATTGTGCCATGCCAGCCCTTTGTACAAGACACAGAGGATTTGGGGTGTCTGCAAGAGTATCTGCAAGAGATCTTTCCTTCCAGGGTGTAAAGTACCCCCATACTTTTTGTTAGGTCTCAAATCATTAGGCAAAACAGGAGCCAAAATCAAACAGGTGCTTGACTTTCCAGAATTATTCAGGTTGAAAACCAGATGTCCTGCCCACCCTTGCAGTTTCTTGTACCCCAGCCTGGGGCACAAAGTGAAACAAAGAGGGGGCAGAGCAGCATTACTGCAGCCCTCATGCCACGGTCACACAGACGGCAAGAAGGAACCTCTGATGTCTCCTTCCAGCATTTGTGAAATGGAGCTGTTCCAGGTGGCAGATAGCCTGGCAAATTGTCTGCACCCATTTGCAGGGCCATATGTCTCCATCAGAGTTGTATTTTCAGTCTATTCTGTAAAGAAAATGTTCAGGTCAGAGCCTGGCCCTCAGCTTCCCCAGCAGCACAGTGCTGCCTGTGACCAGCAAACAGTATTTTCTCCTCATACATTTTGGCTGATGCTGATTGACGAAACTCACTGGAGCCAGGATTTCACCTTCTGGGGCTAGGCTGTATCAGTTCAGCATTGAATCAGTAACTGCCTTCTGCCAGCTCCCTTTTTTCTGGTTTGTGTGGTTTTTTCCCCACAAAAATTTTGAAGAGCTGGCAGAAGGGAAACTAGCTAATAGCTATTGATTACAGCATGCATGTGGAACGTGTGAGACTATTTTTCAGGTTGATGTGCCAAAACATGTTTTAAATCCCCCAAAAGATATATAATGAAAAAATTGAAATTAGGCCTTTTTCTGAAAAAATGGAAATATGAAGTCCTATTCCCACACTGTCAGTGGGCAGAATGCAGGCTTTGACATGGATTTCACATTTATGTGTGCTACCCCAGCCATGAGGGTATCACTCATCATTGAAATTTCTCTCTTCTATATTCTGTTTTAAAACAGAAATGTCAGTGTGGAACAGAGAAGCCCTTCCAGTTAGAGATGTGAAAGTCACTGAATGTAGAGTACAAAAAGGGGGAAGACAAGGGATGTCTGCTTACATCTGAAGGATTTTCCTTGCCTTTCTATTTTGAGATTTTAGTTTGAGGGCACATCAGTGCTTTGCCATTTCTTTTTTTGCTTTTTACATGTGCTTCCAGGACTGAGTAGATGTGAAGAGCTTAAAAGGAGATAGATTTTATTTTGATAAAAATTGGGAGAGGCATGTGTTCTAAAGCTAAAGGAAAACAGGTGAAAATGCAGTGCAAATGAATGCCTGAAAAGACATGCAGATTAAAGAAAACAAAGCCATATTATAAAGATCTGATGGCAAATGAAAGGAATATCAGTGATGAAGGAGTTTTTTCCCCACTAACTTTCTGTATTTTTTTCATGACAGTGCATTGGTAAATGTTTGTCATGTTTGTATGCTGCTATATTGTTATAATAATCATTTTAGTATGAATTTTTTACTATTACCAAGTGTGGGAAACATCAACTAGGAAGGCAAGAGTAGTTGTTGATCTGTCTGGGATTGTCTGTTTTAAAGGTCAAATGGCTACATAAAAAGTAGGCTATGTTTCTGAAAAACCATTAGCATGCAGGGTACCACAGTCTTATTGACTCCTTCAATCCAAACACTTGAGAATAACACTTTTATTTACGAAAACCTTACAAAGTTTCTAGGTAGTGGCCAATGGCCAGAAGTGACTTTCACTAATGCCATATTTTGCAAGAAATCACCTTTCTCATGGTGTGATGGCAGAACAAAACCTGTTCATTTGTTGGGAGAAAAAGAAATATTTCTGAGTTCTGGCTATTTAGCTTTAGTTTTTTTAACAAATTTCAAAAATATCTGGCAGAACAATGAAGTGTCTAGCTCAAAAGTTGAAATTAATACCTTAGCTTGGCACCTGGAGTAGGCATGGAAAAGATAATACTGCAACTTGGTGTTTATTGGCTGCATTTGGCCAGGGTGAATACTACTGGTTCAAAGGATTTTCAGAAGCGGGGCACATGCTGACTGTGTTTTCCTAGTTTTTTAAGGGTTTAGAAGACTCTGTGTCAATGCAGGCTTCCTCAAAGCTTTGCCTTCTGAAGGCTGCCTTGCATGTAGAATGAACTCATGGAATCACTCCTCTAAGCTCACTAGGATGATTTCAGGGTGGTTGATTCAGAGGGCACATTGCCATGACATGTGTTGACATGACAGTACAGCAGGTGAAACACACTAAATGACTGTGCCCCTTCTCATTACACTGGAAAGTCAAGAGAAAATGAATGAGTTTAAATTTTAATGAAAGGCATTTAAAGCATTCACTTTTTACCTCAAATTTGTCATGGAGTAAGAGCATGCAGTCAGTGAGTTTCTGCTGCTGTTATGATTGCTTATGATTCGTGATGCCACAATTGACTGATTTGTGTGTCCAAGCTGTAAGCTGTTCCTTTGTGTCAGTAGAGATATAGAAAAAATGGGCACCAGACAAGGGCTTTTCACCTGCTAGCTAACTTTCCCATGCCTGTTCACTTGTACTGGTAACATTTCATTTTCATTCCCTGATTTCAAACCCGGGTGAAGCATGCACTTTTTTGGTTTGGGTAGTGTGCTGTGCAGAGTCAGGCTCTCTTCGTGAAGAGAGGCTCCTTTATTAAGGTTGCATTTTTTGGGCAGAGTGATAGTGTTTGCCAGTTTACCTAGCTGATGGCTTTGGATGCAATAGTGCATGAGAAAACTTTGTGTGCAAGTGCCCTGTGCCTTGGGCTTCATCCAAGCTTAGCGTGGTTATTTGCCCACAGACAGGCAATTCTGGATGGCAGATGGAGACTGGAAGCAAAATGAATTCAAGCAGTCAGATAAGGTGGGCTGGGACTGCATTCTGCGGATGTATTTCTTTCCCTTTCGTGCATGAATACAAGCTCAGCAGTGTCATAGTGGCAATGAGCTAAAGATTATAACAGAAGCAAATCTTATAGGGAGAGGCATTTTTTGGTGTAGCATGGTATAGATTGAGAAAAGGACAGACATCTGAATACAAAATCCCTTATCAGAGGCTTTAAGTGAATACTGTTGGAGTACTGTATTGCTAGGGAGCTGCTTCATTTACAGACATTAATGAGTCGTCTTCTGCTCTGACTGTTTTGAATTCTGTCCTGATATGTCTTGATAATGTTCTTAAGGCTATAAATATTCATATTATTTCTCCTGCTCTCAGAGAGAAAACTCCTTACAGAGTTTTTCTAAAAACAAGAGTAAATCTGGCATGTTAGAAGTAGATTTGTAAAAAATATGGTTGCATCACCTATTTTAATATAATCTTAAAATCATAAAAGGAAGACACAATTCCTCACATTTTCCCCTATGTATCATGTAAAACAAAGAGAATAAAAATAAATGTGCAGGGCAAAGAGTTTCTTCTAAAGGCCAAGAGTGCCACAAAGGTGGTTTGCATCAATATTACTTAATATCATACAGAGAGGAAAAGAGACCGCAGCAGACATACAGTGGGTGCCCAAATAAAAGTGATATAGCTGCAGCTGTGCTTCTTGCTTATCGCTGGGTTAAAGTGAGTTCCTCAAAAGAATGAGCCTGTTTACCTTTCCTTTTGAAGCATGCTGAGGCTACAGCCTGCTCTCCCTCTAAGACAAATGTCTGCAAGCATGGCTGAAAGATAACCTGTGCAATATAGGAAATATCACATGTCCATGCAAGGTGTTAGGTGGTGTAGAGTACTGCCAGACGTTCCTGGAGAGACTCTCAACAGGCTGTTGCAAAACCAGTTGTGTAGATGGCTGGCAGAAAGATTAGAGTAGGCCATTTTTACTGAGTCATAGCTGTTAGGTGCAAAATTCCCATGCAAAGAGACAGTAGCTTTCACCTTCTTGACACTTCTGTCTGTGTCTCAACCACATTTTTCTGATATATTCATGGTGGCCACCAACTAGACTGTGTTCTTGTATGCCATATGAAATGCAGCCCAGATAATTAATTCAGCATTGGGAACTGGGGTCCTAACGTTGCCTGAGAAGGGAGACCAAATAGTCAGCTATTTAGTTGTTTACCGTTTGAGTAAACCTGAGCAACTTGCTAATCCTAGCTTGGCAGCTTCTACTTCTTGAAAGCCTAGTGGCCTCAGGAAAGCAGCTCTCTTTCATGACATGAGGGGAAGTCTTGTAATGTGAGTTTATAGCAGAGCTAGGGTCCACCTGGCACACTGCTGTCATCCCGTGAAGGCCACAGCGCTGACTCCTCAGCAGCAGGAACTTAGTGTAGAGGCAGGGAATGCTGAGCTGCTGATAAGCAGGTATTTGATAGCAGATGGGATAGTTTACTGTGCTGAAGGTAGGGATGGCTCACAAGGATGGGTTGGAAAGTGGCTTTGAATATTTTGGTTGTTCCAGAAGCCCCCCTGCTACAACAGACTTGTTTCTGGTCTGAACTCAGCCCTGCTCAATGGTTCCCAGAGGGGGTAATCAATTGTGATTTCTGCATGGAGAATTAGGAGACATGGCTGTGCTGAAGCAAAGCAACTCCCCAAACATAGCTTGGCTCACCACTCACCACTAGACATGCTGGTGAATATTAGGTTTTAGAGTGAAGAACCTGTGCTCCCTGGGGATCAGTCCTTCATGTTGGGGTAGGCCAACTTAGGGAAGCCAGTGCTTATGCACTCTGCTAGGTGACTGTTCTGTAGATAAATGAGCAGGCTTTGCTACAGGCAAAAACTCCCCCAAAGCACTTATTTTAAACAGAAACTGGGAACAGCAATAATCTGTGTATTTTCCCCAAGCTAGTCATTCTTCGCAGTCTAGGTAATGGGATTATTGCCATCACATGAGTTGGGCACCCCTTGAATGACACCAGAACATGTTCCTACCAAATTAATGGGTAGGCAGGAGTTCTGCACTTTAAAATCTAATCTTAAAACCTTGGAGACTGATTAAATTACGTATCTGAGCCAGGAACAAAATGTAGCTTCATGCAAATTGTGCTCCTGCTCATAATTTTTTGTTAGTGCTGGAGAATGATTTACTATTGGGGTTTCAGAGGTTGTTAAAGAGAGTGGTGCATTCTAATCTCATGACTATTTAGTCAGATGTTGGAAACTACAGTACTTACCCAGAACTCTGCTACTGGCAATATGAACCTGTAGGAAAGGGTAATCTATTTTAATATTACACCCATATCTGTGGTGTCTGGATAGCCAACAATTCAGCTGAGAGAGGAAGGTTGTTTTTCAGATTTACTTAAAGAACAAAGACTCCTTTCCAGCAGAAAAGCATAAACAAGTATCTTCATCTGAGTTCATTAATGTGCCTATTTTCCAGCAGCCTGTAAGAGATGGTTTTTTATTCTCCTCCCTTCATTCAAACCTGGATAGTGTTAATCTGTCAGTAAGAATGGAAGACAAGACTCTTTGTTGAGAGGAAAAAAAAAAAAAAAAAGAGAGCATTAGTTGATGTAGTGACTGTTACTCTAATACAGGATGTTTACATGTTTTTTCTGATTTCACAGGAAATACTCTGAGCTTCACATTTACAGAGCCACGTTGGCTGATGCTGGGGAATACGCATGCAGAGTGAGCAGCAAACTAGGGAATGACAGTACTAAAGCCAGTGTTATCATCACAGACACCAATGGTAAGGCTTGACTCTTTATTTTACTATCATGTTCAGAAAGACCATGTATTAAAGCTGCCACCCTGACAAAAGGGTTTGGAGTAGGGGAAAGCTTTACAAGTGAAGTGGAAGTGGAAACACTGAAATCTATTAGGTGTACCAAGAAAATTAATCAGGCTTGACTTGTCTGCTGTGTAGTTGAGATGTTCAGTTTTCCTTACCCAGACAAATGGGATGCCTCCTATGGATCTCAGGAGAGATCAACATTTTCTGTGAGACACTTTCCAACACCAAGTCTATGACACAGTCCAAATAGACAAGATAAGAAGAGGATGAAGGGAAGGGAATATTTTTCTAATTCCCATGGTACACGTGAGTAGCAGAGGCATTATAGACCTGTGGGGAAGCTTTCATTTAACTTAAAACATGTCCTAGTCTGAACTTCTAAACCAGTACTTCTCTCTTTGTCTTTAAGTAATATTTGTATGGCTCTGGTTGCCATCATTTTTACTTTCACAGATGTTGGAAGGTTTTTCTCTTGGTTTCTAAAATAATAATGACAAAGGCATGAATGTACTTGAAGGCATTTTATTCAAAGGCATGAATGTAATTCACAAGCTTTAATTCAGGTATTGTGGTTTGAACTTATTGCTTGAGGACCGGAGCTTCTCATGAGGCAGATAGCATTCAGACTTACCCAAATGATTTAAAATTACTATAGATTGCCATTTTTGCAGGGCTCCTTTCCATTTCATTCACAGGAAGTTCCAATTGCTTCTGACAGAATTCTGTGAGTGTTGCCATTGTACACAAAAGTTTTAGCAGTACTATTTCTCCTTGCGAGAGCATTGGAGGCTGCAGTCCAGTTGAAATCTGGTTTCTTAAGTGCGACATTGACTAATTCAGCTCCAATAATTCAAACTCCAGTGTCCAGCCAGTTGTGAAGTATCAAACAAACATGCCCTCATTAACAAACAAAGCAAAAGTTCTACGCGTATCTGAGATAGGTTTAAAGACATTGTTGCAATGGCAATTTACCAGGGATGCTTTTCTGTTCCACATTGTGCTCTGAAACAGGAGAAAGGCATTTTAAATAAAAAGAAAAATGAATGTAAACCTTTGCCAGTGGGATTTGTCTTTGGCTATCTGCTGTTTTGTGAGCACACAGTGATTGCTCGACTGTATTCGCTTTGTGTATTTGCTATTCTATTTCATCAACTAAAGAATCACAAGTGCTAAGATTTCATACTGGCTGTATGGTATTATAATTATGATCAGCTGTCAGGAGACTGATATAAAAGATCAAGTGTTATTTACCAGAATATTATTAGGAGGAAAAATGGGTAGGTGTTTCTGTGTAGCTTTGTAAATATTCTTGGTTTCCATGAATACTAATTTTGGTTGCTCATTAGCTGCTTACATGGAAAGCTCCTATACTGCTTCCAAGATACTGGAGTTTCCAAAACTCAGCTGTAGGCACTATGCCTAGGCTATGATACAGACAAATGCAAAAAAAAAAAATGCTTGGCTGTCCTCTATTACTTTCTCAGACAAGGAATGGTGTCGTGTCTGGGGAGTGCATGTGGGACCTCATTCCTATGCTCCATGACATGGAATTTTTTGAGGCTGTGCTGAATGACAGCAAAACACTCCTGCTGCAGGGACACAGGAGCTTGGTTTTGGATGAAAACATTTGCAAGCAAGCCCTGTTATGTAGATTTATAACTGATAAGTTAGAATCTGTCTAATCTTATTGTGAAATGTACGTTGTTTAAAACACAGCCGTGCATGCAAACTCACTTGAATGCAGGGCAGACTCAGATCCAGTCTAAACCTGGCAGCTGGCTCTTGTCTGTAAAGATCTGAACTGGAAACTCAGTGATATCTGAACTGGAACATCTTGGTGATATTTGATAATCTATAATCAGGCATGGCAGCATTCATTGCTTGAATAAATCAATCACGCGTATTTGGTTGCCACACATACATCTGAGCCCCCTCTGCTTATTGTTGCTTACAAATGACCAGTAAAATTGTTCCTAATTTTCCTCCTAATGATGGAATTTTCCACCTGGATTTGAGGAACAGCATGGGCAACATCTGGTGACTTAAGAGGAATGAATCCCTAAGGCCTCAGAGGGTAACATCTGCTTTGCAAACAGGGATAGACCCCCTGCACGGGTGACCTCCTCACCCCTCCTTCCCCTGCATTCCCTGACCTCTTCCCCTTGTGAGCTTAATGACAGATTTGGGGTCCAAACTCAGTAATGAGCCCTGAAGGGCAGTCATTACTCAGGTCCTATATATCTGTGAGGTCCTGCACTATTCATAAGAAAGAGAAAGGTTAAAAAAAAAAAAACAAAAAAAAAAAAAAAAAACAAACCAAAACCAAAGAGCATATTTAGCTCATATTTGTTATTTACTGCCAGTGGGCTTTTGGAGAAGACCTTGGGGTCCAGTGCAGCCCAGGAGCTCCTGTAGAAAACTAATATGTAGACATCTGAGAGGGCTGAGCCTCTCAGGGTAGGCAGAGAGGTTGCTTCCTTCCACCTCCAGCAGATAGGGCAACAGTGGGGTAAAGAAAGATACATCAGAGAGCCTGACTTTCTTATGGTTGTACTGACCTGCTCTGCTATAAGAACCATAATTTTAATTATGACCTTTAATTTAATGACCTCATGTGGTCGTGTTTATTAAGTGTACCCTGCTATCTGCAAACTAGATCCTCCTTGCCCTTTATGCTGGGTGCTTTAAGACCAAGGGTAGATAAGGTGATGGCATTTCTGGGTATGGGTTTATTTTTCTTTCCACTAAAAGATTAGTGCTTTTCAGTATAAAACTCTTGGGTTTAATTTCTCAGAATTTTGTCAAAATTTAACTATTTTAGTTGAAATTTTCTTTGCTGGTGTATGCCACAAAAGAGAACTCTAGGGCTAGACCAAAGGTCTGTCTAGCATGACGCCTTGTCTCGAACTTCAACTAGCAACAGGCATTAGGAAAAAAACACAAGAGCAAGGCAAATGTGTTGGGGTTTTTGCCCAAGAATGGGAATAGCCACACCTTTACCACTAAGGTCACATTTCTGAAAACTGCTAATTTCAATTCCCTTCTCCAAAGAACAGGAAAATGAGTATTTCTCAATAAAACAATTGTAAAAATTTCTTCATTGCTTTCAGTGAGCAAAGAGCTATATTCTTCCCTGATGAAGAATGACATTCCCAGAAATGGTAATTTTTTCTATCTTAAACAGTAATAGCCAATGCAATAGTAACTCCTGTCCTTGTTGCTGTTGCTGTTATTATTAACATTGCTGTTAATTAAAACTGCCAAATTTGCTCTTGTGCAAGTTTTTACTACACATTAACACATACACACACATACAACACACACAAACTGTATTAACCTACATAGACTTTTAAATTTTTTCTCATTTCTACTGAAAGAAACATAAAGCCGTGTCTATAGAGCCATATGTATGGATTAAAAATGCAGCAAATATAAGTAGACAAAGACTATGTTTTACCAGTCATAACAGCAAGCAGTGGGAACTATTCTGTTCTCTTTTAAATTTATAATGAGTATAACTTGCCCACAGGATATGAACTGCCTTCTTATTCTCATTCACTCCTATTCATGTATGTTCCTCTAAGAAAGATTGTAATTGTGGTTAGAATAGAGGCATGAAGTTCTCCTGGATTTGTATAAATAGTGCACAGGTTTGGTAATGCAATAATAACTGCTTTTTTGCATCCTAATTTTTCACTTTAGCCAGGCAAAATTCTTGCAGTGAATTTTTTCATGGACTTTCTTATCAACATAACACCTTACTATGCTTAGAAATAACACTGAAAGAATACTTCATACCACAGCCAAAGCTTTCAATTTCATGTTTGAAAACTTGCTCACAAAACCCTTTATTTAGACAACTAGGTAAGTGACCTTGTATTCTAAAGCATTGAGCACAACCACAGCCCCAGCTGAATGTGGTGTCAATCTTTTCCATTAAAAGCTGTTGACCTAAATCTTTTGCCTCTCTAAGGATGTTTGCTGTGCACAGCATTACTCAGGGTGCAAAACAGTGGATTCCTGCAGAGATGTTTCAGAAGTTAGAAGTCTACAGTGCTGGATTACTGCTGCATTGTGTGCAGGGTATTGTGTGAGCACTCATCCTGCACGTCTGTGCAAAGTGAGTTGTAACTCAACTGTAGACAGAGGTAAGCCTTGGTAAATTCATTAGCTACACAGTCAGTGGCCTATGCAATCTTCTGGGTTTGCATCCATAGGACTTGCTGTAGTACTAACAGCTCTGAGTTGTGCAGTAGTCAATAAGGATCTGATATTCATCATTCATTAAACTTTACTTTGCTCTTCCTCTTCTGAAGGTAGCCAGTAGCTTCTCTTCAAGAAGATGGAAGAGAAATGAGTAAATAAAAACAACATCTTGCATCTAGTACCCATAGAGCAGGTGGCCAACTATGAAATACTTCAAATGCAAGAAAAGTCCCTCCTACTCATCGATTAATCTCTCTGAGACTTGATTAAAGCAGATCAGTGTATCTTTTCTCTCTCTAGCATAGTTACAGGTGACCTCGAGCCATAGTTTGCTTTTAACTGGCTGGTGTAATGGGTTAGATTCTCAGCTGGTGCAAATCAGCATGCCTGGACCAACGTCACTGTATTTAGGCCTCCACATAGAAAGAAATGTGGCCATCACTCAGTTTGGCATAGCAGTTCCCCTAAGAGTAGCTTTGAACCTTTCCTTGCAATTTGACATATTTGAATTGAGGGCGGTGCTCTTTAAATCTGATTCAGGGCAATAGTTTCTTGGAGGACCAGGAAAAAGATAAAAAGTACAGTAGTTTTAAGAAACAAGCCAGTTCATCCATTGGATCTCCCTGTGTCCTTGACCACATGTGCCTGAATGCCTCTGAGGCCTCTGACTAAGGTCTTAACTTCTACATACTTACCCCCTACTCTGCCATCTGTAGACCAAGTAATAGAGGTCTCAGATATTCCCCTTTTCTCAAGGTGTGTGCTAGCTTGTGTCATTCTTCATATAATTCAGAATGTGTCACCTGAATGGCACAACTAATCCAAAAGGCTTAAGTCTTATGTCACTGCCAGAAAGTAAACCTCAGGGTGACAGAATGCTTGTTTGCAGCTCTACCTACCTGTGATACTTGTAGTGTTTGAATCCTCCTCAGAGCGCAGGTTGTCATCCCTGTCAGGGTCCTCAGAGCAACCTTCACAGCCTGAACCAAAACCCATGAGATCAACCAAATCCCCTCAGTTTGCTCAAGCAGGCTTTTTGGATTAGGCCTTTGGCAAATGAAGTGGGGGAAATAAAGGACTGTGAGGTCATGCAGAGGGGTCTTCACAACAGCAGCTGTAGGGCTGTTAGATGTTTGGTTATCCCTGGAGAAAAGATGTCTCCTGAGAAGGAGGACCGCCTGCCTCCCTCAGAGGCATTACAGCAGAGCTTGTCACCCAGGCACTGAGCTGTCTCCTCTCAGCAGGCCAAACAAAGCTCCCTACCTGGAAGGATGGATCAAGATACCAAGCCCAGCAAGGTGGTGGGTTGCTGTAAGTCCTGTAGGGATTGAAGGGGCTCTTTACTGTCTTGCCAGAGGAGACAGCAGGAGGTGAAGCTGGCCACAGTACTAAGAAAATGGGACTGAGAGGCTGCAGGGACCTGTCCCTTAAAGCATGCCCAAACAAGAATCTCTTGTCCATCTGTCAGTATTTTTACATAAAGAAAGCCCCAGCACAAACATATCCAGTTTCAGAAAACAGCACTTCACCAAAAATAAGTGCTCCTAGAAGCACCAGGGGACAGAACTGGATGGAGCATCTGAGGTAGCTGTTCCTTGTGGGGACTTAAACATGATGATAAAGACGGGGCTGCGGGCTGCCGTCTCCATACCTGTCCTAGTTTTGGCTGGGATAGAGTTAATTTTTCTTCCTAGTAGCTGGTATAGTGTTATGTTTTGGGTTCAGTGGGAGAAGAATGTTGACAACACACTAGTGTTTTCAGTTGTTGCTAAGTAGTGTTTATACTGTCAAGGATTTTTCAGCTTCTCATGCCCAGCCAGCAAGAAAGCTGGAGGGGCTCAAGAAGTTGGGAGGGGACACAGCCAGTACAGCTGACCCAAAGTGGCCAAAGGGGTATTCCATACCATTGGCATCATGTCTAGCATATAAATTGGGGGGGGGGGGGGGGGGGGAGGGGGAGTGTTTGCCAGGGCAAGGGCAGATTGCTGCTTGGAAAGTAACTGAGCATTTGTTGGCAAGTGGTGAGCAATTACATTGTGCATCACTTATTTTCTGTATTCAATTCTTTTATTATTATTAATGTCATTTTATTATTGTTATTATTATCATATTTATTTTCTTCTTTTCTGTCTTATCTCAACCCACAAGTTTTACTTTTTTCCGCGATTCTCTCCCCCATCCCACTGGTGGGGGGGAGGTGAGAGAGCAACTGCGTGGTGCTTAGTTGCTAGCTGGGGTTAAACCATGGCAATACCTTAGCACACTGCAGCAGCACCTGCAAGTATCATGACTGAAAAATGCTTTGAGTTCTTCCACCTCGGGCAAGTATTGATGGCCCCCTACAAGCAGCTTCTTTTCTCTCTGCTTCTTGTATTCAAATGGCTTGTCGTGTGGATCTGTGCTGGCCTTCTTGGGTGGAATAAAATTACTCTCTTGGTGT
Organism: Astur gentilis; assembly: GCF_929443795.1. Taxonomy (NCBI): domain Eukaryota; kingdom Metazoa; phylum Chordata; class Aves; order Accipitriformes; family Accipitridae; genus Astur; species Astur gentilis. The sequence continues at coordinate 34,576,660 of NC_064919.1, read as the reverse complement.
TGTGGTGTACTGTCCTCAGTAAGCAACACACACAAATTTTGCATCTTCCAAACGTTAGCATCCACTGTTAAGGCTGCTAACACAAATGTTAGTAGCGGGGCTTGGTAATTTGTGACTTTGCTACATGTTTTCCAAATGTGTTTCTTAGAAAGTTACAGGTGTGGGTGGCTCTGGCTGTATTTTCCACCGGCAGGGAAGCTTGCCATTGGTGTTCATACTGACACAGCTGGGCTGGGGAGGCATAAGAAATGTTCCATCACGCTTAGCATGGGCACTAGATGGAACATGGTTTCTTTAATGAAGAAAGAAGAATTTGCTTCAGTTGTGCCAGATGCTGAGCTACGCAGCTCTCAGACCTGTTCTGTCTCCTTTTGTGACTAAGAAAGGTTAATTGCTCAGACAACCCAGCTGCAAAACAACAAACTGCCTCCATACCCCAAAAATGGTCCTGAAAGCTGTCTGACTACAGGTCACTGTGTTCCAAGACCTAGTGCAGAGGTTTTGACCTTAAAAATTTTACTTATAATAATAATTTCCATGCCATACATCACTGGCTATCAGGGAAATTCTGTATAACATGCTTTCTCACAGTAGTGAGATGAAACTGGGATATATTGCCCAGGCAAACAAGATATTTGCCAAAGAAAACTGGACCAAAATGGAAAAAATATGAAAGAAGAGCTAGCCAGTAAGAAATTAAAAAACAGCCTCAACATTGAGGTTTAATGAGAGGGATGTTGAAGGGAAGACAGTTGGACTGAGTTTTGTCTCTGGTCAAGTTTCTGTGGACTCTGAAGACAGTGAGCAGAGGGTCACCTGATCCAGAATCACAAAACAAAGTAAAAACATTCTTAAGTCACCTTTTCCTAAATCTCTTATGAGGCTTTTTCTAAATTCTTTTTGTTTGGCCTACCAGAGGATTCTTGCTGTGCCTTGAGGATACAGGGCAAGACTTCTTCCCTGGGATTTGTGGCCATTCTCCAGCTGTGGAGTTGAAACTTGTGCAGCTGTATTGAACTGCACCACTATGAGGCTGAAAACTGTTTTGAGAACTTGGAGAAGATCAAGATTGTTGATGCTTACAACTGAAGGGCGCTTTGTCCACACCTAGCAGATTGCACACAGTTGTGGCTTGCAGGGTCAGCAGCGCACAGACAGATGGATGGTGTGATTAGAATGAGGTCTCTGTACAAGTCTGTGAAGCCTAAACAAAGGCTTTCTACTTTCTGCTTTCTCCCCTCTCTGTTCTGCAAGGCGTTAGCAGGTATCTAAGCACAACAGCATCATCCCCCATAGCCATCAACCAGTGCAACAAGAGGGTCCAAGGAGTCCATGGCAGTATGCCACTAGCAATAGCATATCTCTGTAGGACCAGTATGAAAAAGCAACTTTTCTCATCTCTTCAGCAAAGCAACTGTTTGATTTCCATCACAGAACCCCCAGCAGTCATCCCATGAGGGACTGGGTTTGCATGTGTAACTTAGAAGATTCCCCTGAAGTGGCAAGTGACATTATTGGATGTACTTACCAGCAATTCAAGTGATATGAACAGGAACACATCTTTGCAAAATTTAACTGCCTAGAAGCATAAGGAATGAATACTATCACTGACGTCTTCCAGAAGCAGAGCCATCTGCATGATTTCTTCTCTTGCCACTGATCATTGTTTCCCAGAGGAGAATGAGAGATTGAACAACTGTCTTCTTTCAGAAGAAACAGGCTTTTTTCTTCAGATCTACTGGTAGACAACATCATTTTTTATTTTTTCCCAAAAGGAAACATTTGCAAGTTTGTGTCTGATTGCAGCCTTTGCCCACTGAAGCAGAATTTAAGCTTGCTTCTTTGAGCACCTTTTTCCCCTTTACCTTGTCCATTCTTGGACCTGAATACCATTAGAGGATCGTCTGACTCCACATTATAACTTCTTGTTGCCTCTTGTGTTTTCCAGAGAGCACCAGCAAGATACCAGTATCAACAGAAGGGACAAAAACTTCTTCACGTAAGTTGAATTAATAGAGTCTTTCTATCTTTTTCTCTTTATTTCTTCTTGAAAATGCTTCTGCAGCTCTGAAACTCTCCATCTTAACAAAGAACAGTTCGCCTACATCCAGCACCTCAGTATCTGCATACCACCTTGAATACTGGAGCTACTTCAGGGACTGAGAAATGAATGAAGTAAGGTTAAGCATACTTTTTGATATCCTGGAGCTGCATTGAGGATGCTAACTGGGCCTGCAGTTGTCAGCCTGCAGCAGACCAAGTGAAAAAGTATTTGAGTTGTTAGGAACTGTGTTTCAAAAAAGCACTTGTTGCTCCTGTTCCTGTAAATCCTAGTAGCTGCATATGAATTTGCAGAGTGTATAGGCATATTGATGTTTCCTCCAGAAAGTCTGTTGGCTAGACTGCTCTGTTCCTCAGGGGTCTACATACAATTACTGACAATTCTGCAGGGTCTGTGAGTGTAGACAGGTAACTCACTGTCAATAGTTTAACCACTTTTGAAGCTGCCTTGGCATACTAGGAGCCCTCTCCAGATGGTTTCCTTTCAGGCTGGTGGAATTTTGCTTTTAGCATCCTGCCTGCAGTTACGGATTGCACGCCTCCAGAGTTACTTCTGGAACTGACCCAAGTGAGAAGTCACTTTCATTATTTTAACTATTAGAGTTACTTTATATATGGCTACAATACAAGCAGTTGTCTCTACTGCTGAGTTTGGCTGAGGGAGCTGTGGATAGGCATGTGTAAGCCGAGCATCCCAAGGATTTACAAGATGCACATATCCTGCTTGGCAAAGAGGCTGGAGTCCTGCTAGCTTTTTTGAGAAAGCTATGTCTGGCAGAGACAGGTTTTAGTATGAGATGACAGTGTTTGTAGGCTAGATCAAGGAAAACATTGGGATTGCCAGATTTTGCATTTAGCATGCCTGCAGCCTTTCCTTTGATGCATCTGCGTGTGTGGTGACCTACTTCTGAAATCTTGGCACTGCTGCCTGACAGAAGACCCATTGGATGTGCCCACATTCTTTCATGTTCTCAGTGGGGCCTGTCACTGGTACTTCACTGGATATGTATGAGACCACATAGCTAATAGAAAGTGTCCTGTAACCGTTGGAACCATTTTTGTTCAAAGGAGGTGACATGCTGGTCACTGACTCCACTGGGCTTGCCTTTCCTCCCTCCTTGTGCAGCAAGAATGCAATCCCTGCATTTCTCTCCCTTCTTTCCCATGAATTAAATTTCTTGTTCTTGAGTGGTTTCTTTCCCTGCTTATGTCCCTTCCAGCACCTGCTGTTACAGTACTGTTCTCCTCTTTACTGCTATTGTGCCACTGGAGAGGAGGAGGCTGGGATGTTCAAAAGGCTGGCTGCATTCCTGATGAGTTGCTGGACTGGCAGATTTCATGCCAAGTGGCACATCATGCTGTTGTCCTGAAGGAGAGCAGAAAGCAACACATTCAGTGGCTGTTTGTTGAGGTCTTCTCATAGAGCTCTGAGTAGGTCTTTGCTGTGTGGCTCGAGCAGAGACCTGCTCAGTCCAAAACCCAGCCAAGTGCCATTTTTCCCACTCTTCTCACCCAGCCCTGGGTCCAGACCATGTCAGCTTTCTCTGCCACTACAGGAGTCTCCTGCTGACCAAGCCTCTGGGGTTTTGGGCACTGCGGATTTTTTCCAGTCCTTGCAAATGCAAGTAAGTTATTAGTGTGTTGCTGCTTTAATTGGAGGTAGGCTATTGTAAGATGCTGGTGTTTAAATCACCAGGAGCTAGGTCTCTTGAAGTATTGCTATAGCTACGTTTTGGTGATAGGAAGACTTACAGAGTGGTCTTAGCTTTTAAGTGTAGTTTTACTCTGACTCAAAACTGACTTATTAGGTGACAGATTCATGTTTTCTGCCTGACATGACATGTTGTTAAACACTTCACTACAGAGCATGCAGTATGCCTGACGTGCAGCCTATGATCCACAGGCTGATTGCTAGCCACCTTGACTTCCTTCATCCCTCTCCACAGTGGCATGTCACATTGCCGCCTTAGGCGAAGTGCTCTCTCTGCAAACTCTTCCTTCCAGCTGAAAGTAGTCTTCAAGCATACTCTTCTTGAATTCTTTACTCATGCATGTCACCATATGTTTTGCTGGACTCTAAGCTGGTGAAACCCCCATGCAGCCACCCAAACACATGGCTCTGGTTTGCTGCATTTGGTTTGGGTTCCTACAGCTCAGGAGGTTCAGCCCTAGCTTCAGGCTAGCTTGCTTCTTCCAATAACTTATCTGAGGGCTTCCTTTGTGTGATTTGTGTTGAGGTCTGTTTCCTTCATCTGTCCTACAAGATTATTTGCCATGTTGAGAATGCTTCTTCTTTTTCCTTTCTTTGTTACCACTTTGGGGCTTGTGTTACGTCCCATTTTGGTCTGGAACGTGTCCTACTCTCCCTTGCAGCTACAGCTCTCTGCAAATGTGGTGACACTCATGCACCCTGCTCTCTTTGAAGCCACAGAGGTCATTAGCCATAGTTGTGATAAACCTGGAGGCCTGACTGTCCATTTGGAGTTATGTGAGAAGAAGATAAGAAGCTAGTGTTTCCTGGGTCAGCATGTGCAGCTTCAAGACCCGCTGCTCTCCACTTTCCTCTGACGCTGTCACAAACAGCTGAAAACTTTGCTTTCTTTTTGCCAGTTTTCTCCTGGCCTTTCCTCCCAGCACTATGGAGCATTTTTGCTGTAATTGATTATTCACAGCGTGCCTAGGACATGCTGTACCAACTTTGAAGTTATTTCTTTCTCGAGCTATCTCATTTTTTTTCACTTCTTTGGCAGGTTTCTGATTACTGAAAAAAAAAAAAAAAAAAAAAAAAAAAGCAAGCAAGCTGTACTGGGGGAAGATGTTCAGGCTCCTCGAATAGAACAATGTAGCTGTGGCTGTATACTTACAACTTTGTTACTTCTGTGTGTTGCAGAACCCATGCTTAGGATACAAGCTTCAACAGAAGGAACAAACACTTCCTCCTGTAAGTATATACATGTTGTTTAAATTGTTGCTGGCAAGACCCTCAGATACAGTTATTGCTCCCTAGCTCGGTAAAAAATGTGCTTCTATCTAAACCCACAGTAAGGGATCAGGAGTGACTGGGCAGGGTTCCTGCGCTACAGATGCAGTTATCACTTGTTATACATATTATAACTCTCAGAGCCATGTCCTTTGCAGATTGAGGGCTAAACACCTTCCTTCAGGAAGGTCAAAGCACATGTTTGGGCAGGACAAAGGAGGAGGAAACTGCTCCAGTGTTTCCTACCTGGAATTCCCTTCCCTGCCCTCTCCAGGCAATGCATGGCTTCAAACATGGTCTCCTCTGCCTCCACAGCCCCTGGCCCTAGGGTAGCTGGAACATCCTTAGGTCCAGCCATTCCAAGCTGCAACGCATTTCTCTTGATCCCTGTGCCAGTTGGTGCATGTTAGAGCTTCTCGGGCTCTTTCTGTTGTGCTCAGCTGCCCTTGGGAAGAGGATGAGGAAGGTGAGGACATCTTTTTATGTGTCTTCCCTCAGCAGGGACAGAGGTTCCTTCCTGTGGAAGAGAGGTTGTCTCTCTCCTCATCTTGGGAGCACACTGGGAGCTGGCGGGTTACCAGTGAGGAAGCTGACTCTTTTCTCCCTCTGTAGTGATGCTTCCCTGGGAAGCACACTTTACAGCCATAATCCTGTGTGCTTTCATCTTTGAGAACCATCAGGTAGAGCCTTCCAGCTCTTTACTAGACCGAGATCCACCACCTAGCCAGCCTGATTTTGAGCAGTCTGGAAGTACACTTCACAAAATCAAAGTCAGCAAGCAGGGTTGTGGGAGGTAAGGTATTGACCTTTTTCTAAAGCAGTAAGTATTGCTGGCTGCCAGGAACGGGATGGCAGGTGAGATAGACCAGTGGTCCAATCCCCCCAGCAGTTCCAGTGTTACTGTAAAATATTGTGTGTGCTCTATAGCAAACTATACATAGATGCCCTTAACTCACATCTAATAGCTACTGTAGCAACACAAGAGGGAATGGTCAAAGCTGAATCTCTAGAGGACACAGTATTCTGAAATTTTTCATAATTTATATGACATATAAAAAGATTTATTCTTGTAGATTTTCTTCTCAGCTCTTAAACTGATTAATGTTTTAAGTGTGTGGTAAAGGAATTTTAGAAATCTGATAGGTTATTTTGAAAGACTGAAAAGCTTTCAGCTAGCAAGGTGAGAAGAGTTAATGTTTTTGGCCATCTTTTTCCTCTGATGCATAGCAGCAGGGTGGCAGGAATAATTCCTGGAGCAATTTAAAACAGACATTTCTTTCTGTTCTGTTCTCAGTTCCATTAAGGTAAATCGGGATTAGTACTATTCAAGTCACTAAAGTAATGGAGGAGAGCAGTATTGGATACTGCTGCCTGTGCTGGGTTGGAAAGGTACTACAAAGCAGGAGGGAGCCAATGATTATTGTTAACAGATGTGAATGTCTACTCACACTACAGAGCGTTGAGGGAATTGAGTGCAAGTACTTATTCTAAAGTTGCTTAGGGCTTTTATTTTCTGAATTTCAGTGGGACATGTCAGTTTCACACTTGTCACTGTCAATCTTGCAACAGCTACAGGAGATAAAATAAACTGTTTCCTTCCAGTTCTCAGACAATAGCAGATGTTTCAGAGAACATGCCAGCACTGTCACTGTTGGCCAGACACTGGGAAAGACCTGAGAACAGCAGAGTGATTCAGTAGGGTCTCTCCCCTGGGCTTTCACAAGTGTACAGACATGTGTCATGCTATGGTTTTGGGGGGTTCTAGTGACAGACAGATATTCAGAAAGCTAAAAATTATTAAAAAATCCTGTCTCTGTAAGACACTCCACAACAGACACCCCAAAACTGAAGGTTCCTCTACCCTTTTATGTGCACATGCACCTACACTCCTCCAAAGCCACACTGTTTTGAGAGTGTGAGCCTCCATTCTTAAGTAAAGGAGAAGGGAAAGACTCTGATGTATTCCCAGTTTAATGTAAACGGCTGGTGGTCGAGCTGGGGGATCAGTAATCCAAGGGAGGATGAGGAAATTCATGCTTTTGTGTCGTGTTTCATAGTAAGAGACTTTGTGGCACTAATTACCAACAATGCCCAGGCAGGTAGAAATGCTTCCCACCTTCTCTTCCACCCCAACCCTAGGATTGCTCCATATATATTTATTTTGTACTGTGTAATTTTGAAACCTAAGTTACAACTTTAATTTTCCTTGATGATGGAGCTCTCTGTGATATGGTTTCTCCCACTGAATGAAGTGAGCACATCAACAGCAGTTGGAGTCCTGTGTGCTCTCACTACCAAGGACTGCAGGGGCCATTCTTAAGCACATCAGAACAATTTGGGGATGGAAGACATTTTTCCTCCCCTTGTTCCCATGACTGCAGTGCTCTGAAACAAGTGCCTTATGACTCTGTGACTTTCTTCTGCTCAGGATTTGCAGTGGAAAAAGTAAATCTGAGATTTCACCCTAGTGCCTTTGTTTTATGGGTTCATTCAACTATGTATTCAAGACAAGAGAATGAAAATACGGTGGTCTTTTTGCTCTTCTGGGACTTGTTAAAGGAATTTCGGCTTCTCACCTTGATAGGCAAGAATAGCATACATATGACAGCCTTCCTTTTCTTTAGAAAAACTTGAACTCTTGTTTGTAAGTTAAAATACACCTGGAAAGAAATTCAAAAGCAATCAGGTTTCTTAGGTTAAAATCAAATCGTCAGCACTGCACACAGCCTCCTGGTGGAGGTATTCTGCAGTAACATTTGTATAGCGCAAGAGGAGAGAAGGGAAGTGGTGGGATGCAGGCTGTTTAAATGACCATACTTCCTGTTGTGTGGGAACCATCTACAGCACAGTATGTATGCACAGACCAGGAGTGATGAAGCACCTTAGCTCACTGTTTCTATGGAGAGCAACAGTTTGGAAACCCATGTTCTGAGGACTAAACTGGATGAAAAGCTGAGCATTTGTAGCAGTAGGAAATGAAGAAGTTGGACAGAGCCAGAGCCTGTGGGAATATATTTCATACTCTTCATCACAGACAGCTTAGTTACACCTTGCAGCATTACTTTCATGCCCTTGTTTACACTGCCTACTAAGGGCTGCTCCATAAAATGTCTGTGAAGGCACTTCCTCCAGCAAAGAGTCAGGGCATGCTGTGTACTCTTCATGTTTCAGACCTGATCGTCTTACACTGGGCTTCTCAGTTCAGATTTGTCTGCTTGTGCAAGATGCTGAGCCAGCAACCATGGCACTGGATGTGCTTGGAGCATATTGTCTGCAGCATGCAGCCTCCTGTCCACTGTCTAGCAGGCTGATATGATGCCCAGCTTGAGTCAGGAGTGTGGATGAAGAACGGGTAGGAGGCTGATTCCACCTGGCTTTGTGGCTTCTTTTTCAGAAGAGTGCAGAGCAAGTTTGTTTAGCTTTTAGCTGGAGGGAAAGACCCAGTGTTGGTCATCTGTCCCATAGATTACTTTAATCTCATATTCGCACAGACTTTCATTCTGGCCTTTAAAACCTGCACAGAAATTTTAAAAAGAAAGATTAGTTGGAGAAGAAATGTGTCAGCTTGGACTGCTCATCTCTTCTCTCTGGAATTATTAACTTGCAAGCTCCAAGCCTGGCACAGCAAGGCACCTTCCTAACACTTCATCTTCTCATGGTGCAGTAACAGATTCCAACCTGCATATCAAATGGAGAGCAGATACACCACATAGAATGGAGGCATGCAAAGACTTTTTGCCTGTCGCATTTTCTCAACCAGAGTACTGATCTGCTTTGATAAAAATGTTCCATGCTGAGTAGTAAAACCTTCTATGACATTGTGTTAGGGTCATTGGTTTATACAGTATTTTTAACAGGAACAGTTTTGCCTATATGAGGCAAGCAGCCTGGCCAGTAAATCATTTGTGTCCTAAAATCTTAACAAGCAAGTTAAGTTTCTGCTAGTTTATGCTTTCCTTTATCTCCTAAAGTGAACGCAGTCCTCCTCCCCTGTATTTATTCATGTAATACCCAACAGGAGTCCACTTTCAAAAACACATGAATTTTGTCTAAGAATCATACAAACCAGAATCAATCCTTCTGGAAGACAGAAAGCTTGGGCCCCCAGTGATACAAGTTTTATGTGGCTTTTTCTTCTGCCTTAAGGATGCTTATCCAAACATCTAAAGACCTTCTGATTTGGTTGCTATTTCAAGCAATTGTTTAAAGAGTCATCTTGATTTGTAACAAGTCCCTAGACCACTCAGATTGTCCTGCTATTTGATGTTTGGAGTTTTGGTTAGATTATTTTAGTTTGGGATTTTATTTAATATTACTGATGCATAAGCACCTACAGGAGTCTGCTTGCCTTTGATGTGTGGCCAAAACTTGTGGAATCAAGAAAAGGCAGATGAAGAGTGAAACTCTACTCTGCAGTCTTTTGTACTTTCTGAGGTCCATGTGAATTGCAGTTCTTTTAAGACACAATGTGACTTGGTGACCAGATATCTTGCAGTATAGCAGAATATAGTAAATATGGAGTTTCTGCATTAATTCATTTTACTCTGGGTTTTTTTTTGCTTCATTTTACTCTGAGTTCAACAGATGTTAATTTCTAATATTCCCTTTACAACTGAGAGATGAAGAAGATGATAATGTGATGGACAGTGCTGCAGCACAGTGTAAGGATCAGAAAAAATCAGGGGACACTGCCTAATGAGCATGTGTTTAACTTCTTTCATCCCCAGAAGGCTCTGCTGTGTTATCATAAAGCCTAAATACACTGGTAGCAGCTCAGTGACTTCTGAAATGCAGCTATCTTAGGGTGAAAGAGCAGAATCGTTTTACTAGAGACTAGTAATATGGCAAAGCCACTCAGGGCAGAATGGGAAGAGGAGAATACTGTAACCAATTGAGAAAGCTGAAGGAATTCAGATGGCGAAGGCAATTACTCAGGTTGCAGTTATTATAGCACAGCAGGATTCCCAACTCCTGCTCCTGTAATAAGTTAGTATGACATCTTCAACTGTCAGCATTTAACTTACCTGCTCCATGGACTGAAAGTCTGCTTCTCCAGGAAAACCATATGCCTTGGTGGGACAGTGGGTCAGAGAAAAACTCTATACCACCTCATGCATTTTGCTTTATTATTTCAGTGGGGGGGGGGGTTCTGAATAATCATCTCTGGAGAAAACACTCTGCTTTGTTCTAAGAACAGAGTGAATGAGCAAGGGCAGGGTCAGGTAACTAGTTCTTGTTTAATGTAAAATGAGTTTAAGCCTTCTGGTTAATGAAATCCTACTGGAAGAGCAGAGATGAAGTCATGTGTCAATCCCCTGTTAAAACTTAAGCACAGCATGCAGTATTGTCCAGTTTCTTTCTCCACAGTGGGCACTAATCACAGTGGGCAATGCAGCGGTAATCTCAGTAGCCTTATGATTTGATCTGGTGTGACAAATCCTGTTTCCTGTGTTTAAATTTCACAGATAGGGCAAACTCATGTGAATAGGTAACATTTCCCAGAGACACAGATTTCAACCTTTTGCGTGATTCCCAGTCTAAGGCTGGTGTGACATTAAGTCTCTGCTTCCAAACCACTTAATCTTGCGGGTTTTTGGTAGTTGCACTCTTGGTCCCGCAGCCTTGCTATGAAGGGAGAGCATGGGTTGACACTGAGGACCTGGGCAGCTCCACTGGGAAGTTTGTACATATCCAATTTATAAGATAACACCACTAGTATAGAGTCAGGCCTCTTCTGTGCTGTGGTTTCTTGGGTTTTTTTCCTTCAAGCAGGTCAAAGAGGTAAAATGCAATGATGGGTATAAGCACCATTAAAATTAGAAGAAGGTGGCACAACAGTCACAAAGGAATAAGTGCAACAGTTTATATAGCTTAAATACAGCTGCCAGAGTGGAAGGGTTTTAAGGACATTGCCTTTAGCTATGTGTATATTTGTGCATGTAACAATAAATCCATAAGGCTAGCACTTGCCTCAGGATTTGTATCTGATGAGGCAATAGTGTTTTATGTGTAAATATACATACATATATAAGTTTAAAAAGTACATACATGTAAGTGTGAAGGCAGTGGTTTGGATCTGTTTATTTCAGGCTGTTCTTTCCTGAGATCATGGATTACATCATGAAAAGCACTACCAAACATGCGGCAGTCTACTCTGCTGGCATACAAGTCACAAAAGCTACTTCAAATGTTTCTGTTGCTTGTAATATTTCTCAAAGAATTTCACAGGCCCACCTCCCATTGTCTCTAACATTGTGGATTATCTCCTTCTCTCCAAATTTCTAACAGAAACTCTTCCCATCATTCAGCAAAAGGGATCAATAGTTAATTTTTTTAAAACCTGAATGTGTCCTCACTGGTGGAGTGGGGGACACCCTCACAATAGGATAGGTGGCCAAAAGCCACATTGTTAATTGCTGCCTTAGCTGGGTCTCAGAGATGAGAGACTGCAGGCTCCATCCCTAGCTCTCCTCAGGGTCCCATAGTATGTCAGGACCTCTCTTTCCGAGACTGTGTAAGTTTTATGAGGATTTGGCTTCAAGGGGCTGCTGGTAAGGCCCGGTTTCTTTGAGGGTCTCCCAGAGGGTCTAATCATGGCAAAACCTTTCCTAACAGAGCATTAGTTTATGCCTTTCTGACTCCTCCTCCCAACTATGCTGAAGTGACAAGTACTATGCTCCCACCTGAGACCAAAATCAGCATCTTTCTGATTTGCCAGCATAGCCTATGCTATACAGAAGAACCTGAGCTTGTAGCACAGGGATGGATTGGTGGTCTGGCCTTGGTGGTTTGGTCTCTGTGTCTTCCATGGGAAGAAGTCCCTGGTGCTGTCACTGTGACAAAAACAGGTGCTCAAGGACTCCTGTTGCCTGCTGGCTATATCCTTTCTGGGTAGCAATTATGAACATACTTTGTGGTATTGGATCAGCCTTCTCAAAATCTTCTCTCGTCGATGTCATTTTTGAGGCATCAAGGTAGCAAGTATTCATGCTGAATAAAAGTATGTGACAGGCAGTGATACTAGCTGGACAGAGATATGTGAACAACATGGAATACATGACCTTGACAGAAGCACGCATCTATTTCAGGCACTCTGGCAAATCAAGACGTGTCATTAACCATGCTGAAATCAAGAATGTCAGTGCTTTATAGGAAAGGGCATAAAGGAGCCAAAGAGCTCAGAGTGAGTGTGAAAAGGGATACTCACAACAGACAAAAATTACGAATGTGTGCATGGGTACAGAATAATACTAGTATTTTATCTAAAATAGGCAATCCCCAACTTTCCCCTATAGCCCAGAAATGCTGTTCATCTCCTTATCTTCTACCTATTGTCCCAACAATATCTTCCTACCCCCAAAGAGACTTTACCCTGAGGCACCCTGTTGTATTAATCCCAGGAGAGACTAGGAATGCAAGGTCCTTTACACTCCTCTGGAGGCCCTTCTGTCCTGAGAAAGACATGTTTGCTGTTCACTTTCTTCTTTTTGGAGGGGGAGTTTCTGTTGTTTCATCTTTGGTGGGAAGAGTCCAACAAAGAAGAAATTCCCAAAGGGAATTTGAGTTTCCAAATCTGAATTACACCAGCATGCCTGGAGGTTTGCTGGGCTCCCTTTGACAGAGAGGCACACACAGCTGGCCTTAGATGGTGTATTCTGGGCTTTCTATTCCACATTATCCCAGGGGAGGTCTTAGGCTGCATTGGCTGTAAACAGAGACGCTCTGTGGCATAGCAGGGCCCTGGTCCATGAAAGGTTGTTGCCAGTTCATGGTTTGGCAGTGGAAGCCTGTGATGAAGAAAAAAACACAAAATTAATTAGACAGAAGTCAAGAGACTGGGTCCAATGCTTTGTTTTCTTGCTGACCTTCCAATTCAGGCAGTTTTGGTCAAGCCCAAAAGGTAGATGCTGTTGTCTAGGGAGAAGGAACAAAGTTTCTTAGAGAGCAATAGGGGAAGGTAAGATACCCCTCTGAGTTATCTGCCTGGGCAGCTAGGCTCTTTTGACTCCTGAGCAGGAATCCGGGGAGTCCCTACCTTTTTAATAACTGGAAGTGCTTCAGCATTCAATTGGATCTGTTTCTAGAAGATGAAAGCAGAGGATAACATGGCAATAGATAAAAGATGAACAGAAGAGTACACTGTTATCTTCAGAATAACTTTTAAAGTGTATGGCTTTGAATAAGTTTCCATTTGCTTAAGAATAACCCCATGATAAATTACTTTTTACTTCTTAGAAAACGCAAACTGCATGACAGAAGTTATATTTCAAAAGCCATAGGCAGAGCACTGTATACATACATGCAATCTTGCCATAGATGCATGGCTTTGAAAAGCTATCCCTGTGTCCCCTCGTTAGCTTCTCCACAAACATAGTGGCATGCTGTGGCTAAGACTCAATTTAGACTATAGCAGTTGCTACCAGGTAAATTAAAAGCAATACTCTTCTTTCACATTCTTATTCTAGCAGTATTCTAACAGTGCAATGGGACCCAAGCTAAATCCATGGTAAGAAATTACCATCCCATCTTTCATGTCCACATCTCTTCTAAATTGCCTTTTGGTAACATCTCATAATTGGATGCAAAGTGGGAAAGTTGTATCTCCTGTGACTTTCATTATCAAAATGTTCCTGCAGGTTCCTAATGGTTTCTGCTGTTCTTGACATTCTCCCCTTGTACAGAGAGCAGAAGGAATCACTGTAGTCACTGCAGCAATTAAAGACCAACCTTTTACAATGTGATCTTCTTTCTAGGTGTGCATCATCCTAAATATTTAGCAGTAGTCAGCTAGTCAGTAATTTTGAGTTACATCTGCAGTAGCATAGAAATGCATGGCAAGGATCACAAAGCACCCACTCATTTTCTTTGAAAAGAAAGCTATGCCCCGAGGCAATTGTTCTTTATGAATTGTGTCTGATGGATGTCAGTATTTTCTTTCAGGGAATAGATGTATATAAAGGCTCTTGCATTTGTTTACAAGATTTTCTTGTGACTGCCCACTCTTCATGCTAGTCATTTCAACTTCATTATGGATGTACAGAGCTCATAGGCCTTATTAGTAGATTATATTAATCACAGTATCCATCTTTCTGAGATCTTTTGGCAAAATAATTCAAAATTTTCCCTTCCACAGGGACCTGCTTTTTACAAGGGAGGAAACTTTTCACAGCCCTCCAATTTGCAAACTGCATCAATCCTGTGGCAAGCCAAAATAGCATGGGGCATTTCTAATTTATGATGGATGATCATAAAGGCTAAACCTAGGGTACTAAGTGGAGTGAGGCTCAGGAGTGAGCTGGAGTGCTAGAGCAGTGTTTGCCCATTTCGTCATTAACATGCTTTCTTGTGTCATTCTGACTCACATCAAATACTGCTTTTCAAGACACCTAAGCACAATATGAAGGATTAAGTGCATTGAGACCTTTCCCAGGATGCAGCATGGGTACCAGCCTACCAGCTTGGCTCTCTTCACTCTAAACAGTCCTCCCACATCATCCTAACAGACATTGCAACCCCCAAAAGCCTTTATACAATACCAGAGGGCATTAATTATAAAACCATATTCATGCCATAAAAACACTGCCTGGGTGGGCTAAGACACAGCCTTCCCACAATTTAGACACTAGGAATTGGAAAAAGCACACATGTGAATTATTTTTAATGAAGGGCAGAGCCATGGTGACATGATGTGTGATCTAGATGTAGCCCAGCCATGACACTTGTCCTTGGACTGAGAGCATGATCCGTCCCCTTTGCTACTGAGCAGCATAGGCACATCTGAGAGGTCAGGCTCCCTATCCCACCTCAACTTTCCTGACCATGGTGTACCTGTGGGGCACAGAGCAGCTAGCGTTGCACCACAGCCCTCCTGAGTTTAGCAACTGCGGCCACTGCTCTTGAACGGAGAGATGAGACAACACCTACTACACTCCATTCCCAAGCCAACAGAGGAGACAACTGTTTTGCCAGACCTGAGCGTTTGGCTTTTTTGTTGTTGTTCATTTGTTTCTGTTCTGTTTATTCAGCACAGAAAAGCTCCTTACTCCAGAGCTATAAATATCCAGAATTGATGTTGAGTCAGGAAGGATTTGACTGGACACAGCTCTGCAGCCTGAAGCTTTTACAAACACCGTGTGCCACTGAGCTTATCTTAAAGTTTAGCATTTATACATGGGGTGGTAATAGCCCTTCAGAAGTTAATACAGTCATTATTTTTCTGAGGTTTGTAAAGTAGAATCTGAACTTTATTACTGATCTTTTTCTGGTAATATTCACAATGATAAAAAACATGATTCTTAATAAAACAGTCAAGCATCTGACAGGTATTTAGATGAGCTTTCCAAAATGTCAGCAGGTTTGCCAAGGAGTATTACTGCAATGGTTGGTTATAAAAGAAAAAGATAAGCCATACTTCAGGGAATAAATATGAGGGCATTTTTTCAATAATTTCTATTTTGCAGGCAGATATCTAGCCATGAAAGCCACAGCTACCTACATTGTAGAAAGCTACCCATTAGATCTATTGCTGCCAATTGTGGCACAAATCATCAGTGGCAGAACGTTTTTCTAGTCTTCTCAAATTAGAAGTGAGCTAATCACATGTGATGCATGTGTCTGTTTGAAATGTCTGTGTTTTTATATATAGGAACTGAGGATGTTCTTTCAGTTGTAGCTAAAATTCTGTTGTATGCTTTTAAGCACTGGCATCCAATGCTGTGGGGCATTAGTTCAACAGTTTAGTTATTGTTCTGAGAGAACAGTAGGTTTGAATGTCTGGTACTTTCGCCTGATTAAATGCCACCTCCCTACCCCCCACCCCGCTTTTTTCCATTCTAAGAAAGTCCAAAACTAGCATTGATTGTTTTGAATTCCTTAATATTTTATGTTATTTAAAGCAATGCAAACATTGAGTGATTCCACTGACTCCACAGGACACACAGTGAAATAAGATTGAGTCTAATCTTACACTATACTTTTTATATTGTTAGTATGACTTCTATTGTTTCCCTGGAACAGCTCTTTCCTTCCATTTCCCACTGGGGAAATCTTTGGCTTAAAATAAGCTGCAGGCTATGCATAGTTCTTGAATATTTTAATGATCTACACAAAACCCATTAGCTGCCACAGTGGCAACTAATACTTGACAGACAATAGGATAACAGTTGTCTTGGAGTCTGCGAGAGGCCAGAAGAATCTTAAACACTAATTTTGCAGAAAGGATGAAGAATTGCCTTGAGCAGCAATGCAGCTCATTCAAATGCGTGTCTCTGTCGCTATGCAGAGTGGTGTTTCAGTTCTCTGGTGTAATGAGCTCTGAATCAGATGCTGTCCCTGGTTACTAGGCACACCACATCTGCAGAGTAGATGCTTGTAACTCCTTTATTTGTCACTTTGGAGGGAGGATGAGGTTAAGATAGGTCCAGGGAAGGAATGCTGTGACTACAGATTCTGTATCTTTTTTGGTAGACTAATAGTCAAGCCAATGTAGCTGTAATCCCTAAGAGTAGCAGATCAATTCTAAGCTTCATGGTAGGTAACACAAGTCTGAAATCATCTCCATGTGTGTTCAGCCAAGACATTTGGGCTATGCATCAGTGAAATGCCTCCATGGAGGCAGGGGAGAGAAATTAGGCATGGCTTAGGGACTGTTTACCTTAACCTGTCCAGTTGCATTTTTCTGTCAGATGCAGAGGACTCTTGGTGTCTTCCCCACAACATCTGTGTCCTGCACCAAGAGTGTAAGGGACCTCTCACATTGGCAGCAACACCATGAGCCAATTACACTTTAGAGTACAGGAGCTAAATGCCAGCACCTTACTAATTCTTCCAGCCAAATGGACACCTGGAAAGCTAATGTACTGATGTACTTACTGCTTGAGTTATGTGTAGAAAATATGCAGTAAAACTCTAGATAATTGGATGTGGATTGCATTTGCAATTATTTGTTCACTGGGTAATATGCATGCATCAGAGACCTAATATTCACCCCGGCAAGACAGCACAGTTATAGGCAGGCTGAGCAAATGGAGCTTTTCAATTTAAATGTGCAAATGAAATTTATACACACATGGGCACTATTAGCAGATGGCCAGTAAGGAAGGCTGGATACAGGGGAGGGGTTCTTTCCTTTTAATTTGGTAAGAATTTGTTCCTCTGGATGATGTTTCATCCTGAGGAATAGCTTTTATTATCTGTAAATATCTTGTAAAATATGAGGCTGCCATTCACAACAACCCAGAAACAGCATGTATGAAGTACTGGATGGAGAATTTTCTCTGGATGGAGATAAAATAATCGAAAAGAGTGAGCCAAATATACCAACTATTATCAAATTTGCACAACAAGATGTGGAGTGGGTAGCTCTAGTAGAAACACATTAGCTATAGTTGATGAACTGGCACAAGATTGTGGAAAATTTTGAATCTCCCTTAAGGAAAAAAGAATTCTTAAAAAAGCTGGCCATCAACTAACTCTTTAGAATGGGAGGCAAGCACAGAATTGGTTATCACTTGTTTAGACTTGCTGCTCTCAAGTTGATCTTCTGTATCCTAGTATTAAAGGGGTGGTGAAGTGTAGGAAACGCTAGTTTAAGCAGAGAGGACATCATGTGTGTATGAGCTGACATTTCTGCTGAGCCTTTGTCTCAACCAGATCTCACCACTCATTTCTTAAACACTGCCATATTCTTGGCATCTCCCCTTTTGTTATCACAGGAAATTGTCATTGTGAGAAAGTACATTACAGCATTTATAAGGAACACCGACTAATAAGGGTCCAGTGAGTCTTTAAGGAACTCTACATACTATTCTGATCTCTGGGGGCTGTTTCTTCCTCAGCCCTAGTCACGATCATGCCTCAGCCTTCAGTAGCTCTGCAGAGTCATTCCAATTAATTTTCAGCACAATCTCTGCATGCAATGCCACCTGTCAAAATTGAAATATCACCAGCTCTTGAAAGAGACTCCCAGCTGTCAACCAGGGAAACTGACCACGTGTGAAGCAGCCATGCTGCTGTACCTCCCCTACCTGGCCAGGGAAGAAACAGAAGCTGGCCTTCTGGAAAACACCATTTGCTGCAGGGCAGAATTTCTGCTGCCAGCCCATGCTCACAGATGATAGGGAAGCAGACCAGCCAGAGAACACAAGAGCAGGCAAGCTGGCCAGTTCCAGCACCCACCAAGCCCTGTGTCCTGTCTCAGGCAGCAGGCAGCAATTAGTGCCTCGGGGACTGGTAGGGGAAAGACACAACAGAAAGATGATGCCTCTGCTAAATGAGTTTCCACATAAGCCGTGACCATGAGAAGTAACTCAACCTTTCTGGCTCCTATTTTTCCTCTCGTTAGATCTGTGGGGAGTCTTGTCTCTTCTGTAATCTTGTTTGGTTGTTGGCCTCAGCTCCCTCCCACTGTCCCATAGCAACCACTCCCCCATTATGCCTTGGATCAGGTTCCTCACTGTGAGGCCACCTGTGCCCTGTGACTTCAGAAGGGGGCTTCTCCCACCTTATAGACCCAGGGCAGTTGGGGACGACAGATGATTAAACCCTAAGCCACTAAGTGGAATGTAATCTTCTCTTGATCTGCTGCCTCTCCTCATGCCTTATCTACATCGACTAGAAACAATTAGAACAGCAAGCCACATAATCAAATATTGTGGCTAGAGTCACATGCCATTTCAGACACCTTGAATAGTGTCACACATGATTGATGTGGGAATATAGAGCACCAGAATATGTCAGTGCTTTACTGATTACTGTTGCTAACTGCAAGCAAGGCCAAAAAGGGAGAGGAAGGTGCAAAAATAATCTTTGTGGAAAACTGGACTCGTTTTATTACCTAGGAAATGTCATCCTTGCCCTCTTGTGATTGATTGACTTATACCTTAAAGTGTGAGGCTTACTAGCCTTTGCATAAGAAGCATTTGGTTTTGTTAGTGCAGCAAGGGAATCCATGTTCCTATTTTCCATGCAACTATCATGATCCTTGATCTTTTCTCAAAATTTCCTTAAGAACTTGATCTGAAGGAGGCCTAAGCAAATAAGTGTTTCTCAATGGCAGATGAGATTTTTTTTTTCTTTTCTGTTCCCACGTTGAAAAAAGAAATATGTCTGCTCCCCATACAGGAAAATCTAACCACAGAGGGCTCTAAAATCACCTGTTGGGCTGGAGAGGCATAACTTGACCTGCTCCTTTGTTGTGCTTTAACCGCAGCCAGCAACTAAGCACCACGCAGCCGCTCGCTCACTCCCCGCCCACACCCAGTGGGATGGGGGAGAAAATCAGGAAAAGAAGTAAAACTCATGGGTTGAGATAAGAACAGTTTAATAGAACAGAAAAGAAGAAACTAATAATGATAATGATAACACTAATAAAATGACAACTGCAATAATAAAGGGATTGGAATGTACAAATCATGCGCAGTGCAATTGCTCACCACCCGCCAATTGACACCCAGCTAGTCCCCGAGCAGCGATTCCTCTGCCCCCACTCCCCAGTTGCTATACTAGATGTGACGTATGGAATATCCCATTGGCCAGTTTGGGTCAGCTGCCCTGGCTGTGTCCTATGCCAACTTCTTGTGACCCTCCAGCTTTCTTGCTGGCTGGGCTTGAGAAGCTGCAAAATCCTTGACTTTAGTCTAAACACTACTTAGCAACAACTGAAAACATCAGTGTTATCAACATTCTTCGCATACTGAACTCAAAACATAGCACTGTACCAGCTACTAGGAAAACAGTTAACTCTATCCCAGCTGAAACCAGGACATCCTTGCAGCCCACAGAGGTCCCTCTCTTAGCTCAAGAGATGGCGAGGAACATCCTGACTGGCAGAACGCACTCCCTTCAATACACTGGTGATGTAAGATCATAAACTGGGAGACCTTGGAGGTCTCAATTTGCAGCCTATGTGAAGTGCTGAGGAGGACGCATGTGTTAGTCTTTTCAAGACTTCTAACTAGCCTTAAGACTGGCCACAGTTTGACCTGATTATGGTTTATTTGTCCCAGAGCAGATACAATTAATATGTATCACCCACAATTAATACGTGGGCGAACATACAAGGAAAACAAAGTCTTCAGCAGGGAGCCAGCACAAGGCTTCTGTCACTGACACTTGCCTTTGCCCTGTTGTTTCACCCACTGTGATTAGAAATTCATCAAATATGTCTGGAGAATTTGCATGCTTAGCCTGCTTTGGAAAGAGATGATTGTCTAGCTGTGAAAGGAGATTATGCAGCAATTTCCTCCTCAGCACAGCAAGGCAATGAATCTGACTCTTCATTATAGAGGAAGGGTGGGTAAGAACAGTTGCATTTCCTGTGCAGCAAGAGCAACATGAGCTATGCTCCAGGTTCCTTTGGGAATTTCCTTGATCATGTTGATTTCAGACATGATGCATAATGTTACTATGAGAAAATGCAGATATTTAAATAGGAATGCTTGTGGGGAAGAGGAAAGGGATCGATTCATTAAACAATGTGTTTGATCTCAGCTAGAAAGACAGCTGTACAAAAGAAGACAGGCTCAAAGTTAGTTCCTTGAGTTTTATAACTCATGCATTAATTACTGACAGCAGCAATGTATTTCTGAGATGACCATGATTTTTAATAGTTATTCTTACATTCTCTCACCACTTATTAAAATATTTCACTGTGTTTTTGTCATGCGAGAGGCTGTAAAGAAGTCTTGCAGTTACTAACTAGCTACTAGTTGCTAAATAAATGGAGAGAGGTCCCACGAAGCATCTGCATCTCTGTCTTGTGCTTTCACACTCCCGCTTAGGGTGAACACAACTCAGTGCTGCAGGTCAGGCATCAGACACTCCCTTTCTGTTTCCCAGAGTCTCTAACAGATATGCAATCCTGCTTACATTTTTATAAATCATTTACTTGCAGGATGTTGTACACCTGCAAATGCAGAAATGTATCACAGGGACAACAATCACAAGGACACATTCTCGAATGCTCAAGACAGACAGACAGTCCAGCAATTGGATGTTAGCAAGACACTGATCAAAGGAAAGATTTCCTGAGCAACCCTGAGCACATCCCTTAGGACTAATATGAATGTGGGTTGCAGGCTGGGAATCCCAGACCAACACTTGGCTCCTGAGGGAACAAGCCATGAACCCTGAACTGCATGTGCAGGCACACCAGTGAATGCCCAGAGAGACTTTAGAGGCATCAAAACTAAAAATATTTCCTACAAGGGTTAGTCCAAAGAATTACCAAAGGTTGTTCCACACTTATGTGCTGAGTGGGGAGCCAGGCAGACAGACAGCATATTAGAGATGGCTAAGGTGGAGCAGAGGAATTTGTCTCCACTTCTGCCCATCCCCTAGATCCTCAACAATTCCTCAGACATATAAGGAGGCACAAAAAAAAAAAAAAAGAGGGGGGGAAGCATTAAACCACCATTGAATAAATGCACCTACTATTTACCTGTGAAGAGATAGTGTTCACCATGTCTTTCCTCTGTCCACAAAGTCTTAGAAAAAAGCTTCAACGACATTCATCTCTCTAATGTAGAAAATGTTTCATCCTTTTCTGCAAAGCTGGAGATTTACTTCAGCAAGAGGAACTCAGAAGTTCTCCCTAAATCAACCTGCAGTGCCAGCATTGAAAATGTGCTCTTGGGAGAGGAGGAAAACTCCCAAGGGGGATAAAAAGGGTAGCCCTGTCAGGTTGTTTTAAAATAAACCCAAAAGCTGCTATTAACATCTTGGGTGAGGTCTGCCATGGTAAAAGGATCTGAAGGGCAGTTCTGCTTTGTCCAGCACCCTCTAGGGTAAGGAATGGAGGAGAGCCATGAGTCATGAGCAGATGCAGGTGTGAGAAAGGAACTGAAGTGCCTAAGGCCACATGGTTGAGTGTGCCTATATACTGAGTTAGGCCCATTTTAGATGCCTAGGCAAATTTTTTTTTAACTGGCTATTTTTATTTTTTCCTCATAAAGGAAATGCAATAACTGCACATGCCTTATTAAAAGATTACTTGTTTGGCTGGTGGCCACAGATGAGTATTTCCTCTTATTGCTCAATAAATCAAGTTACTATCATTTTAAACATTCTAGCTGAATTTTTGATCAGCACATGAAAGAGTTAACTCCACCACTGTCTTGTTACCACAGCTTTGAAATAACAGCAAATTTGGGGAACATAAATTTTGTCCTCTCTTGTAGCATAAATTTGGAGCATAGGCAAAATCCTTATAGAACTGTGCACATTCTGTAAAAATCTGTCTCTTACTTGGAAAATACACAAGTAGAACTGCAGACTAGTAAAGTGCAAATAAAATATGTGCAGGAAAGCAGAGTGGTGTCTTTTGAATTTGTAGGCATTTCAAATACATTTTTTAAATTTTTAAATAAAACTTCTTAAAATGTTAAACCATTTTTGATTTCAGTTAACACAACTCTTCTTATGTACAATAATAATCAGGTTATCCTGGGCTGGAAGGGGGCGTTGATTTAACTTGAAGTGGTGGGTGCCTTTTCTGAAAGGTTTTTCTGTTGCTTTAGCAATTGAAAGCCTTTCTTTCCTAATAGGATTAGCCCAAATAATTACCAAAGGATTTCTCTGTGTCATCTAAGTACAGTTCCCCACAGTGGTATTAAAAAGCCTGTCTGCAGTAAGGAAATAGTCAATGGCCGTGGGTAGCTGAAAAGGTTATAGTTAGCTGTTGCCACTCAAACCAGAGAAAGTCATCTTCAAAGGCAGGACCGCAGTGGTTTTTACCCTAATCCCCATTGTGCCCAACTGGTGGGAAGAAGAAACAGTAGCTCCTTGTTGGCAAGAAGCTACTATGGAGGGCTCATGGTCAGCAGGGTGAAATGAGGGGCCACAACCTGAATGGTAGGTGTCGTGACAGCCCTTTTGCATGTCTTGTTCAGTAACGCACAAGTGATCCTGGGACAACGAAGCTTTAACATTGCATGTGCCAAATTTCATGCTAGCCCTTTGATTCTGGCTGCAGACCTGCGTTCTCCCCTCTGGCCTATTAGGAAGGAAGTCTACTTGCACTTCTTTGACAGATCCTTGAAATCAGTGAGACATGTCCACAGGCTGTGGGAGAAGCTTCTGACTCTTCAGCTTTAGGACAGCTCCTTGCTGCTTTTTATGATTTTTACATTTTAGGCTCTGTATTGAGGAGTTACAGATTTTGTACAAAAAGAAAGAACCCCTTGAGAAGGGGAAAAAACAAAATGTGACTTGGCTTGAGACTGCATGAAGGCATCCTGCTGGGGGAGCAGGTCTGAATTAATTTCTGTGACTTTAATCCATGTATCTAATCTGTATCTTTATCACTTGTTCAAGCCACGCTGTATTTTTCTGCTGTTCTAAGCCTTCATTTCAGGCATTCTGGCTATGTATGTATGTTTGTATGCAGCATAATATGTTGTCCAGGATAACTGGAAAATGACATCTGAAAGGCATTTCTTCAGCATGTGTGGGCAGATACCAGCTTGACAGATACATGTCTGTAATGATAGATCATTGTTCAGTGTGCTAGGAAATAAGCACTTCTGGCCTGACTTGTCTGATATTCCTTGAAATCACAGGACATGTGTGGGCATTTTTTCCAGCTCACTGTGAACACTGTGTTGTTTCGATGGGAAAAGGGCTTGGTAAAGACCTTTATTTGGGGTGCTTTGTCACATGCTGCTATCTCTACCTGTTTCCTTTCTGCCCATCCTCTGGAGCCTTCTGACTTGCGTAATTGCATTTGAACATAATCACATTCGTGGATCAAAGAAAATGCACAACCTTATTGTTGCAAGTTAATTGTTCCTGGAATATTCCTGCAGGTTGACTACCATTGCCTGTCTTAGTGATAGATTCAGACCCATCATTCCTCCCAGCTTCTGTGCTTTTCCAAATAGCTGGTATTATTTAGCCGCTTTAGCTGGCTCTCTTGGAAACTCTGTCATTAACTAATGCACCAGCGAGCTGACTGTTGCCTGTAGCTACAACTTACCTCTACACTGGTAAGCAGTAAACCTGAACTTTCTGTCTGCTGTGGCCACATTAATAATGCATTATGTTTCCTGTAACTACATACATGCACAGTGATTTTTCTTTTTCTTTTTTTTTTTTTTTTTTTGGTAAGAAGAAAGAAGATGGAGGTAGAGAGGTAGAGGGTGGAAGGTAGTGGAAATGGCTACAGCTAATTATTAATGCTGACTAGACCCCAGCTGCATAGATATTTAATTAGCCCATGTCTAACCCTAGTAGTCACTGTTGGGATAATACTAGCAGTTCTTAAATGGGCTAGTTTAGAAGGGGAAGTGTAATGTCTGCTTACCCTACACTGTGTAGTGTTACTAGCACATACTCAGCAACAAAGGCCAGAACTTAATCCTTTTTTATTTTTCAGTTCACTTGGTTAAATTGTAGTCATTTTTTGTCCTTCAAGGCAGCCTCAAAGAGTGATTTTTGTGCGGCTGAGCAGGGCTGCTTTCCTGACAAAACCATGAACTGATGCCTAACGAAGGAAAGGCATGTAATATACAGAATTTCATTTATTTTTCAAGTGTTATTAACAAGGCCTCCAGAGAATCATTTCAAATTGATCAGTGAGGCAGGAGCACCATCTTCACTCTTTCGGGCAAAAGGAGTTCAAAATTCAAGACACCTTACTTTTTCCTTCCTTAGCTGAGCTTCAGGCTTCTGGAATAAGTAGAAACAATGTTACGTTATGCTCATGAGTATGTGTGTCAGCCTGATCTGCCCCAGAGATCTCAGGCTTTGCCCTGTGGAGCTTGTGCCTTTAGAATTGGATCTATTTTGGTCACATCCTTGTTTTCTCCTCTAGCATGTGCAAAGTTTTTAAAATACAGTTCCTTTATTGAAAACCCTGAAGGAAGGACACAGGGTTTAGTGTGAAATTAGAAACACAGAGAGGATTTGTTGCCCTGTGGCAGCTTTTAATTTAATTGGAGTTAAGTGGCAGTTAAGCAGTATGCAGGGAATTTTTAAGCAACAGCAAGGCATCTCTCAAGTGAAAGCAGGTATTAGGACTTCACCATCTCTATGGTTGAGCAGGCTGAAATCTTGCCCACACTGGCAAGAAATTTGGCCCCATCTTTGCAGCAGTCAATGTCTGAGGGAATGGTAGAGTGTTATAGGGTCTGGCTTCAAACTATGGCCCTGATCAGAAAGGGATTTAGGGACACAATTCACCTCATCTGTGTGTGTACAAACCAAAGTCGCTAAGTGCCTCCTCCTTGCAGCCTCTAGGTGCTTGTTTCCATTCCCCACCATCATGGCCACCTTTCCCACCACAGACTTAGCATACCTAAAGTGGTGTACATGAGGACAGCTCTATTTTATTTGACTTTTTCTCTGGATGGTAATTTGGATGAGCTTGGCTGGGAACACAGGATACAGTGCGACCTCAGCCCTGCCTGTCTGGCCCAGCCTTTCAAATACTCTTTCAGAGTAATTGCATTTATTCCTTAGGGACCCTCAAGAAAAAGGAAAAAGACAGCCTGTCCCCTGTAGTCCCGTTGCCACTCCACAGCCTCCATGGTGAAACACAGGCAGATATAAAGCATGCCCAGTGAACCTGACCTGCAGTTTGAACACAGGAAATGCTGCAGGAATAACGCATCCATCAAATGAAATGATGACTGCTGTAAACTCATTCTGATACATATGTATGTATGAGTGCATAAACACTCTGTCACATACTGTCATTGTCAGTAGTGCAGATTAGAAATACCTGGGTTCTGTAGCAAAGGCTCCATTTACCTGCCTTCCTCTGTCCTGTTGTGGGCTTTAAAGACCTGGTTTTTGCTCTGTCACTGCCTCCTATGCCCCATTTCCAGGTTGTCCAATGTCTTGCGGAAGGGGGTGTTTCCAAAGCTACTCTACTGCTCTTACACCATCCAGCAGCAATGGCCCACATTGTCCTGAGCTGTGCATGCCCGTGTGTTAAATGCAAACAAGTTACAATGAACCCATTTTACCCTGGTGTAGGGGTCTGCTCAGTGTCTGGAGCATCCAGAGCCTGTGTCAATGAAATGAGAGTACAGCAGATAGATTTCTTTAAGGTTTCAGAATTTCCTCTTTGCTTTTTTCCTCTCTTGCTCTTGACAAGACCCAATCTGATGCAGGAATATTAAAGTCCCGTGTATGAGAAGAGTTAATTAACTACCTTACTTCAATTTGGATTTTGATTTCTAAAAGGTGAGAGTTTTGGGTTTGTGCCAGACTATATATAACACAAAGAGAGCCTGGTTGCAGGGGTGAGAAAGATGTGACAAGAAATTTTAAAATGCAGGCTAGGGTTTACATTCAAAACATAGCTATTTAGTAAAACCATATTTGATTAGACTACTGAAAACTCATGACTAGACATAAAATCTCCTTTGTCATACTTATCTGAATTCTTCTTAATTATTTGCTGGAAATTGAAGAAGTTTTCTAGCCAATGCCAAAGGAGTGATTCATGCCTTCTATGGCTTTCTGAATGCACTAAGAAAGAATATTAAATATTAAATGTCCTTGATGATACTAGGATTCTGAGGCATGGTGAGAGCTGTTGCTTTTGTTATTGTTGGAATTTTGCAGTTATAAATACTGTGTTGTTTATCTGTTTTAAACAGCGAACATCTCAATTCTGCTAACTTGAGCATAATCAGGCTACATATAGACATGACCAGAGCTGGACCGAATTAATATCTTGATTTAGGATAAGGTAGATTAAATTCTTTATTTGGAGGTATTTGCAGAAAGCTGCTAAGCAAACCAGCTCTTGAGCTGTAATCATAACATTTTCTGCAAGCAAAATTCTGAAGCTTGCAGATTCTGAATGTATGACTGCACTGTAAGATGTACTTTACAAATCTAAGCCAGTAAAATGTCAATGTCATATCATTAATACTCGTTTATGTAATGCTACAGAAATTCTTCCATGTGTTAGGCTAGCTCTATGTCTTTGACTTCTTTCCTTCTGTTTTTCTAATAGCCAAACTATTGAATATACATATGCTAGAGAATTACTCTATGAAAAAGTCCACGTGTAGTTGAAATTTTGAAAATGACACTTTAAAGTGAAGTAAAGCTTGATGCCTTAAGTTTTAAATAGCAGCAGTTGCAAATATGTGTAGGTACAAAAATAATTTATCTTTACAAAAAAATGAAAGGTGTAAGTAGAGTCAAGATTTTTCAGAATAATGGGTATCTTGTTGGGATCTTCCAGGAGCTTCTGCCTAAGTTAAGCCTAGATTCAGGAAAGGTCTTGGGTCATGGTTTCACTATGCAAAGTCTTTGGTGACAAGACAAGGTCAAGGAACTTCTGTCCTCTGGACCATGGTCCCCATTCTTCCAGCCTATATATGTTTATGGGACCAGGCTGGGAATTAGTTGGTAAGCTTACCCATAGAAAAAAAAAAAAATCTTAAAAGAAATTCTTTATAAGTCAAAATCAGTTCTCTGATCCAGTTGAAAACCTGGCCACATGAACAATGTTATGAATTAGTGCAGGTAACAGAACAGAGGGACCAAAAAGAAAGGAGAGACAGGGAAAAGGATGGTATTGCTGCCAGACTGTTTGGCAGCACATGAAACCACAGCACTATGCTCCAAAATACCTTTTCAGTTCCTGAATTAGGCTCTGATTCAAAAAGGCACTTAAATATATGATGTAGCCCATCTCTAATCAGGAAGGCATTTCACCACTTGTTTAACTCCATGCACGTTTAAGTACTTTATTAACTAGGGGTCAATGGGGGAGGGATAATTCCTTGATTCAGGGCTTTTGGGACCTTTACTCAAATTTTCAGTGTCCAGTGACTCCCCAGCAGCAACAACACTGTGGATATGAAGGCTGGCCAGCACAAAATCCTGCATAGCCGTGCCTGTGCAAAGTAGCAGTACTGCCACTGTCCCATGAACACCCACGAGGAATTTATTCCATTTGAATAAAGTGACTCAAATGCAGGCACGCAGATACATTTGAGGACTAAGGTGGGTGGGAGTTAATGAGTGACTACAATGCTGCCCCAGCTAAACCCAAAACCAAAACAAAACAGAAAACTGCACATGGTCTTTCTTCTGCTGCTTCTGCCCTCAGACAGAAGAGCTTAGCTGAGCATGTTACATGTATTTGCATCTCTTAAATGCTCCTTTACCACATGGCAGAGCTAATTATCATTAGCCTGAACAGTAGCAGGGCTCATCCCAGTTTTGTGACTGAGCAGAGGCTAGGGGAATGAGTCAGTGTCATTGATGAAAAACCCTGACATTTGTGGTTTGATATTGGATTTCTGTGTCTTGTGTAGTGCCACTAGCTCTGCTTTTGATTAGGATGAAAAAACTCAGTGTCTCACATTTCACTTGAAGATGAAAAGACTCAGAAAACCTTTTGGTTCCCCTGAAATAACAGCCCATTTTGTGGCAGTTTTCAGTTTCAATTACTGGATGTAGCTATTTAAAGTATAAACATCTCTTGAAACAGCCATTGTAGTTGTGTTGTTTTTTCAAATCACTGTTTCTGCAAGCCACAGCTATTGGACTTACAGAAAGCATGTTCCTGGTGTACGCGTACATGTGACATCAGTACAGAAAATGCTGCCACAGAGGCAACATGAGCTCTCCCAAATGTTTTTACAAGCACTGAAGTTTGTATTCTGTGCTCCAGACTTTTCCAATAAATGTATTAGTGTGAAGACCTGCTTCTGACACACCTATGTGGGTGGTGCAATAATTCCAGTATAGTTGTTTTGGCTTCAGGGTATGGAGATGGTTTGGATACAGCCCCTTCATGTCCCTGTCTCCTGTGTTGTCTGAGGGTAGGGGGTCTTCCTACAGCAGCCCTCTTATACCAGATGAATTAAGCACACTAATGATTCTGCTGACATTGATGTATTTACCCTCATGTCTAAGGCTGATTATATGCTTAAGGGTTTGTACTTTTACTGCTCAAGTTTTCCTGCATTTTCATACGGGCTTGATGTTCCTTCTCCTCAGTCACATATGGCTACAAATGGCCAGAGGGTTTAAAAAAACATATAGGGGAAAAACGTGGTGGTAATAGGCAGAGACATATAAACAGCACTAGCACATGTGTCCTGTTTGCTTTCCATCAGGTGAAAAATGGGATGTGTGTGTATGCAACTGTTAGCCTGTCCCATTTTAACATTTGCAGTTCCAGTGACAGGACCAGTATAGAAACAAAATGAAGTTTTCTCCATGTGCCATTTGAGCTGAAAGATGAGGGGTTTACTGAAGGCTTTTGGAAGGACTCAAAGGGAGAGCGTACTGGCATCAGTCCAATGCAGATGGATTAAGGAGGGAAGGTTGGTGAAGCACTGAAAATAGGAATAAATGAATCGTTTGCATCATGTGGGATAGCCCACACCATGATTGCTGGCAGTGATGCCGCTTATTGGGCCTGCTCACTTGCTTTGGGTCACCCCTCCATCTTCAAATAGTGCATTTATTTAATTTGAAGTGCCTGCAATCAATAAAAAGAGATCCTTTTATCGTCCTCATCAATCTCTTGTTAATGAACGTGCACTTTTTTTCTTTTTAGCTTCTTGGTTATGATGCTTTTAATTTCTCAATGTGTGGAAAAAAAGGGAGTGCAGTCAAACACATGATGGAGCAGTTGATGCCACATATTGCTGCTTGCTTCTTTCTGAAGAATTGGCATGCTCTTAAAGTAAAGCAGTGGCCTGGGGGAAGATCACTTGCCCTGCACTGATCTGTGATCCCCTGAGCACCCTTTCTTAAGCTGTGATCCAACAGAGTCAAGAATAACCGCTTGTGAAGGCATACTTTACTTTCCTAATGTCCCAGTAGTTGCAAGAACTTAGATAATTCTTAGAGAATCTTTTTGTGGGCTACTGGGACTGTATTTAAAGCAATTGTGTATTTGATATCCAATGGCTTCTATGAGAATGACTCACCAAGCCTAATTTCAAATATGTTCAGCAGGTTTGGGTCTGATTATGGCATGTCTGAAGGGTCATCTGAGTTAAATGGCATTGCTGCTCTAACTTGCAGGATGTTGTCAGTAATGATCATGTATCTATTTAAGCTTCATCCACATATTTGTGGCT
This sequence comes from Astur gentilis, assembly GCF_929443795.1. Lineage (NCBI taxonomy): Eukaryota > Metazoa > Chordata > Aves > Accipitriformes > Accipitridae > Astur > Astur gentilis. The sequence goes on along the minus strand of NC_064919.1, from coordinate 34,546,555 downwards.
GGCCAGAAAGAATGGTCCTCTGCAGTTTGGTAATACAAAATCAACCTCCTTTTAGGACCTGTAAAACTGAAGAAACAAGATACAGCTTGTTCCTCCTCATCATAGGCTGGAGGTTAATGCCGACTTCAGCTTTGTGTCTTTCCTTGAGTCTGTTGGGAGTGGAACTTTGCAAAAACACTCCACAAAATAAAATTTCAGTTTTGTAAGCCTTTGAGTTTCAACCTGTCACTTACATATGGCAAGAGTCCAAATCTCAGTCACAGCCTAGCTTCATTAGTGTAGAATCACATTACTTTTCCCTCTAAGCCAAGGAGGCACAAGCTATATAATAATCAGAAATAAATCTTTGCATAAGGACCTAACCCAATTACAAACAGGCAAGTAATTTCCTTCCTTACCCTTCTGTATTGACCACCAATGGGCTATCCTAGCAAAACTTTGTTACCTCCAAGGTCATGCTCCCTCTTGTTCTCTTCCAGAGTCTCCCTTTCTGTTAACCAATTCTGGCTCTTTTCCAAGGCAGTCATCTCTTCCAGCCTGGGCCAGAACCCATGTTTAAGCACAGCACGCCAGTGCTAGCATGTCACTACAGAAATGTAAAAGCCTCAAAACGGCAGCTGCAGGAAAGTATTTCTGCATTGCTTTGGTGGGAAAGGGGAGCAGAACACCCCCCCCCCCCCCCCAAACCCGCAAACTCTACCTTCAGTTTACAGTCATATCTTCAGACCCAAAGTGAGAGACCATCAGCCTTTACCGCAGCCGCGAGAGCTGGCACAAAAGGCAGCGTGCTCCCTTACCAACCCAGATGTGGCAAAGAGCGTGGGGTTGCATTTTTGTCCAAAGGGTCCCGAGAGGAGCCAGCACTGTGCAGTATCGGGTTGCAGCATGGCGGGCAGGCTGTGTCCTGGCCCTGGCTTTGGCCACCTGTGGAGCGGGGCCAGGGAAGCATCCGGGCCAGTGATTCAGCATTGCCTTTCTCTCTGGTCGGCCGGGGAGCAAGGGGAGCCGCCAGGCACCCCCGAAGGCAGGGTGCCGCCCTGCTCTGCTCTCTGCAAGCCCCAGCACCCCGCAGCTCCAGCGGGGCCGGGAGGCTGAATCAGCTCTGCAGACTTCCCTGGGGCGGGGAACGGCAGGAGGAGGAGGAGGAGGAGTGAGTCTGAGCAGAGCTGGCTGCGCGATGCTGAAGCAGGCAGCCTGTGCGCCAGGTCTGGAGGTGCCGCGGGGGAAGGGACCTGCAGCAGAGGAGGGTACTGCAGCCTGGAAGGGAGCCAGGCCCCACGGAGATGCTGCGGCCGCAGAGGCGGTGGGAGGGGCTGGAGGTGGCTGCCTACCGGCAGGAGATGGTGCAGCCAGGCTGGGCCCCGGCCAGGGGAGGAGAGCGTGAAAAAGCAAGGAGGTAGCAGAAGCTATCCTTGCTCCGTTTAGCTGGGGGGGCTCGGGCGGCAGGCAAGACCTCTTCGGCAGAACCCTTCCCCAGGCCCTGCGAGCTCACAGCCCCCCTGGTAGAAGGATGAGGAGAGGGGCAATGCACCTGGAAGTGTCCCCACTGGGCTCCGGGAACAAGAGGCTCTGAGGTTTCACGAGGCACTGTGCACGCAGACATGGCAGCCCATGGTCTGACCCAGTAATGATCCGTCTCCCTGTCCGGCTATGTAGCATTGTGCATGATTACTTCAACTTCATGGCAACCCTTGTAAGAAAGGTGCAAGATCTCCACATGCATTTCTGTTCACTTCAGTGCCTGAAAGATGTGAGCAAAGCAGGAACATATTCTAAAGGACAGTAGTTAAATGTGGGTAGGCTGGAGGGTAGTGAAGATTATAGGAGAAGACTGAACACAGGTAGTTTGCCTGGAAGGACAGTGCGGGGAAGATGTGGGCAGGGCAGTGGATTAAACACAAGCTCAGAGCAGTGACAGCAGGGAAAATTGTCTTACTGGAAATAGGAAGGTTGAAATACTACACATGGATGAAGAAGGCACGACATTTTAAAAAATTTGTGCCAAGCACTCAGATGCTGGGGTATCTCGTCTGTGCAATGAAGAGAGTATTCCCAGCTGGTTCTCAACTTGCACTCCGCTTTGAAGAGTGTTCCTTCAGCTTCACACTGGAGGAGCAGCTTGTGTGTGCAAAAGTATGTCTGGTTTTCCCAGATCTGTCAGTTAATCTAATAAAAGATACATCCTTTCCCTAAGAAACATTTCTTACTTGTAGCCACAGACCACCACAACTGTCACAGCAATACTGCTGTGATGTTACCCTTTCTACAGGGGCTGTGTTGTTACTGCTGTTTGAAATAGGTTTTGAGATACTTGAAAGAGGCTGCAGTCATGCAGAATATTACCAGCTAAGGAGCACATGTGCTTTGTAATAAGAGGAGGCATGTAAGTAAATATGCAATGCAAGCTGTTCGTTCTGTCTGAGGTTACTGATCACATCATTAACCTGAGGACCAGACACTTTAGTGATAATGTAGACTAGATTGTATGACGATTTATCTTTTTACATTCTTCCAGAGAGTGTTATCACTGGCTGTGCTTTAAGGTAAATTCTCCAGGCTCCTGAATGTAGTAGCAACCTGATTACTTCAGTTGGCTACTACAGCCTCACAGGAAGCTTTGTGATCAGACATCCATCAATTAGTCCTTGACATGAGAGTCTGTGAAAACACTATGGGATTCACTGAAATTTTGATAAACCTTTTTTTTATGTGAATGTTACTAATGTTCCCATGGAAGTCGGGGTGGGGGGAGGCAGGAAGACAAGATGGGCAGAGAGTACCGAAAATACATAACTACAAAGGAAATTACTTTTTGGATGCCTGCCTAAGGTACTAGCAAAAATGAGTTCGGGGCAATTTGTAGCACTTGATTCTTTGTTTCCTTATGTATCCTGCAGCCATTTATACTAAGGAGAAAGGGGGATTCATGCTGCCAAATCTTCAATGCAAACGTTTTCACTAAGTCCAAGGAACTGCAAATTGTGTTAAAAGCCCTTCTCCTTTTATACACATGTCTGTATTGTTACACAGGTGTACTTTTCTGTGGGAGACAAAAGAGACTGGGAATGGAGCAGATCTTAATCTTACTTTCATTATGTTAATACCCCTGTATTACACTGCACTGGTGGAAATGGGAGTTAATGCTAGGTATTGGTAGAGGTGAGGAATGACAGGTAAATTGAAGAACAAAGTGGAAGCCTTGTTAATAATAATATTCTTTGATTAATATTTTTTTCCCCTAGTCTAAGGGGGAGTGAGGATACATATGTTAGCAGCATGTGAGCTCTTGAAAAGTGCGTTCAGGAGCTGGCTTTAGTGTGAAGTCTGTGGTTTTTTGGTTTTGGAGGGTTTGGGGAGGGAGGTTGAAAGATGAAATATTAAAAAAAAAATTATGCAAACCTCTTTGTAGTAACATAAATGCAAATTTGTCAGAGGCAGGAATGCTTTTGGGTTTTGTTTTGGGTTTTTTTTCCCCCTCTGCTTGACTTAAGATGCATCTCGGCACTATTCCGAGTGAACTAAACTTATTCAGGGGCTTGGAAAGAAAAGCTGTCTCTAGGTGTCAGGCAGGGAGAAACTGCTGCCGGAAAGCGGGTCTTCCCGCTGGGAGAGATCGGGTATCAGGCAGAGCGAGCCCAGTCCAGCCCAAAGAGCTCCCACCGATACCCGGTCCTCGCCGTAGGACCCTGTCATCGATGGCCGCCGCCGCCTCTGGCCGCGCTTCGGCTGGAGAGAGGGAGCGGGCGGGCGCGCAACTCCTGCCCTCTCCTTCCCTTTGATTTGATGGCCTTTATTCCCCCTAATTGGATAAAATAGGAAGTCACTGACAGTCCTGCGTTGCTGGGTGTACTGATTTCCCTCAGACCAGCCCTGCGGAGGGCTGGGGGTGGGGTAGGGGAGGAAGGAGCGAGTCTGTACATCAGGGAAACAGGCTGCGAGGGGGCTGGGGGAGCGGGGCGGGGGGGGGGGGGGAGGGGGGGAAAGGAGGAAAGTGAATGAGCGCTCAATAAGGACAAAGAGGGAGGAGAGAGAAAGGGAGTTACCACCGTCTTGGCATCGCTCTTCCTTTCAAACCTCTGTGTAATGATATTGTTTGCAGTGATGCTCAGACAGCGAGCACCTGCTGCTCTGTAATGATTCAGCCTCTTTCAGCCGCCGCTGTAACACGACAGGATGCTGCTGCTACTGTCACTTCTGCCGCTGCCGCTGTTGTTACAGATTTTGCTTTTGCTCCTTCTACCGCATGACAATTGTTTTCCTCGTCTAAGCAGATACCAGCCTCAGATGCTCAAGGTGAGAGTCTTGCCTTTCGCTCTGGGCTATTGGTTCACTTAATCTGGTCAATTTGTTTGGTGTCTGTGGTTTTCTTTCTCTCATCACCCTCCTTCCCTGTTTTGTTTTGTTGTGCTTGCTTTTGGGGGATGTTTCTTCCCTCCTGCAGAAGAGCTGGAATTGCTTGAGAGGCATTTAAGGAATTATAAAAGTGGCCAGCAAACAGAAGCTCAGTAATTGTGAAGCTACTCTTGCTTCAGAGAGGCAGAGAGAGTGACAGCGGGCTAGGGGGAAAGGGGGGACAGGGGTGATCTCATTTCTCCTGTGCATTGCTCCTCTTCCAGTTTGGATGATGTTGCTGAGCTTGGACCTTTTATTGACTCCCACTCTGTGATTTTTGCAGAGCACTGTGACTATTACTACCATCTCTTTTTGTCTGTGTCTCACAGTAATGGACTGTGACAGATTTAAGGCCTTTTGGAAGTGAGCTGTTTGAGAGCTGATGCTTAAACATGTCTGAAGTAGCTGCTGACACTTTCCCCAGCCCCTCAGCTCAGCTGAGCCCTGATGCATCCCTCAACGGGCTCCCGGCTGAGGAGAACATGCCGGGGACCCAAAGAGAGGACAGGAGGGTCCAGGGGATAGCAGGCCTTGCCACGACCTGCTGTGTGTGCCTGGAGGCAGAGCGACTGAAGGGCTGCCTCAACTCTGAAAAGATCTGCATCGCCCCTATCCTGGCTTGCCTGCTCAGCCTTTGCCTCTGCATTGCTGGCCTCAAGTGGGTCTTTGTGGACAAGATTTTTGAGTATGACTCTCCTACCCACCTTGACCCTGGGAGGATGGGACAAGACCCAAAGAGCGCCGTGGATCCTACAGCTCTGTCTGCCTGGGTGCCTTCAGAGGTGTATGCCTCACCCTTCCCTGTACCTAGCCCCAAGAGCAAGGCTGAAGTGACAGTGCAAAGTGACAGCTCGCTCGTGCCCTCCAAACCATTCCTCCAGCCTTCTCTGTATAACCGCATCCTAGATGTTGGGCTGTTGTCCTCTGCCGCACCTTCGCTGTCACCATCCTCCCTGGAGCCTACCACAGCATCTCAGGCGCAAGCAACAGAAACCAATCTCCAAACTGCTCCAAAACTTTGTAAGTAGAAGCTATGTGTCTCTTTGTTTTTCCCTTCCACAAAAACAAAAACAAAAAAGCACTTAACTGTTCTGCAGCTGTCCTCAAGAAGGACATATGATTGGCATGCAAAGCTTATATGTGCTAAGACAGGTATAGCATGGGTTACCTTCTGAGGAGAGCATGTAGGGGCCTCTGAACTTAGTACTGAGGTGTGCATGGCAGTGAAGAGTGCTTCATTTGGGACCATTGTAAAGCACCAGTACCACCCTTTTCTCTGCATCCATTTGTAGGGAAGTATGTGATTTACTTCAAGGATTTATCTGATAGCTATTCCACATGGTCTATCAGCATATTTTCACTAGAAATTTGATTTGCATCCTGTGCCAGATCTATGTGTGTTCATTTTCTTTGCCTTGCCTGCAGAGCACTTCTGCTACACTCTTCCTGAAGTCCGTTGCTGGCAAATGTGCCTTTCATCCTCCTGAAACAGACCGGGAGGACAGTGGGAAAGAGAGTGTATTTGAAACAGTTAGAAACTGGGAAATATTAATTTAGCAGTTAACTTATAAACTTTCCCTTTATCTTAAAAGCATAGCACACGTTTCTCTGCACCTTTCCCCTTCTCTAGGAGCTGATTCTTGTTGGACCTGTTTCTCAGACATTGCCTCATTGACTTTCAAGGGGCGTTTCAGGAAAACATTCTAGCTGATGCAGTAGGGGTCGGTTTTCAAATTAGTCTTTGCTCATCCCTAAAGCAAAAAAATATGCAGGGTACCTGGATTATTTTCCCAGTAGTGATCATAAAGGATCAAAATACTGCATTAATTAAGTGTAATTTCTTTGACATTCATCATTTTAACCCATCAAATCTGGAGCAGATCAAGCCAGCAATTCCTGAGCTGTGTAAAATTGTACAACTCTAGAAGAGAAGGCAGCATGCTGTTGTGCTGAGAGCACAGGGCTGAGGCTTCCTTTGGAAAGCTGCAGTGATCAGAATGAGCAACTGTGTTCCTTGCAAACTGCCTTGCAGGATCCCATCTCAGTTTTTCTCCCTTGTGCCTTCCCTGTAATGCCGCAGGATGGCCACCTTGTAGGTGGTACATACTGGACCTCACCCTGAAGCCTTGAAGTCACTAGAAGTTTGCTACTAAGTTTAGCCTGACCAGGACTGGACTCAGTATAGATATATGGCAATTGGATTATATATAACATTTTGGGCCAACCATCTTGCCAGCGAAAATGAGCATAACTACAGTGTTTTCAGTGGATGTCCTTCTGGCTGAGAGTCAGTCCTGAACAGCAATTCCAGAATCACTGAAAGAAAATTTTAAGTATTCCTGTAGAAGTCCTGCTGCCTTTTGCTTAGATAATGGGTGACAATCAGCCTTCAGATTAAAAGTAATTTGTCTGATGGAAACAGCCTAATAGGGAAATATTGTTGTGCAATTAAATGTCAGGGGACTTTTTCTGTGGTAGGTAAGATGTTACTTGAATTATTGGGACACTTAACAACCTGTGCAATTATATAGAACTACACTAAGTGATTTTTTTTTTTTTTTTTTTGTCACTGGTGCAGAAAATCCTTTTTGTAGTGCAAATATTATAAGTGACATCAAAGATATGACAGCAATTTTTACTTCATAAAGTGCCCAAGGACCACCATCCAGTCAAAATGGCCTCTTTTGTGCGAGAGGGAGAAGAAACCAAAAGCTAGTTATGTCAAGACGACCCTCATCCTCTTGAATTTCCACATGTGAGGCAAGCCTTTATCAATAACATGGCTAACTTAATCTCTGAAGTAAATGAAGGGGATGGGGGGGAAGAGATTCTTTGGAGCAGTCGCTGACAAAAAGCTATTATCTTCAATCAGATCCGCTCACATCTGGGAAATAAATGGTTGTCCAGAAATTAGGTGATTGAGTTGAATTTGTTTTTTCACTGTTGCCTTACTTTTCTTAAGATAAATATGTTTTAAGGCATCATAGACTTCCAGATAGATACAGACTGAAAGGAGAGGTAGAATTGGCAGCAGGTCAAGTTTGGGTTGCTCTGAGGGAGAAGGTTGTGTAGACAGTATTTATTCTAACTGTGGCATGTAATCCGGACTATGGCAAGGGACTGCAATTCCCTGCAAAGAAAAATAAGAAAATATAGCTGGAAAAGTACACTGCAGAAGATCTGCCTAAGAATTCAAAAAAGCATGAAAAGAACTTTTTGGACAGCTCTAAAAGCACTGTCTTGGGGTTTTTGAAACAGCTGCATTTCAAACACATCATTGTGGTTTATGTAGAGCTAGATTTGTTGAAGAGGTTGACAGATTGCATCAGTGATAACTTTTTTTTTTTTTTATGAATGCCTTTGACAGCTATAAAATTCTCAGAGACACGGCTAGGAAAGTAGCATCTGCAAATTGGATTGTCCCTTCTTTTCCCTCTCAGTATCCTTTTTTCCATTTCAGGCAGGGTGAGGTAACTTGTTCCCAGAAAGCCCCTTTTGTGCTGATAATTTTTTTTTTCCAGTGCAGAAATAAAAAAACCCTGACACATCTTATATTCTGTGGCTGATATATTGTTTCTAAACCAAGCCCTTCCATGAGTTTCAAAATCCTTTTCTCTTCTTCTCTCTTTTCTGTCTTACTCAGCATATTCCCCTTAAAGCTGTATCCTTCAAGGTCATAGTCTGCAGAGAGCTAATTGATTCTTCTTTCTCCTGGAGCCTGGAAGAGAAAGAGAAGAGAGACAATCCTAGTAATTCTGTCTGTGCATTAGATTCAAGACTGGTCTCACTCTTATTATTATACTTTGCCCTTTATCAATACAGAAATAATCTCTTCCTTTCTGTTTGGTTTACATTTTATATTATAATGTCCTTTGCTGAAACAGAAAGGAAAGGTGAATGTTTTAAAGCATTACCGTATTTAGGGAGCATGTCAATATTAGCATAAATACACCAGAGAGGTTTCCATTACAAGCAGCACATAATAGTACGCACTAACCTAAAATCTCCCTCCTTCTGAAAAGACATGCAGATTGTAAAAGTGCTAACACAGTTCAGGAGCTAAATTTTACCTCTTCCTACACCATCACTTTTAAATACAATTCCAGCCTTTACCAAGACTGGTAATAGACGTGGCTCTGTAGTACTGTCAAAACTGTGTTTCTGTAATAACTGCATCTATAGATCTGCAAACCAACCACTCCCCTCTTTACAGGTCTTCCCACTGTTTTCTCTTTCAATTTAAGCAGATGTCCCCCCAAACCACCCACCCAGGTCCATGTAGACTTGCCTTCCTGGTGTGACAGCTCTGCCGAAGAGTGCAGCACTCCTGCGTTTTGGCTCTGCCCTGAAGTGGAAGTGCCCAAGCCCTTGGCTTTGGGATCACAACTGTCCTGACTTGGTGAGGTGCTACAGCGCACACAAGAGGCAGGGCAGGAGACAGACCACAGCACGAGGACTTTGCAGGAGTGCGTTTCCCTGTGAGCAGAGCAAAAGGCCCGGTAGAGACCAGAGTCCAGAAGATGGACCTCCCTGGCAGCACACCTGCACTGTCCCTGTGTCCTTTCCACTTCTGTCTTCCCTGGCCACCTCACATGCTGTGCCCTGATGGGCCAGCTGCACACCTCACACCACACTGGTGGTCAGCAGATAACCAACAGGCATGTCTGCATCTCCCTACCTCTGCCTACCGAGTTGTGCTGGCTGTAACAGGCAGAGGTGGGTGGGTGGGTGCAGCAGTGGACACATGCATGCCCCTCAGGGACAGGCAGGGCTCCCTCCTACCTCTCCTGGAAAATGTGGCAAAGCGGAGAAAGGGCTGTGCACTGCTGTCAACCACCCCTGACTGGGACTGCTCCCTTCTCCGGTTTCTGATTTCTGCTGCCACTTCAGGTGTGCTGGGCCAGCACCAGCAAAAGCTGCTGCTTTCTCATCCTCAGTGGAAAAAGTGTTAAGAGTGCCTCTAAGCACTGGTAGTGGGTGTTTACCTAGGAAGTGGTCTCAGTTCTCCTCCAAAGTTATCCAAGCACAATGGCTGAATTTCTTGTGTCTCTTTAGAGCTAGGGATGGCAAAAATGGAAAGAAAACCAGCCTGTGCCTTGTTTTGGTATCATACTGTAAATATTCCTTGCAATTTATCTCTGCCTCTTTCACCTCTGCTTGTTCTTTCTCAGCTCTGCATTTAATGTCGTTTCTCCTATACATAGTGATTTGTGATGGTCTGTATTTTACCTCTGTGGCAGGCTGGAGGGAGCCTTTCCCTCCACTTATAGGTGTTGCAGCCCACCTGAAGGCTTCAATTTATGGACAGCAAGGGCTCGTTCATAGGAGCTTCACACAGTGGTTTTTGTTTTTTTTTCTTTAAACAGTCTAATTCTGACCCATGCTCTGCAGCTCAAATCCTCATCTCGGAGAGCTGCAGGGGACTGTACTCTCCAGGAGGGGAGAGCAGATGATACAGCACAGGCTATATACCACCCTTTTCTACACTCACTGTTATTATGCAGGACAGTGCCACAGGGGAGATTGCTTTTTCCCCAAAGCTTGAAGATGCAGGAGGAGAGCACCTTAAAGCAGATGTTGCTCAATTTCTGATACAGTATTGACGTTGACTAGCTTCAGACACCTGACTTAAATGCATACATGAGGATGCTAGGCAGCCTTCAGCTTCCTATTCAGCATAAAGGAAGAGACCTCCCGCAGGCAATTCCCAGCACGAATCTAGCAGAAGTAATTCTCTTTCTCCAATCAGTGTATAGGGAGACTAACCTTGCAATTCAATTTCTAAGTTAAATGTCTGCTACACAATATGAAAACTTGTTTTGAAAGCCATGACTTTTCTTTGATGTGTCTTGTGAATTAACAATGTCTTGTCACAGGGAAGCTATAATCAATCACGGTAAAGGTACCAGGCAAGTTCTGAGTCTAACTCAAGAGTGTAGTAAAGAGATTCTGATCTCAGTGGGCTCTGAAGACATGACTAAGCCTCTGTTAACAAGCAGCAATAAAGCAAGTGCCACTGTACTGAGCCAGCCACCCTGTATTTCCCTGAAACTCTTCTTTCTCTGCTGTCCCAAAGGTCATGATAGCTTACAGACATATATACTTGTGGCAGGAACACTCAGCGTAAAGTGGGATTGGGACTGATGAGGTGGGATTCATAAGGTGCAGCAATTTTTCGGGGGTTCAGGCCCATTAAGCCTTCTACAGTGATAACTGAGACTTCCTCTCCCCAGCCCAGTTAGTCACACTGTCTTTAAAATGCCCTCAACAACCACAGAGTTTGTTCAGACAAATTTGTTGTTTTGTATGTCTACCATTCCCCTTTTTAACATTCATTGTTTGCATAGAAACAGTTCTTCTATTTAACATGCAGAGGACTGAACCGATGGGTCCTGCATTTCTTTCTCTTGGCCAAGCACCCCAAATTCATGGCTTTTAAAACTACCCCATGGGTATGGTTTTTCTTTTGTGCACTGTGCATCATGCGCAGATCATGATGGAGAAAAAGCAGTGTTTCCTGAAGTATTTTCTGTTAATAACAGTCTGAATTTTTCAGTGCAAAATAGTAGTCTGCGCTTGTGTTTATTTTTAAAAGCTTCGTTTTACTTTGTAAACTTCACTGAGAATAAGCCAAATATTCATGTTACATGGAACTTCTGCATGGTCTTCCTCATCATTTATATACGTAGCATATGTGAGTATAGAAAATACAATAGGTATATGGAGTGTATGGCCATTGTTTCTTTATTAAAAATGGCATCTGGGATTACTGCATCATAAGTTTCTAAGCAAAACTGATTAATAATTGATGTTATAACAAAACCCAGGGTTTGGATTTCCACTGCAGAGACTGAAATTATCCTCCTTCAGTATCTACTGTACTTTTAAGTGAACTGGTTTATCTCCTATTCATGCACTGCAAATAAATGTACACAGCAGCCAAACTCAGATTTGCAGTGCCTAACTTTTGGGTGAAGAGAAACCTTGGGGAACTCTCTCAGCATCAGATGAGAAGACAGAATTTGGCTTGCTGGAGGCTAAGTAACACACTAATTGTGATGCAGAGCTGGAATGATATAAATGAGCATTTTCATTATTTGCAGTCTTGCTAATGGAAATGCAATAGATTTGCTGCAGAAATCCAACTCTGAATCAATAGCAGTGCAATGAGGCAGCTGGTTCAGGGAGAGCACATGGGATGCCAATCTGCTGCAGACAGTGCCTGGGCAGAGACTCCTCTGGCTCTCTGTCAGGAAGGGCAAGCAGCTCTAGAGGATACCACAGCAGGTGATGAAAGACTTCTGAAAGGAAAAAGCCTGCTAGGATGGGGCGGTGTTAGAAAAGGCTTTCTCAGACTGAGGGAAGAGAATAGTTTCCTTTGAGGAATTCAGATCTGTTTGGTCCCAATAATGTCTTTTTTGTTACAAGCTGCTAAGTTAAGCATGGGAGTGTTTGTGCATCAGGTCATGTTCAGGTCACATGAACTCAAGGAAGGACTGAGTCATGGTGTGTAACTTTGTACATGGTTTTAAAGTATCTCCTGCTAAGGGCTTCTGCTGTTTTGTTCCCCAGGCAGACCACAGAGAAGAGCAGGTGCTGCCTTTTTGTGGATTGCTTTATAGTAGGTACACTGGATACCTTTACTATTTATACTGGAGGGAGCCCAGTGTCCTGGAGAGTGAGCACTGTGAATCACATCTTGATCTTTCACGTTAAAATGTTATATGAAGTACCACTCAGTAGGAGGTACATATTAATTTCAAGCACCTGATCATGATCATTGTTTGGCAATTAGAGAGCTCTTGAAAGCAGCAAAGGAGAAATGCCTATGCGTTATTTTGGGGCAATGTATTTACACCCTGTCCTGTCTCATCCTGTCTCTCATCCCCCTTCCCCAACCCCAGCAGAGTCTTAGTCACTCAGATGAAAGGAAAGGTTTCAGGTGGGGAAAAATGGGCGGGGACAAATCCAGTGGGACATGGCTGGCTGCCGTTCAGGGCTGCTCTAAGCCAAACCAGAGGCAAGGTCCATCTAGCTCTGGGCAAGATCAGTGGTATTGTGGTATCCATCTATTACCTCTGCTCCTGTATTGGTTTATTATGAAAGTCTTATTTTAATATAAATCTTCTCGCAGAGTATATTCAGCTTTTTCACATATGCTTACACTACCCCCTCCCCCACTTTTTCTTTTTTATATCTATGCTTCATCCCGGAACTTGCTGGCAGTGCATTCTCATAACTCAGACAGCTTTTTATTTTGGCAATGAATATCGCTTCAGTTTTTGAGATGAAAAGAAATCAATACTGGGTTGATAGTCACATGGCACTGGGGGGAATATATGAAGCTATGATCTTAAGCATGATTCGTGACATAGTTCAGTATTTCTATGGAATTCCTGAAAGAGATTTGAATTTTACAATTTTTAACAGTCAATTAATTCATGTGATTAGACAGATCAAAGGAGAAAAAAAGAACATCAAGCTCGTTCAAAAGCTTTTCTCTTATGCAAAAAAAGAAAAGACTCGGAGCTTATAAAATATTACTTGAATCTTTCAAGGTGGTAACTGGAAGCAAGTGTAAAGCTGCTAGAACTGGATCTTGAGAAGAGAAACTTATGTTTTTCACTGTACTAAATGAATCTAGATAATTAATTTAGCTTTTTGGTTTGAACAAAATGGACTGAATTTTCACTGGCATGAAGGTTCTCAGGTCTGTAGCACTGTAAGACCTAGCAGAGTATTGGGATGCGCTGGTCCATGACCTACGTGACATAGAGTATCTTCCTGACTCAGGTTTCTTCCAGACCCCTACCAGTTGTGTTGTGAAGACTGAGAGACAGTGTCTGTCTTTTCCCTTATTCTAGCTTCTTTTTTAAACAGAACCGCCTACTTTGACTTTGAAAATATGTGTTTGTATTCTGGCCATTTGTTCATTGACACCTTTCTCTCCTAGACTAAAAAGTTCTTCCATGCCATGTATTTTCCCCTCACAAAGGTGCATATACACTGTAATCAGCTCAGCTTTGGATAAGCCATTTTGACAGGACAGGCAGGTTGAACTCCATAATTCTCCCCATGGAGGGAATTGCTTTCAGTCCTTGAATTATTTCATCCCCCTTCACGCTTTCTCAGTTTTCAGATAAATAGAGCTATGATTTTTGTATATTTGCACATGGGCTGCTCCAAAATCCTAACAAAGGACAACAAAATAAGTTCAGTGTCTTGATCACTGTTCAGAAGCACTCAAGATGCGTGAAGTAGCACACCAGTGTCTGTTTAAGTGGTAAATCAGTAATAATGTCCAGTCAGAGCAGAAGACAAATGTCCCACAAATGCAAGGGCCCTCACTGTCCTGCTTCTTGACCCCCAAAGTCACATGCTGCTTCTTACTGAGGTGAAACAACAATCCTAAGGGCTTGTCAAGGGAAGAAAAGACAAATATTGCCCAGCCTTGGCAATACTATGTGCCTTTTAGGAGGAGTTTCAGCTCTCTCATTCCCCAGCTGGTTCTGTCCTGCTCTGAAGGATGCCCTCAGCAAGGTTTCTTGGGTGAACAGCAGGTCAGTTCAAAGGTTTTAACTGTGGAGGCTCCCCTATTTGCTTGACTTCTGCTCATGCTTTCAAAGATTTCTCCCTCTCTGCCCTGCTGACACTTCTCCCATTATTGGCCCAAGGACCATTGCATCAGTTTGCCCTTCATTCAGTTTATTGTCTCAGCTCCTCCAACATTTGGTTCTTCCCTCCAAAAGCAGAAACAGCCCCAGAGCATGCATTTGTGGGAGGGAAGGATTTTGGTGTTTGTGCATCACTCCTGTCTACCCAGTTTAAAAACACTTTGCTTACGTGATGGATTCTTTTGCATTTCTGTCCAACAGTGGGTCTGCTGCATGGACTCAGCCTGATAGGGTTGCATGATGCCCAAGCACCTTTTATCATCACAGGACATGGGAATTAAGGAGCATGATCATATCAAGGAAGTCACAATGGCTAATAATTTCAAGATCGTTGGGATTTTCAAGACATTTTTATATTTTCAAGATAGGTTTTCTTGGGCTGTCGGTGTGCTCAGCAGGACAGTTAGCAGTGTGAGGGTAACACTGCCTTAGCAAGGGAATGAAGTATATCGGGGTGAGAGAAACAACTGTAGGGGAATGGAAGAATGATCATTTCTGTATCTAGTCTGAGCTGGTCAAGAAACAAACTAGTGAGTGTGTTGTTAGAGTTTTAGGAATTAAAGAGCACAGGATAAGAGGAATGACAAAAGGCTCCCTGCTGTGTTGATAGAGGGTGTTGGAGAGGCTTGAACTCCTACTTGCAAGAGAGGAGCATCATTAAGTAGCCAAGAAAGTGCCAGGAAATTGAGAAGTGATTATATCTGCCAAGCACAGGAGAGCAGGGGAGGTCTGATTCTTTCTTGACTGGAAAAAAGCAGGACGAATCTGTTCCCCAATGCCACAGGTTCCTGCAGTCTGCCTGGGACATGCAGGAGATCCCAAAGCAGCTTTTCCCCCTGCTGAGGGGCTGGAATATGAATGCAATCATCCATTCTTTGGCCATGCTGTGTTTCTAAGGGAACATCTGCAGGGCAGATCCTCTTGCCATCCAGCCGTGCTGAGTATGGGCTCCTCATGACGCCAAGATCCAAGGATGTGCCCTTCATGCCCTGCTTTCCCCAGCCTCCCCAAGGGCCGGAGCTACTCTGCTCTGTCTGCAAACACTGCAAATTGTCTCTCTGTCATTGAATTCCTCCCCCATCACTTTGTTCAAAAGCCCTCAGTGCACTCCAGCCATTGCCTCATGGAGGTTAGTCAGCCCACCCTTGTTTTTGGAGACATTGATTTAGTGATAGCATTAATAGATTTTGAAGGTTATCAGTAACAATTTTTGCAAACTCCTTCAGCTATGTAATTTTTGGGACATATGGCTGTGTCTGTATTTTGTTTGTGAGCAAAGAAAGGCTGTGTTTCAGGATCAAAAAGCCAATAAAGTCATTAGCACACAGAGCCTTTTTTTCAGAGTCAGTTAAAAGAAAGATTCTCCTTTTGCTTTATAAAATGGCATCTGGCCAGTAAAGCAAAAAAATACATTGTGTTTTGAACATGCGAAGGTTCAAGAACATGGCTCACAACCTCACTGTTGCTTGCTAGCTCCAAGCATTTGAATTCACCATGTTGTAGGGATTAATGGAGATCTCTCAGATAAGTAGCTTTTCAAGTAACCCTGTAATTTTCCTAATTGTTGCTAATTGATTGTTTAGTGTATGCAGTTTTTACTTCTCCAAATTTGGAGGAAGGATGAAAAAGACATGTTCTGTAAGTGTATTCAGATAGCTGCTACAAGCCCAGGAAGCAGATTTACTAGTTGTGAATCAGAGGAAGTATTAGTTCCCTCAAGCCACTTCGCTGGGCAGAAGCTGGCAGAGGAAGGGGCTGAAGAGAAAGAAAACAGAAAAATATTCTGACGTTTCCTGAATGGGACTGAAATCCAGCGAGCATGGCATGTCAATATGCCAGCATTCGAAGAAGTATTTGTTATCTAAATTGACTTGCCCCTAACAGATATCTAGCAGATTCCCCAAGTTGCAGAGTAGCACGTGGTTATGCTCTGCTTTTGCTTTTGCAGGTTACTTATAATGTCTTCTCAGGGCTGTTACAGATACTTTCAGGATGCTAATACACATTGAGTTTAACAAATAGGTATACCAGCACTACAACTGATGTTAACTTACATTTCACTCATATATTCATTTTCATACATTACTCTGTTTTAGAAAAGGTGATGGCATAGTGACAAAATACTCCTGATAATTAATCCAAAATGATGACTTAACAGAAACACTGACAAAGTCTTTTAAAAACACAGCTTGTAAATGTCATTCAAGTCATGTAAATACCGTCCCTGCAGAGGAAGACTTAAAAATGTTAGTCAATAGAGAAAGATCAAATAACTTGACCATGACTTTTGTGTAATGACAGGTCATGTAAGAGAAAATTTGGCATGTTAAGATCTGGCAAGGAAACACTGCATCATGTGAGAGTGAGCTGAAAATAGATTATTCAAGCTAGAAATTAACCACAGGTTTTTTAAGAATAAGCCTGTACAACTGCTGGAATTTTTACTTTGGGGGTTAACTGACCTCCAGCAACCACATGGGAAGAATGCATGTCCCAACCAGTAATGTCACCAATTGCACCACGGTAAAATGCTACACCAAAGTGACTGATTAATATCCCAATCTCATAGAAAGAAAAGCTTTAGCAAGTTCAAATCCCACCCTCTAGTGACTTTGGGTGAATGTAAATTTCTTCAAGTTTACAATAATTACTTGAAACAACTCTTTACCTACATGCTGACTCTAGTTTTCACTGAAAACTAATGAGCAGTTCAGCTACACTGGCCTTTGTTTTACCTTGTGGTAAGTTCAGGATTGAAAATGCTGTCTACCTTTCTAGTTGCTGCTTGACCTCTCTATGCTTGCATGTAAAAATAGAAGAAACTTCGGAATGACCATTTGAAATCTAACACTAATTCTGCTTTAAATTCTGATAATTTAAAGAGGATTGTGTGCCATTCTTGTGGGCAGCCCATGCGGTGAATATTCATAAAGCATAAGAAGACTATGTAGCAGAAGGACCACAAATCACAAATCTAGAGATAGCTGTAAAACTGTGAGAGCTTCTGGGGATGTTCACTTGCTAACAGAGCTTTTAAAGTTGTCAATTTGTGACTTCCCATGTGTGATCTCAACCTCAGTCTTTCCTGTGCTTCATTTACTCACACTGTTAGTGATCTGCCCTTTTCATTGCTTCAGAAGCCTTCAAGCTCATGCTGCTTGGCATTCTCAGCAGACTCAGACCCAGAGATCTGCTCCTGAAGGCAGCTCATCTTTTGAATTATGCATAAGTCCATCACAGAGGGCCTGCACTTCAAGGCTTCTTTTGGGGTGTGGTGATGTAAGGGAGTCTAAGTAATATAGTGACACTTTTCATTTTTCACGTCCTAGCTCAGTTAAGACCAACCCTTGAATTGTGTCATTTTTCTCCCATGTGACTGTTTAATCACCTGAGAGAGTACCAGCCAGAGTTTTGTGGTAAGATTGATTATACTCCCAACAAAGTGCTTCCTTCAGCTGAGCGCCAGGAAGTAGCCAGTTTAGCAGCTAATGAGCTTCAGTCTGAAGGGGAAATGGCGACTGTGATTGAAATGTCAGTGCGGTGCACGCCAGCCCTTTGGGCTGCGTGCTGTACAGTACTGAGATCCTGGGGACATTGTTCAGGTTTCCACATGGGGAGAGATATTCCTGAGCTGGACCACACAATGTTGTGCTATGGGGAGCACTTCAACTTCTCCTTTGAAAGCATCAGGGGAGTGGCTGTAGGAATATCCAGACCTGCAATAGAGAAGGATGTTGCTGCAGATGTAACGATGATTTTGTTCACAGTTAGCCTGCATTGCCATAGGGCTGGTGCTGTGAGGTTTGTAATATCACTGCTGGCATCAGCAAAGTGTGCTGCAGAACAAGCTAGGACCCCAGTTTACATGGCATGAGACGAAGAGAACTGTAGTGGAGTGATCTTCCCCAACACACATTTTGACAGCAGCCTGCACTCATATCCATTACAAGCCTGGGAGAGAACTAAGGAAATACACTCATGAGCCCCGTTTTACAGAGCATGAGTCAATAATAACATCATAGGTGACAGTTTACAAATGTTTTGCCTTGCTTGGGTGAATTCACAGTCTCTGTGTGCCAACAACACAGAGGCCTCTGTGATTTACCCAGCATCACAATGGAAACTTGTGGCAGCACCAAGAATGAAGTCCCACAGCCTGAGAGGCAGTTGTCCTCTCTTTAAAGGGTAGCGCACGTACTAATGAAAATCCAGGAAAAAAGGGGAGAAAAGTCACAGATAAAGGCTAGTAAATATGGTTGCATGAAGATACAATGAAGCAAAAATCATTCCAGAATACTTCAATTCCAGAGGGTTGGGGTTTTTTTAATTTGTGATAAGAAATACTGTTTAAAGTACATAGGAAGACAATATGTCTTCACTGTTAAAAGATACTCCTTTCTGGCATTTATCACTGAAAATGAATGACATAAATGTAAACAAAATCATATCATGGCATTTCAAGTTAACGCTGTTTTTCTGTCATTGCTTCACTGAATGTAATAGACTGTTAGTTAACGGCTTCCTTCAGAAAAAAATATAGCAGAGTTGCACTTCATTGACATTTGACAATTTAGCCAAAATCTGGGGATCACATTTCCCAAAGTTGAGAGCTTTGAATGTTGAAGACTTGGTGTTCACCCTTTGCCTGAATCTCAACCAGCTGTAGGGCCTGTTTGTTTGTTTGGGTTTGTTTCTGGGTTTGTTTTCTTTTTTTGTTTGTTTGTTTTTAATAGAGTTTGATTGCTTCTTTCCAAATCTTTGCTAGTTCCAATTTTTGTGCATAAATACGCAAAAACAGCTGCTCCTTTTGACACTACCTGCTCCTACGGCTGTTTTTTCACTGTCCGGTGTTTAGCATGGGTCCAGACCTCAGTTGCTTAGCCACTCAAATTTAGCAGCCTTGACTTGCACAAAGCAAGGTTGTAGGAATGACCTTCATACCATCACCTCCTGTGTCTCTGGCCAGGGGATATCTTCCTGGGCAGCAGTCATTGCATGGCTATCCTGCTTCGGCTGTGGAAGGAAGAAGCCCGTGCTCTGCTGGATGGAGGAGCATAGTGTTGGGGAGGAAGAGGAGCTGTGAAGAGTCTGCCACCCTGTCCAGTGGTGGTGGCAGGGTGCCAGCCCTGTGGCTAGGAGGGAGGGCAGTTCCCACAGCGCTGCTCAGGGAGGGTGTAGGCATCCAACAGGTATGCAGTGTAGGGGACTGCTCTGGCTCACTGGGCAAAAAGGCAGTCCCTTTAGATAGGAGAAGAAGGGACACAAGCACTCTCTGAACACCCATGGGGGACTCACAGCTCTCAGTGCAATCCTTTTGGCAGAACCCCCGCCCCCCCTTGCCAGACAGCCCTGTCCAGAAAGAGTTTTTAGCTTTGCCCTTCACTATTGTCATTACTGTAATAAATTGAGGATAATTGCTTGGCTTGAAACAGCTCTGCCTTCTGCTGTGTAGGTGGGGAAATGATGCCAGGAACAATCCTTTCTTCTCCTGCCAGTTTGCTTTTCTCTGCAGCAGGGATGCTATACATACCAGTTCTGTATAGCTGCTCCTGTTAGCAAAAAGCAACCTAAGTACTGCCTCAGCTAGAAATGCAAGATTGATTACATTAGATGTGGTTTTTTCCCAGTGTCCTGCATGAAATCAGCTCCTGAATAGGTCAATGCCATTGCTTCAGAGTGGAAAATGCTAATGTTAATACAGGGTTTGTTACAGATAGACGGCTTGGTACAGAGCACAAATGCATGGGATTGGGTCACTGCCAGACTTGTATCTGAGGAGGGAGGTCAAATGAAGGTTTGTATGTGATGATATTTCCTACACCAAACTCAGCATGTGACCAGTTGCTAGGACACCCCTGGGAGCTGTATCCTCTAGGTCTGAGTTCAGCTCTGCTATGATGCCATTTACAGAAGACTCAAACATGTTTTCAGCCATGGCCCAAATTATTCTGCTGCTTCATGGTAAGGGCAGGACACCATGAAAATACTTTAAATCTCACTTTAAAATTAAACAAGTCTTCCGGAAATTGTCCAGTTTGAAAATGCAGGGAAATTACTGGAAGCAGACCAGAGCACATGATGCCCACTGCAGGGGCAAGAGCCTCTACGTGATCCTTGAATACTGCAACAGGGAAGGATCCTACCTCATTTTGGGACAACACACAACATGCAAAAGGCAGCAGCCCTCTGCTGCCTGGCAGTCCAGGCCCTCTGCTCTGCTGGCCCAGCATCAGTGATGGTGGAGAGGTTAAGGGATGTTGGCATGGCTCTAGAGCTGGGAGATCAAGTTGGGCTTTGCCCTTGCTCTGTGATGCTCTTCTCCAGTGGTTCACTGGGCAGAGAGGAAACTGGCCTTACCAAGCCATACGAAGCCAGCGTACTGCCCAGGCGAGACTGTGGTTCTTGGCTTTCTGGGGATGGATATGCAAATGAATGGGCGAGTGTGTTTTCCACCCATCTTATCTCCCAGCCTTAGAATTCTGTTTCTGAATGTTCCTGTATGATCAGTGTAGCCTCTCACTTATAAACGTCATGGCTGGCCACAGGGCTTCTCACAGCTAGAATGGAGACTTGCACAGAGCTGGAGTGAAACTTACAGTTCAGAGGGGTGCCCCAAGGGTGAGAGAGTGACGCTGGTCGATGACCTGTCCCTAAGGAGTGCTGCACAGAGCCTCTTATCATGCTCCCATGTCCCCAGCCCCCACATGCTGCACAGCATCTCTTTCATGGCACATCTTTGCTGTTAACACATCTTCCACAGCAGACATTGCTAGGAGTGAATGGTGGATTCACATGGTAATCTGAAGATGCTTGAACAGCAAATGACATGCTTCCCCTTAGGTGAAGACTGGTGCTAGCGTACCAGTACAGGGCTGTACACTTGGTTGGCTGTTGTTCAGGACCACAGGCTGTGAGGAGGTCCTAATCCTTCTTCAAAGTTTGGCCATGCCAACATAGTTAAATTCTCTGGGTCAGGATGTGCTAGTTCTGTACACTTTTTACATGTTTTCCTGGCCTTTGCACCTTCTCAAGTCACAACCTATATCCATCCTGCACCCCAAGTACTTTTAGGTAAAAGCAAGAGGAGTAGTGGACTGTAAGGAAGGTAAACAGCAGCTCTGAGACTTCTCAATATCTTTTGTTACTGGGCAAGGTGGCACATTTTGTGGAATGCTGCAGTCCACAAGGCATGAGGCAAAATGCTACACCCCTTTTAGACACCAAACAATAAAGAACCATTTGGCTCACAAACTAACAGCAGCCAAAGTGATGCTCTGCCACACGACACATCTGTTTTGCATTCAGACCAGGCAGAAAGGAAACACACTGTAGGCTATTTTTGACATTTCACTTGCATTGGTGGGTATGGCAATGGGCTGATCTGTCATGATCATGTCAAAATCAGGAAGGAGGAAAGATACCTATTTTTTCATAGATACTTCTACTGTAAGAATGCATGTGTGAGTTAGTATCTGTTTAATGAAGCAGTAGTTTTAGGCCTGACTGCTAAGCTGTTTCCAAACACTCTGTAACGTCCAAGCACCTGTTTTCATTTACTTTGTTATTATGATCTCTGGGGCTGGTGTGGACTTTTACAGATATTAAATCTTAATATCCAGAAGATAATCGAAAAACATGGATTCAGGGTGTTGTGGGTGGTGGCCTTATATGGCATGGCCCTGTCCTTTCATCCTTCCTTAGAGCTTTGACAACCCAAAACCAAACACATCTGTAGTAAACAAGGTTTATTGTCCTATTGCTGTCACTGATATTCGTGATTAACTGTCTGTGTCTTGACTACCCTCATCTACTTTGTATTTCCAAGGCACTCATTTTTTTAAGAGGTCCCTTGCATCCTGAAACATTTCAGTGGTATATTGTTTCCTAATCTCAATGCCTTATATCATGTCCTGGTTATCTGGCACTTCTAGAGAATGACAAGGAAGCTAAAGGTTCTTTATCTATTATCTTGGGACATGGCTAAGACCTCCTTTCACTTACAGATTCAAGATCTTTATGGGGAGAAGGGGAAGTTGCCATTGCTTCTCACTAGGCTAAGATTACTATATCATTATGGATATTAAACAGAATAATCTTGAATGCTCTTAGTGTATTAGCTTTGCCTGATTCCAACTAAGAGCTGGTGTAACAATATTTCCAGGAGACCATCTATTATTCATCTCTCTTTCTTAATGAAAGACCATAGGCACAGAGAGTAACTAGTTTTACTTTTGTTTCAAAAGAAATGCCATGCTGTTTCATCTTTTGTGGTGCAATTCAGTCAGGTCCTTTTGGAGAACTATGTAACAATCTGTTCTTTCCATGGCGGGGGAGGCCATCATTTATTCTAGCCGAAAAGGGCTTCTCAGGAGTATAAGACATTAACAGAGAACAAGCTACAAGGTTTCATAAATCTCCAGAGATAGATGGAGAGCTCTCTAGTAAATGAGGATTCTCGTACAGCCTCCCACTCCCTTTCCCAGTCCGTTGCCAATTTTAGGGACAACAGTTATAGCAGACCTTTCCTACTGGTGTTTTGCTCAGTTTCTCTCACACAGTTCTGCTCAGCTCTGTAATTGCTTCTCATAAAATGCATTTGTCTGCATAACTCCTGCTTTGTCATTCCTGCAGTGCAGTATCTTGCTGGTGCTAATGAACAGAGCTCTTGCAAGCTCAGGAGCATGCAGCAACAGGGAACAGTGCTGAAATCCCACCAGGGCCTGGATTGTCACAAAAGGGTATTGTATTGTGCAATAGTTGCCCAGGGCAGGACTTTTCCAAGCCATGTACTGATGGAGCTACTTAGGTACCACAAATAGTATATGTGCTCCCACAGGGACTGAACATGACCGGAATGAGGGGCAGAACTAATTAGCCCACTTCACAGGCATGACGGTGCTGTTTTGAGGGATGCAGTGCCCTGAGCAGCATGGGCAACAGGGTCTGTTCTCTCAGGCCTGGCATGGCAGCATCTCTTCATGTTCACCCTTTTGGCATCGTGGATGTGGCCAACTAATTGCAGCATGTTTCCCAGGCTTTTCAAATGTGTGCCAAGTCATACTGCTCTGCCTAGCCAACTGGGAGAGAGACAGTGCTCAGACCCCATCACTGCCTGCTGGATGAGCTAGATTAGGTGTAGCAGCCTCTGCTGTAGCTCACAAACAGCAGGAATCGGCAGGAAACAAGTGGGTTAAATTGCACCTATACCCTGGTGTAGAATAATCTCCTTCCCAGTCTTGTGATTGGTGAATGCAGGCTCTCCCAAAGTGCTGAATATTGGTGAGATGATGAGATTCAGCCCTGAGGGACTTTGACATTGCACCCTCCAGGGTAAAGCAACCCTTCCCTCTGCTCTGACCCTAGCTGTACTCTTTTTTGAAGACTGCAAAAAGACAGACCTCAACAGGACAAGAACGGGAAATGATGCAGATAGATAGATGTAGCTCCTTTGGGCTTCTGTTGTAGGTCAGTATAACATTTCAGATCCTGTTAATAGCTTGCTAATGCCTGTTTATTATTACTAGCATTATAAGGTATGTCTTAAGGTCTCCTATGCCAACAAATTGAGACAAGAGGCAGAGCCCATCCTTTAAGGTGCCATACCACACAAAGCCAAGGCAGATGAAGGGCTGAAGGGGAAAGCAGTGTGACTGAGCTCATGCTGTGAGTCAAAAGCAGGACAGAGAGCTGAATCTAAGGCTCCTGGGTTAGGTCTTCTGTGCTGACACTACCTTTTCCCAGCTCCTGCTGCTGGACCAGCAGCCTTTTACAAAGTTCCTGCTGACACCATCAAAGCTGGTCACCTCCCATACACACTCAAACAGCTCCCTGCCTTTGAATAGCACACTGGGAGGCTGTGACTTGACAGACAATGAGCTTTGGGAGGACTGGGACAAACATACCTTATCCAGCTGCTGCCAAGTACCATGATCTGAAATCAACTCTGCTGGTTCAAATGTGTTCCAAAAGTAATTGTACAGGCAGGCTTTTGTGCGGTCCAGGTACTGCCTGCCCCTCCACATCTGGCAGAAGACCACTAAAGTACAAGTAATGAGTAAAACAGGTATGTGCACATCTTGTTGTGGTGCTGGAAATTAAGAAATTCAGCACAAAGTCTTAAAGGAAAGCGTAAGGAGCAGTAGTTGTCACGTAGCAGCTCTGAAAGGTCTTGGCATTGCTTTGGACCAAAGGCCAGTAGAGGGATTCGGAGGCGCAGGGCAGAAAGCTGCAGATTTAAGCCTCAGCAGAAGCAGAGTGTGCTGACCCCGATGCCTGGCCAACAACAAACCACTTCCAAGCAGGCTGGATGTCCCTTAAGCAGCTCAGCTAAAAGCTGAGTTTGTAACTACCCCTTATGGGCACGTGTGAAGAGAGAGCAGAAGGCTGTCCCATGGCTGCAACAGCCCAGCTCAGTCTGCAGCGCCTGCTGGTTCAGGCTCTAAATTGTATGCAAAACCCCTACAAAAACAAAGACACAGCTGCTGGCCTGTGTTGTGTGGCAGCCCTTAGTTAATGCTGTGTAATGTGAGAACTGCCCCATGCCAAGACCACTGTGTCCCTCCTTACTCCTGCCTCCCTCCCCACCACCAGACACATCTCTAAGCTCAAAACCTGCCCCAGATAAGGAACACATCAGGGCAGATTTTCCATGAGTGGGTGGACCGGAGTAAAATCCCTCACAGCACAGGCTTCAATCTGCTTCATATTACCCACCTGGAAATGGTTAGGCTTATGGCTATCTCCTTCTTTGATAATGCAAGTCATACTCCAGACCTGCAGCAACACCCGCAGAGGAGTATAGCAAATTAACCTCTCTATAGTCAGGTGTGAAATCCCCTCCCCTGGGGCAAATTTACACCGAACCCTCCTACACACACATACGCACAGACAACAGTGAAAGGCACTGAGGGAACGGCACTGAGGCTGACATTAAAAGCCATGGAAGATATATGCTTGCCTATTGCTGATGGATGCTCCTTCTGTGGCAAATTGCTGGGACCATCTGTAGAAATCACCCTATGCAGAAGGAATTGTGGTCCATACATGACAAATGTGTTCTCTCTCCTCTGTCTTTGTCCCCCTAAAAGATGTACGAGATGGAGGCAGGGAAGGAAGGATGGATACATTTTATTCCAGGGGGTCTTAGACCCTTTTAGCAAATCTCCTTAGGTGTCAACCACCTTATTAGGTATTTAAATCCCTCTAAAAAATCTGCCCATGCATTAGATAAAGTTTGCACTGCGCCTGAAAAACAAATTCTGCAGGTGCAGCCTTGGTCCACTGCTTCCCATTAAACCTCTCCCAGTTCAGGGAGAGTAGCAAGCAAGTAAAAAATGAAATCCGGCATTGCTTTCCACTGCCTTCCTGCCTGCAAAAGGGAGGTGATAAGGGCCATGGCTCTTGCTGTAGTAGCACATTTTCCCCACAGCATCTGTTCTGCCATTATTTACCTAGGTTCATGATAAAAGCTCCTGCTTTTGTGAATTCAACCAGCGTAGACGGTGTGAGCTGTCAGTTGGACCACAGCCTTGATTTGGTCAGCGGTTTTCAAAAAATACTAATGACTATTGATTAAAGATCTGCAAACATTAATTAAGATAGCTGTTCTTTGGCAATACCTGCTTTGGAATAAAAAGCACCTCAGAAACATAGACAGTTAGAACAATTGTCTTAGAAGTCATTTGTAGCCAAGTGATATACTCCACCAATGCAGCACTTAAAAAATAAGCAATGGACAGTGGCTTGTAAAATCCATTCAGATACAGACACCGGCTGTTCTGCAGGGCCAACACTTAGGCTATTACCACAAGGCTCTTAGTGCTCAAAGCTTTCTTGACAAAGTATCAGCCCATTCAGTCCTGATACTACTTGAAAATCTGTACTTCTTTCCCCTGAAATTTTATTTTTTTTATTAATTTCTAATTGTGATGATTGCAAAAATGAGCTTGAAAATCTGGGCAGCTAAAGTTCAAAAATGAAGAGGCCAAAAAACTAATGTGTCATTTTAAGAGACATTTCCATTTTCATGCCAATTTCATGATTTTTGAACACTTAGAATTGGCAAGACAGACTGTATAACCTTTCATTGAGAACACAGGCTCCAAATCTTGGCATCTTCAGGAATCTGGATTTTAATAGAACTTTTTGTTGTTGTTGTTGTTGTTGTTGTTACAATAAGACATATTTAGGTTCATTTTATTTTATGGCAGGCTCTTCAGGCCAGATTTCTGGATGACATTTTCTTTAAATAACTGTCCTTGTTCTACAGTGTTCATTTTGGCTGAATAAAATGTAAACAGGCCCATACAAGTTATTAATGGAATATCTGGATCATGTTACAAATGTCTAAAAACCTCTAGAATGTTTCAGAAACATGTAGGATAATTTTTGAAATTTCCTGGAATTACTCCACTAATCGTCTTTTCCCACAGGAAATGACTATTCTATCCCCAGCAATAAACATCCGGCATCCTTCAAATGACACTAAGCTGATGAATTGTGAATATTGCTTTCCCCTCATCCCCACACAAAATTTCATGTGCTCATATGCATATGTACATGCACACACACACTATGATCCAAACACAGAACATTGCCAAACACAGCATCAGAATCTTTTTCTCTCCTTACTAATTCCTGTACCATCTCAAGAGCTGCATGTCCCATGTTGCACAGAAGGTCATATTCACAAAATATAACAACCCTCCCTCTGGTGAGTCTGTAAAGTAAATCTGAGCCAACCAAATGGTTTTATCAGCTGCCTCAAGCAGACTGGTAATTTTTGTTAAAAACTGAGATGCGCTTTCATTATAAGCTTAGTTTAAAAACTAAACTCCTTTTGCTCTATGTTTAGTGTTAGTAGTGTTTTTAATGTAAGAGTTTAAAAGTTGAAGACGGCAATTGACTCAAGGTTTATTTAATTAATATCCTTCTACCAGAAGAAGCATGGAGTAGGTTGTCTGAACAACCTTCCTTGAAAATGAAGAGGGATGGCCTGCTGGAGGGCTAGCCTCTCCTGTGTGCTGAGCTGCATTTGAACTGTGAAAGGGTAAATTCAAACAGCATGTGCCTGACATCAGTAGGGAAACTCCATATCCCAGCAAAATCAGAGTTTGGCACACAATGATACGTTGCAGCAGTAGCATTACATTGGTACACTGCTAAAGCCAGAGTAATGATCTAAAGTTTAAATGCATATAATTTCTGTTGCCCTGTTTAAGCATTACTGATCTTGAAGTTATTTGCTCCTTTATGTTCATGTGTTCATATGGTCATGCTTATGTTTAGGGTGATTGTTGCTGTCCTCTGGACTCTCCCTGGTTTGGCCACATCCTCCTTCAAAGAGCAGTCTCAAGTCTTGCAGGGGAGGCTTACTGATGCAGCACAGCACTGGATGTGCCTTTTGTGTGGCTTTGTTATTTCCCACCATTTGTGATCCGTAACGATTCAGATGTCCTTTCTTAGAGTCATTCATCCCCACCTGTGCGTATGTAGTTGATTCATTCTGCTCATTTGTTCCCACTGAACAGCATCTTTCTTCTGTCTTTCAAAATCCATTTTCATGAAGAGACTGCCTGCTCTGCATTCATATTCTCAGGACCATAACTGAACTTCTCAACCTTTACAGTTTTGCCAGTGTGTGACACAAGCCATAGCAATGTGTGACAAATGACAGAAATGTGGAACACTTGTGCCCCGTTGCATAGCATGCTGTAATTGACAGATTATAATCGTTTTTAACCATAAAAACTGTTTACAGAGTGCTTTTTCAGAGAGCATGAGTCACATAAACCAGTTTGTGTCACTTACTTGTTTATATGTGATTTGAAAAATAGGTTTTGTGGCCAAGATATCTGATGGCTCTGGCCAAATTATCTGATGGCTGAGGCAGAGGATCTCAGCCAGGAATCTCCATTGGTACCTGCAAAAGTGGGATGGTGGCCAAAAGAGGAGACACTATTCCACTGACTTAGTCCTATGTGTGTCCTCTTCTATAACTCTACAGCTGCTCCTGCCCCTCCCCACAGAAGTTGGACCAGGTGTAACCATTTGTAAATGTGCTACCATCTTCTAAAGCCTCTCCCTCATGCACTCTGGGCTCAAGCATCAGGACTTCTCTCTTCCCCATTCAGTCCCTGCAGGCAGCATATCAGAAGGCACAATGTTTTGGAAAGATTAGGCTCCAGCTGTCAGAAAAATGAGTGAAACAAGATTAGTGGCCATGTATGAGAATGTCCTTGCTTGCTTATGCTGCACTGGAAGCATGTCGCAGAGCCAGGGATAAAGCTCAAGTCCCCTTCCGGCACAGCACAAAACCTTAATTGTATAACTGCTTCCTCCACCCATACCACTTCTTCACCAGTGGTTACTGAGTTAGCTGGTAGAAAGCAGAAAACTGGTAGAGTTAGCCAGAAAACAAGGGGTGGATTCTGTGGCAGGGCTAAGAGTCAGCAAGGCATCCCTGACCCAGAGAGGCAAGACACCACTGGCATTGCTGGCCTGGGAGCTGTGCAATTATAAATGTGGCAGTGGTGTCTGGGAGCCCCACAAAAAGAAGTCTTTCACCCTCCCCCACCATGCCAACACAAATCCAGTGAATGTGTTGTGGGGATAATAGTACCAGTTTTATAGCAGCTTTAACCCAGCTCACATTTAAATGTGCAATCTCACACCCATTCTAAAAACTTGCCACATTTAAGATTTGCAATTAAAATAAGGGAGCCTTGGTGAACATTGCTCTTCATGGGATGCTGCAGAAAAGCAATGGGGTTTTTTGTGTAGTTTTTAGAAAGCTGTTACCACAGTGCCCTCATTCCATAAATGTATTGATTATGAGAATAAACTAGCAGTGAAAACTAACTCAAAGTCACCAGAAAGGGAGGTGTAAAAAGCTTTTGAAAAAGTGCAAAGATATCTGTTTCATTAGCTGGAAATCCCTTGCCATATTTGCTCATGTAATTCTCACTTGCACCAACCTCAAGAATCAAACATTATAATGGGATCAGGCCCTGGGTGGGGACAAATAGATAGCTTAGACTGACTCAGCAAAATTTGTCATCTGCCTTCCTTCCCAAGTTTATCATGGGAGTTGTTACTTCTCATGGTTAGACATGTAGGGGTTGTCCAGGAGGGATTCTGACCTAGACTCCACCAGGAGCAGTCTGGACACAGAAACACATAGATGAAAGTCCATCCCTGCTCCACCTCTGCACCCCCAAAAAAGGAGGAAAAGCATATTTTAGTCCTTCAGAAACCAAATAAACTTGCACAAAGACATCTCAAGTGTGGAGAGCTGCAGCTGCTCCTACATAATCTCTGCAGCAAAAAGTAAAAAAAAAAAAAAAAAAAAAAAAATTAAAAAAAAATCAGGTTCTGAAAAACCTGCTCCCTTCTGCAGTTACCACTAGATCTGCACAGCAACAGCCACTATAGACTGCTTTGCATTCATTAGTTATTATAGTTATTTTAATGAAGTGCTTAAACATGTAGGAAAGCATAAAGTGCCATGACCATGCTGCTCAAGATTTTTTTATAAGCATTGGCAATTAATGATGAGCACTAAATTAGAAAGCTTTTGCAGTTGGCAAAGTTATCTGCAAACATATTTCATAATAACTGTTCTCAGGACAGTGTTCTCTCATGAAAATTCTGTCATTCAGGCAAATATTTCATAACTTTTCAGAGCCTGATAATTTTCAGGACATAGCTACTTATTTCATAGCGAGGGGACAAGAAATAAAGACATTCTCATTAGTGTTCAGTGTTGCAATATCACTAAGACAATTTATTATGTCAGGGGAAAAGCTTTCCTAATTCATCTGCATTCATTGATTTTTTGCCTTCACTTTGTTTGTTATATGCTCATATGTAACTGTAAGTAATAAGAGTCCTAGAAGATTAGCTGATGAGTTTGAATGCTTTGTAGCACAAGTGTACCTAGAAATGAGCTGGTCTCACCTGAGACCTAGGTAAGGGAAAAAAAAAAAAAAAAAAAAAAGGAAGAAAGCACAATGCCTTGCAGTCCCTGTAATTATCTGACCCTTTTTGGAAGGCAGCATGTCTTCCCTCCTCTCCACACTGAGGAGACTGACTCTTGCAGTCAGAGTCTATACAATGCTGGACCCATGCTGACCACAGCTGGAGGGTTCCTTTCCATCAGCTCACATTGCCCATGTACATGTGGTTGTTTAAGCAGCTCTCCCAGTGTGGTGTCACCAGGCGGATCTCCATCACAACTTTGTCATTTTGCAGGTAACAGTAATAACTGCAGATACCCAGGGGCTGGAAATTCCCAAATTCATAGCCAAGACTTTCACACAGGATTGCTTCCAAGTCCTCTTGCCTGCATGGTTTAGCAAGGCCTGAGCTCTTGTGGGATGTGACTACTGCCGCAAAGAAAGAGTCTGTCTGAGGTGCATTTCTGGACATGCAGGTGGGGCTCATGCCAGCTTCTCAGGAACAGGACCCACACCTGTATTAGTTACTGTGGGTAACAGCATCCACAGCAAGGGAGCTTGGACCTCAGCCTGGCAAAATTATGGTAGAAAGTGTGCTGTGTCCTTTTTGCTGCCAGATGGGTTGTCAATGTTTCAGGTTTTGCCTTCCAGATTCAGTGATGCAGCAAGGACATTGCCTTCCCCTACACATACTGATGTTGCTCTGCCAGCTTAACAAGATCTGCTTGGGTGAAGGCAATGGAGATAGATGGTGGAGTACTTGGGCTGATGAAACAGTTTTCTGTTTGCTGGAAAGAAGTAAGGAGAGTGTCTAGCTTTGGGGGTGCTTAGGGCCCTCAAGAAAAACCATTACTAAGCATCTTTTGGTCCCTGAGGACATCTCTGATCACCTACTATTAAAGTCCAGCTGAGGGCAAGATGTGAGGCAGTTCCACTCACAACAGAGAAATTTTCTAATTACTGTGGAAATGCTGCCTTCCTCCCTGTGTCCTGTTGTGTTTCCTTCACCAGTACAGCCTGCTACTGTGATTCATCTGCCTGGGGCTTAATGAAGTTAGTCTACAGTGTCAAAAGCAATTAAAGTGCTTTTGCAGAGCAGCTCCACACAGTTACCTTTAGCTTGTCCCCTGAGAAGTCCCGTGCTGCATCTGCAGACTCCCTTACAATTGTTGGGAGCAGTTATGCTAGTTTTACTTGTGAGAAAAATAAACACGGATTGCTCTTGTCCTCAGTGTGGCACCACTCAGCACGCCGGCCTGCCTTGGGTTCGAGTGGGGCTCCTGGAGTCATGAGGTGGGGAATGAAACTTGGAGGAGGAATGACAAAAGAGGATGTTAGCAGCCAGGTGCCCTGGTCCTGGGTTAAAAATGGGCTTGCTGTGTCCCTGCTGCTCCTACAGACTCACTCTCTGGGGGATGCAGTCTTCACACTTCTGCTTTCTGAGGGTACAGGGAATTCCTGTGAATATAAGCTATAAGAATATGCAGATGTGCTGTTGGGTTGCTTAGGACTCTGACTGATGAGTTTCAGCTGGGCACCAGAAGGAAACCCAGTCCTTTCCAGTCCTTCCCCACACTGAGCACCAACAGCTCAACAGTGAACTTAATTCCTCGCAGTACATGGGACGCAGATTCATTACCACTTCAGGGGGCAAGGCACACTAGCCTTCCCTTGTTCCAAAGGCTGCTACCCCAAGCCATATTCCCACTAAAAACTTTGCAGAAATGCAGGCATTTTTTGCAGAAATGCTCTGGTTGCATCAAGTCAGTGCTTCCTGAAAGAGTTTTCACTGCAAAGAATACCCCGCCTCAGCTCTCACTCATGCTCATCTGCACCCTGTGGGATTTTCCAGCTGAGCAGATTACATTGACAGCAGGCTGGATATGCACAGTTTCATCTCACTCTCCCTCAGGTCTGTGACTTGTCAGTGTCTTGCTCTTCCTGATGCTGAGGCTGATCCTCCTTCCACACACAGGGCCTTTGAGCCAAAACTGAAGCTTAGGTGGACCAAGCCCTAAACACAGTCAGAGGAAGTGAGCAAGGGATGAACAAAGCTGAGTAGCAAATGCATGGGAAATGCAGGGACTGAACTCTGGATAGCTGCAGATACAGGGAAAGTGATATGTGAAGCAGTAGCAGGATTTGAGAGGAAGGCATAACAAGTACAGTAGTTCGTAACAGCTCTTATTCTGAAAAAAGGGAAGTGTGGCAGAAAGGAGGGAGCAGCTTGCTGTGTACCTGTGGCAGCAGCAGAGATCTGGCACCCTGTCCTCCTGCTCATGCCTCCCCAGCACATCTGCCTGACCCCACGCTGGAACAGATGGGATCCCAGTTCCCTTGTTCTCAATGGTTTGAATTTTATTTCTTTGTTTTTTAAGTTTCATTCCTGGTCATCTCATTCAAGCAAAGCAATATAGGTACATATATTTCATCTTCTTTTGTGCTTCATCTCAAGGCTTGTGGTTTTATGCAGACAACTCTATGTAGTGTTTCCTGGCAGTGGATGGAAACAGGACCCACAAGCAAGGATGTGCGTGTGTGGTCTCAGGAGGTGATGTGAATACTTGGGAAATGTCCTGAACTGAAACCATGCAGCAAAGGAGATCATTTTAGAAATAAGCAGCCTGCTTTGCCTCTAGCACGCAGTCTGGCGGGAACTGCTCTTGGACTGTTCTGCAGTGTGTTTCTTTCCATTACAAGGCTAGGACAACAGTGTGAGTGAGCTAACCGAGCCACAGTCATTCAGAAGGAATCAGGTCTTGTTTCATTGCTTCAGCACAGTGCTGAGCTGGTAGTTTCCTCCTTTCTGAGTTTTTGAAGCTGCTACCCCTGGGCATCAGTGCTGATAGTGAGTATCACCATTAGTAAAAGCACCACCCAGCTCTGTGCTGGGCACATCTGCCTTGAAACTGGTCTGGTTACCAGTGTACGAACCCTTGTACAGTGTTTTTTTCCTCACCATGTCTCTCCATCCCTCCTTTTTCCTTCCACACGTACGTGCTTGCCCCTGTGAGGGTGCAGGCAACAGGGCCTGTTTGTGGGCAGTGGAGCAGGAGCATAGGAAGTGCCATGGAGGGTGGCTGCTCATGCCTAAAGAAACATAACTGTGACAGAGCTAAGCACAAAAACAGAGGTGCAATGTCATCCCACTCTGCCTCTGTCACCTTAGGGGTGCAGAGTGGACCCTGAGCAGTGTGTTGCAAGGCTTTAGGCTGCTCTGACAAGGGCTGTTGCTGATACCTGCTGCCTAGCAGATCTGTCATGGAGAGCCTCAGAGCCTTTGCTGTAAAGTGCCTGTTTTAGGATGGGGGTCAGTATTCTTCACCACAGCTGGCACAGGCTTATTTCCTAGACATCAAGGAGGAAAGGCAAGCAGCAAAACTCTCATTAAATAAGCAAACAAACTGTAATGCCATGCAGACAAATCCAGATTTTCTTGCACTTTGCTCCCTCTTGGGCAGAGTCTGTGGCACTGTGCTTTGAAAAATAATGATTTACTGCACAATGTGAAGAAAGAAATGTTGCATGAATATTGAAGGACACAGCGAGTCAAAACCAGCTCAGTCATGAGTGAAACAGTCTTTGTAACACCCCATCAGCTGTCTTATGTCCTCTTCCTGGTGTACAAACCTGCTGCTTTTACAGCACTGCTTTTGGGGTTATCTTTGGGTTTAGGGTGTTGGGTTTTTGGGTGAAAACTGATCCATGGCAGAAATACCTACCCCAGACGTGAGGAATGCAACATGGGCATTTCCAATGACAGCTGTCTGAAGTGGGGGGAAGGGCGGCAGGTGGTGCCCTCTGGGTGCACACAAGTCCTATTGTGAGATCTGCAAAAGAAGATGAGAGAGAATCTCCATTTCTGCACAGCCTACAGCAGCAAGCAAAAAAGCAGGCAGTACTCCAGCACCACGGCCAGCTTGCTTTTATTCAGTAGCATCTCCAGGCTGTAATTTTTAAGACGTCTCTCAGTTAGCACATCCGTTTCTGCTAGCTCACCACACAGCAGAAGTGGACAAGCTGGCTTCTCAGGAGGTGGTGGAGTGCAGCAATCTTGTTTGAATGCTTTGAGCATTGTGGTGTAAGCTTCTCCTGCTCATGGGCTAGAGAGACTGTTTCAACACCCTCATTTTCCATTCCCCTTCAGCCATTAGGTACCTCTGATCACTTACTGAGTGCAGGACAGTGCTGCATATGCTCCCTGAAAGACCGCTCCATCACTGGAGCTTTTGCATGTTTCTTGCAAGCCACAAATAGGACAATTATTGGCAGTTTTTTAGGTGACACAACATATGAATTAGCCCTAGAAAACTGCTACCATGTCCACAAGTTTTCAGAGTGCTTGTACAGAGACAAAAAGAGGTTGTAAATTAGCTTGAGAACAGCATGATTTAGTGATCAAATATTCATTGAAATTCAGAGATAAATGACTGGGAAGAGTCCCAACAGTTGCATATTTTCAGTTCTCCACTAGTATAGCAAGAACAGCTTTTTCCTACTGGGGTCTGCCTATTCCTAAGTCACAGGGAGGATGAAGTCTTGTGTATTTTGAGGACAGAGCTGGAGCAGGTGAGGAAGTTAACTGCCCCTGGCTGTTCTTTACTGCCAGTCTTCTGGAGTCACAGTTGAGCTACACTTTTGAGGGTACAGTGCTAATTTGGAACAACTCTATATAGATCAGTGACAAAATACCTTTGTATAATGGAGTCATGTTAGAAGCAGTTCTGCTGACTCCATCCTGATACAAGGGGAAATAAGGGAATTCTTAAGTGAGGGGAAATAAGGAAATTCTCTTAGATACTAGTTTTGGAGACCTGAGAATGAAAAAGTAGTTCTGATTTAGAGGCTGTGTATAAGGCTGTTAAAATAATAGCTCTGCATAGCTGAATGTTTCTGGGCAGTAGCTATGTAGACTCCTATTTTCTGCAGTTGTTTGGAATGCTTGAGTTTCCCTGATTTTGTTTGGAAGTGCAACACTATCCACTTTTGCATTGGTTTTCTGATCTTTTCATTGCTTTCTGGCACCTCAGACCATTTGAGGTATGTCTTTGGGTATGACATGCCATAAAACAAAGCAGAATAAAAATTTATTGTGCCTGTGCCTGTACATCAACACTTTGAGCACCGGATGCTGCTGGGGCCTTTAGCAGACCCCTTTCACTTAGCAGATTGTGTGCTTCTTCTGTCATCCCTGCCTCTAGCAATGCATGTGAGGGCTATGTCACTCTTGTTAACCCCTCTTGTTCCATGATCTCACTTTGACTTATGATACCATGAAGCACAAGCATTTGCAAAGTCGTTAAAGCAATAAAATAGTGTCAATGTTTCAGGTTTTCACACAGCACAGAAGGATGCTCTCTTCAGGTATGGTTCAAACCCTGCTCATCTCAATATATAGCCCAGCAATGCAAACAAACTTCTTCTTTGGCTTAAAAAAAAAAAAAAAAAGAAAGAAAATGGGGTATTACTTTTAGCAGCACCCCCAGAATGACAAGACGTTGGTGTTGCTGTTACGTGATCATAGAATTGTCAGTGGACTTGCTTGTTGTGAAAAATCATGGAGGAAGGAGGGAAAAACTCCTTGGATGATTCATTGTGTGTGGAGATGGATCTCATTACCAACTTTATGACATGTCTCCCAGTTTCCATAAGAAGGAGAAAGTTTGGGGGAGGGATGGTGAAGACATGAAGAGAGGGGGAAAGAAGATGACAGGCACGGGATGAGGTTTGAACACTGTGCTGACAGATACCCTATCGTTGCCTAGTGGCTAAAAATAGGCTCCTGCTAGTGTATACATAATGGATATTCAGCCTGTCTCCAGACTAGGTGTGTGCAGGTTTTACAAATGCCTGTTTTCTTCCCAGGAGGACAGAAGCAGGCTGCAGCCCTACTGCCTCCCCTACACACAGGCACACAAACTCCTGACTCTCATTTACACTCATTTAGACTTTTGTTTAGACTAGGGATGAAGCAAACCCTGCATTCATAGTCTAAATAAAAGGCCCTGGCTCCCACTTCCACCAAACCCCTTTAAGCTTCAGGAGGAGTGGAAATAGGCTCAGGAACCAGGAAGAATGAGACCCTTGTGCGGGGCCAGCTTGAAGTGGAGCTGCTCGGGCAGCTCATCCCCAGAGATTTACAGGGGCAGGTTTCCAGCTGGTGTTGCTATGAGGAGCTCTTGTAGCCAGTGGAGCAGCAGAGATTTACAGTTGATGAAGCTGAGACTCCCAAGCCTGCAAGCATCTGGTGCTGACTCACTGCTGGGTGCAGCAGCCGGGTGCAGATACAGTGTGAGAAGGCACTGACATGTCACACTCTCTGCAGCAAATGCAGCGGTAAAAATGGGAGCATGGGAGGACCTACTCCTCACCCTAAAGGAAAGTCTTGCCCTGCCAGCAGCTTGGTGCAGAAGCCATGGGGGAGTTGTACAGAAGCTGTGAGGCTGTGGATTTGTTTAAATTTTGTTTTCTGTTCTTTGCTTAAAAAGAGATTTCTCATCCAAATCCCCTTCTTCTCACTGCCTGCCCCAGCCCCCAAGAAAATACATGTAAAAAGCAGCTTTAGTCACAGAGTATTGCTTCTGTCACATTACTGGCAATAGTGCATAGCTCTGTACAAACTGCTGCCTGCTGCGCTGCCAAACCCCTGCCTACAGGAGCCCTCCTCACTGTCAGATGTCTCAGCTTCCACATGTGCTCAGTGAGAAGCAAGATTTATTGCAGTGATAAGTGGTCTCTGAAGTGCAGTCCTGCTCAGTAAATGAAGCCAAGAACCAGGCTATTCCCAAGCCTCGTATGACTCTCAGCACAGCCAGTACCGCCAATTCCCTGTAGTGGCCCTCGCTGTACTTTGTCCCCATGCCCAGCGGCAATGCCTCACTGAGAGCTCTGCCCTCTTCTGCCTCCAGCCCTGTGGCTTAGCTCCACACAGGCAAGGGTAAGCAGTTTTTGAGGTGTATGCGTGCTTTCCTCTTCCTGGCAACCTAAGTGCTAGTTAAGGAAGAGGAAAACCCTTGCTTCAATTCTCTTGTTGTCAGCAGATATCAGTTGTGAGCATCTTCTCAGAGGTGAAACATTACAAAGAGAGTGTGCTTGGTATGGGCAGCTGCTTTTGCTGGAGTGGCCAGGCAAAGCTGCCTCTCCTAGGCAGACCTTTCACTTGGGGCTTTCAGAACAGCTGCCCAGAAAAAATCACATTTGGAGGGGAATGCAGTTACTGCTGGACGGGTAAGAGGCAGACCAGGCTGGAGGGAAGGTCAGTGTGCTGTGGTTGGTTTTGTTCTTATTTGCTTGCTTTGTTTATCATTCAAGGACTTTCACCGACACCTCCTTTATGAGCACTCCCTTGCTGCTCAGTCCCCAGCAGGCAGATACATGGAGCCTTCTGCAGGGATCCCAGAGGGGCTGAGAGCTGTTTCTGCATGGAATTGTTTAGGGAAAGCATCAGGAAATGAGAAGAGGTCAGGCTGCAAGAACTAGAGAATATGGCTTCAGTTACTTCACAGCTGAAACATGTTGACTAAAGTCAATTACGTATTTTCCTAAGTGCCCTGCCTGTCTGTATTTCCAGCCCAACACAAGCTGCATAAAGTATGGAGGAATGGTATATCAGGCACTGCACAGGAAAGTGAGGAACAGTACCAGAGAAGCTGGGGTGACCCAGAAGATCCCCACTGCCCAGGTCAGCCAGGGAGAAATGCCAGTGATGTACAATTGCACTGCTGACCCTGGATGGGATCCAGCCTCAGTGGCCTCAGCTAGATTTTAAGGCTTGTTATGTTGGACTCTCTGGGAAAGCCATTTGGGTGGATGAGGATCCTTACCCTCCTGACTGCCCCAGGGTGGATTTCTAGGCTGCAAGAAATGCAGAAAAGTCACCCTGGGCAGTGCCTGAAGACATGCGGTTGTAGTTCCTCCCATTCCAGCACACAGAAAGAGGCCAGAAAGTGAAAATAGGGCACGGTTTCCCAGGGTGTCCTGTTTCTACCAACTGCTGTGACCCTTGGCAGTAGTGGAGGGAAAGAAGAGAGACTGCGTGCAAAGAGTTCAAAGAATGAAGCAGAGCTGTTAGCATTACTGAACTGAGATCTTCCATACCTACATGCATCTTGGAAGCAGTAGGCTGATCCTGACTCTGAATAACTGAATAAAGAGAATGATTGAGTTGCCTGTGGGCTGGAGGGAAACAAGTTGCATATGAGACAGGCCAGTAATTCACAAACCTCTGACTGAGTGTACCCAGATTGTTGAGCATTGGCAGCAGAATTGCTTGGCTTATGAGCGATGATATATGGTACGCAACAGTAAGGCCTTCAAAAATGTTCTTGGTTCAGTTGCAGCATGGATTAATTAGGACAGGTGGCCAATGGTTCGGATGACAGAGGCAAAAGCAAATTCCAGAAGTTTAGCAAGCTTAGAGACTTACAGGATATTGTGTTCAAGCAGAATACCTGTAACTACTAACACAGCAGCCATGGGGGTTGGGGTTGGAACCACAGCTAAGTCGACACTGTGTTAGTCAGGTCAGTCGATCTCACTAAGAGATGTTCACTGATATATTCAGTACAAACATACAACAAGCCAAATCCACCACGAATGTAGGGAGCCACATTGACCTCTGTCAAGTTAAACCCCTAGAACACAAGCAGAAACTGGTTCTTATGGAGTATAAGAACATTGTGGGGTTAGATGAATTTGTTGAAACTGTAGAGGCCCAAAGAGACATCAGTGGACTCAAAAGCTCACCTATCTTTTTCCAACTCAATCTGTCAGTCTACCAAAAGATACTGCCTCCCAATACAGACCTTAGCCCATTTAAAAGTTGAGGTGTACTAGTGTGTGTGAGTTATGAAGAGGGTTCTGCTGCCTGCTTACCCATGTTACTGCAAAAAATACCATTAAATCTTCAGTGGTCTGACATGGACTTCTCCTGCCATCAGCAAAA
Source organism: Astur gentilis (assembly GCF_929443795.1). Classification (NCBI taxonomy): domain Eukaryota; kingdom Metazoa; phylum Chordata; class Aves; order Accipitriformes; family Accipitridae; genus Astur; species Astur gentilis. The sequence continues at coordinate 34,507,589 of NC_064919.1, read as the reverse complement.
GCATTGCAAGCAGCCATTATATTTAGCAGGGCATGCTAAGATGGATCATTGAAAAAGGTTTCATGTCCATCAATAGGTTAAAAAAAAAATTCCTCCTCCATTTTAAGATACTAAGGAAAGCATCAAAGCTTTCCTCTGAATGGAAGATATGGCTGCAAACAGTCAACTGAGTACTATTCCAGAGCCATCCAAAGCACAGACTAACAAATAGCCCTGAAAGACAAGTGCGTATCTTCACATGAGGAAGAAACTGTGCCCAAGATCTTCTTCATGCAGATCTAAGGAATGGCCACAATACAATGGAAAAACCAGACCAGAGAGTATATCTACTGTTTTGCCATTAGTGCCCCAAGCTGAAAGCCTTTGTGGAACAATATCTGCAGTACGCTGTTTTCATGAGAGAGATAATCTCAATACAGGGCAAACCATGAAGAAGAGAGAAAGCACGTAGAGAGCAAGGAAAGGTGAGGAACCAGAGACACAGCTTAGTTACTAATGCTTTTTGTAAGAAGCTGGGTACCTCATGTTCAGGCAAGGGCAAACTTCATTGAAATTAGACTGGTATCGAAATAAAGCATATTCAACATTTTGTCCTTTGTTGAGCACACTGGTGAAACAGAGTAGATGTCTATCTCCATGACAAGGCACAGAGAGGATAAACCACACTGCTGAGTGTGATGGTAGTGTGTGTTCATGGTGACAATGTAAGAGCAGAAACTCTTGTGAGACAAAAAACAGAGGTGGAGAAGATCCTTTCCAGCAGTCACTGATTGTTTACAGGCAGTCAGGGAGGGAAAAGAGTCCAAAATATAACAAAGCCTGTTGAAGGAGGGACACTGTCTACATCTGTCCCATATTTAGCAAGGGCCAAATGACTAAGAGTTGTTAAAAATGGGAGGAAAGGAGAAGAAGAGTAACCCTTCCCTAGTCAGGAAAGTGGCTAGTGGAGATCTGCCAGATGTCTGGGTTTGTCTGCCAGGGAAAAGCAGCCAGCTGGGCAGCATCTCCCCTTCTTTGTGTGTGGGATAGCCCCAGGGCCTTCTCCCACCCGGGGAGGAAGGATAGTCTCAGCAACCCCACAGGGGTCATGCTGAGACACCCATGTGCAGTGCAACATGGACGATTAAAAGCTGTTTTGCTTGGTTGTTACCACATGCATAGTGAGTGTTTTGCCAAGGCCACAGTCACAAGCTAGCTTGGCAATACCTTGTGACTGGGGATACATAGCTGAATATACCCATGAAGTACCAGACAGCCTCAGCTCTCATTTAGGAGGTGGGATGAGAGAGCAAAGCTAATTTGGAAGACACCAACAAACTGGAAAGAAGAAAAAGGGCCAACTGGAAGGGCCCACTGTAACTGATATGATGACTGCTGGACTTCAGGTCATCTCCTAAGACAGAAAAAGGGACAAGCACCAGTGAGAGAGAGGAAGAAAGCATGAACTTCAGCTGGAAAGTAGAAGACAATCCCAATGGGTCAGAGCAGCTGTGCTCTGCAGCAGGTCTCCAGGGAGTATGGCAGATAGGAGTAGGAAAGCAAGGGATGCTACAGCTCCCATGCTGCAATGGGGTTTCCTTTCCATAGATTTGCCACCCCCATCAGTCCCTCCTTGTCCTGTTTCTCCTAAGGCTAGCCTGCAGCAAGTAGTGAGTAGCCTGTGCACGCCCTAGTCATGGAGGTTATGGGCCAGGGTCCAGCTCTGTACTGGGCAACCTCTCACCAAGGCACCCTCATCTTCCACCAACCCAAACAGCCTCATCTCAGGGCTCTAGAGAAACACCAGAAAGTGAAGACAGGTTAAAGGGCAGACTGTGAGGAAATTGCCAGAGGTGACTTGAGTTATACACACCTGGGGCATTACCCTGGATATTCTGTAACAATATGCTGTGCTGAGTGACCTGTTTGATGCTATGTTTCCTTAAATTTTGGTCCCCTAGAAATGGCTGTTATCCCCCCATGCTCCAAAGGTTTTTTTCTTCATTGCAACCTAAGCTGAAGTGCATATAGTCATTACAGGCTGTCTGTTTATCATCTAAGCACCTCCAAAGGAAAACTCTGTTACATTTTATTTTACTTAAAGTTTATTGCCTTCCAGTTGCAGTCAGCATCCCTGAATTATAACCCCCCAGTCTGAAACACAACATGTGCTTTGTGTCCCTGATGTCTTCCAAGAAAGCATTTTGCAGCCAAAAAGAAAAAAAAAAAAAGAGATAGCATCTTGTATACACTGAGAGACCTGATATTACTAAAAACATCTGCACAGACAACCTTACAACAGACCAGAAAAACTGAACATACTATTTCTAAAGTGACGGTGTTGTGTTTTCCACCAAGCCACCTTGTTTAAAAATACTTCTCTATGTGACAAGATCTTAATTCCCCAAAATGTTTAAAAGCCTCCCTTTCTCAAGCAGGTACTATATCAGTGTTTGAATGGAAAACTTTTTATAGGAAGAAAAAAGGATGAATATGTTCATCTTTTGCCTTAATCACCTGAGCTCAAGGACATGTATATTGCATTTATCTGTACCTAAAGTGAGGAGTAGTTACGATACCGTGGCCTTGTGGGACTGGAAGTAGAATGAATGTTTTTTTGTTGTCTGTGATACAAAGCAGCATGGTTTTTGTAATTAATTAGTACTGTTCTGCCCTGTGCTGACCACATTTCATACTTCTGAAGACAACATATTGTATTTTCTAGGAAGTGGGCAAATCCAGTGGCCCCACTGAGGTGAGGCTGCAGCAGCTCCATGCCTCAGATCCAGGCAGCCGTGAGGCTGGGCACACACTCCCAGCAGGCGTGCACACAGACACATGTACATACACATGTCATCTGTACACACATGCATACCCCTTACCCAGGAAAAGAGTTAGAAATGGAGTTTAATGAGAAGACTGGGCAGACTGCACTGATCAGGTGCAAGGCATGGCCACACAGACTGATCGGCAGCCTGTTTAGACATGACTGGCCCCCTTTTCTCCCCTTATCCCTCAGTTTTCCCATGCTTGTTCTCCCCCAAACCACCTAGGTCCCTCCCATTCACTGCTTTTGTTTTCTCCCCTAAATATCTCATCATGAGTCTTGTACAATACCAAAATATGCTTCCCTTGCATCCCATAAGGAGTCCCAGACACCCGTAGGCAATAACACCAGTTCTTTGAACGCAGCTCCAGAAAGACTTTCCAGTTGAATCACCGTGGTGGGTTTCATCCCTCAATGTGTGGCTGATGGCTCCCAGTGTGGGCCAGGCAGGGTATGATTCCGGTTCCCCCTCTATCTGCTGTTGTCTCTGTGCACTCCTTCATAGGTGGGCAGATGAGCTTCCATCACATAACCTAACAGTGTTAGAAAATAAAATAAAGCTGAGTTGTGATCACAGTGAGATGCGCTCTTCTTTCAACTCCATAATTTGCAAAATTTAACTTTAATTACATTATGGTTCTTTGTTAGCTATGTCACTTACCAGGAAAAAAAAAATCTTAAACAAGAAATGAGGGTTTCCTGTTGCATTGTATTTGCCTTTAGCTGTGCTACAGGCACGCAAGTTACTTCTGCATGTTGTGGTTCCCAGACTGCATCTAGGGACATCTTTTACAAAGCACTTTTTAGGTAAGCTTAGTACTGTCACTCTCAGGTGTGAAGTAACACAGCCACAGCCACACACCTGTGAAGAGATGTTTTACTTTCACATCTCAATGGCCAGTCACACAGACTAACCTGTCTTGTCCTTTTGCTTTCGTAAGCCTCGTACTACAGCTGTGTCCTTCAGCTCTGTCACTGGCTTTGCCCTTTACAAACTAAGGTTTGTGGCCCAAATTTTCCAAAGGAGTGAGTGTTTTGGGGCACCACCGGTGAGTTGAGGATCAGAGGAGGGGGCTGATCAGGAGAACCTGAGTGCGCAGCAGTTTGGAGTCCTTTAAGAAATGAACATCATGCAAAAATCGATGAGTCACTGCTGCAGAGATGTTCACCTCTTTTAACATGCCCTGGGCAAGGCACAGGCACTGGGCAGGAGGTGAGGGTGTCAGAGAGAGGCTTGATTGCTAATCCGGTTATGGGGCTGATATCACCCTGGTGCTTTCTGGCCCTCTGCTCTGCCTTGACTTTTCATCTGTCCGGAGACAGCATGCCTGGGGAAAGTTTACCAACCTCCTGTTGGACCCTGACTAGCATTCAAGCAAAACAAACTTTATTTAAACACTTATTTAGAGATTAAGTGCAAAACTGTTTTCTCCTGCCAAGGTCTAAGTTCAGAGCTTTTTATTTCCTCTGCAGCAGTGAATGACATCATTGCCACTCTCTTACACTGTGTTAAGCATAAAGGAGGCCATCCAGTGCTGAGCAGAAACAGAAAACAACTGCCTTGAAATCTTGCATAACAAATAAATGACTTTCTTTTAAACATTTAAGATCTAAATTGTAGTAGCCACTGCCTTGTAGCTTAGGCTGTAAGCCATTTTCCATTATAAAACCATTTTGTCAGTCGTTTACAACTTTGACAGACTGTTCAAATGGAAATTTTCCCTGCCTCATGCTGTAGGTAGAACATTGTTTGGAAAGTTTCAGTGAAAAAGAATTTTCTGTTCTTCTGAGAGCAAGATTAGGAAAATTTTTGCAGAGCAGATATGCCCATGGTAAAGAATAGCTTGTGAATACCTAATGGAAGCGCTCACAGAGTCACACATGCAGGTGACATTTTAGATACAGTCATGTGGTTGCAGGGACACCACTATAAAGCACAACTTTCAGCATAACTTTTCATTATGTTAATGGCAGTGTGCTTATCAGGAAGGTAAAAGAGCCTTGCTAATGTCTGGGGGAGACAGAGTATGTTGGCGGCTAACGGTAGGACACAGTGTCCTGCATTTTGTATAGCCATGTACGAGTTGCTCCTTCTCAGACCTCAGTCCGAGCATTAACTCACATTTGCCTCTGTTTTCTACTTTCCTCCCTATTGGTTTTGAAACTTGTCTGAATTGTGTAGGATCTACACACAGTGCAAAACTGCCAGCCTAGTCTGCATTACAGGCTTTGTCTCTGGCAGTGGCCCTGAAGGTCTGCCCTGGGCAGCGATTTACTGGCCTGCTCTACTCCTGCGAGCTTCCTAATGGCTCATCAGCTTCATTCAGCCTCTTCACACAGCCAGTTTTTTTCCAGTGGCACCCAGTTTGCATCCATGTGGAATGCTAACCTGTTGCTGTTGTGACCAAGGTGTCTAAAGTATCTCTGCTTATGTGGATCACAAATGCCATAAAGGGGAGACAGACAGGAATTAATGGGAGGACAGAGATGTCAACAGCAGATTGATTTCATTTAGTGAGTTCCTGCTGGGAAAAGATAGATATTATGCTCACCATGGTAACCTTGTTCTTCCAAAAGGAGGTAAGGGGAGAGAGGAGAGGGGAACATTTCAAACAGAAAGTGTATCCTTGCTAGTTGCAGGATTCCTGAGAAGAGAGGAGAAGCTCTTACTTCAGTTTTGGCACAGCTGCCCAATTCACCATTACGGGAAAATATGGTGATCTGCCTCCTGGAGTGAGTCAGCATTGTATGCTGTGTTGAGAGGAGATTGCAGGGTGTTACCTATCTTCTGGCAGAATAACTGGGATTGTGACTGAAGACCACATTGCCCTGAAGCATGATTTTTTTACTGTTGTTCATCTACTTGCTATTTTTTTCTTTCATTTTATGAATGATCTGTTTTACGTTTAGCTGAAAGATACAGACTAGCTGATTCACTTGCTGCAGTTTTAAACTGCAAATGGAGAGCCAATTAAACATTAACAATAGGAAAAAAAACCCCAACCCCAGTCAAGGCTAAGAGCTGGCATGATCAGTGATTCTTCCAATTGCATTGAGAGGATGTAGCACAGGCCACATTTCTATCTTCCCCTTTGATTTTCTATGAAAGGCTGTGAGTAATGCTAAATAGCTTACACTGCTATGCTTCTCCCATTCATTTCCATAATTTCTTGGTAATCTAAGATAATGCCCCAACAAACAGAAAGAATGAACATTGGCTTAGAAATAGTGGCTACTTGTCAAACTAATTCTGGCTGTTCTAGGACAGAAGTCTCTCCTATATGTCTAAATCCCTTTCACTGTCTTCATCTCCACTTCCCTCCGCTATTCATCAGCAGTTTTTGTTCTGAAAGACTCATCGCAAACTCAGACATCATTTAAAATCCTGGGATAGTAATCATAAAGCAGTCTGGCCAGTATTTTAACGAGCATACAATATTTCCGGCATTGGATGAGATTCTGTTGTTTAGCCTTTGGCATCCAAGAGTGAGTGCATGCATCTCTGTGTGTGTGCATGGGCATGCAAGTGTGATTTTGGTCATTGGTTGCCTAATTGTCAATCTTTTTACGTGCCATATGAGGATGACTCCTGTTGTATTGTGATTAGCAGCTTGAATTTGCATTTCATCTGAACTGGAATGTGTTTGATTCATTAGTTGCATCGTGGCTGTTGCATACATTGCATTCAAAATGAGAAAAACAGTGTGGCATGTAAGGGTGCATGAAAAGGAGAATGCACCATTTGCTAGTCTCTCTGCAACTGCTCTTAGGGAACGCCTAGGGCTTTGTTCAGGGCTTGCCCAGCTCATGGTGTCCATCACAGGCTGCCTGTGTATCCTTCATCCTCCTGCCCTGTAGATCCCCAGCAGCCTGGAGCCTCAGTACTGGATCTGGGAGCTCTCTGTGTAGATCCATCAGTGGGAAAGGCCTTTTACTGTTTCTCACAACCTCTGTGGAGCTGAGAGACAGTAACTTTTCCATTTCTGCCCTGGAAAACTAAAATCCTTTGGCCAAACAATGCCTCTAATCCTACAAGTATACAGGCACCTTAGCAGAGCAGCTCTGAAAACGCCGCACTGGCCACAGAGTCACAGTTCTATGTGGTCAGGACCTGGCTGCAGTGCCGTGGTGCATCACCATTAGCCTGAAAGCAGCAGAGAAGGGAGTGTCAGGGCGTTGTGCACTGGGAGGTGACAGAGGCTGACCAAGCTGCCAACTGCTGGAGGCACAGTGCAAGCAGGAGTTGGCAGCAGGCTTGTGACAGGCCCTGGCAGAAGGAATGGCTTTGAGAACACACAGCTGGTCTGGGAGCAGAAAGCTGTTGAGATCTGGGAATGACAAATTTCAAAAGATGTTCTAGCCTAGGACTTTGTGTAGGCTTATCCTCTGAGAACAGATTTTCCACAGGCAGGAACGGGGAATGAAGTGTCCCGTTGGCAGTCAACAGGTGAGAGCAGCATCCCCATCCAACAAGGTGCTGAGGTGTCCCAATACTTCCTCATATGAAACAGAGTCTCCCATGACCCTGGATCTTGGCCCTGGCTTGCCCTTTGGAAACTCTGCGCAGATTAGCTCAATTTGTGATTGTTCTTGATATTTCTAGTTGTTTGCACTTCCTGTATATAAGAAAGAGAGAACTCAGGAAGATGCTTTAAGATGGTGGTTGGGTTTTGGTAACCCTGCAGCATTTCAGTAAGAAGATTGTATGTGATGATCTCAGACTCCCACATCACATTTTCACTTTAAGTACATTTTCTTCTACAGTGGAAAACTGTTATCTTTTAGTACAGTTTAGAAATCACAGAGTAGAGATGGTGATTTTCATTGTACCCTGCCTCATCAGAGACACGTCATCTAGTCACAATGCAATGATTTTTTGTAATGCTTTTACATTTTGCCTTCTGATAAAAAAAAAAACCACTGTAGGGCTCTTCTCCCCAAAAGCCCTCATTTTCTGTGTTTTTCCTCTCCACCTCCACACACCTCTCTGATTCCTTTTCAGTGTTATGCATCATGACAGCAAAGCCCTTGAGTGTACTATTACCCTGCCTGGGTACAGAACAAGTGTCCAAGCACTTAAAGAAGTAGCATTTCAGAAATGGCAGTGGTGTCAAAAACCCATTTTAACACACACTCATGCAAACCATTCTTTTCCCCACTGCTGTGGTTTCAAAATCTGTGAGCTGCAGACACCATCACTCTAAAAAGCAGGCTTTGCTATTTCAAAACAGAGAAGAGCTGGTGGTCTCTGTAGCTAAGGCTGTGATTAGCTTTCCTTGTTAAGCCTGGAATTAATCTTCTCTTCTACTGCGGTCAAATGAAATTGGTCCATCTGTGATGTACATGTAGTTTTTTCTAGAGACTAAATAGCTTCAGAAAGTCGGGGATAAGTGAATAGGAGAGAGGACGAAGGTTGTCAAACATAAAAACTCAATATTACCATTTTTGCATGTCTCTGGTGGTTACTGGATGGGATAGATGGGGAGGATGATATACAGAAACAACTCCAGCAAGAAACCTAGATTTATGTTTTTCTGTTGTCTTAATTGAAAGCCAATGAACTGGTCTGTGTAAAGAGCGAAGCGTAGTAGCCCTAGAGGAATGGATAAAGCAAATAAATTCCTCCGAATTTCTGGCTTGGGTTTTGTAGTTACATGAAAATAGATCTTCTCTAAGTCAGGAGAATGAAAAATTGCAGCAATCTTGCTACATACTAATAGAGGTTGATTTACAGTTTTATAGTCATCTTAACATTCCTTCCTTTTTTGGCATCCTGTGTTGTGTCACTAGCAAAATGTGGCTGCTTCCAGCTTCAAACTTCTTAATTTGTTAGTAGTCCAGGCAGTATTGCTATGAGGGTGATTCATCCTTTTTTACCTTTGTAAGCATTTAAGCACAAGCAAGCATCAATCCATATCAAAGCACCACCTCTTTTAATGACACAGCAGCATTTAATCTGTTAATCCAAAAGGCCAGACATCCTTTTTCTTTCTGTGCTCAATATGCAAAAAATGTTGGGCAGCATGAGGACCTGGCAAGTTAGCTGGGGCATTTTACATGGGCCTGCCTTAACAAGTGCTGGGGACATATGATAAGACAGTTGCTACGTCTTCCCAGTTTGGAGTGAGGCTTCAGTTCATTTTCTGTCCAAGTGGCTTGGCAGCACCTACAGCGCTGCTGCATCATGTTACTTCTTCATGCCCAAATCAGCTGGCACTAGCTTTTCTCTCCAGATCATTCCTGTGGTCCTTAATCACATATTAAGTACAATATAGGCAAGATTACTCTGTATCCAGTTGTGTCCCCAGGGTGCACATGACACTGTGCATGCACTCAAGAAATGACAATTTCTTCTAAGCTTTTCCAAATGTAGGTCTTTCTGATGGCAATAAAATGAATCCCAAGAGCAGTCTTCCTTGGTGCATTTTTCCCACGAAATTTGTGGGATGCCTTGGACCTTTTGATGCAGCAGTAGATGGAAACCCATCCTGTTTACCTGTGTGACAGCTAAAATCCTGAGTGTTCAGAGCTGAAATAAGTGAAATTCATTGTCCTTTGGGAGTCAGTAGCTGAGGGTTACTCAAGCAAGACTAAAGCAGTGTTCAGAAGAGGCGTTCCAAAAGAATAGACAGTAGGGTGAAGTTTCCCCCCTCCTGCTAAGTTGGCACACCTGTCAACGTGACTCATCAGGGAGCTGCAGCCAGCAGATAGGAGTTTGTTCATCTGTATCTGGTTGCAGTCATGTAACCTTTAATGTCCTCTGCAGATTTTGCTGCCATTATTCATGTTGCTGTCACTGGGGGACTGACTGTTGCATGGTGCCCTCTCTCGTTGCCACTTCCCATCCACTCCATGCCTGTACCCCATCCTGGAGGCACTTGTGTAAATGGAAAAGGAGAGGCAGAAAGTCTTTAAAGAGTTTGGAGCTGTCCTTTGCACAGTTTAACAATTCATAATGCAGAGAGGGAGTCAGCATCACACAAGTAGGCAGATCCCTAGCTGTGGCTAGGTGCCATACTTTGGGGCCACATGGGTATGCACAGCTTCCTCCCAGGTACTGCAAACGTATAGGTTGGATGGGTTCTACAGCATGTTCTTTCCAGTCCTTGACCAGCCCATGAGAGCCATCATGATCTGTCTCTGAGGCTAAAAATAAGTCCTTGGATAGTTCTTGAACAGGGTTGGAAAACAGAGGAAGTGCCCTACCCTGTCCCACCTGCAAAATCACTCATATTACACCAATGGGATAGGTATGGTCTGTCCATGCCTGTACAGAAAGCAGGCCTCACCTTTGATCACAAATTAGCTCTGCATCATTTTCTTTTCCCCTTCAAACACTTCAGAAGAGAGGAGAGGGAGGCAGAGCAACATCATGCACACTGGAAAAAGCCAGGGGACAACTCAGAGGAGTAAAGGCCTTGCAGGATTTCCCAGTTTGCTAAATGCAGTTCCTTCTGTACCCTGCCCTTGCTCCATGATTCACTACAGACAGCATGTCCAAGACTCAGAATGTTTCCTTGAGTGCAAGACTGTCTGTTCAGAATGGAAGTAGCAAAGCAACATCCATCAGGAAAGAGGCAGCCCATCAGGAAAGGACTTGCTTCTGTCTATTACAATGGCATTTTATGTAGTGTTCAAGGAGTTGTGGAATATGGCAAAGGTTAGGAAAACTGAGGCAGCAGATCCTTGTGTTCCTAACTTCTCTGAAGCATTCAGCCTAGAAAACCAGAATTGCAGGGAAGCAATATGCATGCTGTGCCTATCTTTGCTTGGCATCTGCAGTAAGCAGCACGCTAGGATCTATGTCTCTTGGTACAGAAGCATTTGGAGTGATTATCTGTCAGTGCAATGTTTGAATGTCAGTGGAAACTAGGAGATCCTTGCCTATCTTCTTGTCTCTTGGGGAGACTATAACAAATGTCTTTAGATTCTTAATCCCTATTTAAGCACCGTGACTCCCATCAAAATGTGTGGGGACTTGGATTCTCATGTGAACCTGTCCTCTGGCCTTTGAGCTCTCAAGGTGCATGTACACAGATTAATGAGACAGCACACAGCTCAAAGGGTCAGGAGATGCCTGCTATGGCACAGGTGGCAAAATACAAGCTTCTGCTACTGTAAGCAGCTCTGAATATGCAGAGCCCACCATATGTGTAGGCTCTGTTCTTGCACAGAAACATTTGCAACACCAGGGTCAGAGTGAGGTGGCATTTCTTGAACAAGTAAAGCTAGACTGATGTATGTCAAGCAAGGGGCCATTACTGAGGACAAATGTCCTCTTGTGTACCAGTGCTAAAGTAAAAATAAAGTTGCAGGAAAGCATTACAGCTGTACAGGATCCCAAATGCAGACAGTTCTACAGGCTTTGTAAGGAGACCCTATTTATTTCTCACACAAACCATTTGAGAAAGGAGAGTTGTGCAGAAGGCGTTCTTCCTTTACTACAATTTGTGGCTGTCCTTAACAATGAGTAAGGACCTGTGCAAGACCTGTCTTCTTCACTGCCTTTCCTTTTACTTGTGTTTGTGTTGTTTTTCGTCTTTACTGCTTAGTAACACCCACTACTGGATAAATACCTGCCACTCTTTCACCCAGTCTCACAGGTGAGGTCGTATACCTGTTTATGCTCTCACAGCCCATTGTCATGGTAGCATGACTCCAGACATCTTGAGCAATGACTTTATTGTGAGATCAATTAAGACAAAGTGCTGTGAGACAATGGTTCTTTGACACAAGGCTATGCCCAAGTATGCAGAGCAGCTGCAAAGGAAAAGTGCAGTGTGGCAAGCTCACAGTTACCATATGTCTGCTCTTTACACGCAGTCCTTCACCGAGTTGTTTTTTTAGTCATTTGCTGAGCATCTTATTCTTTGAGGTACTGTGGTAATCCTGAGGTCAGCACTGTACTTTGCCTGTATCTTGGCTTGGGTGATATCCCAGACCTGCCTAGATCACATTCATGAGCTAGAATGCCTCACCCAGCATCATCCCTACTTTCTGTTCACCTGGCTTCCTAGAATCCCCTGAGCAGTGGCTATCCATGAATGAAACTGCCATGCCACTTCTACTCTGCCTTTAAATAAGTGGTTACTGAAAATGAAGCAGTTTCACTTCCTGCAGTTCAGTACGTGACAATGATGGAGTGGCCCAGTATGCCCACAATGGCACGGAAATTGATTCATTAAATTGAATCAGTTTTAAGACCCAGATTTTGATTAGTTAAACAGCTTGCTTGGTTAGTGATTAATGTGGCTGCAGGACTGAAATCTGTTTCTTCTAGAAGATAGAGAAGATAATCTTATGAAGTACAGGCTGTGGCACACATCTAATTATCAGAATGGTGACCAGAGCAGATTTTGAGTGTAATGCAATACTGTTTTTTTAAGTCAAAAGATGGAGTTCATGCTACAAAGAGCATGAGGAGCAATCTTGAAATGCTGCAGAGTCAGCCATGAAAGATGCATTCTTGGAGTAAATGCAAACTCATGTCTCTGGGTCATGGATCTTTATAGCTTGACAGAGGCCAGCTTAGCCCATTCAGCCTGAGACCTGAGTGGTTGCCACTGGTAACTTGGCAGATTTGCTCCTCCAGCAGAGAACTTTCATGGTGACAGGCAATGTTGGAAAGTAATTTTCATTTACCATATACTAAGAGATGTGAAGAACCTTGCAAGAACAAGCCGTAAGTTACTTAAGCAGACTTTTCTACTTGGTTTCTCTGAAAGCTCAGCTTTTAATTTAAGGATGTTTTCCTATTGGAAAATCTCCAAGGAAGTATGTCGCTGTCACTGCCATCTGTCTTCTTTCTGGGGAGGTATCTGTAATGAATAAGGAGGAATGCTGGCTGGCAACAAATAGCAAATTTTACCCTTGCATTTGCTAATTCTGGCCCTAAAGGCCACTGCTCTGTAACAAAGCAGTGAATATATGATATAAATAAGTAAATAAAATGGCTGAACTAAAATACCTAAACTCAGAGCTTGTTACAATAAAGTTTAAAAAAAATTTTTTTTCTTGTTCTAGACACATCTGTGACTCTAAAAGATATTTACAGAAGCTCTGCTTTTGGGGGGCTGGCACATCAGAGTGCAGACTGCTTGGAGTTGGCTAGGTGATGCCTTCCAACCCATCGCCTGTCTTTGAATCACTGGCACAACTTACATCAATTGTACACATCTTTCCCTTCTGCTCCTGCTCTGGGCTGGCTATCTACTTGTGAGGAAAACAGGAAAAGGGGAGGGAGGGATAAAATAGCAAAATCATTTTTATAAAATGATTTTACAAAAAAGTGAGAACTAATAGAAGGAAATACTTTTTCTCACAATACACAACTAGTTTATGGAACTCACTGCCAAAGGATATAACTGAAGCCAAAGACTGCAGGCCTGTTCAAAACAGGATTAGGCATAATATGAAGAGCAATGTTAGACAGAGTCATAATTGTTAATACTTAAAAATAAACAAGAGATTCTGGAAGGAGTGTAAATCCTTGGGCATCAGAACGGAAGCCAAGCTCTAGCTAACAGGGGTTACGAAGAAATTTTTCCTGGGGCCTGCTTATTCCATAAGTGAGTGTTAGCAGAGTATCTTGCACCTTTGTCTGAAGCATCTGGTGCTGGCCACTGTCAAAGAGACAACACCGGGTGACTGGACGCAGAGCCAGACACAGTCTGGCAAAACCAAATTTTCTTTAGTTAAATGCAGCTTTAGAATTAAAATAGAAACAAAGCAAAAATTTTGGGAAAGCAGAACAAGTTTTCTCATTTCAGATTCTATAAGCAAAAAACCAGAAGTCAGCCTATCCCCAGTCAAAAGCAGGAAACCTAATACCTAGCTTCATGTGTTGATGCAATCTATTGAGTTCAGCAAGACCTAACCACACACATCTTTAAGTCTGAACATCAGTATGAATCTGAGAGGCCATCATCCTCTTGAACTGTAACACTAGGGCCAGTCAAAAACCTTTTCTATTTTTAATGCTACTTTTTAATTTTTAAAATAACCTCAGTGGGACCTTCTGGGCAGGACAGGAGGTGTATCAGTTCTGCTAACACAGCAGGGGTTTTGCCAAGACTAGGTTTCTCCCAGGACCTTCCAGAAAAATCTCACAGAGCTGTAGCTGCTGTGAAAGAACAACATGTTTGTACCAAGGCACTTGTCAGCACTTGCTCCCAGTGGAGAGGAAGGGAAGGGTTTCCATGTTTCGTATGTACAGGGAGGGTAGGACTGCAGCAATAGGATGGGGAGGACAGGGAGAGGGGAAAAGAAGAATTGGGAGAAAAAATGGAGATAGGCAAAGAGAAGGCTGGCCCAAAAAAGAAGGTAGAATTCAATCAATCATTTAGATGCATCTTTTTCTAATGAATAAGCATGTACAAAAAAAGCATGTCTGCTTAACAGAACAACCCCCTAATCACCCAAGACTTGGGTTGAATTCTGTATTTCCGGGGCACAAAAAAGCCCTCAGGGAGCAGCATAACTACCATCTGTCTGACCATCCATCTTGCCTGCCCACCTTCCACTCTTTTCTACTGATACTGCTCTTGTCCAACTGAAACCGGCATGTTTCTTTCCTGTGGGACGGCCTTTTCCCCACAATTACAAGCAGCAATGTGGCACCAGACCTAATCAATCTCAAACCTTCCCTCCGTGCATCAAGGGTCAGCTTCTGGGATGCGCTCAGCAACCATGATGCAACCTCAGCTCCTGGTTAAACCTGTTAGCAGAGACCTTGCTCAAAGGAGCCAGCAAGAGAGGCACTAAACAATTTTGAAAACTTCACTGTGGGCAGTGTGCAGTGTCACCAACAGACAACAGTGCCCATAAAAAGCCACAGTGGGAGATGGACTGCGTCAGAAAATCAGGTCCTGGTAGCAGAAGCCGGCTGCTTTTAAGTCATTGGAAAAGTCTGCCCCCATTTTATTAGGTTATTCTTTATTGCTGCAAGATTTGGTTTCCTCTGAATGTCAAAGATGAGCTAATTTTCTTCTGTTTTGTTCAACTTCTCTGCTTCCAAAATGCAAAGCAATCTCTTGTTAAACCTAGAGAGAGGATGATATCAATACTGGAAATTTTTGTATTCTGAAATGAGGCATATGGCTGGAAATAGATTAGAAAATCAATATTGGAAATTTAGGAGGGAGGAAACAGAGGGTGTCCCCTTCATTTAGCATCATATGGGCTCAACAGCATGAGTCTCATTACTGGAAAATTGTCACTTTAATAAGAAAGTTCACTAAAGCATCTGCAATAGTTTCCTGTCTAGTGGCCATTCTTGGACCATATGTGCCAATGAGAAAATGACAGAGACAAGAAATAAAAAGCAAGAGATATACCTATTTATAACTCAGACCAGCTGTAAGGCTCAAAGGACCCCTGAGAGTGGTGGAATGAGGAATGTGAATTAAGAGCTCCCTGTTTCCTCCTTCCCCTCTACCCTGAAAAATATACCGTGGAGTGTATGATGTCTTACAGGGATAACTGGCTGACTTTTATCTTTGGTTTTCTCCTGCCTTCCTCCTTGAAACCTTTGGATCAAAGGCATTGCTTATTTTCTTGTTGAAAGTTAAACTTTGTCTACAAGTAGGTCAGTCAAAGTTTCATTGTCTCTTGGGTGACTGTATCTGTTCAGATCTGTTAGAGCAGAGCTCATGGAACAGAGTTATTTTGCATGATTCATATTAAACAGAACTAGCAAATAATACATGATACAGGGAGGGGGAAAGGAAGAAGACAGCCTCTTAGGGGACAGTGGGAAAGGTAGGCCCCTGAATGCAGGAAAACAGACTATAGGAAACAGAACTTTCCTAACATTTCTTTGTGATGGTTTTCTTTCCACTTTGTTAGATTGTTTGAGCTGACATAGGACACAAGTATAATTAGCCCAACTGTCCATTTCCCAGAGTGAAAGCCAGAACCAAGCTCTTCACCCACAGTCCTGACCTTTGCCCAGGACAAGCAAGCATTTTCCCTATCTCTGCTACTGACCCTCTGTCTATCCTTAGGCACATCACCCCTTATTTTTATCTTCGGGTCACTTCGGGTTGTAAGCACCATAGGAGTGGGTCTTCACTTGTGTTACAGGTGTTTCTGAAAAAGAAACAGCTTATTCCACCACTACCTCAGCACAGCTGTAGTTCAGTAATTTGGGGGGTTTAAAATCCAAATGAAGAGCTCTTCTGCACACACCACTGTGCTCAAAGGCCCAAGTAGTTTTTAGGAAACATACAAATTTGAATGGGAAAACTACAGGGAAAATGTCATGATGCCTTCATACAAAATGGTGATGTACTTTTGTCTGGAGTGCTGCCTGCTGCTTCATTTCACAGATGGAATAGCAGAGTAGAAAGGGATTCAGCAAAGAATTAAAGGAAGAGCAGAGAGCTTGGAAAAATACTCAGGGTTTTTCCTATGTGAGGAGATTGGAGCAGAAAGATTTGGGGGACATAATGGGGAGGCTGGGTGATTTTAAAAATGGCCTTGAGAGGGTAGATGGGAGGTCCTGCTCTCTTTATCCAGTGGTCCGAAAGCAAGGATGTACTCAGTCCCACTGCTCGATGGACTAAAAAGCTGACCAAAAGCTATCTTGGTTTGTATTACATGTAGTTAAGCTCTGAAGCATGTTGCCACAGGAAATCACTAGGCTGAAACCAGAACAATGTTTCGTTGGATTAGTTTTCTGTGCATTGGATTGTCAGGAAAGCACTGGAACTGCTCAGTGGAAACCATGAGAGACCCTAGTTTTTCTTCTTGGAACTATTTGTGTGGTAACAGTACAAGTGGCAGTATCTGGCCAACTTCAAATCCTGCACCAAAACAGGAATATGGGCCAAGGCAATGGGTAGGTGAAGAAGGAGATTGCCCTGGCTCAGTCCAGGGAACAATGCAGTTGAAGAGTCATCAGCAGAAGAAAATGCTTTAGCTAAGGAGTGGATGAAGTCTCTGGCTAAACTGGTTATCAGAAACCGAGCTTGCTGGGGTCCTTCAGGCCACTTGACAGCATCACAAGGCAAAAATGGCAGCTTTCCAATGGCAGCCAGCCAGCTGCTTCCAGACAGACAGGAATGCACCACAATAGCACAGACCTCTTTCACCTTCAGTCCCATAACACATGGGCAGGAAGACCTTTTAGCTCCAGCTGGTACTGGGTTTGTCAGCCCCTCACAGAGCAGGTCTTCTGAAACTTGTAGGACAACCCACTGAACATGAGAGGGATGCTGCAGAGGTGAGCAACAACAGTGGATGTAGCACCAGTCCTCTGTACAGGCCTTTCTCCTGGGTCCATCTTCTGCTACCAAGTGATGCTTGAGCCTCACAGACTTGCCTTCCTCCATTTCCAGCCCCACGCTTTGCGACTGATGGCATAACTGAATTAAGGGGGCAGCAACAATGCAGCTAGGGGTGAGCAGTGGGAGTCCAGCCAATGCACAAGCTGAGCTGGTAACTCATTCCAGGTTGTGGGAGCTCTGTCACTGCCAATGAAGATCCCTCGGCTTCCAGAGAGGAGACCGGAGTTTGCTTTCAATTACACTGCTCTCCTTTCACCATGCAGATCTTCTCCATGGGAAACACAATTGTCTTTAGAAGATTATGTCCTGGCCCCGTACTGATAAAAATGAATGGGTTTGCTCCCATCAACAAATTCTTTGTGGATCCAGGCTAGGAACAAATGTAGCTAGACTTACACTCTCAAAAAAAAAAAAAAAAAAGAATCAGGCAACATGTTAAAGCCTGAAACCTGATTCTTTACAGGTGGATTTGAATTAAAAATGCTCGCTGTTTCTCTGCATACTAATAAGTGTTGATGACAGAAAAATGAGGCATTCTTGCCCAGTTGTTTAAGTCTAACTTCAGGCATCTAGGTTCTAGGTTTTTTACATCATTCCCTTTTTATGCTACTGGACTGAGACTATCTGTAGCCCATATCAAACAGCCCATTTTGGATGCTATAACAAGAGATTTCTTTTAATATCATGCTTTTCTTGCTTGTGGTTTTTAAATGATCTGTCAGATCAGAGCAGAAAAGTTTCCCTATGCTTTGTTAACACAGAGAAAGTATGATCTCAAAAAATAAAGCAGAGATGCTATGAAGGACAAATTAAACATGACACAGAAAGTCTTCTAACCAATCAGGTCCAGTTTTCTGAAGTGAACAGGCTAAGGACAGTGAAATACAGTGAGAGAGGCATAGGCAATGTGTGATGCAGGAGCTGACACATTTTTTCATTTAAACCATAGCTGCAAAGCAAAATCAATTGCATTTTTTACTTTTCCCAATACTAATAAAAAATAGACTAAATCTCACAATGAAATCCGTAACATTTTAGTTCTTGCTGAGATAAGACATACACACACACAGAGTAATCCCAATGTACATTTGTGATTCATGGTCTGCCTTCCCCATAGCCTTGAAATTCACTGGCCCTTTCAGGGATTTTTTCCCTTTAATAATATATCTGTACTTTGTAAAAAAAAAAAAAAGTCAGTGGTTGCACAAACACTTCCATATGCTGAAGGAGATAGTTTCTGCCTCTGGCAGCCAGAGGAACTAGGACATTCAAACCACCCTGGTGCCAGTGCGTGATGCACCGTATCAGCAGCAGAGTTCATACCCGAAGGCAAGCAAAGCCTCTTCATCCACCCTGACCCTCGCCCCAGGTTTTCAACTTCCCCGGGTTTTTGCTCTTTAGAGGCTTGGAAAAATGAAACCATCAGTGAATAATACCTCTCACAGACACTACTTTTCTTCAGTGTTTCAGGATTGATATCAGAGCACAGTTGTTTGCCCTATGCATGCTCTGGCTGTGACTGGGCTCCCTATTAGTTGATGTGATGCTGCCCATGCTGAGGTCTTCCTCTTGCCTGGCAACATGAGAGTGATGTCCAGCTGTCCATGAGCTGATGTTTACCTGCAGCTGAACCAGGTTTGTTGTGATCTCAGGAACAAAAGGCATTTGAGCCAACAAGGTTTAGAATTGTGGTCATTTTTGCCTGTATTTCTGCATGGTAGGGCTGGGGTGCTCAGGGAAGCCTAGAGTGCTGGGCACTAGGCTCCTGCCCAGCTTGCTCTCTTTCAGGTGTTTTGCACATCCCATTTGGGGCAGACTGAAGCCCCTGAAATAAAATGTTTTGTTCTCTTAGAAGCCCTTTATAGGTGGCCTAAGTTATTTTCCTGGTTTGGAGGAGAAAGGGCAGAAGAGCATGTGTTTATTCAACCTTAACTCCCAGCACGCTAATGAAGAAGCCAGTTGGTTTCAGCCATCCTTGTCACTGGTGGAGACATACCTGGAATGTGATTTAGGGGGGATGTGGATAGCACACCAGAGTACCACTAGTCCTTCCCTGTACATGGCCCTGTCTGCCTGAGCTACCTGTTGCTGCTCTGCCTGTTGACCCATCTTCAAGAAGCAGTATCAGGTGCAGGCACATAGGTGTTCCTGTGGCAGCATCCTTGCACAAAGGTCTACCATGGTGCATGCAGGAACTGGCTGACCTTTTCCTCTTGCTCCTGATGAGGGGCCTTAGCAATTCATGCAAAGGTGCCCATGGCTAGGGAGAGTATCTCCCATGTGAGTCTTCTTCTGAGGTCTTTGTCAGTCAGGTTGAGAGATCTGGCAAGGCTGGAGAAACAGGTCAATAAGAGGAGGAAAAGGAGGAGGAGAAAGGCTTCAGAGCTATGTCATAAGTCTGATTCCCTCCCAACAGAGCCTGGGACCAGCAGTGGATGATCTCTGTGTGTGAAGGAATAGGGGTTTACTCTATTTGAATTTCCCTTCCACCACAGCCTCATCCACATTTGTTCAGCACTTTGAGGGCGCCTCCACAGAGGCACGTAAAAATAAGAAGGCAGGTGGAAGAAAGAGTTTCATCTGCTTCTGCTCCTTCCCAAGAGGAATGAGGTTGTCTCTTCCCAGCCACTTTTTCAACTGGCTTTAGTGGTATCACATCTGTTGCATACAGCAGGAAGATTTCCTCCTTCCCTTCAGACAGCATGCAGCCCAGCATTTTCTTCAGTAGAGGAGATCAAGCCCAGATTTGACCTAACCTGAAACAGGTGCATGCAATTACAAGGAGGGCCTTTTGTGGGCCTGTTAACATGTTAGAAGAAGAAACACAGATAGCAATCACAGCATAAGCCTGTGGATCCTCATAGAAACCTTAGCAAAGGCTCCATTTTCCAATGTTTCAGAGAGTCTGGAGGTGCTGTAGCTATTAAGTGTCCCTTCATGCACCTTTAGTGTCATCGCAGTGAGCTGAAGCTGCATGGAAATCAGAAGAATAAGAGAAAGAAAATAGAAGAGCTATTAAGATGCTTCTCACTGCAATGTTTAATGCAGCCTCATTTTGACAAAGAGCTGGTCAGGGCAGTCTCAGCTAGTCCAGTTGAGTACTCAAATGCCCAGTTGTCCAAATTCATTGATCAGCTCAGATATCCAAAACCAGTGCTTGACGTCAAGGGCCTGCAAGCCTTTGGCAATGTGCCAACCTTCTATAAATCACTGGTCTTTCACTGAAAACTGCCACCTACCCCTACTACCGTGAGAGATCTCTGTTGTGCATGCATGTCTGAAAAAAAATGTAGCAGAATAATTAAACAGAAGTAATAAGCGCCTGCCAGTCCCTTTTGGTTTCAGTGAAAGCTGCTCATACTCAGCACCTATGAAAAGTGTACTGTATGAGATCATGGTTTAACTGAAGAAATATTTAAGTACAGCCAGAGTCAAGGGCAATGCTGAATTCTGGAAGATTCACATCAGCTATGAAATCTTGCCAAACTTTTTTTTTTTTGTGGTAGGGTGCTGATTCTAAGCAATGATGGGATTGAATCAGACTCATGAGCAGGGAATTGGGAATTGTATGTGATGTGTGATTCCACGTGGTTAAATATCCACCTGGAAGTGCGATCTTTCATTTTAATAAAAGTTTTGCAGGCATTATATTTAGTAGTCAGGAGACTGAGCATTTTAGTTTAAGCACTCCAACAGACAAAAATAACAGTCATACACAAAGGATCTACAGATCTGTGAGTCCTGGGATCCATACACACTTTTGTCTTTCCCATATATGTCTTTTCCTTTTCAGGGTTTGCTGACCCTTCAGCACAGAAGTGCTTAGAGCACTGCAGTCTGTTTTACATATTGGTTGTAGGATTAATGGCTGAACATGCTCCCTAGGAAGTAAAAAAACCAGGATTATAGACATGTTGTAAATGGCCAGAGATATATATCTTCTACTTATTCCTTCTTTGTTACATGAACAAGTATCTTTTATATGATTCTATGAGCAAGTAATCTCTTGAGGTATTTAATTTACCTTGGACTCTATTTCTCCTGCAACAGACCATTTCCAGAAAGCATGCCACCAACTCCAAAATTTCACTTGATTCTTTTGACTTGAGTCTTTGCAATCCCACCCCCTCCGAGGTCACCATAAAATGATCATAGCTGACAATCTTGATCTGCATCCATGCTTGTTTGCTCTAAGTATTACTTTTACTGTATGTTGGAAAGAACTTTGCAAAAGAAAAGATGATGTCCTAAAAAAATTGTATGTGTCATAAAGGGGGGGACTGAAGCAGTATTACTAGGCTGCAATGTGTAGGCTGCAATGTGTGAAAGCACAGGCTGAACCAACACATCATTTGATCAGGCAGTTAAATCAGCTCCACAGGTAGCTGGAGTGTTGCTGGAGCACAGCACAAAATGCGGCACTGAGCTGAGTGGATTTTTGCGGGACAGACAGGGAGCATTGGCACATCCGGAACGTTTCTGTCCTTGGTGAGCAAGGCTGGCATTACTGCACAGTCAGAGGACACTCCCGCAGCTCTGCTCACCGTAGCTTGGCACTGAATACAGCAGGACCAGGCAACCTGAGCTCCTCCAGAGCTGCTCACCAAAGTGTGACTCTAGGCAGGGTTTTTCAAGGCATTTGAGAGCCTGTGAGATTGAGACCCAGGCCCACTGTCTCCCAGTGGACATGCCTTGCACACCTTAGGAAAAGTATATATGCATGTTGCATCAAGCTTGTGCTTTAAGCAGGCTGTCTGAGCTAGGTTTTGTGTAAAGTTGAAGCCCAAACGTTAATTATTTAACAGACTAAGAAAGGGCTGTTCTTTCTCCAGCTTCCTTACCTCATTGGCTGCAATTAGCTCACATAATTGCCTCAAATTTCTTGCCCCATATTGCTTGGTAATTTCTTCTCATAATGTGCCTGTCACTTGTTCCTAATTCATTCTCTACTAAAAATCCAGAAAGGCCTAGGTAAGGGCTAGGGAAAAGAAATGCACAGAAAAGCTGAAGCTCCAATTCAAATCTGAAGCAGTAAGGTCTATATAATAAATAGACTGCTGAAGTCCTAGCAAAATGGACCACTTAAAAAATGCTTTAAAAGGCCTTTTTTGTCAGGCTAAGTAGCTGAGTTGAGACTTTTCTTTGTGACCCTTTATTTAACACCAAGGGCATGTTCTGTATCGATATAACCAGACCTGTCTCCAGAGAGCAGTCAGTCTGCGTGAGGAGCCAGGCACACCAGAACATGCAGGGGATGCAATTACTGACGTATACAGGTTACTGTGTAGAGACTCTTCCTGGACAAGAACCCGCCAGCCTCTCTTGCTTGACCTGATTACACACTTCTGCCCTCCGGATAAATTCATACCTGGAGGTAAGGAAAGCTGTTCAAGTTGGTAGCAGGGAAGCTGCATCTTTGCTACCCCAGCACATTACCTGCTGCCGCATGCTTCACTAACCTGCAGGACAGTATTTGTTAAGGTCTGGTGCCGCTGGAGCCCCACAATATCCCTGCTGTCCTTACATGTTGCAGGGACAGTGCTGTAAGGGCACATAAATGGGGTAGGGAGAAGAAAATGAAATGGCTTTGACTGGTGAAGCAGGAGGGTTGTGGGGAGGACTAGAGGGAAGAAATGTGACTAGAAACACAGAGACAGACAGACAGACAGACAGACTGGACTGCTGGTCTGGCACAGCCTAGAATAAACTGTCGGCAGGAGGGTGAAAGAATCTGAAAATAGAAAGGGGTAAATGTTGTGCTCTGTAGGTCCACTGCTACAAACAGTGAGAGCAAGGCTTGGACTTCAGGTCTGCACAGAGTCAGGGGCAGTATCATTTTAGGTAGCCGTAATTCTTTTTCAGCCTTTTGAAACAGAGTCTAGTTGGCAAATTTCAGGCTATAATAAGGTCAAAGATGAAATCCCTGAAACTTGCTTTTTCCCATTTTATCTCAAAACGTTAACCTCTTCCATTTATTTTTCCAATGGGACACACTCCACCAGATCACACATAATATGTGTGAAAGATGGGAGGTAATGAATGGCATCCTGTTCTCACTCATTTGTAAAATGTGTCTGCTGTTGACTTCGGGCCAAACACTGATCTCAGTTACAAGACAGACCCAGGCTAACTCCACTAGGAGTTCATGCTGTTGCATTTAAACTCAGATTTTAGAAAGAGACTGCTGAGTTTTGGGGCACTTCCATTTTTAGACTCCCTAATTCAAGGCAGCTTCAAGGCAGGATGAGCTCAGCCTGTCTAAAAAGCAGGCCAGCTCAAGAGTTCTCAAGCTGGTCCAACCAAAACCAGCAGTATGCTATAGCAAGAGCTTGTATCTTTTATTTTAGAAGAACCACTTTGAGTCTATCCCAACTACTGAGTACTAAATCAGTAAAAAAAATAAAGGATTTTTGGTAGAATTTCTTGCAAAATCAGTATAATTACTTTTCAGACATCTGTAATTTTCTGCTCCCCTAATGGGCATGCATGACACAAACAGCATATACTGCACCAGTCTGACAGACATGATGGCATATGCACCAGACAAGAGCTGTATGTGTTGACAATATACCTAAAAGATTTTGATAACTATTCAGGTCAAAGCTTTATTTTTTCTTTTTTATCAATTTTCATGTAGTGTATTTCATCACAGTTTAGAGCAAAATGATAAATGAAATTAAGACAGTGATTTTTTTCCTTGCAGGAAAAGCTATGACTGTTGGGGTTTTCATTCTTTTCCAAGGAATCAGAGAAATATATTCTAAATGTTGATCCACCTCTTTTTCCAATTTGTTTACTTTCAAGTCCTTCTAAAAATATTAAACATTCTTCTTAACTGCTCTCTACTCTTCTTAACTGCTATCTACTGACTTCTTGAAGTTTTTCTCTCGTTTTGATTACTAGTTAGTAAATAAAACTTAGGAAGTAAAAAATGTTAGTCATGCTTTTGGAAGCACAAAATTGCTTAATAGATTCATCAGGCTTCTTGAACTTGTTTCTAGCTTAGCAAAATGCATGAAAAAATCTTTTCATTTTATTTTTTCTAGCATCATCTCTTAATGGATATCTCTTTGATACCCAAATTTCTTCTGATCAGCATGAGTAATGAAGGAAAGATCATACTCCACAGAAAATTTCTGAAAGACCACACAAAACTAACAGACTAAAACAAGAAAAAAAGGCTTACTGCTAGAAGTTAAGCAAATGTATTTCATATTATACTTAGTATAATTTTATTATCCATAAAGTAATTTTTCCATTAGTCAACTCTTTAACCAGAGCTATCATCCACTGATTTAGACTTTTATCTTTCCCTACATGTGAATATTTTAAGTTAGTCTTTGTTTTCATCCCTAGATAAAAAGGAAAAGTTTTTTCTAGATGCTTAAATTCACTAATTTTCATGCGAACAGTGTCTCAAACTATTTAATTCGAATAGCTGCTCTTAGGCTTAGAAACATTGAAGAAAGCTGTGCTCAGAGGACCACTCTTCATTGGTGCATGTGTATAAAAGCAGATAAATCGTGCAAAAATGTCAGAGAGGAGAAGGAGCCACTCTCCTCTCTCTCAGTGGGATCAGTTTCTGATTTCAGTCAAGTCAAGTGACTGGCAGATAAATCCTTCTGGCTTGTTTGCCCTTTTGTCTCAAAGCAGGCTCCTTGCACAGTAAAATGCAATTTCATCCCACTAAGTGAGTTTCATAAAGGCCAAGGAAATTAATGGCACCCAGGGGTCATCTCTACAGTGGGAGAGTAAAAGATTGTACAACCACTGTAACTTAGCTCACCACTGGCCTACGACCAACACAAGACTTTCATTGCTGCTGCTGGTAAGAAAATACGTGGATTTGGCGGAATGAAGCAAGCCATGTTGGGTAAATGGAGGAAAACCGAGTCTGGCACAGCAATATCTGTCACTTAGGCTTTGTGTCCTGCTGACCAAGGTTAAGTAAGGCAGATATCTGACGTAGGTCTCTGATTCAACAGGGAAGTTGAAAAAGACATGAAGTCTGCTTTGCTCAACTGTAAGAGAATACCCCGAAGAAATAGAAGGTCCTTGTTTTGCCCTGAGATACTCAAACTTTGCCTTGTCTTCATTGACCTTGAAGTATCTGCCAGTGAGGAAATGCATCCTGTGAAAGGCAGCATGGGTTTAGGCTAGAATTGCTGTTCTTACTTTATATTCACCGGGGTCTTTGTGCCAGGAGCTTTACTGAGTTTCTGGAGGTGCAAATTGGTAATGGAGGCAGCAGCCCTGGAGAAAAGCAGCCAGTGTCTACTTTTGTCCTGTGGATAGGCTCAGCCTTGTCTCAATATTCCTAAGAGTCAAAAAAATTGCTCATTACTAAAACGGTCATCACCCCCCCACGCTGGTAAATTGCTCCTTGCAGTAGAGTCTGGGTACAGCAGCCAAGGATCCTTTCAAAGCAGTATTTAGAGGCAGTTTTGCAGTGAACTGCATTGTTTCTCAAGCTATGGTAAAATGCTGTTGCAGTGCTACCAGCACACAAAGTAGGCAGAATCTCTGCAGCATTTGGTTTCTTTCTTCAAGCTACATTTTAGCTTTCACTTGAAAGGAAAAGGGGAAAGCCAAACTTTTTGGGTTGCAATACAAAATAGGCTCAAAGGCTGAAAAGCAACAAAACAATAAAAACACTGAGTGAATGATTTTTTTTATATCCTGCTGTTCTTCTAAACTAATCTCAGGATTTTGAAGGCTTGACTCAGGGTTTTTAAATGTCTCAGACTATTGATCTTCTTGTTTTAGCTCACACTGAAAGACAATATTTTTAAATAAATAAATGCTAAGCCTACATCTTTCATAACTTCAGGAAAGCTCCACTGCTGCCACTGTCAAGTGTTTGCCTAAAATGTTGGCCCTGAGCACTTGGTAGCTTCCCCTTTCACTGGTTTGTGCCAAATTGCTGTCCTGTCCTGGAGACCTTCAGAAATTTCTCTTTGTTCCTAACCCTAGAACAAGCATGGAAAAGATTGATACATCTGCCCAATAATTGTGGCATGTGAAGCACACTCTGGTTTTTGGTGGAAACCAAACCTAGCTTCTCAGGGCTTGGGCGCACAATTCTGTTCCAGCCTTTGCGCTGTCTTTTGGACTTTGTTAAATTACTAGCGGAAACCCAGAAAATAATGCTATCAGGCGAGCAATATGACAAGGGCAATCCCCGGGGTCTCTCCTGGGGGGTGGTGCATGGCAGTTTCCTCAGTCACCTGCAGGAGGCAATGACACATTTGACACTCAAGGTTCTCATTAGCACAGATTTTTGCTTGAAGGTACAGCTCATGGCACCATAAAATGGATGCAGCAGTTGAGAAACCATAACAATTCAGTTTGTAAACTGCAAGAAGATGAAAAAACAAACCCTCTAAAAGGTTTAGTAATGAAAATGTGCTTTCATTTTGATACAAAGAGACTCAAAAGTATTTGGAGCAAATGGAGTGCTTAAAAGGTCATTGGTAGGGTACCACATGCACCAACAGTTTTCCGCAATGAACCTGAAAGATTAGACCCCCTCTACAGGAGTAAAGGTGATCCTTTCACCCCATGTAGTGATTTGAAATGAAGAGGTTGAAAAGGTGTAGGCTAGGTGGATGGCCAGCTTGGCTCCCTGTGTCTGTAGGGCTCCATGTGCATGAGACCACTAGAACACAGCTTTCTGCTTTTACCTGCACACCTAGGACCTCCACCCCATCAGGCTATTCCAGTGTCACCAGTGCTTTCCTTCTGCATCCCTCCAGTAGTTTCTCATCTCATTGCACGCCAGCCCCCTTACAGCTTATCACCTCTTCCCTTCCGATCACCCTGTAGGTGCAGGTTCCCACCTTCAGGCAGCAATTGAGTGCTGCTTTCCATAAAACAGTTGTTCAAACAGCCACTTCAGATGTTGCCCCCTGCGTGGAGGGGCTGTCCGTAAGCCACACATCTTCATTTTACTTGGAATATTCTCTTTTGTGGAAGAACCTACAAAAAATCTTTGCTGTCACCATGAAGAGTTTCTTGATGTTTTCTTGTGTCCCCATCTCTGCATACCTCTGTTTCTTGCCCTTTACATGGCCTGTGAACTCTTTGCATTTCTGACTGGTGTTCTCCTTGATCTTGGTACACAACAGCATCCCAGCTCTGTTTACAGTGACAGAAATAATAAATAACAGCAAAGAGCTCCTTCTAAGCTGAAGAGCAAGGATACCACTGCCTTAGCAAAAATGGTTTATGTTCGAAAGGCAGCTGCCATGTGTAAACAGGGCTTTTTTTTTGGTCACAAGGTTTCCCTCATGTGACTGTGCTTGCACTCTTGCCACATCTCCTCCCTTAGCTGGACAAAAATCCTGGTTTTCAAGATTTCTTGAAAGTAGGATGTTCATCTGGACTGCATGTTCTCCTTCACTCTGAGACTGCCTCTTGCAAAGAGACACACTCTGCTCAGGCTGTTGAACCCTTTTCTCACTCCTGTGGATCCATCCCTTTTGCAGGTCTGTGTCTGCACAAATACATGAGTATGACAGTGACTCCATTAACACAGCAATTGCTTGGAATCTTAACATTTCATTATAAATCTGATTTTTGACAGATTTATAACCAGACTGTAGAAATTAACTGCTGGAGGAAATGTGCCATTTAGTCTCAACATGAACACATTTTATTTTTCTACATGGTTGTATTTTTTCTTACCAGACTTTTTTTAGAGGCTAGTTAAATAACCTTGTGCTTGTTTTAATGTACTTCTTTTAAAGTGAAAAAAACCTCCAAGTTTTCATAAACATTTAAGAACTGTCTGGCATGGTGACATGTTTATTGCATAGTCCTCACTGATGTTTCTTGAGAACAGGTACTGATTAAATGACACTTACTGTATCAGCACATTAAAATATAGCTTCACTGAAGAAATAACAGCTGAATATAATAAGGTTAGCAGGTAAGTAAAATAAAGTGCCAGAACAAACAGTGCCATTGATAGGTGGAAGACAGTCCTTATTGTAACAAATATAGTACTGTTCATGTTTACAAAACTGAGTTGATAGATATTAAGGACAGCATCCCATTCCCTTTGCAGTAACCTGAAGTTTTGCCACAGAGCTTTGCTAGTGAGCCCAAGCTGAAGTACTACACACCCTTTAATGCAAGTGGTGGCAGAAGTCGCAGCAATGAGGGCAGAGGAGGGAGAGAGCAGTCTGAGAGGACTGGCTCTGGGTGTAGGCACTTGCTCCTCTGCACTCGCAACTGCCATCCGAAGCAGTTCACAGAGATCTTGGGCAGGGGCAGCAGTAATCACAGGCAGGTTTTGCTGGGGACACGCTGAGCTGGCGCCTGCTGATGCAGCTGCTCCTGACAAATCACACCATCCTTTGAAGCCTGTTGGAGTCAGTCCCAGCAGAACTAGAGCCCACAGTTCGAAAAAAACTTCTTTCAGGCTACGCAACCTGAAATCTTTCCATTTTGCCCCATTAGTCATGTTTTCTAGGCCATTCTTGTTTGCCTTTTTACTGACATGAGTATGTTTTCCCTGGGTACCATTTCATACACACTGATTTTCAAACAGAACTATAAACAGTGACAGTTTCATACCTCCAGGCTGCAAATTAGGGAAGGGAATGAGGAAAGGCTCCCTTACTGCATAAAACACTTTCTTTGATAAGAATTTCAAGTGCTTTGACAGTTTGCTATGAAAGCACCCTGCTTACAGAGTCCAAAGGATCTTGCTACAAGCAAAGCACCAAATAATGTCTCTCTCCACCACTGTCCTCTGGAGAGACAAATTGCAAGCAGGGAAGTGGTAAATCTGTGTTTTTCAGAAAAGACAGGTCCCATGGCTGTGCTCGTGTATAGCAGAGTGGAAATCTGCAGCCGCCTGGAGAAGATTTTTCTCCTTGGTCTCAGTGAGCAACTCCAGAACAGCCCAGGAAGCTGGATCCTCCCACAAAGCCTACATGAGAGACCCAGCAGCTCTGTCAAATAGTTTCTCATATCTTTTTTCCAAGGCGAACTGTCCATTTCAAATGTAAGGAATAAGTTTCAACAGCAAGAGAGTAAGTCTTTCTTCTTTTCTACTGGTTGTATCTCACAACTTGTTTTCAATTGTAAAGCACCTTTAAAAAAAATAAGAAATCTAAGGCCTTGGAAATCTCTGCTAGAATACAAATATCAAAGTAAACTGACAAATAAATTCAAGCTTCAGTGCCTTAGGAAAGAAGCTGTCTTCGATAAGCATTCTTGTTCTTTACTCATCTCCCATACTTGCCAGTCTTCATGGGTGCCCTTTCTTGTAATGCTTTCTTATCATAGATATCAAGGAGATACTTGGCAACCTGTGAGCAATCCTTTGTGTTTTGTGAAAGAAGTTGCCTTTGCCATATCTTTGACTTAGAAATGGAGGTATATTTCTGTACTAGTCTGTGTTTCAAAGGGTCTCACAAGAGCTACCATTAAATCGGAAGAGCCAATCTCTGCAAGTCTGCTTTTCCTCACCACCCAGGGACTTCAGGCTGGTTAAAAAGATTGAGTTTAATTGCCTCAGGGCCAGCACGTTGCTTTCATGCCTTAAGCTTGCAGTGGCTTCTTCTCATGGCCACCCCCATGAAGCAGAAGGCCACTGGGAAATCAACAGGTAGTCTTCTGTGCTTTGGGGATGGGGGTAGGGGGAGGGGACATGCCCTTAATGACTTTGAAGATGTGCTTCAAAATCAATGAAAGCTTGTTTCACTGTGGAATTAGTAAACTAGTAAATGCTTTCCACTGCAGAATATGCAATAGGACACAGATTAATGCACGCCTAGGAATCCTGGACTGGACATTTAGAATTATTCAAGGAAAGGTTGCAGACACAGCTTCCTCCTGCAAACTTATTTAATGTGGGGTATTTCAATGAACAAGCTTTGCCTTCAACAAGGCTAAACTCTTAAGACACTGTGCTGAAATCCATTCTACTTCAGAAAAAGTTTTTAAAGACACCAAGGAAAAACATGGACGTGAATGTGACTACAAATTAAGCAGGTACTTGAGTGCTATCTTGAATTTGTGTGGGCTCAGCTTTAAGTATGTTCTTGCTGAAATGCTTTCCTGAGGTAAGGTTCCCCACAAGGATTATCATGTTGACTTTATATGAAACATCATTTGTAATAGAAAGCTTGCATACTTCCTCTCATAAGCTGCTGAATAGTCTTTATTATCCCTGCATCTCTGTGAGCAGATAGCACTAAAGAAGTGAAGAGATTTTGCATTTATCTGTAGAAATATAACTGGATACTTGGAATTAATAAGAAAAATTCTTCAGAGGAATGCGGAACGAGAACAGATTTTGACTGACTATGTTATAATGGGATGGAAGTATTTCAATACTCGACATGATAAGGAAATAGTCATGTCAGTCAAGGCAAACTTAATGGTACCAGGTGGAACCTGTAATACAGTCGTCTGCTACAGTAACATTCAGGAGCAGTAAGACAGCCCTTCTACCTGAGCTGAGACTAACTGCAGCTAATCAGAGTTAGATTTTTTTATTATTATTTATTTTAGTAATTGAATGTGGGTTATAGCACTGGTGAACCACATGATCAACTCAGTCCTCACCGAAAGCATCAGACATGGACTGAATAAGGGAATGTCGTGGTTTAACCCCAGCCAGCAACTAAGCACCACGCAGCTGCTTGCTCACTCCCCCCCCCCCCCCAGTGGGATGGGGGAGAAAATCAGGAAGAGAAGTAAAACTTGTGGGTTGAGATAAGAACGGTTTAATAGAACAGAAAAGAAGAAACTAATAATGATAATGATAACACTAATAAAATGACAACAGCAATGATAAAAGGATTGGAATGTACAAATGATGTGCAGTGCAATTGCTCACCACCCACCAATCGACGCCCAGTTAGTCCACAAGTGGCCATTCCCCAGCCCCCATTCCTCCCAGTTCCAATACTAGATGTGACATCATATGGTATGGAATATCCCGTTGGCCAGTTTGGGTCAGCTGCTCTGGCTGTGTCCTGTGCCAGCTTCTCGTGCCCCTCCAGCTTTCTCGCTGGCTGGGCATCAGAAGCTGAAAAATACTATATTTTAGACTAAACACTACTGAGCAGCAACTGAAAACATCATACTGAACTCAAAACATAGGACCGTACCAGCTACTAGGAAGACTGATGGTCCTTTGCCAGCAGCCTGAAGACACCTTTCAGAGCTCTGTGGAGGAGCTGTGAGATGATACACAGGAGTAAGGTCCCCCATGATACAGCACACCTTACCAAATGTATTACGGGTTGTTTTGCTTGGGCTCTGCCCCCATTATGAATTTTCAGCCCAATGAGTTATTTACCTTACCTTGCTGCACAGTGAGCATGGAAAAGAGCAGAGTGCAGCCTGTGAAGCAAGGTGAGCCAGAAATCCTTTCCTACAGTTTATTTGGCCACCCACACTTTTCCACATGGTGGGATGTTCTCCAACGTAGCAAAGGACTCCACATTGGATGAAGGTCATTATGTCATGGCAGTTGCATTCAGCTTCTTATCTGCTGTCTGCTTTAATGTAAGGCCTACAAGTTTTCAGGCCCACCCACTCATTGCTGGCATTTTCAAGGTTGTTTGAGAGTCCCTCAGTAGTAAAGGCATTTCCCTATGTGGCTGTCAGCTTAGCATTCCTGGGCTTAGACCTCTTTTTCCTGCACCAGTTCCACCTATGCATATTTTCTCAGCACCTTCTTTCTTTTCTTTTTTTGCTGTCCCTCCCCACCACGCACACATTTTTTCTCTTGGGACCCTCTGACCTGTCACTGCCTTGTGTTTTGCCATTCACATTTCCCCTCACCAGGTGGGGAGTGTTTTCTAAAGGCTCTTGCACACCTTTTTCTGGTGCTTATCACCCTAAAGTGAAAGCTAACATCTTTCATGGCAATGGGAAAGTATGCCTTGTCTCAAAGCCCAGTTTCAACCAGGTCTCTCCATGTACCCTTGTACTCTTCCACAGCCCATGTTGCCCCGCTTTTTCTAAAAACTCTACTGTTTGCAAGCAGTATTTGCATTTCTTCACAAACAACCCGTGGGCTATGTGTGTCTCTGCCCATCTTACCTCCCATCTCAAAGTTAAATGAAGCAAACAAATATTGTTCCTGGTTGGGCCATCTTTAGCATGTGTCACCTCTTGACCCTCTGTGGTGAGCCAGATGCTGTGCAGGTCTCACAGTCACATGCCTGCCAACTGGGTCAGTCTGTTGGCCTATCAGGGAGGAAGCGATTGGGTGGTGCAGTGAGCTGAAGCGTCTGTGTCCTTTGTTTTTCTTTCTCTTTCTCTGTTTTTTTTTTTTTTTTTTTTTTCCTTTCATTTGCTTTACTAAGGTTGGATTCGTGAGGGGAAACCGCTGCCGAGTCCATGTCATAGAGGGAAGAAGGACACGCTGCCTTGGTTCAGCAAGAGTTTATGTGCTCTCAATCTTTCCTGAAGTTTCTATCTTGCAGACCCAGCAATTTCCTGTTTCCTTCTTGCTGGCCCTGATCTTCATAGAGATAGTGCCAAAGTGAGAAAGCACTGCCTTAGGGCCAGAGAGTAATTCCACTAACTTGTAAGCACTTAATTCAAACTGCTGGCAAAACAGCAGGCTCCTTAAATGATCTCCTGTGAAGGTCCCAGGAATCTGTTACACTGCATGTTTTTTGTGAAGATAGAGGCTGAAAAAAATTTATAACTAGATTGGACAGCCAGTTTACCATATTACATCACCAAAGTAATACAAACAGTTCTGAGCAGCCCCATGAAATAGACCATAAATGCCTCCTATAAAGATCTGGGATTTTTTTTTTTTTCTCTCTGAGGTTTATTTGTTGGTGTTGGTAGTTTTTTTAAACCTTTGGTATGTTCAGACCTACATAGATGCAGCTTCAGCTTGAACCATTAAAGTTGAAGGACACGAAACACATCCTTCTACACACCTGGTAAAAAGGAAATTCTTGTCTGTTCAGAAAGGGGCTAGTTTTTGATTGCTTTCAGGTTTTGGCTTCTGTTCTCCTTGAAGGTACCTATATAGCTTTTGCTGCCCACAGTTATGCTGGAACCAGCAGTTTTCCTCATTCAGCGCAGTACAGAAATGCCAAGCTTTTCTGGAGTCACAAGTACTTTGCAAGTCGGGCTCATCGGGGAAGTCAGAGTGAGCTGAAGAGGCTCAGTACTCAGCGGGAAGAAACCGTTTAACTGAGACATAGAGGGATAAAGTTCTACAGTCAAGGTTACATGGGAAATCAAACTACCCTGCAGATCAGGGCTGGACATCTTTAAACTGCCCATCATCAAGTCAAGAGGGAATTGGATTGTGCTTTTAAAGAAATTAATGAGCTTCAAGCGAGGGAGTGTGAATTAGTAAAGCTGACTTTCTTCTGGGGGCACACGCTTCATCACCCCAAAGCTTGCTTGTGTGCACTCCCTCTCCCTCTCCTTTCCTTCTGTCCCTCCCTCAGTCCATGCAGGTCTCTTCCTCTTCCATTGGCATAAGCTTCAAGTAGGCTTTGCTCAAGCCTTACTCTCAGAAAACAGTGATAAGCGGAAGTGTTTGTTATGTTCCTTCCCAGTAATTTACTCTTTTTGTTCACAAAAAGGGACTGGAAAGGTCTCTACCTGCAGTCCAATAAGGTGGCATATTTACAATCTGTAAGTGGCCTTCCAGTGAGAATGGCAAACCTTCCTTTGTGCTGCAGCTGCCATTTGACTGTCTCCATTGAATCATAAGCATCTCACTAGTCACCTTGTATGACTTTGAGCATGTCCTCTGATTTTACACCAGCTTTGCAGAAACTCAGTTCGAAGAGGCATGGATACTATTCTGTCTAGGTTGCAAAGCCTTTCCCTCTCAGTCTGTACTCAGACAACCCTTAGGGCTCCTCTCAGCAGACTGCCTCACCTGTGCAGGGCCTGGGAGTCCAATTGCTGTAGCCACTGAACTTCAGAGGGATTTTTGGAAAGCAAGAGCAAGAAAGAGAATGCATTTTTCTGTTTCAAGACAAAAAAGGGTCAGAGATTCCCCAGGTAAGCTCAGAATTACATGAAGTTTTGTCTGCTTAACATGAAATTACCCTAAAGTGGTTTTACAGCAGTAATTCACATTTTAGAGAGTAGTTTTTGAATAATGCAATAGCTCCTATTTTTCTTGTTGTTAGTGGCTTTAGGCAGTTCCCATAGATGGGAGCAGATCTCATTGTGTTTCAGTGCCATGTGAATATTTGCATTAGTGGGGACTTTGTTCATACTGCCTGCAGTTCCTTTTTTCAAGTGTGGTGTTTCTGCATTCGGGGAAGGAAAAAAAAAAAAGGTAGAGTATGCAGTGTTTTCAGATGTTATCTCATGCATGATATTTTCAAATTTCATTACAGCATGTAATTTAGTCCTTTCAATAAGCTAGGGGTTTGGTATAGGACTCTAGAACAAACCAGCTTTTCTATCTTGTGCTTGTATAGCTGAAGAAAACATTACAGAAAAGAAAGGAGGTATGAATTTTGACTAGGTGAATAAAGAACAACGCACAGATTCGTGGTCTACAGCTGTACCTTACCTCACTGCTGCCTGTCATTTGCACTATACATCCTCCAAGCCCATGTCTGCTAGAGATGTATGGAAAGGCAGTGTTTTGGGGCTAGTTGTGGACTGTATGAAATGGGGTCTGATGAACACCTGCTCCCAAACACCACATTTCTTCCGTTACGTGGCTTTAAGTGAAACCCAAAACCATAGTTAGCATTTCTTGTATTTAATTTGCAAAATAGACTTACAGTGCATACACTGAGTACTGGCCATATGCCATAAAAATTATGCATCCTTTGCAAAGAAAAATTAATATCAGAATTAACTCACTGGGCACTTTTTTTCCCCCCTGAGCCCAGAGTTACAAAGCTCAGGCAGATTGGGACTACGGTGCCAATGGATCAGTAATGCAGAGAAAATTCTCATGCAAGATTTATACAACAGTTTTGAACATGCGATGCCAAAAACATGCGTAGAGGCACTCCTCACAAATATGTGTAAAGCCCTTGTATGATGAGATTTCTCTGAGAGCTGCAGATTATTCCTATCTCTGGTAATCAGTTCAGAGCAATTTCTGCTATCCAAAGCTCACTTACATCACCTGGGAAATAACTGTTACTTTGAAAGTCCATGGTGATCTGCTTTTGATTGAGCTGCTGCTTAAAGAAGAAGCAGTAAGCAAGACGATGAAAACAATTATAGATAGCTACAAGCCCACTTGCTACTATATCTACCTTTGTAATTCAATTTAAAACATTGCATTAGACAGCAGGTTAGCAAAATGGGGTTTTTGTCAGAAATGCCACAGATAAGATTGCCTTTTTTTCCCTTCCAAATTAATGCATTAGCTTTCTGAGCTTGAGGACATCCTCAGAGTGCTTGTCTCACTTGCAGGTTGAAGTCTTTTAATAAGGTAAAAGGTGGATGGGCTATCAGCAGGGATAAGCTTAATACTGAGTTTACCTGTTAAGACTCAAAAAGGCTTCAAAATGTGCATTACTATATAGATGGGATTCACTCACCCACATTTGTTACATCTTAGTTCTTGATATGCCGTTGCATGTCATGTCAAACATCTCCTTTGGGATAATAATCCAGGCTCCTTTCAAGCCAGTGAAAAAGGAAAGGCTCTTCCACAAGGCAAATTTCTCCATCCTAAGATTCATGTCAAGGATGGTAGTCAACGCACTGACATCAAGTGTAGACAACCCTTCACCGCTGAGCTGATGGCAATCTGTTGGCTAGCCTTTTGTCAACATTGGGTGAGAAGTCCTGTTTGAACCGATGCTAGCTGAAAGAGTGTCAGACTACTCTTAAAACATGACCCCTTTTCCTGCCTCTAGACAAGGCATAAATGTATCCTGATCTGAGAGGTTATAAATCACGCTTTGAGGGGCCAAGAGAAAGGAATGTGTCGTTATTATTATTATCCTGCTAATTTGAGGAATTAGTACTCCGTGTTTGCATTTCATTAGCCCCAGTCAATGGAGCCTTAGAGGACCCAGTCAACATCAGCATCTGGGGAGATGTGACACAACCTGTGGGTGCAACAGTGAAAAGCAGGAGGGAGCTTGAGTTTTGGAAGAGGTCACAGGAGGGATTTTCCTGGCCTGTCAGAGGAGGGCAGCCCATGCAAGCAAGGCATCATGGAAGAAGGAGAAAGAAGCTGACACTCTGATGATTAATGGAAAGAAAGGAAGGGGTATGAGAGACGTTAGATGTACAGGCAGATGGGATTTTGATGGAGTAAAAGAGGGGACTTAAATATCACAATCACTATCTCATGCGTCATTGAAACAAGATAGCTAAAGCTACCCTGAAAATGGTGCCAGCCAAGGTGCCCCATTCTCCCCAGTGCTGAGTGCTAAAAATGCAGTTTTACATGAAAATCAAATGTGACAGGGACTACTTCATCCTTATTCTCAGAAAGAAGAACTCGAAATGTGTAAGTGGTATTTGTTGATAGCCAATCTGCAAAAAGCTTGTTTTCTTTGGATTCAATGTGTGCAGCAAATGGTAGAATGTCAAGAATCACCTACTATAAACATGCCTCTTGGGTCCATTTATGTTAGAAATAGCTTTGAATATCAGACAACCTTTGTGTAGGTGCTTGCAGCTTTCTAGCCAACTCCAGTGGAATCAGTCAGTAGATAAAAGCATTGTTCCACCTCAGGGTAGAAGCTATCTTTCAGAAACAAAAATACTGGGATTTATTCAGTACTGTAACAAAATTTCTTACTTCTCTATGTCTGGAGATGGCTAAACAAAAACCATGCAGGAATCTTCCCCACTTTTTACAGATGACGGATAGTCACTTCAGTCAGTTGTAGCCATTTAAAAATTAGGGGTATATTCTCAAGAGTTTAATCTTGTTCTGCAGTCAGTGTAGGGAGACAGACATCATCAGAGGGGCTGTTTATCCCACCCATTGTGGGGATAAGTTGAGCTGCTTTCTGTGAGCAGTGGAGAGCACCTTACAACTAAATGATTCAGTCTTGAGTGGAAAAAATCAAGTGAAGTGAAAAACCTGAATGGCTTGTTAGAGGTCACATAGCCCATCAGCAGCATGGTTCCTGAGCTGGGTACTGATTGGTGTCCAGGCTTCAAGCACACCTACCCTGTTTTGACAGAATTTAGAGCAAAACTTATCTAAACTAGGGTGCAACCAGAGACTGTAGTTTGGGGCTGCAGCTGCAGCCTACCAGGTACATGTCTGACTTAGGTTTAACTCAGCTCACAGAGGTGTTTTTGCAGGCACAGAGCAGCATGCGGAGCTGAGGACGTAATGTGGCCTCCCCATCATCCCTGTTGCTGTTAGCTAGTTTAGGGCAACCTCAGGTAGATTCACCTTACACTAGTAGTTACCAGCAATGACTGCAGTGGGGAATTTTTGAGCACTGTGTCTCCTACAGTACTGCTCCCTTTGGTCAGGGCACTATTGTTTCCTTGACAGATACTGCATGGGCAAATCCTAAGGCTGGGATTTCTCATCCTACCTTGGCAGCCTCTTTAACGGTTGCTAACTAAACCCTGCTCCTGCATTCTCCAGGTATTCCTTAAATGCAGCACAGTGTAAGCTAAGAAACACTGCAGGTGTAGTGGTACTTCCATTTAATAACAATTTGGGCACCTACTGGTGTCTAGCAGCACTGGTGGCCCCAAAATGTTAATACTTCATTCAGATGAGCCCATCTGCAAGAGATGCTAAGCTGGCCTCCGGATCAAAGACTCCTGTGGACACAAGGGTGGCAATTGTGTAAGCACAGGAAGGGACGATGCCTCCACCCCCCCATCCTCTCCCTCCCTACAGAGTCAAACCAAAGCAGCCACAGCTCACATCATTGATAAGCAGGGGAAGAGGCATTCAGCATGCAGCCTGTCAACCTCTCCCCTGTGAAGAAGGCAGTGGTTGGACCAAGGGGTTCAGTCCCAAGTGACTGAATCAGCACAGGGCCTCAGGTTAAGCTCCTGTGAAAAACACCTACTTCAAGGCAATGAAAGGAAGAAACCTCACCCAGGGCCTCATTTTATTAGGCGCTATATCAGCAGTCTGTAATGACTCTTATAGCCCAAAATCACTTGAATGCAATTAATGCAATATAACTAACTGCACATAAACTACACATTTTTAATGAAATAGACATGAATGTTGCAGAAATTTAAGGTCACTTGACGGACAGGGCTAGTGAAATCCTCCCTTCCTCCCAGGTTGGGTGTGGGGTAGCGTATTTCTGACATATGCCTTTAAACTCCACTCCGTGTGTCGATCAACAAAACACAGGGTAAGGTAATGAGTGCTTGTGGTAGCAGCAGATAGAGAGCTCAGAGAAGTTGCCAAATCCTCCCTGGCCTTACTTCTTCCCTCACATACAAGTGCACTTACCAGTCAGGAAGAAAAACAAAGCCATTCTGATGTGTATTTTCACTCTTGTCTTTTCCAGCCACTTCCACATCTACAACTGGGACAAGTCATCTCACAAAATGTGACGTAAAGCAGAAAGCCTTCTGTGTAAATGGGGGAGAGTGTTACATGGTTAAAGACCTTCCAAACCCCCCAAGATATCTGTGCAGGTAAGATATCCTATTTGCTTACTTTTGTGGAGCCACCAGGTTCCAAAAATGCTTTTTCTTTAAAGGAGCACCTGAACAATTTCTTAGTTTTTAAGTACGTGGATGTGAAAACCTACCAAGAATGACCTCTGTGTTCTATATATGAGGCATAATAGAGGCTAACCAGGAAATCTTCCCATGTGATACTGGCACAGCAAGCCCCATTGATGTTTACACAGCATGAAGTAACACAACTTGAGCCTTATATTAGAAATAATGAAACAGATACTGTAAACTAAATACACTGCAAATAGCAAAAAAAGATGTGTGAGTAACTGCATTGGATAAGTACCCTTTATACAGGACAAACTGGTTATTCCTATTGTCTACTCTAGTAACTGAACACTTTCTGATCAGTTTGGGTTCACAACTGGAGTTTTTGCTGTTGTGTTTAATTGCATAAAAACCAATAAATGTCATGGTAATTGGTGGAGGCTACTTGTTCGTGTGAGGATCTTGATTCAGGAATTCATATGAGTTTAGTTTTAAGGGTGTGCTTGCACACCTTTCTCAAATCCTGGCCTGTGGTGTATAAGTCTGTTGCAATAGTCCATTATGTTGGAGAACATCTATGAAGTTCTACAGCACTGGAGTTCACATCCTGCCTGGTGGTGCACCATAAAGCATTTACATCTGGAGTTGAACTACTCATAGTGAGTTACTGTTTCTCTCTGGCTTGAGAGGGAACTCAGCATTTAAACCTTGGCAAACACCCTTGGGACCTAGCAGGACTGAGCAGAAAGGAGGCACTTTTGTAAGAATATTGCTGGTTTTCAGACAGACAAGAGACAGTGGTCAGTAAAGACTGTCATCTGCTGTAACTACGTAGATTTTCAGTCTACTAGGACTAAAAATCAAACACTAACTGTTAAGATGACTGTGCTAGGTGAGTTAGGTGAAGGTCTATGATGCTTTTATAGATTGGGAAGGCATTGACTGCTTGTCTCTTCTGTTAATTAAAAAGCACCCAGGACAAAAAAAACCCTCACAAATACCAAACCCCACAATATTCTGCTTTACTTGTGCGTCTTCTTTTTTTGTAGAAGGATGTTACCTGGACTTTATAAGCTTTGTTTTGCTTTGGTTTTTCACAGATTGCTCTGTTGCTGAAAGCGATGAATATTTCATTGATCTTAGAATCATTTTTAGTTGAAGTGAATATGGAAAATTACTGGCTCTGGTGGGTTGGATTCTTTTTTGAGAAAGAGAGAGAGAAAAATTTGTGTTAAATTTACATGATCATTATAAGCCAGCTGTACAAGATGAGCAGTTTGCTATGACTCTCCAGGGCATATACAAGAGCCTACCTGCCTGTTTCAACTTCCTATCCAAACACTGCTCAGAAAACTCCAGGGCTACAGAGCTGAGCATCTAGCAGACTTGCCAATAATTAGCATTGTCTTGACAGTTTCAGGTACCCCATTTTCACTGGTACGGGGACTTCTCTTTTTTTTTTAAATTCAGAGATCTGACTGTGTTTGTTATTTCATGTTATACATTGGCTAATTTTTTAATTAAATGTCTCAGAGACACCTGGATGAAGTGGAGATTTTTTTTCCTTCTTGTAGACAAGAAATAACCTTTAATTCTGGGGCTGGAGTTCAAAGAAAAGGCAATTCCCAAATTTGACAGATGTGCCTGTCTCTGGGTGGCCCAAGACCTATTTGGAAAAAGCATCAGAGCTGTAAAATCAGAGAGGGTGAATCTCATTTACAGTAAAGCAGTGGAAAAGGATTCTTATCCTGAGAACAGTCAGGGCCACCGCTATTTTGCAGGCCTTTTGCTATGTCCTCTAATACTTGCCAGATCTAAAACTTTGTATTGTGTAGCAAAACAGGACACAATACAGCCATGTAAGAAATAAAAGTGTGAGTACTTGAAAGTGGGTGTACTGGGAAACTGAAGAGACAAAATATGGTTCTCTTGTTATTTCATTAAAAATACAGATGTCTACTTTTAATTCTAGTATTCCAGTGTTAATTAAAATAAGTATCTAACCAGTACACATTGCCTTCATTGTTCTGAGAAAATAAACCTTCCCCCAGAACATGCCTGTGGAAACAGAATGTTTGAAATATGGTACTTGCTCTTCATATTTCTGCCTCAGTAGCAAGTTCACATTTTTCCATATGGTCCATCTGTTGAGAGCAAAAACAAAATTTCTAAAGCATGAGCCATATCATTCTAAATTGGTTTTATCCCTAACCAAAAAAACATGACTCAGATTCACAACAACCATGGAATTTTCCAAGTGATATCTCTGGTTTTGTAAACCCCCAATACTATTTAAAAAAAAAAAAGAAGCTCCTAAATCCATCTTCTATTAAAGTCTAGGTATGTATTAAAAAAAAAAAAAATGTTTTGTAAAATATATATTGTATAATGATCCAAACTGGATCTGATCTTGCTGTCATGGATACTGGTGTGAACTTTAAAAAAAATCCCTGCTTTCAAGAGGTAACCATGTGAAATACTCAAGAAATGCGTCAAGACTTAGTAATGCATTGTACAGCTACATCTATGGTAGCTTGTATGTTCCCTACATGTATTTTAATTAATGACCCCAGACAGAACAAAACAATCTCTAAATATGAAAGATGAAAAAGGAAGCTTTGAGACTACTTAAATAAACTAATGTATAAAATTTTCAGAAGTTTCATAGGAACATGAGTCATATTTTGAAAACATCATAGACTTTGGAAGCCGGGAAGTTAATGGCTTCCTATGATACTGATGTTCCTAAGTAATTTCTGTTCAGTTGGAAATGTATCTCCAAGTTCACTGAAGACAAAAAATCAGATAGCTTCTTCAATAAATACAAAATTAAGATCAGAATTCCTAGTGTTTGCTTCTTACTTGAAGAAAAATATATATGAATATAATATCTGTTACAATTTTAGAGTATTCTTTTGACGTATCCTACCATGAAGGCCCTGCTGGTCTGACTAATTGATTTCTCGCTCACAGAGATCATCTTTTCTAGTGCTTTTGTGTTACTGAAGAAATGAATTTACATCCAAATTTCAGTGGGTGAAAATAATGCTTCTCTCTAACAGAAGGATGCTGCTTCTTTTCTTAACAGCAAAAGAGTGAATGATGTACTTTTAATGATACAGCTTTTTTCTATATCCATCTTCATGTAAAGGCCTTGATCAAATAGAAATTGACAGTAGATTCTTGAAAACAGCAAAAAGAGAAAATTTGTTTCCATGATACTAGCAAAAGTTCCAGAGATACTCAGTCAACAGGCAGGACAGGAATACTAGTTCTGACTTAGGCTATGAAATGGATGACTAAATATGGAAGTGTACTGTATTTCCAATGAAAAAAAAAAAAAATTCTCCCACAATGCATTTGTTTATAGGCATCAGATGAAATGGAAATGTGAGGTCCTGATCCATTCAGCCATTCCTCTCCTGCTGAAAACAGTTTGATGATATGCATTTGATGTTCTGAGAAGTGCCTTTTGAACACATGCAAATACCGCTCTTTGCAACTACTGTGTGTAGAGGAAAAAAGCAAATATTTTAGTATATGTGGTTTAGTATTGTGGTTTCACCCAGTTAATACAATAAATAAATAGTCCGAGTAGCCTTTTTTTAGGCAGAAAGGAAATTATAAGGCTCTTGCAGCACAAAGGTCTACTTGTTGCCCTGAGTTGCTTGTCTCCAACTTTTGCTAATGTCATAAAAGAAAACGGTACATGTGTAATGAACTGGAAAAGAAAGACACAAAAAGAAATAACATCTGGAAGCTTTGACCTGGACAAGATGTTTTGAAAACAACACCATTGCAAGCTGTTTGTAAAAACACAATCTGCAGTAAACAACCTGCCAAACAACACTGCAAACGGTGCTGCACTGCATATCTGACAAATAAAATGCCGTTAGCATTCACACATAATCCTAGGCAGACAGGCTCATCTCAGCTCTCATCTCAGCTGGCCCACCCTGGACCCGTTCTTAGTGGCAGGTCCTGCAGTCCACTTCTTGACAATGGTTTCAGAGTGAGTATAAACACACCTGAACTGTTTTCAGCGCCATCTCAACAGGGCTGACCCTGCTCAGTCTGGAATTGATTTCAGCATTGTCTACACTACTGCTCCAGTTGTTTTCATCACCTCCACAGCTGCACCAACATCTGAAAACAAGCACAGATGGAGCAAGCAACCACCAGCAGCCAGTGGCAGGAGCAGAGCCTGAGGCTTTTAATCAGCAGCATGTTCATTAGGATTGTGTAGGGTTGAGCCTAACAAACAAGATGTAGATGTCCCTATGAAATGAAAGGCAATGCAGGTGTGAGTACCAGCTTTCCAGGGATGAATATTTAACTAGATCACCATAGTGCAAAATAAAACTGAAATCACAGGGGTAAAACATTTTTACTCTCGTTCAGTAACACAGATCAAAATGGCTTCTATCAAAGGCATTTTGCCTTCTATTAAAGATGCAAAAAGTCTTCTATGGTGCTCAGTAATATCACCTTTTCATTACAGAGTTATCCTTGTTGCATTTTTCTCAACAGAATATATCTGTGGAGACTGGGATGTCTCTACCCTAGGCACTTATCAAAAGGTAGGACCTTAGCTCTGAAGAACATAAACTCCATTCCTTAATAAAAAATACATCATTACAGCAAATCTTCTCCAAAGAATCATCTGCAGATCCTCAATACATACCTTTATTATACAAAAAATCATTCCTGCCTGGTTTATTTGAACAAGATACTAGCATTTATGCTTGACACTGGTCCTCTGCCAAAGTGATTTTCTGAAAGTCCCATTTGTACAAGGGCAGCATCCCTGACCCTTAGGGCTAAAGGCAATTGTGAAAGAGTGGAATTTAAACTATCAGGACAGCTTTCAATGCACATGAAACTTGGGTGGACAGAAGAGGTGGAAGATTATTCTGAACAACATGCATTTGCAAATAAGAAGGTTTTTCAGCCCTTGGCAAGTAAATGATGAAGCAGTTTGAAAAGGAGGATAGTACCAGATTGGCAGCAGGAGAAAAAGAGGGGAGATTCTTGCACCATAGCAAAATCATGGAGAGCATCAGAAATACAGGCAACACAAATGATGTATTCAAGGATGCAGATATCAGGTAATGTCAGGTTACACGCTGAGTAAGAGTGGGTAGAAGAAGGAGGAGGAAAGAATATTGAAATCTATAGATGCTTAGTGTGGTGGACAGTCATTCACACTTATGTCTGAATCACAGGAGCCTGCATTGCTATGGTGATATTCTGGGAGCCTGAGCTCTGCCCCAGAATGGAGAATAAAGGTGAAGGAAGAACTGACAGCCAGCAGCAGAAGAAAACACAGGCAAAACACAGAAGAGAAATTCCTCCACTATGACCAAGGGGAAAGCTGGACTGAAGTTTT
This sequence comes from Astur gentilis, assembly GCF_929443795.1. NCBI lineage: Eukaryota > Metazoa > Chordata > Aves > Accipitriformes > Accipitridae > Astur > Astur gentilis. The sequence goes on along the minus strand of NC_064919.1, from coordinate 34,463,497 downwards.
CTGAGAAGAGCTTAGGAACTGAAAGGGAAGACAGCAGTGGGGCTTCAAATTTTGAGAGCACCTCTGCCCTCTCATCTTATTTATTGAATGGACTGACTATTTTTCCATTTGTCAGCCATGTTGAATATACTTCCTGCCTTTGGGTTTGAGTTTGTCTTCTCACTTTTTGGAATTTTTTTTTGCTTTTCTGTGATTGCTGTTTTAACTATTCCCCTTCAAAGGAAATTACTGGAAGACACAGCGTGCCATTACAGAAATAGGGAAATCATGGTATTTTCACAGGATTTATGTGACTGATGAAAGCAACAGTGTAAATTGCTGTTACACACTGCATTGCAAATTTAAAAACACTCAATCTGGTCCCTTCATGAGGTGGAATAAGCAATGAGCTGATACACATTTTTGCTAGCCCTGATTCTTCTTTCTTTTTCAAAACAGACAAGCAAAAAGACTTCCTAGATTTTTTTCTCTGGTGGATTTTTGCTGTAAATTTTGCAAAGTGTTACCTTCTAGAAAGGTTACACTTTCTTGTCCCTTTTCTGATCATTTTTCCCTAACACCTAACCAGGAGGTCACTTAATGCACTCCCATCTCCATAGGCCAGCAGATGTCAGTCTGTTAGTGCAGTGGTTTTGGTGTACTATTGCTTATCACGTTTTTGCCCTTTAGGTGCCAACCTGGATTCACTGGAGCAAGATGTACTGAAACTCTGCCCATGAAAATCCAAAACCAAGAAAGTATGTTAAAATAATCTGAACTTTGCTTTCTTCCCCAACTACAGCAACAAAATCAATAGTACTTGGTGTTTTCACAGTTCAGCTGGAACCGGCCTCTTTATGCAATAATTTATGACCTGATTCTCTAAAGTAAAATCTGTACACCATGGCATTATTGACCTCCAAAATGTTTCTCATTTGTGTTATTTTTGATCTTTCCATCCGTTTGCAGATGCATTTGTATTGCACACACTGGCAGCTTTCTTGTTTGGGAGACTGCTGTTAAGTGCAATCCTAAAAAAGCAAACTCATGGAGATAAGTGATGTACAAATCTTGTGTCCTCGCTGCCTTGTGGAAAGTGCACCCTAAAAGCAATTCGGGAATTTGGAATGGTGAATTTCTGTCTCACATCTCGAAACACACTTTGATCTGAATTGGATTGGTTTGGTTTGGGCTGGTTTTTCAGGGGGGGGATTTCTTTCCATTTCCACGGAGCAAATGACTTGTGCTCTCAACATCTTGAGCCATTTTGACACAGTAAACCGAGATTCAGTTTCTGAAAGTGAACTCACCAAGTCATATCAGTTCACACTGAAGGAGCTTCTTTCTTAGCATATATTCACCTCTTCTCTTTTCTCTGTTTTTTCTCTACCATTTTTTTTTTTTGTTTGTTTTTCCTCTCAGGTGCCCAAATGAATTTACTGGTGATCGCTGCCAAAACTACGTAATGGCCAGCTTCTACAGTACGTCCACTACCTTTCTGTCTGTGCCGCAATAGAAGCATGCTCAGTTGGTGCTGCTTTCTTGTCGCTGCATCTTTCCTCCAATTTTTTTTTTTTTTAATCTGTAACTAGATTTGTTGCCTAAGGCCTAATATTGATTGTGTCTGCCTGTTGCATGAAAATGATAACAAAAAGCAATTGCAATACTCTCCTGGATTGTTTGGCATCGAGGTTATGGGGAAAGGCAGGACTTACTTAGGAAAACTGTGAAATTAACACCGAATGGTGTGATACATACTCTTCACTGACATTAAGTAGGAAAAGTGCAAAAATGACGTTTTGAAAGTCTCACATTTTATTTGCCACAAAAAGCTTATGAGTATCTATACAGACCAGTACTCCCCCAACAAAGGGACAGGTAGCTAATCCTCTATTTGCATATGAGATTTGTACTTGGACCTCCAAGTTAAAGGTAATTGACACACTTTCATCATTTCTAATGAGCACATGCCAAACAGGATCAAAGTGTTCTTCCTCCTCATTGTCCAAGTTTCAGGGGAAAGATCACAGAAAGACAAAGAAAAGGGGGAGAGATGGCATAAACAATGGGGTCTGACACATTTATTTGTGGGTAACAGGTGCAAGAGATCAAGTATTTCAGAGCCAGATTAATTGGCCAAAGAAAGGTACCAGACAGACACACACACAGACACACAGACACACACACGCAGAGGACTCTATCTGTGTCAGACTGCTGGTAGAATCAGCACTGCAGTCACATATCTCCTAAGCTTTCCCATGGAGGGACAGGTTAATTATTATTACTTGTCAGGGAGGAAACAGAAAGTACACTGAATATTTATTTTCTCTCATTGGCTATAGCAAAGTCAAAGGTAACATATAAGAAAATTGCTTAGATCTTACATTTTAATGCATGTGTACTATTCATAATTAATTGTCGCTGGCATCAGAATGTACTATGATCTAAGAGCAGTATTATAGGAACTATTTTTTTGATGGATTACTTGTCAGCACAGAAAGATTTCAGAGACTTTAGGCTAGCTTAATTTAATTTCCATTAGTATATAGGACAAAGAGCTGTTAGCATATGCTGGACATTTTGGAGCCTGAAGAGATGCATAGGTTTTCTCTTATACTGATGGATGAAAAATGTCCATACATAATTCATACTGCCCATCATGGAAGCTACCCATGTAAATCCCAAGGGTGCTGACTGGAGACCAGACCTTCCAGCATTCAAGTGTGTATTTTATGTCCTGTTTTAAAAGCTTTACTCGTGTGAGTTATTTTTAAAATGCCTCTGGTAACTATGGATTTGAAAATTTTTATGCTGTTACAGTGTTTAAGTTCACCAAATGTTAGATTTAAATGGCCTTTTCTGTGTATTGTGGTGAAAAGTGCAGTTAAGGTTTTCTGATCTTAAAAGAATCATTTAAAAGGAGGTAGCGTAACAATATGAGATCCATTTTTTGCTGCTGAATTTACCCTGAAAACCATGGAAGAATTGTATGTTGATCACAAATTAATTTTCCTAACCAGAAAAAAAAAGGGTGGAGGGGGGGAAAGGGGGGGGACGACTAGTTGGGAGTTTCTTCATTAGTTTTTCAGTTTCCTAACTCTAGTTCTAGTTGGGATTTTTAAAGGAATCTTTGAGCAGTAGACACCAGGCTGAGATTTTCTGAAGTTGCCTCCATGGGAAAAACATAGATGCCCTTGCCTTGCTGCAGGAGTTATGCTCACCTGTAAGTACTTATGCTGGTCCAGCCCTCCTCTCCTTGAAATGCACTGGCAGGAGACCACACTGCTACCTACCTCAGGCTACTCTCAGGCAATGGCTCTGAGACTCTGGCCCTTCCGCCTACCCTGCATCTGCAGTATAATGTCAGGTTTCTTGAACTGCTACAAATCTTAAAAATACACTTTTGGGAAGGGTCCAGTGAATGTACATTTCTATCTAACAAAAAAAATCAATGAAGAAGCATTTATATGACTTTTTATTATTACACCCAATGCAGACCAGAGTATACAATTAAAAATGGGACTTAGATCTTCAGGCAAATGTTGCATTTGGAGCTTAAAGCCAAGTTCATATCTTGCACCAAGTGTTGTGGGTGATTAACTTAGCTCTGTAGATGCAGCTTTTGCAAAGTATAGAGCAAATCAGGATGTTAAACAGCATAAGTGCCAGTAGGAAATGAAAGTGTACATGTGAACTATACAGTGCTATCTAATTTTACTTTATTTCAGGAGGGTCTTCCTTCATTTGGAAAGAAAGGGTCAATAGGGTTCCACGCCAAGTGTGCCTACTGATGAGCTGTTACTATCTTAAGGCTCTGTATTTGGCTGTTGAGAAAAAGTCAGCTCCAAAAATCTGCCCTAGAGTTGGTATTTGTAAGAGTCCTGAAGTTAACGAGCTTTGCTGAGGGCCTGTTGCAAGATCAAAACAAGGCTGACGCTAAGCATTCTAGAAATCCCCTGTCCCAACAGAGTGCAAGGCTACCTGGCTCATCTTGGCAGTGGTTTGGTTAGCCCGGGAGGATTCAGTTATAATGGTGCACTAGAAATAGGTTGAAAAGAGAAATGTGGTGGATCTACATTTTAAGAAAAGTTCTTCCATAGAAATGTCTTTCCTTTCTGTAAGTGGAAATCTGAGCATAACTGGGAATGGATGTGAGGAGGACTACTGGAAAGCACATGTTTAGGCTCACTGGGCCTTGGCTTCCAGCTTTGCAAACACACCAAACCATGGGACAACCTGTTGTGGCCAAGAGGTGATGGCTGTTAGGTTCCCCACTTCCACAGTGACCTCCAGCACTGCAGCTACACAGTTTTTCTCCTTCAACTGGTCCTTACTGCCACTGGAGACCAAGGATTACTAAAGAACAAGCTGTGCTAGTTTTGCTGGTCTCTGGAGTCTGGCTGGCAGACCCTGTAATGTCCTTTCTTTGAGCACAGCAGTCACAGCTGCTACCAGGTGTTTTCCCCAATACCCTGGCTTTTTGCTGTGATGGTTTTGACTTTGAGGCTCATGGTCCGCCATTGGTCCATAAGACACCAGAAGGTGGTCCACAGAAGTGTGGCAAAAATACATCTCTTCCATGCAGATATATTTGCTGTTTTTGAATGTTCACACATTCACTCCCTTGAAGACAAGGAAGCAAAGCAAATGGAGGAAAATAAAAGTAATGAATTAACATTAAAAGTTTGGGCTCGTTTTTATGTAGCTGTACATGAGAACTCTTATAGCAATACTGTGCAGAATGAACCTTGGGATAAGAAACACTGGTGGAGCCCTGGATTAATAGAATGTTGAGGAAACTTCTCTAGAGCATAATCACAGGTAAATTCTTTGTCCTTCCAAATGCCCCAGATGGGTCAAGGACCCCACCTAAAGGGCCAATTGACTTACTTACTTGACTAGTTAACAGTTATATAAGTATTGTGAATATAGAAAAACTTGTGGGGCATGCTGTGAGCTGTCTCGGACATTAATTGAATATGGTCTCTGCCTTCCTGAAGGCAAGAGTCTCAGCGTGGGACACAAGTTTAAACTGTGTCCATTCCAGCTCTGCCATCCTTGGTGAGCAAGAGGGACAGTGTCAAGAGGGGAAGAGGGAAATTTCTGTTTAGATGACAGCCTCTACTGCATACTGTCAAGATGAGCCTGGCTGAAAAATTAAATGGGGCAAGAGTTGTGTAAGGCTATGATATTCTAGAGGGATGACCAAAACTGCTGTTACTCTGTAATGGCCTCAATTTTTCAGTCTTTCAACATAAATTACAGATCTTCAAAAGTCCATTTTTCAGCAATTTTACTAATTCAGTATTTCTCAACACCTATATATTTCTTAAGTGGTCACATCTCTATGAGGGTACTAGACAATCTTACCTGAAATTTTCATTTTCTAAAGCCTTTCAGCACCCAAATTGTACTCTTTATTTGCTGATACCAAGACTCCTAAATGATGCAAACAGATTTGAAAAATGTCATTGTCTGTCTTCTGCTCAAGGTTAAAGAAAAGTTTTTCACTATCAACTGGTCAGTTAATGCTCATTAAATGCTAAAATTGCTATGATAGAATACTGTAATTAAGAAAGGACATTTTCTGTACTTCTGAGACTCTAACCAGTTGTAGGATAACACTTTTACAGAAGCCATAGGACTCAACATCCCAAGTTCAGAATTGATTTTTCAGACTGAGTACGACTGAAATGAATCAAGATTTAGGCTCCAAAGTGAATCCTAAGCCTCACGAAGAGATGCAGCATCCCAGCCTCTCAAGCAGAATTGGCCAACATGTAGGGTTTATGTTCTGTGATACTTTGGGGGATTTTACTTTGTTTTCAATTCAAATTACATGAAAAAGAAATTTTTTTTATAATTTCTTATTACCCACAGAACACATTTAATAAGAAAACTAAGCAATGACTTAGGAAACTAGGCAGCTTGATGCTTCAGAGGTGAAATTGGTCTCCCTGAATTTCTCTGCTGCTGCATGTGGTTGATCCAAATGGGTCCTTCCCTTGTCAGGTGCAAGGTCTCCACACAAAACCTGCAACTGTACTCACTGTGCCCTCACTGGGCAGCACCGTATCCCCAGGCTATCCACCCATCTATCTCTATGGAGTAGCCACCCCAAAATCTTGGGTGCTCAGCAGCTGTGTCACACCACTCATGAAACAGCATCCAGTCCTGGAGGACCTGTTCCAGCATTTCCAGGCATCATACTCTTGTTCTGTAGACCCTGGACCCCAGCATGATACAATACATCCAATGAGTTGTACTTGTAAGTCACTTTTTGGAAAAACACCATCTTCCCAAGCATGTATTTCTTCCAATACTGCCCTCACAAAAATCACGTCCAGAATGAAAACTGTCTTGTTAAAAGTAATTAATTGTATTTCTTCTTAGAGTACCTGGAGAAATATTCAATAGAAACCACATTGCACGTAAAAAGTATGCAACAATATTGGGTTAAATAGGAAAAGATCAAAAATAATGACCTGTTTATAAAATGAGAAGTGTTGGGATATTCTGCTTTCATTTAATCAGGTCTAGGGAATGTAGCTAGCAATAGCAAAGGTAGATAAGAGCTACATGACATCTAGGTTTGAATAAGCAATGCATGTTTCTTCAGCATGTTTTCTTGTTAGGGCTTTCAGCCAGAATTATATTCCCATTTTAAGTACCAACTTCCCATTGAATTATTTGAAATAGAAACTGCATGATATGAGTGACTTCCCGTATAATTAAATTACATCCAGGCTAGGCGTCTTACCTATAAGGAGGCATAAATACAGCAATATATGTGCATGGGCATGTCATTCATTTTATTGAAGACTTAACCAAGCTTTCTATGCAACTAATGTATATCATTAGCAGTGTTCATGTAGGCATGTAATATTGGCTCTTCAGGAAAGAGACCTGAATGGATTCCACCTTACTTAACCCTTAAAATGTTACTGATTAACAGGAAAGAATTGGCATTCCCCATGTGTACAAACTACATAAAATATCCATTTTGTCAGAAAATTAGGACTGGATTTAAATTTCACAGCACACAAAGATAAAGAAAGTGAGAGCTACCATGGTTATGGTATTGGCCCTGTGGGAAGTGTCTTCTAGGGTACCTGCTGGAGGGAAACCTGTGTTCCTCTTCTCCCCTGGCTGCTGGGGCCTGGGGGTGATAATTTAGGCAGGTGATCCATGTAAGCAGTATCAGCCCCTGCACCTCAGGGTGCATCCAACCAGCCAGCAAGTGTTGGTCCGAGGCAGTGCAGCCCAAAGGCAGGGTAAAAGGGGTTGGCTCCTCATTCTCCAGAAATGAGAGCCCTCCTGCAGTCAGTTTGCAAAGCTGAGAAGGGGTCCCACTGCTGAGCAAACAGTCCCAGCCACTTCCAGGTTGCAACCCACAAGAGCAAAGAGCTGCATACTGGCAACAGGAGCAGGGCCAGAAGGAAGAGCAATGCATGACCCATTTGCAGGGGAAAGCTACCCCTTGTAATGCGTCCCTGTGCTCTCATGGTCCCAACTAAAAACAATCAGCTGTTTCACATGGCGTCATCAAGCCATAGCCCCCTTCATCTGAGTCAGGTTTTTAAGGGTTAATGGTTCCTGCAGCATTCCCTGCACTGTGGCTGTTCAGATCCCCCATATGTATTTTGGTGTGTAACCCTTGTAGAAGTTCTGGTCATGTAGCTTACAGAGGCACACTTGAGCACTGCCTATGTAACCACATGCCCCATTTCCCTATATTTCATGTGCAGGCACAGAATAGCTGTAATTCTCATATATGATTTATTTTTGAGTACAGTGTATTGCTCTTTTCTGAAACTTTCTCCTTTTTCTTTCTTTTTTTGTCAACTTTCTGCATTGGCAGAGCATCTTGGGATTGAATTTATGGGTATGGACCAATCATTCCTTTTAGCCTACAGATTTTAGAGCCTGAGAGATAAACCCATTTTTATTTTTTTTTCTCCACCTCCCCTTTTCAATTCCTAACCAATTTCTTTATGCTTTAGAAGGGATCATACAGCTATAACAACAACCTTTGTCAAAATGTTAGCAGAGATCAGGTCACTAAAATGATAATAGTGATAGGATATTCCAGACCTAAGGAGTTCTAGTAATTACTGAAGTATTCATAACATAGTGTACATTCATTTTTCTGCTGTGTAATTTTGACTGTTTTGACATTTGCTTTTGCTAAGTTCTTCTAGGGTTGACGGATTTTGGAAACACTGTAAGCATTAAGCAAAATGACTAACTAACTAGTCTATAAAAAAAGATAAACTGTTATGGCCACTTAAAATTCTGCAGATTTACAGTTTTGAGCTCTGGTTTCCAAGTAAAGTTTTATGTCTAAACCCACAGCTAGGTATGTAAATCAGATGCATACACATATTTGTAAATGGTATGCATATATACATTAATTTCTAGGTCTGTAAACTAGAAGTGAACTGAAGTAAAGGTTTACAGCTAGACTCCAGATCCTCAAGTCAGCAAATATATTCAATATTTCTAATACCAAACTCATATTGGACCCAAGCAAGAATATTGGCAGTGTGTACTATTTTTACACTTCAGCTTAAATATAATAGAAATAGGTCTTGTAAGTCCTCTTCATGAATAGACTGTACTTATCTGACTAAAATTTAGTAATCAAGGACACAAATAATGCATCTCTCGAATAGGCTAGCCTGGAATTCAGGTCAGTTTTAGTTTGGAACCTCCTAAAATTGTCGGCAAATGAAGAAAAACAGCCAGTGATTCTTTTCACACAGCTTTAGTTCATGTTCTTATTAAAAATGCCCCCACAAAATGTCATTAGCTTAAGCTGTGAACTGTGGAAAACCCATTACAAGTGCAAATTTAAAAAATCTCTCACAACCCAGCTTATCATTATTATTATTATTATCACAAGGTAATATTAATTCTCGCTCATAAGTACTAGATCATAGTAGAAGATATATGGCTACATTAACATATGAGGAATTAAATTAAAATTCTTTAGAAAACTGACTTGCAAATTTGGCTTTATATATGAAATTACATCAGCGGAACCACCTCTTGGAATGAAATTCTTTTCAAAATCCCCAGAGACCTGTAAGAAGAAAAACTTTAAAACAGAGCAAATTTAAGACCATATATGTCATCAATTATGTATAAATTAGGATGATGTGAAATTAATTGCATAATGTGCATATTCGAAAGGCTGCACATAGAGGGATTTAATATCTTGATTTAAGTCTCACATTGATTTGATTTTCCTAGCATTATGCAGGGGGAAAAAATGTATTCAAATGATTTTTAATACTTAACAGGCTAAAACATTTTCTAAATTCTCACTGCACATACTTTTCTCTACAGATTTTTCCCTAAGGCTGGTATTATTTTTTTCAAGCTAGTTCAATGACCACTGCAAACACGGCACATGTTATTTGGCTGGGCATCATTAACTGGCTCTGTAAATGTTAACACTGGTCAGAAAGAGAGGGCAGTTTTGGGGTGAGACCCAGTATAACTGCAAGGGCCCCATGGCAGTTCAGTCCCTGCTTCACAAACTCTTCTGGCCTTAAACAGAGAGGCCAAGGCTCATCATGAGGCACCATGCCACCTCCAGATCCATGGCCAGGATCCCTGTCCCCATCCCCACAGGACACCTGGACATCCCCCAGTCGGTCCTTGCTGTCCCAGGTAGGGAGACACTGTCAGCCAGGAGCACAGCCAGGTTTACATGGGAGTTTGTGGGTTTACTAGACAAGATATGCCCGGAGGCCTCTGCCTTCCCAGGCAGCCATTCCCCTTGTGACTTGAGGGAGGGCATGGCGGCACCACCATTCATGCACACCATGTCAAGCTGGATCTTCCTATGGGACTCATTTCAAAGGGGACAGGAGGGAATTAAGGCAATGAAAGCAGACTCCGGGGTTTACCTCTCTGTGTCTCTCAAGACCTACAGTCCCAGCAGACATGCCAGTGCAAGGAGCACTGCTCAGGGCTGCACCCACCGCCCTGTTCCCTTGCTGCACCCCCATCACCTGCAGTGGGTGCGAGCCCAGGGACATCCAACACACAAGCGACAAGCCTCAACCCACTGGAAGCCTTAGCAGATCCATCACTGGCCAGCCACCCAGCTCATTTAAAACAGCCTCACCCTGGAGCGGGCCTGCTGGAGTCAGTGCAATTTTTTCCTGGGTATAAACAACCAAGCAGAGTTTGCACTGTTAATTAATCTTCTTCCTCCTCTCCTTTCTCCTCCAAGAAAAACGGGTTGATACGTCCTTATTCATTTTGCTTTCACAAGCTAACAGCTGACAGCATGAACAAAAGAAAAGAGAATAATTCAAAACATTTAAAATTTGCCCCTAAATTGCTTAGCTCAATTCTCCTGTTTCCTGTGACATCCTCGTAATACACCATTTCCATGGCTAACTAATAAGCGCTTTCAGAAGGGGCAAAAATGAGAAGGGGATTAAGTGCCACTAACTAGCCTAGGCAAGGAGTTATGCTGTATGAGAAATCCCTTCACACTCTGCTTCAGCCTTTTTTTTCGTCCCCAAGCATTTCTTCACTCTGTTTTTTTCCAGTATCAAGCATGCTGTGCCAGGCCTGCAGTTGACTTCTCAACCCTTTAACCCTATCTTTCCCTATATTTCACCTTCCTCTTTTTCTCTTTGTCCTGTTTTGGTTTGGTTTGGTTTGGTTTGGTTTCATTTCGTTTTGTTTCATTTCATTTGGAACTTCAACCATTTCTTCCTTACCTTTTTTGACTTTCTGTTCTTGGAGTTATATTTTTGTTTTCTTTAATACATTTTTGCAGCATCCTAGTTTTACTGAACTCACTTCTTCCCCACCTCCCCCACCCCACCCCCCACCTTGTTTATAATCGGTGCTATTAATTTTGTCTGACAATGCTCATGATGTGTTTGCTGGTGTTTTGGTTTACAAGGGGTTTGGCTTGTAGGACAAATTCATTCCATGGTAAGGTGCATTGTATCAGAGGAATTAAGATTTCTTTTTGCTTTGTGGTTTGTTGCATGGAATATTTACCATTTTCCCACAGCAACTTTAAAACTAAACTAGAAAAGCCCAGGAAAGACATTGGAGGAAGGATTGCTCCCTCTTCAGTAGGGAGCATTTTCCAGCATGACTTTTATGACAGCACATCATTTAAGGATGGACAGAGACTCATAGCACATGTGAGGGACCGTTGTGCATCTCTGTACCTCCTGGTGAATTGCCCCACAGACCTTTTGTGTTCATGCAAGTCCCTTTCAGCAGGAATAATGCTGGCATTTATCCCAAAGTAGTGTGAAGCTTTATTCGTTCATTTATTTTTAATCACCTACTGGTATTGCAACTGTGGTCAATATTGCAGTCTGACTAAAGGCCGCCATCTGGTCTGGATACTCCAGAGCAAGTTTTCTGGGCTGTCTGCTTAATCAAAAATAAGACTTAAGAAAAGCTAGACACCCATTTTTGTCCTAAAAGCAGGAATGCAAATCCACATCCATAAAGTGTCAACACAGAACGTGCCTCTGTTTCAACACTCCTTACATAATGTTTCCCCAGCACAGCACGCAGTGATGCTCTCTGCCAAGCATGAGTGAGGCTGGAATGCATGGATAGCTCCAACCCAAACATTACCAGTGCTACTAACATCTTTATAATAGTGAAATATCTCTGATGAAAGAGATCGGTAACAAGTTGTCATCACTGAGCAAGCTGCTGCTTTAGATAGAACAGTTCCTTTACTGGACACAAAGAGATGCAAGTAGAAACCCAACATTTCTCTGATACAAGGCACTGCCAGTTGTTGATATTGCTGTGTTTTTGGAGGAGCACTGGAGAAAGAGTCTGAATTTTATGACCAGAGCTCAAAACCTGTCTTCATTTCCATTGATGATATAATTACAAGCCAAGCTCTTGTCTCAAATGTAGAAGGATATTTTGAAATCTATCTGTAAAGACAACTGAGATATAAATTGACATGGGGGCAGAGGGACATTGGATATGAAAACAACCCAAAAGAGATAATAAGAAAATAAATTTCTCTTAAGGCCCATAAAATTGGCCTTCATTCCAGCTGTCTTTGCAGAGTAAAACTTCCACAGCATTTGCAAGTTCATCTTATTACCTTAGTGCATTGCATTTTTATTTCCAGCAAATGCTGAGTGTTTGTCAGTTGTGAAGTTGTTTCTTAGATATTATGGTTGTTGACTTAAACAAAAAAAAAAATTACTTTTGACTGTAATGGTACGAATGATTGCTTGTCTCCAGTACTGTGTTAAGAGCTTATGGTGTAGTCCTGTTCTCCTTGCAATCAATAATGAGTCTGCCTGAAGTGTAGTGTCTGTGATTCCGTGTGGCTGTGTGAATCTGTGCAGTGGTTTGTAGCATGCCAGCTGTTGCCTGTGTGCTCCTTGCCTAGCCATTCTCCCATGTTGTGACCTTCTCTGTTTTTGTCCCTTTCTAGAAGCTGAGGAACTGTACCAGAAACGGGTGCTGACCATAACTGGCATTTGCATTGCCCTTCTAGTAGTTGGCATCATGTGTGTGGTGGCCTACTGCAAAACCAAGTAAACTTTTCTCTTCTTTTTTATATCTATGGTTGTTGGTCAGGGCCTTCCCAGTTGACTGTAGCTTCTAATCCTCTGAGCGTAACGTTGTATATGGGTCTCTCCAGAGGTGAGCTGAAGAGACAAACCTGTGGCCAGGGTGCTCTGGTCCCAATCAGAGGGGTGCAGGTCTCTATGTCCCTCAGTAATGCAAAGATAAGACAGGTATCTAAGACAGGTATCTGAAAGGTTTCTCACCCTTCAAATGTGACTTGAGCAAATTTCACTGACTTGCAGTTCTTGCAGTTCTTTGTCTGTCACCCATTCCAGCTGGTTTCCCCAACTGGAAAGGAACAAACCCCAACACCGGAATCATGTTGCTCTGCAGCAGTAAATTTTATGTATCAGCCTAGTTTGTTTGTACTTGAGGCAAGATTAATGGTGCTAAAAGTTACTAAACACCAAAGGCCAAAGAAACGAATGTGAAAGTGCTCCCAATGCAAAAGTAGGCACTTAAATGCATTCTATGAGTCTCTGTAAATTACTGGGGGTGACTCTCAAACACGCATGAGGCACTCTGGACCATAAATTACACTGAACATCAGCAGAATTTGTGCTTCCAAAACTTCTGGCTGCTTTTATAAATCTCACCACGAAAACACAGAGAACCCTTATCATAAATCTTCCACATTTGTATAAACCTGATTTACTGTCGCAGGGCCTGATTGGCAGTTAGGTTATTGGTTTTCCTTGTAAACCCCAGCAATAATACATGGGTTAAAAGGGGGTGGAGGAGGGAAATCATCCCCCCCCCCCCCCCCCCCCCCCCGCCATGAGAATCCAGCCACACACACACACACTGGTCCAACCCACAACCTTGTGCCAGTGGTCAGTGGGGAACGACTGAAACAGTAATAAAGAATTAGATCAATTACTACTTTTAGAAGTGACAACTGGCAAGCCAGGGCAGCTGAACAATTTCCTGGTCCAAAGTTCATCGAAATCAGCCAAGACATCCCCATGAATTTCAACAAACGTTTAGTCAGGGTCCTGAAGTATAGTTTTCTATATAAAGAGCTCCCAGAATCCATCAGGACTCTGGATGCTTTGTCACAATTTGTCCCAGACATCAGCGATCACTGCCAGCCAAAAGTGAAATGTTTTCAAACACAGCTGATGAAAGTGAAAGTGAGCTGCCAGTTCATGGCCCTCCAATTGCAGCAGTAATGCCAGACTGCTATCTGTGAGATGTTCCCCACATGCTCTTTCCTCCTAATAGGGGAAAACCAAGAAACCAGGGAAAATCCTGGAATGGTGTTAGGAGAACACACTAAATAAAAATATAATGGCTTAGATTTTGTTGGTCTCTTTGCAAGAGATACTGCTGGTCAAATGCTAAGGCAATGTCTTTGACACTGAGTCTTAACTCAGAGGTGCTTTATTTGCAAGTAATTTATGTTAAGGGAAAGATTTCTCAGAATAAGTGAGGTACATATTAGCTTTCCCAGTACTTTTTCTTCTCGGCTTCCTGGAGTAATTTCTTTTTTTAGTTAGTGTCCTTTTACTAGAGGACAAACGGTGCACATGGAAGCATGCAAAATGTGAATATGTTGATCACTAAAGGTGGGAAGTAATGTGATTTCCTAGGGACAGATTCCCAGGCAGTATGTGCCAGGATCTCAGACCCATATATGATGAACTCAAACTGCCTCTTGACCCCACTTTCTCTACCATATCAGGGGACGTGGGTTGTCCTCAGCTCCCATGGTCTCCAAGGTCTCATGAAGGGGTGCAGTGAAACCAAGTTAAACCCTTGCCTGTGTTGCTTCTCAGCCCAGGCAGGTCTTTGGATAGCTGCTCAGATATCTTCTGGCGTTGCACTCTCCATCAGCCTTAACCACCTGTGTGTCCTAAGATGATGTCTGGTTATCCTCCAAACACAAAGCCCATGTGGACAGGGACTGTGTCCTGCTGAGACAGGAGCATTTGCAAGGCAGCCATGTCTGCTTATACCATTCATGTGGAGGGACATAAATTAAACATCTTCCACTATCCAGGCACATACACACAGAGAAAATATGTAAAATGCAGTATGTCAAGTCATGTTTTCGTTGTCTTTATGCTTCCCTGGCTATCAAGCTTCAACATATTTATTGTTTTCCCTCCCCTCTCCTTTTTGGAAAGCTTGGAATAGTCCCCTTGAGTTCAAAACAGGATTGAAAATGGTTATATCTTACGCTGTCCTACCCTGCCAAATGTATCTACGGCTTAGGGAATTGTGTGTATTTTAGTTCTTGCCACAGCCAAGGTCATATGCAGTCTGAAGTGCGCTGGAGCCTGCATCCTCCTTTCATTTCCTTGGATTCTGTGGCAGGATGGTGGAAGTTCTCCAGTATAATCAGAAAAAAATGGGGAATATTGATAAATTAAGTCTGAAATTGAATAGCTCTTTCCTCAGTTATTTATTTTGGTGTTCTATTTAGTGTGTTCTGCATGGCCTTCACAGCACCAGGTTTTACTATGCTGCAAGTTTTGTTACTGACAGCCTGTAATGATCTCCTGAAAGTTCTCTTGAGGAGAGCTGGAAGGATTAGCAACTGGGGAAGGAGCAGCTGAGGACAGGGCACAGTAGAAGCATCCAAGTCAGCCAGAGACCATGCTATTAGTACATGTGCTTGATGGATGGTTCTACTGAATGCATTAGCAGCCCTGGCATCCACCTGGTAATCATTAGGTTCCAGAGTTAATCTGATGATGCTGTAACAAAACCTTCCAGAGCTGCCAGGATGGCTGCAGGCTCAGGCATACCTCACCCACACACTCACTTTGGATTTCTGGTGCTTCCTCTGCAGCTTTCACTTCTTTGATAGATTTATGTATTTGAAGTGCACTGTTGAGGTAGGGGAAAATCCCACACAAAAAAGCGTAGCTGCCTCATCACAAAGATTGCGGCACTCGCCATGTTTTCCAGTGGCTGCAAGCAAGCTCAGAGGCAAAGCCACCTTGACTCCCTCTGGTGAATGGAGAAGTGTAACCTGGTGGGCTGTCAGAAACCTGGCTGTGGCTGCAGTGAGGGTGTCAAGATGGCTCGGTTAAAATCTCTCCCCCTCCCTTCTAAGTGCAGAAAAGAGCTCCTTCGGAGATGGAACATGGTTGAGACATGACTTCCCTCTTCCTCACACTTTTTCCCATCCCTCTGTGGCCTGCTGACTCCTGGAAGGGTTCCCACACATCCTTCCCCCTCCACAGGTCCCCACAGCTCCAGCTGCAATTAGACCTGCGGTCTTCAGAGTTACTCTGAGTTCTTGCAGCTATGGGGAAAGTGCTGGCAAAAAAAGCGATGTTTTATTATTATCATCATCATCAACATGCTGAAAGGTGCAGCTGCTTTCCCTTTGTCTATTAAAGTCATTTCCGTGTTTCGTGCACAGGAAGCAGAGGAAAAAGTTACATGACCGCATTCGACAGAGCCTGCGCTCGGAAAGGAACAATGTGATGAACTTGGCCAATGGGCCACACCACCCCAACCCGCCACCGGATAATGTCCAGCTGGTGAACGTAGGTTTTACTGCCTAGGCTGCCAGTGCCACAACAAAGCTCACCCCCCCAGCTTTTAAACTTCTATCTGCTGCAGACTGGTGACTGAATTCTCTTTGCTTTCTCCACCCAGAAACAGCTAGGGACTTTGCAAAAAATACGCAGTAAAATTAGATACATTTCTGCAGGTGGCCAGTTTACTGGGGCATGCTGCAGTGCTGCAGCTGTGCCTGTGGATCTAGGACACCAAAAGCAAGAAAAATGCCTCAGAAAAAAATACTAATGGCTCTACAGCAGGGCCAAGTGCTGTAGGGATCAATTTCTTCAAACACATGTCTTGTTCTTCCTACTGCCCTTGGCCTGATGGTTGGTGAGCAGGGACAGCCCCCTCAGGTCATGAATGTGATGCTATGAACTCACGGGTAAAAGTCTGAATGAAGATCTCACCTGGACAGTAGCAGTGATTGAGGACACAGGACTGGGGCAGATACTCCACCAGCATCCCCCAGCCATTTGTCAGAGGAGAGCAGAGTTACTCTTCAACTAACCCCTTAGCCAAGCCCCTTGGCCTTAGAGGCCAGGGCTCATGCTGCTGCTTCCTCCTCTCCTCCCTTTCCCAGAAAAGCGTGGTACCCATAGGGAATGCCAGCTTCCTGCCACCTCGAGCCATCCATGCTCTCCTGCTCCACCATCACTGTACATATTCATGCCAGCTCATTGCAGGGGTGAGCCCTGGCTCCACTAAGTCAATGGCAGCACTCCCACTGACCTTGGTTAAGGCCAAGACACCTTTTCAGAAGAGCTCAGCTTCCAATATTTCCCCTCAAAGGACCTAAATCCGTGGTCAGATAATTAAGACAGGGGAAAACAGGAGTGCCCACTGAGGAGAGTGGACAGCCCTACCAGCAACAGCATTGGGGGGGCTCCAGACGAAAGCTGTGAGGGAGGTTGGGCACTGCACACCTCCAGCCCCATCACAGGAGGCTTTGGCCAATTCTGCAGATCATTCCCTGATGAATAGTTCTGCCCTGGTGCTGCATCCATGGGCACTGAACATAGCCATTTCCTGCCCAGATTCTTATCCTGCAATGAACCATTGCTACTGTTAACTACTGCTGTCTTCTCCATCAGAGAACAGGTTTTTTGATGCATTTGGTAGTAAAGGGGGGGTTGTCTTTCCAGGTCTCTATCCATGAGAACTTCTCATCCCTTGTTAAATATGTGTGTTGTTTATAGCCTGATTGGGAGCCACACCTTTGCTAATTTCCTCATTTGTTTCCTCCTACTTTGAGTTTAGATGGGGTATGTACACAGAGGTGTACATGGATGTGCTTGAGTGTGTCACTGTGCTTTCTGCCTATATTTAAGTGACAAAGTTTGTGCTTTGGCATGTGTGAAAAACTGTGACTTGGGGGGAAGGAGGGAGGGACTGGAAATTATGTCTGCAAATGTGCTGTGAATTACAGTTTGTAAACCTGTGGTTTGTCTGGGTTTTTTCAGCAGTACGTTTCAAAAAACGTAATCTCCAGTGAGCATGTCATCGAGCGAGAAACAGAGACATCATTTTCTACGAGCCACTACACCTCAACAACACATCATTCCGTGACGGTCACCCAGACACCCAGCCACAGGTATTGGAGTGGGAAGGAAAACAGCACCTGTAATATCTGATCTGTTGCTGTTGCAAAATCAAAAAGATGTGTAAAAAAACAAACCCAGAAAAATCTATGCTCCCTTTGTAGTGTTTTTTGATGTCATGTCACCTAACTAATGATCTTTCCAGGAATTTACGAAGAGCTTTATTGACTGAATGGCATTCCAATACCATTACAGTGAATTTTAGTATATGCAATTGCTAAATCAGCAACAGTCCTGGTGACTGGAAAACCCTCCTTCCCTCTCCTTTTATACACACATTCAAAATCGTCTTGATGCATGTAGATTCATACAATTCACATAATACTGCAGCCCCGGTTGCCAACCCAAAGGTTACACTGCACATCCTGAATGGCAACAGAGCCCTTCCTTTCCCCTGGCTAAACTTCAGCTCATCTGCATTTGCCACCAAACAATCCTCTCATGCTCCCCTCCCTTCTTCTCCTTTCCTGGTTGCTTTTCTTCAGCTGGAGTAATGGCCACACCGAAAGCATCCTCTCTGAAAGCCACTCGGTGCTCATCAGCTCCTCCATGGAGAACAGCAGGCACGCCAGCCCAGCGGGGCCCCGGGGCCGCCTCAGTGGCATCAGTGGGCCACGAGAAGGCAACAGCTTCCTCCGGCATGCGAGAGAGACCCCTGACTCCTACCGAGACTCTCCTCACAGTGAAAGGTAGGACACACCACCTCATTGTTTTCAGCTGACAAGGCCTGGTATTCCCAGATGGTTTCAAAGCCTGGGAGCACAGGAAGAAACCCAACAGTGCAGCTGTTCATCTACAGAGTGCATCTCCTCATTCATAAGGTGGAGAGCTTGGTAGTAGTTTAAAGTCTACCAAAAGCATTTCTTCCCTTCTTGCCTCTGCTGGATTTATTCCTAATAGCCAGGAGTTCACATTTGGATAAGCTCCACTGAAGTCATTTGTCAGAAATTTCCATTGTAAAGTAAGAAGGGATCTTTGCCTAATTATCAGTTTCTTAGAAGAAGCAAGTGAGAAAACTGAGGGATTTTGTGAGAAACAAAAAGTGGGGAGAAAGCAATGTATTGAACCATAGGAGGGCACTAAGGACTCCTAAGCAGTATAGGAATTCTGCCACTACCTACGTTCTGGGGGATTCCAGCTCCTAAACCCATTATCTCCTACAAAATTTCACCTTGACGCTTTATTAGCAAGGAACACAAAGTGCAAGCCAGAAAAAGCCAGCTCATTATTAAATCAGGAGTAGTTAGAAATAAAGCTGGCCAGGAGTCTTCCAACTAAGTAATTTTTTCTCTGAAAAGACTGGTTCATCAGTACTTACTGTTTGCCTTGAAGTGCATCAGTTGTAAGAAAACTTTTACTGAAAAAGTCTTCTCAGTTTTAGGCTAGGATTTTATCTCAAGAGCATGGGATGGCCCCAGAGTAGCAAAAGAAAGACTGAGAAGAAACAAGACATTTAAAGAGAGCTTTGTTCCCAACAGTCAGAGGCAGAAGAAAAGGAAAGCAAAGGGTTACTGAACCAATTCTCTGAGCATTGTGAAATCACAAGGGCTTTGATCTTGTGGGATGTCCATGATGTCAAAAATGCATCCAGGCACTCCCCAAGGAGGCCGAGTTGTGTAGGAGACAAATTGAGGTTTCCAGAAAAATGAATGTGCAAGTACAGCAAAAGCCATTTCTGTGGTACTCCCTCTGCTGCACAAAGAACAATTGCTTAGCAGCAGGATAAGGTATGATGGCTAAGGGTTCTCTGAATAAGGTCTGTAGGACAACTAAGGATAGTGAACTGGCTTTCTCCTTATAACAAAGTTATATGTTATTTACCATGGAATTTAATTTCAAGATAGGTGGCTCACATACATAAACAGCCATGGCCCCAGTCCAGTAGAGCACTTCAACAAGATTAACTTTTAATCATGCAAGTAGCCCTGTTGAAATCAGCGAGATTACTCACGTGGGTAGAGCTCAGCATGTGCTTAAGTGCTTTGCTGGATCAGGACCTATACAAGTAAATACCACATTGTCTCCTGCCTGGGAACTGTCCAGGATGCACGGCCGCATGCCCACTGATGGTGAGTATTACAGCTTAATATATTTGGGCATCTGCATGTGAGAAACGAAGATCATTCGCGCTATCTTCCCACATTGCCTGGGACACTGTGGAGCATCAGTCTGATATGAGCTGTTCAGATTTTAGCAGGGGGGAAAGGAGCATGTGCCTTTCTGTTTTGATGAGAAGAAAGAAGGCATTTCATCAATTATTGTGTTTCTTGAAGATTATGCTACAGGTGAAAAGCAGCAACACCTCTGTGATAATTCACCAGGCATCGATGGCCTAGCCTGTGCCTGAAATGACCGTGAATTTGTAATGCAGAAGATAGTTCCCTGGGCATTAAATTAGGCCTTATCTATTTTTAGCAAGCAGGAAATTCATGGCAGATTATTTCTGAGATGGATTGTGTGTATGTGTGTGTATATAAGGGGGAAAATGAGAGTTATTTGCAACTAAAAATGACTCTGAAATATAAAGGAATGTATGAGCTGACAAATTACTTCCTGAAGCCATCAAATGTTGCTATGCTGTGAAATGGTAGATCAAGGCTGTGTTCCCTCCACCCTCCAGTCCCCCAGCTAGTTCACAATTTTGAAATTAAATAGAACAGACATTGAGATAGCGTCTTTTGCATTACCCGATCCATTTGTTGGATCCCATGCCCTGACACCTGTTTACACAAGCAGAGGACCCAAGCACCTGTATTTTAGAAAGTCCTTAGCCATCTTACAGGAGAGAAGATCAAAAACCACCATCTCTGCACAAAAGGCTGGACTCTTATGATGAAGTTTGCAGCATGTAACAAGTCAATGCTTGTTGGCTGGCCATGGATACACTCTGATCCCCTTCCACCGAGCCAGTATGGTTTACCTTTTGTTGACCATGGAGCTGGATAAATCTATCGCCTTTTAACCTTCATTTTGGGATGGGCTAGAGCTGCATGTATTTGGCTCCTGTGCCCCAGCTTGTGGACAGCAGCTTGTTAGCACTGGCCCATTATGATGTGGGGGAATACACCAGAAATGTGTGAATGCACAACACCCCAGTATGAGTAACTTGACACTGATGGAAGCATGCACAGTATGCTGAACACATTTAATTAACACTGCATTAACTGAATCAGTTTAGCTAAAATCCAGTGTGTCAGGAAGATGTACATCCAACACTGTACCAGCTGGGGAAGTTGAAAGGCTTCACTTTTTCAGACAATGCCTATTTAAAAATGCAAAAGGGATGCAAAGTTCACTTGTGGAAGGAAAAATAAAGAATGGCTTCATTCATCTAATGCATAGACCTATTAATTGCCCTCTGCTCTCACTAGCAACCAACTTGATTAGTTCCCATGCATAACTACAGCTTTGTTCTTCTTTCTTCTGTTCCTGAGTTGATGTAAATCAATGTGCCTCTACTGAAATCAATTTACTCTACTACACCTCAGTTCAGGATCTGTCCTGGTTTCTCTTTTATCCAATAACTCTGTTTTAATCAAGTGTAATATATGCAACTGTGTCATAGATTGGATAAGAAAGTTGGATTCAGATTTATTTTGGTAATTTCAGACTCAGATAGACAAATCACTAACGGAAAAGTAAATAACTTCCTCAACCATAGCTGTAAAACTTATCTCAATGGGCCTGTGTAAGAAAGGGAGCTTAGAAAGATTTTAAATTTAGACACATGAAATTTAGGCAGGTGAACTTAGGATAAGAACAAAAGCAAAGCCAAACCATGCAAAATGTCATGCTGGGCGCTGTGCCTTTGATCAAGAGGTTTCAGGCAGATCCTCACCTGGCATGAATCCTCATGACCTTATAACATCTCATGGAGCTCTGCTGATTCAAATCAGCTGAGAGTCTCACATTTTTTGTCCTATTCCTTTGGCACAAGCTCTGTACTGGCACCTGAGCTTCATTTTCAGAAATCATCTTTGACCGTTACCCTTTCCACCAAAACTTATGAAGAAATAGGGGCACATTTTGCAGAGCAATCATGAACACTGGGCCAGACAGTCCCCTCTCTCAGCATTTGTTCCCACATGATGACAAATAATGAACCATGTTTCTTTGCAGACAGATAGACCTACCAGCCAGGGTAACTAGCACCCAAAAAGTGGAGCAGCACAAAGCTGCTGCTGGGACAGTGCTGCAAATCCTCCTCTGACTACCCCCAGTGATTAAAATCAGCAGAATCTGGCTCTAGATTTTGTGCAAACTTTGCTTTCTCTCTTTAGCCTGAGACAGTCTGGTTGTCAGAAGAGGGTGAAGCCCCAAGAGGACTGTCCCTCGGTTCCTTCCTTTCTCTCCTCCTGTCTGTTTGCATGCACTCCAAGTTCTGGTCATATCCTGCCAGAAGTGCAGCAGCCATTTTCCTTTTGAGAAAATACTTGCAAATGCATTTTGTTTCTGGCAGCCCCCCACTCTCTGAAATCCATTTCTGGAGTCATTCCAGGAAGTTATTCTGGCAAATAATTTACAGCACCTCCATGGCTCTTCTGAGGCGAACAGACCTGGGGGCTTTGCCACGCTCAAACATTTTTGCCTGGAGTCCCATAAGTCAGCAGTTTTACAGGATTAATAGCAACAGGAAGGTTTCCCTGGTAGCCCATTGTGAGGATGCCAGGGATCTTAAGGGGTCCCTGCCGTTTCCGTCCCAGCCCATGTGAGCAGCTGTGTTCACATGTCACCACCGCTCCTGTGCTCGCAACCTTTCCCCATCTCTTTTCTTCAGGTATGTCTCAGCTATGACCACACCAGCTCGCATGTCACCTGTTGATTTCCACACTCCAACTTCTCCCAAGTCCTGCCCTTCCAAAATGTCGCCACCAGCTTCCAGCTTGACCATCTCTGTCCCGTCAGTGGCAGTGAGTCCCTTTGTAGAAGAGGAGCGACCACTGCTCTTGGTGACCCCACCGCGACTACATGAGAAGTATGAGCATCACCTTCAGCAGTTCAACTCCTTCCACCACAATGCCACCCACGAGAGCAACAGCCTGCCACCAAGTCCTCTGCGGATAGTGGAGGACGAGGAGTATGAGACCACGCAGGAGTATGAACCAGCACAGGAGCCTCCAAAGAAACTCACCAACAGCCGGAGGGTCAAAAGAACAAAGCCCAACGGCCATATTTCCAGCAGGGTGGAAGTGGACTCCAACACAAGCTCTGAGAGCAGCAGCTCTGAGACCGAAACCGAAGACGAAAGAATAGGCGAGGATACACCGTTCCTGAGCATACCGAACCCCGTGGCGACCAATCTGGAGCCGGCCACTGCCTACCGGCTGGCTGAAAGCAGGACTAACCCAGCAAATCGCTTCTCCACACCGGAGGAGTTGCAAGCAAGGTTGTCCAGTGTGATAGCTAACCAAGACCCTATTGCTGTATAAAACATAAAACACATAGATTCACATGTAAAACTTTATTTTATATAATGAAGTATTCCACCTTTAAATTAAACAATTTATTTTATTTTAGCAATTCCGCTGATAGAAAACAGGAGAGGAAAAAAAACTTTTATAAATTAAATATACGTATGTACAAATGTGTTATGTGCCATATGTAGCAATTTTTTACAGTATTTCAAAAATGGGGAAAGATATCAATGGTGCCTTTATGTTATGTTACGTTAAGAGCAAGTTTTGTACAGTTACAATGATAGCTGTCCCATAGTATTTTGCAAAACCTTCCAGCCCTCAGTTATCCTGGCTTTTTTGTGCACTGCATTATAATGACTGGATGTATGATTTGCAAGAATTGCAGAAGTCCCTCTGGTCGCTTGTTGTAGAATCCCCAGATCAAAAAGCCCTGTAATGGCACTCCCACCCTACCCACCCCACCAGAAAAAAAAACCCACACAAACACACACACATGCATAAACACACGGGGGGGGGGGGGGGGGGAAGATTTAAAAAAAAGCTGAAAAAAACAACAACAAAAATATTTTCTTCTATAAGAAGTTTTATTTGCTTTCTGTATACGAAATTAGTTTTGTCTGCTCTCTGCCAGCCAAAAGGTTTGCTTCTTTGAGCACTGGGATAATAGCAGATCCAACAGCATGCTACTATTAATTACAGCAGGATAACAAAAAAAACAACAACAAAAAACCAAAACAAAACAAAAAAAAGCCAACCTGCATTAAATAATGTTACTTATAGAAAGAAAGTAATACTGTGATTTTAAACCAAATATATTATTAATCAGAGGTCAGCTTGTAATCACTAGGAGCTGCCATTTCATTATTTTCCAGATGTTAATTGTTCTAGTAATCCCTTAGAAAATGGGTTTAGGTTAGCTGAGGCTTTGAACCCAATACTCTATTAAAAAAAAAAAAAAGGGAAAAAAAAAAAGAAAAAAAGAAAAAAGAAAAAAAAAGATTTATATTAGTTTAAGTTAATGGGGCAAATATAATAGCAGATATCTGTAATCAAGCAAGGAAGAGATCTAGCTGGAAAACAAATGCCACTAATAAAAGTGCAATCAGTTTTCACCTCTATTTTTTAATGTTGATTTCTAATAGATGATTTATCCTTTTGTTTCCCCTCAGTTTTCTCCCATTTCTTCTCCTCCTCAGAAGGAACCCTGACACGCTTCTAGCAATACTTTGTTAGAGCTGCTGTGGGAGTAAGGGTTACTCTTGGACACAGAAATTACTTTTAGGGAAGAACTGATTTGCTGAATGGTTAAAAAGTGTAGGGAAGTAGGAAGGACATAGCAGAAGTATGGAGTTCATTTCTACTTGCCTTTATTGACTCCATTATTTGGGGTGAAAGAGGCAAGGCTGATGCAAAACCCATTTATGAAGGCAAGCACACTTTGTGGATTACAGCCGGAGTGTGCATGGCAATTTGGTATCAGTGTTTATATAGCCAGTGATGGCCTTGAAGTCTTTGACTAGCAATGAACAAGGATGCTGTCAGTGCTGGAGCAGTCCAGTTGCATCCATTCAGACAGAAACAAATGGCCTCTTTTGCACTGAATTCCTATCAGTTTAGTCAGGGTCACTCTGCCTTTTCTTTTGATTTTTGTTGTGTGTTCAGTTGGCACAGCATAGACTCAGGATTGATGTGGAAAACAAATGTTTTTCCTAGACTCTGGGGATTCTGAAAATAAGAACGTATGTTCTACAGGTATTATTGGACTCATTTAAATAAGAGCCATGTCAAGAGAAAAAGAATTTCAGCCAAACTACACTCATCCTTTGGGCCACATTCTGGTCCCAGTTAAATGAAGAGAAATAAGTCAAGAAAATTTTGTGAGATGTAAACCTGAGGAACTAAGTCCCGACTCAGTAAATTGTTCAAGCATATGCTTATGCTAATCCCAGCAAAAGTTCTCTTCAGCACGTGCTAGACTCCATTGACACATCCAGCACATGCACAGTTAAGCATGCGCTTAAGATTTTTGCTGAACAAGGTGTCCTATTGATTTGAGACCTGAAAGCAAAGTCTAGTAAATGAAGCTGTTTATCAGGATGATAAAAATCAGTGAGTTGCTCACTGCACAAATCAACCACATCATATTAGTAAGAACATGGGTGAGTCTACCTGACCACCAGATTCAGCAGGAAAAAAAACAAACCAAACAAAAAAACCCCCTTAGTATAGGAAGAAGATGACAAGAAAGTTGTATGCTAGAATGTTGGTGGTAGAAGTAAAAGGCTAGGAAACTAGCACAGCTTTGGGCTACGTTGTGGCTGAAATAGCACTGCTTATTTGAGAATTCTATGGAGATGGCAAAGTTTGTCAAATACATACTGTCTAGACTTAAGTCTCCTTTGCCATTTTTTCCTTAGCTGGCATGTACTTGAACACACTTTGCCTTTGCAGATCAAAACAAAAGCTCTCTACTAATTGTAGATACCATATACTCATTTTCATCCCTTTAGTCATGCCTATTTATCTGCAATCCCATGCAGCAGAACATCCACTTCCCCAGTAACCCTGCAGCTCGGTAGTACAGAGGGCCAGGTGGGCTTTCCTGATGCAGACCACCAATTTCCAAAGGATTTGCACTGTTGAGTTTCCAGAGGCACTTGAAAATCTGTCCTTGCATTAAGATCTCTTGATACTGCAAAGATCTTACAGGACAGACAAGACAGAAAAAGGATGGCAGAGGAGCAAGAGATTTGCCCCCAAATCACTCATTTTAGTGGCAGAATAGATTATAACACAGGTCTTCTGTAATCTCCTCCAGTATAGATCACCTACAAGACCAGCTCTCATTGATGTGTCTGTGATAGCCCTGACAGATTAATCAGGATGGAAAGGGAACTTGCCTTGAATTGGAGTAAATTATTTGACTACTAACACTGTTGTTAATATAGAGGGCCAGTATAAAGCAGCAGAGCAATTGCATGCTTGGGAGCTGTACATGTGAGATTTATTCACTGTAGGTCTAGGGGAAAATGTCACACCTCTCATGTTGCAGTGCCTCAAATTCAAAGTGGTGTGCAGTCCCTGCTCCTCCTCCCCTGGTACATATAGTAGGGTGTTATAGGGTAAGCATGAAATTAGGCTGGGGACTTCACATGGACCTAAGAACAAGAAAATACAATTGGGGATATGGCTGCCTAAGCCCTTAGGTCTTTGGGGAGAACCCAGCCTTACAGCACAATTCATGCAACAGCGAGTTATGGGAATTGCCCTGACTTGGCACTCAGAAATGGGAGCAGGACGTGGCCCCTCACCTCTGGACTTGCTTTCAGCACACTGTGAGGGTGCTCCGCGTCAGTCAAGTCCACATCCCAAAGTTAGCAAGTCTACATGGCCACAGGTTCTGCTGGCAGGCTGCAGCCAACTTCTGCTGGCCAAGGGGCTGGAGACTGCAGCAGCACGGAGCAGAGCCAGCAAGTGCCTACGGGAAAGGCCAGCTCCCCTATTGGGGATATTCGCTTCATTACCTGGACCTCTAAGCTAGGCAGTCCCAACATCCTTGAGCCATCACTGTGTAACCCTTGCCAACTTTTGGCTGAAAGTCATGGCAAGGAGAAATGTACTTTGAAGAGCGGGGAAATATTCCAGTGGTGGCAGAGTTGTTCAGATTGTCCTGGTTCCTTTCCATGTCATTTAACTTGAGCCATGAATTTCCTTGTGTATGTGTTTATATGCAGGAATTATTCCAGGATAAAAGGCTTCCTTCAGGTGTGTATAGCTGGAATATGTTGTGCACAACCTGGTAGAGCCCACCTGTTCAGCTGGTGTAAATCACTACAGCTGCACAGATGTTCTCATGTTACAGAGAAAAACCTACTCCCTCCTCTTGGCCCAGCTATTCCCTTCCTCACTTGAGCCACCCCAACACCCCCAGGTTTAAGAGATGAATCACTGCCTTTATCAGGGAAACAGGAAAACTCCTTCTCTTTCCAGTCCTCCAAAACAACAACACTGCATCTCCCTGCTTCTCTCACACACATTGCAAGCAGTTTCCTGAGCATCCAGGATAGCAAACTTGTGTCTCCTCAAAGGACACACTTCTCAGCCTGTTGACCACTTCTTGGCCCTGCAGTGTGGCTACGTACCATCAGCTGGGACTTACTTCTAGTAAGAAACAAAAAAAGCACCTATGAAATGCTGCAGAGAAGGGCAGACAAAGAACATGGCCAATTATCATCATTTGTAATTCTCTATTCTATTGTAAATACATCTTGTACATATTTGGATGTTTTCATCATTTACTGTCTTTATGGATTATGTGTTAAATGAGACTCTCTTTAGTTTATTGTGTAACACTGTAAATAACATCCTTTATTATTTATGCATAGGCATCTAACACGCGGAGAAAGTTATGCTCATATTATTTTAAGATATATGTCAAAAATATGTTG
Organism: Astur gentilis; assembly: GCF_929443795.1. Taxonomy (NCBI): domain Eukaryota; kingdom Metazoa; phylum Chordata; class Aves; order Accipitriformes; family Accipitridae; genus Astur; species Astur gentilis. The sequence goes on along the minus strand of NC_064919.1, from coordinate 34,435,936 downwards.
CATTTTTCTTTTTGCTTTGAAAAAAATTGTAATATATCCTCTTTTTCCCCTCTTTTCCTTTAAAAGAAAAAGAATGCTAATTTATTGTTCAGGAGAGAAAGGGGATGTAACTGAAAGGCAAACTGTTCAAAGAACATGCTATGGAAGCCACAAGCTACTGATAAACTAAAGAATTTATTATCCCAAATACAGCAATAAGTAATTGTTGATTTATTAAGGTTTTGTTATTCATTTGCAGTAAAAGAGGTGCTGGATTAAATTGTTTATGTGTTGTACTGGCCCAGCTGCTCAGCAGACTGTGTCAGGACACTAACCACCATCTTTCTGGATCCAAACATTGTTGTAACAGTCTTGTTCTGTCTTTGTGGACCACTGTTCCCTGAGTTTTCTGACTCGTCCCTACAGAGGTGTCTGGCAGACACTCTTGTTCCTAGGTACAACATTTTTAGTGTCTTAAATTAGAATTATTAGTTTTATGCTGACCATTACTACTCAAGGGGGGGAGGGGGGGGCCGAAAGCATACAGTCTTGGGGCTGTGAGAGCCTGCTCTACAAAAATGTCACCTCCCTGCTCAGTAACAGTCAATAAAGCATATCAGATACTAAGAATTATTAGATGACATCACTATGCCACTGTATAAATTCATGATTTGTGCAGATCTTAAATACAATGAGTAGTCCTGGCCGTCTTGTCTCAGAATAGAAATAGTATAATGGGGAAAGGTTTGGAGGGCACCATGAATGAATGGATATCTGGAGCCGGTGAGGTCTCAGGGGGCACTGAGTAGGCTGGGTCTCATTAGTCTGGAAGAAAGGACAGCTGAGGGGAGATATCACAAAGGTCTAAGGAAACATAATTATCTTGTAGATGGTAGGAAAGAACTGGCCGTTCAGTACTTCTTCCAATACAAGAAATTGAGTTATCTATCAAAACTACTGGGCACCATATTCAGAAAGATGTGGCTCTTCATGTGAGGTGTAAGGAACTTGAAGAACTCTTTGCTGCAAAAGGTTATGGACTGCAAATATTTCCATGGGTTCAAGGGGAGTCCAGATCTTAGACAGTAATCCAATAAGAATTATTAAATCCATGGAAACCACATCAGATGTGGGAAATGCCTGAACTGAAAACACATGGAGGTTGTAGAAGGTGGAAATATTGTGTACACTTGCCCTGCTCTTAGCCTTCTCCACCTATCTGCCACTCTTGGAGAGAGGGCAGGGCAGATATCTGATCTGGCTGTTCTTACATGTAAAGTCATTTGCTATTGACAAGCATTAAATAAGAGGATGAAAACTAGGAGTGAGCAAAGGAGGGAGGAATGCGGCAAAGACATCTTGGATATGTTTCACATCCATTTGTTCCCAGGCCTGCTGGAAACTTGTAGGTCAGATTCCTTCCACCTACCTGTAAGTACTAAATCAGATGCCATACTGAGGAGGGATGGAGGAATGGAGGGATAGAGGAATGGAAGGATAGAAGAATGGAGGGATGGAGAAATGGAGGGATGGAAAGAGGGAGGGGAAAGGGAGGAAGTGAGGGAAGGAAGGACGGGCATAGGTTTTCTGTCACCCTCCCTCCCCCATTCTCAAAACAGAGAGTGAAGACCTAGCGGGCCAGTCAGACCTCAGAACAGGTTCAGTTCCCCTCTGACAACATCCCTGTCTTGCCATTGCATGTAGAGGGATCCTGTAGCCTGGAGTCTGGGTGCTCAGGCTATTTGCCTTGCATGAACATTTTAGTCGGGTAGGGCCTTGTCACCTCAGAGCAAGCCCAAGCCAGCATCCCATTGCACAGTACTAGTCCTGAGGAAAGGAAGGTGCTCCTCTTATCTTCCACTGCAGGCTGCTGAAACGGAAATGGGTTGCTCTGAGAAGCCAGTCTCCTCCTGAGGCATCCCCACTGGCCTTTCCTGGGTGGGAAGCAAAGGTGAAGGATTTCTGAAGCAGTTAAGTACTGTAAGAACCACTCAGAGTTCAACAGGACTGAGGACCTCACATTTGACACAGACCAGAGTGCTTTAGGAAGCACATCCTTGCGTGTCCCAAATGGCTGTCCTTGCAAAAACATTGTTTGTCACTCCATGCTGTCTTAACCCTATTGTCTCTCTCTGCCAAGCTCCTGCCTCTGCACTTCTCCACAAAGTCTGGAAGCACTTGGCCTCAGGGAACACTACAGGAAAAGCAAGCAAACCCTTCTCCTCATTTCTGCAGCCCACAGCTGGGTATGCTTTTAGCATGCCAAGCCCACCCAGTTATGAGTGCATGATTTGGATGATGCACTCCCCAAGTTAGTTCACTTTGTCTCAGCTACTGCTGACGGGAAGAAAACGATATCAAATGTCTCTAGACGTTGCAGCTAGTGACTGATAATTAACCTGTGTAGCCCAAGCAAAGCAACATGGGCTCAGGTTATGAGCCTGATAACTCTTCTTTAGTGAAAACCTACCCATAACAATGGCACTGGGAACATTTCAGGGCTAAACCTCATTTTACCATTCAGAAAAAAGGCACAGAGCCTTGGGAATTTCTGATCCCAGAGTGTTCCTTCTACCTGATGCTATGAGCTTTTGCTGGAGTCATTACAAAGTAGCCCTTTTTAGAAAAGTTCTACTGATTGCAAAATTATTCCCCATGTCTCCATACTAAGTGTGGCAGGACAAATGTCACAAATCACTGGTATGTTCCTGATGCCCCCATTTCCATCCATCAAGACAAGGACTTAAGGAAAGTCCCACATCTCCCAGCAAGGAAGAGGTGAAGCATGATCAGGCCCACACACATCTAGGAAGGCTGTCATGTCAATGGAGTTGAGGACAGTATGGCTCTCTCTACCAGCTGCTATTTAGAGCTTTGCACTTTCCAAGCATTGCACGGATTGTCTGAGCCTGAGACAAAGCTATCAGTATGAACAGAAGGAATTCCCCTTGAAAGCTAGACCTCACTCTCTAAGACTTTAGGTCCAGGAGGTAACCTACCATGAACTTCACTTGGAAGCTGGACTTTTAACATAAATGGCAGCTGCTGACATTTCCTTTTTTTTTTTCCTTCCCCTTGGGGATAGCAAGAGATTTCTCTGCACTGGACACGATGCCCTGGGAACTCAGGAGATGGGAACCCTGGCAGCAGTGCATAGAAACCACCCGAAGTAAGGCCAGGTCTTCTGATGACAGCAGTAGAGGAGGTGGCGAGGGAGTCATTGCAAGGTTACATGTTCATCAGTTGGTAGGGAGTATAGTGAGTGTTAACAACTGATTAAATCATTACCCTGGTAATGGCCAATTTGGAACCAAGCTTCAGAAGCCAAATATTGTGTGAGAGGTATTTTAACTTACCCTGCACATTACTGCAGAAAATTGGGTGATGTGTTTGCTATGCGTACACACACATATAGTCTCCCAAATTACTGTAATGATTTCCTGATGATCAGTGCATGCTCAATGACAGGAAAGGAAAAATGCCTCAACAAGGCCATTCAGCAGCTGCAAAATTGCCTGCATCCAGGAGGAAACACCTTTTGCACAGCAGAGAGGGAAAAATGAGGGTGATATTTGACCTGTACAGCCATGAAGAAATGGAAAGGGAATGTCTCTTGCTTCCCCAATTGTACAGGCTGGATCACAGCTTGCAAAGGAGCCTTCACAGGGCCACAGGTGAGAAGAGACTGGTGAGGTGGAGGACTGAGGGGCCTCAGACTAGGGTCAAGGGTGGCAGCTTGTCTCTCGTTTTATTGAAATAACACTAGACACAAAAGATTCATCCCAAACATTAAGAGTCACTGAAGAATCCCAAGTGATGGTTCCTGGGCCCTCCATATGTGGTAAAAAGAGAGAATCTCCAAAGAGCAATTCTCATCCCAAGTTCTGGCTCTCAGGAGGTTCCTGTCTTGGGCTCCACCTTCGCACCCTAAAGGTCACAAAGCTGAGGGTGAAGTAAGTTACACCCTCCACAAAACCAGACAGTAATCTGCTGAATGTATATAAGGAGACTCAGATACTTGCACCTACAGTGTCATTCCTGGAAAAAGCAATGGGAACTATTAGGGCTGTGAAAGCAGTAATCCAAACTATGGGAAATAAAGGCCACTTATGTGAATGCCACAGTATAAATTGAGGAACCTGCAATTCAGTATCCAGTTTTAAAATCACCCCCTAGTAAAAGCTCCAGAAGACAAAATAATACTGTCCTAGTGATACATGAAGCATTTTAATAATTAAAAAAATTAATCATTAAAAAAAAAAGCCCTCCCATTCTGACATCTTACCATCTGCACACACCATCTTACCATATTCAACTAAAACATGCAATATTTATCTGATGGCTAATGATTACGAAATAAAGCTCAAAGTAATAAAACTCCAATTAAGAACTGGCAGACCACAGCTATCTTGTGTCTGTTCTATAATCAGCAGCTCAGTTTTCATGGTACTAAATCAAGCATTCCGGGTCATATCAATGAAATAACAGAAAGGAACTCTTACACTTTAGTCCCTATTACTTTCATTTCCAAGTGCCAGCTTCCTTCAAATAGGACTTACATGGCCTGTTACAAACAGCTTTATCAAATCCAAAGAGGAAATTGTAATTACTGAAGTCCGGGTACCAGATTAGAAGTCCAGGTAACCTGAAGTCAAGGTAAAAGGATTGTCTTCCCAGTAATTCTACCCTCAGCCCTTTCCTTTATTTGGCTGCCTGATACAGTCCAGAGTCTATCTGAATATTTCTGTGCCTCTCTACAATTAGTTAAAACTGCCATTCTAGGATTTCAGGTGTGGCAATCATAGTATTTTCAGTAAACTTCACTTGCTGCCTTACAACTTTATTTGACTGACAAGTGCTCTACTGGCTCAGCAGCAGAATAGCTCTCAGCTTGATCCCTAGGTGACTGCAATAGGTTCTCAGCTGCAGAAGAACAGCACGCTTACTGCTCCTTCTTTGCTATTTCACCAGGATCGCATCATCAATGTCAGCACATAGTTCCAGGATGTTCTTCAGAAATATTTTTGGTTGAAGATCTAAAAGGGTTGAGCTGGTCTGTTTCCCACCACTTTCCCACAGGCATGCACCACATCTTTCAGATTTAAGGAAATGGAAAGAGCTTTCAAGGGGGAGCAGACCAGAGGGAATGCTATGAGGTTCTATGTCAGGAGTAAAGGACACAGAGCTTTGCCATTGAGCTCATATTTAACTCTGTTACATTCACCAATCAAGGTATTATTCATCGCAAACTGAGGTGATGGGAAGTGTGCCATGCTGCGTGAGGAATACAGTGATGCTGAACTTCAGAGCAGAGGCTCAAAACCCCTTGCAGTTAAGGAGTGGCACCCAGAGACCTGGCTGACCTGGGAGCTCTAAAAGTATTCAGAAAGGTGGCCATCTGAGTGCATTGCAGTGTGTCATGCCCTGAGCATGTGTGGAGGTTTCAAAGATCAGACAAGTCTTGGCTGCAACTTCCTTTCAGGGCTGTTAAGAGCTCCCAGACTGGCAGGTAAGCCATTTGGTTTGAAGACACCTCTCCAGGACTCTCTTCCTGAAGCCAGTGAGGACACCCAGGATCTCAGCAGTGCTCCCTCCAGCCCAAAGGAGGAGGAAACAAATGCCCAGCTTGAGTTTCTCTTTGTTGGCCTGAAACCAGACACTGTGTCAATACTCTGCTATGACAGCTATGGTAGTGAGAATTACTTCAGAACAAAGGCATCCGGTGACTGAGAAGCTGAAAAATCTCTTGCACCAAAGAGCAAATGTTTTCCCTGATTTCTTGGAGGAGTGGTGGGTGGGAGCTGACATGATAAAGTGCAACAGAAACTTCCAGGCTGGAAGCTGGGTTACAATCCTGCAAAGCCTGGGGGCACAGGCAGCACTTCAACAGCAGATACTCTCACCCACTACCAACATGGAGCTCCAGCTTGCTCCTGGTGGCAAATGCACTGCAGGCTCTTCAAGAGGAGGGAGGCTGGTTTAAGCAGTGCTATTGCTTGGTGGCTGAGGTTGACACAAGGTCACAACCATCTTTTTACATCCAAGCAGTGACATGAATGTCCAGTGACTGTAGTTCTGTAAACAGCTGTCCCATCCACCTATAGATAAACATTACACCTGTGTGGCAAGAACTTGCTGGATGTTATCCACCACCTGTGCAAGATGTTTATTTTGCCTAAAGCACGTAATGCACTCATCCAAATGTAAGCTCTCCCAAAGGACTCGCTTAGTAACTCTAAAAGGTATGATCTCTCTGTGAGAATCCCTAAGATTTTGCAAACTGGAATCTCTCTAAGGGGAGAGGATATCCTCTTTGCTGCTGATAGCAAAGTAGCAGTGACAGCAGAGAGCCTGGCATGCACTAGCCACATGGCTACTTAGCTAGGCTTCTGTAAAGATTTTGAAGAGCAAATCAAGATCTCTGCTGAGGTAAACTTTGATCTACCAGGTTGGCTATGCCTATGTGAACAGCGGAAAAGTTTCAATAGTTGACATTTCCTGGAATTGCTGAGCTATCTCTATGACTAAACATCATGGTCCTAACTCCCACTCTTGTACTCAGACTAGTAAATTACCCACCATTACTCTCCCCAAGGTACCTGACTCAGGCAGACTGGAGACAAAATGACGCACCTCCTGTATGCTGAATCCCGCCTCCCTGGAACAGCCTTTTCCATTATTGCATTAAACAGGAGAAATGCCTGAGGTCAGACTCTGTAGGAGGGGCCTGGGGAAGTGCAAAAGCTCTGAAGTAGTCGGGCTAAGAGAAACCTGCTTATGAATCATTAATGGTTTTGTGCCTCCCTGCAGAGGAATTTGCTTTTAACATAGAAATTAAGATAACTGGGTTATATGCACCGAGTCTTCATCCCTACCCTTCGCAGGAGAAACTTTGCTGCTTTTCTTGGTCTTTGATGAGTAATGACTTGCCCTGGAGGAGAAGACCTTCTAAAACAATTGTAGCCCTCATTTGCATGTGCTGATTAGTCTCAGTATCACCATAGTTTGGTAGTGCAGATGAGCTCTCTGCAGCTTCTCAAAAGATAAGGATGTTCCTGGCCAAAGGTTTGGCAACAGCATGAATAACTGCTTCACTAATAGCAATCACTAATGCAATGACTGGGATTAAAAACAGGACTGCTAATGGTATTAATGCAAGTGACAGTGATAACGTCACAGTGCTGTATAGTAGTAACCTTGTTATAGCTGAGGTTTACCACTAGCATACTTTTGGGTTCTCTCTAAGCTAATTTGCAGGAAGTTTCAGCTGTAAATGGCATATGTTTGGAGTATGAAATACCAATCCCATGCAATGCCCTAGGTCTTGGAAGGAACCTGGAACAAAAATGCATCTGAGCCTGATGCCATTAATAGAAAAGGAGAGGAAAATGTCTCAAGGCCCCTGCTGGCAGCTGAAACACAATGAAGATGTTTGGAATGCTCAGTAATATGGTTTGGTCTTGTTCCATGATTGCTGGTGCTCAGAAGATGACTTTTAGGGTGCACATGAAATAGGGCATGACCAGCTTCAAAGACAGGAAGCAAAGAGCATCTCAACTGCTGTTCCCACTTCCTATGGATTGCCTAGTAAGTCTACGTGGGCATCTCCATGTGGAATAGGGCAAGAAGTTGACCAGCAGTGAGTATTTAGGACCTTTGGGGAAGGAAGGCAGGAACAGTTCAGAAGGCATAACTGGAAAGGAGTGGCATAAATTTCTTGCTAATGAGAGGGAGTAAAAATTCAGCATAGGTATAACACTTAGGAACCCCCCACCCCTGTTAGAGACAGCAGTACAGACTTCTGGGCTGAATAGCTGGGAGTTGCAGCTCTGCTTTGAGTCCATGCATGGTCCCAATTCCCCTAACACCTACATGCTGCACCCAGAGTGCAACAGCCAGCGACAGAACCAATGCTTTGATTAGTTCACAGAAAGCTTTTTCTAGAGAGGCTCTGCACAGCAGTCATTTTTCTTGAGTCTCCTAAGCCAGCAGGAACACCTGCCTGGTCATCAAGAGCAAGTACTAAGAGGAAGAAGACCAATGGGACTGCTGAATTATCCAGCTCCATAAGGTCACAGGCTGTTGTTGAAGAAGCAGACAGTACTTGCTTCTCCATTGCAAACAACTGTGCACAGTGGCTAGAAACATCCCACTAGAAGTTACCCCTGCACAAGCAGGACTGGAGGAAAATAGATGTGAAATCAATAGTGCTGTTCAGTCAGCAAGGGAGTCTGCCACACAGCAGGGATAGGTCTGCTTGCCTCCTGGCCAGCTGAAACCCTCCCTGGCAGAAAAAAAATACAATGTATTTCTGCAATTACCAGCAGTACACTTCCAGAAAGTGAAGCCTTTTCTCATTTACTCTAAGAATGGAGGAAGAGCGACTTAACTGATTGGCTGGGGCATGTTTATATGGTCATCCACTAACAAATCCCAGGCACTGTGTCAATTAGCAGGCCTGTGTGATGTCTGAATTATGCTCATTAGAGCATTCTTGCATCCTTGCTGCTCTGACTTTTCCACACTTCTAAATAGAAACACACCTGTCTTCCAAAACAGCATGTAAGTGCTGAGCCTAATCCTCAGTCTGATGTTTGTCCAGGTTTCCATGTTGTCGTGGTTTCAGCCCAGCCGGTAACAAAGGACCACGCAGCCGCTCGCTCACTCCTCCGCCCCCCTCCGGTGGGATGGGGAGGAGACGGAGGAGAGAAAAGAAAAAAAAACCTGGAACCTCGAGGGTTGAGATAAAGGCGGTTTACTGGGACAAACACAAAGAAATTACAACAACAACAACGGCAATAATGAAAAAAAAGTATACAAAAAGAGTGATGCACAGTGCAACTGCTCACCACCCGGGACCCGACGCTCCGCCACTTCCCCCACCAAAAACAGAGACCACCCCCCGGCCCGCTCCCCATTTATATACTGGGCAGGATGTCCCATGGTATGGAATAGCTCCTTGGCTAGTCCAGGTCAGCTGCCCCGGCTATGCCCCCACCTCCCAGGTTCCTGTAAAAATTAACTCTATCCCAGCTGAACCCAGGACACATTTGTCTAATTCTACCCTGGCCTCAGAGAACAAAAACACAAACAGCTAGAAAACAAAACTCTGTTTCTTACACCCAAATGGGGACAAAGTTTTGCCTTTGGGTTTTTGCCCATCTAATTCTTCTCCGAGATCATAGCTTAACTCCTGGGTGGCTGCAGCCAGGGTACCTTCCTGTAACAACATTGTTCTGGTCTTGCCATAATTCATCCAGCTGATGCAGTTTTTCACTTGCAGAGGACCGAGAATTTTGTTTCTGCAGGGGGGGTAGTGATAGATGGGGTTAAGTTTTCTCACTGCCCCACAGGACCATGCAGGTTGGTAAACTGGGTTTCTCTGAGGTGTGCTGTGGACTTCCTGCAAGGGTCGCCACTAATTACCAGGTTGCACTTTGGCATTGCCAGTTTTGTCTGTTCTTCATGCCACAGGCTGTAGGAACTGCCATGCCTCAGCCCAGAGGCAGAGCTAGGCTCTCATGGACTATCATCTCACTACGGCTATTCATAGATGGAAAACAAATTTATGTATACTGCCAGAGAAGACCTCTTATGCTAGTCACAAGGAAAGGAGTGCTCCACCTCAACAGGACCTGTGTGTTTCAGGGACGGGCACTGTGAAAGGTGAAGATGGACCAAGGTAGACAGGTTCTTCAGTGGCCCACCTTCCCCCTTGGCTGTCTCTACATTTCCTGTGTTCCCCAAAGTACTGAACCAGTCCCTTCTCACAAGAAGGTGCCCAGCAGCATTTATGTCCGATACTAGTTGCCATAGCTGTAATTACTAAAACTGTATCTCCATTAACAATCTGACCCACATAAGGTCACAAGCTGGGGGAGGCTACCCTACAACGTTGGCATTCTATTGCCTCTCTACCCTACTCTGCACCAAATGGAGCCCAAAGTCCCCTGTTCCCTAACTGTTGTAACTTTTTGATTAAAAACATCTCTTAAAGACATACCTGCAATTCTAAGAGTTTGTCACTTGAAACTGCACTTAGAAAAAGAAAACATAAAGGGCTTAATCATGTTGAAATGCACCGTCTGGCTTCTTTTTTAGTTGATGGTGCTGAATTACATTCTGGTTTCTATGCAATTGGAAGAGAAGTAAAAAACACTTGTGGAAGTGGGAAATAGCCTAAGCAAGGTAAAAGTCGAGAAGGTTAATTAATTTCTTTTTTTTAGTTAACTTGTGCATTGAAGTGCAGCCCCTCAGAAAATCATTTTCTGGATGTGTAGACTATGTTGCTGTAGGCAACAAGAATAAGCCAGAAATTTGATCAGATTTCTGGTCTTGCTTTAATGCTGATCTGTCCTATCTAGTGCTATTCGTGCATTTAAAAAGCCTTAGTAGGGGGCAGGCAAAGTCAATTTCAGATTAAGAGCACTGAAGGCTAAAAGAATGCAATAGGAAAGGGTTTCCAGAAGTTATGAACAAAATAAAAGGGAAAAAAGGATATAGACTCAGTTGCCCTATAGGGCAACTAAGTCCCTGTAGTCCCTTGATTCTGTCTTATGCAGGGAGGTACCCAGTCCTTGAACAGTGTCAGATGATTTATTTTTAAATTAAAGGGATCTGGTGAAAAAATTGGTGACATCTCCAGTGTTCTACCTAGTTACCAGCTATAATAAATGTTTTCTTGTGTGTATGCTTCAAGTGGCATGGTCCCAACTGCATAAATGCAGACAGCACATATACAGAGACATGGGCTGTGCAAATGATTCAGTACTTAACCCAGTTATGTTTAGGCCATTATCAAAGGTCTGCTTGCTGCAAGGTCTCAGAAAAAAAAGGACGTGCTAAAAGGAGGCAGAGACTGTGAAAGCAGCTGCTAGCCCATTTAGTCACATCAGCATTCTCAGGCGGTTCTATAGCAGGCAAGAAAAATTGGTTTAAGAACGCTGACTCAGCTTCAGCCAAGGCATCTCCTCTATGAGATGGCTGGAAGGGTTAATTTCAATTACTTTCTTCAAATATGCAATTACTTATTAGACATCCCTCCCGTCCCTGGTATAAGGAGGAGTGGATATGCTTTATCCAGCTGCATGCACTGTGCTGTTTTGCATCTGCCTATACTTGTTCTGTCTCTGAGGGACTTCAGGATGAGGTACTTGAAGTGGATGGGAGTATTCCCTTCCAGCCTTGAACAGCCCCAGTTCTATTCAAGACAGACTGACTATGGCCAGCTACACTTTTCTTCCCTTCCAGGACTAGGCCACCAGTTTATAGATGACAATGCTGTGTCATCTGGCTCCCAGGCTGCCATATTTTATGCAGGACTGCCAATAGAGGGGTTCCTTTTAACCTCAGAGGGCTAAATTCAAACTCACTGTTTGGATTAATCACACTAATGTCCTGAGCTGGTCTGGGAGGCAAATACAGGGGGCAAGCCTTGTGACACCAGCCAAATGGGGCTCTGGGATGGAGAGTGTACAGTAAAGAAGTGGAAAGGCAACTGTACTAGCCAGGTGGAAGAAACAAACACATAAATAAAGACTAAAAAGTCTCCTGTAAAGTCTCCTGTGATGTTGACAAACCAGAATGGCAAAGAAACAGGAAAGATGCAGATATCCTGTCCACCACAACATCAGGCTCAGTGGGGGTCGAGTCAGACTGGGTCACAAAACTCCAGCCAGTTTTACCTACCTTTCGCGTTAGCTGTGAATATCTTGCACACTGAAGGGCTGGACTTCTGCTTGCGTGCAAGGCATCAGTCAAACATAGGTCATTTTGTGCAGCCTAGAGTATTGGAGTACGTGATCAGGCAAGCAAGGGAGACAAATTTGAACTAGTTGCAAAGGAAATTTTTGGCTGTTCTTACACTTCAACAAACCTATCTTTAATTCCTGCTTTCAGGATGAGATCTCTCCCAGAAATGGGCATGATCTTTGGTTTCAGGGGTACAAAAGCATCTACCTACTTGCGTGACTAGCATTTTTATGAGTGTCTAAGGACTGTTAACAGAAGCACAGTATATCTGTTTAAACTATTTCAGCAGCTAGGAGAGTTACATACAGTGTCAGATATTTTTCAGATTAGTCCTTTTAGCAGCTGATAATGTATAGGTCTGAGCTGAAATGCTGCAGTGTAAGCCACGCAAGAGGCCCACAAGGCAAATTAAGCAATAACATGCTTGATGCTCTGTCATAGTAACAAACCATGTTTCTTTCTAAGCCGTGCACAGTGGGGAGAGAGATTCCCTCCCCTTCACTCTCCTTGCATTCACCCTCAGGCACAAGATGACAGGCTCTGTGCTAAGTATCTCAGGCTGCTTTGTATGGCTGAGGGTACCAGCTGTCCTCCAGGCAGCCCCCAACAGCGGGACAGAAGGGCAGCACCTGGAGGAGCTGGCAACTCCTTGTCTCTCCCTGTGGGCTCCTCCAGCCTGCCCCAGAGCCACTTAGGTGGGGAAAGCAGGGGCAGACCATCCAGGAGAGACAAGCTGCGGGAAAGCAGGAGAGCAGAGAGAGAAAAAGGCAGAGAGGAGAAGGCTGCAGAGTCAGGGTGAGGAGGAATAAAAGGCTGCTTTACACCCAGACCAGTCGCACTCTTCCTGCTCACTGTTGCCTGTGGAGGGATAGGAGCAGAGATGGCCCCTGGAGCTGGACAGGACAGAGCAGCGTGCAAACCACCCACCAGCATGGTGCAGCATTTCTCCACACTCTGCCAACAACCAGAAAGCTGGCCTGGCCTGGGCTGAGCTCTGCCTGCTGCTCCAGCTCTGAGTGCCACTGTGCATGTCGCTTGCTGCAACCCAGCCAGTTTGGGAGGGGGCAGAAAAAAAGGCCAGGAAGGGTGCAACAGAGAGTAGGACACACCTGGCCATTACAATCTCGATCTCGGACAAACAGCCACCAATTAAAGGGTAAGAGGATAGGAGGGGGGTGGGGACTGCTCCTGGGGAGCGCTGCAGGACTGCCTCAGGCAGCAAGCAGGGGCCAACCCCATGACCTGCAGGAGCATTAGCAATGCTACCTGTCCTCGTCAGCACAGGGGCAACATCTCTACTCTAAGACCCAAAACCAGGTGGTGTCTGACCTATGATTACGTGGTTTTCTGCCTGAGAGAGGGTGGCTGGTAGTTCTGCAGTGGGTCCAACATCCCCACACAAGCACAGGGCAATGACAGGCCACCTGCTGTCTGCCATAGGGAGCTGGCAAGGGATGCTCAGCAGCATGTTTCAGGATGCCCTTATCCTGAGCCATGCTTCAGCTGGCATCCACCACGCTATCAAGGAGAGCTGTGGTCACCCAGCAGTAATGCTGAGATGGCCTCATCACCACGCTGCTGCTTGGGCAGTTTGCAGGGAGAGGGATAACACCCCCCCCCCCCCCCCCCCCCCAAAATGGGTCACAGACCAGCCATGATGCCAGGGAGAGGGGTAGTGTGAAGGAAAAAGGCAAGACTTTCACAGTCAGGAAAAGCCACTGTTGCACACGTTGTATTGCACCCTGAGACTTCCTGAAGCCCAGCTGCGTGTCCCAGTGGCAGTGCCTGCATAAATGGATTCCTGAAGCTAGTCCAGTGCTTTTCTGGATCCTTGGAAATCCAGCCTGGCCTCAGTAACGAAGTGCAGATACACACTGAACACACAGAGACATATCCTGTGCTGCAATGCTGTGATGGGGGAAACTCCTAGCTGAACGGAATAAAGTTCAAATAACCCTTACTGGCTGTAGTCTAGCCAGGAAACCTTGACCTCCGAGGTGAGGTCATTAAAGCTGAACTTCTGGAAACTCAGAGGTGTTTAGAGACCCTGTTAATTACTAATCCTTTAGACAATGCTGGCTCCTGGGATTTCTGGAGCATTAGCACTTTAGTAGCAGTTGGGCCCAGACCACTCCACTCCCTCCTTACAGGAGTACCTCCTGATGCAAATACTGCCAGTGTCTTCTCTAGGGCCATGGATGCAGAGGTGAGACAGTCAGAGGGTGTCAGAAGCTGGCCCTGAGCATTTCTTAGCAGATGTAAGTCCTTTCTGTCTCATTACCATGGAGATGACATCATCTGTTTGCTATGTTTATCTGACACCTATGAAGCATCAGGTGGTTCCTACCCGCTGTGGAATGAGCTGCCTATTTTTTCCAAAATCACGCCCCTTAGAGTACCTTAACCCTATAGGCTCAGCAAGCCAACAGGTCAGCAGAGGGATGGAGCACCCTGGAGGCAGACCATGGTTTTAATGACAGTGTGGAAACCAAATGCCTAATCCATGAAAAATGGCTATGACAAAATATGAACAACTGAATTCATATTCATAGCAACACAGGGAACAGAGGTCAGCAAAACAGTTGTATTCTTTCAATCAGGAGAAGTAGCTGTTGCCCAGCAGCTCTCACTCTTTCCAGCTGGACAGTCACATTCCCAAACACGTCCTGTTGAAGGCAAGCCTTCCTTAGAGAGGGGTAACTGATGCCCCTACACAGCAGAGAGAACAGCAGCGTTTTGTGGACCCATTGTAGTTAATTAACTTTGTCAGGTTGATCAATGATTTTCTAGCAAATTTAGCTGATCATGGTTGAAAAGCAATCACAACTGATTTGTGTTACTGCAGCTACAGTAGCAACCCACACCAGCTACACCTACATCATGGGCATGAGGATGATGCTTAGCTCTTCTGGCCATCAGCCTGTTTTCCTGGAACTCCTTCAGCTGGACCAGCAACCTAGCACACTCAGCTAGGGTTGCTACCCACATACAATTTCCTAAAGACATTCAGGCACCCAAATGTAGCTGATCTAGGCCCCCAGGTTTCTAGCAGTGACTGTTCGCAAATTGGGAGCCCCAGGAGCCCTCAGTGGAGTCCCCAGCTACCCCACAGACTATGCTTCCTCCCCTGCAGGCAGCACAGAGGACTCCAGGAGCTGAAATTGAACCCTTACCCAACCTTATGGATGGGTGCAGGAGCTCCTGGATAAGGCCTTACCCAAGGACTATAATTTCTTTGGCTTTGTCACTTATAGAGCATGGAACATTCTGCACAAAGCATGCTGAGGCAGATGCACAATGATTTGTTAGCAGGGTCTGTAGCTGATGGCATGCATTGACTGTAATGGTGGAAGTTACTTTGGGGGAAAATAAAAATTAAATGAGAGAAAGAGAAAAGGGAAAGCAAAAAAATTCTCTGACAGCAAGTGGGAAGAGAAGCAATGCAGGTTCCCAGACAAGTGTTCTCTTCCTCATTTCATCTCCAGAGCAGCAGCAGATCTCCCCATAATACCTTCCCATAGCGACCATAAAGTTTTTTCATTAGGCACAGAGGCTCCTTCCTTTTCCTCCCTGCTTATGGGATTCTGTACACACTAATGCACCCTTTGTTCAGCTGTAAGTGCTGCACACTGACTGGTTGTTAAGCTTTGTACATATATGTAACAGGCTCCCAAAGATAAACCAAAGCAGCCAAAGGCAGGGAAAAGGGGGGAAAGCAAGCAGAGTTCTCATGTAGGTGGCAGTTGCTTCCCATGGGAGCCCATCACAGCAGCACTGGTAGAGTCACAGGTGCAAGACCATGAGAACAGCAGCAAAACAACAAAGGCAGAACACTCCAGCAGACAGTCTGGAAAACACAGCCACAGCACCTCCGGTGAAAAGTACCAAGTTGTGAGTAGAAGGCAGGCTGCAGAGTTGCAAGTTTCTGCTTGCAGCAAGGCTATTTGCAATAGCCTTTGGCATTACAAAAGCTAAGACACCTACAGCACCTTGCAACAAGCATCTCCAGCAGGGAAGAGTGCAGGAGCCCTGCATTGGGGTAGTCAGTAAGCTAGTACATGAAGTGCTGTTTTTCACTTTGAGAAAGGAAGGCTAAAGTTCCTGCCCCATACCTACTATGGACCCATTAGTGCAAGGATCAGTGCAGAGAGCTGCACTCTCCCTCATCCCAGTCAGGCCATCGCTACCATGTGGCTGTGGCTGCGGCTGCTCTGTGCAGGGCTGTGCTATGTGCAGAGACAGGAGCACTCTGATCAGGAGCTGGAGAAGTGTTTATGTTGGGGATTCTGAGAGAGGTTACCTCTTCCTGCTTTGCTCTAGTCCTCTGCAGCTCATTTGTGTCGGGGTTAGACAGGTGTAGGCTCATCCTCTTTCCTCAGGCGCTTAAATCTCTTTATGCATTGCTTTGAAAAGTCTCTTCATCTAATCTGAATACAGAGGAGAGTCAGAGGCATATTCCTCAGCTGTTTCTGCAGATCTGAGCAACAGCTCTGCTGCACAGAGGTGTCCTTAGACAGATGATAACATTTCAGCCATTGTTCAGTGAAAACTGGGACCTTCAGGAAGGCATAGTCAATTAATGGATATTGCAGACTGAAATGTTGTTGCAACCTGTGGTTTTCTGTCTCCCCTTATATAAATCAGGTTCAGCACTGGCAGTTCGGAGAAGGTAGTCTGTGAAAGTACAGTTTCTTTGTAAAAATACCAAAGGGCATTTTGCTCTTGCAGACTGTGTCCTCATGTACCTGAGTAAGGGAGACTGCTGAATAAGATTGGGCTTGGCCTGATGTCGAATTGAGAAGCATAAAGTTGGTTATCCCCATTCTAGAAGAAGTGTTTTTGCTGCCTCTGTGCATGAGGTTTAGTTAACTGATTAGTGGCTAGCTCAGTTTAACTAACAGCCTGCTTGTGGTCTCAAAATTGCGTCTAGACCATGTAGGTATCAATCAGGTAACCTGAACACCAT
Organism: Astur gentilis; assembly: GCF_929443795.1. Taxonomy (NCBI): domain Eukaryota; kingdom Metazoa; phylum Chordata; class Aves; order Accipitriformes; family Accipitridae; genus Astur; species Astur gentilis. The sequence continues at coordinate 34,419,240 of NC_064919.1, read as the reverse complement.
TAGGTCTGGGATCATCATGACAGTTATGCTGCTTTAGTGTTTCATCAATTATTAGACAGCACTGCACCTTACGCCTACTTGTCAGCTTTCTCTAAAAATCATAGTGGCCAAACACACAGTCTGAACAAATCCAACAGTTCTTGCTATTCAGGCGTTATTCATCCCTCAGCTTCTCATCCATATGCAAGTCATGTGCATAAGCCATATTCTGCAACCTAGCAGGTTAGATACTGATATTCATAAGCACATCAACCTTAAGTTAAAGGAGCTTCAACAAAACCTTCATGTCTGTTACGAGCAGCAGCGCTGTAGAAGGGTCTGAACAGAGTCTTGCTACCAGTTTAGTAGTAGTTTTGATACTTAAGTCTATGTATTCTCTTATGTCCTGAAAATAACATGATACAGGAGGGAGAAGTGGAGAGAAAGAGACAAATCCTTCATCTCTGGTCACTGATGTGCCATAGGTGAGTTTCCAGTTGGAGAAGTATGGCAAGCTATGGTGGCTGAGGGGCACAAGCAGTGCAGTGCCTCCCTCATGAAACGGCAGCTCTTACAAGGCCTAACAATGTTGTCAGACCCTTGGCCCCTGAGCAGAGCAAGCAGCTGTTCTGCCCCAGCTTCCTCTAATCCCTCTTTATACATACGGGAATGAGAAGAAGACTCTTAGGCTTCCTCTAGGTGCTACTAAATTACATGGTGCAAAGTGACGAAGAATCTGCTACAGTTAAGTTTTTTGGAAGATGAAATAGGGTGATGTTTTCTTTCCCCATGTGTCTTGCTGCACTACATTGCCAGATACAAACAAGATTTGTTACTCTGAGGGGGCAGAGGGAGATCTTGTTCAGACTGTTACGTATGTCAAGAAAAGCTTAATCACCAGTAGGGTTGCTTACTTGCCTAAAACCATTGCTGTATCTTTCAGGAATCATCAATGTTCCACTTAGGAAATATTTTTGCTTCTAGTGATTTGTATGTGTGTGTTAGCTATCCAGCAAAAAATGGCATGACTAAATAATCCAACAAGTGTTTTATCAGCTTGTGTTTGCTCCCGATTCAAAGACAATACCCCCCAAACAGTCATTCCCCAGGAATGCAGATCTTAGAGCTTTGGCATTAAATTTCACTTAATGGAATTTGCTGCACAGATAAAACACAAAAAACAGCAAGTCCTGACTCTGAGGACATTTCCTCTGATAACAAACAGTTGACATAGGAAAAAATATAATTTATCCACTGGTTTGTCTGAGGTCAATGATTTAAAAAAACAAAGGTTTTTTTCTCAAATCTAGACAAGCACCCCAGAAGAATGGATTTCAAATTGATGAGGTATTTCATCCTGATTTTCAAGTCATATGAGCTCACTTGTTGCCGGACATGCTTTAGAGGACTGGCACCAGGAACTGCAGAGGAGTTGTGTTGCCATTTCAGCAGCCAGAGGAAACCATGGCTCATATCTGGTACCCTAAGAGCCCTCTGGACAGCCAAGTGCGACAGAGATCTGGCCCTGACAAGGAAGGTGGCAGTAAGTGTTATCCATACTTCACATGTCTTTGGAACAAAACCAGCATCCTCAGACCTGTTGGTCCTGATGGCCTCCTGTGTCTGATGCTTTGCCAGGACATTCATGGGGAATCTTTCTCTGGTACACCACAGTGCTCTTCCAAACTGGAGACTGAACATGCTGGTAGAAACTCAGGGAAAACCAGAAAAGGCTTCCACCTTTTCAGAGTACTGCTACCTTCTACAGATGCTGCTGTCTTTATAAGTTTTACTATCATGTCTTCTCTGCATCCTATGACAGGGGCCACTGACCCCTCCTTTGCTGATTCAGCAGGTTGCAATGGGGACAGGAGGGAACTGAGATGGATTGTTATATGTTTTAAGGCCTTGGCACGTGAAGAATTTGTGCAGCAGGCAATTGTCTCCATTCATTACTGCTCAGGCATACCAGTCAGATATCTGGTACTTCGTACTCCTCTGACTTGTCAAGGTCCCAGAAAAAATTATTAAAGCATCAGGTGGGGATCATGTAATGGGAGAGATATACTGTCCAGCTGCCTCTCTATTAAAGGGTACAAGCCCTGCCATTACCTTCCTCATGCCCCATCCTCCTCTCATGGCCCTCCAGTCTGAACTTGTGAAGTTCACCTGCATTACACCATGGAATGATCGATTTTCTTATGCCAAAGCAAAGGCCTGAGCTGTTCCACACTACCAGGTCAATCCTGCAGCATAAACTAGCTGGCACCACTCCTTTAGCATGCGGAGATGCATGCTGTGCAGAACCGTGTGCCCACTGGGGATATGAAAGGGGAGCTTTCTTTTCAGTTCCTGTCTTTTGCTTGTCTTTCAGCATGACTGTCCTGAAATTAAGGTGTGCAATGCATTTGCTGTCTCTGTTAAAAGAAACACTTCCACCCTAGAAGATGTAACAAGAGAAACACTGAGTGGTTTGACATTTGCTATCAGCAATGGCAGCGTACGTGCTTTTTTCAGTAGATTTCAGTCCCCAGGTGAGATATTATTAGTAGCAGTATACCTGAATAGGCACAGACATAGGACTTTCTCAGGGAGAAGAGACCAGTAACTCAGTGCCTTGGGCAAGCAGACTTCTCTGCTCTGCTCTAAGATCATGGGTATTGCAAGAGTGTGTGGTATAAATCCATTTGCAAAGTTACAGAAGGTGTGCTATGGGGCTTGTAGGTTATTAATGCCTTGGAGTCATCCAAGGAGCTCAGGTGGTGGTGGAGAAAACCATTTCCTCTGGAAAGGAACTCCATTGTCTATAATTGCCAGTGGTTTTCTAGTATATTGGTCTGCCCATCCAGTATCAGCTTTCCTAAAGTACAAGTGAATATGTAAGGGAGCCATCACCCATGAAGAATGACATCTTGACTGGCCTCCAACAGCATCCAGAAGCCTGTTCTCATCAGGAGCCAGGTGACTGTCCTCTTTCCAATGCCCTGCACCTGTAATAATCTGACAATGACAAAATTCACCTGGAGCAGAGCTCTTTCTGTTCAGCTCACATTTGCAATAATCAAGTACTAAGAAGTAATGCATTCTGGCTGCTGAGAACTCTGCAGCATTCTAGCTAGTTCTGTAGTTTGGAGGGCAAAAGAAGATGATAGCAGGCAGGAGAGGTTATTTGTAGAGTGGGTCAGAAAATTGATTTATTCCAACCATAAAGTAGTGTGGGTGAGAATAAAAATAGAAACCCTTAGTCAGAAATTTCTGCATTCACTATCCATACTTAAAATGTGGATGTGAGGCCTCTGAGGGCACTGAAATTTACTTTTGCTTGTTTCCTTCTTTTTCTTATGTATTTTTGTCTGTTAAAACCCCTAAATATCAGAAAATGGATCTTCCAAGAAAGAACTTTATTCTCAATGGAAAACCTTGGTTTGATTTTCATGAGGAATCAGGATATATAAATATGCTGTCTGCTTGCCATCAGTCACTCTGTCCTATAATAGTCATTGAATGTATTCACCAATATCTCAGAAGATTAAATTTCCACAAGTTTTGTGGAAGCTGAAACTTGGGTAGGACATCCACTGTAAAAGGGACTGCAACTTGACTTGACCAGGTGTTTCCTTTGGCCTGTGGGCTGCCTCATTAACTTATGTCTCTTGTCTAGCCAGTGGTTAAGGACCAGTTGGAAGGGTAAAACAGTGGATGGGACAAAGTGGAGGAAAATAGTGCTGCTTAGAGTAAAACCCTGTAAAGTCTTCCTTGGAGAGTGAGCTGGAGTTATGAGAAGACTGTTTTTGTTAGTGCTTCTGCTTGTTTGATAAACTTTCTGAGAGGAATGAAATGCCCACCTCTCTTTATTCACTGCTCTAAAATGAGAAAAGCAAGTGGACAAATTGCATTTTCCTCTAACTCGTTACTGCTCTGAGTGAACAAATGGAGAAATCCAACTGTTTCCATTGCATTTGTGGTCCCAAGACCAAGGAGGCATCTGCAGCTCTCTTGGCAGGCCATGGAGATGTCACCTTGAAATAAGCATTTGAGACAAGAGTCAAAAACATACTTCATCCCAGAAAGGAAATATGAAATCCTACCAATATCACAGCCTGTGTTTAATTTTCCTCTTGAGAACTTGAGAGATAACATGCTAAAGACACACATGTTTAAGGCACACAACCCTTTTTGCTCTCATCATTAGTGTGATGGAAGAGCAGCTAAATCATCTAGATCTCTAGAAGGATCAAATTATGTGAAATTTGAGTCTTGCTCTCCATTAAAGCTGAAATTGGACCCCAGTTATGTGCATGACACTCTGCTGCCTTGACTATCAAGCCAAGATGCCTTCTCATCACTCTATGATGGACTTTGTCCATAGTCAGTGGTGATCGGAAGATCCACCACTTCTCAAGGGTTTCCCAAAGCCAGCCTGTCATCTGCCATAGCAGAGCTGTGGGTTGTTAGGAAAAAAAAGATGGATCATGTCATGCTGTAACTTCCATCAGAATGCTTAGAGATTTATTTTAAAAGATCTTTCATTGATACCTGGATCCCAAACTAAAAATATTAGGAGGCTATTTTAATTGCTGATTCTAGCTTACACAGAATCCAGCTGTCCTTGCATGGATGCAATTAAATTCTTCCTTGACTCCACAAACACTGTAGCTGGCAAGTGCAATTACTTTAACAGAATGAAAGAAATACCTTTGTTTGTGTGTAAGTTCTGACATTTTTCTTCTTTGGTTCTTTGACCTTTTGTACATGCAGCCGTTGGGCTAATTTAACTAAAATGTGCCTTTTGTGCAAGGCCTGCTGTAAAAACACTTTCAGTGATTTAACTAAATGCTGTGGTTTGCACATCTGAATGTATTGATGAAAGTTAACCCAGGATAAGCCATCTTCTCTGAGGGAGCTTTTAAACATACTTTTAGGGCACTGGCAGGTGAATTACAGCGAGTCAGCTACAGCAATTTAAGCATTTGTAAGATCTTAATTGATCCTAGTTTTTGCTACTGCCACAGGAGGAGTAACCACCCTGGTTCCCTCGACATGCAGGTGAGATGGGTTGTAAGCAGCATCAGCTGAGCTGCAGACAGCCCCTTCCCTCAGCAGTCCCTGCTGCTAATAGGCTGGGAGTTACCATGCTGTTCAGGACCCTGCACAATGACAGGAGCCCAGGAACAGGCCCTGCCCAAAGTTTTGCTTTCAGGTTTGTTCTCCAAAGTGTCTTTATGGCTTGGCACAACTGGGCCTTCAATGAGTCACTTAGATTTTCACTCCAGGTGGCCATGTGCATTTGCATATGTGTAACTTGGCCAGCAGCACTGGTCTTTCTGCAGAGCTGCAATCCACTGTGCTGGGCCATGTGGAAAAAAATGGAAGTTTATTCTTGGCCCTGAATGCCAGGAGCTGGGGGCAAATGCTATTTAAAACCAAAATCTCCAGTGCCCTGTCTGCTACTTAAGGATTCCTCTTAATGGCAGCAGCTCTTGGAAGCTGGAGTAAGACAAAAAGTTTGCCAGCAGTGTCAGGAGGATATGGTCCAGTGAGGCATAGGAGAAGTCCTGTGTGCATCACGTCTTCATGTACAGCTAACCAAGCCTTCTTTTGGAAGGGCTAAGCTGGGCAAGAGTGCCTCTGGATTTCCATGGGATTAGCCATGTTCTGCATCCTGCCTTCAGTTATATGAAATCTTATACAGGCACTATAACAAAAACTTACCTGGCTGCAGCAGTCAAACAGATGCCACGAAGCTAGAAGAACGTCCACTGGCCCACAGTTTTGGCCTTACATAAAATCATACAGGTTTGACATGGTTTACTTAACAGCCTAGTGACATGAATCAGCCTGAAACTGTCAGCAGGCTCTGTGCCATGTGGACAGGTAGCATTAATTTATTTTCAGGTTTGTTTCTAAGTGTGTCAAAGGGTTTGCTGAAAATTCTGAAGTCCTAGAACACCAATCTGCTATTGAGATTTGATTCAAAAGCACCTGCTGGCGATTTGTTTTATCAGCCAGCCTGCCTTACAGTCCATGAGAGTTGGCATGACCTTAGCCCACACATAACATGCTGCAGCAAGTATCAGTTTCTGCAGATAGTGTTTCATGGGCCAAAAGGGGACAAGGCATATCTGGGCTGCCTCTCTGCTATATAAGACTGGTTGGGCCAACATCTTAAGGACCTATCGGATGGAAGGGTAAGGGAAAATTTAGGTAGCCTTAAAGTCTCTCCTAGCTGATATGAAGAGTCAAAGGCTGTATTGGATTTGTGTGGCAGGGTTTTTGTAGTGGGGGAGGGGCAAGAGGGGTGGCCTCTGTGAAAAGCTGCCAGAAGCTTCCCCAGCTCCAAGTCAGACCCGCCTCTGGCCAAGGCTGAGCCCATCAGCAACAGTGGTAGTGCCTCTGGGATAACAGATTTAAGAAGGGAACACCTGCAGCAAAGAGATGAGTGGGATGTGAGAGAAACCCCAGTGCAGACAGTAAGGTCAGTGAAGAAGTAGGGGGAGGAGGTGCACTGGAGGAGAGGATGCCCCTGTAGTCCATGGTGAGATGGCAGGCTGTTCCGCCCCCCCAGCCTATGGAGGCTAGCAGGGGAGCAGATGCCCCCAAAGATGGCCATGACTCCATGGGAAAGCCCACGCTGGAGCAGCCTGTGCCTGAAGGACTGCAGCCTGTGGAAAGGACCCATGCCAGAGAAGTTCATGAAGGACTGTCTCCCGTGGGAAGGACTCATGTTGGACAAGTTTGTGAAGGACTGTCTCCCATGGGAGGGGCCCCATGCTAGAGCAGGGGAAGAGTGAGGAGTCCTCCCGCTGAGGAGGAAGGAGCAGCAGAGACAGTGTGTGATGAACTGACCCCAACCCCCATTCCCTGTCCCCCTGCACTGCTGTTGGGGGAGGAGGTAGAGAAAATCAGGAGTGGAGCTGAGCCAGGAAGGAAGGAGGGGTAGGGGGAAGGTGTTTTAAGATTTTGTTTTACTTCTTATCATGCTGTTTTAATTTGATTAGTAGTAAATTAAATTGATTCCCCAAGTTGAGTCTGTTTTTTGCCCATGACCATAAGTGGTGAGCAATGCCTCCCTGTCCTTGTGTCAATCCACAAGCTTTTAATTATGAAAAATTATAAAATTATAACAACCCAAGGGGATGCGGAGGAGTGAGCGAGGGGCCTCATGGTGCTTTGTTGCTGGCTGGGCTTAAACCCTGACAAAGGCTGCCCTGCTCCTTTCCTAAGGTGTGTTCAGCAGTAACACAGTCTGCTTCAGATCAGACTGGAAAAAGGGTGGCTGCAGCATTAATTGTCTTCGACAGTCAGGACAAAGAACTCTGACCTACACATTGGGTTCCCTCCAAAGCAACCACTGCCATTACTGGATATTGGATTTTTCCTTTGTCTCCTGGTTGGACCTCTCAATTACATTTGCTATACTCAAGTTGTTAACTTGTAAACGTGATGGCCAGCAGGTGCCTTTTGTTGTTGTTGCATTTTTAATGAGATTATATTCTACCATGTCTATCACTCCTGAAGCTAGAGGTGTATGCAAAATCCAGGCTATCACAGGAGGTGGTAACATTCATATTTATCTCATGTATTTGTTGCTAGATGATAGTTTACTCCACTTAATTCAAACACGGTGGATTTCTCATCTTATTTTTCCTTTCCAGACTCCATTCTGAGACTGGTACGTGAACTGCCTTTCACTCAACTAATTGACAGTGTGTGGTCATAGCTCTAAATGAAATGAGAAGTTTTGCATAAAGAAACTATAGAAGCTTCAATCCATGGATTTTTGTGCTCTACTTGCACTTCCAGATTATCTGTGGAGGAATTAAACCTCTTCATTCTGGTGATATGGCTAACATGACAGGTCACTGGAGTATTACTGGTTACGCATGTCAGTCTTCCTTTTCTTGCTTCATGAATTTGTTTTGCTATGTTTTTCTCAGTCATTCAGTACCTTTTCCCTATGACTTTCCCATCCCATCACTCTGTCTAGAAAGATGGAGATTCAGACTTCCTGAATTTAGTGGTACCTACTAAATAAAATACCTGAAAGTCATTTATGAAAACAAAGGTTTAACACCAGCCTGAACTCTGACTTTGTCTATCTTGTTTACAAGGGACGTGGCCAATCCCACATTCCCAACGGCTGAGAAAGGCACAGCAAGAAATCTGCCTCTGTCCCATGCATTCCCCTTCTTCACTCCAGAGCATCACATACTTGACCCATACTTTTGCTTTACCTCTTCTTCTTGGACACCTCTGTCTCCTAGACTTTTCCCTACACTATGGCAAGGGAGATCACAGGCTGGATGAGGTGCTGCCCATAAAAATTGGGCTGTGGGGAAACTGAACATGTTGGGAGTTGTGGTCCTAAGACAGGAGTTACAATTTTGGCTTCCAAGGGAGGGAAGGTGAGGTCGTATTTGCAGGGGCCATGGCCCAGAAAAGGTCCAAAACTAAGGGAAAAACACCCATACTGCACGGCTAGTTTTACACAGTCTGATGAAAACAACTAGAGTCCAGGGAAAATAGCTCTTATCTCTCCGGGTTTCCTCTGATACCTTCTTTATTTCAGCCTGTTTATGGATCAAGAGAACACGTTTGAGAAACAGCATTAATTCCAGCTTAGTCCTTAGTCACTATCCCACTTTTTGTATGTAAACACTCAGAAAACAAAAGCCCAAGGCTCTGAATGAGGATTTTTCCAGCCATTTTTATCCTGACCCTTAGCGTTATGATCATGCGCTAAGAATTCCTGTTATCAGTAACTCTGGCCCCTCAGAGACCATGGTCATGCAGTAGGCCCACCCAGCAAGGTCACCAGATATCCCAGAGCAAGGGCGGCTGTAGCCCTGTGTACCCTGCCAGGTGTCAATCTAAGCAGATTTTTAAGACCTCCAGTCTTGGAGACTCCTTTTTAAAGTGAATTAGTGTTTATTAGGGAGTCAGTCTTTGCAACACAACCTGCATTTAGCTACAGATCCCTTTTGCAGAGCTGGTCTGGAGGCATGATTTACCCATCCTCTCTTTGTGCATCTGAGTATTGATTCCTCATATAGTACCTTGGGCTTGTCCCCACTGAACAGCATCTCAAGTTTGCTGAGATTGTCTGGAAGGTTAAACCTTCCCTGCCACAGTTTGTGTACTGCCTCCCTCCATTTTTGCAGAGTGAACAAAGTACAAGACTTGGCTATTTAAAGGCAAACCAAGGTGCTATTGAAGTGATGATTGTCCGTCTACTGAAAATTATCATCAGTTACAAATTCAGACCGGCTCCAGCCTAGCAATGACGGCCTTGCAGGTTTATCTGATGCTCAGGAAGGCCCTCCTAACAGTCTTTTCCATGTCCAGCAATGAAACCAGCTCCACAAACATCACTAGCCCCAACCCGTGCTAGCACAAAGATGTTTTGAGCAAGTTTGTATGTTTCATGTTTAGGGGCTTTATTCTAGAATTTTAAAATTTTTAATAATTCCCTACTCTCCTACAACTTCTTTCTGTCCTGACCTTTGCACTTTTGCTTTTTGCTCACACCATGAGAAAGAAGGGCCTCACTATTTCATGTTATATTTTTTTTACACACATGGTAAATCACAGACAGAAATGCTACTTCTACTTTCAAAATCTGAATTGATTTATATAATCAGTGTGGTGCTTTTGTGATGGGAAAGGAATGCAGAGATGAAGATATCTGGTTAAAGAAATGTGAAACTGAGGAGTGCTAATATGGAAGATCCAGAGGTACTATGGTGAAGTCATGAATTGCAGGCACCACTGAATAGAGTGACCTTCAGCTAGGGTACCTGGCAATCCAGGGGACTTGGTAGCATTGACATAGCATCATGGAACAGAGATGGATGATGTGGAAGACAGGTGATATGGAAGAGTTGGGATGATGTGGACGTGGACCACCCTGCTGCAAAGAGAAAAGATCATTGTGTTGTCCTGGACCACCCAAAAAAGAATAGAATTAGGGCGGGGGGGGGGGGGGGGGGGGGGGAGGGAGACAAAAAGAAATAAAAAAAAAAAAAAAATTTGTGGGCTGCATTAGCATCTTTTATTATTAAACATTTCCTAAACTTAAAAAACTGAGGTCCTTTTTTTTTCATATAGTAAATGTCTTCCTTCACTGTCCACTATTCCTTTCCTTAATGTCAGCCTCATGCTTAGCACCTTGGCTTCCTGTTGGCCTGCTTAATACCCACAAAAAGGAAAAGTTGCTGTAGAACAATGGGAGACTGCCTTTCTCTTCCATGTTTGTACAGCATCTGGCACAGTGAGGGGCCATTTGCAGATGCTGCTGCACAGATGATAATGAGTGTGAGATATGCCAGTTCAACACACCCTGTTCAAGGCCTTTATATGCCAGTCCTGGTAGTTGTTTAGAAGTAAGGAAAAATTTATGAGAAAACTGCTGAAGAACGTGTCAGTCTCAGAATTGTGTCTCCTGAGAAATGAGCATGTCCCTACAACAGTGCCTGTTGGCCTTCAGGGAACAGTGTGTCCTCAGCAGCTGGAGACAACTCCCTTAGAAGCCTCTTTCACTAGTCTTTCATTGCCCTCATCCCTGTTCTCCATATAGAGCCAAATAACTTAAACTTCTGCAGCAACAAGAATATACAAAGTTCAAATTCAAAGTGAATTCTGGCAGCTTAGAAATCCCAAGTGTATTTTCCTCTCATGGGATCCATTGCCACTTGCTGCAGCACTACAAACCCAGGTTCCCTGGGGTTTGGACATCACACTTCATTGTTAGCATGAACCCTAGCACATTTTTCCTCCACCACCTCTTCTCAGGAAGTGTCCTGCTTATATTTAATGACTCACTCTTCATGCTACAGCCTTTCCACACACCAGTCACCCCTGTGCTGCTCCTCTGGCTGCACAAAATTCTGTGATGAATGAATTGGAGCTGGTATTCAAGATGTGGATATCCTAGGCATGTATGTATTAACATAGTAATATAATCTGTTCTGTTGTTTTCCCATCTACTAATTTTTAACATTAGCTGCTTTTTGTATTTTTACTGTTCACTGAACTAATACTTTTGCAGACCAACCCACAGTAATACAAAAATCTGGGTTTTAGTGAAACTGTGGAATTCACAATTCACCACTTTGTATGCAGTGTTGACACTGCTGTTTCTACATGGGGACTGCTTTGCATTGTGTAGCACAGAGTTTCATCTACAAACTTTTCTTATGTTGTTTTGCATCTTGAGGGTTTTCTGCAACCCTTCTCAGCACCTATTGTTTTACTACCCCAACTGTGTGTGCTTGCCAGTGTTGGTTGCCTCATTAGGCAGCTACCCCTTCTACCAATCATTCATAAAGAGGCTGTGTGACATGCACTTCTGACATTCCACTTCATTAGAAACCTGTCTGCATTGTAAAATCTGACTTTTTAGTCACTCACTACTTCCTCTATTTTAACCTGTTCTTTACCTAGGCAATACCTTTCTCTTTTAGCACATTAGAGCTCAGCTTCTCCAAAACCCTGTAGAGAATCATCTTGTCAAAAGCTTTTTTAGAAACCCACATAGTACCTATCAACTGGTTCTTCCTCACAAACGTGTTCAGTGGCTCCTCAAAATGACCCTCACAGATTGGGAAAATGTGACTTCCTTCTGCAAAACCTGAGGAGTCTTCTTGATCGTATTTGTTGTATCCATAAATTCTATCTTGTATTGCTCAGCATGGATATCAGAACTACTAACCTGCACTGCCCACAACACCCCTCCCCACAGCTCTTTTAAAACTGGTATGTTATTGGCCACCCACTGTTAGTGCACTGGGGTTGTTCTAAGTGATAGCCCTCACGCCACAGTAACTGATGTGGGAATTTTATACTTGGGCTCCTTTTGAAGTTTTGGATGAATGTCATCATTCATGGTGACTTTTTTACTCTTTGTTTTATAGTTTTTCTGTAGGTTTATTCAGACATAGATCCTCCAGCATATCCTAAGAAAAAGTGAACTGTGAACCTTAGAGAGCAACTTTCAAGTGAACACAGATGTGAAGAATGTATTTAGTTTTCTGCTATGGCCTTATCTTTTCACCTTGACCTCTGCGACCACCCGCACCTTTTACACAGCCTGTGAAGGGCATCCTCCTGGTGAGTGGGGAAGACAGACATGCCCTGCACAAGTTGCTCCTCCAAGGTTTTTGACCTGCCTGCTCATAACTCTGACTAACCAGAAGGACTCTTATTGTCCTCATCTGGTCTCACTTGGAACTTGTTTTCCTTCTCCTGGTAGCATCTTTTAGCCTGCTGTTTAATCATGTCAGACTTTCTCTTTTGAACTGGGCCTTGCACATTGCTCAGGGCCAAGTAGTCACCTGTTGTGACATTTCAGTGCTCTGTTAATTATCACTCTTCCACCAAGCTTCTGTTACAGCTAGCTTATTAGTAGTTTCATTTAAAACTATGTTGTCAGTTCCCACACATTATTTCTAAGATGTCCAGTATTTGTCAAGAACTATGTATATATACTTATATATATACATATGTATGTATATATTATGGTTTGATTTCCTATTGTCTGTGTTCTGCTTAAATGAGAATTGTTATCTCTTCAAACTGGTTTTTTCCTTTTCTTTTCCATGAGCTTCTACTCTAGCCATTTTTTGAGGGTTCAGTTTCTTTCACTTCACCCTTACAGGTGCATTGCTCCTAATAGTGTGTTTGGCTGTACTTCATTGCTTTTCCATCTTTTTTATTTTCTGATTTGCTATTTAACTGTTTTAGCTGCAACCTGCTTCTATGCTAGATTAGCTGAAGCCTGCGCACTCCAGAAATCAGTCCCTTGTGAGTTCTTGATGAAACTGAACATTTCCCCCTCACACCTTCCCTATGTCTTTTACTCAGCTATACATTAAGGCTTAGCTTTTCAGCATCTCTGACAGGCCCTGAACATGCTCCTGGAAGGAATTCCAGAGGTGATATTGTCTAAAGGGGGACATTTTTATACGGAATCTTCCTTCTTACCCATCCCTTTTTCAACCATAACAGATTGTTCATCACTATCACCTCCTTTACAGCACTCCCTCAAAGCATCTCTAGACACAAGGAGGGTTTACTACCTTTACATCTTCTGCCAAACAAGTCTCCATCTAGTCTTCTCCAATATCCTAAGCAGATACTTATACAAGTGCTATGTATATGCAGGCATTGTAATAGCTTGTATCTTCCTCTCTGTTGGGATATCTATTATTCTTCATGCAAGGCAATATGTGTGCCCACTGTGGGGCTCATTTCTCACTTTTTTTGGTTAGCTGGCTATTAGATTTATCCTTTTATCAGCTGCAGTACACTGCTAAAGCTGAGTTGGACTGCCCTGCAATGTCCAAGACATGTCGTGATAAACTCCTCTTTCTCACTGAGTTTTTCCAGACCAGTCTGTGGGATAAGTGGTCTGTTCATGGGAGCTAGGCAGTGATGCACCTGCCTGGCTGTCGTGGTTTAACCCCAGCCAGCAACTAAGCACCACACAGCCGCTCACTCCCCCCCATCCAGTGGGATGGGGGAGAAAATCGGGAAAAAGAAGTAAAACTCCTGGGTTGAGATAAGAACGGTTTAATAGAGAAGAAACTAATAATGATAATGGTAACACTAATAAAATGACAACAGTAGTAATAAAAGGATTGGAATGTACAAATCATGTGCAGGGCAATTGCTCACCACCCACCGACCGACACCCAGCTAGTCCCCAAGCAGCGATTCTCCGCCCCCCACTTCCCAGTTCCTATACTAGATGGGATGTCCCATGGTATGGAATACACCGTTGGCCAGTTTGGGTCAGGTGCCCTGGTTGTGTCCTGTGCCAACTTCTTGTGCCCTGGCTGGGCATGAGAAGCTGAAAAATCCTTGACTTTAGTCTAAACACTACTGAGCAACAACTGAGAACATCAGTGTTATCAACATTCTTCCCATACTGAACTCAAAACATAGCACTGTACCAGCTACTAGGAAGACAGTTAGCTCTATCCCAGCTGAAACCAGGACACTGGCAAGCAATGACATGTGTGGCATGAACAGAAATGCCTCCTGTGGTCCTGCAGTTTGTAGGCTTTCCTGGAGGGGAGAAGAAATTCCCTTGCTACTATTGTTTGGGGTGATTGCATTAATTTATTCCTCAGTTTATGCAACCTACTTGGCTTCCATGGGGGATTGGTTTCTCCGTGGGAGTCGGGACAGACTTGGGACAGGTTTGTTATACCACTGGCTTGGTGTTGGTGTTTGTCTTGCTTACACACACTACAAAATTCTATAGACATCAACTCTGTGTGCCTGGAGTCTTAAAAGCAGTACTTCTTCAGATAATTTTTTTTCAGAACTGCTTAGTTGAATTCTTGACCGAAAGCCTTCCCTGAGTCATCAGCACACTTGAAAGGGTCGGTTTCCATAGCCATATATCTGAAAAGGACTTTTCCACAGCACAACAAAGCAAATTCTGCCTGCATGAACAGCATACACAGAGCTAGGTGCAGCTAAAGAGAAATAATTTGCTTGTAAGGGGTCTGCCAGCCTGCCATTTCCATAATGTCAAAGTGGGGGGGATTTTTTCTTTCATACTTGGCATTAATAATGATTCTTCCAGTGAAGGAATCATGGGTGAACTCGAAAGCATTAAACTGGAGAGTAACACATTTTCCTCCTTGCATCTTTTTAAAACAAAGCGTTTAGGAATATTCCTGCAACTTTCAGGCAGTAACTCTGGACTCCAGGTATAAAACCGTGGCCCCTAGTGGTAATTAACAACTACTACCACTAAGGCGGCGAGTCCTTTTGTAAAAAGGATGGTGAGGAAGAGCACAAAGCACGGCATCTCTGAAATAACGGTATTATTTTTTACACTTCTTATCGCTTGGACAGCAACCAACTGTGGTAGGAAATAGTAGAAAAACACGGATAAGTGCTCTGTTGTGAGGACCGAAGTCGACATCAATTCCCTAGGCTGCCAGGACCAGAATGAATGCACTTTCCCAAATGAATAAGCTTTCCATTGTGTTCTAAAGTACCCTTTCCTTAAAATAAGCATGATCTGGGAATCAATAATGCCCGTTAAATGGATTAAAAATGGACCAAAAAAATACATCTCAAAAAGTAATTGTTCAAGTGGACCAGTCTGTGAATGCAGATGATTTTAGTTGTATCCCTGAGGGTGGATTTCAGTCCAGGGGCTGTTCAATATCTTAATCAATAATCTGGAAGGAAACATGAAAATCATTGCTGATAAAATTTGCAGATGAAACAGGAATGCATAGAATAATGAATGGTTAAGGAAGGGTTCCTCAGGGAAATCCAGATTGCTAAGCCATGTACTGCCCAGTATGTATGCCTTTGTATTTGACTGATAGTAAAAACTAGTAAGAAGCAGTCTGTGATGATGTGGGAGACAGTTCTGAAAAGCAATGCTTCTGGAAGGGTAACTTGATATGCATTTTGAGTGAGAGGCTGCAGCTGAAAGTATTAACACAGTCCTCCTGTACATGGGCTGTGAACAAGGAGCAGGGACCAGGAGTTACAGACTTCTGGCTGCAGCTGTGGTGACACCATCCCTAGCCTGCTGTGTACAGCTTGGTGCCACTGGTATGGAGAGGATGCTGGAGGAAGAAAAGGGAAGTAGCATAAAATAGGAAATTGGAGGGCTCAGGAAACAGATACATAAGTGATGCAAGGTCTGAAAATGCTGCCTTGAAGTAACAGGCTTCAAGCACCTTGGTTTATTTAAAGAGAGAAGGGTGGGAGATTGCTTACTCTAAAAGCAGTGGCTTTCATCTTGCAGTTATTGATGCACTGACAAGGGACCATGCAGGAAAACTAAGCACAACTGGAAGTTTAAAATTTGCTGGACTGGAATCAGCTTTTGCATGTGAAAATGCTCAGGAATATGTAAATTTTGAAGTCGTATAAAGAGTGGTTTGCAAATAACAAAACAATAGGAAGGTAAGATACTAGAGAGAGAAAATATAAAAAAAAAAAATCCTCCTAAATTCAGGAGCTGCAAAGACAAAAGAGGATGGAAATGTTTAGCAGATAGAGTAACTGCTGGAAGATAAGTGGTGGGTTCCCTTTTCATTGAAAGCTATGCGTCTTCCTGCAGAGCAGAGTATTCTAACTTACCAGCCACACATGGCTTGCAGCAGATCCAATGAGAATGTAGGCTTGCCAGGGATATGTGCAGCATCTCACCAACTTAGAATTAAGATGCTTCAGGGGTCTGGGCTCTGTGGCCTGTGTCCTGCAGAAAGGTCACACTGGGAAAATTTATTTCAGGTGCTACTTTAATTTGACTTTAGCAGCCACCATAGATGAGATACCTTTAGTGGGAAAACTTCATTTTGGAAAGTTGGACCAGGAAGAGGGTGAAAAGGTATTTCTGACCCTGAGCAGCAGGGCATGCATGATAGGTGTAGTACATATAGTTCATAGTGATTATTAGCATGTAAAGACTGTTCCTAATCTCAGTAAAAGTCTGAACTGAAGAGCTCCTAGTCCCCAAAGCTCCTTGACTTGATCTTGTTGCCTGACAAGTGTCCTGATCACAACATAACAGATGGCATAGTCTCCTAGAGGGACAGAGCTGTGCAAATGTGATGAGCATAGCTGCAGGTTTCAGTTTCAGTCCCAGCCCACTGCTAATTTTCTTTAGTCACTGATGCAAAATATTGATTTCAAGGCAGATTTTGAAGTGTTACTAATCCACAGGGGAATAGCAGTATATATTTAAATTCCATATGTTGATTAAAGCTGTCAAAGATCTTGTATGTAATTACCTACATGTTTTTTAATACATTTAGTTCTCAGTTCTGTAAGGCACACACAATCTTCAAGATGGGGAAAAGGAAAAAGAAATAAGATAGCATATTTGGATTCAGGATGACATGCAAATTTGTGAAGTGTTCAAAAAGGACTGTTATAGTTTAACCCCATCCAGCAACTAAGCACCACACAGCCTTTGCTCACTCTCCCTGCCCAGTGGGATGGGGGAGAGAATCAGAAGAGAAAAAGTGAGAAAACTCGTGGGTTGAGATAAAGACAGTTTAATAGGGAAAGCAAAAGCCACGCATGCAAATAGCAAAGCAAAACAAGGAATTCATTCACCACTTCCTATTGGCAGGCAGGCGTTCAGCCATCTCCAGGAAAGCAGGGCTCCATCACGTGTAACGGTTACTTGGGAAGACAAACACCATCATTCCGAACATCACTTCTTCTTCCCCCAGCTTTTTACTGCTGAGCATGACATCACATGGTCTGGAATATGTGTTTGGTCAGTTGGGGTCAGCTGTCCCAGCTGTATCCCCTGCCAACTTCTTGTGCACCCCCAGCCTACTCACTGGTGGGGTGGGGTGAAAAGCAGAAAAGGCCTTGACTGTGTGTAAGCACTGCTCAGCAGAAGGGAAAACATCCCTGTATTATCAACACTGTTTCCAGCGCAAATCCAAAACATAGCCCCATACTAGCTACCGTGAAGAAAATTAACCCTACCACTGCCAAAACCAGCACACTGCCCCAGCCGCATGGTCTCAGGTGTGAGTGGTTGGAACCTTGCTCATTCAGTTTGGTGGCTTTTGGGTCCGTTGCACTAAGGGTGTCAGTTTAGAAGGAGATTGCTCAATATTACAGGCCTTTGGCAAAGTCTTGGCAGCTGGGTGTGGTTTTCTCATTCCAACACCTTTTAGGAAGGATTCCTGGCCAGTAGAAGAGCTCAGTGTGGTGTGACTTTCTCAGGCAAAATAACTACCAGTACCCATGATCCCTTTTTGATGGTTTGTTGTCTCCTGAACCTCATTTTCTTTCTTTGTGCCCTTGTGGGCATGTGGCCAAGTCTATTTGTTACAGCAGCCAGCTCTGCTTCAGATGGAGTTCCACCCCAGCTTTGGTCTTTGACAATATTTCAGACCCTTTCCCTCAATTTCTGGGCTACTTTCTGCTTCTCTGTTGTCACTTCTTGGTCTTACTGAATATTAAATGGAAGAAGTGTGACAACACAAGGCAGCACCAATTGTTTTAGGAGCATGAAACTCCTCAACCTTGCACTGGACCTTCAGTGCCTAATTCTCTTGGGTGCATTTGGAAACTACTAAATGTCTCATTAGAGCTGGTCAAAAATATTCTGACTGAACAGCTGTCTGACAGAAAATGTCCTTTTGATTAGATTGAAACATTCCACATGAACATGCCAGTTTTGATGAAAATTATTGAAGTGTTTTATTTCTGCCAAGCTGGAGCTTTTGATATGATGAATTCGGCACATGCATGGCATTATGAAGGGCAAAATGGCAACAATGAAGTGAAGAATTGCAGCCTTTACTGAGATGTTGCATTTTGATAAAATTATTTTCATTATATTTTCAAAATTAATTTTAAAGGGGGGGCGTGGGTGGCGGGGACAGCTTTGCAGGGAAATGTCAAAAGCAAGGCTCATTAGAAAACACTTTATACTTTCAAGTTGCCTGTCTTTAAAAATCTCCAAATTCTGGGCAGCTTCTTTGTCAAAACACAGCCTGCCACTGACCCTTCCCACATCAGCAGCCCAGTTCAGTCATGCTCCCCACCCATCCCACTGGGTGACTTCCCTTCCTTCCAGCAAGAAACCTCTCCTTGAGACTTGTTGTGTGACAGGTGTCTCCTCAGTTCCTGCTAAGGGCCCATTCCAGGTCTGCTTTTCCCAGGGGGGAATTCAGGGAAAGACCTCAATGACAAACAGATGCCCAGGAGAAGTTGGCCCTGGGGAGAGAAGGCACGCAAGCCCTGAACAGTCCCTTTTCTGCTGAACTATTGAAAAGCACAGCAGAGAGTTTGAACTGGATGCTGCACAGTGTGCAGTGACACAGGTCCTGCAGGGAACAGGCATTGATTTTGTGGCCCCAGGATGAAACCCTTGAGGCTCATCTTGCAAAGGAAAAAGCAAGGCATGCACCCCTGGGTATTTATCTGTGCACCCTGGCAGAGGAGGACAGGTGATCAAATTAAAAGGCAAGCAATCATAGGCTGATGGGGAATTCCCCTTGCACAAAGCCTAATTAAATTTGGGCTGCCATGCAGAGAAGCAGACTTGTCAGTAAGACTTCCAAAAAGGGATTAGATGCCTTAAATGGAGACAATCTGCATTTGTAATTACACTGCTTGGGATAACGTTTCTGTGGGGTACTTATCCTTGTTGTTTGGGGAATAAACTGATCTGCAGCGGGGTTTGGGACAGGAGTTCCCTGTGCTGAAGAGTCTTACAATGAAAGGAATATTATGCACGTTTTATTGCTTCCTCCAAAACATTTGGTTGCCAGCCGCTGCTGTAGGCAGTCCCTGGACTAGACTGACCATCAGTTTCTACTTCTGGAGCATTTCTAATGTCCCTGCATTGTATTACATTAGTGTGATAACACAGGCCATTCTGCTCTGCAAAGAGCAAAGTCAGAGCATTATGAAGCACTGCAGTATTAATGCAGCTTTCTGTTACCCAATCTGTTTTGGGGAAGAAATAAAGGAAATATAACCAAGTTTGTGATATTACAAAAAAAAAAAAAAATACAAGGGGAAAACTGCATTACAGACCAGAATAGGCATGCATGGGGCTGAGTGCTCTACTGGTGGAAATCTGCTCAGTGAAAGAAACTGAGCAAGTGAGAACCACAGCCACTGTGTTCTCACATGAACAATAAATATGAGACACATGGATGAACCCTTGGGGAACATGAGGCTTCTGGGTGCCAGTTTATTGCTGCTTGTGCTGAGCAGTGTACCTTTCTGGTGTGGCAGTGGAGGCTCAAGTGCTTGCTAAGTGACAATGGTTTCTCTCTTTCAGTTGTGGGGTATTTACTTTTTATTTCAAATGGAAAGTAAAGCCTTCAAACACTGAAGAGAGAAGCAGCCTTTATGGGCCACCCACTCTATAAGGCAAGACCGAAGGGAAAGGTGAAGTGAAAGGTAAAAGGAAATGTTTTATCCCAGAAGAGTGACAGAAATAACATTTGGGACTGAACTGCAAACTTTTCAGAAGCATGGAGTCCACCACAGGGGAAATCCTAGAGAAGATCAAGAGGGTTAAGACAGCCTTTTATATTACCTGAACTTCTGCACAAGGAAATTCAAAATTTCCTTGCCTAAGCAAACAATGACCCTTAGGTTTGTGTATCTGGGATGAGGAAGACAGATGCACAGATTTACAGCATCTGTCTGTGTATTGCGCCTCTGGTGATTATGCAGTTCATGGTAGCTATCCGTCAAAAAGTTACATACATTTGTAAGCAGAATGTTGTTAATAGTCCCATTAATCTCAGTGCAATTATTCCTGATTATATTACACACAGGTATAAGTATTTTTGGAACTCTTTATCACTAATTCCTGGAGAAGTAAATGGCCAGGATTAAGGAATTGGCTTTTTCTTTTCTGTATTCTTAATTTCTTTTCTTTGGTTCAAGTCCTGATCAGACCAAAGCTCCACTCCAAAAGTCAGACTATCTGATGACTACCAAATCATGCAGCTGGCCAGGGAGATGGACAGGTCTTGGATGATGACTCAGTACAAGCTTGGAGGGTAGAAGACCCTGGCTTGGAGCACACCTGCACCATGGTTAAGAGCTCCTGGTTTTGTACTCAGAGACATTAGAGAACCTCCAACCAGCTCCAGGCAGATCCTAGGACAATTTCCTGGGTTGCTGAAATCCAAACATTCAGAGACAGGTTTTGTTATCTTTGTTGATTTTGCAGGATCCTGATATCAGTATCCCTATCTAAGTGACTTACATTTCAGAATAGGAGAATTTCCACCCACCTGAGGAGTTTAAGAGAGACATAAAAGAGAGAGCATGTGTAAGCAATAGATATCACAGATGTTTAAACCACCATGGCTTATTGTTTGAAAAGACTACCACTGACATTGACATGGTGCTTGTCCTTTCAGAGAGTTTGGGACTTTTGATTTCTTTCTCAGGGGGTCTGGACCTACTGACATCTTTGACTAGTATCTTTGTTCACTCTGTGAGAACTTCAGCAAGTCAAGCTGTGCCCAAAGGGCATTAGAGGTGCCCCAGAGGACTAAGATACTTGGAAAGGGATACACACATGTAATGTGAAGCTCATGTGTTTGTTTGCTGAGTGTGTCCCACTGCTCACAACTGGGATAGTCATTGTTCGGGCCTCTGCTCAGCTCCCAAGTTGGTTTTGCAAGCCAAATGTTGAAATACATAAAAGGGCCACAGAGACAGCTGAAGATAGAGGATACCTATGTAAAAGATAGGAAAGTGTTGGGGATACTGTATCAAATGAGTTGTGCAAAAGACTTCAGCAGGGAGGTTTATGCTTTAGCTATGGGACACAAAGCCACAGGAACATAGGCTCTATAGCTACAGGGGTCCATGAACAGCCTGTCTGTAATGGTAGTAATTCTCCTCACAGTGCTGGCTATTTATCTCTGATAGAGCCCGTGTCCTACCCTGGAGAAGACATTAAGGGATCGGAGTCCCTGGCACGTTTCATCTCCTTTGTTGCTGCTCTGGCTGCATAAAGCAGGACACACACACTCTCATCAGAGATGGCACTTTGATGCCCCTGGAGCAGCAGCAAAGCAGATGGAACTTATTGGTGAACCCAGCCAATGATTTCTGAAATCACAGTCTAACAAGGTTTTGTTAGAAAACATGTGAGTAAAGGATACAATACTTCCCATCTTTCAGAGTAACTTATCCAGAGCTTGATCCCTCTAGCTCTTGTGATCGCCTTGACTTGCAAAAACCCAAGTCCACCATCAACAGGGGCATCCACTGTCTCCTGAGTTTCACGTGCTGGTCTCTGAGTAGGCCAGATCATGCTGTCTTACTCACTCTTCCCCTTCTTTCCTCTTCTGCCACAACAACAGTGCTGCTTCTCCCAGCTGTTAAAACCTTTCCTCCAGCATGATCTTCTTGCCAGGCATTTCCCTTCTGCGATGTGACAGAGTCATCCAGGGGTCAACTGCTCTGACATATTACTGGAAATCTGACAAGGTAGGAGAGCTCACAGCAGCTCCTCCCATCACTTTTCAGGACTGCCGAGCTTACCAGAGGCCAATCGCTAGCTGCCTGCAGGACGAAACAGGAGGATTGTGTTGGCAATTTGGCACCCAGCACTGAACATATTGGTTTCCCTGTCGCAGGCTGTTTCCTGGAAACCAAATAATCTCTGTGGCCAGCACCATCTCCTATTATTCTTTATTAAGAATTTAGCTCGATGCATCAAACTGGCCACAGACGCAATTCAATTAATTGGCCTCCTCAGTAGATTTGCTACTCTGATGTAAACAAGGAGGCTGGCTTGGGAGAGCAAACCTTACCGAGGCCAGACTCACCTTCCAAGAAGAAAGTACAGAGAGGATGTATGTGTTGAATGACTGCACAAGCTACACTTAGTGCTAAAGCTTAGCAGGCATGAATGGTGCGAGCTCATCCAACTCACTGTTCCCATAAGCAAAGAGCCACAGAAGACCTCCAGCTTCTGGAGAAAGGTTGAGGGAAAACATGAATGCATTGGAAAAGGGTTGCTCCAGCACATGTTGCCAGAGAGAAGTACCAAACTGTGATTGCTGGGCTGTGCGGATGCTTCAGCAAGTAGAAGGCCCTTTTGTTGCTCAAGTTTTCCTCGCAGCATGGGCCTCAGCCTGAGGTGACACCAGGCTACACCTGCCTCACCTTTGATCCTCATGGCCCTCCTGAAGGCACAGCCCTGATGAGTGCTGAGGTTGCTGCCTCAGGACTGTTGTGCTCTAGGTGCATGGGGCAGAGGAGGGTTGGGGTTTTGGATTTGGGCACAGCTGCATGTCCAGCTGTTTAATGCTGTTTGTCATCCCTTTCCTCCACCACTCATTTCTTCAGTCCTTTCTGCAGCCTCAACCTTGCCCCTGGGTGACAGCCTCCCTCTAAACTCCTTACCATGTACTTGTCCATTTCACCTCCTTTTCAACATTTTTTTCTGATCCTACCACTAGAGCTGGTGCCAGGCCTGGCACCTTTCCTGAGGAGCATTAACATGCAGCAGCTGCTGCTTTTTTAGCCACAAAACACTTCAGAAAACTCCATGAGACCAGGAGGGGCCAAATTCGTGCAACAGGAGGTCCTTGGCAGCAGAGTGGCACGCTGAAGGCAAGATAGGTCTTAGGCAGGTTTTACGTCAGTACAGCTAGAGATGAGTAGCTATGCTCAGGTATGTTCATAGGGAGTTTGTAGGTAGCGATGGAGACATGCACTCAAACCTGTAATCTGTGTATGTACATTGCATGGTTCTTCCTTAGTGTGATCTTAGTGTGATTCTTCCTTAGTGTGACCAAGCACATATTTTCTAGAGCTGGGTATGAATCCCTGTGTAATATACTCAGTCCTACTCCTGCAACCCTGATGGGACATTAATTTCTGATAATTAGAACTGTTAGGTTTCTGCTAATTGCTTGTTTTATGCACAGGATTTTTTATTCTTAACATTACCTGAGGAATCACCACCTCTATGTACAAAGACTTATATTTCAATGGAAGTGAAACAGACTTTTTTGCATATATAAAAGTATTCATAAATTCTTCTATCCATTCTTCTTTAAAAAAAAAAATCCAACAATATATGCCAGAAATTAAAGCACCACCCCATTTAGAAAGAATTAACCACTAATAACTTAGCATTAAAGAGTAATTATCTTGTGAAATAAAATTTTGTTCTTGACTACCTTGCAAACAGAGAAAGGACAAAATTTGCAACAAATTGTGCCCATCTCTGTTTCAAAAGATTTTTTAAACATATATCTATTTCTTAGTTGAGTTTCCAGATTGACAACAACCCTTTAAATTGGAAAGCAGAACCATACCTATTCTTAAACATGGAAATATTGGAAGAAAACTTGCTAAATAAAAGCATAAATTGAAAGACCAGTGCATCCTTCATTTAGAAGCCTGTTTGCTGTCTGATAGGCATTTTTTTCTGACACAAAGACATAAGACTCATCAAAGATGTGAAAATGTCACTCTAAAGGCAAAATTACCACTTGTAATTCACTACTGAGATGTTGCTGTCTTCCTGGAGACACAGCTCTGTGCCCAGGGGAGCCTCTTGCCAGTGTCCTGTGTGAAAAACACAGTCACCTCCCACTTGTCACTGTTCCCTGTTCCCTCAGACCTCAGTACTCTGTAGATCCTGGAGTTCTGCGATTTGCACACCCCTTCTTCATGCTGCAGTCTCAGACATGGTGTAACTGGCTGTGAACTGCTGCATTTCCAGCGTTTATGCATCCAAATGGCTAGGAAAGCACATGCTTTTGATCGTGAAAGTGACTGACCAGGGGAACCCACTTCTTCAGAGTAAGAAGTGCTACAGGCATATAAAAACTATAGGCTTGATGCAGAGGTAATTGGATGAAGTCCTACAGCCTGTGTGCTTTACCTGATATCGGCCTAAATCAGCTAACGGTCCCTGCCGATTTTTAAATCTATGAAATGCTGACAGTTAAACTGCTTGATCATGGACTTTTCTGATAGAAATCTGTCCCGTTTGGTTTTAGACTGATCCACAACACAGGATCCATACATTTTCACACAGAAGTAGTTGCAATAGGGGCATCCTTAAGTAAGTTCATAGAATGTCTCCAGTCTTCTCCTCCACCTCCCTGCTCCTTTTTTAGGGTTAAAAAGTCCTTTTGGTTTTATTTTTTTTCCTTCTTCAGAAGTAACTTTCAGATTCTTTTGCAGTTTCTGAATGTTGGATGCCTGCTGTGGTGTTTGTGAAGGGTTGGCAAGAACTTTTTTGCCAGAGAGGGTGTCAGTGCTGTGAGAGCAAAGAGACCTCTCTATAAAATGCAAGGCTTAGGCATGTGGCTGGCACACACCAGCTAATCCACAGCAAGCATCACTGTGTGCACTGCTATCTCATGCACTTTTTCCCACCTATTCTTTGGCTGGGATAAAAGCCACCCCCTGCCCTTGCCAGAGGGTTGTGCAGGTGGTGAAGTGTTCAGCCCTGCTTGCCTGCTTGGCAAAGTGAGAATGAGGCAACTGCTGGCTGGGAAGGGGTTGGAGAAGCTATAACCAGCAGTGTCCTGTATAACCCAGAACTACCCTCACACAGAAACTTCAAAGGAGACAGAACAAATCACAATCAAATTAGAAAATTCAAGTACACTGAAACAGCAGGACCTGTTTTACCAAGGAGGCTGGTTTTGGAAGAACAAAGCTGAAATTAAAATCAAACATACAGCCTCACTCTTTTCCTCGTTTAGTAAAAATCATTAATGTCACCACAACAGGTGTTATTTCAACATATCAGCATTTCGGCTCCAAAGTGATCTTGGCAGATATAGTAACTATAAAGAGTAAAATGATGAAATTAAGAAAGACAAACTGTTGAACTAAGACTGCATTAAGACTAGAAATTCATGGTATAGGAAATAATGTCCTATCACTCCCCTGAGGAAGAGACAACTAGCCATCTAATAACAGGTTACTTTCATCTTTAATTTTTATAGGATTCTGTAAAGTAAGTTAATTAATGTAAATGTATTTTTTTATAAACAGGGAAGGTGTGATATCTGCCCTTTATAAGTAACCTGAATCCTCAAAAATAATCTTCTTCCTAATAATACCCCTGGGTTCTCAGACAAGGTTTCTCGTGGTCCTGCTCAGGCTGGGACTGAGAACGGTGCCAGCACAAAGCATGAATGTGTGTGACTAGAGACAGACTGTCTCCTCTTGAACATTTTGTGTTCATGCTG
Source organism: Astur gentilis (assembly GCF_929443795.1). Lineage (NCBI taxonomy): Eukaryota > Metazoa > Chordata > Aves > Accipitriformes > Accipitridae > Astur > Astur gentilis. Next base: position 34,393,543 of record NC_064919.1, on the reverse strand, counting down.
ATTATTCCAAATTGTCGTGGTTTAACCCCAGCCAGCAACTAAGCACCACGCAGCCGCTCACTCCCCCCCATCCTGTGGGATGGGGGAGGAAATCAGGAAAAAAAAAGTAAAACTCCTGGGTTGAGATAAGAATGGTTTAATAGAGAAGAAACTAATAATGATAATGGTAACACTAATAAAATGACAACAGTAGTAATAAAAGGATTGGAATGTACAAATCACGCGCAGGGCAATTGCTCACCACCTGCCGACCGACACCCAGCTAGTCCTCGAGCAGCGATTCCCTGCCCCCACTTCCCAGTTCCTATACTAGATGGGACGTCCCATGGTATGGAATACACCGTTGGCCAGTTTGGGTCAGGTGCCCTGGTTGTGTCCTGTGCCAACTTCTTGTGCCCTGGCTGGGCATGAGAAGCTGAAAAATCCTTGACTATAGTCTAAACACTACTGAGCAACAACTGAAGACATCAGTGTTATCAACATTCTTCCCATACTGAACTCAAAACATAGCACCGTAACAGCTACTAGGAAGAGAGTTAACTCTATCCCAGCTGAAACCAGGACATAAATTCATCACAAGGCTGGACCAACATACAGGTGCTAGACAGATATGTACATATGTAAATTTCCTGAAATGCTGACATACCTACCAGCCTAAAGCACTCTTCTCTGGGAGGACATTGGAGTTTGCAGTCTCTCCTGTGGGGTGTACAATACTTGTTTGTCACTGAGATGTTCTCCTCCACCTGATAAACTGGGATCCAGCAGTTGTACTGGAAGAAAGGATGGAGACAAGGCCACACCAAGGTGTCCTTTCTCCTAACTTGCATTGCCTAGACCAGTGCTTCAATCATTTTTCCATAATCTCTTTTCTAGTTATGAAGTTTGCTGTACATAGCAGTTATTCCCTAGATTGTTGCCTTGCATTCAGCCTCATTATTTTATCATTTTGACAATGAACTGCATTTGCCATCTGCTGGCTCCAAATCTCAATATAATCCAAATCCCTTGGAATCTAGTTACACTGTTTCTTGTTATTTGTTCATCCTTCAGTTTCTGCATCATCTGTAACTTGGAGCTCTCCAGTCAGATTCTGCTTTCCATTTTTTAACCAGGGTAAACCTGGACCTTCTCCACTAAAGTCTGTGGAATTACTCCAGAGTGAACAAATGGAAACCAGAGCTGGATATTGCTTAGGTTTTCAACACCCTTATCCAAGTAATTTTATATTTATATATAGACACGTTATGAACAACAGATGTCCTAAAGCTGACCTTGAGGACACTATTCATCTATTCTGTTCCTATGCCATTTTTCTAGTTGACACCCATTTTACCTCAGTCCTTGGTGTTTGTTTAAAGTTAGTTCAATATTAATAAACACACTTTTAGTGTTATGAATGAAGTTTTGGCAAAGTGAAGATACTTTCAGGCTGTGTTTACACTCTTTTTTCCCCTTTCATTTTCTTCATTTTTTTTCTTCTTTTTCTGGATAAAGATTTTTTCTTTACTATAACAACAAGGCGTTACTATGTAGGAGACCTCTACGTGCCTGGGGACAGTAGGTTTACTGTGCTCCCTGGAATAAACAATAAAAAACTTGCAAAGTGCCTCAACGCATGGAGTTTGATACTCCACACCGATGTAGAGGAGAAACCTAGTAGAACTGCTGACCTGTCACATAACTCTGCAATTTAGTATTAAGAAATCCCTTCCCTTTCCCACACATCGGGAACACCAGTGTGAAGCAGAAAGCAAAACGTGTTTTGTCTTTACAACTATTTCCCCTTCCCTTCTATTTCTCCTGTGCTGGTGAATCTTATTGCCTGTCATAATTACAATTTTCAGCATAAACTCCCCAGGGCAGATTAGAGTACACGAGAATAGTATGAAGGCAGATGCAGCCTGCTATCAGGACATTTATGCCAAACACTGCTGCGGGCTTTGAAGGTGTTGCACCTTAACTGGCTGATTTTTCTGTTTACACCTGTTTCTGAACCCAACCCTTTTCCTCATAGTTTGCTGGTTTGCATTTTAGCCCTTAATTTCTGTCATAGTAGCAGCAGAGACATGAAATCAAGCTTTCCTCCATCTTACAGCACCTAGTATTGTCTGTCCTGTGGAAGCAGGAGTAATGTGATCCTGTAACTTGAGACATTTCATAATGTGCACACATGAGGGAGTTCAAGTGTTTTTAGCATTACCTAACTCCCAAATACTCAACTTTTAGTTCTTATTTTCTCTTGGCAACATGTGGTGCAATTTATATATGTATTTCTATGTAGTTTCCTAGGTTTTTAAGACAAGAAAATATAAATAGTGCCACGTGCAAATAAAACAGCCCACCCATGTGGTCCACCAGGTTTTGAAATACAAGAATTACTAGACATTGCTATTGCCTGGGCTAAAGGTCTAATGTCACTAGCTAGCTGCTCTGTTTGGTGGCTGTGCTCTGTGGACAAGCCTTAGAGAAGAGAGGCACCACGCTGAATCATAATTCAAACAATGTGGGAGAGGAAATGTGCATTTTATGACTGCTTAAATACACAGCTTTAGGAGATCTGGCTTGAAAGTGAGCCTGAGAAAGCACAAGTGAGATCTCACCCTGTGTCATGCTCCCCCCTGGACAACAGGTGAGCCTATTCCTCCTCTGTGGTAAAAGATGTGAGTGAACCCTGGTCTTCTAGTTAAGATGCCAATTCTTCACTCCCTAAAAATAATGTGGTAAGGAATACGGGAAGAGCACCTCTCACAGGGAGAGCAGATGTGTGATGGCCTGGCTACCAGTTAAAGCACCTTGTCTGAACACAGAAGTTATTTAAGGTCAAAAAAGAGAAAAAGCCCTCCTCTTTCTGTGTGCCACAGAAAAACATAGAGCAAACTCAGAGTACCATGAAAATCAGGTGAGTTAAAGAGCCAGAGAGGAATATGAATGTTTCCTTGGCTTCAGGATTAATTTCCTGCTGACCTTCAGACAAAAGCTACTGGAGACCTTCAAAGAAATTGCAGATGTTTAATGATGATTAAGGGTTCCTCAGAATGAAAGAGAAAGTGTTTCCTTGGGGCTTTGCACTTTGTGCCTGGCCTTCCCATGTCCAAAGATACTTTTTCGATAAGGGTAGAGAAGGCAACAAGGCTGTGGCTCTGAGTTCTGCACCCCACTTCAGGAAAGTGGAAATATACAATCATCATCTCACTGCTTCAGTGCCAGATACCAGCTATTGGACTGCTAGCAGGCTGGATCTCAGGCTAGCCTAGCCCTCGGGCATCACCTTGCAAGTGCCAGTGGAGAGGACAGCAGCAACAAGAGTGTTGCCCCTCTGACTCCCCTGGTGTGAAGCAATTCTCCCAGGACCTGGGCATCTCATTCTCACAAGGCCCATGATGTGCAGAGGTGCCCAGCTGTCAGCAAATGCAATGAAATGCCAGTATTATCTTCTTTGGTTGGTGACAATCTTTTAAATGTAAATCATGAATGACAGTTGGCGTGCCTGGATTTCAAACAGTGGCTCTGCAATATTGTCTGACAGCAGTGAAATGTACATCACAGGAGCTGGAGGGGAAGGTACAGAGGGCATGGTGATAAACGTGTATGCAATGCATTTTATGCTGCTGGAAAGGAAGGATATGCCATGGTTTGTCCCTGGCCGGCTTTACCTGTACTCTATAGGATAAAGTATCTCCACTGTGTAAAGATGCTGAAATGGCAGGGGCACCTCAGAGCCCTGACAAGACATGCTCTGCCTCCCAAACCTGATGGTGGCCACAGAGCAAGGCTCAGGAACAGGTGGCTGTGATCTGCCTTGCCCAGCTCTTTCTTGCAGGGAGAGCACCTTCCCCACCTTCCCTTGGCTGGATAGCTCTGCTTTGCTGGAGCCCTTATCAGCCTTGCACTCTGAGCCACAGCATCTACAGAGTACACCAGTGGCAACAGCACTCAGAATATGTTTTCTGAAGTGACTGCTGCTGAACAGGAATTCAGCAAGGTAGGGAGTTGTCGTGGTCCATTGAGCAGCCACCTGGAGTAACACACCAGACATGCAAAGTTGGAGAACAAAAGCAGATGACGGAATTATCTCCCCTGTCCAAACAGCCTGCTCGGAATTTCAGAAGAACTTAGCAGTTCTGATAAAGCTATCACCTCTGACTTTAATAAGTTTACTGCTTTCATCCAAACATGAAACCAATTGATTTTATGGCAGCTATAAAACACCACAGGCAGCAGATGTATAAGGGTAGAGATGTTGCTGTAGCAAAGTGTGCCATGGAGCAGGTGGAGTGGGACTCCGCCCAAAGTCAGGGAACAAGGACACCAGAGATTCCACACAGGTTTGAAGTTGTAGAGAAGTGGGAATCCAAAACAGAAACTGGGGACAGTCGGCAGAAATCTCCAAAATGGGTGCAGTCAAGTGCAGCGCTGGCTGGCTGATTTGGAGAGAGTTCTTTAATTTGCAAGTCTCTCCCCTCCAATTCTAGCAGTTGCCTTTCTGAGAGAAGCTAGGAGATATTTCTTTCAGTGTTAATCGATGCATACCATACTTTCCCAGCCATATTTCCTTTTCAGGTTCACACATAACAAGTTCCACTGCCATGGAATTTATTGAAAAGTGACTAGTAGCAGCTTAATTGAATTATTGACAACCTTCCTTTTCATCTCAGTCATAAATTGATCCCCAGAGTAATCCAGTATCCCCACAAGCTTCATGAAAGATGTTACGCAAATTACATTCCTGAACATAGATTTTTAGAGAATATGCCTGTGCACGTTATGGACCTAAGATCAGAGAGAAGACGCAGTTTGATGAGAGCAGCTCAAAATTGTGCATTTCACAGATCTGCATGCAGGTAATGTCATAATTCTCACAAGTACCTGCAGTCTGATATCTAAAAATATAATAGATGCACTAATTTGGCTAAAGCTAACATAAGGTAATTGTAGTACAGAACAGAGCTTAGGAAAAAAAAGCAACATAATTTATGTCCATTTCAATTCCACATGGTATGGATTCTCTCACTGGTGTTTGATTTAGGAGCTGTTGAGTTGCCCGTTGAGAAAACTATCCTTTGACTCCTTCTATAATAGCTATTCTGGGCTCTTACATTCCCAACAGCAAAATTGATTTCCCACTCTCAGGCCGAAAAAATCATTCCAAAGAATGTAGCTGAGACATGCTGTTGTTCACGCTCTCTGTATGTGTACACGTGCAGATCTGTGCACACATGCATACCTGTGCACACACGCATATCTGTGCACACACATGTGTGTATGTTTCTTGTTAGGGACAGAAGCCCACACCTTTAGTAGCGTGGCACTGATGCTATAATCTTAATGCCACCATAAATCTCAACAAGGTTTCTCCAGATTTATCCCCTTGTAAGAGGGAGCACAATCTCACCCAATCCCTTGACTGATTAGAAATGTCATTCCTCCTCATGTCATAGCTAGCTAGTGCTCACAGTCCCTAAGCTACACAAATTCATCCCACATAATTTTCAGATTATGAGGTTTTTGTTAATTTAATTAAAGCTAATTTTCTGAAATTACTGGAAAATGAGGGGTTTTAAAAAATATATACTTTTAAAAGATATTTAAAAGTCAGTTAGACTGTTTCTAGTAAATTGGGGTTTGATAAAACAATCTCTCATATCTACATATTTGACCATAAAATTTTGACTGTCAACATTTTGTTTGAAATTGTTTTTAAAAAACACAAAAACTCTGTTCCACCACCTCTGTTACAATTCTGTATTTTTCTTTGTAATTTTTTTGGTTGGCTTTATGAATAAAAAGAGCTTATCTACATGTATAGTTATGTATATGTAACATGTTTCCTAGAAAAATGCACCTGCAAATGCATTGATCTAAAAAAGTTTCTCTTCCTCCTTATGAGCTTAATTCTCCAAAACAAAAGTTCATGCCCACATGCAGTTACCCAAGAAGAGCTCCTGCTCCTAAGACGCTCACTGTCAAGCATAAAGAAGTATTACTTGAGTTCAGCACTTGCTTAAATAAATGAAATAGAGGAAATTATTTTAGAAAAGCAGTGCAGCACCCTCTAGCGTGGACACATTTAGATTAGGAAACAAGTCAGCCCAATGTCTCTGTCACTAAACTTCTGATTGACCTTGGGCAATTTGATTAACTTTGTCTCAGCTTCCTCACCTGTAAAAATCAGAAAATAATTACTGTTTTAAAAACACCTCAGACTGCCCTAATGACAAGTCCCTCCTGTACAAAAAAGTGGGCTGGTATCTTAATCGTGACCACATGATGGAGGCTAGAGTGACCGCTCTACCTCCCCAAAATATACTGTGCAACGGTGTGGCTGCATAAGCTCTCTTGTGTGGTGCTTCACTTCATCTGTCAGTCAAGCTCTTTGTTTTTTTCCCCAGGATGACCTTTTCAGCAAAGGTGCCTTATGGACTGGGATCATAAGCTCATGTCAGGTTTTCAAAACTGGTCAGTAATTGTTTTGTACTTCAACCTCTTGGAAAATCTGCTATGCATTGATTCGTGTAAACTGGGATACCCCTCTTTCACATTAATAAATTCCATTGTCTTTGGGACTTAGTAAAAGGACAGGACTTGCTTAGGGAAGTTGAATGAGGAAGGAGAACAGAGATTTGGTCCCTGCAGGATTTTCTAATGAAGTAAAGAGATTTTCAAAATACCTGAGCTCTTATCCTTTACAGAGACAACACTTAGCTTGACAAGAAACTTTCTGAGGAGCTGGTCTTTCCCTTCTACTCTGTATTGCACTTTATCATTCTCCAATGCATTCCTGTTGGTGATCATTGAGCACAGCTATTGCTAAAAGCTGGAGATTGTCAGATGTGCCAAATGAAGCACTTTCTAACAGCTTGAGTACACTGGAAAGGATGGGGGGGCCGGGGGAAGGAAGGTTAGTGTGCAAAAGCCTTGCCTTAGAGTGGTCTCCTGCCTGGAGTTTGTCTGGGACTGCAGTCATCATGCATGTATACATGATACACACATATATGTGTATATATCCTTTTCAACTCATGTTGTCATTGCAGTGCATGGCCAGATGCATAAATCCCAGGTGGAGTTAGATGGGATATCTACTTGTTGACACTACTGAGAGTACTGTGTTGCAGGACTGGATCTGTAAGGAAATAACCAAGAACTTCTTTGACAGAATTTGTTGGGTACAAACCACTTAATCTTGAATGTCTCTGACTCAAGCATTAAGTGACAAAATAATTAAGGTAATTAAGGACCTCTCTAGGCTGGACAGATATGGAGCAGACAAGGAAAAATGTGCCAACACACTCAAGACAGGTGAGATGTGCTACTGCCATCTCTATAGCTGGTTTTCAGGTGCCATGGCCTGCCTGTTGCTCAAGCACATGCAAACTCTGCTCAAGATGACCAGGTTCAGGCCAATTTTTTCCTGTTTAAACAAGGCTTTTACCATTTTGGACAGTGCCATAAACCTTTCTTCCTGCCTCACAGCCAGGTTCCTCTCCCCTTTCACACAGCAGTCAGTCAGTCAGTCACAAGGCACTTCCCTTCTTCAGTTCTCTTTAGCCTCTGTAAGCAAAAAACCCCCATCTATCTACCAAAACTAGACCTGAGGGGAGCAGTCTTTCAATTCTCCCTCTGCAGTAAGATCCAATGCATAAAGTCAGGGGAGAGGAGTCTCTTTATATTTGAGAGACAGGAACCAAGACATAAAAACTCTACAGGATTAGCACTACCTCCTGCTTTTGGGTGTGCAATGATCATACTTCAAATTAGAAATCTGTGATTTAAGAAGAAATGGGAAAAAAATGTTTCCTCTGTCTTGCAATCAGCAGTCTTCAGAGCCAAGATTCAGATTTTCAGCAGGAGTAAGTTAGCACATTTTGATCTCCAACAGGCAGGGAGGAGAGACAAAATTGTGAAAAGTAGTAAAATTAGAGATGTGCAGGAAGGAGACAGAAACTTCCAGAGGATCCCGAGCAATATATTACCGGATTTGATACCAGTTTAGTCTTTCTTCTTTTATTTTAAATCATGTTCTTAGAACACCAGTTTATATCAGGATCAAGTCTTTCACCAGTGGGACCAGGGTTTTGAACATCACTGGCAGGAGGACTTGCACAACTTCCTTATACACAGACGTAAAAACCAACAACATGAAAGTGACAACAGGAGATTAGGAACAACCATGGACTTAGCCATCCTAACTCTCTATTATCTTTTACTTCTTTTGTTCTGGGACAAGCAGGGTCAGAGGACCCTGATCCTGCAAGTATGTAATGATCCAATTATCCTTAGCTCCATTTTCAATCAGTTTGCAGAGTCAGAGTAGGACTCTGTGCGGAAAAATGGCCAAGGCATGTGGCATAAGTAGATATTTTTCTGAACATATTGCAAGACTTCCCTTAATAAATTTTTAGATATTATTAGCTCTGTCTTTCAGTATCATGATGTCAGCATTGCTGCAGTTAAACTGCCTATGGGCCAGGCCTGCTGCTTGGCAGTGTGTCCAGAACAAAGGAGCTATATATTCTTGGGATCATGCCCTTTCTGAGCAACTTAAGGCTAAAATCACATCTAGTCTTGGATTTAGACATGTAATATTAATTTGTTCAAGCTAATTAACATATTTCAAAATGCTAGGTAAAGCAAATTGCTTGGACCTGAGCTTGTGCTAAATTCAGCTTCAGCAGAGCACCTTGGGAAGTCCAAATGATTCTTACCTAGAGTTGTAGGGGACTCTAATTCATCTGAACTATGTTCGCACATTTTAAAGCCAAGGCCATACATCCAATAAGATGCAAAACAGTTTTTCTTTCTAATGTAATCGTGAGGAGAACACAGCAACAGTTAAATGCTGCTCTGTACGCATCTGACTGCAGCACTGGGAAAAACTGGAAAGCTGCAGAGAATCTGAAATTAAACCAATGAAGTGCACATTGGATAGCTGGTAATTCACATGGGTGCTTTTCTCATATGCAGCAAAGTGAATTATGTCTGTGCTGGCTCTGTGATATGCCTAACGCAGAGAGAAAAGTATCAGGCAGGGGTATTACCGTGCTTCTCTTGCCTTATTGCACAGAATGGGACCACATAGAAGTCCAGATGAATCAGGTACTGCAGGTTCTGGTTCTTTTGCTAATGCAAGGATGATGTACTGTTGTGTTGGTATGCCTGTGCTTGGATGCTGCTCAGGAGAGCTTTCTCCCAGTCTGTGCCCATCTGCTTGTCATACAGCTGGGCCCGCATCAGTCCCCAGCCAGCTCCCACTGTGGACCGAGGCAAAGAGTCTGCAGATCCCACTCACAACTAGAAGCTGTGCAGCAGCATCACAAAGGAGGGTGGAGGCACAGAAACCCTGGCACAGTGTTGGGCAGCACTCCTGTGAAGGGAAAGAGTATGCCTGTTGATGGATGGCAAGACAGGGAGCTGCAGAAATTTCATCATCTGTGCTAGCAGGATTTTTATCTGTCTTTCTAACACTGAGTCAGGTTTTGGGGAGGACACTGGAGGTTGACCAGATGGCATTGAGGATAGGAAACACTCACAGCCATGTGCTTTCAACAGCCCTGATCTTCTTTATGGTCTCTTAGCACATCTCAGAGCAGTCCTGTGTACTGCTGTTACTCAGAGCAAGTGCTGGGACCATAATGCACCAGCTGCACTTCTTTCCTGGGTATCTTCCACGTTTGGGTTTTTCCACCATCATCTACATCTTGCATGAGCCATATTCAGAAGGAGATTTCACAGCCTTGTGATAGCTATGTGCTTACTGAACAGCACTGTGTTAGCAGTCTTCGAAGAAAGAAAAATGGCATGTTATTTTTGATTGTGAGAAACTGGAAAAGTTACCCAGAAACATCTCTTTTGGAATGCTATCAAATGATTTCTGTATCAAAGTTTATCAGATCACCTAGACTGGCAGAGCCATGTGTATCATAGTGCTCCCTTGGTGATAGGATGTGATTTCTGCATTTGCAGCAAGCTGTCTTTCACCATGCTCCACAGTCTGAGCAAACAGCAAATACAGAATGATCAGCTGCAATTGCCATTATTGCTTTTAAGACACTTGGCAGTGGTAAATCAGGATGAACCCTGATGAACATGACACACCTATGGTGGAAACTACATGGAATTTCAGGAGCAAACTTAATTCACAGAAACATCTCTGCAATGCCCATTATGCAGGAATGATATGGAAGACTAAGAAGATACTAACATTGAACCACATGTGGAAGAATTAACTCATGGTGAAACCATGAAGCTAGTGGGCTAGTGTGGCCTGTTTGCAGTGATACAGGTACATCAAGATATTACTACAGTTTTTCCATAGTGATAAACTTGGGTTTGTGTAGGCAAACCCTGTGTCGTGGGTTGGTGAGCTAGTAGAGAATTCTCTTGCATCTTTCACATGTCTAAAATGTCTCCTCTGTAAATTGAAAGCAAACAAGAGAACCAGAACAGAATAATATTGTAAAATTTTCAGCTCTGGTGTACTGTGCTCACTCTAGATTTGCTCATCTACAATGTCATCAATATAATATCTTAGTACACTGCAGGTAGCAATTACCCTTTATCCAGCAGGCTCATTTATCATATGAGGCTTCCCAGGAAAGCAGCCCAGGCACAAAGGAGTACATTCTGATGCCCACTATCTCCTCACCTAAGCAAGGCTAAGACTTTAAAAAGCTTTAAAGAATTTGCTTATATTTCATTAAAAACAAGGACAAAGTTCTCTTACTCCATAAATATGCACCATCAGCAGGAAATGACACAACACTGGCAACAAGAACTTCATTTACTGAATTAATGTTTCTTTCTAGGTAGAGCTGCATTTTGCCAGTTTCATCTCTACATGTCTGCTAGTTCCTTCTCCTCCTCTGAATCCCCAGAACTAGGTTGTTTCATGGGACAGGCATCCCTGTGCCTCACTTGAACCATCTGTAGCTTATGTCTAGTCCAGCCAAGACATCTGATTCCTCTCTACTTGGTAGGGCACCTCCAGCCTGCAACTTATCCAAAAGACAGGTGACTAAGATGAGTGGACTGTACTGGTGGTTGTTCTCTCTCCATAACTGCGCAGGCTGTTTTGAGGCAGCACTCATACTGATTTATATTTTGGCTGCTAATGTGAAGAGAGCTCCCTGTCTTGGTGAGGCTCATCCTGCAGCACCTGTCTATGCATTGCACTACAGTAATGCCGTCAGGTCCTTGTTGGAAATGGAGTCCTGGTGTGGCACGCACCTTGTAGACAGACAGTTCTGGACCTTTCCTAGAGAGACTTATGGCCTAATTGGGCAAGACAGAAGTGGACAAAGAGGCGAAGTGGCTCCCTGAGCTCCTAGGCAGGTAAGTGGCAAAGGGAGGAGAAAAGCAAGGCATCTTTACTCTCAAGTGAATAGCACCCCCATCAAATCACACACTGCTTCACATTAAACTACTTGGGTTCATCCATCATTCAGGTCAGAAAGGTCCTCTGGCTCTCTCCAGTGGGAATGTCAGCAAAGCAAAATAGAGTCAGGTTTGACAAAATTAAATAGGAGGAAAAACAGAATTCTGGCTTCTTGGGAGAAAAATTGTCTATGGACTACATTCTTGCTAAATCTGTGGCTAATTCAGAGATAGATCTGAAAACTGGTCAGTTAGCATAGAATATGTTTTTCTGGACATCACAAACTTTGAGTGAGTTATAAAAGGACAGAGAAAAAATATCAGGAAAGTGTGCAAGAGAATGGGAAATGTCTGTTTTCCATGAAATTATTCTGTTGATGTCCTGGCCAAGTGAATTATTTCTTCTTCAGAGTTATGGACTAGAGAGAGGACTTATTTGGGCAGGTCATCCTTTTTGTTTGTTCTCAAGCTGGATGTTTTGGGCTAGACTTAGCTTTGGGCTGGACATACTTTAGATTAATTCCTTGATTCCTCCCTGTTTCTCACCTTCAGAGACATGGAGATTCTTTTTTACTGTCCCCGCAATACTCTAAACTTGCTGAATGATGTTCCCCAGTCTGAAAAGCATTGAAAAGGAGCCAAGGAAAAATGGTTGTGCATTCAAATGCCAGACTTTGTCCTGCTGGAAGGGGGATGGTTAATGCACTGTCACACAAAGCCTTTATCCTAATGATGTCAGCTGTGAAAATTCACTGCCCACATGCAAAAGTGCTTCCTTTCCATGGGGCTATATGAGTTCAAGCCTCAGCATTTCTGCCCTGGTGTGAGACCATCTCTCTGAAAGAAGAGACCATTAGTAGACAAAGAGCCAGACCTCCCTACAAGGCAAGATAGCCATGCATGGTCTTCCTACACGTCCCAGAGATGGGGACTTGGGATCCTGCACCCGCGCAGCCCATACCTCCTTCACACTGAGGCGTCTTTGTGCTTTGCCTTTGCCTTGGCGCAGCCTAGCCTACAGAAAGCTCCCTGCAGCTGGCAACATAGTTGGCCCAATGGTTGTTATCCCACCTCTTTTCCACTGCCCAGCTTGGGAGAGAGGAGAAAGAGCAAGGCTGGATCTCGTATTCTGAGTTTCTGCTCTACCACCTACCATTGCTCTGGTATCCCAGTGACACAGTCACCTATGCGTACAGTGACAACTAGCTTGAGCCATTAGCCCCTGGCATACCCCAACTCACTTGGGGAGCAGAAACCGAGTGAGAACAAAGCAGTCTAGCTGAAGTACTACACTAAAAGGGAAAGGTATAAGGCAGGCAATGCTTGAGCCAAGAAGATGGAAAATCTGCCAGCCACCTAAGCAGAGCTGGTACCAAACACTCAAACCTCTCCACCACCTTCCTGCCAAATTCTTCACAGCAGTCAGCTCCTGTCTAGATTTGGAGGGCATGGTGCAGTCATTCACCATAGCAGTAAAAAGCTGCCTCTGTGTGCAGAGTTGTCTGACTGCTGGGGACTTGGAGCCAGTGAGCCTGGCTGTTCCTTCCCTGGCCCTGGCAACCTGACTTGCTACAGTGCACACCAAAGGAAGTGCAAGGTAATACTCTGAACAGCAGCAACCTGCTGCCTCATCACAAACCTTTGATCTCAAGATGTATTTTATTCACCTCAAAGCTATTTCTGGCCAAGATGTGGGCACTAAGGCCTCACTTTTTAAATTAAATGTTCTTCTTTCTCTCTTTTAGAAGAGGAGAGAGGCATTTAATTTTTTGTATTAATTTCTCCAATAAAGTACACAGCACTTCTTGGCTGATTAAGTGCTGTGCCACTCTTTGGCAGACGGCACTGTAGTGTAATTCCAACCTATTAACATTTTTCAGCTCTCCTTCTGAAATGAGAAGATTTCCCTTCCTTGCCAAATGATGAAAAGGATCTGCCAGCTGAGAGTGGTTTTAAAATAATTGCAAGTACTAAAATGGCAAGTAGGAAAAAAACTTGTTGGTCAGAAAAACCACCTGTGACCAGTGCAGAACCACATTCCCCAGAAGAGCCCTTGTTGGTTTAGGGACCGTTTTGAGTAATTCACCTGGTGACTTCTGATGTTAATCTGTGAAACAATGAAATCACCATGCTGTTTCAGCTCTAAGAGCTGCACAGAACATAGAGGGTTTTGTAATGCTACAAGAGAGAGGGGATGGTGTTCTGCATGGTACGTGCTGAAGAACCATCCTGTAAGGCTCCACATCAGTACAGCATCCCTCAAGGGAGCTAACAAGTAGCATACTACAGACTGCAGTCACGTCAAAGTCAAGGAGTGACAGACGTTTCCTGTGGTGTGCAAAGTTTTTAAGTCCCTGGCTGAAGGAAGAGAAAGCATGTCACTTGTCTCACCCCCACCTCTATGAACTCAGTATTAGCTTTGTCTACATATTATTAAGCTTCATTGCTTCATTGCTTTCCAAAGCTACAAGGCTTTCTGATGACCTTCCTGACTTAAAGATTTTCCTCTGTAATTACAGAGATACAGCAGGATAGCATCAGAAGCCAGGTACAAAGGGCTATCAGTTCAAAAGCCTCCTCTGTGCCATGAGATGAACACGAAGGGATACGACTGATATAGACAAAAAAGAAAGGGTTGCTGTAAAAAAGCCAGCTGGGACCTCTCACTCACCCCATACAGAACATGAGGACTTTCCACTGAAAGGTGAAGATGAGAGATCGAACAGTGGAAGAAGCCCACATACCAGGACTATGTTCCAGTGGGAACTGAATACCTGATCAGCCAGACTATGGCTCCAAGGAACGCACCGTGTGTGGTAGGTACCTGGACATCAACACCCAGCCCAAATCCCTTCTCTCACCCCACCTTTCCAAGCAAAGCACAAAACAGGGGAACCTCATCCGAGTCCCTTTGTAGCACAGACAGCGGGGAGATGGTCTTTCTTCTCCAGAACAACAGTGACAGGGTGCTCAGAGGAGAAAAAACAGAATCCCAAAAAATCTAAAGTAGGGATCATTACTTTCCACATGTCCCTGAGGGACCCGATTACTTTTGACTCTCATAGTGGGGGAGGCAGAGAAGGAAACCTGACCTTACCCATGAGTAGGAACTTATGCGTAGTGGGACTATGGCTTATCTCTTACAGTATCAATCCCATGCTTGATTTAGCAGCACTAGAGTGCATTCAGAGCAACACCCATCTGGATGAGGACAGTGCAAATAGGGGCATCTGGCAGGGTCCAAAGCTGCCTTTTAATTTCAAAGACACTTTGCCTTTCCAGCAGGCATCAGTTTCTCAAAAAGCCAATAATGTAATACATTTTTTATAATAAGCTGTTTTCTTATAATCTCTATGGTTGCACAATCCATTATTATTCTTGTGTACTTAAATGATATTTAACCTCCAGGGCAGTCTCAGTCACCTACTCCAAATCTGTTTACATGTAAGTAAATTTCAAGCAACAGTGTCACTGTCGGCCAAAAACATGGAATATCCCTATAGTCTGATAGTTTTGCTTTTCTATAGGAAAAAGAATGAGAAAACAAGAAAAAGAGGAAAATATTTGCAAGCTTGGAATGACAGTCCAGAATGAATGTCAAGAAACTCCCAGCAGTCATAACAAAAAGATCCTAAGTGTTTTCTTTTTCTTTATTTTTTTCCCCTAAAGGCTACATTAAAATAGGCATTTTTTTTATCAAAGCTTTTGGGGTTTTCCAGCACACTGGGATCAATACTTCTTCTCCAAATACTTGGGCAATGACTCACTGATCAAATGTCAGCCACAATTTATTCATTGTGCAATGTTCTGATCTCAATGCAAGGCCTGCACTGTGAATATTCCTAGGCTTACTAAGAGCCTATTCTGCTATTTCTCGCTCTCTAAATTGCTTTTGTTCTTGAATGTCACCAGAGCATCTTAGTGGACACATGCAGTCAAAGCAGTTTTCTTAAGATAGTCAGTTGTTTACTAAATAATTCATCAACTGCACAAAAGCCAAAAAGGGGCAGAAAAGCTCCAGAATGAAACAGCACTTCTATGCAAATCAGTGTTGCTCATACCCTTCAGTTTCTTGAGGCAACTGGTGCTTTGCACTGAGTTTGCAGAGCAAGAAGTATGCTCAGCAGCTTGTTCTGGGGATACACAGGGGGCCAGAGGGGCAGGGTGGTGTCTGCAGCTGAGACCTAGCTGGGACTGGGCAAGCTGCAGACCTCCTTGCCATGGCATATTGGTTGCTAAATGTTGATGTGCCTTCCACACCGCTGCCAGCTCTCCACAGCATCCCTTCCCGTGAGCACACTGCCACAGAGATCCCACCCTACTGTCCCACCCCACCCTGTTGCCTCTGCAGCACTGCATTTTGAGGCTCTGAGGACAGAGAATTTTCTCCCCTGGGGACAGTAAAATGCAGGTTTTCTGCATCTACCTGATGCCTTGGTTCCTTGTCCCTGGCCAACCCCTTTTCTGCCAGGGTGGAAGAAGTGGTAAGCTGTGCCAGGAAAAGAGCTGATGTCGTCCACGGTGGAGGAGAAGTGGAGGCTGACTAGAAACCTTCACTGGCAGACAATACCTCTGTGTTCTCCCTCAACCTGGACAAATCTGGGGATGTCTGATTGTCTGCTCCTAGAAAACCAAGCCATTTCTTGAGCAATGGAAATAACGAAGCATTTTCCAGTGTGTCTTCTGTGTGGGTTTAGTTACACCTATCACAAGCCCTCTCCCCAGCAGGAGAGTGAGCAGAGACTTGTCTGTCCCTCCTCCTAAGACAGGAGAATGCAACTATTGCAGACATATCTCCTCCTCTGTCAAACTGGGTTGGAACTGGCCAACAGATTCAAAAAATGTTGGGACTGCTGGGAACACACACCCTGTTACTGCATAACCTTAATTTTCTGAGGAAATTGGTCTGAAAATGTGTCTCTGCTCCTAAGCAAGCAGAATGGGTCCATTTTCTCTCTCCCCTTTCATGCCCATGTCTGGCTGTGCAATTTCTCATTCAGTTTGTTTAGTTCACTACTCTGGATTTAATTTAAAACATTAGTGTTACTGAAGTTATACACATAGTGGTATTTGCAGCTGTAATTGCATTAAAAGGAATGTGCAATTTTCTGTCACCAGGGATGGGGGGGTGGGAGCGCAGAGAAGAACAAGACCACTCTGAAGATTACTAGTAATAGAAGTAAACCTGGCTTTGATTTAGCCAGCATCAGCCTGATGTATTTATAGATTTTCAATTACATATATCACAGTTAGCTTGAAATGCATTCCTAATACTGCTTTGGAATTTAAATCACTGCCTTACTTTTTTTCTTATCTGTTTCAAGTCTGAGCACTTGAAAAAAAAAACAACAGAGAGAAGAGGTAATGGTGTTAAAGTGGCCAGAAGAAGCGGGTATCAGTTTTCTGTGCTATTGAGTTGCAAAGGTGACAAAGGACTGCCATTCAATACATTAAGAAATTAAATTTCAGCTGGCAATTTGGAATGGATTTTTCTGAAGCACTCAGCACTTTTCTACACCAGGTTTTGTTCTGGAACGGCTACTCCTGATGGTCCACTCCATGACAATACTTGCTCCAGAGCAGATTGGATTAAATTAGTATACTTAGGCCAGCATGAGAATGGCTCAAGCACAGGGAGTGAACCACAAATTACTCTTTTGCTTTATGTTAATTCTGTAACATTAACCAAATTAATATCCCTTTGCAGACAAACATTTGTTCTTTGTCAGTACAGGAACATTTGAGGAAATTAATTCAGAATAACTTTGAAAAGGGATTTGTTAAATTGCACTAAAGCCCTATGACCTCACTTTAGTTTAATTCGGCATTAACTCGTTTAACTCAATTCTTGTCCTAAGTCAATTAAACTCAGCAGAATTATGACCCTTTCAACTCTGAAAGAGAATGCCCACACAGTGCTCTCAGCAGTTCAATTACTGTGAGGGAAATGTACACCTTTTGTTTAATGTGGATAATTTTTCTTCGGTGTCCTGTGCTGACAAGTCCTCTGTGGTGGCCCAACAAGGCCAAAGTCCCACTGACTTGCAAAGGTCATAAGGATTTGATACCAGACCTACAGCTGCCACCCTTGCTACACGCTATCCAGTGCTGCAGCCTTCCTCCCAGTACTGTGCCTAATACCATGGATACCACTCAGGGATGGATCCCTTCTATTTGTACAGACATTAAACAACTCTAAGTTCACATAGGACTATTCAGAATAACTCAGTAGGGTTATTTTTGTCCTAGATACATGGCATAACTCATGTTATTATCAGAACCTTGTTCTCAAGCAGTCTTTTCCACTGTTGAACAGCTAGTTAGGTACTTTGCACAGGGAAGGTCTTAGTAACTTCTTGATGCATCCTCCTCCATGATAGCTGCAGACTAGACATTACTTATAACAGCAAACCTGTCCTAAGAAACACTGCACTGAAAGCCACAGTGTTTCTGCCATTTGAAATGTGGAGACACGTTCCACATGTGGCAGGTTGCAGAAGCACAATCCTGACTTAGTGAGCCTCTTTGTAGTCTGGCAGGGGATGTTCCCACTCAGTGGAGTGCTTTTGATAAACAAGTTTTTTCCTTCAGCATGGTGTCCTTACCTCAAACAAAGAGAAGGTGGTCTTTGGAAAGCTAGCAGGAGTTTCTTCCTGTTTTCTGGCCAAGAGGACTCTCTTTCACCTTGTCTGCTCTTTCTTTTGCAAGTTTGGAATTGCTTTGTCTCAAAAGCAAGGAAGAAACAAGCCATGGGCTCATGACTTTGGTCAAGAAAAGACATGTGAAGGTGTGAGTGTAGCAAACTAAAAGACCTGAGTGATGTGCAATAGCTGCACGTGCAATTGCTGGATCATAATATTTAAAAGGTCTGAGTCTTTGATCATTTTATCAGTAAACATGACAAATTATCAGCTTTCCATTGCCTGTAGGCATCTCAGTGGAAATGGAGTTGATGAATGGCTAAAGAACAGCTTCAACAGAGGAGGAAGGATCCACAAAACTACAGAGATCTACAGGATGCATAAGATGCCCAAGAAGCTCAACACATTTAACCTGTCAGAGAGAAGTTAAGAGGTAGTCTCAGCCCATGCAATACAAGAGAATATATATGAGACCAGGTCATACCAATGCAGCAGATAAGAGCACTATGGGGGCCTAAGAGTCAGGAACAGTTATGAAAGAATGAAAATGGGCTAAGTAACATCACAAAAGGGAGGTTAACTAGCCATTGATGTGGGATATGGTAAAGTCTCTCTCTCTCTTAGGAATGTTGAAGAGAAGTTACCTTTTCTGCAAGGTATGTTTCCACCCCTCAAAATGCCTGAGAAGAAAGGACTTAACAGAGACAAGTGTTACAGCTTTGATATACTTTGCCTTTGAGTCTTTTTTGGTGTCCAGAGAGGCACATGCTCACCAGACACAGCAGAACCCCTGTATTGGGTTTGCGTTGCAAGGTTTTGGTAGCAGAGGGGCTAGAGGGCTGGCTTCTGTGAGAAGCGGCTAGAAGATTCCCCTATGTCTGACAGAGCCAATGCCATGTGGCTCCAAGATGGACCACTGCTGGCCAAGGCTGAGCATATCAGTGATGGTGGTAGTGCCTCTGGTATAACAGGTTTAAGAAGGGGGGAAAAAACCTGCGCGACTGCAGCTGAAGAGAGGAGTGAGAATATGTGAAAGAATGCAGACATCATGGTGTCGTGGCTTAAGCCCTGCTGGCAATAAAGCACCATGAGGCTGCTTGCTCACTCCTCCCCCTCAGTGGGATGGGGAGGAGAAAATATAAAAAAAGGGTTTGTGGGTCAACACAAGGACAGGGAGGGATCATTCATTCACCAGTTATGGTCACAGGCAAAAAAAAAAACTTGACTTGGGGGAAAAAAAAATCAATTTAATTTATTACAAATCAAATCAAAACTGGATAATGCGAAGTAAAACCAAGTCTTAAAATACCTTCCCCGCACCCCTTCTTCCTTTCCAGCTCCACTACACTCCCGGTTTTCTCTACCTCCTCCCCTGCAGTAGCACAGGGGCATGGGGAATGGGAGTTGCGGTCAGTTCATCACACATTGTCTCTGCCGCTCCTTCCTCCTCAGGGGAGGACTTCTCACACTCTTCCCCTGCTCCAGCGTGAGGTCCCTTCCACGGCAGTCTGTCCTCCATGAACTTCTCCAGCATGGGTCGTTTCCGTGGGCTGCAGTCCTTCAGGCACAGACTGCTCCAGTGTGGCCTTCTCATGGGGTCACAGCCTCCTTCGGGGACAACCCCCTGCTATGGTGTGGGGTCCTCCACGGACTGCAGGTGGGCATCTGGTCCCTTGCTCCCCTTCAAGGGCTGGGGGGTGTCAGCCTGCTCTCTCACCATGGGCTACAGGGGCATTCCCTCCTCTGGCGCACCTCCTCCCCCTCCTTCTTCACTGACCTTGCTGTCTGCAGAGGGGTTCCTCTCACCTTTCACTCCCCTCTCCACTGCAGGTTCCCCTTCTTAAATCTGTTATCCCAGAGGTGCTGCCACCGTCACTGATGGGCTCAGCCTTGGCCAGAGGTGGGTCCAACTTTGAGCTGGGGAAGCTTCTAGCAGCTTCTCACAGGAGCCACCCCTGTACCCCCTCCCCCACTACCAAAACCCTGCCACACAAACTCAAAGCTCTAGGTCAGTGAAGGAGCAGGGGGAGGAGATGCCCCAGGTGCCAGAGCAGAGATTCCCCTGCAGCCCATGGTGAAGACCATGGTGAGGCAGCAGGCTGTCCCCCTGCAGCCCATGGAGGTGAGCAGGGGGACCAGATGCCCAGCTGCAGCCCATGGAGGACCCCACACTGGAGCAGGTGGATGCCCCCAAAGGAGGCTGTGACCCCATGGGAAGGCCACGCTGGAGCAGGCTCCTGGCAGGACCTGTGGAGAGAGGACCCCACTCTGGAGCAGGTTTGCTAGCAGGACTTGTGACCCTGCAGGGGAGCCATGCTGGAGCAGCATGCTCCTGAAGGACTGCATGCCATGGAAGGGACCCACATGGGAGAGGTCCATGGGGAACTGTCCCCCATGGAAGGGACCCCATGCTGGAGCAGGGGAAGAGTGAGGAGTCCTCCTCCTGAGGAGGAAGGAACAGTAGAGACAATGTGTGATGAACTGACCTCAACTCCCATTCCCTGTCCCCCTGTGCTGCTGCGGGGGAGGAGGTAGAGAAAACCAGGAGTGAAGTTGAGCCCAAGAAGAAGGGAGGGGTCAGGGGAATGTGTTTTAAGATTTGGTTTTATTTCTTATTACCCTACTCTGATATGACTGGTAATAAATTAGGCTAATTTCCCCAAGTCGAGTCTGTTTTGGCTGTGACGGTAATGGGTGAATGATCTCTCCCTGCCCTTATCTTGATCCACAAGCCTTTTATTATATTTTGCTCTCCCCCGTCCTGTTGAGGAGGAAGAGTGATAGAGCAGCTTTGGTGGGCACCTGGCAGCTAGCCAGGGTCAACCCATCACAACCCCACTGCAAAAAACAGTCCCACAGACATGGAGATGCGCAAAGCACACAAGCTGCACAGAACAGCTGAGCCATACAAGGGGTGAACAATTAAAATAACTCCTTTTCTATCTGCTCCCGATACTGGTTTTTCTCCAGGACCTTGTGGAAGTTTGGCAGCTCCAGAGTAGAACTAGGAAAAATAGAATATAAAAGCCAGCATAGGCATTTTGCTAAGAGCTTCTTATAAAATTCTCATTAATCATCCAGCAATTCTACATTCAAAACCCATCCAGCATTTTTTTGTCTCAAGATGAAAGGCAGAGAATGGTAATACCACTTCCTCTTTCCAGAAAGGAAATGGAAGGAGGGTTGGCATAGATGTGTGTAAGAGATGTGTGTGGCTGGTGGAACACGTCACAGTGTCCTCTGCGAGCATACTATCGAGCCTACATAGAAAAAGGTCATTTTCCTGCTGGCTGTCAAATAGACTAACTAAACCAGCCCCTGTGTTGGTGAGCACAGCTCAAAAGAGGGCAAGGTCTTGCATTGACTGATGACACTCTTTGTTTTGCTTGCATTGCAGTTTCAAGGCTTGCTAATTTAAAGGGGGGGGGGGGGGGGGGGAGAGATATTCTAATGAATATACAATGATATACAATGGTTTTAAGAGTATCCAGACTGTGCAAGGCACTTTCTATGCAGACAAGACAGAGCTTTGCATAGCCAGCTCCCACGTCAGGCTCTCCTGTAGGCAAGCCCCTGCCTCTCATATTTGCAGCTATGCACCATCACCTTTCTTCAGCAGCTTGGCCTTACCTGGCTTTTCAACCTGATTAGCACGTACACAGCGAATGTGTCTGGCTTATAGATTTGCAGGGCTGTGGGGAGGCAGCTGAACTGGGTGGATGGAAATCAACAGAGGACACCAGGAGGAGTTTGGGTGTGAATCAGCCTGACAGCCATGGATTCTAAGGAGTTTAATGGACTAAAATCTGAGGTTCCTCTTAGGTACTTGAGGTAACATGGAGATGTACAGACCCTTGAGAAAGGTGAAATATCCCAACTAAGGTTAGCTGCAACCTGTTCATGGCTTTGGAAAGCTTACCTCTGCCTGCTTGTGATACTGCATTGTATGAAGTGAGCTGGTAACATCTGAGCTCCCAGCAACCTCGGAGAAGGTGGTCATTTGTTACAGAGATCACTTGTCACATATAGTTGTCCTGCTAGACTGACCTGCATTTTCAAGACTATCACTTCCCCACTCCTTCCTCACCTCCACTGCTTCTCCAAGATCTTGGCTGTTACTTGCTTTCCCTCTTACAATTTGTGGTTCTCATGCAAGGGTTTTCCTTTCACCATAAAAGGCGCTGCCTTTATGCACCAGGAATGTCTGAGGAGGGGAAGGAGAAAATAAATAGCAGAGTGCAAAGGAGCCCTTTGCTTGAGCTGACAGCTCAGAAATTTGAGCTAAAGTGAGTTTCTGCCAGGTTTACAGGGACATTCAGCCCAAGAACAGTAATTGTTTTATGTATATACATCTCCAAAAACAACAATCACAAAGGAGGAATTATCCCTCTCACAGAACATACAAGCCCAGTACTCTCCTGCATCAAGTCCATTGAGATTCAAGTTGTATTAAGCTTAGTTTCCTTGGTTTGCCTTTCTTCCAGCATTTTGCTACTGCAGCAAAATTGCTTCTTCTCAATCAGTGATGACTTTCCCAAGAGCAGACCTCATGGAAAGCTGCAAACACACTTTGAAAACCTAGCCCTATATCAGCTTATCCTACCAATACGCACTTCCATGGCTGCTTCTAGAGAGGAGTCGAGCTGCTGGTGCTAACCCTGAAGATTCAGGGTGTATTTTCAGCAATGTCCTTCCTCCTCTCTCACTACTCCAGCTTCTGGCACCACGTAGTCAGGATGACAGGACAGTAGCAGCTAAAGTCGTGGATGTGGTCAAATTTCTGTGTACAGTCCTTGCAAATTACAGGCTTGAGGGAGTACAATCACACACGTCTACATGCCTCAGGACATGCTGAAGGCTGTCTCGTCTTGCAGCAGCTCTTGTGACTCTGGATGTGTACAAGCCCATACCAGTAAGGGTGCTCCTTAGTTGTTAGCACATCAAACAAGGAGCTGAGGAGCTGTGTTCAAATCCCCTGTTTGCCTGTAGACACCTGAATCTGCAAATCGCTTTGCCGAAGAAGCGTATTTTCCAAGCATGTTTCAGAACCATCTCACAACCTTACCTCTGCTGGCTGCTTAGCTTCACACAGTAGACTTAAATAGTAAGTGATGCAAGAGGTAGAAGGGAGTGTCCTAACCAGTGAGAAAGTGGACGGAAAATGGCATACCATGAGCCATCTCCCTCCTTCTTACTATGCCATGTCCTCCTTTCCCCAGCCATCCCTTTCCTTCTGAAGGAAAGGGCTCACCTGGTTGCAGGGTGTAGCATAAGGACAACATTTATGACTCCTCAGGAGTACTGTGCCTTCCTGCAGACTTCATGGCATCTCTTACCAACTGGTCTCAGCACTCTGTACTCAGGTGTGCTGGATTTCATGAGTATTAATCTTAATTATCTACCTTTCCTTATGCATAGGAGGCAGCTTGACTGCAGGACACCTGAAGGTGAGCTGAGTTTCCCCCATTTTCCTCTCTCTCCTACCACTGTGCAGTAGTTGTTATGATGGCCATTCTTTTGCTCTGTATAAATGGCAAATTTTCAGTCTCGTGAAGTCATCAGCCCCAAGGAATTCTTGTGGCTAGAGGATTTCCCAGTCTCACCGTATGTGCTTCAAAAAGGGCGCTGCCTTGTGTCCATTTTGAACATTCACCCCATATATTTGCAATGGAAAGATACATCACAGATAATACGTATAATATTTATCATACATAATGGCTTTATCTGTAGATGGATATGTGTATTTGTATTATACAGAATTATATAGATAAATGTATATTTTTCAGTATCCTCCTGTCTTTACACTGAAAGCCAATGTTTAGTTTCTGACAAACCTCTGCACCAATCTCTGAAGATTAATACAACAAAAAGGCACTACTGGAGGCTGCTGGAGGACATTTTTCTTTTAAATTCTGATAAACTTAAGTGCTGTTCATTAATTTTCGTGTCCCAGAGGAGTGTCTGGAGCCTGCAGAATAATTTCCTTCCAACAACTTGCATAAAATTTTGCACTGCACTTTGGATCCAAGCCAGGTTGTCGGGGTTGTTATTAATTGCAACTAGTAGAAATGATTCTCAGCTGGCACTTTGGATCCAAGCCAGGTTGTCGGGGTTGTTATTTATTGCAACTAGTAGAAATGATTCTCAGCTGTTGTAAGTCAGAGACATTTGAATGACTTTGGTGGAGCTGTGCTCATTTGCCTTGGTGGCCACTGAATACCCTGTAACACGAATTAACAACATTGACATATCAGCTACTGTCACAGCAGTTATCAGTGGATTTTTAATTACTCAGGGGAGGAAAAGCAAAAAGGAGAAAGAAGCCTTCTTACTAAGATACTGTGAGCTAGCTGCCTAGCTCAAGACTCCAACATTGTAAGCCCCCAATTTCATGCACCTTCATGCTCACACACTCCCTTATTTTTAGTTTTCAATGTAATCCATTAAGCAAACTGTAGCCACCAGTACTGACTAATCCCATCTTCTGTCACTATAGGGAGCTAAGGCCCTTCCTTGTGTCTTCACAAACAAGAAATAAAGTAAAGCCAACAAGCAGTTACCCAAGACAGAAGCTGCAATCAATGAAGGGGAAAGGGGCATGCTGAGGCAGTGACGCTAACAAGCCCCGTCAGTGACCACTATTAAGAATCCTCAGTGGCTTGAGGCACAGAAGAAACCTGAAGAGGCAGGCTATCGTGTCCTGCTGTACAAATGTCTTGGGCCAAATGCGTCATCTCACCCTAGAGATGACTGTTATCTGACGTGAATTCATCGAAATTTGGTCTCTTCAGTAGAAGGTATCTGCTCTACTATATACTCTGCCAAAGAGAAGCAGAAACTTCTGGAAGAGGTTGAAATTGTGGCCAGGTTCTTCCCAAACCAATTGGCTTTTCATCTCAGCCATTGTCTGCTTGTAGAAGGAGCACATAATGTTCACACTGTGCCTGAAGAAACATGAGCTAATGGGTGAGCTAAGCTGTGACCTGCAGCTCCTTGCTGCATGGAGAGTTTGCTTTTAGGATGTCAGGTGGCTGGCAGACCCTGAGCTCTACTGGCCAACCTACACCTGAGCTGCACAAGCCTGGGAGATCCAACTTGTCTTCTCTCCATGTGTGCTTAACTCCTGGTCTAAGCAAAGACAAGGTGACACTGTGTCTTTCTATCTTGTGGGGTGAGTGGGTGTCTGACTCCATGCTTTTGCTGTAATGATCTCTCTTCACATAAAACTTTTCTCATTGACATAGCTAGACAGTGATGTCATTCTTCCCCTCAAATAAACAGAGTTCCCAGCTCTCAAAATCAAACACAATCCCTTCTCATATTCCCCTGGGCTAGATCCCAGTGCCTTCTCAGACTGCATATCTGTTCCTGTTGTTACTTCTGATTGATTTTTAATGTGTTGCTTTTGATTTTATGTTTCCACATTCAACCTGGCCACCTGATCAATGTGTTAAATAATAGAAAACTTGAGGTCATGCACCCCAGGAGCAAGTCAGGCCTGTTAATATGACACAAACATTTTTGTGCTCTACATTTTCTGACCCCAAGACTCTTTGCAGTGGCTGTAAAGTTTGGTGGTCAATCAGGCCATTTATTGCTTTTGAGGTCTCTGCAACCTTTATGGACCAAAGCTTGACTGGTGTAGTTCAGCGTGGCTCCATTGACTTCAGTCAAGCAACACAGGCTTCTGGGTACTGAAAATCTGGTCCTGCATATTTTTCTCTCTCTCTTCTGCCTTTTCCTCAGAATCTCTGTAAGGATCAAGGAGGCCAAGATTTTCAAACCTGCTGAAGGGCACTAGGTGATGAGCCCACGCCAACGTTAATGGGAGCAAGACAGCAAAATGTTTTATCTGTTTTACAGATTTCACCTTTAATGTTTAGCAGGTGAAGTGGATTAGTTCCTTCAGTGCAGGGGTAGGGACTGATACAAAGCCATCTTAATTCAAGACAGTTTTGCATTGATTGGGCAAGTTTCACAACCATCGTGATGAGCTCCTCCTTGTCCAATGACTTCCACAGGTCTTTATGCAGCACCCACAGAAGAGCCTGGCTTCTCACATACTATCTCTTTAGCATGAATCTGACATGCTGGGTGCTATAGACCTGACTCAGCAGCTATCAAGCATTTTATTCTCTTTCCCTTTTTAATGTAAAAAAAGAAATAAATAATCAATTGATGGTAGCTTATGTTTCCATCTTTTATTTCACTCCTTGAGGTTAATACCACTGTTATTGGAACAGCTCATTGCAGAGCCCCTTCTGATCTCAGGAAACCTTTCCATCCTTGCTTCACTGCTGTTTTGTAACATTTTAACTAAGGCTTCAGTGCATGTGATGCCACTGTAGCCTTTCACATGCTGTCCATGTGAAAAGAGGGGAATGGAATAAGTGAGGGTGGAGAGGCCACAGCTCATGGCAGAGATCAGGATTTGAGATGGATGTCATGTGTCTAATGGCACAGTCTGGAAACTGGACAGAATCATGGGTGGGTAAGGAGAAACAAGTAAAACTAGAGCATAAAGCCATCAGGTTTCCAGAACTTCAGATGGACAGCAAGCAAATTAACTTTCTTTCCTGATGCTCCCATATCCTACTAGCTGAGGACCACCTCTGCTGGCTAAACAGATACTGTCAGGGTGGACCCAGAGAGTCCTGTAGGAGTCTGTGCTTGTGATTGCACCTGAAGTTACAGCCAAGGCGCTGTCTTGTTCCAGATGATACTACATAAATTCAAAATGAAGCAGCTTCTTTCCAAATCCTTAGGGTTTAATCAGGCAAATAGTAGGGGAAATAAAGTAACAGACCCAGCTGTGACAAAGGGCCTCAGAAATACCTACTGTCCCTCTGGTACTTTTCTGATAAAGAAAAATAGCTTTTCCTCAACAGGCTCAAGAGCACACAGACCTCTGCCCATGTCCCCTCTCTACTGGGCAATGGTGAGGTTAACCCCACAGTGAGAGAATAGTTCCTTTAAAGGGCCTTGGTCAGGTTTACTAAAGCCGGCTCATACCAAGCAAAATAGATAACATTGCTCTTGGGCTCTGAAAGCAATGCATCACTTCCTGGGGCATCTCTGAGCAACACAACTGCCAGCAAGGTGGGCCTGCCAAACACAGGCATAAAATGTGCCACCTGTTGTTGGAAGCATGGGTGAAGTGCAGCTGGATGTGCACCAGGGAGAGGGATGAAGGGCCTTCTCTATTTCCACTTCAGCAGCCTCGGGGCTGAGAAGCAATTCCTTGTACCCAGTGCTGGTTGGGGGGATGCAAAATGCTGTGGTGACATGAGGCAGTCAGCTGGCTTGCTGAGGGGATGTTCATCTTGTTGAGCTTGCCTCAGCCTTGAGCAGCAGGAAGAAACAGTGACGCCATTTCCCAGAAGTTTAACTGGCAATAGTGGTGATTGCAAATGCTTAGCAAAGTGCCTTTTGTCACATTTTGCTAACAAAGCAGGGGTCAGGTCCCTTCTGCCTGTTGGGATATAAATATCTTAATTAGATCTTTGAAAGGGAGAGAAAAAGAAAATCTAGAAGCCTAGGAGGTATTTTATTATTTCTTTTTTTATTTTTAGTATTAAAAGTATAACTCAAGTAGTGTTGGCACCAGGATGCATAATCCATTTACCAGGGCAGAGAGGACTCTAGAGCTGCACCACAAATGCATCATTTGATAACAGTAATGAAAAAGACAGCAATCTATATCTGCAAATAGCATTAGAGCAGACTTTGTTTGTGGACCAAAGGAAGCTGATGCTGAATTTATGGGGCAGATATCTCAAACATTTGAGACCAGTGCTTTCTTTCCTTCTCTGTTCTGTTTCATCCTCCCTTACTTTTTTCTTTTTTAATAACTTGACCCTTTGTTTGGGTCAGCTTTTAGCCCTATAATCAGAACAATTTAGTCAAGAAAAGTCATAGACTGAAGTGGGCCTGCCTTGTCTCATGGGCTGAGTGGGACCAGCCAGCTCCTGCTTGTTTACCCTGCTCTGCAGGCCTTGGTCCATCACTTCATCTCTTCATCATGCACCTGCTCTGAGTTGTACATGTCACATGGATCCATGCCTGCAGTGTCTGCTGCTGAGCTGGGGCTAGAAGAGCTACAGGGCCAGACAGGAGAGACACCATCCAGCTAAGCACCAGACAGGATCTTCTCCAATAGAGATGTCCCACGTAATCTTTCTCCATCCCATCTCACACTGTCCATCACATGTCTCCTACAAGGAGCCTCCTAAAGGAGAAGTGAGCATGTTGGAGGAAATATGTGGGATCTGGAGGGAACAGGCAGGGAAAAGAGAGCACAAGAAATTCTCTACTACTGAGGCACAGCAGTCCTCTTGGCCAGTATCCTGTCCCCAGCTGTGGCAGTAGGAAATGATGCTTAGGGAGAAGACAAAAGACCATCCACTTACAAGTTTCTCCAATTCCTTTGCGAGACAGTCTTCCGCCAGCAAGTTCCAAAAATTCCCTTCCCCTCTGTATAGAAGCAGCTTCTCTCTTTTCTGTTTTAAACCAGTCCTCTTGGCTCCAGTGTCGCAGGATTTGATGAGCTACAGTTCCACTTTAAGCTTGTCCTCCATTTTACTGATTTTGCACATGCCTGTTTCATACCCTTCAGCACAGTCCCAGACTAAAAACTCTCAGCTTTTTTAGTGTCCTTTTTTAGTGAGCTTCTCCACCCACACAGTCATTTTAATTGCTTTTTCCTTTCCATTCTTTGCATCCATCATGGCTTTCTTGGACGCAAGAAGGACAAGATCTGCACTCTCTGCTCAAAATGCAGGTGCGTCAAGATTTTTCCATTCACACTTTTTTCCAGCTCTTTGATGGACATGCTGAATAAAACTGGTGCCAGCACTAATCTCTGGAGGATCTTCCATTAAGCCCCATCAGGGAAATGGGATAGTATGCAGCTTTACAAAACTATACTGGTTATTTCTCAACACACTGTGTTTACCCATGTGATCTGTGACCTTAGTCTTGACTGTAGAGTTTTACCATCTTCTTAGGAGAGTACGTCACCCATTGGGGTTGGTAGTTCCAGCAGCTGTACGACACCCTTGTTGTTTGCAATGATAAGTTATGCACCTCGGGCAGCAGATCTGCATGTTCACACCTGAGTTCCCGCTCAGCCTGCCAGTGAATGCCATCTTGTCATAGGAGCTTATTAACATCTTATTAACCACAGAGCCAGACAGTTGTCAGGCTTTCAGGCTCCTGGTGTTAGTGTAGACCAGCACTTGTAAATTTTGCCCTTAGTCTGTCTCCTGGCACACGCCAACCAGACAGAATTGCAGGTAACCTAATTTTCTGTGTGATTATGCTCTCTATTTCTCTACTGATCCTTTCTTAGACACACCAAATGTTAGTCAAACTCACCTTGTAGGCCATGCCAGTCGGAACAATGTGCTTTTTCCCAGCTCAGAGCTGACATACTACTCTACAATCTTTCTCCTTTCCTGTGTCAGCAGACAAGCTCTGTTATGAAGAGGGATAGCCAGTCCTTTCTGTATGGGCTCCTCTTCTCCTGAAAGGTTTCCCAGACCCTTACCACCTACCTCTTCACATCATCACCTATCTCTCTGAATTTCTCCCATGGTTCCTCAGCCTCACAAGACAGGGGATTTCAGACAGTGCTACCATAGCCTCCAGTCTCCAGTTTCAGCATTGACACAGTAAAGTTCAACTCCCAAGGTGCGAGTGGCTTAGAGAAACAACGGTTCACAGGCGAAGCCTGTTGCAGTGCTGTAGAGGAGTCTGCCTCATGATGAATGGGTATTAGTGATGGCCCAGGTACCCAGGGACCTCCTGATAATTCTTGATCTGATCCTGCCGATGGAGGTCTAGCCTTACAGATACTCTCTCCATTCAGTGCTTTGCATCTCCTGGCAGATTTCCTTGATTTCTTCAACATGTCACTGAGCCATGCTGTCTAAGATATTTGTGATAGCAACTGGAAGGGCACCTTGAGCTTTTTTATGCTGTGTGAAGGCTCCCAGAAGAATGGCTTCTGGCCTTCAGCTCCATAGCCCTTAACATCACAGATCACTTTAGTGGAATTGCTAGCAAACCTTAGGAGAACAGCTGTGATCTGAATAGGCTCAGACAATGGAGCAGGGCTTAGCTCAACATCTCTCTTTTAAAGAACACAGGGTGCTGGAAGGACCCTCAAGGCTCTTGAAAAATACAGGGATTGGGAGGAGGTAATTTAAAAATAAAACATACCGAAATGCTAAGCTTGCCACTTGTATTTCTTTCTATGAGTTCTTCCTTACACTCTCACAATAAGCTACAAGAGGAAATTGCATCTCTGGGAAGTTGTCAGAGCTGTGCATGCTGCACAGTGCAGCTAAGGAACCCCAGGGGTTACAGAGAGCAAACTCCTTCAGCAGGGTAATGAGGTGGGGACACAGAAGAGCTTGCAGGGACAGAAGAAGGGGCAATCCTGGAGAAACAGGGAAAAAGACCACCCCCAGGACAGCAAGGCAACTGCCTCAGGAGAGTTAACTGATGAGCTTTACCCTCCCACCTTGTTAAGGTACTGGCACAGGAAAGGAGTACAGAGTTTTGTGCTTAATATAATCTAAAGCTGGGTGGTGTGCGTTTTTTTATTCCTGGTCTGTTTTATTTTTTCTGGTTCGTTTATGGAAAGTTTACTCGGTCCTTTTCTTTTGCTAAACTGAAATCAGGTTTTCCTGCTAAGCAGCTGCAGAGTCTCTTGCATGCAGGAAGACTGCCTGTGGCTCTACATGGTCTTGCAGAACGCACAAGCTGATGCAATGCTGACTGTGGAGCTACAGAGCTGCAAACTAGAAGCGATCAGAGAGAAAGAGGAGGGCTGGAGCACCTAGCAGGAACAGCTAGACAAATGCAAATGACCTAGAGCAAGCAGCAGCATTTACTTGCCCAGGAAGACAGTAAGCAAATTCTA
Organism: Astur gentilis; assembly: GCF_929443795.1. NCBI lineage: Eukaryota > Metazoa > Chordata > Aves > Accipitriformes > Accipitridae > Astur > Astur gentilis. The sequence goes on along the minus strand of NC_064919.1, from coordinate 34,362,601 downwards.
AGGTGTTACTGATGAGAAAGAAGCAATCTGGTGGTTTATTGGCTATGCTAAAAATATATATCCATACACACTGGAAAAGGTGTGATTGGTCTCTATGGTACCTGGTTTTCTCTGTGCTATCTTTCTCTTTTCTCCCTTTGGTACACTCATGTTTGTTAATCCATGATTTTAAAGGGGAAAAGTTAAGTCATTGAGCACCAGATAGTTTAACTTTAACCCTTTTCGTGTTTCAGTTTCACATTCTTTTATTATGACCACTAAAATCTAAAACCAGCCATTGCTGCTGCAGTGAAGTTCTGGTGAAAAGGTCCTCTATGCTCTACACAAGACCCTCAGCTGAATTAAAATTACATCTTTCTGTCAAATGAAGTGGAGAAATTTTTCTCATCCTCAGCTGCTGAAAATAACTCAGTGCATTTTTCAAAATGCAGTGCGTGTGTTCTCTCTCTGCCTGGCAGAAGGAATGACCATACCACAGGGAAGGACAGGTTTTCTCTCCAACTTGATGCCCTCAATACTTGTGCTTAAAAGAAAAAAAAGAAAACCTGGTGTTCTCCCATCATCCTGTGACTCCAGGAGCTGGAACACCAGCTCACATCTTGTACTGAGCTAGATTATGAAGTCCCTACCTATCAGCCCAGAAATAGGCCATGGTAGGCAGTCATTATGACCTCACATTTCCATAAGGTTTGGGCCAGGAAGGTGTGATCTCTGTCAGGAAAGTATAGGAAGGCATATTCCTTGTGGCCAGCACATCAAATGCCCAGGCTTTACAGGAACATCGCTACTGTCCTTGCAACATTGCTTCTACGCCTTCTCCTGGAATCACTCTCCCTGCAATATTTCTCACAAATGTAGCACACATGGCCACAGGATTTTGATGTCTTGGAGCATATCTTTAGCTTTGCCATTTATTGGGCTTTCTTCACCCAAAGCATCTCCAGAGCCATCAGGGATGATGGCACAGAGGGGTCCTCCTGGCTGAGCTGGCTCAATGCCACAAGCCACCATCACCATCTCAGGCTGCTTTGCTTGCTGCTGTGAGGGCAGCAGGGATGCCTGCAGGCATCAGCTGCCTTTATTGCTCAGGTCTCTCAACGACTGGCAGGAAAAACATATCTGCCTCTCTGGCAGAGCTCAGCTAGAAGCAACACCAGTCTTTCCTTCTTTTTACCAGGAGGTAGAAAATAAATTGTCTGATTACCTTTTTTTCATTTATGTACATGAAAACAGTCATTTTTCTTTGTAAAACTAAATGCACTCAAAATTGCTTAAAATCAAATTAGATTACTCTAGTTTAAAAAAGTAGAGCAGCCATTTGAAGGGAAAAGGAAACTCTGAACCAGGGGAAATCCTTACCTGAGCCCTGGGGAAGAGGGTATTTTGAAAAGGTGATGTCAGCTTGGGAGATCAATTGCTTCCAAAGGTGCAGAGAGAATATTTTCCTCATTCTGAAGCACTTACTTGGCTGTTCAGAGCTGAGAACTGGAATGTAAAAGGAAAGGCAGAAAAGTTTAATTTTCATCTTCTAATCTATGAATATAAACAAGGTGTAAAATGAGATTTATTACTGTTAAAATCTTGAAGGTCATCATGATGAGGAACTAAATTCAAATCACTGGCTAAGGATCATATTATTTTGTTTAACAAATCACTTAGTTTTAAATGTTGGACATGTTTTGATAAACCTTCTGTTTTGCAGTATGCATATAGTACTTTCATGTAATTACAAAGGAAAAAAGAAGACATGAGATACTTCTCTCCACACATTCAAACCCTTAACTGAAGTGCTGTTTGGGGGCTAACTGAATCCCAGTTCTCTTCCAGAAGCTGTTTAACTGAGATCACAAGAAAGAACCATTAACTAGGAAAAGCAAATGGGTCTTCAACAGCCTCCAGCATCATAAAGAGAGTAAAAATTATTAATCTGAATAAACATGTTAAACCTTGTAACTGAGTAAAGAATAGCTGTAGGTCCTGAGTGTATCCCCAGCTCAGCCAAAAGATACGTTGGATTTTGTCAGCAAATGAGAATCAGACTTTCTTTGAGGAGAAAAAAAAAACACCTCAAAGTCCACACATAGCAAAATGTAAGCAATAATTTAAATTGAAGCTCCCTGCTTTTTATTTAAATCATGATCAAACACGATGTTTTAAATCATCATGATAAATGAATTTCTCCCCCTTGTCAGGACTCTCCTTATTAAGCTGACACATCTAAATTCTCAGTTAGAAAGGCTCAGCTATTAGTCAGCACAGGTCTCCTGGAGGGGAAAAAAAGGTAAAAGTTTAATCCTGCTTCCCCATCCCCCTTTTTTTCACCTAATTCAATTTCCTTCTATTGATTCTGTTTATATCACAGATATCCACCTTCTTTGTCATAAAGAATGTCACCTGCAGTTAAAATCATGGTAAGGAGAACAGAGATTGCCCAGAGCACGTGGTAACGATGTACATAAAGAAAACACAGATGAAGGTCATACTGTGCCTAGGTTTTTTAGGATCTGTGTCCATGTGAAGTCTCCATCCCAGTCAGCCTTGCTTTTCTGGTTGTTGTTTTGTGGTGCTCAGACCAAACAAGACCCAATATACCTGCCCAAGACAACCATGAGACTTGTGGCAGAAGGTTCCCCCTGCAGCCTGTTTCCTCCCACTGTTACCCAACAGGTCCCTGGTGCAGCAGGAGGAGGACTGCTTCTTGACTCATGTGATCACTACTTCGCACACCCATACCTTTGTTTGAGCAGATGTTCCACTGGTTCCTTGCGTGTCAAGGGACAAGCAGATTTGTCTTCTCCAGCAGCCACTTCAGCAGTCAAGCTTGTCTTGACCCTCTCTGCCTGATTTTGGGCACCGCAATGCCCAGGCGCAGAGACCCAGCTTACAGCACAACACAGCCAGCCCACCTGGGGACCCAGGTCCAGTTGTACAGCAGCAACAAAACCTGACTTACCATAGAAGGGAAGATGGCTGCAAAGGCACTCCTATAACCACATGCTGTCAACATTTCTAGGTGGGTTGCCAAACCTATAGGAATTTTTACCTTACTGCAATATTGGCCTGGTCCATGAGGGGCCATTGCAAAAAGCTCTTCCACGCCTCTGACCCAGGTTTATTCTAATACAGTGCTCTTCTGAGAAGGTGCTCTTAAACACCGTTAAGCATGCCTCAGCTGTCTTTGGTAATTCTTTTGAATAGTTTTATATATGTCTGTCAGCAAAAAAATGAGGAGGCAAACTGTGAATTTTTACTAAAACACCTTTTCCTTTAGTAACATCTAATTGTCCATTTTTTAGTTGCATTTTGTCGTGCAACTTCTGGTATTTTCCTTTTTTTGCTGAGGGTCCAATATACTGGGTTTTTACTGCTTTTAAGTAACAAATAAGAAAACCCAGATGAGGAAGCCCTGGTACATAGCAGGCATCTTTGTTGCATGCATGGAGTGTCGACACACACGGGGAGCCAGAAGTGTGATTGCTGGGGAGAGCGGCGCAGATGACAGTGACAAACAAGCAACCCCAGCAACCAATGACTGAATTGAGTGTGGAAAGGCAAAACTGGGGTTTTTGTCAACAACCAGGACACCATGCAGAAACGGGACTTTCCCTCGCTGTGGAGATCAGGGAAGGTGGGCCAGACCTTGCTGGTCTAACTGCACAATCCGATCTGCTGCCATAGGAAGTACTTTAACTGCAAATAAAACTTCAGAAATGTAGAACAAGGATTAATTGTATTTCAGGTTGATCCTGGGTGGGATACCAATATGAATACCATAACATTAACAATGGATTCTTATAAAAAGGGAAGAAAAGTCACATAGCATTCAATGCTTGCAAAACAGCACTTTTCAATTTTCTTCATTTGTGTAAATGAACTGTAGTGTTAATATACTGATTCATATGCATTTAGTACTATAGTATTACTAACATAAAACTGCTGATGTAGTATTACTAAACTGATCAATAAACTACTGCTTGGGAGTTTGTAAATACAGCCTCTCACAATGGGGTGTGTTAATAGAGTTGTATGGATTTGACATTTTCCTTTTCCTCCTTTTGTGCTTTCCTGCTGTCACTGACATTGTCATTTTGCAGTTAGCTTACTGTGCAGGCATCCCAAAGAACCTGCAGTGGACTGTGTGAATATTACCATTAGTTGCTATTTCTTGGAGCATAATGCTTTTTAGGATGATAAGGGGGAGGGCCACATTCATAGGATCGCGGGTGTCACCAGTGCTGTTGAACTCAGTCCTCTGTTGTGCCAGGCAATGCAGAGCAGATATCACAGACAGAACAGCAGGCTGCCTATGCTGCGTACCCTGCACATGCCTCAAAAAGCTTCCTGGTACAGCCTAAAGGACATGCAGGCTGATTATATAGTCACAAGCCAGAGCCATGGATCCAAGAGAAACAGTAGCTTCAGGTGATCGGAAAAGCACATCACACTCCATTGTACAAAGCAGAGTTGAAAGAACATCAGCATCTCTCCACAAATCTGTCCTGAAGGGAAAACTGTCCTCTGAACCCAGTCTAAAATTTGGTGTTAAGTCTGGCTGTGTTGCCAGGATGCACCAGAGGCATCCACAGCAATGTAAGGCTCATGTCACAGAAGTTCTGTCTTGGTCAGCTCCAGGAGAGGTGTGGGGAATGGTAACATTCCTCACATCATTATTCTATAATAATATTAAAATAACACACAGTTTGGTGTGAATTTGTAAATAAACCATGAAATGGTTCATATGCTAACAATTCAGAGTTTCTTGAATCTGATACAATGGCACTTTTCTCCTTTGCTGTACAAAGAGGATCTTGAAGAGAGAGAGCAGCACACTGAAAGCCAATCACTCACACCCACATGTGCCTGGGCTGCTTGCCAGGGCATACCCCTGAAGTTCAGTCCCTTCAGTCCACAAGTCTGAACACTTCATTCACCTCTCATCCTCTTAATTGTTTGAGCACATCATTCCCATGACTACATGTCACAGGAAAATAAAAAGAGCTTGGAGTACCTCCTTCAAAGCATACTCGAGAATACTTGTGCTTTAGGCAAGGAAACATGAAGGATTCCCTGGGCTGACAGGGCAGGAACCACAAGTGACCATGTCATAAGCCATTTCTTATATCAAAGACCATGTATTTTAACCTTCCTGCCCAAGTACTCAGCTGAGATACCGCCCTGGGGAGGGCTAGTTCCTTTCTCTTTACAGGTGAACAAGATGCAGAGCTCATACCCTGCTGTAGGGGAGGTTCACCCTTCTCGAGAGGGCTGTAAGGATACCAAAGCGACCGACACCACGAGGGAAAAAAGCCCCGCGGGGACAAGCGGCGGTGGGGCAGCGGTGCCCTGCCTTGCAGTGGCACCTGGTGGCCCTGCGGGAGATTACACCCGCGGCGTGGACAGTCCCACTCCCTGCCCCCTGCACGAGCAGGATCGGTGGGCTCGCCGGAGGGTTTTTGCCCGAATGTTTTTTGCTGCTCGGGAAGGCGTGCAGGGGTGTTGAATATTGATATCGGTTCTGAGAATGCGGTTGGCTGAAGCATCATGGATGTGAATTCAGGCTAATTGACACCGGATGTGTTGACCATGAAATGCATCCACAGGGCTGAGTCAGTCCCATCATCTCTCAAGGTTATGTTGCCCCATCTGTTAACAAGTGTCTGGGACAACTTCACAGCAGGTCCCACTGTTGTTTGGGGCATTGGGATGCTGATGCAGAGAATACTATTTTGGGTATCCACAGTCACCCCCGCTACTTGTAGCAGCCCAAAGGACAGACCCCGTATCTCCCAAAATTAGGCTACCTCCACCAATCCACCCTGGACACCTTTTGTGCACTACACCTGCCATCCAGCCCATGTCAGGGCAGATCTCAGGGCCTTCTCTGAGGACATACCAGGGAGGGAAGCCAGCTGTGGGTGTGTGGTCCTGCTCCATCACATCACCGTTGGCTCTAGCATGGTGCCTGACCCTCTCCAACACTAAGAAGCTGAGGTGCCAGTGAGCAAATCAAAGCTTTCACTAAGCAGTATTCCCACTTGGAGCAAGCAAGAGGCCAAGTGGGCTGCAATCTTGTGAGGCATGTCCCTGACTGAAAGGGTTTGAGGTGGGAGCTAAGTGGGTCAGATCCCCAGTCCCCCAGCAGCAAGTGGTATTTGAGAGGAGAGGAAGTATTGCCCATGATCCTGGGTTCAGCGTTCAGTGCCTTTTTGGGAAGACACATTTCTGTGTCTCCTTTTCTCTCCATTAGCAGCCAAGCACTTACTCCTGATTCCTCTGCTCTTCCCCTCAGTAGACTTGACATTTACATTCCACAGGGAAATGCTCCAAAATCCCATATTTTTGTGGGCACTGTGACAGTCTGAGTCACTTCTGTGCAGAGCCACATGTGACAGAGATAAAGGAGAAATCATTGTCAGAGGGCTGAGATTTGACCCCACACTGCCAACAGCTCCCTCTGAGGAAATACTGTAACACCTTTGACCCTACAAAGCATGGGTATATCTGGGCCAAGCAAAAAAAAAAACACCAGCCCCCCCCAAAAAAACCACAAAACCACCAAACCAAAAAAACCCCAACAGCAACAACAAAAATCACATATAAGAAATCTACTGTTTCGCTTCCTTACAGACAAAATCAAGGTCTCAAAACTGGACTTTCAAAGTGGCAGAGTACTCAGAAGTTTCCATTTCAGATATTGAATTAGCCTCTTTTCCAAAGAAGATGTTCCTAGCAAGGTATACTCCAGGAGGACATATGCTTGAATCTGCAAAGAGCCTGGAAAGAAGTGCTGCCAAGGAAAATCTCCTCTGGCACCTTAACAGTAGATTTGGCCACAGACAGGGGAAATGCCCTCAGGAAGCTGACTCCTTCCATGCAAATGAGAAACATCTTTCTGGTGGCTTTTCCAATAAGTACAGGTATTAGTACCTTTACATAGCAGCTTGTGAAGAGGTGCAGAACAGGTGCAGTACAGCCTCTGGCTGCTCACCACTGGTGTGGTCTTGAAAGGCAAAATACTGCCTACAAGAGTGAAGAGACAAGGAATCATACACACACTTTAGGCTGACTTCACGGCAACTGTATCTGCTTCTCCATAAGTGTAAAAATTTCTATAGCCTTGCCACTTGCCATAGCACCCAAATCACTGTTGCTGCTCCTATTGAAAGAACTCTGGATATCCCCACCCTGTGCTCGCCAACACCCTCAGAGCTAGTTTCCTGCCCAGCAAACTAATTTTTCACTCTAGAGCAGAGCCCTGTTGTCAGGTAGCAGGCATGCCTTTTGGACAGGTGGGAGAGGGGATGCTGGAACAGCTCCAGCATGGGGGCATAGAAACACTCCAGTAACCCTGCCCAACAAAAGTTGTTGGCTCTGCAGTCACCACCATCCTCCCAATATGCCACCCAGTATTTGAATTATCTACAGTTGTCTGTGTCCTGGTGATCTCACCAGCTCTCACACTGTGGGCTGGTGTTTCAAATGTTAAAGAGCCCTTACTCTGAATTTACATTTATAGTATTTTGATGACATACAGCAATTTCTGAGTAGTATTACATTACATTACACTTACTATAAACCCCTTTGCAACGTCCTAGCAGTATGCATGGGGATTTAGGATCCAGGGACTCACAGTTCCTTCATGCTTTCTTCTCTGTTACCAGGTTACTGAACAAATTTCCCTGCGCTGTTGGACATAGCTTTAATTAGTTTTGATTAGCAATCCTACCGCAGATGGCACAAACTGCGTCACAGCTGCACAAGTGAGTTTGGTGTTTGTGTGAACAAAGTAACATTGCTACATACAGAGGTGGGGACAGTGCGTATGCAACCGCCTATTCAGTGCAGGGACAGTGTGGCAGCAATTTCCACCACGCCTGCTGTTTTTTGACAGTCCTTCCTGCAGCAGTGGGGAAAGACTGATCATTTTCTTAAAAAAGGATTCTTAAAAATCCAGTAATAATAGAAAATTGTGTGGACATCACCTTCCATCATCTCTGAGCTGGGCAGGCTCCAAAAAGGTGAGTTCTTGTTCAAGAGTGCTTGCATCTGTTTCCTTCACTCACTAAACCTAGGTTTAGGTCATGTATTTAACAGTATTTGCTACCTCAATAACTATCCCTGTGCAGGATGCAAGAGGTGAAGTGCTGTTAGGTGGGCTGTGCAAGCATGTAACAGGGGTAACTCTGACTGCAGTTAAACTACGCTCCAGTCACGGCAACTCCTTGCCTTCATTTGCATCTCTCCAGCTCTGTGGAAACCTCAGTTGTAGACCCCTACAGCAGCGGGATATCCCTCATAACAGGACTTGCATAACAGGCACTTCAAACCATGTCACAGGTGTGGTAACCCTGATCAGGATTACCTCCTCCTGATTCCATATGCACAGGAGCAGCAACCCCTCTCCCCCCCTCCAGAAGACAGATTCATGTCAGCCTGTCTAATCCAACTTGCCCTACCTTAAGAACAGCTCGAAGTTGTCTTCCAGAGGTTTCCAGGTGCATTATCAGCAAGCTTAGTTCAACCTTCACACCTCTTGGCCACTATCTTCTCTGCCTCTACCAAACAAACCCTGAAAAGCAACACCAATTTCATTCCAAAGCACAGCTGACAGTCACAGCTCCCTGGGGAGCATCCTTGCCCAGTAGCAGCCAGCACAGAAAGCTGCTCTGCCTATCTTGGGGTACTCCTTCCCTTCTGGGGCAGGATGACCCTGCCAAAACAAGAGCAAGTCTTAATGCTGCATACCATGGGGCATCTTAAAAACAGCTCTGTGGTGACAGCCAGTGTCCCTTAGGGCACAGGGCTAGCTCCTCTGCCCATACAGGCTATCTGTCTCCAATCTCACCTGAAATCTTCCTTTCATCTTCTTTCCTACTCTCTCTGGTGAGTGACCATCCCATCCCACCAGAAGAAGAGCCCTGTTGAACAGGTTGGCCTTCAGCAGGAGTCTGAGAAGGGGCAGGGAGCAGAGTCTATCAACAAAAGGGTGTTACAACAAGCCTCCCTTTCCTTTGGACCTGCCCTAGCCACCCCAGGTGATATTTCAAGCCTTTGCTTCCTATTTTTAAAGAGTCGAGCCCAGCAAGCAAGCACTACTGAGCACGGAAAGTAACCCTCCCCCACTGACAATGGTCCCAACAAAGCTGTCTTGCACACCTGTCCCCCATGCCTTGACAGCCCAAGGGTCTGGGAACAGCTTCACTGTGGCATTCACTCATTTGAAGCTGGAGCAAGGCTTTTCAACCAAACAATATGTGCAGTCCTTTGGTCACACCACCCTCCAAGTGACCCACAACGTGCAGTGACAGTCAAGATGCTGTCCCTGTGGCTGTTGCCTACTGCCTGGATTCCTGGTCACATTTGGGCTGTGGGCTTTGACTCTAGTCATTAGGCCAGACAGTCCAATTCTGACATCTCAGACAGAAGAAGGTTTTTATTTAATTCCAAGATTAAGTCTTTTTAGGCAACGAAGGGGCCTTTTCCAATCAGAGTTTGAATCTACATCCATTATTATGGGGGCGGGGGTTGTGTGTATTACTCCCACCACTGGAATGGATCTTCTTGGGTTTCTGTGGTCTTTGCACAAAATACTGGCATGGAGAGAAAGGATGTGTTTTTGCTGACTCTGGGAAAATGGCAATCAACCAAATGCATCAGTAAGGAACAGTGAGTAATAGCTTTAAATGCAAACAACTGTTAGCAGCACGTTTTAGTGCATTAATAATTTACACTCCATGGAAAGTTTAATTTATGCAAAGTGAGAGTTTTGTGGCATAGTTACAAAAGGCACACATGATCCTGGGGTTAACGGATCTATAGCGAGCCTATGACTCCTCCCAGGAAGCCATACCCTGACTGCCAATTCTCTTGGTTTCATCACAGGTCTTGCTGTGCAGTTTGTACAGTGTATTTCTCAGTGTGCCAATGGCTGGGACAGGGATGCAGTACGAGAGCATTTCCTCGCCCATATAAAGAAAAAAAGGTATTCTGATGCCAACCCATGCTAAAGAAATAACCAAAACTGCAAAGTGTGCACACCAAAACATTCAGAAAGGTTGCCAGCAAAGGGGAAAAAAATACAATTATCTTCCAAGGCTCATGACCCTGGAAGGCTTGCTGGATTATTACCAGTGCACTGTCACTTCCACCTCCAGGTTGCAGCTGCTGCACCTCAAGCTGCCTCGGAACCTGCCCTGCCCTGCCGACTGCAGCAGCCGGTGTCCACTGGAGGCCCAAGGACACCCCACCATACAGAAGACACACGCTGGTGGGCCAGAAGGAGCTGGCTTCTCTGCAAGTAACACACAGCATTGAAAGGGAGATTGACAAAGCTGCCAAGCAGCCCTGGAGCCTGCAGCAAAGCCCATCAAACAGACATAGCTTTGCTTAGGCTTCCCCAAACCTGCTGTGTACACCATGTTTCAGTCATCTGAGCCTACTGCCCCAACTTACTCTTCCCAGCCTGGGGATCCATGGGACCACAGACCTGCATACCCAGGGCACCCAGAGCCCAGGAAGGTTGCTCTTCTGAAGCCATCAGAAAACAACATGCAGCCTCTTGCCATTTGATGTGGCTTTTTCTGTATCAAAGACTACCAGACTGGCAAGTCAAATGCTCCACAGGTTAGAGATGCCAGGTGTTTCCCCTGCTCCTTGGCAGAAGGATACAGCCTCTGGCTAAGTCTCTTTTGATGGTGCTTTTCCCAGACTCTCACCTCACTCCAGGTTCAGGATGGACAGCGAGTGAAAGGAAGCAGGAGAAGATAACTCATTTGTGTGTGTGTGTGTGTGGTTTTGGCATGGGACTGGGAATGCAAAATGGGTTGGGCTTTGTGGTCTTGGTGGTGTCCCAACCTCCCATAATATTTCAGGGCAAAACCGCTAGTTTTAAAAAGACCAGTTGCACAAATGCTCATCATTCTGCTTTAATTTGCAACCTTAGAAATCTTCAGGTAAGTTTTTTCCTGCAGAATATATGTGCATGTATTAAACAAGATTGCTTTCAAGATATTTGATTGATCAGATGCAAAATAACTGTCTCTATGACCTATCTTTTTCCAAGGTGAGAGAGTTAAGAGATCAGCAAATGGCTGTAGGTTTTTAATAATTAATTCATTAACCCTAAGTTTAGGAGACACACTTGAAAACAGGGTCTGCACATGAGGGTTCAGTAACAGTGGTTTAAAAACACTTATGGCAGAATGTCAGCCAGTGGGACACAGCAGCGTATGTCAACACCACTCCACACTACCTGGTCTTCCACCCTTTCTGCTGCTGGAGAAAGTGAACCTGTTAAGGGAAATCCAGGTGACCTCTTTTCCTCCATTAATTACACAGAGAGAGTCTGGCTTTAACCTCAGTCTGTTTTTTGCTGTCAGCCTCCACAGAGCTGTGCAGTATGTGGCTCTACTATGTCAGCTGTATGAAACCACCCCACCATTCACCTCATGCATACACAGTAGTGACACGCTTTTCTACAGAAGCATACAGCAACCCTCATTGTATTTCATGTTAAGCTAATGCCATGCTGCTGACAAAACAGAGCATCACATGCTTTGCAAATGTGCTTTACCAGCATCAAGATCTTTGGCTTTCTTTAATGCCTGCCACAAGGAAGTTTTTTGGCTTTGTTTCTCTGCAAAATGCTGAATGAGGGAGGAAAGCTAGGATTTGACCTCTGAAACCCACAATGCACAGTTGTGCACCCACAGCATAGGATGAAGGCTTGTCTTGCATTGAAATGAACACAAAGTCCTCCTTATATTTCTTTTCTCTAATCACTTCCCCAGTCATTGGCTTGCTGTGCATTTTCTGGGGTAAATACTCCATTGTGCCTCTAATGTATGCCTAGCACAGCAATCTCATATGATCTGCTCCCAACTGTGTTAACACCCCCACCCCACCAGCCCCTCCTAAAGGAAATGCAACAAGGCAAGTGTATTGGCTAACGTCAATGTTAAGGAAATTTTTGAAGAGTAAACGAATATGCAAAAATGAACCTATCTGGGAAAAACAGTTTGCCAGAAAAACAGTGGCCAGAAATCAGAGGAGGAAAGAAAATTTGAACGTGAAGTGTGTGCACACTTGGGATCAAAGTGATGAGGCAGGCAAGCCCCCATCACTGGAGTGCTGCGGGAAGTGGAGGAGACAGAGCAAGGTAGGCAAAGGATGGGTCCAACTGCACAGCACTCTGCCATGGGACAGGAGATAAGGCTGTCAAGGGCTTGTGTGTAATGGTCAGGGGATGGACCAACACCATGGGTGGTGTGGGCGCATCTGCTGCAGACCAGCTTATCAATAGGTGAAGCAACTCTTACACAGTTGGAGAAAGCCTCATGATGACAGGACCAGTATTCCCAGGGGACTTTTCCCACCAGCAAGAAGTTCTGGAAGGGCCCCTGGGTGGGACACAAAAAATCCATTGGGAGTGAAGCCAATTGGGCAGCACCTCCATAGGGGTGGAGGGGCTGCTGCACTACAGGCGGGATGCACAGGGCAAGGGTAGCGATGGAGGGCAGGGTCAGCCACAGCCCAACAATCACCCAGCAGGTCCACAGGGATGAAGCAGGTCAAGATTGAGACAGAAGTACAGGAAGTTGGTCAGGGTCAGCATGGTGGCCAGGCACCGGCATGGCACAGCACAGCCTGGACAGGGACTTGGGACCTCAAAAGCTGCTCTGGCGTGACAAGGGAGGCCCCAGGTGACGCTTTCCCCAGCTCCTTCTCATGCTCACCCTAGCTGCTTCCCTGCAGCCTGATCCCAGGTATCACTACACCAGGTCAAAGCTGACCTTGAGCACAGGCAGCCAGACCCCAAGGAGGACAGGGAGGAGGCTCAGGCCTCTGACACAGCAAAAGTGAAGTGGAGAAATGTCAGCAAATGCTTGCAGTGAAGAAAACACACACCCCTTGTATTTTGCTTCCCTACACGACCAGATGCCGTGGAGGATGACAGGCACAAGGGCACAGGTACCTCAGGGGGAGCTGGTGGAAGGCAGAGGCTGGAAGCAGATCGGCCAGGGGAGTGTGGTAGGAAGGGTAAAAGCAATCCCTGCTCCCATTTGTCCATGCCCCAGTCCTGATTTTCCTCATGGAAAGGGAGAAGGAGGACCATGTCCAGGGCTAACCTCCAGGGTTGCCTCTTTCCCTAGGCACTCCCAGCCCCACTGGGACTGCTGCAAATTCCCAGAGACACCTCCAAGCTGAACACAGGCATATTCTGAAGGGGCAGTCTGGTCTCGAGGTTTTGTATTTCAGATGCAAATGCCACTGCAGGCTCAGAGGCCGCTAATATGTATGACTCCCGTGGGAGCTGCTGGATATGGGTTTAGAGGAATAAATGCCAGCCCAGTAGAAACTGTCTTTGTGTCTTACATCCTGCAACAGGGGAAATCAGGACAGCTTGTTACCACTGTGCAAGAGGTTGGGACGCATATACTCATTCAACCAGAATCAGCTCTTGTTGGAAATACAGCTTTTCACAACTGCTTTGCTATTGCCTTTCTAAGGCAAAAAGAAACCGAAGAAGAGAGGGCTGTGCATCCAAGATACACACAGGCCAGCCACACAAATTAGATTCCTCTGTTGGCTAGAATTACAAACCTGTACATGGCAGGAAGTCTAGCAAATCAGCTTTAAAAAAAAAAAAAAAAAAAAAAGAGAGAGACTGGTCAGCTGCTTCTGCTTATTCCTCCTCAAAGCAGTAGGGGGAGAAAAGAGATTAACTTAAAATTCACGCTGGTCAGTCTTTCCTACACTTGATTAGCCTGCACAAATCCTTCCCGTAAGTCTCCCAGGGAGATGTTCACTAAGACCTCCCTCCACCCAGCACAGGAAAAAAGGCTCTAGAGGGTGATGAAAGACCAAGAGACCAAATTTAGGTTGCTCTGAACTAGCCAAGAGCTTAATGCTTATCTTCTAGAAAGGATGCATTGTGAGAGGATCTTGTGAGGCTGAGTGACAATTATATCACAGCACACCTTCAGCCAACTGCTCTGGGGACTCATCTTTCTACTTTGTATAGCAGTCAACAAGGATGTTACCTCTTATTCAACACCTGCCACTGACCACTTGAAATTTCAGAATGTGGGTTGTAAACCAGTTATTTCAGTCCTCCTTTCCCTGCCACTACACCAAAGTAAAATGGGGGACAATAATGCACCATAAACTGAGATCAATATGCCTCCTATCCTTGGATAATATCTATCTACCAGATTGCTCAGGAAGCTCAGGATCTGACAGATTCCACCACAGAAACAAAGAAAAAAAAATCTTCAGTTGTGTAGCTGTAGATATTCTGTGCCATCCTAGGAGCAGAAACAGAGATTGATGGTAATGGGTGGGGACTCAGCAGTTCACTCTGCAAACGTGGGGTTTATGTCCAGCTCTCAGTCCTGATTTAGGGAAGTCTCTAAGTTAATGCCACTTTACCAAAGAGCTTCATTTATGGAGCTTAGTTTTCATTTGCACAGCAGACCACTGGGGAAAGAGTTTAAGACATGTCCAACAGATGCTGTGTGCCACACTGGCAAAACACTAGTGGTGAGAAATTTCAGTGGGACTGTTTTGCTTAATTGAAACTAAGTACATGCTCATAGAAACAATGACCAATACTATATGGTTTGTGGCCACAAAACTGCTCTTTCCCTTGCTAGATTTAAAAGTAATAAAAAATTCACCAGCTGTTTGATGAGGAAATTTCTGGTAAGGTAACTTTTCCAAGGTAAGTAAATTTTGCAGCTGAATTTCTTGGTGTAAATGCTATTCACATCCTTCCCCATGACTACCCACTCATAAAACAGCCAGATGCTTGACAGCAATTTTAAAATAACATGCTACAAGGAACAGTTGCATGGGAATTACCAGACAGGTGAAAATCTGCTTTTCCAGCAATGTGAAGAACTCCGTATTAGTAGTGACATCTGCCTCTGTCATCACACATGGTCACATGTATGCATGACTGTACCTCATCTGAATGGCTCCACCCAGACAATGCCATTTTGCAGATCTTGTGGAAGTTGACTCCTCCCTCGACTGAGGTTGGAAGAATTTGGGATGAAAACTGCAACAGCCTGCATACCAGGCAAAGGTGTGTCCTTTCGCAAATGCTGACCAAGACCACCAAGTTTTTTTTCTTCATCAAATAAAGTAATTTGGGGTTTTCTGTGTTAAAACAGGGAGGCTGCTTGTGTACCTCTACTTGTGCCTATTGAAGACTTTTCAGCACCAATGGACTCTCAGTTTTACCCCTGCCCTTTCAAGCACGTAATTCCACGTTTATACATGATTACAAATACTCGTCCATCATCAGAAAGGCAAGAAGGAAGTCAGATTGAGGCCAGCCCTATTTCTGGGGAGTGGAGATATTCATGTGCTCTGCGTATTTTTAGCAGAAGATGGTGGATAAATCTGAGCCAGCACGTTTTTCATTCAATCTGTCCCTGGACACTATCAGATGGTGGTTCCTTGTGCCAAGCACTAATGCACTTCACATTGGCACTGACACTGTGTCAGGACACAAAGCTTGCGAAGTCCCCGCTAAATCTGCTGATGCCAGGAAAACTGATAACAAACAGCTAGCCAGGGACACAGTCCCAAGTTTTTCTTCTACCACCAGAGCAGCACAGAAGCTGTACCAGTGCAATGATGTCAGCTCCTCTCTAGCTTGTGGCTATCAATGCAGCAAACGAGGGGCCTGGACTAGAAGAAAGGGGGTCCTGAGGCCATGAACACAGGTATGTATCTAAATATGGAGGGAGATCAATCTGCTTCATGGGAATTAGCTGTGTGCTTAAAACTGCGCTTTGAGAACCTTGACAACTTGTGTCTTAATGCTCAAACATCTGAACTAATTACAACTAATACAAATATAAATCATTATAAATCTAAATATAAATATAAATGTAAATATAAATATATATGTATACATATCACTTGGCAGGATGATTCTATTGTTTAGCACTCCTTAATACCCCTTGAGCACTGAACATACTAAATTCAGTCTTACAGGTCTACTTCCTATGGCTACCAATCCCACATAGGATAAGGCATCCACAAAAGAAAATTCCACAGACTCCTACAAATTGCTCACTCTGATTTACAAGTCATTGTGTTTATTCCTTGAATACAAGCATCCAAAATTCTTGAGCTGTAAAATTCCTGTTCCTTTCCACCAGGTGCCTCAGCGCCCAGGCTTCTTTCTTGGATTGCTCAAAGCTTGGTATCCACATGTCTTGGAGAGACGTCCAGCCAGGGTTTGAAGACGAGAACAAGAACGCCTCTGGTTTGGGGCAGCTCAGATGGTTAACGTGAGCCTTCCATCTCTGAGGCAGCCGTCCCTAGCAACAGAAAGAAATAAAAGGGGTTATTCAGAGACCCTGGCAGACAGAGAAGAAAGGTGCTATGCCATTAGTAAACCATCAAAACACGTCAGTGACATTTTCCTTCCCACTACAGGCTCTACCCATGTCCTTGTGGATGTCAGAGGGTCAGCTCTCCCCATAGTGTCCAGGACAAGGCCAGTCATGCTGACAACAGCCTGAGTCTCAGAGCAGGTCTGGCTGCTAATGAGCAGCACCAGCCCACCCAAATTTAAATTCTAAGGCAAGGAATTCTATTTTCATCATTATATTCTGTTTTCATCTTAAATATACACACACATAATGAGATTTTTTTAAGGAGAAAAAAACAAGCCATGAATCTGACCAGGAGAGCAAACTGGTCTTCATAATTTTCTTGACTAGAGAGCCACAAAAGCATGGGGAAGGAGTATCTGTATCTAACCTATTCTATACCTTTCCACAGTTGTATTTCTAACTCAAAGAGACGACATCTGTCCACATTTGCACCAGACTCAAACAGGAAAGCCTGCTTAAATGGAATGCTTACCAGTCTGCATTCCCCATCACTTCAGCTCACCTTAGTAACTTCAAATGCTTTCTTCATCTCCCTCTTACTGGCTGACCACATAGTGTACTGCTCAGACTGTGACCAGCTAAAAATACAGACTAATGAATATCGGACAGCTGTAGGATACTAGAGTCATTGACCAGTTCCATTACTGGACATAAAAAGTTTTTTGAGTTTTTTTCTCCACTGAGTTCATGGAGAGTTTAAAAAATAGCTACTGACTCTTGGTACGTAAACCTGGAAACCTTAAAGGAATGTGGCAATTAAAATGAGTATCCACCAACTCAGAAATATATGTGGTGAGAGTTTTTAGCTTCAGTCTAATTCCAGGTAAAGCTCTGTTTATACCAGCCAAATCCAGCACAGCTAGCAGCCTCAGGAGACTGAACAGCTCATGATGCCTTTGAACTGGTCTGCTGGTGTCATGGCTGGTACCCTTGCAAGACTGTTGGACCCTCAGTGCTGGGCTTCCTGATAAGACAGCCATTTCTAGCCAGTCTCTATCAGCATAATTTCAGGAGGATTAGTCCAGGAGGAAAAGGTCCAATTCCTCTCACAAACGCACAACCTGGCTTAAATATTGATGTTCCAATGTTTAGTCACCAAATGTGGCCACAGACAATGGCATGTTGTCACTACAGGTTTGAATGTACCCACACATATGCAGACCCAGACAGTCATAAAGTATTTAAGTCAGGAGGAACCTGCAGTGATCATCTAGTCCAGATCCCTCTTCCAAACACGTCTAATCATATCTAATTGCCTAGGGCAGCACTGAGTCTTAAAACACCTCCAAGGACAGAGATCCCACAGCCTCTCTGGGCAACCTGTTTCCAAATGTTCAGGTCATCTAAAGCAAGTCAGCAAGTTAGATTTCTCTCTGTAACCTGATAAAAACCTCCTCCCTGAACAATTCAAGCTGCCTCCTGCTGAAATGACCACCAGCTCAATGGTCAATGTGTATGAGCTCAAGCACTGCTGCAGCACAAGGGACACATGCTCTGGCCATGCACCCACACCTTCTGCCAACACCTTTTGACGTGCATGTTGCAATGGCATTGCAATACCAGTGGTTGTAGGCTGGCCAGAAATCTGGTAACCAAACTTCCTGGGACAAATCTGAGCCCAGTGCCATTTTAAAGCCTCTCTGAGACGTAAGGACAAAGTCACATGTACCTTTTCTTTCCTTCTGATGTTTTCCCACACTCTGTTACACACCATGCACTCAAAGGTGTCAATGTAGTTTTCCTGGGTGACATCTTGCACTCCCCATTTCCGTTCCTTCATCACTGTAAGCAGTCTTGGGTTGGAAATGTCCCCTTTCAGTTTCCATCGTAGGTAGGACTCATATTCTTGATCATTTGTATCCAGCATTTTGATATAGCGGGCCAGTTCCCGAGGGTGTGAAAAACTGGATACCAGGACTGCACTTTTGTTACTAGGAAGCCAGTCTACAATGCTGGGAGACCCAAAGTACACTGGCACCACTCCCAACTTCAGTGGCCGCCAGAGTTTTTCAGTGATGTAATCTTCACAGATAGCATTTTCAAAAGCAAGAATGAACTTGTACTGTGCCAGTATTTTATAGAAGTTCCCATCATCCATGGCAGTTGGATTTCTGAGATGCTGAGGAAGGTCTCTGTTATGTAGACATTCCCCGTAAGAGTCTACTTCAATGTGGCACATCAGCTCACGCACATAGCTGTCCCGATCAGAAGGAGGGTTGCAGTCAGACTGCACATATACAAGTGGTGCAAGCCTCTTCCTCAGGTTGTTCTTCATCTGCAGTGGAACCATGTACCTCAACGACTTCAGGACCTCTACACCCTCAAGGTACTGCGTGGTCAGTGGTAGGTGAGAATGGCGGCTAAAGGTTGCAGTGTGGTTGAATAAGGTGATGGTCGGTTCATGGAAGAGTTTGTAGTTGTTTTTTGGTGACTCTTCATGGAAAAGGGCCCAGTCATGATAGTCTCTACGAGGGAGAGGTAGGCTGTCTATACTGAAGTCAGTACCTAGACAAAAGCAAACAGTGTTTAGTCTGCCCCTGTCATGCAACACTAAGTACAATGACAGAGAAGTCTAGTTTTAATTTAATACCAGCCCTACAACCATCACATTTCTGACATTGTAAGGCAATACTGAAAAGAGAGCAATTCATGCAAAGACAGACGAGTCTTATGACAGATAAAACTGAATTTGGCAACAGAATAATCTAGAGAATGGGGATCAGTAGTTAATATTAGAAATGGTTTCCTTTCAGGACATATTACTTAAAAGGCCTCTCATTTCAAGGCTCACTAGGAATTTTATATTTTAATGCACTGAAATCAGACTAATAAGGTTCTGTAAATAGGGGAACAGATGGTATTGTCTCCATCTATGATGTGAGCAAAATGGTTACTGCAGGGCTCAATTTTGTTCTAGTACCAAAATAACAAAAAGGATGCTAAAAATATTGGACAAGGTTAAAGAGAAAAATTACAAGAATGACTTCAAGTCTTGGAAAGACATTGTACTATAGAGGCTCTGGAAACCAATCCATTTAGTTTATCAAAGAGAGAATTAAGAGATAATGTTATCACAGCTGCCTCCCAGCTACATAAAGAAGCAGCTTCTGGCAGAAGATGGCTCCTCAAACAAATGCCAATAGTAAAAGAAGAACAATGTCTCAACTCTAAAAACAGACCACTGCAGCTGCTTGCGCCTCCCCACAAGGACACAGAGCCTCCATAACAACTTTGGAAAGTTGTGGTGGAAGCTTTAGGACAAACCTAGAAGCCTTTTCTCAAAGTCTGATCTGTGCAAAACTGAATTCAAAATATCAGCTCATGAATCTGACACTTGCTTTCCCTTCAGTACTGCTGTATTACACTTATACAACTAGCCTTATTGCAGATTAAATGCAAAGCTGATGAATCTCTGTCAAGGTATTTCCTCACTGTCTTGTAACTGTTTTTCACTTTTACTTGTATCTGGTTTTTACTTAAGTACAAGCACTGAACACACAAAACTTTTAACTGGTATTGTCAAGCGAGGGAGGTTGACTGTTTTCGACTGAAGGGTGGTCCCAAGCCCTCAACACTAAAAGGACGAAGGCCTGTGCCACTTTGAAAAATGCTATTTGCTGCTTCTGGTTTTGACATGTTATAGTGATACAAGAAGGTGAGGAAAACTGGAAGTGAATCAAATTCTCACAGGGAAGCTTATAAGGCCTATCTGGTTTGAAAACACTTTGTTCTAAGTGATCCCCAGAAAAGAAGCAGCAGTGCATACAGACAATATTGAAAATGCTGTGGATTGAAATCATAGGACTTCAGCTGCAACCCTTGGCAAGGGTGCTCGCTCCCTCTTTAAGGTAGTATTGCAGGGAAGAGGGAAGAAAAATGCAGGAAAGAATGAGACAAGGAAAGAGATGAGAGAGTGTGGTGGGTTGACCCTGGCTGAACGCCAGGTGCCCACCAAAGCCGTTCTATCAGTCCCTCCTCCTCAGCTGGACAGGGGAGGCAAAATATAACAAAGGGCTCATGGGTCGAGATAAGGACAGGAGAGATCACTCACCAATTACCATCACGGGCAAAACAGACTCAACTTGGGGAAAATTAACTCAATTTATTACCAATCAACCAGAGTAGGGTAATGAGAAATAAAACCATATCTCAAAACACCTTCCTTCCACCCCTCCCTTCCTCCTGGGCACAACTTCACTCCCAGATTCTCTACCTACCCCCCTCAGTGGCACAGGGGGACAGGGAATGGGGTTTATGGCCAGTTCATCACACATTATTTCTGCTGCTTCCTCCTCCTCAGGGGCAGGACTCATCACACTCTTCCCCTCCTCCAGCATGGGCTCCCTCCTATGGGAGACACTCCTCCACAAACTTCTCCAACATGAGTCCTTCCCACGGGCTGCAGTTCTTCACCAACTGCTCCAGCATGAGTCCCTTCCATGGCGTGCAGTCCTTCAGGAGCACACTGCTTGAGCGTGGGTCCCCCACAGGGTCACAAGTCCTGCCAGAAAACCTGCTCCATTGGCTCCTCTCTCCACAGATCCGCAGGTCCTGCTGGAAGCCTGCTCCAGCATGGGATTCCCACAGGGTCACATCCTCCTTTGGGCATCTGCCTGCTCCGGCATGGGGTCCTCCACAGGCTGCAGGTGGATATCTGCTCCACCGTGGACCTCCATGGGCTGCAGGGGAACAGCCTGCCTCACCATGGTCTTCACCATGGGCTGCAGGGGAATCTCTGCTCTGGTGCCTGGAGCTTCTCCTCCCCCTCCGTCTTCACTCACCTTGCTGTCTGCAGAGCTGTTTCTCTTACATGTTCTCACTCTCTCTCCGTCTGCCGTTTCTGTGTCCCAGCAATTTTTTTTCCTTCTTAAATATGTTATGACAGAGGCGCTACTACTATCGCTAATGGGCTCAGCCTTTGCCGGTGGCAGGTCCGTCTTAAAGCCAGCTGGTATTGGCTCTGTCGGACATGGGGGAAGCTTCCAGCAGCTTCTCACAGAAGACATCCCTGTAACCCACCCCCCGCTACCAAAACCTTGCCACACAAAGCCAATACAGAGAGAGACAAAAACGCAACATGCAAAACTTACTAAACAAGGAGAAAATTAGGCAAAGAGAAACTTAAAGAAAAATGGTCTACAGATCAGAGCACATCAGAATGACTAATTCTAATGCAATGCTCAATCAATATCAGTCTAACAAGAAGACAAAAGGCTCTTAAGGATTAAAGGGAAGGTAACATCAGCATGTGCCCTACCCCATGAGATGAAGGAAATAAAGGCGCTTATGAGGGGATAAAGAAAGCACAAGACTACATTTACAAGCAATTTCAACTTCCAAACTACAAATTAGGAAATCTTATGTATGTGGCAAAGTGCAGAAGAGAAAGACAGGTGCTGTCAGAAGTTCTGCATCTAAGGAGACATCTTTCATTCAGGATTCATACTCCAAGGACTGAACGCTCCAGTGCAGAAAAGCTGGACATCCTCCTCCCTTAGGAACAACACCCCTGAGGTTCTGACAGCACGGCACCAGATCCAGCTCATGCTGACTCAGTTGCATTGCACTCACTACACGCAAAACTCTGTGAAGTACGTGACGGTGAAAAAGTGGAGTTGGGAATCCCTCCCAAAAGCACAGACAAAATCCAGCAAGTGGATGCCACATCTCACTTCCAAACAGGAGATGGTGGCACTTGACAAAGTCATCACCTACACCTAGGGGGTTCCCAGGCCAGGACAGTAAATCAGGACAAGCTGCGAAGGTGTTCCTAACAAAGCAGTTCTGCTCAAAAACATCTGTACCCCATATTTTTTGCATAATATTTTTTCATAAGCTTTGGATCATTCTTCTCTTGACTAGCTCACTGACCAAATATTAGGGGGAAATTAATGCAGTTTCTTTGGAAAGTGAAACTGTACCCTGATCCAACCTTAGCATGGAAATGCAGATGTTAGAGTCTTCAATCAGCAGGCTGTTTAGAGGGTAATTCTGGAACATCAAAATCTGCCTTTTTGCAGGCCCACAGCTCAGTGCATCAAGGTGGTTGGGGCAGGAGGTGGTGGTGGTGGTGGTGTGTGTGGCAGGGTTGTAGCTTTTCTGTATTGATGCAGCATTTTTTTTCACCTTCAGTACCACCTATGACCTTTGTCTCTGGAGATTTTAGCATTGTGAGATCATTTATTGTGGTTTAAAAATATTTTTGCATATTATTACATTTTCTTTACACAGTTCATAGCCAGCATCACTAGAAAAATAAAAAAGCTACAAGGAGAGTGTTTTGCCCAGTGTAAACAGTCCTTTTAAAATAAGCAAGTAAAGCATGTCCACAAGCCTGCTGAAAATGAACAATAGTCCTAATGTTGAAACAGAGTTACTACCAGAGACCAAAACCACCAGACTTTATAGCTTTCATGTGATGCAAACACAGCTTTACCTGTCTTTTATTGGGTCAGCTTCTCATTCCTTTGCTGTCATTCCTTCGCTTTCATACTTGACCACATTATTATCAACTGACAAAGCTGACCTACTTGGAGCTCTGAAAAGACTAGTGATAAGAAGTTTTTGGTTCACTGGTAAGAACCAAGCTAAAGGTCCTTCCTTCTTGTATTTCCAGTTCACCTGTATCCTGACTGAGTGAATGAGATTCAGGACTCTCTTATTTTGTTTTGTTTCCAGACAAAGGAGCTGAACCTGCCAGTCACAAAAAAGCATTTGGCTTTATTTTTCCACCTAAAACTCACTTTTTCTCTGAAAAGCAACCATAGAAAAAGAACAAAATTAACAAAATAAGGCCTACTTTTAAAAGATGCATCTTTTGTGTTTTGTAGACTCACTGTACAGTACACGAAGTGGGAAGTTTCTGAGGCGGCTGAGCCAGAGAAGCTCAGAAGTTGCACTAGCTGCTGCTCCCTGTGCAGAATCAATAGATTTCTTTCACTGCTTTCCATTTATAGTCTGCTAGCAATCTCTCAGCACATGAGGCAGGGGAGTTGCACAGTTACCAGCAAGGGCATTATTTTAAGACAAAAGACATGCCCAAGTGCAACAAAGGCCCTGCAGAACCTCTGCTAGGGGTGACAAGCTGGAAGACTGGAAAAAGCTGGCGCGATCTCAGACTGTCTTTTCATGACTTGGCAACTACAGGAAATTTATCTTTCCTCCCATAAACAGGGAGCACATGTGATTGGAAAGCAGCATGAGACAAGGCAACAGTCATCCCACAGATGTGCACCATCACTTTTCAGAGTCCTTTTACAGGGAACGTACGTCTCTGGATCCCTACTGATGGTATTCACCACCAGGCAAAGTTTAGCACAATGAGCTGTGTAATTTTCCTGCTCTCAGTGATTGCCACCTAGAATATTTAATCTCTAAAGGAAAATAACTGGGCAAGAGGGAAAGTTAGTCCTTTAAAAAGAAACAGATCCTTACCATAGAACAGAAATGCTCTTGTCATCTGATTGTGCTGGTAGGTCTTGTTGATAGTAAAGAAGCAAACATCCTCTCCACACTGACCCAGTCTCCCTGTCTCTCCAGTCAGGGGGGACCACCAGAGCAGGATGGGATAGTGATTTACATCAGACTCTGTCTTGAAGCTGCTGGGAAATTCCTGCTTCTTAAACTGAAAAGCGTGTATCTCCACAGGCTTTAATGGGCCACTGTGTAAACTGGAGATTACTGCCACCTTATTCTCTGAATTGCCCAGTTCAGTGATAACCTTCAGGGAAATAAACACAAAAATCACAGTGCATCACTGTCATTAGCCAGGACACCCACTTGACAAATCAGAGTTTAAGCATCAAGCGCTAACTAAGTCTGCATGTGAAGTTTCTGTCAATCAAAGTGGATGCATTTCACTGACCGCAGCCACCATCCAGGTGATCTTATGTCAGAACAGCAAAAACTTTAATTTGGATTTGTAAGAAGAAAGGAGAAAATAAATTTCTGTACTGAGATATGGCCACATCACACATGACTTAACAACACAACTTCCACTTTCTCCTTGGAAAAAGCACAAAACAGAGAACAGCCATTCAGTAGCGAGCTTTCTTCTGGAAATTAGCTGTAAATAAACCATGAAGTTTTCATGCCTCTGTGTGGCCATCTGTACTCACTCCTATTAATTTTTAAACCACTGACTGAATAAACCAGATGCAGACAAGTCTTAAAAGACAATGTAGCTACAACTTCATGGCTAGGTAGAGGAGAAAAATCTCATCTGTATGCAGAGAAGTGAAAGACCTTAAAAACTCTCCACCCATAGGATAAGCCTCTAACACTGCTCACCATCTGCCATGAGACAGATGTCCCCAGAAAATCTGGGGGATTTCTGGTGCCCAGGAAGCCATTGCTCTTTTCTACAGGTAGCACCTGACATAAAAGTGTCCTGGGGCAGAGAAGTCTGCTGAGCAAAGAAACAGAAATGGTGCCAGCATGTATTGCCACAGGACACATAGCTCCTGCTGTGCCCTTAGGGGCAAAGACCTTCCCGCTACCGTGCAAATGGCTTTTGTGCCTACACCTTCACATGCAGTGCATAATGGCACCCCAGGAACAGCTGCAAGAATGATGCAGGAACTCAAACCCACCAGACAGCTTTGGCCACAGCACTTTTGCTTGTCGGATGGCTCTGAAAGAGGATACTGGAAAGCAGGAGTGTTGTTTATATTAAGTTGTTTGGAAACATTTATCTTCCCTGATAGTTTTGCTGCATGCATTCATTTGGCTGTTTGCTGTGTCATTTGGTCTTACTGTGTAGCAAAACACACTGATAGTAGCTAGACTAAATAGGCTCTGTGCAATGTAAGATACTGGGAGAGCCCACACAGGAGGCTGTGCAAAGTGCATCTGTACAGAAAAATACAGGAACACTCCCACATTGGCAAGTGGACAAGTTACTAGCTGAGGAAAAGATTCATACATCTAATAGTATGAAAAGATATAACTGCAGCAATATAATTGAAGTCTGTAACTATTTGATGTCCAGGCTTCTCCAGGAACATGCTCCTTCTTTGCTTCCAAATTTTGCCCTGGCAGAATTTAAGGAACCTCTATATTTGTGTAGAATTTCTAGTATCTCTCTCTGAACTCCTGGGGATTGATACGCCGCAACTATATCAACAGCTCATGCGCTACAGCAGTCCCAGCACCAGGGCACCAAGTCTCACTGTCCAGTGAACACTCCCAGGTAAAAATCCCAGGTCTTAAAGACAATGTAACTACAACTTCATGGCTAGGTAGAGGAGAAAACTCCCATCTGCATGCAGAGAAGTGAAAGACCTACCAGACCTACCCAGGCAGAGGAAAGGTCTAACCAGCTTCAAATCTGCTTAGCTGTGGAGGTGCAGCGGAGACTCAAACCCTCCCAATAAAGGTCCTAAAGACCTGCTAGTGTTACTCCTGTGCTAGGGCAGCCATATCACCTTTGGATGCCTTGTTCAGACGAATACAACTGAAAGTGACCATTAAGTGTCAGTGACTGCCCTCCAAGAAATGGCTCCAATTTGGAGTAGGCAGCTGGCCTGGGAAACCTTCAGAGGTCCTCCTGCTGGCTTCACTGGAGTTACCTGAGGTACCTGTCTGAACCAGAGCCTCAGTTCAGAGCACAGCCCAAGTGGAAAGACATCTCTGGGGCAGACCCCGGCCTTCTCATGACTGAAGTCTCCTACAGTCCCATGACTGCCAGACAAGGCTGATTTAATTTGTCTAAAAGTTGTTCTCTTCTAACAAAAATCTAGGGTAACCTGCACCAGGCACAAATTAATATGCCTCCATCTTGATTTTTCTCTTATGCATTTTTTCACTGACCAGCTACTGGACTTTCCAACACTAAGAATGGCTTTTGAGTCAGGACTGATGGACAGATTTCCATTAGCACTTACTCATGTGCTCAGATTTCCCTGGTCTGTCTGCCACATTAATATGAAATGGGTCCAGCCTTGCCTCCCTGCCTAATGAGTTCAAACACATGAACAGAGGAGGCAATACTGGATGGAGGCAACACAACATGGCATGGTATGGTACACCACTCCTGAGAAACTCCTCCAGAAGCCAAGCAGCTATGCAAGAAAGGTGTTTTCTGTGCAATGTCACTTCTGGAGTCAGCTATTACCACCAGGCCAATGCTGCTGACAGAGTTTCTTTAAACACTCCTCTTAAAGCACACACTTGTACAGAAAACTTCTGTCACCTCCAATGCTCTCTCTCATCTGAAAGAACTGTGTCATACTTTGAGAGCAAGAGCAATCTCATGCATACACCCCCACTTGCCCCGTACCTGGAGTGTAACCACGAAGAAAAAGGCAGCTGCAAAGCAGAAGCAAGATGCCCACAGTTTCTTCCTCCTCATCCTAATCATGCTGCTCTGCCAGGCCTGCCAGAGCAGTTAGAGCTAAGTGTCAGGAAGGCCAGCTTGTCTGAAGTCTTCAGCCTTTGCTGCAGGGCTTTCCCACTCCATCCTTACTCTTCATGGTGACCGTTGCTGAAAAAGGGTACAGTATCAATAAAAAATCAATTGATCAAGATCAATCAATCTCCCTCAGCTCAGTGGTTAGCTTGATGTCTACCTGTAGCTTTCTGTAGGTGCCAGAGCCACATTTTGAGCCAGGTATCCAGAAAGTAGCCTGCAAAAAACAGCACTCTCATGCACAGTCCCAGGCATCTACTCTCCTTCTGGTCACCCTGGACTTGGGCATCCTCTCAAAGCAGGGTCACACATCCTCTTATCCTTGCAGTCAGCACAGAGAGACACTGATGGGCCTGGCTCAGTCCTGTGTGGGAACGCCAGCCATTTTCCTCAGTTTCAGATGGCAACTGCTGCTTTTCAGCAGACTCACAAACAGGTGAGGAATGAAAGACTTTCCTTTCCTGGCAAGCCCTGAAAATGCTCCTGGAAGAGGCACACAACTATCTGGCCTTGGGACTTACTACATGGCAGTCTTCTGGGACTTTTGTTCACCAGTGTATCTAGCCCAATGCATAGAGAAAGTAAACATACAGCATACACACAAATGCTCTCCACATCTACATCTGCGCTTGTCTGCCTCTTCTCAAATAACTCTCTCCCTTCCCCAATGATTTTTTTAGCCTTCACAGAGCCCTACTGTTTTGCTGTATGCTGGATTTCACTGTGTGAAAATCCCAACTCCTGACAACAGGAGTAGGTGCAAATTCCAGCTTCATCCTACAAAAAAAAAAAAAAAAAAAAGAGGATGGGAGAACAGTAAGACTTTATCTCTCAACACAGAGGAGTAAAGTTTGAAAATCTGGGTATTCTGAAATCTCAGAAAGCAGAAACACACAAAAATGTTTAATAAATTGCTACTTTAATTGCTATCTCTTTCAGAGATGTGCCTCGTGTAATTTAGGCTGGTTTTCCATGAAAAGAAGGTGTATGTGATTGTATTGTCTCCATATGCATGCACCTGCCAGCTTTCCCCCCATCCTAATCCCATTCACAAAGTTCCAAAAACCTGGCAAAGAGGGATGGGTCCCAAAACTACTGCCTGCTGTAGTACTACCTCTGTGGCACTGGCAGCTAGAGATAAAAAATTATCCTGTTTCTGCTTCCACTGCAACATGAGTTCATCCCTTCCCATTGACCTCTGAAGAAAAGCCTTTTTAGTAAAATCTTACACAAAATCATGCTGTGTGAGTTCTGCTCTGCATGGGACAGCTGCTTTTGAAGGTTTTGTGTGGGCACAGAAGTGCATGCCTGCCGGCTGAGCACTTCTCAAATCAGGGAGGATCTTTTATAAAGCCTCTGCATCTACTGTCCCTCCTGCATTAGAGCCAAAACGGGACATCAGGAGGGGAAGAAGCTGAATTCTGCCCACAACTGTGTTGGTGAAAAGTTACTCAAGACACATCCTGGAGCAGATCAGTATCTTTAACACCACGATTTACCCTGTGCACGGCAAAAAGTAAGACTCTGATGACCCACTGAATGTCCCCCTACCGACTGCCCGGTAAAACAGTTGCAATCCTCCCATTTTTAGGTATTCTTCTAGAGGGGGAACTGCCCACTCCATGGGTGTGCTGTACCAGTTGCCCCAGGCTATTGCGCTGGGTCAGGGCTTCGTTCTTGCACGTGCAGCGCGCAGCGATGCGGTGCAGTTCGCGCTTGCCGTGGGCCACACAAGGCTCTGTCCTGTCCCAACTCCGCTGGCAAAGATGACCTTGCAGCGCTCTCCCACCTCCGTCAGGGCGAGCGGAGGAGTTGAGGGAAGGAGGGTAAACCACCACCCCGGCTGACCCGCGGGAGCAGCAGCTCCCTGCAAATTCTTCCAGACTTCTGACCCGCTCTCCCTGCCGCCTCTCCCTCCAGCCCTGCCTCGCTCCATTTCTCCGGGCTCAGCATCCCCGCCGGGGCTGTGCCGCCCCTCCCCGCAACACCGCTCCTTCCCTTCCTGAGGCTGAGCCAGTCCCACAGCCGCGGAGAGGGGCTGCAGCTTCGGCCCTCCTCCCCGCCGCGGCACCCTCCGGTCGGGCGCCCGCCGCTGTACTCACCCCAAGAAAGTCGCTCCCGCCTCAGCGCCGCCGTCCCCCTCTGGTTGGGCTTGAGAGGGGTTGGAGGGTGTGTGTTCGGTTTCTTGTTTACTTTCAGTTTGCGCACCCACTTGGTGCGGGGGGGAGGCGGGGGGCGGGTGCTGGGCGAGGGCTGCGCCGGGGCCCGCGGCGGGGCGGCGCGGGTCCGCACTCCCTCCGCCCACTGCGCTGCCAGGCGCCGGGGGGCGGGGGGGGGGGGGAAGGTCGGCTCTTTTCGGGGTTCCCCAGGCTCTGAGGAGGAAATGCAGACGGCTAAGCGGCCGGAGAGCGCCATCGCTTCCCCCCGGCCCGACTGCTCTTCCCTCAAGTCCCGCACTGCCAGACCTCACCCTCCCCCCAAAATAAATCCGTCGCCGATTCCTATAGCTGTTGGCGTAATCGCGCTTTTCGCCGTTTTATTCTTTAACAACTGTGCCGGTGCTGTCTTGGCGAGGACCGAGATTGACTGTATCAAGCCAGTGAGCAGCCCGCAACATAAATGCATCATGGCCGCTGAGAAGCCCCGGAGCGCCGGAAAAGGCGGCTGCAGCCCTCCCGGGGCGGGGACGGACACGCACAGGCACCCCTCGTCCCGCCACGCAGGGCTGCGGGCGGCCATGCCGGCGGAGGAGCGTTCCTTGCCCCCCCCCCCCCCCTTGCCTAGGCGTCCCCGCAGGGTCGCGCCGAGCCATCACGGGAGACCCCTGTCCCTCAGCTCGGGGTTCCCCGGGGCTGGGCCCCTCTTCAGGCAGTCTTTGGCATTTGTAGTGAAAGATGCTCTGAAAGGCTGTTTCTGCTGGCTCGGGGCAGAGCCTGTATTTGTCCACCAGATACAGACAGGTGAACCATCCATGTTGGTATTCATAACACGTCTACATCGTACATACGCATTTGTATTGACACACAGATACCCCACGCCTGCACGCTTCTTCATATGTACTTGTATTTATACACAAACGCTGGAGAGCACAGTCTCTGCTGCTTCTAGCCTGGACATGGCAGGCAGGGGAGGTGCAAGGGGACGATTACTTGGGGGAGCAGAGGGAAGAAGAACTGAGAGGAGGCAGAGGGAACACGTGATGTGCCTCAATTGAAAAGCATGCGTGATAGAAATTGCACAAATGTTACGCACAGAGCTCATCTCCTTACTCTACAGGCATGGGTCATATCTCTGGCCTTCCTGAGAGGCTCACAGGGGTACCCAGCAGACAACCTGAAGCTAGCCCTCTGCGGCAGTTCCAAGAGACCCCCGCCACACTGGCTCTGCCCCCTTTCCTCCATAGCTATGCTTGCCTGCCACACATTTGGAGCAGTGTCCACCTCTTGCTGCACATACTGCACCATGGAGCTCTTGATTTCTCTCTGAGCTACCAGGCTCCTCCTAAAACCAGTTTTTACTGGTAACTGACACTGCAGTGCTGGGAGACACATTTATTTATCCTCCACTGTTTGTTTAGAGCTTTGTCGCAGGTCTCATTCTGTTGTTGCTTCTTCCCAAAGGTCCTAGCTGCCAGAGCCATATTTTTAAGTAGAAGCTTCAGGTGGCATTTTAATATTCTCTGTGAAGCACGATTACAGATATTAGACCTCTAACATGAACGATCTCCACTGAATCTGAGCCAGGAGGCATGCAGCAAGAACCTGCAAGTATTATTTTATAAAGCAGATCCACAGTAAGGCAGAGTCCTGCTTTTGCAGGCCCAACCAAGGCTTTCAGAGTGCCTCAAGGCTGAGAGGACTGAAGATAGCATGCCACAACAAGTGTGTAGTTCAGTAAATTAAATTGAGCAGTTGTAGACGGATCAGAAGCCTGTACAGCTTATGGAAGGATTTGTTGTGATCTCACCGGGTTTTGGTCTGCCCATCATTTTAAAATTCAGTTATACTCGTGACTTTCAAACTTCCTTAGTTGGCAGACTCCCAAGTTCCTCTCATGAGGACACAACTTGTTTGTAACATGCTTAAGCTTCCTGCAACAGGCTTGGTTTTCTCAGTTACTGGCCCTCAAGCCTTTAGAAGCAGTCCCCAGACCCCAACAACCCACAGGTTCAGGCTGAAAATGCAGAAGCTAGTCCTGAGGGCAGTGGGATAGCTACACCATCTGCTGTCCACCCCATGCCATCAGCAAGATATTCTTGGACCAGCTCCATCCAGTGGCTGGCACCAGAGAAGCTCGCTTTTCTTGTCCTGCCGTGCCATTCTGAGGAAGTAAGCTCCTATTGCAGCATCTGGCCTGTCTGTAATCCACCTTAAATAGCTGGTAAAGATGATACTACCATAAGACACAGCAATGGCAAGTCATTACGTGTTAGTTCTGGAGGAAGCTTGACCAAAACCCAAGTTGTTCCTCAAAGAGCAGAGCTAATAAACCAGATTTCTTGAAGACCTGTGTCTCAAGTGCCCTCTGCCCATGGAGAGCTGTTGGTATCTAATGAACTTGCAGTGCAACCTTTCCCTCTGCAGGTCAGGAAAAGCAACTTCCCTTTCTGCTCTCTTACAAAACAGGATTTACTGCCTTTGAGGTTATGTGCACATATGTGCACATTTCCTCTGATCTGTTTATAATATACCTTGTTTCTTTGTAGGCTCATCTTGGTTCTTTCTCTGTTTCTTTTTAGAATGTTCTGCATTTTATAACTTTTTTCTTTCACTTAGGTACTGCTGGATATTCTCTCTGTCTTTATGTATGTTTTTCTCCATTTCCTTTCTGTTCTATTCATAGTCCTATAATCCAAAGCAATCTTTCAGTAGCTTGCTCTCTTTTTTCCCCTCCACTATGATATTACTATAGTCTACATTACTGTAATACCCAGAGGCACTCCAAACAGTCACTGTACAAACATCCTAGCAGAAACAAAGTCCCCAAGTGCATTAAAACAGACAGGACAGAAAAAAGGCACAGGCAAGGAAAGCACAGAGGCTAAAGGACTTCCCAAAGGAGACAAAGTTGCTCAGTGACAGAATAACTACCTGCAAGCCCAATTCTTCTTTGTCCTGGATCTTGTGTTTCAATTTGCAGCTGTGCATTTATACTCCCTTACTGTTGCTCTGGCACTATTCTTCTTTCCCTAAAATCACTGTAAAACATGTGACACACCTATACCCTTTCAACTTGAGCACCCCAGAATTAAAGACTTTAACCCTTTCCACCACACATGGAATGATTTCCCACCTCCCTGAATATACAGCACAAATGGAGATGTATGCACTGCCCTTACTACACGTGCTCTGCCTATCTTTTGCCCTCCCCTCTCTAAAGCATCTCAGCATGCCCCAGACTATGAACCTGTAACACTGGGTCAGCTGCTTTTCCTAATGACTATCTTCAGCTCAGCTACTTTGTCCTTCTGACCCAATACCACCTAAGAGGATCTCCTGCCTTCCCTGATTTCACCAACTGGTTACAACTGTCTGTTTCAAAACCTCCTCTGATTCCACCTTTTAGAGAGACCAGATTCCTCAGCTTTGCCCTGTCAGAAAGTTCAACTCTAAATCAGTGCCATTCTGTCAGTTTCCATAGGGGAGGAACACAGTTCACCGTGCCTGTTGCACCCCAGATTCAGTAATGCCAGGGACCTGCTATTTGCAGCATTGTAACTTTCCACCTGTCGTATTTCCCAGAGCCTCTGTTTTCCCATGTGTTCCCATAGCATCAGTCTGGTGCTGTTGGTCTCACAGCCTTGCACCTGAAAACTCCGATGTTGGTGTTCAGGTGGGTTCTCACAGGAAATACGCTACCACTAGCGTGAGAAATGCCTCTCTTCACTTCTCGTGTCTCAGATTTTAGTTTATAGTAGTGAAAACCCAAGCGTAAAGCACAGCAGAGTAGATAGCAGCCACCCAAATAACGGGTCAGCGCTAGCCCATAATGCACGGGCAGGGACGTGACGACCCGTCAGGCCACAATGCTGACAGACCCGGCTGGCTCCACAGGCTTTCCTCAGCGCAGGCTGGAAGGGGAAGAACGAACTGGAGAAGTACTCCAGCCCGGGGCCCGAGCCCGGCTCAACCTCCTGCCGGCTCCCCCGCTACGTTTCTGAGGGTTAACTAGCAGACCCGTGGATTAAAGCTCCTCAGGGTGCTGCCGGTACCGGTGGCGTCTCCGGGGTAGGAGGACAGCCGTCCTGCCCCGCCGCCGGCCGCCGCGTCCCGGCCAGGCGCCGGGGGGTGGTGGGGGGTGGTAGGCCTCTTCTCAACCCCGCCGCGCAACCCTGCCCTCCGCGCCAGGAGAGGCGGTAGCGAGCCACGCAGTAGCAAGCCACAGGGCCTCGCGGCACACGCCCGCTCTGCTCCCGCCGCTCTCCATGGTTAGGCCAGGCGCCAGAAGCGGCGGCGGGGCGATGGCTGCAGAGGGGACGGCGGCGGCGGCGGCGGAGCTGCAGCCGGAGGGGGAGGTCGGCGGCGAGCCGGAGGGTGGGCTCGGGCAGCTGCTGGATGAGGAGGAGGAGGAGGGGGAGGACGCCGGCTACGTGCTCTACAGGTACGGCCAGGTAGGCCGCGACGGGGCGCCCTCCGGCACGGGTGGCCGGGCGGTGAAGGCGCGGAGCCTCGCCTCGCCTCGCCTCGCCTCGCCTCGCCTCGCCTCACGTCACGTCACGCCATGCCATGCCATGCGGGGGCGCGCGCGGTAGCACGGCCGGGGAAGCGGCTCTTGGTTGTGAGGGGCGCGGCATGGCGGAGCCGGGCCCGGAGGTCGGCAGCGGGCCGTGGCAGCCGCCCCTGCTGCTGGGGCGGGAGGAGGAGGAGGAGGCGGCTGAAGAAGAGGAGGAGGAGGAGGGCGTTGGCTACGTGCTGTGCAGGTACGGGCCCGCGCGGGCAGGAGGAGTGGGGTGCTGGGGCCTGGGGATGACAAGCGCTGGAAGCCGCTGCCGACGCGTGCCGCGCGAACCTAAGTCACAGCAGTTAAGGGCTGAGGGACGGGGGGCGGTGTGATCGACTGCTGTCCTGTCCCGAGTTGTTTCACAGCTGGACTGTGGTACGGTTACCTGCGTCAGTACCTCCCGTACGCGTTTATACGCTGGTCTATGTCATGGACAAGAATACAGTGACCATCGGGAAGGAGGATGTGTTGGTGGACGTAGATTTGTGCGTGTAGTGGTTTGAGTAGCGTTTTGTCGTTTTTAGAAGCGCTGAAGAGACAAAAACGTTTATTTACAGGGACAGGAAGGAATGGGCAGACATTGAACCTGTCCCTCAAAATGATGGGCCAAATCCTGTTGTTCAGATCATCTACAGTGAAAAATGTAAGTTTTAAACATGTTCTGTACTGGGAGCTTAAGGTGGTTAAATTTGTATCTGTTCTTAGCGCTGTTAAAGCAAGACTTCACGTTTTGGATAACATATTTTCTAGAGTAGTACTGTGAAGAAATTAATATTTATTGTGTTATGGTGGTCATGTGTGATGTTTTCACCAAGCATCTCTGCAGTTGAATCTTCACCCGAGATGTTAATAGCCAAGGTTTTATTTTAAAATCATACAGCTTAAGAGGTAATACAGCAGACAGTCTGGTTCACATAATAAGGCATTTCTGGCCCACAAGTGGAAGAGGGACACATGAAGCGACCGCATCTAGGGAAATAGTGTGAGTGAGCAGCAAGCAGCTTTTCTGATTGTTTTGGATATGATTCAGCTGGTGTATTTTTGAGGTATTTTTGCAGCTTTTCAGTATACTAACATCATTTGGAGGTTTCAATCAACAGTGCTGTCAGAGCAATATGTAGCTATCATTTTAAAGAGGTATATTTAGAGTACTCAAAACAGGAAGTGACTACAAAGGATTTTTAACCTGACCCACTAATCAGGCCATTGCCTGATAGCTTTGGATAAGATGCTGTTATCTATTTAGTTCGCGATGTCTATGATTATTTCCGGGCTGTTCTGCAGCGGGATGAGAGAAGCGAAAGAGCTTTCAAGCTAACAGCAGATGCCATTGAGTTAAATGCTGCAAACTACACAGTATGGTAAGTGATAATCTTGGGATTATTTCTGTCATCATTTGCTTGCTGACCTCTTATGTCTTTAATAATTTTGTTAGTCTAATCAGTGCACGGCTAGTTGAGTGTACACAGAGGAGTAGTGCAGACTTCCAGTGAGCTTCTGAAGAAAGCCTTTGTTCAGTATTTTCCATGTCTCATTTTGATTTGGTGGTTTTCATTCGCTTAGCTTTGAGGATATTATCAATCAAGGTCAGGATAAGCCACAAAAAGAACTTTACTTTTTAAAATTAGTTAGAATCATAGGATCATTTAGGTTGGAAAAGACCTTCAAGATCATCGAGTCCAGCCATCAACTATGCCCACTAAACCATGTCCTGAAGTACGCTGTCTACTTGCTTTTTGAATACCTTCAGGGATGGTGACTCAAACACTTCCCTGGGCAGCCTATTCCAATGTCTGACAACCCTCTCAGTAAAGAAATTTTTCCTAATACCTAACTTAAATCTCCCTTGCCTCAACTTGACACCATTTCCTCTTGTCCTATCTCCAGCCACCTGACAGAAGAGACCAGCACCCACCTCACTACAACCTCCTTTCAGGTAGTTGTAGAGAGCAATAAGGTCTCCCCTCAGCTTCCTCTTCTCTAGACTAAACAGCCCCAGCTCCCTCAGCTGCTCCTCATAAGACTTATGCTCCAGGCCCCCCACCAACTTGGTTGCCTTTCTCTGAACACGCTTCAGCAACTCAATGTCTTTCTTGTAGTGAGGCGCCCAAAACTGAACACAGCACTTGAGGTGCAGCCTCACCAGTGCTGAGTACAGGGGAGCAGTCACCTCCCTGCTCCTGCTGGCCACGCTATTTCTGATACAGATCACTTACCTGATAACGTGGTGTCATGGTTTCAGCCCAGCCGGTAACAAAGCACCACGCAGCTGCATGGTTGCTCCCCCCAGCCATGGTGGGATGAGGAGAAAATATAAAGGCAGGCTTGTGGGTCGAGACAAGGACAGGAAGGGATCACTCATCACTTATGGTCACAGGCAAAATACAGGCTCAACTTGGGGAAGAAACAAAATCAATTGAATTTACCACCAATCAAATCGAAACAAGAATAATGGGAAGTAAAACCAAACCTAAGAACACCTTCCCTCCACCCCTCCCTCCTTCCTGCCTCAACTCCACTCCCGGTTCTCTCTACCTCCTCCCCTCCGCCATACAGGGGATGGGGGTTGGGGTCACCTCACCACACCTTGTCTCTTGCCACTCCTTCCTCCTCAGGGGGAGGAGGACTCCTCACTCATCCCCTGCTCCACCATGGGGTCCCTCCCATGGGAGACAATCCTTCATGAACTCCTCCAACATGAGTCCTTTCTGTGGGCTGCAGTTCTTCACAAACTTTCCTTGCGTGGGTTATTTCCGTGGGCTGCAGTTCTTCCCGAACTTCCCTGGCATGGGTCCTTTCTCCGGGCTGTTCTTCAGTCACCCACTGCTCCAGCATGGGCTTTCCCATGGAGTCATGGCCATCTTCAGGGGCCTCTTCTCCCCTGCTCGCCTCCAAGGGCTGGGGGCAACAGCCTGCCATCTCACCACGGGCTGCAGGGGCATCACCTCCTCTGGGGCACCTCCTCCCCCTACTTCCTCACTGGCCTCAGTATCTGCATAGGTGTTCCTCTCACTTTCCAATCTTCCTACTCACTACCAGTTCCCCTTCTTAAATCTGTTCTCCCAGAGGTGCTGCCACTGTTGCTGATTGGATCGGCCTGGGGCAGAGTCGGGTCTGACTTGGAGCCAGGGGAGCTTCTAGCAGCTTCTCACAGGAGCCACCCCTGAGGCCCCCTCCCCTGCTACCAAAAAACCCACGCCACACAAACCCATAACATGTGGCCTTGGCAAAATGCTGGTGCCCTCAACTGTCCTCAAGAAGAGGCATAAAAGCATGATAGCTGCTATTTCCTGCTAAATAATTACTAAGTAGTGTATTTTAGAGGATCTGTCAGGATAATGTTCAGTTAGGTAATGAATAAACAATGAATATCTGATATTCAGAGTAGGGGCTTTTAACTCGTGAGTGCTAACAAGTACCTCTTGTACATCTTTACTCCACTAACTTGCATAAAATCAGAAAATTTACATTATTTTTAAGCACTAAGTTATAGTTTCTGTGATGGTAAGACTAGTGTGGGTAGATAGGTTAATTTGAAACCGGATTGCTGTGATCTTGGATAACATACTGTTGTAACCAGTTGTAATCCAGTTCTCTATTGTTCTATAACTGAATGGCCTTTAACAGAACTGGATACATGGTTTAGGTTTTTGCACTCTTTAACTCAATATCTGTTAGTAGAAGTATGAACAAAGATTCTTTTATGTTCTCCTCTGTGAATTTTAGGAAGGCCCTGTTGCAATGTTTGAATGCTTGACTTTTTTATACAGGCATTTCCGGAGAGTCCTCCTCCAGTCTTTGGGAAAGGATCTCCATGAGGAACTTAAGTATATTACAGCTATCATTGAAGACCAGCCAAAGAACTACCAAGTCTGGTAAAATTCTGGTTTCTTTTCAGTTCTTAACATTTTTTCAGATAATTTTTGTTTTGTAAACTGTCTAGAATAAGTTGTTATCATTGATCCTAAAAATTGTTAAGAGTTGCTTCCTGCATCTAGTGCAGTGGCAGTAGTGAAGGAGTTAAATGAAGTTGCAACAGCATCACTGCCAAAGTCCTTCCTGGCAGTTTGTTCTAAACATATGATTATGACATGCTAAAATGGTCTTGGGTTTTTTTCTATTTCAATTTTTAAGCTGTCAAAATAAGTGTGACAGGTCAAAAAAGTGACTTGTGGAAAGGCAAACAAAAAAGACAAATAGAAATGAATGTTTTTTCTTTTATTGGCTTTGGAGCTTGCTTACCTATTGTTGCATTTTTCGCAAGTGAATGGGAATAGGCAAAACAGCAGTGCTGTTATTGCTAGAGAAATTATGTAGTACTAGAAAATTTTATTCTGCTGAAGACTTCAGCCATAAGTGTTAAAAGTGGAAACGTGTCACTTCAAGTGAACATAACTTGTCTAAATGGAGGTGATTGGCCAATATGTATGTGTACTTAGAATTTGTTATAGTATCATATATTTCTCAGAGCCAACTGAAATATTTTGGTACATTTAATTTTAAGTATTTAACTAATGTTTTTTTTCTAAGTAGTGCGGTTGCTATAAGCTGTTTTAATACAGACCACATATTCACAGACAATTTTTAGACTGTTCTAAAAATAGTTTCCTTCTCTTCTCATTAGGCATCACAGACGGGTGTTGGTGGAGTGGCTGCAGGATCCATCCCAAGAGCTTGAGTTCATAGCTGACATTCTTAACCAAGATGCCAAAAATTACCATGCATGGCAACACAGACAATGGGTTATTCAGGTGTTGTATCCACAGAACTCTTGATTCACTAAATAACCTGCTCAGGTTGTAGAGTTTTGCTTCTTAAATACAATCTGAATTGCATTTGGCACTTTGTTTCTTAAAGCTGAAGGGGGAGAACCAATTGCATTTCATTGTGTGGTAGAGGTTAGTTATAAACTTGCCTTTTAGGAAGTGAATTAAAAAACGTCTATTGTTGGCTGTTTACTGTTATGTGTGTGAATTTAATGAAGAGCTGATACCATTGTGTGCAACTGAATAGTGTAGTATGTTCTTTTTGCACCCTTCCTTATTTTTCTTTGAACTTTGTGTTGCTCTCTGTAAAAAAAGTCTCTGTATCTAATGTTAAGAGAACTTAAGAGCAAGGAAAATATATTTTAAAAAATAAAAACTTTTGATTGTGATGTTGTCTCTTCCTTCCCTTTCCATAGGAGTTTAAGTTATGGGACAATGAACTGGAATACGTAGACCAGCTTTTGAGGGAGGATGTGAGAAACAACTCTGTTTGGAACCAGCGACACTTTGTAATTTTCAACACCACCGGCTATGATGATCCAGCAGTCCTAGACAGAGAAGTCCAGTTAGTAATGCTGTTCATGCTCACATTAAGCATTCTCCCTTACATGAAAGCAAAGGAATACTTTGACAGTCCCTGTGGACTTGTCTTCCATGTTTTTAGTGCAGTTTTTGGGCTTACTCTCATGGATAGCAGATCAAGTGTTAGTGCATATATAGATGTGTTCAGTACCACTGACCTGTTGAGTAGTACTGGCGCAACCTAAGGTTACCCTGGGCAAGCTATTCTCATGAATCTGTCTTCCCACCCTGCTGTTTATTGTGCAAACAAAAATTTTGGCGTTTTATAGTCAGCTAGCTATAGTGGAACAACCTGCAGAAAATCTGTGACACTGGAATCACATAAGTTGTGCTGTTCATTAATATCTTACATCTTACCCCTAGAAAGCTTGGAAGGAGAGGCACTTGCAATATTGTACTAAACTGCTGTTTAGTAGTACAGTAGCCACAATGATTTAAAGATGACGTGGATTGTAGGAAGAAGAATTGCCTTTTGTGAGGAATTTGATGCAGCTGGAAAAAGAAAGGAGCTTTCAAGGGTATGTGGTCAGCACAAATACAACTACCTGTGTGAGTTGGCTATTTTTGAGGAAAATGAGCTTTGGAATCTCTTTCAAAGTGGTATGTTTGTAACTGGAGACAAACTGGGCTTCTAGCCATTTATTTTACTACTCGTGGTAAGGGAAGCTTCACTGTGTGGTTTTCGCATCTCGGACTGCTGATCAGGGTTGATGGTTATGAGATGTGATGTGATGTGAAGTGAAGAAGCAAAGAAAAGAAGGTACTGCAGTTTTTTTGAGTTACTCTTCAGACGAAAGACTGAGTCTCTGAATAGGTCCATTGGTACTTTGTTTGTAGAGGATCCCAGCCCCCACAGCCTTTCATAGTTGTCTTTGCAAACTGCTGTAGTTGTACTTCTCTTCCAGTTTATAACTTTACTGCAGATTAATAAATCTGAACCATTTCCATGACTTAGGCTTGGATATTTCCAGCTTTTCTCTCCAAAGATTTGACATACTCCCTTGATCTGTTTATACGTGATGCTATGTTCAAGGTAATTAGATACTGTCTTAAGAATTGGACTGTCTAAGGTTAAGGCTTCCCAGATGTCATTATAGAACTGTAGTTGGGTTGCCTGTTGCTTTATAAAACTCGGTCTTTGTCATAGTGACTGCAGAAGGTTAAAAAAGGTTTAGGGTTGGGTTTTTTTTCCCATACTGCTTATAGAACTTTTTATCAGTATCTGCTGTCTCTGAAAATCAGCTGAATGCCTGGTTATGTTGGGGAAGGGCAGAAGGTAAAGTCAGTTTTGTGAAGATGAAATGTGGCTTTGTGACTACATGGCAGGTGCTTCTTGTTGCTTTGCTTTTAGAGGAGTTGCCTAACTGCTACTTTAAAAGAACTGCTGCAGAAGGCTGCATGAGCTGAAAGCTCAGGCCTTTCTGTGGGTTTGCTCAAGTGCAGCCTCATGAAGAAAGTTCTGCAAATAGGTACAGAACATACCAGATGCACTCATATTAACGTAGCTCATCCTGGTCTTTGATCCCCCTTGCCATTTCTGAGCATCAGGACACAAGTTATTTCTTTAGCATGCCAGGAAAGTATACTGTGTTGTTTCTTAGTGTTACTGCTCATAATTTTGAGAACTGTTTCATTACTGTATAAAACACAGCAAATGGAACATTGCAGAATTTAAAACAGTTCTCACAATGTCTGCCTCTCCGAGACTTGCGGTGATTATATTGTAAGACATTTTTGATCTGTGACCCAGCTGAGATGATCCACAAAAAGACTGAAATACAGACTAGAGGGATGTATTTGGGAGCGTCTGAGCACATTCCGGTAATTTCTAACTGCGCTGTTAGTGGTTATATTCATGACCTGTTATCTTTCTTACAGCTACACTCTTGAGATGATCACAGCAGTGCCACATAATGAGAGCGCTTGGAACTATTTAAAAGGGTGAGGCATCCTCTGTGGAGCAAAGAGAATATCTGTAGAAGGTGTCTTATGCCTAGCTCTTAACTGGAAAGAGCTTTTTGCTGTTCATTCTAGTGTGGTGTACTTAAGCAGGCAGGCAAAAACCTCCACAAGGGGTTAATATTTTAACCTAATTTCTCTGTAACTTTCGACTAAGTTTCTGGCTCTGTAGTTCTTGAGGAGGATTGCAAGTACTTCTCAGGCTTTTAAAAACTTAACCTGTAATGTTACTGGGTTCAAGAGCATAGAGTAGGAAGTAATGAGCATGCTTTCAGGCTAATTTCTGTTCAGTTGAGCATAACTATAGCAGCTTACTACAACATGAAGCTGTATTATTGCTGCATTCTGCTTACTTTCTGCCTTACTTGTATTTGCACCCTTATTTCAAAACTGATTTCCAGATAAAGAAGTTGTAACAAAAATTTAGTTCTTCACATCAAGTATCTCAGGATTATGTTTCAAGCCTATCAACCTCTGTTTTAGGATTCTACAGGATCGTGGTCTTTCTGAGTATCCAAATCTGTTAGAGCAACTGTTGGATTTACAGCCCAGCCACAGCTCACCCTATCTGATTGCCTTTCTTGTGGACATGTATGAAGATATGCTTGAAAACCAGTGTGATAACAAGGAAGAAACACTAAACAAGGCATTGGAGGTATGTTTTGAGAGCTTGGTTTTGCTTCTCAGGGATGCCATCTATTGCTCTCTTTTTTATATCCCAACAAAATGGGATTGATCTTTGTACAATTGAGGAGTTCCCAGTGCTGACTTTGTAGCATGAACTCGCTTTCTTTTCTGTAGGTTAGTGAATCTTCTTCTCAGATTATCTATATCTAAACAGAATCTCAAGCTCCCTTTGCACTTCTTAGCTCTTTCCAAGAAAGCTGGCAGAATTAGCTTAAAGGCCAGCAGGCACTGGGGACATCAGTAAGGAATGTCAGGCACCATTTCCTACAGAGAATAAATGACTTCTGGCAATGTTGAGTATCTCCCTGTGCTTCATATTCAGTGAACTTGCTGTGGTTTGCAGTGTAGTTTTTACAAGAACACTTTTCATTCACTGTGGGACAGACTGGAACTCAGTGTAATTAGAGCTGCAGTTCTTGCCTGGAGTCTCTGTGTTCCAGCATCGTTCTTTCTCAACATTTTCCCTTTGTTGTGTTCCAGGACCAGTGCAGCTTTACCTCCCGGATTCATGTCCCTTTATACTATTTCACTGAGTTTGACTTCTTCACCTATTTAGGCATCGAAGCTCCTGTTCTCAACTCTGGTTCACTGAGAAAGGCAATGTCATCTGCATAATAAAAGGAAATTGACTACAACATTTGTAGACAGTGTTCATACCGTATAAATTTTACACAGCATATCCTGCAAGTAGGGTTGACTTCTGCTGTGCCTCACTGCTCACCCAGATCAAAATAATATAAGAATAGAACATGCATAAGTATCTGTATAGCACCAGCTATACCATGTCTTCTCACCATGTTGTGAGAGAAGGTTACTAACTTGCATGGAGAGTCCTTCTGGGACAGTCTGCCAAGAGAAAAACCATAAACAAAATATCTCCTGTCAGTCCATCAGGAGTACTGAAGATGCAAGAACAGGATGTTCCCCCAGTGTTTTGAAAGAAGTGGTTTACGGCCTACTGGATCACAAAGACAGTCAAGCTGGTCAGGAAGTCACAATTACACTGCAGTATACTACAGACTGAATAGGCTGTGGTAGATGATGAGTGGTAGGAACAGAAAGGAGTCACAGGGAAGCAGTTGCAACTGAAATAGGACTGGAGAGATTTTTGTGCAGTGTCAGATTGGTTAACTACCAATTGGAGTTGACATCAGTTTGAGGTCATTGGACAGCTGCAAATCTGGTGAATAAAACAAATGTTGCTAACAAAGGTGTTTCTAATACTGGCTGAACCATATATTGTATGCATTTTATAAAGATAATTAAGGATTCCATAAGCTTTTGGTATAACACTCCAATCTCTCAATTTTCTTTCATAGCTGTGTGAAATTCTGGCTAAAGAAAAAGACACCATCCGAAAAGAATACTGGAGGTATGTTGGAAGGTCCCTTAAGAACAAGCACAGCT
The DNA here is from genome assembly GCF_929443795.1 of Astur gentilis. NCBI lineage: Eukaryota > Metazoa > Chordata > Aves > Accipitriformes > Accipitridae > Astur > Astur gentilis. Next base: position 34,319,657 of record NC_064919.1, on the reverse strand, counting down.
CAGGCACTGAACAGAGCACACTGACAGACAAGCAGGAGTAACTGGACATGGAAGAAAACAGTGCTAAGCGCTCAAGCTAGAACAGCTAGTAAAGCAGTACTAAGTAGGGTCATCAACTAGTTTAATCGAGTGTAGTAGTCTGGTGAAGAGGTATTGGAATGAAAGAGGAGTGCAGAGTCCTGTATAGTCTTGGCTAGCTGCTGCTACTGGTGATAGCTCTAGGTGCAGTCAAGAAATGTATTAAGGCTTAATTATTGAAATGTACCAAATGAAGGGTTTTTTTCCTAATAATAAATACATAAAACTGTGCCTGCTATTTATAAGGCACTAAACCAATTTCTCATGCCCTGGCTTATCCACTCATGGTTCCTAACACAGCCACATGACATGCTGCAGTAATGACTGCAGTTAACTTAGCTGCAGTGGATATGAAGTAACCTACTTCTGGTTAGTGCAAGCAGGTGCTGCAGTTGTTGCTTGATGTGCGAGCAGCTATGCAACACTTGACAGCACATGCTATTGTATGCAACTAACACCCAAATGTCATTTTTTTAATAAAAATGGATAACTTAAAAGCATTTGAAATTTTTTAGTTTGTTTCTTTTGGTCTTTAGATGTGCATAGTCAGTTCTTCTTAGATGCTAATAGAGATAAAATACCTGCTTTTAGGGATATTGGATTCTATGGCATTGAGGTGTCTTTTGCACTGGAGTATTCTCATCCCAGAAACATTCCATACACTTGACGTATTCAGTGGAGCCTTGAATTCTTATATGCACAGTCAAGAAAAATGCTTTGAGGACCCTAGAAATCTCCTTAGGTTTTTTTTGGAATTCTGTTCAGACAGCTGAAAATCTGAAATTCTTTTTTTTCTTCACCCTTTGTAACCAGACCCAACTGAAATTATACATCAGAAGAGATTACAACTAACTGGTTAGGTTATGTATCTTCACTGAACTGGAGGGGAAGGAATGGTTTTTTTGGGGACCTATTAGCATTAAATGTCTTAACCTTGTTGCTTCTATAGGCTTTTCATATAATTTCCATGCATATATTCAGCCAAGAAGTATTTTTCCTCCCCTTTATGAAAGATAAAAGGCACCTGCAGTACAGAACTGCAAAAGGTGCGTGTACTTGTACAAGAAAACTGCTGCATCTGCCCTGTTTTCAGTAAATGGCTATTGCAAACTGTGTTTTTAGCATGGAGTGCTTGTCTGATATGAAGTATTTTCTTGGAGATGATCATAAAGAGAACAAATAAATACCAGTATTTATTCCATAATATGAATAGTCTTTCTGATACTAAACATTAAAAGCTGCTGCTGTAATTAAACCACAGTGGAGATTATTTTAAATGCTTGAAATATGATAATTAAATGCATTCTTTAAATTTAAAACAACTCATGGGGAATAGAATTAGTATATGAAAGCTACGTTGTTTTGTTTTAATGTTTGTGCTGCTTTCCCAGCAGTAGAGAAAACATGTTTATAGTGATATGTGAACATTTAAAATGGACATGAACTTTAAACTTTTAGAGATTTGTTACCTTCCTTTTTTTTTTTTCCCCTTTTTTTTTTTTTTTTTTTACCACAGTTGAAGCTCCAGCATAGTGTATGTTTTTACCCCCATGAATTGTTCCTAACTGAAACTACACTAAATGTACTAATCAGACAGGCTGTTCAAGGTCTTCAGGACAAAGTAATGTATTTGCCACTGCCAGTCAAGAAAGCTCAGAGAGATGCAACAGACAAATGCAATCTTTAAACATCATCAGTGAAGAGGGAACAGAATTTTGCTTCTTCTCAGTGTGTTACTAAGTTCCCGTATCTTTCATAAACAAAATTCAGAGGGCACTTGGAATGAGGCAGAGTATTCTTTATAGACACTGGCATGAATTTCGGAGAAAATAGTTCAGTCCAAGGTAAGATGAGGAACAGTGTCCACTGGAACAGTGTATTTTGGGATGTGATCTCTTAGTCACTTGTGGTCTGAGGGAAGATTTTAGATTTTGCCCTGTTTTGCTTCTGTGTCAAGAATGATGGGACCCTCTGACAGGACTCTTAGACTATTTTCTTACATGTGGTCAACTTATGGCCTTCTTATCCTTGAAAATGATGTCTAGAAGTAATCGGTAATCTACCGACACAGTAGTGTTTTATACTGATTATACAAGCATAGTGATACTTGCAAAGATAATGCCATTTCTGAGCTAAGTTTGCCAGTGAAGGAATAACTGGATACGTACTTTAACAGAAAAATACGTCAGCTCATGTAAAACAAATGTGTGACCAAAGCATGCAAATCCTAAGGAAAAACATGCTGGAGACTAGAGTCCGGTTAAAAAAAAAAAAAAAAAAAGTCATGTTTTAACAGAAGTATTCAGTTTTTCTTTCAGATGTTTATGTTTACTGTAATTCAGATTGCAAGGAAGCGCTAGAATTCTCTTCAAAAGGCACCTCAATTCTGTGGCAGCCAACCATATTCAGAAATACTGAGCTGTCAGAGCTTGGAAAATGGCAGCCTGACCAGCAAGGTTGCAACTGCATCTACCAAGCCTTTAATTTTAAAAATGTGTCTGAGACAGAATCTTTCTCATGGAAGTGGGAGCTTGACAAAATGTATGAGCTATAGATAAAAGTATCTTATAGTAGGAGTTGTTAGATGACTTTTAACCTGTAGGCATTGGTACTGACTACCTATGATCGCAAGATAAACCCAACTCATTTGTCCTAAGGGTTCATCTGTACAAGAAAACCTACTCATTACTGATTGTGTGTAGTGATGTGACTCTTGTGTACAATTTTATTACTGAAGAGCTGTGCTGGAATGGAAAAACTGTATTGGTACAACTGTCCCTTGTAAATCAGTGTAATTGGAACATTCAGTGAAGTTTGGAGAATTATTAAAGCATGTGAAATAATTCCTTATGCCTGCTTTTATCAGAGGCTGATGTTCTTGCGTTGGTCTAGCTGTGTGTGTCTGTCTGTGTAAGCTGTTACTGACTTCTACCTTGTTGTCTCTGCAGCTTGGCTGACAAAACAGCGTGCAAGTCCTTGCTAATCTATTCAGTACAAAACCACCTCAGCTAGCACAAAATGCTTCTATCAGTTGCTGTCTGGCTGTGCTGAGGCAGATTAGGAGTGTCCTGTTCAGCCGGACCTTCTGTGGGACCAGAATCCTCCAGCAGGGAAGCAGTGAGGTTTCTAATCACTCCCGCCGTGCGAAACACTTTTGTCCAAGTGCTAGCAGGCAATTCACACAGTGCAGTGGTGACAAGGGGCTTATGGAGGGATGGGCCCCTACGTGAGCACAAAATGCCTTAAGCCTCCTGTGGCTTTTAGAACAAAGGGGTAAGGGAACAACATTACATGATGGTGTGGAGTCATCTCTTATGGGATCACACGAAGGCTTTGCAGATGCGGGTAGATTTGCCCATGTGCAAGTTCAAAATGGGCAGGGGAGACACTGCAACTCTGGTTTTCTTGCCCTGTGCAACTGAATGGAGAGAGAATATTAACACCTTGACCCACATGTCTCAGATACGGCATGGTGGATGCAAGAATGTGAAAAATGCTGCTCAGCCTAGCTCATGCCCTTTTCTGAACATCAGTGCCTTCTGCACATTATAGTCCTTGTGGGATAAGGTGTGTGTTTCTTTGTACTTTCTAATTCTGGTTTTAGTTGGTGACTGCTCCTGTGGCGTTTGAGTTGGCAGCACGCTTCCCTAGTGTATCTTATGCTTAAGGCAGACTGATTTGGAAAACTTGGGTAAAGTGATGTTTGGGTGAGTTTTGGTAAGCCTGCTAATGTGGCAGTATGGCATTTTACTTATAGTCCACCAGTATCAAACATCCTTCAATATTTTGTTTTTCCTTGTAAATAACCGTCTCTTATTAAATACCTCAAGTTGAAAACATTTCCTCTCCCTTTAAGTCTGAACTGTCAGGCTGTTGGTACAATACATTCTAACAGCAAAGCATAAAATAATCACATTTGCATGTGAAAACTACATTATTTTTGTCCTATAACATGTCCTTTCCAGACTACCTGATAGTCTGGACTGATCTGTAAAAGTCTGGTCATGAATAACATTGTCATTTTAAAGTACACTGTGTACATTTACGTGAGTACACTCTCTGTGGGTGCCTACTCAATGTAAGTGAACAGTGGATGAAATCTGAAGCAGAGAATAGAAGTGTCTAAAGTAGACAATCATTTGTTTTTCTCCACTGTAATCTAATGCTTAAGTGTTCAAATAGGGATAATCTGTACCTAGCAGAAGTCACAGTGTGAAAGTGACACAGTTATTTTCTCTGTTCATCCCTGCTCTGCTTAGCATCCTTTTATCTTAATGCATCACTTGGCTTAAAACATACACCCTCTGGAAAATTAAGAGCCTATTCCTGGACCAGAAGTGATGCTGTTGACACTTGTTAGGAAAGGCACACGTTTACAAGTTCTGGGCCTCCCTGTGAATACCTTACCTTCTGCTGCTAGGGTGGGCCCTGAATTTGCAGAAAAGAAAAAAAAAAAGCATTATAGTATGTAAAGAGCCACTCAAGTGTCTGCATATGAACATTCAGGACAAGATTGCCAAAACCGAGGGTGCATGCACTTATTTAGCTTTCTGTAAGTACTTGGCATGAAGAGCTAATAGAAGCTTCACCAAATTTAGCTAGGAACACCACCTCAGGTTGTCTAGATGTCTACATCAGCTGTCCTATGCAAGCTCCTTGCACCTAGGACTCTGTGCTCTATTACGTGTGTGCCACCCATCATTGTTCTTCAAAAAGCTATGGGATATAAGCCTACCTAAGATTTCAGCCTTGGGGAATTAAAATCTTTGCTGTATCATTTTTCTGTTGCGGCCAGCAGGGAAAGTGGACATTAATCGCTAGATGTCAATGTGAAATTCACCCTGAGTTCACTGACACTGGCTACGTGCAGGCAAGCAGAGGTGTAACTAGCATAACTTACTCCATCCAACACCACTAACTTCACACCTGCTAATTAAACACAGAAGAGCAGCTTCTTGATAAGTCAATATATAGCACCACAGAGGGCTCAAGCATAAGTATTCTGGGAGGGGCTAAATGGTAATGTTCCCTAAAAATTGTTGGTGTTAATTAGAGAGCAATTTTTCATTAACTGAAATGATGTCTCCTCTGACACTAGACACCTTGTACCATATCTGGACCCTGTTGAGTCCTGGTGTTCTAAAAGGGCCATGTGACTAAACCCCTCTGCTCAGGGTGTGGATTTTGTGGCCAGTTTACACCTTTTGGAGACGTGTGTCCAGCCAGAGTGCTACACTCCTGCATCTTCACAAGCTGGGAAGTTTTGGTCCCCTAAAGCCAGCCTTGTTATGTTAAGTTTCTCTGGTCCCTCTGTAATGCAGTGGTGGCCATTACTGGCAGTTTCTGTGAATAAGAGTTGAAAGACAAGAGGACCTGCTCCTGTTAGTTGGAAGTCAGGGAAGGACTTGGGCCTCATTGAGGAAATTGAGCATGCTACTGCAGGTCCAGAAGTGGTTGCATCACTCATTGGGAAGCAGGACTGAGGACTTTGGTGAAGAAGGGCAAAGACAGACCTCTCGTCCTCATCCACTGGTCTGTTGAAACTCAATCTTGGGGGTTGTTACCACAGTGCCGGGGTTTTAAGTGAATGAAAAGATGCCATGTGTGACTTTAGCAAAGCCAGCCTGAGCACCCAGAGCTACTTGGGCACAGCTGCTTCATATATGTGTATGCACTGAGCTGCCGGGACATGCTGCCATTCTGTGGGTACAATGCTAGCTCTGGTACCTCTGCCCTTATCTGAAATTGTCAGGTGACAGGTGTAATGCTGCTGTATCAGTACTGCTCATGAGCAGTGATCTTGCCACTGCAGAAGAGATCTTGCTGTGCTTGGGTTTCTCATTCTTTGCGGTTTGGGTTGCTTTGTATAGGTGTATTTGATTAATTACTTCAGTGGTTTCCTGATGTGTCCTGTCTGTTATCCAAGTCATCTTTCCAACAGACAAAAGAACAGCTGAATAAATGCTTATGCTGCTACCAAGAAGCTTTAGAAGGAGGAAAAGAAAAGGAAAAGGGAGCTGTGTTTGTATTGTTGATGTACATCCCTTGCCCTTCCCCTTCTGCCAAAGTCTGTCACCAGGACAAGAGGGTGGCAGGTAGATAGCCTTCTCTTTTCAAAGCCAAGGTGCTTATGCACACCTGTCCCTGCCCTAGCTTCCAGCCACACCATGAATGTGGCGAGTTTTATCCCTGGTTTTACTGCAGGACAGTGAGAACACACTCTCCCTGTACATCACTGCAGATGGTGCTCACTGGCTCTGCTGGCTGCTTCTTGCACTGACAGCTTCTCTGCTGTAAAACAAGCCAAAATGACCACTTGCAGGTACCCACAGCCCGGGTGCATGGCCAGTGTGGACGGGTCCCAAGCATATAACCCTTTGCAGCACTGTGCCAGCACTCTGCTACCAGTTGAGTGGTAGTGCCCATCATCTTGCTAAGTTGTTTTAGAGGTCTAGCCTGCAAAGACCCTGAGCTCAGCTGAAGGCTGTGAAAAAATGAGACTTCAGTGTTTTAAATAGGCAAATGAAACCCAGAAACATCTGTTTTTAAAAACGCATTTTCAAGTGTCAGTGTTGATCGTTATTTAACTGAAAAATTAAAAATTTGTAAATTGAGAATAGAAAACTGCTTGGCTTCTGACATTCAGAGGGAAAATGTATGGGAGAGATTTGTTTTAGGTGAGACCTGATTTTTTGTTAGAAGTGGATGTCTGGACAGAACCGCAAAAGCTGGATGACTTCTGCTTGTCATTAGCAGTATCCCAGGCATAGCTAGGTCCCTCTTAGAGCCGAAATCTTCTTGTGTTACTGTGGAAGGAAGAGGAAGATGATGGATGACTTGATCCAGGGCAATCCAAAATCACTACTCATGCATCACTAACAATAGCTAAAAATATTACAGCAAACAATTTCAGGAGAGGCGCCTGCTGCTGAACCAGGGAGAGCCACCTAGCACACCCAGCAATTCTGTGCTCTTGCAGTTCCCTCCAGGTTAGTCTGTATTGACTTTCTCATTTCTTTTTTTAATTGCTAATACATTGGCGGTTCTGTGCTTGTCTGAGCTATGCAAGCTAAAAGTTACAGGGAGAGCAGAGGAAGGGAAAGATGAGATATAACCCATTTTACTTCAGGATTGCTACTCAGCAGCCATGACCAGGACATGACTCTCATTCCTGGGCTTTATATCCCATGCTGCCAGCTTTCAGCTGTTACTTTATAGCATGGGCTTTTTACAGCAGTAACCACAAGTCCTCCTATGTTTGAAAATGCCAGGTGTACATAGACATGTCCTCCCCACTCCAACAAATGCTAGCAGTCTCTTTGTCACCATTGGAGTTTCAACTTTCTGTTCCTCAGCTCCCTGCCTACATAGCAGATACAAGCAGTGTAGGGCCAATGCTTTCCCATGCTGCATTTAGCCTGTGTAGTGCTGGAGTTGATGAGATTTTGCAGTGACTTCTAAAGGGCCCCTCTGCTCACAAGGGTCCTTATAGAAAAGGACCTAGCCATGAAGGCCCCCTGCAATGCCCCCAAGTCTTGGGCCAGTTGCAGAGACTGGCGTATGTGACTCCATTGAACCACCTCATCATAGCATCCCACCATCACATGATGCCAGCAGATGAGTTGACAGGTCTAGGCATAAGGTAGCAGTCAGCTTAAATTTTACTGAAATAGAGGTGTATAGATCCAAAGATTAACCACTATGCCTTGCGAAGAGCTGCTTATCTCCTGTATCCGATGGCAGCATCCACTGCAAGAACAGGCACAGGGCAGCACTCAGAAAGGTCAGATAGGGTCACTCAGTGATTTGAATTCATAGGGAACCTGCTTAAGTGCGGATATTGTTTCAAAAGAGGGTGGGGATAGCAGAGAAGAAAAGGGCAGAAAAAAACAGGGGGTAGTAAAAACCTAGCTCATAGCCTGAACCAGTATTGTAGCATGGCCCTGAGAAACGTGCATAAAATATATCTGAGTAGCAGAGAAAAGAGTGTTTACAGTGATGCACAGATACTGTTTTATTTGCTTCCTCTTGCTCACAGAAACAGTGCTTTTTAATTAAACAAGGTAAGTCCCTGATAATTCCTCCTTACTGGAACAGCGCTTGGCATGCTGTGTTTGATACATTCACATGGAAAACCAGCAACATTTGTGGTTATCAAGTAGAGGCATTCAGTTGGTTCACCAGTAATCTCCAAAGGAATAGTAATAATAATTTCAGGAAAGGATAAATTATTTTTTCTTTGTCCTCTTCTGACAGAGAGCGGAGGTGGAACTTGGAGAATTTTTAAAAATTGTTTCTATTTCCTAGAACATTGTAACTTTAGGTCCTGTAAGAACAGTGTGCCTACTGGAACCATGCCATTACAAGGGTATGTGGACACTTTGGAATATTTTTGCAAGAGGACAGAATGATTTGATGAATTTTCAGTGTTCGTTTTGGCTCAAATTCTTAATAAAGGTTTGGCCAGAAAAGTAGGAGAGAAAGAGGTAGCTGGGGCACTTTTAGCTTTGTATCAAGATCTGGCATCTTAACAAACATAAAAAACTGACTGCTGAGAAAGATGAAAGCTCTCAGAAGTAAAGGATAGATCTAGCATAACCTGTTAAAGGATCTTCAGTCATGGGTATCTTTATGTTTGCTTTATTAACAACTCAGAGTTGGGCCACTACCGCAGTGAATGGCAACTTCCAAAAATTTCTCAGTCTTACATGCTTTTACCACCCATTATCCCAGTCCAAGGTCTTTGTAATTTTCCAGTCAATCTTGGTTCCCATGTTGTTATCATTCATCAATTTATCTCATCAATTCTCGTGTCCCGGTTCTTCTGAACTTAGTGGTCGTAGGCAGAAGGTCTTGGGTCACCACAATCACTTATCTTCTTACACATCAAAGATCACCTTTGAACTTCTGAAAATCACTCAGGTTATTCTATTGATTTATCTTGTTCTAAAGTTAATCACTTATTCCCATGTCTTAGGTTTAAGATGTATGATCCTTCTTCTGTTGATTCAGCTTGACTGAGTTTTTAGCCAGCCGTGTGGGGGCTACACATAGGACAAATAAGCAGCTTATGCATATTGTTTTATAAGCAACTGCATTCTATTAATCACATCTAAAGCAATCTCTAATCATTAGTTATATGTCTGATACAAATAGTCTTAGAAACAATGAGGCTTAAGGCCTAGTTCTTTTTACAATTCCCTCCTTTTGTTTTTCATTGCATTCCTGTGATCATATTGATAACTCTGCATTTCTCTTTCTATCTTCTGTATTATCCTAGAGCTACAACTTACACAGCGTTGAAACAAAACAATATCACACATACTACCGTGATTGTAACAGCAAAGACTATTACAGTTAGTTTTTTCACCTAAGTAGTCAAATTTGGAAACCAAGACATTAACCAAGAGAATGTGTCAGAAAATCCCCAGCAAGTGTCACCTCTCCGAATTTGTTGCATTGTAGCACTAACCTCCCAAATTTTCTGGACATCTGTTATTAATTCTTCCGATCGATCAGTATACATATAGCAACTGGTATTTAGGACAGTATAAACTCTACCTTGTGAAGACAGAATCATGTCTAAAGCCATTCAGTTTTGGATAGTAATTTCTGAAAGTTCAGGTACCTCTTTCTGGAGAGTGAAAAGTCCGTGACCAGTTTAACTTGCTAATTTTTCAATTTCTCCAGAGACATTTAAGACTGCTTTTTCCAATTCACTTACTCCTAGAGCTGGAATTAACCACCTAAAAAATGAATGGAATCCTGTTGGTCTTTCAATCAAGGGATTTAGAGTTCTTCAGGTTCGAATTAAAAAGGTTCTATGCCATGTTGCACTTGACACAGCTTTTGGGTGGATTTCTAAATCTGTAGACATTACTCCTAGGGTATAAATACCTCCCCAATCTGGAGGCAAAGCTTCATAAGCTTTGCTCCCACATAACCAAAAAATACCCAAGTCCTCAGGTGCTTGCCAACTTAAATGCAATCCTGAGTTGATAGAAGTTGTGTTTTGGCACTGAGTCCAATTTCCTATAAATTAATGATTTTTGCATAAATGTTGATTATCAACACTTGGGGGATAACATCTTTGTACACAGTGGACTTGTGAATAGTTTCCTGAATTCGATAGTCTAACTTCCCAAATTTGCTCTTCATAAGATTCAGAAAAAGTAGTATTAAGCCATTTTTTTTCCCTATTTGCACTTTCAGGAATTGGTATTCCTACTAACTGAAATCCTTGATTCACTGTCTTTGGTAGAGCAACACAAATCTAACATTCACTTAAATTTAGATTATTAGTAAAAGATTTCATCAATGATACATGCATATTGTTGTTCCAGGCATTTTCTACTTGGGTGAACATCTCTAAGTTTCTATACAAATTGTTTTAACACATTCAGAGATGACATGTTATAATATGAATGAGGATAATCCATGTGACAGTGCCAAAAATTCCACTGAAGATTAGGTCCCCATTTGATTATTACAATCCTAAATTTGAAAGTAAAATGATTGCTCGATAGATGGAATCGATTACAGCACCAGTCTCACTTACCATAAATTCCCCACATTTGATGGTCAAAGCACCATGTTCCAATTCCCCATGTTTGTTCTTGAAGGTTAATATGATATACAGGATAAGTTCTTAGAATGCCATATCCCCACCACTGTTTAGAAAAGCCATGACCATTGGACCAAGTATCTCACGAATCACCAAGACTACTTCTAACATTGGCACAGAATTCGAGAGAATTAAGAAGTGGATAAATAGGGTCTCTCTGTCTGGTCTTTGGATAACTAGCCCAAAAAATTACCTGCCCAGGCTTTGCCTGTAGGCCTGTAATTTGGCCCGAAATTTGAAAAGAACAATCACTATATGTAATAACAGTTCTACGGGCATCTCGATAGCGCAATGCAAATTTTGTCCACAAGGTGTCACTCCAGGGTAAAATACAAACAAGTACAAAAAGGAATACTTTACAATTGTCCATTATTCTTCAGATTCTTTGCGGGCATGCGAATGTTGGATCCAAGTTTCTTTCCCAGATACCTTGACGGTATAAGAAGAAGTTAGTAGAACAGTATAAGGTCCTTCCCATTTTGGTTCAAATCTGGTTTTTCTTTTGAAATTCTTTATATAAACTTTGTCCCCTGGCTGTGCATCATGAACTGGATTTCAGGGCTTATTCCCTGATACCAATAGACATGGTTACATATTTGGAAAAAAGAATTTTGCAGATAAAAAAGGTATTGTGTTACCTGTTCATCTCCATCCAAGAGGCTAGTCTTTGCTGGCACATATGTACCGGGATCTCAGCCCGAGAAATTCTAATTGGTTGCCTTGGAATATTCCTAATATCCCACAAAATTAAATTTAAGCCTCGGGTCATTTCAAACTAGTCTGTTTACAAACTTTTACTAACTTCTCCTTTAATGTCTTATTCATTTGTTCTACCTGACCATATGATTCAGGATGATGTGGAGTATGAAATTTATTAAAAATCCCCAAAGAATTATAAATCTGAATCATGATAGGAGCTGTGAAATGACTCCCTGATCTAAGTCAATTACTTCAGGAACCCCATACCTTGGAATGATTTCTTTCAATAAGGCTTTTACTACTGCCTTAGAATCATTTTTCCTAGTGAGGAAAGCTTCTAACAATCCTGATAGCTGATCAACAATCACTAACATGTAAGAGTACCCCATTGTTTTTGGCATGTCTGCATAATCAATTTGGAGTTTTTGAAAAGGAAAGGTGGCTGGAGGTCTTTTCCCACCTGGAGGTTTAATTCGTACCGAAGCATATTGTCTGCAAAGCTTACATCCTTCACAAATTCTTTTTGCTGCTGTATAAATTCCCAGGGCTGCCCAGAGTCTCTGGATTCAGAGCACTAGGTTCTCCGGTCCCCCATGTGTCCTCTCATGGTGCCACTGTGTTATCGGTAATAAATACCTTTTTGGAAGGAGGGGTTTGTTATTCAGAATCCACTGCCCTTCTCGCCGGTGAGCTACCAGCTGAGTCCATTGTTGTTTTTTTTCTTCAGGGAGGTCTTCATACAGCTTATTCACGTCTGGGAGCTCAAATGTTATTTCATGTTGTGACAGAAACATAACGGACACGACCTGCCATGCTGCTGCTCTAGCAGCTTGTTTGGCTAGAGAATTTCCCTTTGCGATCATGTCTGAGTGTGTGCCTTTATATAGATCACAGATATTTCAAAGGGCAATTGGATCACTTGTAAAAGGTCTTTGATCTGTTGTCCGTGGGCAACAGTTTTTACTGCCAAAGTCAGAAAACCCCTTTCCTTCCATAAAGTCCCCATAGCATGACAAACACCAAAGGCATATTTAGAACCTGTATAAATGTTAACTCTTACTCCAGTTCCATATCTAGCAGCTTCAGTTAGAGCAATTATTTCTGCTCCTTGCGCACCTAAAGATGCAGGCAAAGATCCAGCCAACAGTACCTGTGTTTCTGTGGTGACTGTGAAACTGGTACATCTTCAACCTTCTTCATAGTAAGATTAGCTATCTATGAAGAGGTTCAAATCAGGGTTATCTAAAGGTTGATCTCTCAGGTCATCTCACCGCGGCTTGCTGGTTTCGCTTACGAAATAAACAAAATTGTGGTTATCTTTTTCTCTGTCAGAGGGTAAAGGCATTAAAGTTGCAGGGTTTAAATATTGCACCTTTCCAGTTTCAAATTACCAGCTAGTAAAAGCATTATTTCATATCTATGTGCCTGTTGTGGAGACAAAGCTTTCTCCACATATTGCTTTAAAAAAATTTCTACCTCATGGAGTACACAAACAGTTAGTGGATGACCTAAAACAATTGTTCTGGTTTTCTCAACCATTTCAGCTGCAGCTGCTATTGCTCTGATACAAAAAGGAGTTCCTTTAGTCACTGCATCCAATGTAGAAGAAAAATAAGCAACGAGTCTCTCATGTGGTCCTAAAGTTTGTACTAACACTCCCTTCGCAACCCCTTTTGCTTCATCACAATATAATTTAAAAGGTTTTGAATAATCAGGAAATCCTAGCCCTGAGGCAGATAAGAGCACAGCCTTTAAAGTATGAAAGGTTTTCTCCCTCTCAATGCCCCAAGAGATTGGTTCCATTTCCTCATTTTGAGTTGCTTCATGCAGAAGTTTAGCTATTTCACTGAATCCTGGGATCCAAGGATGGCAAAATCCTGCCTGTCCTAAAATCCTCTCAACTGTTTTTTCATCACTGGTCTAGGTATTTCTTGAATTGCTAGAACTCTTTCAGGATCTACTTCTCACTTTCCGGGCTTTAATATAAATCCCAAATATTTTACTTGCTGTTTGCAAAACTGCAATTTAGATGGAGATGCATGGTGTCCCTTTTTAACAAGTTGGATAAACAGATATTCAGTATCTCGAATACAATAATTTTCAGTTTTACTTGTCAGTAATAAATCATCAACATATTGCACCAGGACAGATTTGCTTGGAAAAACTAAATCTTGTAAATCATTCTTCAAAATCTGAGAAAAAATCGTTGGTGAGCTGGTAAAACCTTGTGGTAGCCTGGTCAAAGTAAGTTGTTTCCCTTGCCAAGTAAAGGCAAAAATTGGTTGGCTTTCTTCAGCAACTGGAATACTAAAGAAAGCTCCAGTAAGGTCAAGCACTGTGAAATACTGTGCCCAGACTGGAATCTGGGTTAAAATCAGACTAGGATCCGACACCACAGGGTGTGGAGCAATTACATGCTCATTCACTGCTCATAGATCTTGAATGAATCTATATTCAGGATTTCCATCCTTACCTGTCCTATGTTTACTCACTGGCAAAATTGGGGTATTATAGGGACTATGGCATTCTCTCAAAATCTCCTTTTCTAAAAAATGCACAATTTGTTTCCTAATGCTAGGAATGGCTTCATTTATAACTGGATATTGCCAAATTGAAGGAGGAGTCCCTCCTTTTGTTTTTATCACAACTGGTTCAGCAGATTTTAATAATCCTACTTCATCTCCTGATGTACTCCAAAGTTCTCTGGGAACTCCAGCTAATTCGGGTGGTATTTTTGAATCACAATGTTCTTGTTCTTTAAGTTGGATTACTTCAGAACCCATTACAATTAATCGGATCCCTGTAGGTGCCAAAGAGAAAAACATGCCAAATTGCTGCAAGAGGTCTCGTCCCAGAAGGGAAACGGGAGAATCTGGAGAAACTACCAATCTTCCCCAGACTAATTTTCCATTCAAGACTACTGGTAGAGGAGTGGACAAATATTTTATCTCTTCTCCCCCCACCCCCGTATTATCATAGCTTCATTTAACATCTTGGGGATTTCAAAATTTAACAAAGACAATGTCGCTCCCGTATCTACTAGGGAAGTAACAAGAATACCATTTACCTTTGCAGAAATCTGACCATGCTCATCTACCTTGATTCCAACAGGTTCCATTGCTCTTTTAGTTTCCAGAGAAGAGGAGTACCGTTCTTTACCGTGAATGAGGTCATGGGGGTTGGGCAGGTGGAAGTCCTCCTCAGGTTGCTACAGGTCTCAGTGGACACTCTCTTTGCATATGTCCTAAATTTCCACAATAAAAACACTCTAAAGAGTTAGCATGTTGGGAAACAGGGGGAACTCTATTTTGCCCCCCTCTTCCTCTAAATCTCCCCCGAGAAAATCCCCGACCTCTCATTTGTGGGTTAAAATTCTGAGTAATTGCTGCAGCTAACAGCCCAATTTATCTCTCCTTCTCTTTCCACTCTCACTTTCTTTCAATTTTTAATTTCTCTTCTTCCTGTTTTTGTCTTTCTTCGGCTATTCCATCAAAAACAAAGGTAGCAATACTTAGAATTTTAGCTAATGTCTCACCCTGCCAATCTGGCATATGTTTCTTAAAATATTTACTTATGTCTGGAGCAGATTGATCTACAAAAACAGACAGCTAAAGGCTCCTGGAAATTGTCACGGGTCATGCCCCCATACAATAAAGTTGTCTTCAATTGTCCCCAGTAATCACTCAGATGTTCATCAGGTCTCTGCCTACATTCTAAAACCTTTGTCCAATTAGTTACTCTCTCACCAGCTTGGTGAACTGCTTCTATTAATTGTTGAATGGCAGCTCAGTGAGCCCTAGCTTCTTCTGTAGTTACAAGATTCCATTCTGGATATTGTTCAGGCCATGGGTTTAACCCCTGACCTTTCTGAGCAATTTCTCTATCCTTTTCAAAATTTTTTCTCTTTCCTCTGCCTGAAATATTTCTCACAGCAAAGTCCTCATATCATTCCAACTAGGGTTATAAATCAGTGACAATTCCCCATAACAAATGAGCACATTTTTCAGCATCATCACGCAGCCAAGGCATCTTCAACTGCCAAGCTACTAAATCACCTTGCTTCTAAGGTTCATGCCTCATTACTGCAGTTACTGCAGGAACTTTAGCAGGTGCACCTGGACCTGCTCTTGAGTTTGGGATGTAGTCCAAAGCATTGGGTACATGCCAACACCCTTAGAGAAAAGCTCAGATTCCTCAGCCCCAGGGGCTGAGGGAAATAAACTTTTCCTCATTTCCAACAAGGGAGTTTTCCTCCTTTGTTGTGCCCAGTTATACCAAATACACCAATAATCAATATCACGACGTCCAGAGTCTTCCAAAATCATTCTCAAAAACTTCTGCTTATGGGGTTTAAATGTTCCCTTAGGAGGCCACTCATCCATTGGCCCTCCTCATCTACTTCTTGTCAGGAATGGCCATTCCTCTTGGCACAATATTATCAATTACCTTTTTTGCAATGCCTGTGCCAAGGGTATCTTTTTCCAATTTTCTAAAACCTCAGCAAGGGGTGTTCCCCTTTCAACGCTGGGTGCTGACCCCATCGTTCTTAATTTTTTATTGCAAGTTTAAACACAAGAGTTTCCCAGGATAATTTTATCTGGAATTACCTGTGTCCAAGTCTCTTAGGTGAACTCACCTGATTATTTCTGCCAGCAATTGAGCGTTGGTAATGGGTTTGTCCAGAGAAATATCCAGTTGCTCTCTTTCTCTCTGGTGTCCTAGCTTCCCATCTGGGTCGCCAATTCTGTTAAAGGATTTTCAGTCATGGGTATCTTTATGTTTGCTTTATTAACAACTCAGAGTTGGGCCACTACCGCAGTGAATGGCAACTTCCAAAAATTTCTCAGTCTTACATGCTTTTACCACCCATTATCCCAGTCCAAGGTCTTTGTAATTTTCCAGTCAATCTTGGTTCCCATGTTGTTATCATTCATCAATTTATCTCATCAATTCTCGTGTCCCGGTTCTTCTGAACTTAGTGGTCGTAGGCAGAAGGTCTTGGGTCACCACAATCACTTATCTTCTTACACATCAAAGATCACCTTTGAACTTCTGAAAATCACTCAGGTTATTCTATTGATTTATCTTGTTCTAAAGTTAATCACTTATTCCCATGTCTTAGGTTTAAGATGTATGATCCTTCTTCTGTTGATTCAGCTTGACTGGGTTTTTAGCCAGCCGTGTGGGGGCTACACATAGGACAAATAAGCAGCTTATGCATATTGTTTTATAAGCAACTGCATTCTATTAATCACATCTAAAGCAATCTCTAATCATTAGTTATATGTCTGATACAAATAGTCTTAGAAACAATGAGGCTTAAGGCCTAGTTCTTTTTACATAACCTCTGAATGCTGACTCCAAAGTGGAGTGGTCTGGGAAGGTGAGATTAACAAGACAGTTCTGGTTTTGCCAAAGTCCAGATAGGTTTCCTGACAGAAGGAAAAGTGTAGCAATATGTAAGAATTCTGTGCAGTGCCTGCATGAATATGTCTGGCCGTGTACAAGTACCAATCAGGTCAACTTCTTCACAGCACCTGTCTAGCTTCCAAAAAGATTTTGGGAATGTGCAAAATCTGTTACAGATGGCCTTGGGAGAAGGCAGTAGTTTCAGGGAACATGCATATGAATATGGGGATGCCACTGCTCTGGAAAGATGGGAGACGTGACATCTACACCTGAACTGCATGTCTAAAAAATGGAACAGCTTCTGCAACTGCTGGTTGCCAGTAAAGTATGGGCATGGCAGTGTAGCATTTGCATTGCACATCCTAGCAGTGTTGAGCATTCAAAAGGAGGAGTTCTAGTAAAAGTTTAACCTGATGAAGAGCATTTTATAGCATATTTAGTTGGGCTTAGCTCATGTCCTGGTTTCATCTGGGACAGAGTTAATTGTCTTCCTAGTAGCTGGTACAGTGCTATGTTTTGAGTTCAGTATGAGAAGAATGTTGATAACGCACTGATGTTTTCAGTTTTTGCTAAGTAATGTTTAGTCTAAAGTCAAGGATTTTTCAGCTTCTCATGCCCAGCCAGTGAGAAAGCTGGAGGGGCACAAGCTGGCACAGGACACAGCCAGGGCAGCTGACCCAAACTGGCCAAAGGGGTATTCCATACCATGGGACGTCACAGCTAGTATATAAACTAGGGGGGGGGAGGGGATCACCGCTCGGGAACTAACTGAGTGTCAATCAGCAAGTGGTGAGCAATTGCACGGTGCATCATTTGTATATTCCAATCCTTTTATCATTACTGCTATCACTTTATTAGTGCTATCATTATCATAATTAGTTTCTTCTTTTTATATTTTATTAAACCATTCTTATCTCAACCCACAAGTCTTACTTCTTTTCCCCATTTTCTCCCCCATCCCACTGGGGCTGGGGTGGGGAGTGAGTGAGCAGCTGCATGGTGCTTAGTTGCTGGCTGGGGCTTAAACCACGACAGCTCAGTTTAGCTCCAAGGCCAAATACAGTTCCCACGGGAGGGATGTATCTGCTAAAAATTCAAGCCCCGCGCTCCTCCAGTGGGATGCTTGTACTCCAGTGCAAAGGCTCTAAATGAGAGGCAGAGTGGGGCTCTAAAGGAGACCCACTAAGCAAAGCCATCTGATGTTCCTAATGACTCCAAATTCGCTTGTGCTGTTCATCAGTGCTTTGGATTATGAGACGCCGTCAGTAGGCCTGGCAACACAGAAGGATGCAGTTCATGAGAAATATTTATGTGGAAATACCATTTCCTACCTAGCATCCAGCCACAGGAGTCCCAGAGCCTTTGTGTTTTCTGGTCTCCTACCATGGCAGAACAGGTGTACTTGATGCAGATGCCAAAACAAAACAGAAGAAGGTAAGTATGCAAAGTTCTTTTAGGTCTTTTCTTATAAATTAGAAAGCAGCAACACTGTCTTTCTCTGTTTGATTTTAAAAGCTTTTTTTACAGATCATGCTGAACACAGCCAGTAAGCAGCTCCATATGATGTTGAACCACTACTGAACAAGAGGAGGCAGAAAAGCAGCAGTTAGAAAAGTGTAGTGGGAGGCCCTGACATGTACCAGTGTACAAATTTAACATTTGAGGATGTATGCAATCACAGTTCCATATTTATCTTATGATGGCCAGACTGATCCAAGCAACTGATTTATGCAAGTTTTATACCATTGTGGTGACAGCATCCCTTACCTCCAAGTGCAAAGCTGAAACATCAAACTGACAAGGAGATAGTGTTGCATGTAGTGGGGTGTCCAACCTTGGTAACAACAAGTCGAAGCAAAGTGAAGCAGAGATCGCTCCCTCAAATGGATGAAGCCTGGTAGTGATAGCACTGAAACAATCAAAAACATTATTTCAGTGGGCTTTCAGTAGCCCACAAAGCAGTGAAAGATTTCAGGGAGATTAATGGACTAAGTGGCTCCTCATGCAACAGTTTTACCACTGAGGAACTCTGCTGTAGGACATCACTATTCAGTTTACTATCCAAACTTGTCCTGCTCTGCTCCAGACACTGAACCCTTTTACAGTGGCAGGGAGAGGAACCACAGGAGTCTACACAAGCATCTCTTCCCTATTTCAGAGGATTTTATTGCTTCTGGGCACAAACTTTATCATATTTCATGTTGGGAAAATTCATGAATTTTTCTGCTGTTTCTCACTGTGGCTTATACAATGGCCTAATTAGCTGTGAGATCTGGGTCTCTAACCCCTTGCCTGGCTCTGACCTTGAATGACCTCGGGTAAGTAAATTTTAATTTCTCAGCCTGTGTTTACCCATCAGGAAAATACTAATGTTGAATTTTTTTTCCTCATGGCTTTATAGGAAGTCTCACCTCTGGATTATTCTGCTGCATGGGAGAGAAAGAATGAGAAACACTATTATGGCAGGCTCTTCCCTTAGAGAAAGAAGGATCCAGCCACACCAGAACTTTATACATCTCACTAAAATATTTCTTTCTCATTCTGCCTGTGGAATAACAGCATGTGGGTTTGAGAAACAATATTGTTCAAAACAAGGACAGTACAAGTTATTAATTATCAAGTTAATCCTAAGAAGGTAAGAATATTTTCTACTGGTGGCCATGACCTTGGAAATTACCTTCAAATTCTGTTATGCACCTCTTTTCACACTCACAGAGTTGGCATATGCTCATCTCTGGGAGCCTGTGTCTTACATTTGCAGTATTTGCTGTATTTGCAGAGGAGATTATCAGCAAAATTCCCACTGAAGGATGTAACGCAGGTGCATTTTACATACTATCGCACATGCAGGCATATTCTAATGTGATTCCAGAAGTACCAAGGCTTTTACCTATACTGTCTCATTGCATATAGATACTGGCCTTAAGGCAAGAAAACAGTGTATAATAACAGAATTAGTTTTAATTTTGGACTCGAGCCTACAAAGATGGAGAAGAGGCCACAGAATTGTGCTTGGCTGCCACAGGCACTGGGGGTGTTTCAGAAAATTCGGGTGCTGAGGGGCTCACCAGCATGTGCTGGACCATGTGCACTCAAGGGATATCTGTATGAGTAACACCTAATAGAGGCAGGAAAGGTTATTAAACCATTTTGCAACTGAAGCATGGAGAGACAAGATGATTAGCCCAAGGTGTTCCATGACCAAAGACTGAATCTTCCGGATCCCAGTGACATGCCTTTGTTGCAGTCTGTGTTTTACCAGGTGCATCAGGAGAAGGTCCTGTGGGAGGCCACTCCACCAGAAACAGGGTAAAACTGAGCACAGGCCAACACAGCATTGTAGTCCTCAGAGGCAGCTACGTACACAGGGAAACAAAGCCTCGCACAGGGACAAGACATTGCTAGCCAGCTGAGTTACCAGCTTGCAAGTTAGCTTGGTCTTCTAGGGACGAGAAGGCAGCATTAGCCAAGAGCACCTGGTCTGTACGCCGCATCTGGGTGAGACAATTGCCATTTGCATGTAAAAATGCCGATGCTAAAATAAAGCAGTAGTTCACACATGACCCACTGCCCCACTCTGTGCACTGTCACTGTGCACAGTAGTGAGTTTTGGTAGTGAGTTTTATGACAGCCGCCGATCTATCTTCAGTTTTTTGTCATCTGTGGTATGCTTCTTGCAAACTCCTTGCATGGTCACAGACCCTTCCACTGCTTTCAGAAGCAGTGAAGCCATTGCCCCCCATCAGTCAAAATGACCCCCAGTTTCTCCTACAGCTTATCCAACACACAGGTATTGCTTGCTTCCAGTGAAAATGCCCACAACCCACTGGACTTTTTAGACAGACTGGATCCAGGTCACCCTCTCAGTAGGCACTGTGTTTATGAAACTGCATGGGGCCAAGGTGAAGATGGAAGTTAAGCAGGTGGCCAGAGTACAGGGCACAGAAGAGCGCACAAGCATGTAACGGGGAGAAGCAGCGGCTATATAATACAATTGGCATGGGAGGGAGGTAGTGCAAGGAATGAGGTTGGCACTTCCTCCTTTCAACACCGACTGTTCATTTCTGCCTTTTGCTGCAGCTTGATGCTTAGGCCACTCTGGCACGTGGGCCCTCACGGCCTTTCAAACAGACTAACGAGGAGGTAGTTTACCAACGTGAATGTATGAGAACTGCAGGGCTGGGGCAGACATATGGGGGCTGTGGTGTAAGGTAGTGAAGATGGAGGTGTTGGACTGGCAAAGATAAAAGATGGAGGAATGCCATGAGCAGGGTAGGAGATGAAAAGAGGAAAATGAAGGCAGGTGGGAGTAGCATGGACAGAGAAGGTGAGGGAGATCATGCTGTTCCAGATGAAATCTGAGGGAAGGCCAGGAAGTCATGGTAAGAAAGGCAGCACAGAATCAAGACGCTTGATGTATGTACCCCATACAGCTGAACCAGGGAAGGCATGCCGCCATGCTGTGGGTTTTTCATCGATCTCAAGACTAGCCTGCTTTCATGACAGGGCAGGAAGCAACCATGGCGGGACGAAAAGTTCTCATGGTGTGGAAAGACCGAGACACTTGTCTGGAGTGTGATGACAGACGGCACGTGGGGCCGCGGCCGCCGCCGCCACCTCCGCCTCGACTGAGCCCGACTGGAGGACACTTCCGGCACGAGTGCTCTGCAGGTATGACAAAGGGGGAAGGAGGAAAAAGTAAGAAGGAGATCAGCCTTGTGCCTGCCCTGGAGTCCGCAGCCCGAAAGCCGTCCGTTCCCCACGGCTGGCAGAACGAGTAACACCATCAGCAACTGAAAAAAATGGCTCGGCGCATGCGCCCTGGCCTCCGCCACTCTTTCCCCCTCATAAAAGCTGATTGAACGCGCATCCGCCGGTCAGGCCGGTCCTGGTGGTTTCCCCGTCAAGACCCGTTACCTGGGCCGCAGCCTCCCCCGCCGCCCGTCGAGGCCCCGGGGGCCCTGCAACCAGTGCGGGACCGCCGCCGCTTCGGCGGGGCATTTCCTCTTCCTCCCGACGTGCGGCCGGGGCGGGAGGAGGAAGAGGAGGAGGAGGAGGAGGAGGAAAGGGAAGGGGCCGGCTGCGCTCCGAAGTGTCGGGCAGCCCCGGCGCCGCCGTCGCTGCGGCAGCGGGCGGAGCGGCCTGGGAGGCGGCGCCAGCAGACGTCGCGGCCCAGAGTCACCGTGTCACGGTGCCCGGGAAGCCTCTGCCGCCGGATCCGCCCCCCCCCCCCCCCCCCCCCCCCCCCCCCGCAGGGCGAGCGAGCGAGGGAGAGGGAGGGAGGAGGACGAGGGAGGCCGGCTGGCTGGCTGGCTGGCTCTTCGCCGCCTCTTGTGTTTCTGCCCCCTTCCCGGCCCTGCCCCCGGCCCCTCTCCTCTCGCACCGGGGCTCCGCGCGTGCGGCGGCGGGGGGCCAGGCCTCAGCGGCGCCCGAGCAGCCCGCGGGAGCCCAGAGACGGGCCTGGGCCGCCACCTCCGGAGTAGGATGTCCCGACATGAAGGTGAGCGGCGCGGAGCGCCAGGCCGCGGCGGCGGGGGCGCGTCTCGGGGCCCGGCCCGGCGTTAGGGCCTGGCGCGGCGCCCTCTCGGGCGGATCATCATGGCGCCGCCGGCGCCGCCGCCGGGAGGGGGGCCCGCGGAGCCGGCGGCGGAAGGAGGCCTCGGCGGCGGAGGGCGGCGGCCGGGCCCGGCTCTGCAGTGTCATGGGGAGGGGAGGCGGACGCGGCCGTTACGGCTCGTCTCCCCGCGCGCCTTGCGGCCGGCCCGGCCGCCTCCCCCGCCGCCCCTCTGGGCGCGGGGCTGGGGCCTGCCGCCGCGCGGGTCCGGGAGCGGGTCGCCGCTGGCGGCGGGCAGTTCCGTTCCGCCCCGCTCCTCCGCCTGAAGGACGGGTGGAGGGAGGTGCGGCCGGGCAGGGCGGGCGGGCGCGGCGCCCCCGGCCGGTGTGGGCGGTGGCGCGGGGCGGCCTGCCGACGTGTCGGCCGCCGCGGCGGGTCGGGCCGGGCACGGCGCCCTGGGGCGGGGGGCGGTCGGTGCGGCAGGGGGCCGCGCCGGGAGTGCGGCCTGGCACCCCGGGGGAGCTGGCTGGGTGCGGGGCCCCGCTTGTTGCCGGGGGTCGGGGAGAGGAGCCGAGCCCCGGCGCGGGGCGTGGGGGGAGAGGCGTGTGGGCGGCTGGCGTGGCCCTGCTGAGGGGCGGCTTGTGTGGGAGCTGCCTGTTTTCTCTCTGTTTCGTCTTGTGGCAGAGGAAGCCGGTGCTGGTGTAGTGGCGTGTTTTGAGGCATTAAGAGAGGTCATCAGAGAAACGCGTTGCGTGCGTTTGCTCTGCTCCCGCTGTGTGTTTACCGCCGTGAGTGAGTTCGGTGGGTAGTTCAGAATTAGTCAAAAGGAGCGGGATGAAGGGAGAGCTGGAAGCTGAGAAAGGAATTTCGACAGGGGGAAGATGGGTCTGTGAAACCAGGAGAGAAAGTAGCTTGATTTTTCTGCCCTTTCTTACCAGCAGGTGAGGTGCTTGGACGTGTTAAAATACTGTAAAACCGGGGTTTGTCGCCTGGAAGGATAACTTTCTGCCATGTTAGGAACTTAATTCAGCACCTGTCTCCATTTGCTCTATCTTAGCTAATTTTTCATTTCTCTGTTTTACCTAACCTTAAAATGTTTTGACAGAAACGTTATAGCAGAGTTCCATATTTGTGGCTGATAATGTTGGCTTCTAGTTGGTAGCTTGGTGCTGGACAAATGGATTTTCGGTGTGCTGTCACAGTATTTTGTAGACTTCTTGTTTGTGCAAGTATGTGTGCTTCTGTATCAAAGAACTGTCTTCCCTAAAACCACTAACTTTTTTTTTAAAGTTAAAATTTTGTAGGGATATCAAATTCTATCTGTCTTCTTTTTCCACACCGCCCTCCGCCATGTATTTTCCCAAGTGGGTGGAGGTGCTGGATTTCTTTATGATTAAAGATGCAGTTTATAACAATAGTGAATGAAATGAGCATTGATCACAAAGTTGTTGTAAGTGATGTGGGATTATGCAGTCTGTAAGTCTTTGCTGTGATGCATGTATTCATGATACTCTCTTTAAAGTATAGTAGTAGAATACAAGCCTTTTCTAGCTTGAACAGGTTAAAGTTACGGAAGCAATACCATGTGTTGTTCTTTAGTGTTTATAGTGGTAAGTGCATGGGCTGTTATAAAAGCTAGTCACACTTGCTAAAAAGACAGTTCAGTCCTGGAGCAGCCTTTTTGTTAAGACAGAGGAAATGTGAAAGTAGGTTTCCTCATAAGTATGTTTCTGATGGATGCTGTATCGTACATTTTTCTATGGTGTTAGGTTATTTTTGTAGTAGGGAAAGTTACATTCCCTTGCTTGCCTATTTGTTGATATTTTTAGGAGTGACTGTTAACAAAACCAGGCTTAATATTCCCTTTCCAAAGCAGATTCATCAGTGTTTGTTCCTTCTAGACATGCCTAGTTAGAAAAAAACCTGTCTGTTTTTCTTGGTGAGTGTGAGTTTTGGTAATTCTGTATCATGGATGTAGACTCCTCAGGTGTGTATGCGCACACACGCATGAGTGAAACCATGAGAACACTGTGAGAATAAAAAATATCTGTCACTGTATCCTTGTGATATATTTTTGTTAAAATTATGGTCTGTCTCTTAATTTCTCAGTGATTCTCCTTTTCACACTTCAGATATTTTGGCTTAGTCAACTTTAGTTACAGGGTTAGAATAACTCATATTAATATGGGAGGTATGCTTTTCCAACTTCATGGAAAAGGGGTTTGGACACTTAATTACGTTAGAAATCTGGAAATCCTTGGAAATGAAATATTAAAAGTAATTCTTATTTCAGATCTGTATGGTGTCATTCACAGCTGACAGTTTTTTTGATCCAATGTGGCTCGTTTGGGAAGGGTTGTCTTGGAAGAGTATGGTATAGGGAAAAAGCAAGCTTTAATCATGTTTAGTAACTGGTACCTTTTCTGTGTGTTTCCTTTAAAATGGTCCATTCTCTAAGTTACCAATGAGATTTATTGATTGCTCCTGACAGAAACTGGATGCTGTACGAGTTTTATGATGGGAAAGGATGTCTCTGGAAAGGTAAATGCTGGAGATGTTGGAATTCTCAAAGTCTTGGGACTTTAAATAGGCCATGAAGCATCTTATGGAGATTTAAGCTTAATTTTTTCCATCGGGGTTTCTGGACTGTTTTCTTTGGTGTAATAATCCATAAAATACAATCTGTTGTTTAAAAAAAAAAAAAGAGAAAAAAGAGCAATTGTTATCCTTCAGAAAAAGTCTAACCACAGCCTGCTTTTTCACTGTGCTCTCATTTCACACATGAGCTTTGGGCTTACATTTCTCCTGAATTCAGGAAAATGGGCACAACTAGAACATGAATTATTGTTGCTCTTTTTTGAAGTCTTCATTTGGTACTCAAGAGACTTTGTTGGTAGTACTGTCAAGAGTAGCTGTTGGTAGTACTGTCAAGAGTAGCTGTTGGTAGTACTGTCAAGAGTAGCTGTTGGTAGTACTGTCAAGAGTAGCTGTTGGTAGTACTGTCAAGAGTAGCTGTTGGTAGTACTGTCAAGAGTAGCTGTTGGTGTTTATCCACCTCTTGCTATTGCTAGTCACTTCTAATTTTTCAAAGCCATTTTTGTTCTGTGATTTGGTGTTAAGAGACTAGCTGTTCTCTGCCTTTGGTTTTCTAGAATGCAACATGAGGTCGTCCCCTGGTCTTGGATTTCATGTTGTTCCCTTTTAGGAGTGACATGCTGTGTTTCTCTGGGTTAGCCCCTCTGTTGAGGAGTATGTGGTGGTGTAATATTTGGCAGCCTACAAGGAGTGGGCAGGTAATTTTTGTTATCCTCTAGAAAGTATACCAGAAGGTATTCTGCATATTACAGATTTTATTTCTGTAGACATGCATCTGGCAATGATTCTCTCACATGGCGGTAGATACCACCCAGGACAGCAGAAAAATAGAGAATCACAACTTCCAGTAATATCATTAGAAGACCATTTTTTGCAACTTCATTTGTGAAACTGGGTTGCTGCAGCATTACTGATCATACGAGGGCCTGGCTTTCTCTGTGTCTCACACTCTGCACCACGCTCCCAGCCTCAGTTCCATACGTTGTTTCTGATTTTTGCTAAGGGATGTACTCTTTAAGCTTTAAAGAGCTAGCAGCAATGCAAGTGGTGGTTGTTTTTGGTGGTGCCCACTTGTCAGCATTTCTTATGAATCAGCAAAGCTCTGCAATTAATCCTAGTCCCATGTGAAGTGAAGTTGTGAATGGATGGTGGTAACAAACCTAGGAAGGGAGAGCAGTGACTGTCAGGACCATGAGTTTCCAAATGTTCTCTGCCAGCTTCAAGCTCCTTGTATTTGAGGGAGCTGGAGTCTCAGTGCTCCTTTTTTTTGTGTGTGTATGTATAAATGTCTTGCATAGAGATCTTTAAATCAAGTGCTTCTTTGTAATAGAAGGGTAAATAAGCACATCTTAAAAACAAATGCACAGAACTTGGTCTTTGAAATTCAAGAAATCCTAGAGTTACACTTGAAAACAGACCAAGCACTTGAAAACAGCTAATGTAATGGTAGTGTTAGCTCCAGCCTTCTAGCTGTACAGTGAACAGCTTGGGTGCCTGGGCTGTTGACATTTTCTGTATTATCATAATACAAAACATAAATAAAACTTTATCCATAACAAAATTTTTGAAAAAATTAAAAGCAACAGTAATTTCTGCCCCTCATAATTTTGCAAGAGCTGTGTCATACTTGAGCTGTGGAAGGGTACTACAAACTTCTCTCAAGATAAATAACACTTAGCAGTTGATGTGTAACTCTTAATATTTCATGCAGTGTCAGTTGTAGAATTGCCACTAAGTGTAGAATTAATCTATTTTTGCACGTAAAGCTCTTAGTTGAGGTAACAAGAATACATATTTTTCATACAAAGTACTCAGAATACTGTTGTGGTGAAGTATTGCATTTAATAATGAAATATGCATTTGTGAGACCAGTTATAACTTTCTGCCTTCTGATGCACTTTTAATATTTTGCTTACATCTTCTCCCAATGTGGAATTTTGCTATTGCACAATGCAGAATAATTACAAATTCTTTCATCTGTTGCTGTTATTTAGATCTGTTTTGTAGAAAATAAATCCAGATAAAGTTGGATATGTAATGTAAAACAATGAGGTTTTTTGAATTGCACTAATACTGGACTCTGACAAAGCATTTTCTAACTATACATGTGAAAGTATTTCATACTGTTGTTAGGTTTACCCTATGGTAGCATATTAATGCATGTAATTACAGGTGTAGTGCAGTATCTGAAAGTAAGTGTGATAATTTAACTAGTGAGAGCTGTGTTTAGGACAAAATATTACTGTTAAATGTAAACAGCTGCAAATGTGATTAGAAATACTGGAACACAGTAATTGCTTTATTAAACTGTTTGCTTTCAGTAAGAAACTGAATCATTTAATAATAAAAGGAGCTGGACACATCAGTGATATTTTAACTGGCAAGATACATGCTGTTTTTGAGGAAGCTAGGTTTTCATTTAAAAAAAAGGTTTCTGGCTCTGATGGTTTGGGAAACATACTGTGTGTGAACCAATATGCTGCTCTCCCTGCAGAGTCTGTGAACAAGGTCCTCCAAAAACATGTAAAGAGAGACCATTTTTCCTCTCAGGTTTGTGAGAAGTAGTAATGCCATGGATCAAATATTCTTTGGGAAACAGGAGAAAAAGATAAGGTTTAAATGATTAGTGTTGAAAGGTCAATAGCCAGTATCTTAAGCAGAAAAACTGGAATAGAACTGTGATACTTTTAGCATTATTGGGTGGGGGTGAAAAGAGAAGACAATGGTCATATAACTCTTCCAAATGTTTGTTTGAACTAGTGGTGACTAGAAGGGATCAGGGGAAGAGAGCCATGCAAGTTGCTTGAGTGGTACTACACAAATAAAATTTGTACACATTAAATAAAACAAAGAAAGCTTTTCAAGTATCTTTGTATGTTTACATTGCTGATAACATTTGAGGAAGAGTTGTGGGTGTCGCTGTTCATAGGTGTGTCTTTGTTGTTGCTTCAGTTACTGTTAAGGAATAAAAAAAACCTGAATAGTGACATATAAAAAGTGTTAACTATATTCAAGAAACTGCTGGATAAAGCAGCAGGTTGGAAGAACAGCGCTCAGGAGTTGGGATGTGCCAGAATTTGGTTGCACAGACAGCACTAATTCAACCTTCTTTGAGTATCTGCATTGTGTAATTACACAGCTGCGTATTATCTATTCCGAATCACCCCTGCCTCTCTTAGGGTGCAGGAAGGTTTTGTGTGGTAGACCCCTGTTCTGTGGGACTGTACAGCAAAGGAGCACGTAGGAGGCATTACAGGAAGAAAGGATGGTCGAGGTGTTGACAGTGGAGTTTTGTTGTGGAAAGCTGGATCAACCCTCCTGCAGAGGGTCCTCTGCTCCAGAGTTCATGTCAACTACTAGGCAGATCACTTCAGCAGGAATTCACAGGTGGTTGTTAGCTGTTTGTTCCTTATGTTATGAAGGCCTGATTTGGGGATCTGAGCATTCAAGACTGCAACTGTAGTAACTGAGCGATAAGCTTTGAAAAACACTTAACTCTAGAAAATCAGAGATTCTGAAAAATCCATCCTTTGGCATCTCAGATTGGGCAGCTGGATGCAGTGGACTTGCAGTTTTAATCTTTACATGTCTTGGTTTACCTCTATTTCAAGAGAAGGAAAATACTGCTTAGAAGTGCTGTTAAAGTTAATTAATTGATATTTGTGCTGCACTGAAATGCTGTAGAGGAATGCTTGCAGGGAAAAGGCAGTGCAGAAATCCATAGTCAATGCAAATTTTACCGTGTGTGATACATAAAGGCTCAGACTGACCAGTGATGATAAAACAAATAGACTTTTTGTTTACTGAACTCTATATGCCTTGGTGCACTGAGTGAGGTGGTATTTTTTCTAGAAAGGAATAAGTTGTTTTAGATTGCATTTCCTATGGATTCTGGTAATTGATTGATACTAAGATGCATATATTTTAATAAGAGCAAAGTTGGGAGTTTTCATGTTTGGTTGTTTTGGTTTTTTTCTTGGAATCACTTGGGCTAAATCTTCCACATCTAATGCATTCTTCCCTCTACAGAATTAGAACAGATGAGTGGATTTGGTACCTGCAGGTACTGAAAATGCAGTCATAATGGAGAAGAGGTATATACAAGCTTAACTATAGGCAGCAATGTTGCTCACCCATACAGAAACAGCATTATAAAGCACTGTGAGCAGCTTGGGCACACTGAGTTCCAAGAACTCAATAAGAGTGCCGTTAGTGACTCGGGACACATGTGGGGGGGAATTACTGCATGGATGGAAATTGAAAAGGTATTTACCTCAGGCTGATATGGAGAGGGAATCTGAAAGGAAGGCATTATCTATGCAAGAGTCTGTAATCTCCCTTTCTGAATACAAGAAGATATTTCATTAGTTGAAGAGGGTGATTAAAGCTTAAGTGTTTTTTTTAATACAGTATCTAATGATATTGTGGATGATTTTTTCACTGCAGGGTCTTGAGACTACCTAGTACCCAGATTAAACAATTAAAGCTTTGGATTTTATCTTACACTTTATATTCCAGGTCTCTCAACTATTTCAGATTTGAATGCGGCAGTTGAGTATCTCAAATCTTATGTCCCGTTTGGTTCCTACACCTTTCTCTGAAGCATCACCTGAATACCTGGTTTGAACTTACTCCTATAAATTTTTGCACATATGATCCTTATGGTTATCCACATTTTTATGTCCACATAGCATTATTACAATTAATTTTGACACAATGAAGTAAGAGCATTATGAATTCAGTGTGGAGCATAGAGACAAACTCATTAGTTCCACTGTTTCAGAATGTGTATGTAAACCCAAGGTTTCAGTTTAGAGCTATTTAAAAAGTTTTATTTGGCTTATTGACATTTACAAAGTTGGTAAGTGAGGTTAGTACCAAGTGAAAATTGTGGGGCATCATCATAGAAGTGTCTTCAGCTTTAATATTATTTTTATCACTCACCTAACTAATTGATCTTCATCCTTAGGTCTCAGAATTGTATTTCAAAGGTGTGTGCAGGTGATGGCTTGAT
This sequence comes from Astur gentilis, assembly GCF_929443795.1. Lineage (NCBI taxonomy): Eukaryota > Metazoa > Chordata > Aves > Accipitriformes > Accipitridae > Astur > Astur gentilis. Next base: position 34,289,684 of record NC_064919.1, on the reverse strand, counting down.
TTCTGCCACTTGAAGTCATTGGTTCTAGTTTGGAATTAATTTTCATGTACGATAGAAGTTACTAGAGCCTCCAACATACTTGGAAATTCCAATCCCCCACCCCCAGGTTTGTTTTGAGAATGTAGTTTGAATCAGTGTTAGGGGGAGGATGAATTTGATGGATTTTTTTACAATTTTTAATGTTAAAATATTTAAATATTTTTTTAGGCTTAGTCTGTGATATGCCTTTGTACAAGAATTCCTCTTTTCATTGCCCATTTGTGGCCCTGCAGTGAATTTCATGAATATGTTAATTCTGTCTGTTGTGATTGCTTTATCTAGATCTTCTAGGAGACTTTCTCTGGAAGTTAGACCATTTTCAGTTGGAGACCTGGGTAGAGCTTTTTTGTTACAATTAAATAGGGAACCTGGACACAGGAGACCATGATGTCTCCCCCATTTGCATGTGGGATATAAGGTAGAGATTTTATGTCTTGCCAGAAGACACTCGGGAAAGTCTCCTAAAGATAGGAATTAGTGGTTTTGTACTCCACTGCAGTAAGTTTTATAGATGCAAGTGCATTCTTCCAAATTTTTGACTCATTGGGACGTTTCAGTGGCATATACTGTTTGCAGCTATTATTTCATACAGCTTCGCTATAGTATTTTAAATTTGTTTTTAATTTCAGTATTTACATAGATTTTCACACTTTTATTAAAATACTATTGATCCTGTTCCACATTTGATCTGGATCATTCCACTGTCATCACTGACAAAATCCAGCTGAAGACAGACATTAATTTAAAAAAAAATGTTTTTTAAAAAATACATTGCAAAAGTAAGATGAAGCAACAGACAAAGGTTAAAAAATAATCATAATTCCATTTTTTTTCTTACCTCAGGTCAGATTTGGTCTTCCCCCATGGCCTCTGCCACTTCCTGGTGCCAGATTCTTTTTGGGAGGCAATGTTTCTTGTCTTGACTGACAAGAGGTGCTGTCTCTGGTAGGATAAATTATCTTCTTTGCTTTCCTTCTTTTTGTCTTTGATCTCTTATCTTTCACCCTCTTCCTTCCTTGTCGTTGTTCTTCCTTCCCTTTACTGTGCTTTTCCTCTCCTACTTTCCTCTTTAGAGAGCTCTAGGGTGGGATTTTCAAAAACACCTGGGGAAACTGTAGACCCATATTGGGTTCAAGTGCAATAGAAGTTTAATGCCTGCCCCTGTAAGCCTTTTTGAAAAGGAAAGCTCTGTTATTTCTCAGTAGCACAACTAGCCCTCACTTATTTCAGAAAACAACTGTTGCTGAAAAAGTTTTTAGGCAGCGGTTTCTCTGACCTATTACAGAGATAGATTTGTATTTTGGTTTTGTTAGATGAGACAAGGTGGCTTTAGTATGGAAGATTTTACTTACTAGGTTATGACTGATTAATTCTTTAATTATTTGTTCAGGAGAGTCACTGTTTACAAAACTCTTCAGTAACACTTGATTCCTAGTGTTAAAGGATATTTAAGGTCTGACTTCTGTTAGCTCACTGATATTAAAACAGCCAGTATTTTTGGCTGAAGGCAATTACTATTGGTCAGCTCTCTTAGACTGTGTTTACCCTAAAAAAATTGAAAGGATGGAATGAAGTCTTTATGTATAAACAGTTAGTGTAGAAATTAGCATGAATTAATGTGACAGATGGGATAAAGTGGCTTGAGAATATCAATATTCATATTTGGGTTGTAATTTTAAACCAATTTCTAAACAAATCCTGCTCCTCTGCAGACCAACAGAGTTGCTCTCCAGGTGCCAGATAGTATGGCAGGAGCTTGATGGCAGCTTCTGGAAGCAAACACCTGGGCACGTGCCTAGAACAACATTACAATTACTTGGAGGCTGAATGGAGGCATCCTGGAGGTGGGTGGTTGGAGAGCAAGTGCTGTGACCTGTTAAATAGGTGATATCTGTGGATACCTATCTCAAGTGTCCTAGGTCCAGCAGCAGTAAATCATACAAGATTTTCAAGGTCAGAAATGCATTAGGATACAGTCATGTAAGGACTTACTGTGTGATTGTTGGTAACTTCTGTCTTTACTTCCAAATAAATTAATTCTAGTAAGAAACAACACTCAGTTTTACTGGTAATACTTTTTTTGCATAACTTAATCAGTTTGTGTGTGTATTAGATGTGTATGCTTAGAAACTGGTGTTCACCTGGAGTGAATTTGAAACTGCTGGGAGTCTGACTATAAACCTTTGTTGTTTGGTCTTTCTTTTGAGATAGTTAGAATGAAATTGACTGAAGAAGTCTGTGGTTTGGGCACAAACGTTTGTCTGTGCTCACAATACTATTGCCTCGCTTTCATGTCAAGAAAGTAAATGCTTTAATTATTGCAAATATTTGCATATGTTTTTAATGTAGGCAGTAACAATGAGATGTGCCTAACACAAATGGTGTTTAGTGTACAGATATTATGTATACATCAGTATGCAAACTGAGGTGTGGATTGTCTCTGTAAGTGGAAAATTTCTGTCGGGAGAAGCACCTTGTGATTCACAGGTGAAATTGGATCTGTGAGAGCAGCTTCACCAAGAGTAGTAGCGGTGGAACATAGGTTGCAACTGGACAGACATAGTCCTACCGCTGCAGTTTCTAAAGTTTCTTCTGACTTTCTCTTTACTTTCCGAAAGTAAATAAGGCCACTAACTTCAGCACCTGAATTATTGTTAGTCCAGAGTAGACTCTCTCCCTAAACCTAGCTGTGGAAAGTGAGGTAGGATTGGGAAAGAGAATTTAGGATGCCTGTGAAGAAGGACTAAGCTTTGCAAAAGTAAGCTGTAGAGATGTGCATAAGATAGCTCATATGATCTTACTCCATACCTGTCCCCTGCTATCGTTTGTATGGTTCTGATAAGATGAAAGTGTCAGTAAGTGTAGTTTGATCTCCAGCTGGAAGTTGGTTACCTCTGCTGTAAACCATGACCAATTTTTTTAATTGTTTAGACTTGTATTTGTTAATTATACTAATTAGATGCCTTACAGATTTAAGAAGATTGAGTAGAAACCGTGCAGTGTCTTGATTAAGGAGGAGGTCAGATAGATATTCCAGCTTTCTTCTCCCTTGGTTATATTCAATTTTGGAAAACTGCGAAGGTGAATAAACCTATTTGCCCTCCTGAATGCAGAAAGAATGGATGCTGTGATCTATGATCTGTCAGTATCTTCTCCAAGGTTGTTTTGGCATAAGGCCTGTGAATTGCCAGGCAGGATCTGAGAGCATACCAAGTGTTCCTTATTCTGGAAGACTTTTGTGAGGAGCTGAGAAAAGAGCTTGAAATTTTGCTACAGAAGAGTGGCTTTAAAAGTGAAGTTTCCTTAGAATAGTTGACTGTTATTAGTCAAACTTGTAGAGTTTGCTATTGATAACATTCTTGTGTTATTCCAAACTGCTGTCTGAAGTTTATTTAGAAGCAGAGGATCTGCAGGAAGCAAATTCTCAAGTTTAACTGGTGATGTCACATTAATAAAAAATAAATGGAGGATTTTAATAGGTTTTGGGGTTGTTTTGTAGTCTATGATGTTATCCAGGTACTGAGAAGTGTAATTCTCATTGTATGTCAAAGCTCACTTAGTATTTTGTTCCTGGAAGCATTAGGAATTCAAGGGATCATAGAATCGTTTAGGTTGGAAAAGACCTTCAAGATCATAGAGTCCAACCACCAACCATGCCCACTAAACCATGTCCTGAAAGTGACCAGAAAGCTGAAGGAGCAGATTGTTGAGAACTACATGCCAGAGTACAGCTATCCAGCCATGAATAAAGTACTTTGGGGTGATAATTGAGGTGCAGAACTCCAGACTCTGTAGCTTTGAGGAATACCATGATGTATTTTTTCAGAGCAAATATTTCATGGCAGCAGCTGATGAATAGTGTTCATGGTACTTGCATTAAACTTTTTGTTCTTCCAAACCTATTTTTCTTTTCTTGTAATGTTCTTACAAATTAATGCTTTTGAAGAAATGAGACACACTTTCTTAGCTTGTGTAATATGACATTGCATTACATGTCCCTAATCTGTAAGATGGCACTGCCTGCATGCTCTTTCATAGTGCTAAGCATTTGGAGATCTTGGCAGTGTATAGCAATTGTGAGGGTCCATACTGCAGTTTCTTCCAATTAATCCAGGAACTCTAGAGAAGCTGCTGGGTCTGAGGAGTGTCTCTCAGAAATGAGAAACTACAGAGGAAATAGTTTGAATGATCTGATGACCTATATTCAGGTCGAAGCAGACCTTAGGGGTAAAGAAGACTAAAGAAATTGTGTGTAAGTAATAGGGTTGTGAATCCTTTTGTTTCCTTCCTGCAGCAATTGTAAGGCATCTTCTAATTGTACACAAGAAAAATGGACTCGCTATTGCCTGTACTGTAGGCTCCAAGTTGTTATGTGCTGTCTGTTGCCTGTACTAAAAGATGTCTGCAAATCCCCAAAAAGCTTCAAAACTCTGTATTTTATGTGGACAGTATTTCAGATGCAGTGTCATACCTCTTTCTTCCTGAAAAATTAATGTAGAATTGTAAACTTTGGGAAGGCAAGAGGTGCTGAATTGCTTCTGAGTTTTATTGGTCTGCTGAGAGGTGTGTCAGTAAAATAAGGTAGCTGCCAGCTGTAGCACATGCGGAAGAGTCTGGAAGGAAAGTAGTTAATTCTTACTGTTTCCTGTAGGACCTGATGTGTTGTACAGTAGATAGAGAGTTCAGAAAACCTGTTAAAATGACAGTTGGCTTAAAGTTGTACCAGGAATGTGGACATGCTGTTCTGCTGAATGGGCTGAAGGTCTCTCTTCGTCCCTGCTCCCCAGTGACACTACCTTGAAGACTGCCAAGGTAAACGGATAGAGTTTCACGCTTACACCCAACCTCAGTTGGGGGTATCTGTAGACTAGAAGGCTGTGCTCTTTTGATGGTAAAACTGGTTGCATGTTTGACATGTTCCCAAATCAAACTTCAGAATCCAACATGGTGTACAGTGAGGCAGTCTTAAAAAATATTTGTGTGTTTGAAGAAGGTACTAACTACAGAAGATGCAAGTATGACAATGAGTGTTTTTGATCATAAACATTTGAGAACTTGAAATAGCTCAGCAGTTTAGTGGACGAAAACTACCTTTCTGTGTAGAATTCAAGCAGAGGCCAGTAGAAATGGAGAACAGAGCTTATAAGTTAGTCTGAAAACATAAAGAAAAAGTTGTGGTTTTCAATGTTATGAATGCACTATGTCTGTCCTTCCAAGATGCAGAAATTGAGGTAAAACAGTGAAAATCTCTGGTCTCTCCCCCAGCTTCATTATCTAGGTTTTTTTCAGTAGGATCTTTATATTATAGCACTCAATTATTTTCCAATAGGCAGATCATGTAAAAACTTCTTTCAGTGAAGATTTATCAGATTTGTTTGTACAGTTGATTTTTCTCTTATCCTTAAAATCCTGTTCTGTGCATTTTGCAACTGCAGCATGATACCTATGTAGTAGTGAGACCTAATGGGGTTTGATGCTCCCTCTTCTTGTTTCTTAAATTATGAAGCGAGGTATGTTTTATCTGTTTTGATAAAATGCTGTATTATTAGGCACCTGCTTTATTTTTGCAGTTCAGTAAATAAAGAAAAACATGTCTATAAATTGCTGTCTGTTATCTTCATTTTAAAAAGCATCTTTTTTTGTTAAAGGTCAATTTCTAAATTTTTAGAACTTTGTGGGAAATAAGATATTTTTTTGTAGTTCAGTCATTAAATTAGGTTCCTGTACTAAATATTCCTCTGCAACTGTAAGTTTCAGACTGTTTCCATCTGGCTATTGATCCTTTATGCACATGCAGTTTTCCAAATGTTTTTGACATTGTTTAATTCTGAATGTCTTGTTCAAGAGTGAGGCTGAATGACTCTGTCTCCTATGCAGAGTAAGGATGAAGGACTGCAGAAGGCTTTTTTCTGAAGCAAGGTGATGGGAATTGTGATATCTGTCTGACTCTTGTGGTCCAAGTTACAGTGCTTGGCAATTTGCTTCATTAAAATTTAATGTGAGGATTTGAGAGATCTGACTTTTGGCAGGATAGAACAAAAATCCCATTTTTTTTCGTCTTTATTCTGCCTTTTAGTGTTTATACCTGCAACAAAACAGTATACTGAAACCACAGTGATTGTTTTGTTCAGAGTTGTTGTTTCCCCCTCCAGTTGAAAATAGGTGCTCTAAATAGTGATAATGTATCTTCAGTTTCTGTACGGATAAAAATAGAGATTGTTTTTTCTCTTTGAAATTGTAGGTGGCTGCTTTCAGTTCTAGGAATAAAAATGAACTCTCCCTTCCTGTCCTGAAATTTCTTAATATGATTGGGATTTTATGGCAGAATAATAGTGAAGCTGATGAACTTGTTTTTCATGTTTTTACAGTAAATTGATCCCTTGTTATCTGATTTGACAGACTTACAATTATTTTTTTTCATACTTGTCCCAAGTGATGCTTTCCTTTTTAGTGTGTTGGATTGAAAATCAAGTTGTGTAGGGGTTTTCCAGAGAATCAGATTTACTTTGAGGACAGGTTTGAACAGAAATATTTTTTTAAAGCAGCTCTTCTTAAATAGAAAGGGTTTTAAGAGATTGAGCTAATTACAGTGAAAAAAACTATGAACTGTGATCTGTAAACCAGTAATGGCTTTTAGTGTTTAGTGATAGATTGAAAGCTATTTAGGAAAACGATCTCATCATTTTCAAATAGAGTGGTTAGTAAATTAATCTGAAAAGTAAGTTGGGTAGATGTGTAAAGGATGGATGGGACTGTCAGGGAAGTGTTCAGAAGGTAGTGTTCTGATAGTCTTTGGTTCTTTATGCCTATGTGGTGTAAGAGGAGAAGAAAAAAGAAACTACAAGTAATAAAGCTAAATGAAACTCTTCCTAATGAAAGAAAAGAAAGGTAGTCATTTGGTATGGCTGGCAAATGGCTGGGTTGCCAATCCAGGGAACATATAAGCAGTTAGCAAAGTATGCGCCATGGAGAATCGGAAGGAAGGGGAGAGGAATGGAACAAACTCAAACCCAGACTGAAATAGGCATGAAACCTTTTTTGCTTTAGGTTGCTGCATTTCCCATAGCACTTTTCTTGTGTAGCTTTCACATCATAAGCAATTGTAGCTTCTGCAGGCATGTTATCAGCTTGAGAAGCTGTTCTCTGTAACAAAGAGTGGGAGTAATAGTGTTGGCAGTCTGTTTATGTTCGTAGTACGCAAAATGCCTGAGAAAGCCCAGGGTAAAACACTGCTATTACTTAAATGAATATACTGTAGGTTTTTAACCTCCTGTTGCCATTGTTTAAATAAATCTTTGTTATCGTTCTGTCTTGAGTTTAGAGAAACTCAAGTATTTTTACAAGTTCCTAGACCTCTTGTGGTGTTCAGGAAAGATAAATTTCTTTTATGCCATTGTGGTGCCATTCAGAATGGTGATTTTGAAAGTAGGCTGTAAGTTTGAAAGTGTTCTTGTGCTCCTGTCTGTAAACTTAGTTGGGTGACAGGGAGAAATCTAGGTATGGCTGCCAGCTGTGTATTGGACATCACTGGTTTCTTTAATGAAGAGGAGAACCACTTGTTATTCTTTCCCTCCCTCTCTCAGCTGCTTTCTGGATGTGTTTTCCTGACATGAAAAGTCTGTATATTTCCAGACCACCTTGTGCAAGTCTTTACTTAAGTCTTGGCTATCGTGAGACATGAGTCTCATATTGTGAGACAATCACAAGGCATTACTGCAAGAGCTGGAACATTTGCTGCATGAAAACTTTGTCTTTCTCTTCTACATCTCTGGTTGCCCAGCCTGTGCTGCCTGGTTCCTGCATTGCTGCCTGTGTTAAATCAACCTCTTCTCTGTGCTGCAGGGGAGAAAAGCTTGCTGCATTTGCCTGTTTGGGGAATGTTTAAGAGGGTTGGGAGTGAGTCTGAAAGTGCGAAAGGAGGTAAAGCTGAGTGTGTATTCCAGACACCAGAGCTATGCATAGGGTGTACCTAAATAGAATATTTAATTTCTGCTAAGCTTTTTGCAAAGGTAAGAGTTTACAAGGAAAACTGATGAATTTTGCCTCTGCTGGGTGTGTTGAGTTGTGATGTTTTTCTCTTATCTGCCTGAAACAGTGGCTTATAGAAAAAGGAGTCAAGACTGTTGAATCTTCAAGCACTTTAACTTCTACTCAGTTGAGCTGTACTACTCCGTTCTCTCCCATGCCTGACTGGACATGTCTTGTTCACCTTGTTTGTTTTTCCTTTTTTTTTTTTTGTTACTCTTATTAAATAACACACTAAATCAAAATAAGCAAAGGTTTATTTTCTGAGAAGACTACATCTTAGTTCTTGCAGGGCTCAACAGAGAAGTACCAGTTCTTCTGTTTAATTTCTTTTTCTCAATGTTTCTTCATGTTTCTTACACCTACAAAACTCATTTTTGTGTGATGTTCTTCCCACCAGCCCAATTCTCTTTCAGTTGGTGTTTGCCTGGGCTGCATCTTTTTGTTTTCTCTTTAATCCTGAAAGAAACTCGAACTTGTTTCTGTCCTATTAAATGAGAAACTTTGCCATTGATTTTACTAGATACAGGATTTACCCCAGTGCTGTTAAAGGTATTTTCTTGCCCTGGCACTGTTTACAGCTTCCTCAGTTTAAGTATTTTTCTGTTAATAGAATTCACATGCTGTTTGCCATTTTCCAGATTAACAGAGTTGTTAAGTAAGATCATGTCTGGTGCCAGTGCCCTTTGCTGCCACATTATAAACTTTTTGCACTCTGATAAATGTGTTGCAATTTGTTTAATTTTAATGTGTTTACGGTACTCTAGCAGGCTTTCATGTTGTGATGGTTTTGATGGTCAAATTAAATTATATTAATTGAATTATAAGAGACATGTGGGACAGTATCAAATATTAAATTAGAAATCCAGATCTGCTTGATCAAAAATCTTTGCAATGTACACCATTTCTAGTTATACTTTAAATGTCTTAAACATGTCTGGGAAAACCTTTCACTAAATCAGTTCTCATGACAGGTTAAGAATTCTGCTGGTTTTTAAATGTTTAAATATGTTAAATGTAATTCTCTATTCAGAGAAGATACTTGACATTCTTTGTTGAAAATTTAGAAGTCTGTGGTACTCTGAATGAAAACATCTTTGTGCTGTAGGAGGCCAGGATTTAAAAGTGTAACCTAGTTTTCTCTGAACTTAAGGAAGAATTAGTGAAGAGTGTGATCGGGATATGAAGCCTAGAAAACACTATTTAGATTGTCAGTAAGTATTTAATATGCTTTTTGGGGGGCTAATATATCTGTTTCTGTTTTGTGGTGTTTGCAGTAAATTGTGAAAGTGATAAAACAGAAAATAGAAGGCATAGCAATACTTTTCTAGGAGGTTTCAAACATAATAGCTGTCTTCCAGTAACAGTGGATTTATATTTTGCTAAACGAAAGTCTTTAGAAACAGGGTAGGCTAGTTAAAAAATGTGTTTTGAAGATTGGTCTCCTGTAGCTGCTTTCTCATCTTATCTGAAGGAGTTTCGCAGGACTCCTATGAACTTGTTAAAATCCTTTTTACGTATATGCTTGCTTTCTGTATTTCGGCACAGGGATGTGCATTATTTTGTCTGTCCTTTCTTGAATGTAGACAAGTTTGTTCTCTATTACAGAAGATTGGAAGGTATTCTACCTAGGTTGTCAGGAAAGTTGGGGTTTTTTGACTCATAGGCTCTATAGTGATTCTTGATAAAATGATGTCTAGATAGTAAGTCCAGAGTTTTCAGAAGCCTCTAGAGCAGTTCCTGGTTTATATGTGTGGTGTCCCAGCAGTGTATCTATAGAGATGGAAGAATCTGTGGATTTGTGTGCAAAATCTTTGCAAAGAAAGTGATTGCTCTTTTTATTGTGTAGAGAGAATATATGTTTAATATTGGCAAGAATCGATTGAGATTCTATGTGTGTGCTTGTACAGAACCTGTTTTGGCCTGTTTCAGGTTGGAGTACGTGAGCAATATTTAAACCTCATCTTACAGATGTATTTGTCTACTGTCTCTTTCAGTGATTTGGTACTTGGGCAATGATATTCGGACAGTGGTCAATAAATTAAAACCCCATCAATATTGTTGGGTTGGAATTTTTTTGGAAAAGATAATATTTAAAAGAAAGTTGCGTGCACAGGGTTTACTAGCTGGCTATTATGTCATCCATCTGGGGTTGTAAGAAAACAACTTCTCTCTTTCAGCCAGTTTCAGCTAAGGTGTAGTGAAACCACCAGTGTTTGTTATCTATTTTTTAAAAAATTAAAATGTTTACTTGGTGTTTATATTTGCATTGATGGTGCCAAAGTTGTTCTTGGACCTGCTGTATGAACGTCTTTGGTGTCGTGGGATGCCATCTACTGGGCAGTATGATGTATATGTGAGATACATAGAACCTGCCTGTGAAAGTAGTAAATCCTGAAGTGAGGTGACTTAGGAATTTTTTTATTAAGGTGTTGAAGAACTGCAAATACTTTGTTAGCGTTTCAGTATGTTTTTCAAAGGAGTAAAAACAGCCCTAGTTGTTACATTTAGATATTGTGGCCTTCCTTTCAAAGTTGTATCTGGAGATGAGATGTTGAGTGACTTTTTCGGTATTCGGTGAATTTTTGATAATGTTTTAGGGAAATATAAATGGTTGTAATGGCAGTCTTGTTCTTTGACTGATTTTAGTACTACATTATTAAAATAATTTGTGTACTCAAATAGAAATTGATGGACTGACTTTTAAAGGTTACAAATCCAAGATAGGAAGCAGCAGAATGAAGCTAACTAGAACAACTTTATTTTATCCCTTACACATAGGCATTAAGATAATAAGTTTAATTACTTGGCCAGATAATAGTTTGTGTCTGGGACACTCCTTCCTGACTGTCTCAGTGTACAGGATGGACTGCTCTGAGGGTGAAACAGATTGGGTATTCAAAAATACCCATATATTTTATTGTACATCTGGAACAGAGATACGAGGCAGTCAGCTGTGGGAGATTCTTGTTGTGGTGTCAGAATTGGAAGGAATGACGAATGAATTGGGGGATTCCAGAGAGAAAAGGACAGTTTCATGGGAAAGGCAGGTTGACTGTTGCTGTGGGGAGCTATCTCTCCTGCAGGATTCCTGCATAGTGTTGGGCATGTTTTGCAGTGCTTACTAACCGCTTGTCCTGATGCCCTAGATGACTGAAACTGTTCTGTCTGTAACTTCCAGAACTTGGGGTGCGAAAGCAAAAATGGAAAAAGTCATTTTGGTAGCATGCTGACTGATGCTCGTGTGTTAGGACCAAGGCTGGAACTTGCTGGGCCAGCAGTACTACTACAGTCTTTCTTTCTAGACCAGCTCTGGACAAGTACCAGACACTGCACATGCGGGCTTCGTGAAACTTGTTGACAACAGGGAGATGACAAGATTCAGGTGCCTGGTTTTCCTCCAGACTCTGGAGAGGCAGGAGGAGTGCTGTCCAGAAAACAAAAGCGTCTTTGCCCTTCTGGTCTAATGTAGGCCTGATTCCCTCCCTTTCCTCCCCCCTTTCCAATTCCAAGTCATCATCTCTGCCTGCAGCTTTAATCCTGCTAGTTGTTTTTGCAGACATGCTAGTCTGGTTGCTGCTTCTTCCACTCTGCTATAGGAAGATACTGCACATTCAGCCCTGTTGCACACAGGATGGGTGAGGGGATGGAGCATTTTTAGTTACTTCAAGAGTATGGTGTGTGAATTTTCTGTTCAGCACTTGGAGCTGCCAGGGTGATGGAGTATGCTCTGTGTTGTAGGTCTCCTTGATGTTTGTTTTCACAATCTGCTTTACTAAACGTGAGGAAAAATAAACAAAAATCAAAGTTCTATGGTTTGGCTGAATTTCTGGTGAAATTTTCACAGCAGAGAATTTTCTGTTCTAGAAATCAGGCAGTAGTCTACATTATGAGATGAAGCTACTAAAGTGAGAAACATTTGGCAGTTCTTTTTTTAATGTTACCAAATGGCATATATTTTCCTATCTTCAGTCTTGGAAACAACTGAACTAATTAAGTAGAATGTCTTGCTTTAAGGCCTGGGGTTGCCCTGTGGTCTGTGAACTACAGATGAGATAGCTGATATTCAGCAAATTTATTTAAAAACAAACCAACCAACCCACTGAAAGAGCATCTTACACTGAAATGTATCAGATGCATATTAAGAGTATTAAAGTGTTACTTATGTTCTTCAGAATATAAAAATAAAATGCAGTACATGGGTTGCAACCTTTTGTACCACAAAAGAGGCAGCACAACTTTTTAATTTTTACTTGCATGCTTAAGTTGGGGTTTTGAAAGGTAAGAAACCTTAAAGTTTGTCCAGTCCCCTTGAAATTCAGTGTAGAACTCTTGCATGTAATTTTGTTTGTAATTGAGAAGGGTGAACACCTTTAGTACTTAAGTCCTTCCTTACGGTAGGAAGAAATGCTTCAGTAACTGGCATTTTTATTCTGACAGGCTAATCATGTATTTATGTTGGACATTAATTCATCAGTGCTCAGAGTGAGCATCACTGAATTTCTTTAAAAACAATGCCTAGATTACAGGCTGGAAGGTTGTTTTCTGGACATTTAGCTGCTGACAGGAATGTTAAATGGTGAAACTACCTATGAACCTAATATCTTCCAATGTGTTGCTAAAACAACGGAGTTTAATTCTCAGGGATAGCACACAGACTAAATACTGCTCTTGGGAGCCAAATGTTGCTGTCTTCATTGTTTGAATCCTTCAGATGCAGGTTTCGTATGTGTTTTAAATGTTTTCTGGTGATTAGTGGATGGCATTTTCTCTGAAACTTCTAAAAATTAAGTGATACACTCAAAATATTGATAAAGCCTAGCAGCTCACATTGATGCAGGAACATATTCCAGTGTCTCTATACAGCTTATCTTTGACCCTATGTTCTTCATAAGAAAAAAAAACAACCCTGAGTTGTCCACAGTTTCTCAGGTCACTTTATTGGGCTTCTAATATTATTCTGATTGCCCGTAGGATCTGAGGAGGCCCAGTGGGGAAAAAACCCTCTTCTCTGTTACAAATGGGTGTCTAATGGCTTGGGCTGCTCAGGACACTATAATTGATGTTACCTTAGCTTTGTTTGTAATTGTAAAAATAAATTAATCCTGATGTAATATTTGAACTGCATGTCTGTCCAGTGTTATTCTCTCCATTACGAAATCAGATTACGTGCTCTCTTTGGTGTCTCTGTTAAACACAGTAGAAGTTACTTTCATTTTAGTTAATTCCTAGCAAAAACATTTCTGTGTCATAAGACCAAATTATATTTGGCTATCAGGATCAAAGTATGAAAGGTGTTGGGGAGGGGCGTTTTGTATTGGTTTAAAAAAATTTAGAAATCACTATTCAGCATGCTATATAGAAAATGCTTGTGTGATAATATCTTCCCCGAAGTAATTGGCCTGCATCAGGTGAAGATGTGGGATGACTTGACATCAAAGTAGTGAGAATTTTTTACTGAAGCAGTAAAACATACTTTGTTAATGGGACCGTTGAGTATGTCCTGATTCATATCACCCAAAATATGAAGCTGGAGGGACTGAGACTATTGATATTTTGAGGGAATACTGCTGCAGAAACTTTCAGAACTTGGAAATTTGGTAATTAAAGTGAATGCCAACCCTTTAGGCTTTTAGCACAATGCTACCCTCTAGTGGAACATTGTTGCATTAAAAAAACCTGTCAGTGAGCAACAAAGTTTTAATCAGACGTGATACATGTTATGTAGGATATGTGGGTACTTGTATAGCAATAATAAAGTAGAAAAACATGTGAGGAAGCCACCTCTATCATCTATGATAATGAAAATGTAATCTGTAACTAAAATGGATATTTCTTGCTCTGATCATTCCAAAATCGTTGCTTTGCAAAAGGTGAATCAGAAGTCCTCAGTGAACAGCAATTCATTTGGGGTTGATAGAATTTCATTCAAGGATGCTTTTAAAGTCAGTAGGTTTTCGTACAAGTCGGAAGTGTATGCTGAGTATCTAAATCCTTGTCACACTTTGTTTGGGCTGTTCTTTTGGTTGGTTGCTTGCTTTTGTTCCCTGCTTCAAAGTGAACTACTCCAGACCATATTTTCTTCTTAAAACCTGTGATTAATGTGGATGCATCCAGTTTAATCTGATATTCTTCAATCTGTAGTATACCTACCGTATTTGCAAATGTAAGGTACATGCAGGGAAATGTTGGATAGACATCTGGTGAAAGACATGCTGTGTTGACTCGAATACATTACCTTTTAGTGTTTGGGGTTTGTGCAGGGAAAAGAAATGAACTTATGGAATTTCAGTTGATGTAAAGATTAAAATAGAGAAAAATTAAAACCAAATCAAAGCTTTCATAAGAAATTAAGTGTTTAGTAGAAGGAATAGGGTGGGAGGAGATTATTTGCTTGGGTATTTCAATTTCCAGATCCCAGGTTGGATAGATGAGTGGGGTTTTAGCTGCCAAGTAATAGGCTTGAAGAACAGGAAGAACTAACAGACTTGACTTTGAGACTGTTGTAAAAGGAAGAATAAGTGATGTAACTTCTGGAAAAGAGGTCCTACTGAATTCGGGGGGAGGTCTTGGGATTTAGGCATGGGTTTACCTCCCAAACTGAGGCTTTTAATTTAATTATCATTTTCCCATTTGTGGTTTTCATTCTGTGCTACACAAAAGGATAGAAAAGTAACTTGGTGCATCCCCTGCTGTCAGCCTGTTTGTCAAAGGCGAGGATGTGGTAGTTGTGGCAAAATACTAACCTTGAGAGATGTAGAAAGCATGCTGCCGCTATAACTTTGCTGTTCTCTTGGTCTGACTTCACCAGCCATAGTGATGTGTTATGCTAATGCTAGTTTTTGTGTTAGAATGAGATTGTAGACTTTCTGATAATTAATTGTAAGAAGCAAAATTCATCTCTCATTTGAAAATCTTGTACATTTTCACTGGAAATGTTCTGAAGTTCTAAATACAAACATTCTGTTGTGATTTATGTTTGGCTGAATTTCTCTGAAGTTAGTATCACAAAGTGTATGAGGGTTGCAGTTTGGAATTATATGGAGAAGTATTAGCATAAAGAAAACATGTAAATGAAAACTTCTTAAAAAGATGTCTGTCTTCAAGTGGGAGCAATCTAGATGTTTGAAAGGACGTGTGACAGGAGGAGTTTGACTGTTGCAAAGAGCCTTACATCTGCATTAAATCAACTGTTTTGAGCTTAAAAGAAAAAAATGGGGAAAATACGACTTACTGGAGAATGATGGCTTAATATTTCATCTGGAAAGCTGTGTCTGACAGACCTTAGGTTAAACTTGTCTGCTTATTTCAGTGTGATGTCTAACTTGCTGATCAACTGTTTCTAGAAAGTTTAGTAGGCAACAGAAAGACTTACAGTGCTTCCAATAACTGAGAAGTGGTTTCTGTATAGCATGCCTTGTTGGGGAGATAGCAATGCTGCATAGGTAAAGTTTTGTAGATCTCTATATGGAAAAAAAGCAAACAAACCAACTGAAGCAATGAAATTAATTCCACAGAGTTAATAAGCAGGTGTTCTCAGAAGTTAGGTTGCTCTCAGTGTCCAAGTCATCAAAGGTTGTTACAGATACTTCAGAGTTTATGGATGAAGCTTCAGACAAAAACATGTCAAGTGAGAGATTTTTAAAAAAACAAACTTTGAAGGTGGTAACAGGGCCATCCTCAAAATGTCATTCGTCTAGGCTATTAACAAAGATTTTTGAAATATTTTCTTCTAATATAGTACTCCGTGTAGAGTGATGCTTTCAAAGTAGATACCAAGTGAGGCAATTAAAGAAATAGCCTTAGTATTAATATACGCATGGTGCTTAGAGATTAGAAGTGATTAGATAATGCCTTAAGCTATCCCTGTAGGTAAAGAAACTAAAGGAAAAGAGAAAATTTTTTCCACTGTTCATCTAAATGTGATGATGAAATTGAATAAGTAGAGATGTAAAAAATTACTTATTGTTGCATTCCTGTATTGTGTGTGGTAAAGCTTCTGTTCAGATGCTACAGAGCAGAGTAGCACAATAAAAAAATTTCTGTAATTAACACCAGTCCTCTGGCAGTTAGGCTTGAAAAAAAAAAAATAGGGAGGTGGCTAATGTGAATATTTTGTTCTGGGAGTTCTTTTTCTCTAAAGTTGTCTGTGCTCATACGAAGCTGTGAAGAACATGTCTTAGCTGATGCTGAAAGAGGATGTTCATCAAAATCCTGCCTTAATTGTATACACTGGTTTCTTTCGTGGAGGCCCTTAATTTGCTACTGTGATTGAAGGAAGTTTGTGCTAGACTTGACAGATTACAAGATGATGATACTTCTGCACTAAATGAAATAACCAAGAGGGAACTGAAACCATGCAGAAAAAAATTAAAACCTTTGGAAGCTATAAAGACTTTCTTTAACACATGCAGCTTGACTACATTACAGTGCAAAGATTGAACTTGAGAAAGAAATAGGGTGGAGAGAACTGGTGCAGCTGACTTCAAAAAACACCTTAATTTTTTTCTGTTGCTTAAAATGGAAAAAGATCCTAATTTGTACCCCACATATAATGCCAGGGATGTTTATGATGTTCTTCAGAATTAAAGTATTGGGAAGTGTGCAAGTAAAGGCTGCAAAACTAGTGGATTTTTGTTAGTGGTTGGTTTGCTTGTTGTTAGTTTTTCCTGTTGATCAGCCATTATACTGTTTAGCTTTTAAGAGTGTTTGGCCCAAGATTCCTAACTGAACAGTCAAAATACCAGTCAATACTACCAAGTAAAGGTGCCTGTAGGAAGGTATGTCCGAAGAGATTTTAGAACTTAACCTATTATTATTTCAGGTGCTTGCGTGTGCCCTTATTTTACTTCAGGAATTCAAGATTCTGATTTTGGGAGAGCAGTGTCTTTTAAAGATGTAAATACATTTAAAAATTGAATCTTGTGTCAACTGCACATTAGAGATGGCTGGCTCCTTTGGGTTGTTGAGAGGCAATAGTAACAAATCTGCCTCTCTTTAAAAAAAAAGTGCATTTATTGCTGTTTTAAAGCAATTTTCTTTGTTTACAGGTGTCAGCTGTGATGCATGTTTAAAAGGAAATTTTCGAGGTCGCCGATACAAGTGTTTAATTTGCTACGATTACGATCTGTGTGCAACTTGTTATGAAAGTGGTGCAACAACAACAAGGCATACAACTGACCATCCAATGCAGTGCATACTAACAAGAGTAGATTTTGGTAAGTGATAATTTCAAACTCTAGTAATTTGCTGCTATGTTTTGTCTACAAACATAATATGGATTTTTCATGTTTCTACTTATTAATCATTTCCCCCAGTAGCACAGTGAAAATCATAGAATAGTTTAGGTTGGAAAAGACCTTTAAGATCGACTCCAACTGTCAGACCAACACCACCATGCCTACTAAACTATGTCCTGAAGTGTCATATCTATGTGTTTTTTGAACACCTTCAGGGATGGTGACTCCACTACTTCCCTGGGCAGCCTGTTCCAATGTCTGACAACCCTTTCAGTAAAGAAATTTTTTTCTAATATCCAGTCTAAACCTCCCCTGGCACAACTTGAGGCCATTTCATCTCGTCCTATCACTAATTACTTGATAGAAGAGACCAGTACTTACCTCACTACCACCTCCTTTCCCGTAGTTGTAGGGAGCGGTAAGGTCTCCCCTCAGCCTCCTTTTCTCCAGGCTAAACAACCCCAGTTCTCTCAGCTGCTCCTCCTAAGAGTTGTGCTCCAGGCCCTTCACCAGGTTTGTTGTCCTTCTCTGGATGCACTACAGCAACTCAGATGTCTCAAGCAAGCTCTTGTGTTCTAAAAAACGGACATGTTTTCTTTGATTTTAGCATACAAGAACTGATATATATGTTTTTTTGATGCATATATATTTTTAATCTTATTTTGGTCTGATAACAGCAGGTTATCAGACTAATAAATATACTTCCAATTAATTAATT
Organism: Astur gentilis; assembly: GCF_929443795.1. Classification (NCBI taxonomy): domain Eukaryota; kingdom Metazoa; phylum Chordata; class Aves; order Accipitriformes; family Accipitridae; genus Astur; species Astur gentilis. The sequence goes on along the minus strand of NC_064919.1, from coordinate 34,271,663 downwards.
AACTTCCAGTTCAGAAGATGTGACAACCTTCTCCCCCCCTGTATGCTTTACCTAAGTGCTGCAGCGTACAAGCGGAAAAATTCTGGTGAGATTTTGTAGGAATGTTATTCACTGGTGACTTAGGTGGGAGTGTAGGTACAGCAGGGGTAGTGATGGGCTGTACTGAGTATAAAAGTTTAGTGGCAAGGACTAGCATGTAGTCTTCTTGGAACTCCTTTGAGTATCTACTAATTTAAGAATTAATTCTGTCTGTAAAGCCATGTCAGTATTTAAAATAAAAAGTAATTGTTCTTGTCTCTTATCCTGCTTATTGTTTCTGTTGCATCATTTGTAACACATTGTAACTCACAAGATGCTACTCTTACAAACCACTGCTCTAAGATATTGCTGATGCTGGACATGTATTTCGTTTTTATGTTAAGCCCATGGGGCTAGCATTTTAAAAAAATTTCTTAGCTTTTCCAGCTGTATTGTTCCTTATGTTTTGAATTGTTTAAATATAACGATTTCTTAAAAGCTGAAGTCTTATGAATTGTGAATTACTTCTTTACCATTTTGATTAAAACAGAAGTAAAATCTACTACTTTATTGCTTTAAAGATTAGAAAATATATAGAAACATGCAGTTCATTTCTCAAAATGGTCTTTAAATGAAGATGTCTTTAATATTCTTTTAATTCTCAGGCCTCTACTTGCTCTAAAGCTGCCTGGTCATGACTTCAAAAATCCAGGCCCTGGGAATCCAGGGTTTGTAAGGAAATAATCTAGTGCATTATCAAAAATGCATGCCACCATTTTAGCTTGCATATGTTTTTTCTCGGGCTTCTTTTTTCAGGGGAGTCTCACTAAGGAGGTAAAATACTCTGGGTACAGTATATTCAGGATTCTGGTCACTGAGATGCACAGTTCAAACTTCTTAGCCCCTTAGCAACAGTTATTCTTGTACCATCTGGTTGGCATATTTGTCTTTCGGGAGTCTGTGTATGACCTAGTATTAATTTTGAAGCAAGATGGGAGCCAGAACAATGGCAGTGCTGTCGTTCTTCACAAGAGACACTGGAAAAAATGCTTTAACACACACGCCCCCCAAGAGTGATATCCTGCTGTAATAGGGACAGAGCTTAAAATAAAATACGAAGTCTCGTATGTAATGACAAGTGGCCTTTAAAGCACTAATCCAATTAGTTTATTTCTGAGGGGTCAAATAGTAGAATTGCAGTAGGCCTGTGTAAAGAACAAGAATGTGCTTACCAAGCAGTCACTGTACTTTTGTGCTTTTTGTAGGACGATTTGTCAGGCCAAGTCCAGAGCAAATTTCCCATTTTTTTCTCCCAGAAAAGAATCCTAAGTTGTTTGAAACTTTATGATTTTAAGCATGTGGCTTGCTCATTGCCCCTACCATTTTAAAGGGGTTATACTGGCAGAGAAAGCAATACAAATTGTTAGTGGGATTCTCTGCCAAAATCATGTTGTGTTACTTTGACAAAAGTATAGAGCAAGTGTACATTCACTTGTCAGCTCAGGTGCTTATGTCACTGTGGTAGCTTGACCCTGGTTGTGTGCCAGCTGCCCACCAAAGCTGCTCTATCACTCCCCATCCTCAGCTGGACAAGGAAGAGAAAATATAGCAAAAGGCTTGTGGGTGAAGATAAGGACAGTTTAATAAAGCAAAAGCAAAGGTCATGTGCAAAAAGCAAAGTAAAACAAGTGATGTTATTCTCTACTTCCCATCGGCAGGTGATATCTGGCTGCTTCCTGGAAGCAGGACTTCAGTGTGTGTAGTGGTTGCTCTGGAAGACAAATGTAAAATAACAAATGCCCCTCCTTCTATCTCCCTTTACTTAGCTTTTATAGCTGAGCTGACATCATATGATATGGAGTATCCCTTTGGTCAGTTCGGGTTAGCTGTCCTGGCTATGTCTGCTCCCAAGATCTTGCCCAGCCCCAGCCTACCGGTGAGTGGGTGTGGGGAAATGTTGGAAAGTCAGCCTTCATGCAAGCAATGCTCAGCAGTAGCCAAAACACTGGTGTGCTACCAGCACCTTTCTAGCTACCAGTACAGAGCACAGCACCAAAGGCTGCAATGGGGAGAATTAACTCTAGCCACACCCAATACGGTCACAGAAGATCCTGCAATCTTTTGTGTGTAATTCTTAGGCAAAGGGAGCTGCTTCAGTAATGGTTACCTTGATAATGTGTAGTGTGAGGTCTGACTGGATTCACCAGAATTCAGGTGGAGGCTGTTGTGATATACCCCTCCCCCCCCCCCCCCCCCCCCCCCCCCGCCCAACCTCTAGAACAAGATCTGTCTGGCAAGTGTGTATCTTGCTAAGTCAGAGCATCAGAGAACACTAGTTTGTTTGGAAGGGGACTGTGGAGATCATCTGATCCAGCCTTCTGTTGGAAGCAGGGATGTGAGTTAGGCTATCCCATCAAGCCAAGTCTTGAATATTTCCCTCAAGAGACATTTCACCACCTCTGGGCCACCTATTCCAGCATTTAGTTCCTACAGTGAATGTTTATCTTTGTCCAAGCAGAACTTCCTCTGAAGCAGCTTGTGCCTGCAACTCTTCGCCATGCTTCCTTTTGAAGAGCATATCTCTATTTCCTCTACAACTACTTTTTCAGTATGTGAAGTTGAAGATGAGATCCACCTTAAGCCTTCTCTAGGATGGATGTACCCCATTCCTTCAACCATTCTTATGTCAAGTTCTCCAACTCTGTAACTGTCTTCTGGACACAAATGTGTGCGTGCACACATAACACCCCCCCCACCCCCAAGATTCTCTCCATTTTCTTTTAATATCTGTCTTGAACTTGAGACACCAAAGCAGAACACTGGGTTGCTGATGTTGCTTAGAAAGTGCCAAGTAACATGGGGTAATCGCATTCCCTGATTTGATGGCCACTCTCTTACTGATTTAGCTCAGTTCATCATTTGCCTTCAGTGATGCAGGGTCACACTGCTGGCTCATGTTTGCTGTCCGCTGGGATCCCCTGGTCCTTTTCAGCAGGGCTGCTTCCTAGCTAGTTGTCCCTGCCTTTGAGCAGCAGCTGCTGTTTTGGCACTGCTCAGTATTGGCAGATGGGCTGCAAATCCTCTCTCATCCTTACCAGCATCTGTGCTTGTTCATGGCTTCAGCATGTGGTTCTTATATTTGGGGAGCAGCAAGACCAGGGCTGCTCCACAGGCAATAACAAACTGGGAGCTGAGGGTGACCACAGCACAGGCAGGGGTCCTGTCCTCACTGACAGTGTGTAGGGCAGGATTGGTAACAGGAGCAGGTCCTGTTGACAGTCCCAGGCAAAGCAAGTGTATACAACAAGTCAACTCTGGGTTCCATGCAGGAAGCCTATCTAAGGCAGGAGGAGGGCTGGGTGCAGCTGCAGCATAGTTCATGGCCAGATGGTCAGACCTTAAATGTAGCCTATGGGCAGAGAGTGTGTATGGAGGTCTGCTTTGAGGCTGGTCAAGGCAGCTAAGGCCCATTGGTCAGCTCAGAGCCCTGATGCCTGCTGGGGCAACAAAACACCCAGCTGCTGCTGGATGAATAGCTGAATACCTGCCATGTAATCATTGTCAGTCCCAGCAGCATGCCTTTCATGCTGAATCAGTTAGCCCAGTGCTATCTGGCTGTGAGGCTGAATACTGAGATTGGCTGCTGATGAAGCTGCATGATGAAAAATGGAGGATGTGCTGTTTCTTCCTGCTAGACATACCTGTACTGGAAACTTTCTGAAAGATTGAACTAGTGATGCTCTAGCTGGAAGGAATGAGCAGCTGTTTCCAGATTCAGCTGAGCTGGCATTTTACTCTAGCAAATGTGGCTTTTGCACTGCCTTTGTAGTGAATGGGGAGAGTTCCAAGTTAGGGAGTAGAGATCCCACCCATTGAGAGCAGATCCCTCTAGTCTGTAAAGGAGGACAACATTGGTGATTAACAGAATATTAGAGTCTAGATGAGCCTTACAGCTATATTACTGTGTATTTGTGTTTCACAGGATCAGTCATAAGATAACTCTGGTTGGAAGGAATCTCTGGAGGTCTCTGGTCCAACCTTCTGCTCCAAGCTGTGAGGTCAGATCGGGTTAGTTAGGGCTTTGTTCAGCTGGGTCTTGAAAACCTCCAGGAATGGAAATGGCACAGGGGCTGTTTGGGTATCCTGTTCCACCACCTGTCTATGTGGGGGAAAACATTTTTCCTTGTATCCTATTATCCTCCTGTACTGCAGCACTTGTGAAGAGTCTAGCTACATCTCCTTGATCCTGTCTCTGTAGGTATGGGGGTGGCTGTTAGGTGAGCCAAAGCTGTCTGCTCCAGGCTGAACCAGTGCTGGCCCTGCAGCCTCTCCTTGCAGGGTGAGTGCTCCAGCCCTGCCGTGTCAATGGCCTTCTGCTGAACTCACTTCAATTTGATGTCTCCCCTATACTAGGAGGCCTCAAACAAGATGCAGTGCCTGGAGGAAGCTGACGGGTGCTGAGCCTAGGGGATCACCCCTACACATACAGTTCTAGGCACATGGCTGGCCCCTTGCTCAGCTCACTGCCTGCTCCCCCCTCCCCCCACCTCCCCGTATCCAGCACCATCTCCTCAGAGCTGCTCGGTGGCCCTGATGGCATTGCTGCCCTGGTCTGCCTGCCCAGGGCTGAGCTGAATTTCGTAAGATTTCTGTTGGCCCATTCCATTCTGAAATGTTTATAAACAGAAGGCCAGTAAGCATTATTTCTTTAAGTTTATAGCAGAGTATCTAGCAGGTTTTAGTATGTTTTTAGTTCAGAAAATCTGCATCAAAACAGAACTTACAGCAGTTTTAAGGGTAATACTATTTTGAATAGCATGGCTGCTTGATCAGTGATACAGGATATATACTTTGTACAATGTGGTGTTGTCCTGGGTTCAGCTGGGATAGAGTTAATTTTTACAGGAACCTGGGAGGTGGGGGCACAGCCGGGGCAGCTGACCTGGACTAGCCAAGGAGCTATTCCATACCATGGGACATCATGGCGGAGCGTCGGGTCCCGGGTGGTGAGCAGTTGCACTGTGCATCACTCTTTTTGTATACTTTTTCGTTAGTACCGTTGTTGTTGTTGTTGTAATCTCTTTGCGTTTGTCCCAGTAAACTGCCTTTATCTCAACCCTCGAGGTTCCAGGTTTTTTTTTCTTTTCTCTCCTCCGTCTCCTCCCCATCCCACCGGAGGGGGACGGAGGAGTGAGCGAGCGGCTGCGTGGTCCTTTGTTATCGGCCGGGCTGAAACCACGACAGTCCTTTTTGGCGCCCAACGTGGGGCAGAAGGGTTGAGATAACGACAGATCTGGCCAGAGCGTGTTGAAACAAATTTGTCAAACGCATTTCTTAGATAAATAGATGTTAGTCACAATGTTCTTTCATTCGTTTACATGGTGGCGTTTTGTGAGCTCTTATATGCTCTATGTATTGCCTGTAGTTGTGTATCTCATCTCTGGGAGAGTGATTGGGATTATCATTTTGCTGTACTGGGCAATGTCGACTTGTGAAATGATTGCATCACTGGTCATGAGGTTAAGCTGGTATCTGTAGGAGGCAGTGATATCATTTCCATACTTTGGGCACCTTCTGTTGGATTTTATTGGTAATTACACCCCATCCATGGGGAAGTTAGGGGGGAATACTTCCCCGCATCCGTTCGCCTCCCTTTTCTCCTTCCGACTAATTACAACAGCTTTTGAGAATTTTGAATATCTTTGGGATGCGCAAGCCAGTGCGCTGTTAGTGCTATGCCTCCTGAATATGTTTCAGGTCTTCTTTAGGGCTACAAAAAGGCTCTTTAAGAGGACCACCCAGAGATCTGCCCCAAAGCTGGATACTCATGGGTGGCACAGCATGTGGGACGATGGGCAGGTATCTAGAGAGCTTCTCAACTCCAGTGGCTTGGAATTTCAGTCCCAAACAACTACAGAACCCTCATGAAGTGGTAGAATATTTGAAAGACAAATGCTGTGGCTATTCCAAAGACCTACAACTCGCTGCACTGTGCTGGGCCCTGGCCAGTATCTACCAAACACTGCTTGATATTATGCAGCACCCTCAGGGGGAAAAGGGGGAAAAGATGGAAAACAGGACAACAGGTACCGTGGCTGCCCCTACCCCGACAACAGGTACCGTGGCTGGCCCTACCCCAGTGACAGATACCGCAGCTAAACCAGAGAACCAACCTGTGCCAGTATCAGTCACCCCTGTACAGAAAAAGAAACACGCAAAGAAATCAGTTCGCTTAGCGAGAGATGAAGATGAACCAGGGTCATCGCGAGAACAGGAGGAAGAGGCAGAACCTGAAATAATTACCCGATCTCTATCCATGAGTGAGTTGTGTGACATGCGAAAAGATTTTAGCCGCCACCCAGGTGAGCACATTGTTACCTGGCTGCTCCGATGCTGGGATAGTGGGGCTAGTAGTGTGGAATTGGAGGGTAAGGAAGCCAAGCAGTTGGGATCTCTGTCTAGGGAAGGGGGCATCGACAAGGTGATTGGGAGAAAAACACAAGCCCTCAGCCTCTGGAGGCAACTTCTGTTAGGTGTAAAGGAAAGATACCCCTTCAGGGATGAAGTTACATGTCACCAAGGCAAGTGGACCACCATGGAGAGAGGTATCCAGTGCCTGAGAGAATTAGCCGTGCTGGAGGTGATTTATAATGATCCAGAAAATGCGCAGTCACCCACAGATCCAGATGAAGTCCAATGCACACAACCCATGTGGCGGAAGTTTCTACGAAGTGCACCACCAACCTATGCCAACTCATTGGCAGTAATGTCCTGGAAGGAAGGCTATGGACAAACGGTGGATGAATTGGCTGTCCAACTCCGGCAATACAAAGGAAGTCTCTCTTCCTCCCTACGGGCCTGTGTCTCAGCTGTAGAGGAATTGTCGCGAGAGTTCCAGCAATTCAAAGTGGATCTGTCCTCCTCCTCACCTGTACAGGCCTGCATTGCAGTTATTGGGAGTAAGCGTTCCTCTGCCCAAGAGAGAGGAGAGAGAAAGTACACTCGACGGGCTAACCTGTGGTTTTACCTGCGTGACCATGGAGAGGTCATGAGGAAGTGGGATGGAAAACCTACCTCAGTCTTGGATGCACGGGTACAGGAGTTGCGAGAAAAAGCAACCAGAAAAGAGAATTCTTCTTGGAAAACTGCTGCTCCAGTTTCCCTTGGGCAGTCCCCCAGATGCAGTAGATGGGCTGATCTCATTTCTGATCCCCTTGAAGGGACTTCTGATTCACATGTGCAGAAAGTGAGTAACGGATATTCTAACCAGGATTAGAGGGGCCCTGCCTCCAGCCAGGTGGAGGAGAGAGACAACCGAGTCTACTGGACAGTGTGGATTCGATGGCCTGGCACATCAGACCCACAGGAATATAAGGCTCTAGTGGACACTGGTGCACAATTTACCCTAATGCCATCAAGTTATAAAGGGGCAGAACCCATCTGTATCTCTGGTGTGACAGGGGGATCCCAAGAGCTAACCGTATTGGAAGCTGAAATGAGTCTAACCAGGAATGAGTGGCATAAACACCCCATTGCGACTGGCCCAGAGGCCCCGTGCATCCTTGGTATAGATTATCTCAGGAGGGGGTATTTCAAGGACCCAAAAGGGTACCGTTGGGCCTTTGGTATAGCTGCATTGGAGACGGAGGAGATTGAACAACTGTCTACCCTGCCGGGTCTCTCCCAAGACCCTTCGGTTGTGGGGTTGCTGAAGGTTGAAGAACAACAGGTGCCAATTGCTACCACGATGGTGCACCGACGGCAATATCGCACCAACCGAGACTCCCTGATCCCCATCCATAAGCTGATTTGCCAATTGGAGAGCCAAGGAGTGATCAGCAAGACTCACTCACCCTTTAATAGTCCCATATGGCCCGTGCGGAAATCTAATGGGGAATGGCGACTAACAGTAGATTATCGTGGGCTGAATGAAGTCACGCCACCGCTGAGCACTGCTGTGCCAGATATGTTAGAGCTTCAATATGAACTGGAATCAAAGGCAGCTAAGTGGTATGCCACAATTGACATTGCTAATGCATTTTTCTCCATTCCTTTGGCAGCGGAGTGCAGGCCTCAGTTTGCTTTCACTTGGAGGGGCGTCCAGTACACCCGGAATCGACTGCCCCAGGGGTGGAAACACAGCCCCACCATTTGTCATGGGCTGATCCAGGCTGCACTAGAAAAAGGTGAAGCTCCAGAGCACCTGCAATATTGATGACATCATTGTATGGGGTAACACAGCAGAAGAAGTTTTTGAGAAAGGGAAGAAAATAATTCAAATCCTTTTGAAGGCTGGTTTTGCCATAAAAGAAAGTAAGGTCAAGGGACCTGCGCAGGAGATCCAGTTCTTAGGAGTAAAATGGCAAGATGGGCGTCGTCAGATCCCTGTGGACGTCATCAACAAAATAGCAGCTATGTCCTCACCGACTAATAAAAAGGAAACACAGGCTTTCGTAGGTGTCATGGGTTTTTGGAGAATGCATATTCCAAATTACAGTCAAATTGTAAGCCCTCTCTACCAAGTTACTCGGAAGAAGAACGATTTTAAATGGGGGCCTGAGCAATGACAAGCGTTTGAACAAATTAAGCGGGACATTGTTCATGCAGTAGCTCTTGGGCCAGTCCGGACAGGACAAGATATTAAAAATGTGCTCTACGCTGCAGCTGGGGAGAATTGCCCTACCTGGAGCCTTTGGCCCAAAGCACCTGGGGAGACCCAAGGCCGACCCCTGGGGTTTTGGAGTTGGGGATATCGAGGATCTGAGGCTCTCTATACTCCAACTGAAAAAGAGATCTTGGCAGCATATGAAGGAGTTTGAGCCGCCTCAGAAGTGGATGGTACTAAAACACAGCTCCTCTTAGCACCCTGACTGCCAGTGCTTGCCTGGATGTTCAAAGGGAGGGTCTCCTCTACACATCACGCGACTGATGCCACGTGGAGTAAGTGGATTGCACTGATCACACAGCGGGCTCGCATAGGAAACCCCAGTCACCCAGGAATGTTAGAAGTGATCACGGACTGGCCAGAAGGCAAAGATTCTGGAATGTCGCCAGAGAAGGAGGTGACATGTGCTGAAGAGGCCCCACTGTATAATAAACTGCCAGAAAATGAGAGGCAATATGCCCTGTTCACTGATGGGTCCTGTAGCATTGTGAGAAAGCATGGAAGGTGGAAGGCTGCTGTATGGAGTCCTACACAACTAGTTGCAGAAACTGCTGAAGGAGAAGGTGAATTGAGTCAGTTTGCAGAGGTGAAAGCCATCCAGCTAGCGTTAGACATTGCTGAAAGAGAAAAGTGGCCAGTGCTCTATCTCTATACTGACTCATGGATGGTGGCAAATGCCCTATGGGGGTGGCTACAGCAATGGAAGAAGGGCAACTGGCAGCGCAGAGGTAAACCCATCTGGGCTGCTGCACTGTGGCAAGATATCGCTGTTCGGATAGAGAAGCTAGTGGTAAAAGTACGTCACATAGATGCTCATGTACCCAAGAGTCGAGCCACTGAAGAACATCAAAACAACCAGCAGGCAGATCAGGCCACCAAGATTGAAGTGTCTCAGGTGGACCTGGACTGGCAACGTAGGGGTGAGCTATTTATGGCTCAGTGGGCCCACGATACCTCAGGCCATCAGGGAAGAGATGCAACATATAGATGGGCTCGAGATCGAGGGGTGGACTTGACCATGGACACTATCGCACAGGTCATCCATGAATGTGAAACGTGCTACAATTAAGCAAGCCAAGCGGCAAAAACGCCTGTTGCATGGAGGGCGATGGCTGAAATATAAACAGTGGGAGGCCTGGCAGATTGACTATATCACACTCCCACGAACACGCCAAGGCAAGTGCCATGTGCTTACAATGGTGGAAGCAACCACTGGATGGCTGGAAACATACCCTGTGTCCCATGCCAGTGCCCGGAACACTATCCTGGGCCTTGAAGAGAAAATTTTATGGCAACACGGCACCCCAGAAAGAATCGAGTCGGACAGCGGGACTCACTTCCGAAACAACCTCGTAGACAGCTGGGCCAAAGAACATGGCATTGAGTGGGTGTATCACATCCCTTATCACGCACCGGCCTCCGGAAAAATTGAACGATACAATGGACTGCTGAAAACTACATTGAGAGCAATGGGGGGTGGAACTTTCAAGCATTGGGATACACATTTAACAAAAGCCACCTGGTTAGTTAATACTAGAAGATCCACCAATTGGGCTGGCCCCGCCCAACCAAGAGTTCCACATACTGTAGAAGGGGATAAAGTCCCTGTAGTGCGTATGAGGAGTATGTTAGGAAAGACAGTCTGGGTTAGTCCTCCCTCAAGCAGAGGCAAACCCATTCAAGGCGTTGTTTTTGCTCAAGGACCTGGGTACACCTGGTGGGTGATGCAGAAGGATGGGGAAGTTCAATGTGTACCTCAGGGAGATTTGATTTTGGGAGAGAATAGCCAGTGAATTGGGCTGTATGATATTTAACTGCTAAATAACCTGCCAATGCATGTCATTGTATCTATAGTGTCTATATGCCATATCAAGGGTATTATTGTAAGAATTATCCAAATGACTACAGGATGGACTTTTGAAACTGAGCCAAGTACAACAGCGATAGAACTTGAACTGGCACGCAGCAGTTTCCTCAAAATCAACATCTTCGACCTGCAGACCAAGAACATGAGTTGCACCAACTGTACTAGCCACAAGTTCCAGAGGCAGCGTACAACAACCCAACATCTCACACCATGTCTCTTATCCTGAAGAACTGTTACGACAGATAGAGCCCCAAAAATCGATGGACACATTAGAGGGATAGCCCATAGGCTAAAGGAACACCGTGTGTGTGTGTGTGTGTGTGAGGTTGGGGGGGGGGAGTCCATATACTTATATATAAGGCAAGGAAAGTAGTAGTGGTTGATAGGAAAAATGTAAGATCTGGGCATGATGTAGATGGTATAGAATAAGGGGTGGATAATGTCCTGGGTTCAGCTGGGATAGAGTTAATTTTTACAGGAACCTGGGAGGTGGGGGCATAGCCGGGGCAGCTGACCTGAACTAGCCCAGGAGCTATTCCATACCATGGTTCATCATGCTCAGTATATAAATGGGGAGCGGGCCGGGGGGTGCTCTCTGTTTTTCGGTGTGGGAAGTGGTGGAGCATCGGGTCCCGGGTGGTGAGCAGTTGCACTGTGCATCACTCTTTTTGTATACTTTTTCATTAGTGCCGTTGTTGTTGTTGTAATCTCTTTGTGTTTGTCCCAGTAAACTGCCTTTATCTCAACCCTCGAGGTTCCAGTTTCTTCTTCCTTTTCTCTCCTCCGTCTCCTCCCCGTCCCACAGGAGGGGGGCAGAGGAGTGAGCAAGCGGCTGCGTGGTCCTTTGTTACCAGCTGGGCTGAAACCACGACAGGTGTATTGCCACCATTTAGTTTCTTCAAACATTGAAAAAAAATTTAAAGAAATACACTACAACTTGTATAATATTAGCAATTTTATCTATATGTATATATCAAATTGAAATTACATTACTCATATGAACAAAAGTGAAACTAAAATTCCTGACTGCTCTGTATCTTTGTATGAAATATGTTGTAACTAAAAGCAAGGACAAGCTGTTATAAAACATAGTCCTGAATCATCTCTTTGAAAGATTGATTTTTATCTAAGGAATCCTACTGTACTTACGTCTCATTACTAACCTCCTGCCAAGTTGAGAATGTGGTAGTTAGATTTAAATGTTACATACAAGCAGTCTGTAGCTACAGATAGATAATAAAGCAAAACTGCTTGTGTTTTTGGTTGAGTTTTCACATTAAATTCAGGTGTTCTGTTTTGGTTTTTTCCCAAGAAAAGCTATAATGTCCAAACACTGTTAGGTTTGAAATCTAACTTCATAAACTATTGTTGAGTCCTCTTTTAAACAGTATTCTGATCCTTTTACTCCTTTGTATTCTTCGTCTAATTGATAAGCAGTGTGGGTAATGGGTCGTCTTCTAGAGGGATGTGATTTAGTCCAGTTTTCTTTTTTACTAAGCAACTGTATCTTCCTAGCTACTTTGAAAAGAGGGCTTTAGAGTTCCAGAGGAGTTTGCCACTTTTGTGTAGGAAGGTATTTGCAAAGAACCAAAATACACTATCTGATGAAAGATTTCTTTGTGGCCAGAAGGGATAATTCTTTGGTCATGGGCCAGTTCCATCATAACAGTAATACAACTGTAAATGAAAACAGTAATACAATTGTAGGTTGCCTCACTTTTGCAGCCATGGGGGCGTGGCCTTTTCATTTTTTCCCATGCTGCCTCTAATTGTTAGGGTCTTCCTTGGAAAATGAGACTTTGATAATCAATAACAATGACTGTTCTTGATTTTTAGGATTTTGGTGTACTTGTAAAAACAAAACAGGTCAAGAAATATCGATTCAGTAACTTAAACGCTAAAACTGGGCACACAGATTCATGATATCACCTAATTACCATGTGTGTGTGTGGGGGGGTGTTTGTTGTTGTTTGGGTTTTGTTGTTTGGGTTTTTTTTAATTTCTGTTATATTTTAGAAGGAAACTTACCTGGTGACCTGTATTTCAGATTAGAAAAGGAACAGATTTTGATTGATAGTGGTAGAGTGAGATTAGAGTTGAGGAGGAAAAAAAAAAGGGAGGTATAAATTTTCAAGGGAAAAATATTTGGATTTCACTTCTGGCAGGCACATTTTAAAATTTTTTTTTCCAGATGAAGGCATATTTATTTAGCATGTGCATGTATGTTTGCTGTGCATTATGAGAAAGATATGGAAGGAGGTATATGCAGGAGTATAATCAGGAGGCTGGAAAGAACTCAGATTTTTATTTTTCTAATTAATAAATGGCTTGTTTTATATTCTCTAAAAGCAAGGACCAGAAACACGGAGTTTGACAGTACTCATCAAGCCTCTCTCCTCTGATAGATCAGTGTGTACTGCTGGAATTCCTGACATCTGGACTAAGCTAACAACATAGCTAAGGAAAAGATATTTTTACCTGCATGGTAATCTATTTACCACTCTCTTCAAATCGGTTGTTGTTCTGTGCCCTTTGCTCAGTGGCGAAGTTGGAGTTGGTTCTTCTGCCTTACTTAAAAACACTTACATTCATGAAGTAGTAAGGTTTATAGGTAGAGTTTTTTAGACCACCTGGTAATCTTGAGGGATTTTTTTTTGTTTAGGTAGTAGGTTTAGCAGTTACTTTTTATGTGCAGATCCTCTAAAGAATACGATGATTTGCCCTTTTTTCCATTAGCTTGCCCCTTTGAGTCATCATCATCATCATCTTGTTTTATCCAGATCAGTATATAAGACTCCAGGACTTGGAAAATTCCCAGAAATTAGTCTGCTCAGCTAGGAAGAGTCCTTAAAGGAGAATATGGCTTGGTGGTATTCCATGTGTGTGTGTATGTTTGCAGTGATGGAGAATTTCAGTTTTCCAATCAGTAAATAGGTATTTAATCATCATCATCGTGAGGATCATACCAAAGCTTGAGGAAAATCAGAGGATCAAATAAACTGTCATTAGCTTTTGATGTGTTTGTGACTGGCATTTTTGCTATTCCTACAGGTATGCAGACCTTTTTTGTAGAAGTTCTTGTTCAATTATTGAGCTTCAGAGAACAATACAGGATTTGCATGTGCTGTCTTGGGCAGATTAAATGCAGTAAAGTTTGGAATTCTTCTTAACTATTCAGTTCAAAAGTTTGGCCATCTTTCTTACTTTGTTCCCAGAGTCTTTATTTAACTTCCAACTCTGTTACATCTTTAGGACCCTGAAAAAATGAGAATGGAAGTTTACATTTCTTCTGTGCAGTGACACTGTAGAAGAAAGAATGCTTTTAAAGCTTTCCTTTTTGCCATATACTGCAAAACTTGTGTAATGAGCTGCTTTAATTAGAAATTTTCTTCATTTAATTGCAAGGAGGATTCTTTCATGCATCTTCATTGAAGCATTTTGCTTTTATCTGTTCTAGACAGCCATCATTTTTAATTCTTTGCCTTACAGATACATTTTTCTGAAAGAGTATCTGTTCCAGAGTCTGTATGGTTGCTCCATTGAGAGACTGTTTTATTGACTGCTTAGAACTTTGTCCCATGTAAACCTTGTTCATGCTTTCCTCATTTGAAACCATGACACATGTAAATTTTTCATATTTGAGTGTGCTGCAGCATATTGATAATTTTTTTACCTGCAGTCAGGTTTTAGGCTGCATCAGAATGGGAGCCTGAATGTGATTCTTTGAGAAAGCACGGAGTGAAATATGTGCTGAAGTGGCACTGGTTAGGAGCTTCAAAATCTTGAAGTTCTGTGAATTCTGTAGATCTGTGTGTTGTATCTGAAACAGTCTCCATAACACGTCAAACTTGGAGCAGGTTAATTTTCATGTAAGTCTTTATTGCGTATCATGCAAATAAGAGGAGAATGGAAGACTTGGAAACAGGACTGGTCACTACTTAGAAAATACTTTCTGTAATTTTAGAGAACTATTCAAGTCAAAAGATAGTCGTACATGTAAGTAAATCTAATTGGTTCATCCTGTGCTCAACACCTGTACATAGGGGCTGTCACAGTTCTGAATGCTAATGGGGTAATCCTGCCTCAGACCCAGTTTTTTTTGTCACCTGCCAGAGTAATTGTAGTACCAATCTACTCATATAGAATAAACATAAGCTTACTGTGAGTAATGGATAAGAACTACAGATGGTTTTAAAAGCTATGATGTGGGAGAACTTGCTCCTGTTCCTGTTTTTGAGCATTCAGAACATGCTCTAAAGCTGAGTGATACTTAGCTTATAAACCAAATAAGCAGTTTTAAGAGTTTGTAAGATGCTTTCTTCCAATCTGGTAATATTCAGTTGAATATGGTGTATTTAAGTGTTGGCCAGCAACCTCTCTTAGAAATGTGGGGAGGTGGACCTTCCTCTTCATAGCTTCACTTGTTCTTCCTGTGGGTTTATAGGGCATCAGGTAAGGACAGATTAAGACATACCACATGTCTTGTTGTTAGGATGCCAGCTAGATGCCTGACAACCTGTCGAGGAAATGCCCATTGTTTGTGTATTGGGTGACTCAAATACGTTCAGAACTGAGTCCTGATACATGTTGTGCAAGGACCTTTGGGATTTCCCTCTAGTAATGATTACAGGCATCTGTTTGTGTCAGTACTATATAAACAGCTTTCAGGTTGAGGGGCAGGGGTTGCTAGTCTTTCAGGCATGTCTTCTGACTTGCATTTATACAGACTTTCAGCCTGTATAGTTCTCCATTTCAGTCGTATCTGATGTGCAATTCCATTCTTTAATGAAAAGTTACTTCTGTGCCTTACTACTGTATAAAACATTTAATGGAACCTCAAATGCTGCTTTGGAGACTTAAATAAGACTTAATTGGCTGGGAACATTTTACTTTGAGTAGTTGGACATAATGTTTTCCTCATGTGTATGTGAGTAAATGAACCTAGATTCAATATGGTACTCAAGTGTAGTGTCATAGTTAATTTGATGAACCAGTTAAAATGCTTGGTGTGTCGGGTAGTGTTTCTTTTTTGACGAGGCTATCTGTCTAATTGGGAATTTCTTACCATACCTGTTAAAGGGCTATCTTTCTCTCATCCTCCAGCATTTAAATTCTCTGGAAGCAGTTTCCAAATAAGGGGAACAGGGTGAACATAAACGTTCTTCTGCAGTGTATTCAAACTGATTGTGTATCTTTAACTCTGAATATTAGCATGTTGCTAAGAAGTTCATTTCCTGTATTGGTCTTGGAGTGTTAGCCCCCAAAACCTAGTTACATGTAAAATACTATCTGTGAATTATAGTGAAAAATATAGTGAATTATAGATATGTACGTTTTTAGCTTAAGCATTATCTTTTCTAAGGCCACAGAAACAAAAGTACAGTTCTGTTCTTCCTAGTCATGTCCTAAAGAGAGGTCAGTAGCAGAAGATGTCATAAACCTTAGGACGCTGCAACTTAAGCCATCCGAAGGACATATTCCGAACACATTAGATAGATTCTGCCTTGTGGTGCAGAACATGAGTTCTAGTATCAGTTCAGACTTGTCCAGTCTTTAATTTATAGCAGAATATTCATAATGCTATGAAAATATTTTTCAGTTACTTATCAGTGAGTCCTAGAAAACATGTCACTGAAAAGATTTTAAATTACTTGCTGGAGAAAATCATACTTTTTATCTTGATGTGAATGTGAAATTTATTCATGTGTCCTGTAGAATATACAATACCTGCAGAAGACAAGAGTAAAGTATTCTTTTCTTGCATGGTTTCATAAGTTTTCATGTTAAGTTTGGGGAACTTCTATGTTAGCAACTTAAGTGTCTGCTTTTCATCAGTAGTGCCAAAGTGCTTAAATTCAAGACAAAGTTGCAACCGGTGTGTAACCTAATCAGGTTCCTTTTTCCACTGTCAATTTTTTATTATATATTTAGGATACTTCTAAAACTACTTACTGCAAAGCAGTGGTTCAGCTATGGCATAAATATTGACATAGCATCACTGAGGACTTCTAAATTTTAATCTAAGTTTTTGAGGTACTGTTGAGAGTTCTGCTTTTGAAAACTCACGTTATGATTGAAAAACACCATCAGTGACCCTGTGCATGGGATAAGAAGGGTAGCGGGAAAGTGAAGGTTTGACAGTATCGGCGTGATCATCATAGGAGTTTTTGCTGCTACTGAATATTAGAAAACTGCGTTATGTTTGCTGATGAAAATGAAAGGTAGTCTGTCTGGTTTTTGTCACCAGTAATTGAACACTTATTGAGTATCAGCTTGTGGCCTTTATACAAGATTAAAATAGCCATTTCAATTAAATACCAGATTAATTTGGCAGTGATTACATTGAACTACATTTATAAACAGAGGTTTACATGAACAAAATAAATTATGCTATTGCTTTGTATTAACCTCTCTTTAAACACTTTCTGTTCCAGATTTGTACTATGGTGGAGAAGCTTTCTCTGTAGAGCAGCCACAATCTTTTACTTGTCCTTATTGTGGGAAAATGGGTTACACAGAAACATCTCTTCAAGAACATGTTACTTCTGAGCATGCAGAAACATCAACAGAAGTGGTAAGAAGTTTCAGAATTGGCTTTCAGTTGTGGTGGAAATATATTAAAAAGAATCTCTCTTCTGGAAAACTGGTATCCTCTTGTTTCTCTTTCTTGAAGTATGAGTTCATTTAACTGCTTTTTAAGAAGACATACCTGCATTTGACAGTGACATCAAAATTATTCTGTGTTTCATGGGTATTGTAATATAATGAGCTTGCTTTTTCTTTTATGGTTGCTGTTCTGTTGTCCTGATGTAAATGCTGCTATGTTTAGGAGTTTGTTATCCTGCAAGACAGAATTTAGAATGTTCTCATGGTTATTCTGTGTAGCTGTGTCTTCCTTTTCACAGCCAGTATGTAATTGTCCTGGAAGCTCATAGCCGTGCAGTCTTTTGTAAGAGAGAGTAAGACATGCAGAGTTTGACATGTTTTTCAGATAGCTTTTGTAATGGACCTGGTGTATTTATGCAGTGGAAGTTGTCATTCTTTTGAAACCCCTGTTGTTAAAGCAGGGGTTTTTCCTCCACCCCTAACCATTAGGACACTTGACATAGTTAAAAATGTACTTCTTAAACAAATGTCCACAGAAATACTTTAATATGAGTTGTTAGCTCCTGCTATCTTGATTGTCTTTGGGAGTAGGAGAAACTAGGTTAGCAGAACAACATCCAGGGTGCTCTTGTCTGGTTAACTGTTGTGCCATAGATTCCTAGAAAAATGTGAATGCTTGAAGTGGATTACTCGTCACTAATATGTTGTGAAGAAATTACTTACAAATAGGTTGTCTATTCTAATCTTCTAGTTTTCTTAACTTCCAAGGAATTCTGTGGAAGAAAATGGACCTTTCCTCTCTAAAAGCCTGTTAAGGATTGTGTGTGAAGGAGTGATATGGGAGGTGGTTTGTGCACCTTTTTGAGACTCAAAGTCGTTCTGATCTTTCCATAAGAGGTGAAACAGTTTACTTCACCATGAGTTGCACTGTAGGATCATAATTAAATATACTGACACATGGCAATTTTTATCATCTCCTTGAGTTTTTTCTTTAACTTTGAAACAGTGTCAACTATTGTAAGTTCCACGTTTGGATTACTTTCTTCAGTGGCTTAGTGTTGCAATTCTGAGTTGCACCACTTGATGTCAGTGATATGTTCCCGACACATAGTGTTAAGATTCCAGGTTTTTAGGTTTGACTTATCCTTATTAGCAGCTGTGACTTCTAGAAATCAGTATCTAAAGCCTAAAAAAAATAAATATATTATTTCTGTTTTGTAAGTGAGTCTGCAACATTGTTATACCTTTGTTCCAAACAATGAAAAAGGACAATATTTTAATCCTTGAATATGATTGTATGTGTTTGTGCTAAGTTTTTAATCTAGCTTTTGTGATAAATGTTTAGTGTGCATGCACATAAAACTACTTGGGTATTGCAGTCTTACTGTAGATAGTGAAAGAATACAACATTATTAAAGAGGAAAATGTTATGGATTCTAAATGTTTGTCGGTTCAGGCTTTCAAGCAATTATTTCTGTTTAGATACTGAGCTTGTAGTCCTTGTAGTATCTCTGTCCATCCAAAGATGTGTTTTATTTTGGATATTTATTTTTAGATCTTTTAAGAGAAGTTTACAGGGATGGAATCACTTTTATTTTACAGCCCTCAACCCCCACTCCCCCCACCCTTGTTTTTCAAAGAATAAGTTAAAGAATTTTTTGTCCATTAAATTTTGCCATTTCTATGTTCAGAGTGGTGCAGATAAGAAGTTTACTTTCAGCTAATTTTTCTCAGGTATTTGGCATTGGTATGTACAGCAATGTTAGGTACTTGTGGGCAGGAATCACAGACAGACTGAGGTTGGAATGGATCTCTGGAGGTAATCTTGTCCAACCCTCTGCTCAAGCATGGCCACCTACAGCTGGTTGCCCAGGACCATCTCCAGACAGCTTTTTAATATCTCTGATGATAGAGACCAAAGCCTTTCTGGACAACCTGTGCTAGTGCTCAGTGACCCTCACAGTGAAAAAATGTTTCCTGATGTTTGTGAGGAACCTCCTGTGTTTGAATTTGTGCCCACTTCCTCTGGTCCTGTCATTGGGCACCACTGGAAAGACCCTGGTTCTGTCCTCCTTTCACCTTCCCTTCAGATGTTTTATATGCATTCATAAGATCCACCCCGCTGACCCTGCTCTTCTCCAGGCTGAACAGCCCCAGCTTTCTCAGCCTTCCCTCATAGGAGAGATGCTCCACTCCCATAATCACATTTGTAGCCTGTGGACTCTCTCCAGCATGTGCATGTCTCTTGTATGTGGAGCCCAGAACTGGGCAGAGCATTCCAGGTGTGGCCTCACCAGTGCTGGACAGAGGCAAAGGATCACCACCCTTGACCTGCTGGCAGCATTCTTCCTAATGCAACCCAGGACACATTTCTGGCTCATGGTCCACCAGGACCCCCAGGTCCTTTTCCGCAAAGCTGCTTTCCAGCTGGGTGGCCTCCAGTGTGTGCTGGTTCCTCCCCAGGTGCAGGACTTTGCACTTTCCTTATTGAACTTCATAAGGTTCCTGTTAGCCCTTTTCTCCAGCCTGTTTAGGTCCCTCTGAATGGCAGCACAGCTCTCTGGCATATCACCCATTCCTCCCAGTTTTGTGTCATCAGCAAAATTCCCAGTGATCACCACCACCTGATCCCAGCCATTAAGCCAGTTTTCACTCCACCTCACTCTCTGCTTATTCAGCCTGTGCATCAGCAGCTTGTCTATGAGGATCCTGTGGCAGACAGTGTCAGAGGCCTTACTGAAATCCAAGTAGACTGGTCTCCAGTCATCTACCAGGCCAGTCATTTCATCATAGAAGTTTATCAAGCATGACTTCACCTCCATAAAGCTTTGCTGACTACAGTTGATGATTTTCTTGTCTTTTAATGTGCCTGCAAATGGTGTACAGGGTTAGCTGCTCCATCGCCTTCCCAGGGATCGAGGTGAGCTGACCAGCCTGTAGTTCCCCAGGTCCTCCTTCTTACCCTTCTTTAAGATAGGAGTGACATTTGCTTTACTGCAATCCTCGGGCACCTCTCCCAGACAGCATGATTGATCCAGGATTATTGAATGCAGCCTCGCAATGACATCTGCCATCTCCCTCAGCAGTTGTGGGTACATCCCATCACAGCCCATGGACTTAAGCATGTCCAGTTCATGTAAGTATTCTCCAACCTAATCTTCTTCTACCAGGGGAACATCTTCCTCGCTCCAGACTTTTCCTCTGGATGCTGGGGCCTGGAATTCCTAAAGGCTGTTCTTGCTAGTAGAGACTGAGGCAAAGGAGGCGTTCAGTACTTCAACCTCTTTTGTGTCCTGTAGAACCAGGTCTCCCATCTTCTGAGCAGTGGGCCCGCATTTCCCAAGTCATCTTTTTGTTGCCTGAGTACATCTAGAAGCCCTTCTTGTTGCCTTTGACATTGCTCTCCAGGTTCAATTCCATTTGGGCTTTAGCTTTCCTCACTTTGTCCTGGGATGCTTGGATAATATTTCTGTATTCATCCAAGGTTACCCTAGGAGGTTAACCTCTGTATGCTTCCTTTTTGTGTTTGAGTTTGGTCAGGAGCATCTCATTCATCCACATATACCTCCTGGCATTTTTGCCTGACTTCAAGAGTGTTCTATCCCAATGGACATGAGCTTGGAGGGGATGATCCTTCAATATTAGCAAGCTTTCTTGGGGTCCTTCTACCCTCCAGGCCTTATCCTATGGGACTTCTCCAAGCAGATGTTTGAAGAGGCCAGAGTCTGTTCTGAAGTCCAGGATTGTGAGCTTGTTTTTCATCTTTTTCCATGCTCTCAGGATCCATCTCAAGGTCACTGCAGCCAAGGCTGCCTTTGACCTTCACATCCCAAATAACCCCCTCCTCACTGGTGAGTATGAAGTCCAGCACCTCTCCTCATTGGCTCCTCTGTCACTTGGAAGAGGATGTTATCATCAGTGCACTCCAGGAACCTCCTGGATTGCTGTCATGCTGTGTTGTCCCCCCAGAAGATAACAGTGTGGTTAAAGTCCCCCATGAGGACGGGGGCCTGCAAGTGTGAGGCAGCTCCTACCTGTCTGTAGAAGGCCTGATCCATTTGTTCATCCTGGTCAGGTGGCCTATAGTAGGCCCACTATAATGTCATCACCTTTGCCTGTCCTCTCTTTAATCCCAACCCATAAGCTCTCCATCTTCTTTCATCCCCAGGCACAGCTTCATGCACTCCAGCTGCTCTCTCACATAATGGGCAAGCCCCTCTTCCACTCCTTTCTAAAGAGCCCATATCCCTCCATTGCAACACTCCAGTCATGGGAGGCATCCTGTCATGTCTCTGTGATCCCAAGATCGTAGCTTTGCAACTGCATGCAGATCTCCTAACTCATCATGATTATTCCCTGTGCTGTGTACATTAGTATGCAGGCACTTTGGAGAGGAACCCCACCATGCAGAGGTCCTGGAGAGGAACTCCAGGAGGAGAGTTACATGATACTTCCTTGAAGGTGATTGTTTTAATTCTGGGTACTTTAACTGAAAATTATATGGGGGTCTATGGGAGTAGTCATAAGTTTTGTGATTAAGTCTCTAAGGTTACATGCTAAAAAGAATAAATCATATGATTTTGAGTACTAAAACGTCAGTCATTACCAGTATTTCTTCACCAGTAAATGTTCAAGGGTAATGGTAAGTGCTATAAGGCAAGTGCAGAAGAATCTGGCTGTCAGTATGATGATTGTTATTGTTGTTGTTGGGTTTCAGGTCAGTCAACTGTTCCAAATAAAATGCAACTACAAGTCTGCTAGCATTGTAAATATAAAAATTTTAGGAAACTTCATCAAATGTCGTCTTCAATTCTCATTTCAGAACAGAGACAGAAATTTTCTACTATTCCATTGCACTGCAACAGCTTTCTCATGTTTAGCAAGACAGTAACTAGGCTCCTTGTTCATGGACTGCAAGGACTAGGTTGTTGATTTGGTGCAGAATAAATTGAGGAGAGCTTTTCTTGCAGTAATGAAATAGACAATCTGAGACAGTCTGAATTGTTCCTGTTTCCTTCTTGAAGATTACAGTGTGTCTTGTTGAGGTTACAGAAATAATGTCACTTAAAGTGGTTACCTTGTATGTAAATAGGGAGGTAGTGGTAATACAAGCACTCTTCTGGAAACTGGCAGGTATTCTGTGAGCATGACTTAAGACTTTGCAGTCATCTTTCAGACATCATTCAGGGTAACATGATTTTTTAATACAAATGGTCATAACTTCAGGAGAAACTTCTGACAATGTTTTCATTCCATCTCCACCATTTGTTCTTGCATGTTCTATTAACAATGACTTTTAGCTGTGTCACGCTTAATCAGTGATACTGCAGTCTTTGTTGTGATTTTGCCAGAGCTTATACTTAATTAAATTTTTGTGTGTAACAGTGCTTCGGTAACTTTTCGCAGTCAGAGGGTTCTTGGAAGTTTAGTTCCTGTTTAGAGTTAGGGCTAGCATACTTAGATTCCCTCCTCCTCATTTTTCCTTATAACTCTTTCTTAGCTGATGTTTTTCCAAGGACTGTCTCTCCTTTTCAGGCAAATACGTCCAGTTCATAATGCCTTTGTCCTGTTAGCAGGAGAACTTTGTTTTCAGTTGCTGATTTCAGAAGCGTGTTGTTCTTAAGCTGGGGTTCTGCTTCCTCAGAGTAGCTTAAATGAAAAAAGAATGCTTTGAAGGTGTTGTCTCCTGTTGGTATGAAACACATTCTTGAAGATTAAGCATCTTACAAGTTTATGGACTTCAGAACCATCTGTCCAATATACATCTGTTCCTATGTCCCTACAAGGTAGCTGTATGATATGTTGGTATAGTTGAGTATTTATTGTATTATGCTGTAATAAGATATCTTTGCTCTGTAGTGTGTCCACTTGTATGGCTTCTGTAGTGGTGAAAAATCTGGGAAGAGGAGTTCTGTGAAGAGAAATGCTTAACATTGGAAATAAAAGGGAAGGGGTTGTAGCAAAAAACTTAAAATGCCTTGCTTTCTGCTCAGAGCTGACTACTAAAATTAAAGTGGTATTAAAGATGTAACAGCTGCTGTCAAAAGCAGCTGAGATTTTATAGTACACTATTTCAAGACCCTGCCCTCACCTCCATAAGAGTAAGACAGATGTGTGTGCTATTACATAGGTGTTCCTAGTGTCCACGGTCTTTTGAGATCTCTTGAGTATATGCATGAAGAGCACTGGGAATCTGGGCTTTATGTTCCAGCCAGAGTTGCTCCATAAAGTCAAGACTATTTGACTGTGAGGAACAGATAGAGAAATTAATAGACAGCAGCTGCATTTAACTGTCAAAGTGCTGTTAATTTGAGCACTTAACCTTTGGGGGAAGAATTTTGTGGAATGGATTTTTTTGTTTGTTTTTCATCTGTAAAACTTTAAAATCAGTCTACAAAACAACTGTAAAGAAAAATGGAAGATACTTCTCAAGCTGTTTGTGGAGTCATTCAAAAAACAAGTCATAATTATGGCAATTGTAGTGGCACTGTTTGTCTACTTAGTTAACATGTGTTTTGGTTTTGAAAAAAACACGCAAGCCAAAGATAGAAGTCAGTGCCTTCTCGCAAAATACTGTTTTGTAGGTATATGGAGATGAGCCCTTTTCTGCCAAACCTGTAGTTACGCACTGATGGTCTCAGTTTGATGCTTCAGCAAACATTTATATGTGGTTCTGATTCCACTGCTGGGATGAGTGTCAAGCAGGCAAATAGTAATCCTGTGTAATCAGACTCTATTGTCTCTGGCAGAATTGGAGTACAAAGACTAATTTTCAAGACATGCAAATTTAATTTGAAAATTTTAGCTCAGGTTTTCATACCATTCTGAAAATCATAAAGTTAAAGATATCTAAATTGATGTGTGCACTTGAATAAGTTTTCTGGGTTTTTTTAATATGTTGCTGTCCAGGTGCTTGTGAATGTGCACACCTGGAATGTGATTTTAAAACAGAAGAATCAATGTCTAATGATTGACTTGATACAAGTTCTGTTTTGTGTAAAATGTTTAAAGTTGTTTTTTTTCTTGCTTTGTCATTTCAGATTTGTCCAATATGTGCAGCATTACCTGGAGGGGATCCGAATCATGTCACAGATGACTTTGCAGCTCATCTTACACTGGAACACAGAGCTCCTAGAGATTTAATATCCTTTCCAAGTTGAGGCAAAGAGGCTAGACTGTTTCGTCCCGTAGCCATGATGACTTGTTTTGATTTTTATAGTGAAAACCAAAAAGGTTCATTTGCTAGTTTAAAAAATTATAAATACCAGATTGTGAACAGACTGCAGGTATACTTGACAGAGCTTTTTGCTCTAACAGCAGAAACATTTAAAAGAAACTTTGACACTGAGATATTTTTCTGCTTCTACTGTGGTTTATCCTGCCTGATCATTAGTCTTGATGTATCCAGATTCAGTAGTCTGCTGTAAGTATTTGTGACATGAAGATGATGATCCAAGGGTGATTTGAACTGAGCTGGTCTTGACGAATGATTTTAAACTTGCTTAACTACTTTTAACACCATATTTTAATAACATACTTTCATAGGTTTACTGACATTTTGTAATTAGCAGCAGGTTATGCAGATGTATCTGTGCTTGATGGCTGAAGAGCTGGAACTATTGGAGTTTTTTAATCCTTGTTCTAGGAATATTTTTCTTTTTTAATTATTCCCTCCCCCCCCGGATTAACTAATGAAATGTTTTTTTGTTTGGGCTTTTTATTTAATAACATGCAGGCTATGTAACCTACCTACAGTAAGTAATCTCTCTGAAGTATTCCTTTGTGTCTCATTTAAACAGACAAAAAGACTGCATTATTACCTTGATAGTTGCTTTTTTGTTTAAAGATTTTTAAAAAGGGAAAATAAAAAAGTCTAAGTCCTTGCAATTGGAGTAAAAAAAAAAAGTCCAAGCCCAAGCAGCTGGAGCTTGTTATGCTAACAGAAGGGAGACAGCATTTAAGAAGGTGGCTCCTTTTCAGTCATGATTGTGTTTGGTTGCATTTAAGTTTCTTAGTGTTACCATGATTTAGGGTCAGGACAGACTAAATGCACATGTTAAATACTACACAAGAACATGGTCAGTGTAAAGGACTTTGGGTGTTTATTGGTTTTGTGAAGGCGTAACTAATGATGCAAAGAACACTACGACATTAGATAAAAGCAGTTATCTCTACTTCACCTTTCTGTGTAGACAGGAATGGAGCTCTTGGCAGTTGGGAGGAGCAGGGTGCTGAGTGTGGTGGCTCTGGCCATGTGAGCTTGGTCCCAGGTGTCCAGGGAGGTCTTCCACGGTCAGGTGTCCCCCAAGGCAGAGTTGTGCTGTCCTCTCTTTTGGGTGGAGGTGGGTTGGGATTGATGAGGGGAGAGCATCTTCCAGACCACTGAATCTTTCCTGGCCTTTGGATGTCTCCGAGACGTTGCTTGATGACTGGTGTAGTGAGTCACTGAGCAATTTTTCTCATAGCAGTTTAGTTCTGTGCTTTCTACCAATTACGAAGTTTTTCATAGCACCTGCCTAATACACTTTTTCTAACAAAATATACATCCCTAGTAACTACATAGCAATGTACCAAAGGTCTAACTGTGTGCCTCCAACATTGGTTTAACTGCTCTGTAGTCCAGGAAGTTTAAATTTTCCCAGTTAGAGTGAAATTAATTTCCTACTGAAATGAACAAGATGTCTGATTAGAGTTCATGTTTCTGCAGCTTTTTCTCCCCTTCCAGTATCAGAGATAGCACCAGATGACTTTCTGAGCTAGAAAAATCAATCTTTTCAAATGCGGAGTAAGGCTTCAATGTCAGCCATCCCAAAACGGATCAATCTTGGATATATTTCAGGAATACATTGTCCATGACTCAGCATTAAAGACAATGCATGTAGAATTTTCTGTTTGTACACTATTTCTTCAGTGATCAGTGTTGTCAAGTCTACAAAACCTGATAAGTGTATCCTGAAGTGACTATTCTATTTTAGGCCGTACATCATGTCTAGTAATAGGCAGGTCTAAAGTAGGAAAAAAGGAAGAGGAGATGCCCCTTTTCATGCAGGGTCTGGCAGCATAGGAGAGAATAACTGTCAAAGTCAGGGACCTGTTAGAAAGCTGCTCTCTGATACTGTTATATTGCTGTTCTAAACATCTTCATAGGAAGTAAATGCTCTGTAACAACCTTCATGTACAAAAAGGAGATAGAAGGCTCTTTGCTTGCACTTTTTGTAGAGTGAAGATTTCTGTTACAGTTTGATGTAAGTTTTTATTGTTGGGTCTGCTAGAGTTCTGAGGAGTGGTCTCATCTTCCAAGTATTGATTAGACATGTGTGATTTATTTTGGGTTTGGTGGGGTTTTTTTCTTAAGTTGCCCCAGAAGGCTGCCTCTGTTTCTTGTTATAAACCATGTGCAGCCATTGCAAGATATGTCCTTTATTCCTGCAGTTGAGGGACAACTCTTTAAAGCCCAGTTTCTTACTTTAGCAGGAAGATACTTGGAAAATTATGAAATACAGCTTTTTAGCATCAATTATAGAAATAGTTCGTGCATGGCTATTCAGTTTACCTGTTTGTCACAAGTTAAGGTTACAAAGGTTTTTCTTACTCTAGCATAGCAGGTAAGACTTGGGTGCATGCTTAGCTAGTATTTAAAGAATGATGCTTATCTCAAAACATGTTGAAAACTGCAGTTAGGAAAATTACCCCATAGTCCTGTGTCTGCTTGGAAAATCCCCAGATACTGGCCTTTTCTATCAGGTCTAGTTATGAAAAGCTTGTCAAACTGCAGGGGGGCAGTCATCCGTCTCATACAGTATCTTGTCTCCAGCAGCATCCAGTTTTAGCACACTCAGAGGTGTAAGGCACTCTGTGCTAGGCCAAGTGTGTTCTGTGCCAGGGGGGATTTTCCTCTTACACCCTAGATGTTAAGTGTTTTACACTGTAGCATAACTAATAGGTTTGAAAGAGGCAAACATTCTGTAAAATCTTTTTGTAATAGCCAGAAGTTCTTTCTTGCCGTGAGAAGTCTAGTAATTTCTTTCAGTCTTAAATTCTTGACCTCCCATCCTGAGGTCATGCACCATAATTGTTTTTATGAAAAGTACATTGAACACTACTCTTACACAGTAATGGATACCATACAAGTGGTAAGCATACTATTATAAAAAAAAAAATCATTGGAGATAGGAGGATCTAAGCTAAAAGTCTAATAACAGTAAAATGAAATATTCAAGCCTATGCTATTTCATTTTGCGCTAGTGAATTATACTAGAGTTTTTTTAAAATAAAAGGAAGCCTTATCTGGACTGCCTTATAGGAATCAATGCTAACAATTCTCTGACAAAAATAATCTTTAAATAATTTGTTGATTGTCCCTGAATTTATGTGAGAAAACATATAGAAGGTGTGACTTGAAATATAAGCATCTGATATGGAGAAGTGGGGGAAAATGGGAAAATGAAAGGCGTTGTTGTCGTAACTAGAATTGGTGGTATTTCTTTGTCTAAAAGAGGAAAGGTGAAACAAAGTGGTGTGATGAAAGTGCTGAATACTCTGGAAACCTACAATTCTTAAGTATTGAGGTGATGAAATTTCTTGGATAAAAGCATGAATTACAAAAGTCAAAAGGAATACAGTAATTATTATGTACTTTAGATAGGAATAGCAATAAACTTTTTTATTCTTTTCAATACTTAGCATAAGAATTGGGGAGGGAGAATAAAATCCCTGTGTCTCTGTAATAAGCTTGGATGAACATGTATTTGTCAAAGTTTTCAGATTACTGAGTAGAAAACTTTGATCTAAAAAAACCCTAAGAAATTAATGCTGATGTTTCTTCATCATCATAAGCTGGAGAAATATATGGAGTTTGGCATACACAGCACTGGGTATCTTGAGTTCAGATCAGTAAGACTGACTTGCACCATAGCTACAGTGTACCTTAGCTTTGCTTCTGAAGCTGAATCGTTATTTTATGAATGAACAGTGTGCACTTGAGTATTTCACCCGTCAAATGTCCTTGTCATTTTAATACTCAATGCCAAACAGTTCTGTTTTCTTAACTTCTTGGTTACGATGAATCCAGTGGTGTTCGGCACGTACGTAGGATGTTCCACCCAGGCCGGGGTTTGGGAGGCCCCCGTGCACGTAGATCAAACATGCACTTTACTACTAGTTCCCCTGGTGGGCTTTCATCTTCTCAGAGTTCATATTCTCCAAGCAATAGAGAAGCCATGGATCCTATAGCTGGTAAGAGCTGTAACCATGAATTTTACCCCAGTGTCCTTCTTACACAGAGAAAGTAGAATTCAAGATGGTAGTAGTTCCCCTGCTTTCTGTTGTTACGAAGCTGCATATATACGCTCCACTGTGCAAGTGTGCTTGGTGGCTGCTTGCAGGTGAGCAGTGTGCTTGGCTGGTTTTTCACAGGACCTGTGCTTGGAGATGCTGAAGCTGTAACCACTGCCTGTAGCTTGTGCTTTTAATTCTAGACAGTGTAAGGCTTATTTCCAAACCTAATCTATGCACAGGTGTTGTGTATTTGTTGTATAAGTTGTGTCCAACTTCCATCACCTACTTCAGTATACCTCATTTTAATTTGCCATGTGGATAAAGGTGTTTATGGAGGAGAGTATCTATCTCAGTGAAGATGAAATTAGCTGAATTTGAGTATTAATGGACCTTTGAGTATTAATGGACTTGCTAATACCACAGATTTTTTTAAGGTGTACTTGTAAATTCTTTTATAAATGTACTGTTGCAAGTATTTGCAGTGTATTTTGGTCAATTTAGAAAAACTGAAGGGGGGAAATGTGTCTCATTTTCAACACCAGAAAATAATGAAGATGTGTCTTTAGGATTCCCAGGAATAACTTGTTTGGCGTATGTTTAGCTTTGATGTGAAAATAACTTCTTTTACAGGAAAGTAAAAATAGAGAATGAAGACAATTCTGAAAACAAATATAACTTTCTCCAAGGGGAAATCTAAACATTTTTATGTGGTGGTCTTTGACCATGCCAGCATAAGTGTTGGCGAAACCTCAGAACTTCTGCCATAATCCACCTTAACTTCAGATGCCAGGAAGACATAATGCTTTAACTGGAGCTTCCTACTATCATGTTGTGACTTCTTCAGAGGGAGGTAGTCAGCCAATGTAATGAGGCATTGCCCCTTGAAAGGGGAGGAGTGGCTCTGCTGGCCTGCTGTGACCTGATTTAACCCATTAAACTAGCTGGGAAGAAGTACCCAGAGAAGAAAATAAGTTAAGTGAGGTCACAGGAGGGTCTGGAAAGGACTAGAGTTTGTTCAAGGAGGGAGGATGTTTGTGAAGCCTCCAGTGCAGGAAGACCTTGTCTTTCTCGTACAAGGGCAGCTCATTCAGCTCAGTTAAATGTCGAGTGGCTGCTGAGGTTTGTTTCCAGCTTCACAAGGCCTTCCCACTTAGCAGCATTAAATATGGGATAAAATGGCATTCTTCTGAATCTTTTTCTTTTTTGGTGCAAGCTGTGTGTTTACATTTAGAGTTCAGTTGCACACTGAACTGTTGCACAACTTATACCAAAGCTCTGTCTTGAGCTCACATCTGCTTCCAAAATATTGTTTTGCTATACTCTAACTTACACTTTAATTTACAGTGAGAATAAAGACATGTAAATCTTGTCTGGAAGTTTGATATGTGCTCCCCTTTACTGGAGTGATAAATAGGAAAGACCACCAGAATTTTTCTGTTTAAAATAAATTAAGTTTATAGCATCTGTTACATATTTTACTTTCCCCCTACCCTGCCCCAGCATTTCTCATCATTACAATGGAATTAAAAGGTATTTAATCTTGGTATTGCTGTCAGTGCTGGTAAAAATAACTTGACCATCCTGATTTCTTGACATGGAAAACAACTGCATTTTGCTTTATTGCCTGAAAGAAGGCCTTATTTAGAAGGATTATATTTTGTTAATGCAATGGAAGGAAAATTGTCATGACATGTATAGTAACTTTGTAATGTAGAGGTGGGGGTCAGAAGCAATATTGTCCCCTACTTCCTCTGCCCTTGCATCAACCAGCAAGCGGGTGATATAAGAAGTACCTTCTACACAACATGTAGAACAGATTCTGCAGTAATGCACTGAGCAGTAATTTATTGCTATATTTATTTCAAAAAATTCTTTGTGGATGAAACTTGCTGTAAACATTCTATCCCTCTGAATTGGAAGACTTAAGGACAGAGGGTTTAAGTTGCTAGTCTTTCTGTTTACTTCTGGCAGAAATAAATTAATACAGCAAAAATGCTTGACCCCTCATGTTTTGATGTAAGGCAATACTTTAATATGTTTTCTTAACTAAATATTTTTTATTAAATGTTGAAGCAACACCATGATATTTCTCTTTGCTGCAGCACAGGTTCCGTCTGTGATATTGGGATGGTGAAGCCTGTGTTTTGAGGGAACTTCTTGTATTGAGAGGAAAATAAAACCACCAACCAAAGCCAAAATGAAGCAGTTTTAGCCAGTTGCTATTTTGACTTTAAGTTTCACAGAATTGCTGCAGAGGACGTAATTTGCCAGGCATCCCTGTAGTTTGGCTCTCCTGTTATTTTGAAGGCATTAAACTTTGACTTCTTATTTGGATAAATCTGCATAAATGAGTCTTAATCTTCCTCACCCTTTGAGACATTGCTAGGACTTTTTTCAAGAGCTTCATGGGCTCTTCAGCATTATTTGTTCTTTGATTTTATGGATTGAAAAAAGGACTTGAATGCACTAGAATTCAGGATGTATTCACTTAAGATCTTTCATCACAGAAACTTTATCTTCTCTGGCAGAGCTTTTATCTCAGCTATCAGGCGTGAGGCGTTCTGCAGGAGGACAGCTCAACTCCTCTGGCCCTTCTGCTTCTCAGTTACAGCAGCTGCAGATGCAACTGCAGTTGGAACGACAACATGCACAGGCAGCAAGACAACAACTGGAGACTGCACGCAATGCAACTAGGCGCACCAACACGATCAATCTCAACACCACTATGACACAATCTACAACAACAACCAACACATCTAACACAGAAAACAGTCAGCAGAGTATCCAGAATTCCCAGTTTCTTCTTGCAAGGTAACTTGTTCTGTGTATTTACTTATATTTACATTTTACCATTTCTGTTTGCCTTAGTCCTGGTAGACACATAGACCTCAATGGAACTGAACTGTTTGGAGTTAGGCACATACCCTAGTAAAGCAGTGTCTGATCAAATATATCCCAGAGTTAACAAGCTAATTAATCATACAGAATATATTCACAGTAGACATCAGCAGTGGTCACAGAATGTGTAATACACAAAACTTGCTTCATCTAGATTTCTAGCATGAAAGTAAAACTGGTAATTTAATATCCAGGAGTGGCATTTTATAGCTGGCCCAAAGGGAATTGGTCTGCTTTTGGAAAGTCAACTCCAGGACCTGACTGCAGAAACCATCCTGTGGTTGTCTAGTGTTTGCAAAAAGGAGAGGCAATGTCACAAGTGCACTGTGCTTTTTTTTGCTGCACCTAGGAAAGTGTTCAAAGGATTAGACTTGAGTATGGATTTCTGCAAACCTTGAAAAAGAGGCTGGGTTTGGGTTTTGGCTGAATAAGTTAATTATATCTCCAGGCAGGGGACTTCTGCCAGATCCTTCAAGTTTGTAGCCAGCATACTGTGCTTTTGTTTGCATTTGTAACATCTTTTCAAACCTGCTGCCTGTCTGCTCCTGTAAGCCATGGGTAAACATTATTTGCTGCACCTCAACTTCAAGAGGAACAGAAGGAGTATTTCTTAACAAAATTGTGCTTGTTTCCCCTACTACTTCCAACAAAACAAGTGCATTTCCAGTGATACAAGCATATAGACTTGAGCCGTAATGGAGAGGGAGTGAGTCAAAAGATAGTATTGTTTAACAGGAAATTAGTAACAGCTGAAGGTTGAATAGGGGTGCTTATATAGTTATTATTTCTGAGACTGGATAACAAAACAAATAGAGGATGTCTTTTTACAGAATACTTACCTGGTGTAGAAATTATACTTAGATCCCAGGGTTATTTTAAAGAGAAGTCACCCACTATGTCATTCCAGTTCTTTTAGAAGGTTGCCTATTGACCTGAAATAAAAACGTTTTCCACAACTCCCCTGCCACACCCCCCATACATACTCTTGTTTGTCTGTTTGGTATTGTGAAAGAGCGTGGGCCTTTTAATAGCTTATGTGTCAGGAAACCTGGATTAGAGTCAATCTGATTTTTATCCAAGTGCAAAATAATACCATGTAGCATCTTTCAATCAGAAACTCATTATTATTTGAGAAACTTAATTGAAGTACCTTCAAGTGTCACAGATTGCATCTCTCAGAGTGAGCAATTTCCTAGCCTATGAGGGCATGCACTATAACCTAGGAGAAGTGGTGGAATAAGCATTGTATAGTGCTTTGGGAATCCCTAGGTTTTACACATGCAGTAATGGGGCTTGTGGCATATGTGAATTTAGAAGTTGACCTAGGAACAAAAAAGCCACATAGGAGTCTAGGAAATCAACAGCCCTCCCTAAAAAGACTCCTGAATAGCAGGAAACCTCACAAATAGTTTTTTATTTTCCTCTACCTTGAGGTGACACTTGGAATGCTGTTGTAGCAACAGGGAAAGGGTGGTTTTGTTAAATGCATGCCTGTTGTACTGAGGTGTTGGAGGTTGCCAGAGCTGTACGTGTTGAAGGGCAAGCAGAACTATCCTGAAGGAGTGGTTTTCGAGTGCCTTTCAGCACCCGTCAGAGGTGTTGTCAGTGAAATGAGGTTTGACCAACTGCCTGTATTCTCTTCCCTTGCTGCTCTACAGGTTGAATGATCCGAAGATGTCAGAAGCAGAGCGTCAGTCAATGGAAAGCGAACGGGCAGACTGCAGCCTGTTTGTTCAGGAGCTTCTACTGTCCACTTTGATGCGGGAAGAAAGTTCCTCCTCAGATGAGGATGAGCGGGGGGAGATTGCAGATTTTGGTGCTATGGGCTGTGTAGATATTATGCCTCTAGATGTTGCTTTAGAAAACCTAAATTTGAAAGAGAGTAATAAAGGAAACGAGCCTCCTCCACCTCCTCTTTGATGACATCCCACTTTGCAGACAGTGTCCTCTGTGCTGTATTTGCCAATGAAAGTGGACAACAACTATCTTGGGTTTGTTTTGGTGATTGTAATTTCAGGTCTGTCACTCTTGTTACATTGTGTACATTCAAAAGAAAGAGAGAAAAGATATATATGATAATCATTTCCACTTAACTAATTTTTACTTCTAGCAGGTAAATGTAGGTTGCAGTGCAGAGCAAAAAGCTCTGTGTCCTGTACCTTGACATGCAAAAGGCTCTCCTAATACTCCACATTCAAACTGAAGAGGAAAAAAAATGAAAAATCTCTAATGAAGCTGCTGTGTGTATTTATGAATATTAATGAATAAAAACTGCTTGGATGGTTTACCTTAACTACTGCATGACGTTTTTTGCAGCGTGCATGAGTTTTAGTGACCTTGTCATTTAAAAATTTAAATACAAGGAGGAAAACTATAAAACCCAAAGCTTTCCCATAATTCAAAGGTTACATGACAAAAAGGTTAGTGCTGACTAGCAGTTTGTGGCCACAAAGTAGCTTTTGAATAAAATGTGACAATGACATCTTTATGTGCTGTTCCCACACCGGATGGAAACTCTGCAGTGGGATATATTGTTGTGACCAGGGTGTGGCATTTTGCTGTATGTGACCATTTTGTTGCCCTGTTAGCCATCACCTCAGTGTGGAGTTGAACTTCATTTTATGCATCTGTAGGAGACACAACAGTAAGGCCACTGCTGGAAGCTACTGCAAGGGGCTTTTGTGTGCCCTAAAATCAAATTATGTTCACTTTTGTTTAAAGTTTTTCCTTTTTGTGGTTGTTAATTTTTTAATTGTTAAATATGTTTTATTCAGGTGTAGAGAATTCATATATTCACTGTGTTTAAAAAAAAGTTAACCTGGATCATGTTGTCTTAGTTTAAAAAGCCTTTCACAGTCTCAGTCATATTTTGAGTTATTTATGTATTTGCTTCATAGTTTGCAGAGACCTGTTGGTGTCAGGAGAGCTTGAAGATTTGGATTCCCAGATTGTCAGTATATTACAATTGAATTCTTAATGCTAACTTTAGCACCTTTTATTTATTGTTTCTTTTGGTTATTTTTGCTGGTATAAAAAAAAGTTGAAAAAAGCCTTTTAGTTAAATCATGCCACCTACATGCCTATACTGTTAACCCGGCTGGTTTGGAAAAAAAGAAAGTATGGTGTTCTTGTGCATAGAAGTTTACAATAGCCCCAAGACAAGGACAGAAGGGGTATGTTTGGTTTTGGTTTTCTTTCCTTTTTTTTTTTGTTTTGGGTTGGTTTGGTTTTTTTTGAATGTAAAGTTAGATTATAAAAACAAAAGTGCACACAGCTTCTGATGAAAATTTAAACTAGGCTTATATCGTAATGGTGTCTTTTCAGATCTTTCTCACCTCCCCCCTCTCTCTTTCTTTGTATTCCATCTCTGCAGCGTTGCTAGCGTTTTAGAGTAAATTTACAGACTTGAACACCAGATGGTGTTCTCAGCAGAACTGTGACATGTATGCTAATCCAAAATAACAGCAGCAAAAAGAAGCAACCCCATAGACTGAAGTTTAAGTTCCATTTTCCATTCCTTCTTTTTTTTTTTTTTTTTAAATCTCAAATCGTGATTGTTTCCACATAGAGCAGTACTAGTTTTGTTTTCTTTTAGTCTTTGCAACAGAAAATGTTTCAAGGGAAACTTTACATGAGGCCTCTGGTTATCCTGAGAGTTACCCCCAGTAGGGACTTTTTTTATTGATTGTTGAGGATTTTAAAAAAATTTTCAAGCTGTAGTCTTTTCAAACACATCTTCTGCACATTACAGTAAGACACACGGTTCAATAAAGCATTTTCAAGACTGTTGTTCAGTTGATTTTCTTTGGTTTTGATGTGTTATCCAGACAGTTTCATTCCAGAGATTTCTGCGGTTGTCTTTAATTCCAACTGTATATAAAATCAGTTTGTGCAGAAATCCTGGGTGATTTACATAAACATGTTGTAAAACCACATGCTTTGGCAGTTGAAGAAGTTTGTAATCCTCAACTCTCACAGGTAGGTAATTCAAGTTTCCCTAGAACAAGATACATTTAAAATAGCTCTCTTCAGTGTGCTACTTTGAATTGGTCTATGGCTGGTCTCCAGAGGACCCTTGCATGACTTCCACACTCCACTCCACTTTGCTTTGAAGAGAACGCAAACCAGTATTATTCGTATTTATTTAGAGTCTGAATACATGCTGACTTGGATTTAAAGGTATTCTTGGGTACCACATTAAGTCTTACAAATCTTAAGTTGTTGGGAGTTTTTTTAGGTTTAGAAATAATATGAAATGGCTACCAGGAAGGTGTTTATTCTAGTAGTCTGCTAGTTCCTGTTTTCAGGGAATTGTTTTTCCTTCATAGAGTAAGCTTTGTCAGGACACTATTTTGGGGGTATTTTCACACCATTTGTGTTAATTTTCAAGTTGCTCTGGGCTACAGTGAAAATAGCCATCGGGAACTTTGCAGGAGAACCCTGCAGGGGCTTATTGCCTCGTCCCTGTGAGAGGACAAAAACTGCCACCAAACCAACCCCTGGAGCCACACCCCAACACAAACACCACCCTTTCAGAAAAGGGAGCCTGAGTACTTGGCACTTGCCAGATTCTTGGGAGTGGGGTAAAAGCTGTGTCAGACATCAGTGGGTGCTGGTGAACTTGTGGTGCAGCTGGTGGGAGCACTCACAGAGGTTTTGATGCTGGATGTGGGCTCTTGTGGTGTGCAGGTTCGTAGCTGGGCTGGGGCAGGTGCTGGGAGTTGTGCCTGTGCGCACAACTGTGCCTCTGGCACAGGGCATCCCCCCCTATTGCTGGTAGCGCACCCGAGGCTGCCCCATCTTGTACTGCGCAGAGTGTGCCAGCTTTCCCCCTGGAGTCAGTCTTCAGCTAGTGAGGACCTGCCAAAGAGCCATTTAGGGTAGGGGGGCAGGCAGCAGGACATGTATTCGTTGCCACTGTTTTGTAGCAGCTGAAGGCATATGTAGACTTCTTTGAAGGTGTTGGGGAACAAAAGTCCAGCTAGACTGTCCCTGAAGAACTTGCTTGAAATTGCACTATGTTCTGTTTGTAACTTTTAATCTGCTTTAATTAGGGGTCTCTTCGGGTCTGTGCCAAAGACAGACATGAGGTGGTGTGATGAGCAGTGAAAATACATCTTCTGTCTGCCTCAGATTTTACTTGCAGTTGTTGTGACCACCTTCCATCAATTCCCTGGGATGTTTAGGGGGTAGGGGGTGGTTCTATTTGGGGATTTTTTTTTTTTTCTCTTCCCCTGCCCTTTCAAACCCTTCCTGAGGTAAGACCTTCCTTCTTGGGGTGGAGTTATGTCCCCAGGTAGCTTGTGGACATTGTAGCTTGGTCCAGAAACCAAACGTCTAGATCTATGCACATTTTTGAGTTTTGAGATGCTTGTCTGTTGGGAAGGAGTAAAGGGAATTCTCTGTTACCAGCCAGAAGACCGAGGAGACAGAGATGCTCCACTGCCTCCTGGGACTCAGAAGACCTGTAACAGGAAAGCAGTGACTACATTTGGTATATGAAGACTTGTCCAGTTACATCACTTCTTACTTAATCTTCCTTCTTCCCTGACATACCTGACCTTCACTTCTGGATCTGCCTGCTTTGCCAAATAAGTGGGATGCCTTGCTGTTTTGAGGCCCTTTTACTCTTTCAGGTCCTGAGGAAAAACCACTACATACCTGCGCCTAGTGCTGGTGCAAACCCCCACACTGTGCTGTTGTCCTGTGCTGAAGGGCTGAGTGACATTATCCTCCCTGGCCACCCTGCAGTCCCTGAAGCTAGTCTAGGCTCTGCTTTGTTGCACAGAGGATCTTGAAACAGGCCTGTCTGCACAAAGATTTATTTGTAGATATTTATGTGCACTGCACTGCGCTCAAAGGTGGTTTTTTTGGGGGGTGGGGGTGGGGAGGGAAATGGGAACTGTGCAGCTTCTAGCTTGTGCTTCTGCCACATGTCCTTTTAACACAGTAGTGGCTGTTGCCTTCTGCAAGAATACCTAATACAGCACAAGGATAAACACACAGGATATAGTGGTAAAAGCAGGCGGGGGGGCAGGTAAAGCAGCTGTGTGGAGGTACCACTGGAAGACAACCTGAAGTACTGCATCCTCCCTGTTGGGCCAGCAACTGGAGGGATAGGGTGAGGGGTGGGCCAGAGTTCCTCCCCCCCTCCCCGTGGGGCAAAAGGAAGGGGGTAAACGGTATAGGAGGGTGACCATGGCCTTGTGGGAGTTGATGTGGAAGAGTCTGAGGGACAGGGCAGGGAGGGGGAGGCAGGAACAAGAGATGCTGTTGTGGGTCAGCGCGCTGGGGTGGGTGGCTGTGGGAAGGAAAAAAAAGCACAGCAAAAGGAAGGAGCAGTTGGCAGTGTGGAAATGACGGGACAGCTGACGGGATGATGGTCAGAGGCAGGAGATACTGAAGTAATAACGACCAAGACGAAGAAGAGCAACTAGGCGGACAACCGGAGTGCACCACTATCAGCTGGCGGTGAGGCTCTGGCAGCTCCCTGCCTGCCCCCTACACTGCCTGTGCCTTGGGAGAGAGCTGGCCGCCCCCTCTGGGGCTTTACTGCCCTCCTCCCCAAACACCTCACCCCAGCCCAGCTTCCTGGGGCTCTCCCATCACTGCCGCAGCCATGCTGCAGCCAGAGGATGCAGGCAGGGGATCCTCTTCCTTCCCAAGCACAGCCCCGAGAGGCTGCAGCAGGGTCTTGGCACATCCCTCTCAGACACAGCACGTTGCGTGACACACATGGGCTTAGTCCGTCTTGCTGGCTGTTGTCTTCCCTTTCAGAACTTGCAGTGTTTACCCATGCCTAACACCACCTCCTCCTCCCACCCTGGATGGCAAAGCTGCTTACCAATGCAGAAAGGAAGGACAACTGTTTCTGTCCATATTAGAAGTGGTTTCCCACCCTCCCCTTCCTTTAGCTGCCTCTGTAGCTAAACTTCCATCACCAAGAGAAAATTGTACTTCTGCCATTTAGCCTTGGCCCTTTGAGAGGCAAACCAGGTCAGGCAATCCTTGCTGTGATGGGGCAGCCAGAGCAGATGCTTTCCTGCAGAAGTCAGGAGGTTTATGGTTTCTGGTGGACTCCTGCTGCTGTCTGCCTGCTTTTCACCCTCCCTTCCACAGACCCAGGAAATGCATTTCCAAGATGCCATTTGTATATGTAGGAATCAGACCAGCTGACACCAAAGCAGTCCAGATGCAGCTATACTTTATAAAATAAAGTCCAATTTTTCTTCCCAGGTGTTCTAGAGTGACTGACTCTAAGTGCATTTAAAGGCAAGGTTTTTATTACCCATATTATTCCTACTCCACTAAGGTCCCTATTAATCACCAGCTGGCTGCAAAAGCCCCCACCAGCTACCATCACCTCATACAGGGGAACAGTGCTTCAGGCTCAACCCAGTAACTTCAACATGAACTGTACCTTGGCCTCAATTTATAACCAAGTATCAAATAAAGAAAAAACAAGCATTTACATTTTATATAAGCATTTATTTACAACTTGTTTAACAACTGTACACTCTTCTGTCACCTTGGAAGCATTAGTGTATTTGACTGGGAAAAAATATTAAACCTTTTGATTCCAATGATCATTACTATTTTTTTTTGTCTATATACAGGTATGTATATTAATACTGCTACCATGACAATCTGGTAGTTACACAATTCGTAGATGAACTGAAATGGGAAATTAATGTTTTGACACTCTAGGAATCCATTCTTTTACAGAAAATGTATCACTGGCAACTTCACAAACAGTTACTTTGATAACTGGTCAACACTTAGTTCAGGACTGTCAAACAAGCTGCTATAAAAAAGTAAAAGTTTCCTATGCAGCACAAACGAAGTTAGTGTATCAGAGACATGCTGGAGATCACTTCTGAGTTTTGAGCTCGCAATCACTTCATGACAGAGATGCTAGGCTTATCTAACTAAAGTAGCCAGCTCACTTGCTGGAAGTTACTGGCTACACCTGACATCTTTCTGTTGCATTAGTGAACTCAAACAATTTTTGTCAAGCTAAACACACATACATACATGTCTTTAGGCTTAAGAACAAATGATACTTTGTCTCTAATTTGCACAGACCACTTGGAGAAATGAGGTACTGCTTGGCTTCACCTTGGGACACCTCTGCAGGCAGGTGCACGAAAACACAGCCATCCCCTCCTGCCCTGCACAGAGTCCCTGAGTTCAGGGATCCTGCACCCAGCACGGCTTGGGGCAGTGTGGTCCCAGCCGGAGCAGCACTTGCAAATGAGAAACAAACCATGCATTTAACACCCAACAAAAAGAAGTTTTTCTAGTAACGCTTGCCCTGACACATTAACAAGGGACCTGGAAAGACACAAATCCTTTAGCTCTCTGCTGGACTCAGTCTGATGAAAGTGGTGCTGCCTCTGCTGCAGGAATACCTGACTTGTCACCACCAAATCCCAGATCCTGCCTGCAGGTCACGTCAGACTTCACTGTCCCAGGTCCTGGTGGACCAGGAAAGACATATCCCCCATCCAGGAATCTTTCCAGACCACTGTCAGCCAAAGCACCTGGCAGCCACAGGCTCCCTCATCTGGTATGGTATTCAAAAGGGAATACGCCACACACTTCTCACTGGGATCTTACTGCTTATCATTCCCTCTCCTGCAAAGGCTGCTTGGAGCCCATTCCTACCTGCCCTTCCCTTCACCGGGTAGCACAAACCCCCTGTGGAACCAGAGGTGGGGACATGATCTGTCTTCTCTCCAAGTCATTCTGGACAATGCCACTGGCACAGCGGGTGTCAGGATCCCTGAGGACTGAACACACGCAGGCAGCTCAGCGTGCAAGGAGCAGCTCTGTCCAGAGCCCCACTTGATGGGCCAGGGACGAGGCACGCACTGTGTTTTGTGACCAGAAGTGACTACAGAGACTAGTGGACACACCATTTCTCCAGTATGGGGGTGCTCATGTGGAAAATGGGTCTGGTGGTTATGCTACTGCCTGAATAAGCAAAACCATTCTTGGAGTAAGCACAGTACATACGTGTTTATATTTTTGCAGGATTAAGATCCAAGTGAGCAAGAATGGGGTTTGTCTAGAACTGGGCTTAAACCAAGCCACTTACAGTACTCATCATTCAGACTCTCTCCAGATTTTCCAGCTAGTCCTATGGCTTAAAAGCGCCCATCCCCATTTGTTACATACTAACTCCTATATAATAAACTTCTTAACTTAGAACTACAGCACTCCCTCAACTTCTGAATCTTACCAGTACTGGATGTCCAATACAAAACAAAGATACAGTAGTACAAATGTGCAGATATTTAAAGAATATTAAATAAGCAGCTTTTTAAATTAATATAGGCAGTACAAAGCATTTGAGTTACACTGTCTACATATGGCAAATCTTATAGCTAAACTTCACAATACAAAGAAACAGCCAAGCTAGTGCAATTGGGAATTAAATAGCTAAGACTGCGATAAGGAGAAAAAAGAAAAAAATGGTACAGATAGAAGATAAACGACCCAAATTATAAACTGGCAAGGACAGTCTGGATAATACTGAAAGTGTAGACGGCTTTCATACTTATCTCCATTCACGTTCTTTCCCCAGATTGTTTTAACAATTGTACACAGATTGAAAAAAAAGTTTCTGAAAGAAACCGACAACACAGCTAAAATGTAGAGAGAAAAATACAACAGCCACCAACTACTGTGTATATACATAGTAAGGAAGCAGGCAGTGTCTGTGAACAAAATACCGCCTGGTAGTTTGCCTGGCTTGGAGATAATCAGATGAACCTTGCCTGGTTTTCTAAGGAAGATGGGATGGCCAAGCAGCAATTCATTAGTCATTTCTCCTGGTAAAACATCTCCTTCGCTTTACTTTAATTATTTAAACATTCAAAGTGGATCCTTTAAGGGTGCAGGTGCTTTGAAATTTTAACAGTAGCCAAAAGGCATTTTTAGGAACTCATTAAGACTAGATTTTTATAGTTCAGTATATGAAAATGTTGCAGGAAGTCTGTGTGTTAATACTGTTAATCAGAATTAAATAAAGTGGACAAGCAGAAGTAAAATGAAGAGCTGACAGTGCTCTGTCAGTTTGCAGAACGCCTCCTGTCGAGTTCTGAATACTGGATTTCCTCTCTTCTAGCCTCATAGGAGACTTTTTGTGAAGAGAAGGAGTAAATGGAAGCGGGAAATGGGAAAGCCACTCCCCAGGATGGTAAGCTTCTCTGCAAGTAGATCTCCCTTTGAAATCAGATGGCCATGAGTCTTAAGTGTAGAACTGGTTAAGCTTTGGTTATGCAGTCTGGACAGAAAAGCAAGTCATGCACTGAACAGTCCCTGTTATAACAATGCTGCAGGTCATGCAACCACATCACTGCAAATAAAAGAATAAAGAAGAAAGTTAAAAAGCAGATAACATATTACTGTTTAAAAAAACCCAGAGAACAGAACAGGTATTTTTAGAGCAGTTTAGTAAGGCCGCCTCTACTTAAAGTTGTGCAAATTCATGGGGAAAACATCTTTGCCAGAGCCACTCTTCAAATTAACAGGAAAGTTACATGCCAATAATTGGAAAGAGCAATAAACCAGCCTTGAACAGTATCTAAATTTAGACATAATTCAGACAAATTTAAACACTTCTGAGTAAAGTCCTTCAGGGCACCATTCTCAACTAACACAGCTATGGAAACTAAGTTTACAGAGCAAGGAAGAAGTCTCAGGCATTCCTGCTGTCTGTGAGTACAGCAGTTAAAAAACCTAAAGCAATATAAAGTGAAAGATGCCTGTCCAATACTGCATGTGGTTATATACTAAAAGACAAGCAGGGTCATATTGACTCTGTCTGACCCTTCAAGCTCTGAGCACCACAGAAGACTTTAAGCATTTATGTTTCATCAAAGCTCATCCTGTGTGCGAGGCTACAACAGCATCACTGCCACGCTACACTGGCAAGTTCTATTCATTGCATGCAAATACAGGTTTGAATCGCAATAAAATATTATGTATTCCTGTTAAAATAAGCCAAGTAGGAGCCACTGAGCAGTCCAAAGAGCACATCACAATGCTGTGGAAGGCAATCTAAGTTTGGAAGAGAATTGGAGAGGTTGGCATATTTCTCCATCCTTGCTGATGCACCCTCTTTCTTGGCGACTGTAAGTGGATAGGTGGAATGCTTCACTAACACAGCTACAGTGTTTTCAGCTTCCCCAAGTAACACAAACACCCCTACACAGCATGGCACA
The DNA here is from genome assembly GCF_929443795.1 of Astur gentilis. Classification (NCBI taxonomy): domain Eukaryota; kingdom Metazoa; phylum Chordata; class Aves; order Accipitriformes; family Accipitridae; genus Astur; species Astur gentilis. The sequence continues at coordinate 34,229,101 of NC_064919.1, read as the reverse complement.
ACACTAACGGCTAGCTCTCATTTTTGCATTGCACTCACTGTGACGTTACAAAGAACAAAATAGCTTCACCAGACAGAAATCGAAGCATGCAAACTGTTTCTCTCCCCATTTCCTTCTCCTTAGTATTGCACTGATCAAAAATGATTCTAACAACAGTTCTTATGACAGGAAAATGCAGGTTAAATAGACAAGGAAGAATATTTCTAACTAAACTCAAGGACTTATAGAAAAAAAAAATGTCCTTCCACTACAAGTCTTGCAGCTTACGTATCCCTCTTTTTCCTCCTTCTCATTCACCAACGCAGAACGCTAACCATAGTTGAAAAACAAATAGAAACATAGAGACATAAATCAAATGGAATAAAAACTCAAAAAAATTAACACATTCAATACATTCAAAGCAGACCTCGAGAGTGTATTTTGAGTAATCATTGTCTGTTAAGCTTGCTTGGCACTGCTTGGGTCCATAAAGTTACAGAGTTCAGGATTAATAATATGAAGATTACTGTAGTTAAATTAGTAAAATTATTACTGTATTTACTGTAATAAAAGATTACCGTAGTAAAAAATTAAAAGTTCAAGCTACATAAGCATGTATATATTCTATTGTGCATATATGAATATAGCCTATTCCTTTAGCCTCACCTGGCTAATACTTAGTTCAACTTATTATTTAGTAGTACTTCAAGTGTCCTGTTGCACATAAACAGAAATGACATTGTAGGTTTCTCTTTGAGTCAATAGTACTTTTGAAAGATCTTGTAAACTCAGGACAGTATATGCTCCTTCAAGGATATAATAAATTGGACCTGCTCATGCAGGTCCAGAGGAGGGCCACGAAGATGATCAGGAGCTGCAGCACCTCCCCAGTGAGGGCAGGCTGAAAGAGTTGAGGTTGTTTAGCCTGGAGAAGTCTCCGGGGAGACCTTATTGTGGCCTTTCAGTACTTAAAATGGGCCTACAGGAAAGATGGGGAGGGACTTTAACAAGGAGTGTAGTGATAGAAATAGGGGTAACAGTTTTAAACCCAAAGGGGGTAGATCTAGATTAGATATTAGGAAAAAAATTCTTTACTGTGAGGGTGGTGAGGCACTGGAACAGGTTACCCAGAGACGCTGTGGATGCCCCAACCCTAGAAGTGTTCAGGGGCCAGGCTGGATTGGGGCTTTGAGCAACCTGGTCTAGTGGAAGGTGTCCCTGCCCATGGCAGGGGGGTTGGAACTAGATGATCTTTAAGGTCCCTTCCAACCCAAACCATTCTATGATTCTATGAAATCCATCTGACAGTGCCCTTTCCTGACTAGAAATTCTAATCTCAATCTAAAAAAACCTGTCTGTCAATTTCCCTTGGACAACTCAAAATTAACCAATATATTTTGAAGCTACCTGTTGAGGCAGCAACATGTCAGAAGACAACAGAGATTCGAGATGTGAGAAAAAATTCACTCAGCATAACCTGTCATTACTTCTGCAGGATCTTCAGAAAGAGACAGTTTATGCAACAGATGTGTCTATAGAGGAGTGACTTTCTCTTACTTCCTTACCTTGCCAGTCCAAAATATTCCAGCTGTAAGTAGAAGGCTTGTTGCCAGCCTGGGGCATTCTTTCTTAGTAAGGCATTTCCCTTCAATATTCAGTGCCCAATCTCACTAGCTCTACTTCATTACAAGTGGTTATCCATCTCTTAAAATCTTAAACTTCCCACTGTCATCTTCTGTTTTTTTGAACACACAGAAGTGACTGGGACAACTCCAGAACATCGAAGCCACAAAAAGGATGGCAGCCTTTTTCACTAACCTAGCCAGCTTGGAGGTACTTACCAACACAAGAACTTTTAATTCAAAGCACTGCTCACACAACTTAAATCTGATATTAAAAAACCAACCACAAAACTCAGCCACTCATCCTCTCTGAGCAACTACTTTTTTCCTGTTCAGTCTATGTTTGGTCCCAAGATGGACCAGGCTTTCCGTAGCCAACAATCTTCTGTCTGTAAGCAGTACTTTGTAACGCAATCATCAAAGCTATCAGAACAACGCAGTCTACTCACTTTCAAGTCTAACACTAGACACTTTTCCCAAATATTTCTGTCAAGCTTCAGCTTTGAAGTAACTGCCTCCAGATTTCTCTTCCTGCAGACTTCCTAACTTCATTACTTACTGGCTTCTTACCGCTGAAGTTTGTTTTTCTTTCTGTATCTATTCTTTCTATGTCTTCCTCCATGGTATTTCCTTTAGATTTCTTAAAGAAGCCTTTCAACACAGCATCTTCCAGAGCTGTATTAACACCACTTTGCATTTTTGTAACTCTTACAACCAGAGAATACAAAGCAGACTAAAAATTCTAAGAATTGTGGCCTCGTCATGCTTATAACTATTCCAAGATTTTACTGATACTGCTGAATAAAAGCTTTAAAATCTTTCTCGAAACCACTGATACATCCAGAAAATAGGTTTACTCTCCTGCTTACTAATCTTTGGTGACTGAGAACTATAACAGCTGCTTTACAAAATCTTAAAATACATAATGAATATTATATTCAAATCCAAATCAAAAGTCTGATGGTCTCACTACAGCTATTTTATAACTCCATAAATATTACACCATTTAGAATTTTCTCTTAAAATTCTGCTCATTTTCATGATCATGCTAACAACACAAGCATGCTAACAGTTGGCCTTTATGTCAATTTTCTCTTGTCTTAAAGTTAGGGATAACCATTAGGGATTCAAGTTCCATTTGCAGAATAAGCTATCCTATGCCTGTGGAAATACTTGCTTTTACAGTATTTCAGATTTGTGCCATGCTACAGTAGTTAACAGCCCTTCAAAGTGCTGACAAATAACCACTTTTGTAATGATTAAAATAACCATGTTGCTCTTTCTGCAATGTGATATTCTAACTTCACCTGTTAGTAAAGGACCTCTCTAATGCGAAGCAATGAATAAAGTCACCACCAGACAGAAAAGGCTTCGCAACTGTCCTGGATTTCCCTCTACTAGCAATGCTTTTCATGTTGTATGGATCAATCTCTGAGATCCAAAACAACAAGACAGCAAGAAGAAATTTTTATCTGACAAACTGAACCTGCTTGCACTCTAGAACCAACATGCAGTGCAAATGAGACTGAAGGATATGCAGTTTTCCAAATGACTTTATACAAACAGCAAACGCAGCAGAGGAAATTCCTGATATGCCACCAGAGCCAACTAATGCAGATATCTGCTTCAGTACAGTCCTGCATTACCTTGGCAAGGCCTAAAAGCAAAGGTTAGAATCTGAACCATAGTAAACAGCAAAACCAGTCCCTAGCAACTGATAGATGTGAACTTTAATTACTGCAGTTATCATGAGCTCCTACTGATCCACTGACTACAATCTGACACCAGAACAATTTGTCTGGGAAGCTGCCTTGGCTATACTGCCAGGTGTTGCCTAAATGCCCCATGGAGCTATACGGTTTGTCAAGTTTTCTAGAGCTCCTCAACTGACATTCATTCATTACCTAATTCAATGAGCTGACACATTTAAAAAACGAACTTTGTGTCCCAAAATTTCAATGAATCCACAAATGTAAAGCCAAGGCTAAACAGAAGACAAAGCCAGGTAAGTCCTCAACATCTCCAAACGGTGCAAGGAAGCTGGCAGCAGAGCCATAATCTCTGGGGGTTCACTGTACCAGATGCAAGAAGTCTAAGGCTGCTGTGGCTGATAATGACAGCTGCTACCTTATTCACATAGGTAAAGCCTCTGATACTTAATTAACTGCAATTCAAAATTAATTAAAAAAACCCCAAACCAAAACCCAGCTCCAAAAGCTCAGGTTCTGTTTAATTTTTAAACTAAAACCAAAAAACAAAATGGTGAAAGACATACTGCTCTTCAGATTTTCTTTTACTTAATAGTTGCTTTCATCTGTCTCCTCCACCTTCAAACTGAAGAAATCACCCGTTTTTACTTACAGCCTGCAGATTCACTGACAAACTTCTGCCCCTTTTCTGGACTTCCAGAGAGAATAAAGATCACAGGAGCAAGGCAGTGCAATCAGTCATGCCAGGACATTTTCTTGATTCCTTGTAAGTGACAAGCTGGAGGTATGGTTAGGATCCTACCTAGAAACTGACATCTGCCACAAGCCAATAATATGATTTGGCTTGTGGAGGTGTTCTGAGCACAAGTGAGGTTCGTTACTTGCTCGTACACCAACTTAGGAGAAAACGCAAGATTTCACTTCTTTCTCCAGATGCAAAGCACAAAGTCAAAATGCAGTGCTCTTGCCAATACAGAAGGGAGCTGGACTGCTCAGATTTGGGAGGGGACATATGTCTGGGCTGTGTGCAGTTTGTAAGGTTCAAAACCTCATTAATTAAATTTCTTGCTTACCTGATCTTTACATTTAAATTGTTATAACAATTCACCTCTTCATTTTAACAGAATGCTAAATGTATCATACTGCTAGTATCAGGTAATACAACTGTTCTAAGGAAGGGCTTCTGAAAAGGTTTCTTTGTAAGTGCTTGACTTCCTGAGATCACATTTCAGTCACAATCCAGCTATCAAACTACTCTGTAGGTGACATCCCTGAAGCATGACTACTTAGCTTAGAAGAAAAAACACAACTTGAAAGTATTTCTTGACAGAGTAACCTCTTTTAGCTATTTATTTGCACAATACTGGTGAGGAAAATGCCCGCAAAATTTGCTAAAATAGCTTTGGGAGATACTGAAGTTTAACAATACAATATTACTACAAAACACAGAGTCCACATTCTACCTAAAACACATGTGCAAAAACCCATAAGGAGTCAGTATTACATAGCTGACTGAGTGCAAAAATACCTCCCTCATCAATCCTTGCAAAAAGTCGAAATGTTGGGCAAGAATAAAAATCTCTATAAAATGTGTAAAATTCAGGTACTGTTTTGCTTCATAAGAACAAGAAAAATTAGCCACATTCAGGACAGTATTCCTCCAAATCACTAACTAGAAGAAAACCAAGTGGTGAAATTAAAATATTTTCCAATTACCAAAGCTACAGAAAATGTAGTACTAACAAATCTGTACTAAAAATCATCCCAGAAGCTGCTAAGTGGATAGTCTTATATACTAGAGAACTGAGCAAAAGCTACTTGCACATGTCAAAATACCAAGGACTTTAAGATTGCCAAATTCTCTTAAGTTTTCTTGCCAGCTTGCACACACCACTTACTATTTAAGATCATCATAAAGCAGTAATAGGAATATTCACTGTTAATTCTTGCATACATAATGAATATAAAATTGCCGGTGCTCCTTACGTGAACAGGAAAACACAGAAAACTTGCCAAAGCATTACTGCTATCTCAAGTGACATCAGAACAGGACAAGATTACCATTTGCTTATTTCCAAACAGATAATGAAAAGCATCTTGTACCCATTATATATTTTCTTCATTTTATAATATATAAAGCTGTGTGCTCTAGTTCTTTATTTCCCTTTGAACTGTGGGTGGAACACACAACCTTTAAATCAGATCACCTCAGTTTTCACAGCACTTACAAAATAAATGTTATGATCCAAGTGGTTACGTGTCGCTATCAAGAAAATGAGGAACTTGAATATTCTTTTCTGTAATGTCTGATCAGATGTGCTAACTTAACTCTCCACAGAAGTATATGAACTGGACTGCACACACATCCTTTAAGACCAGAAACTAAGCTTCAGCTCTGAACAATGAAAAATATTTGTTCATTTAACTGTTATTTTTATTGGCATTGATTAAAAGCTCTCAAAAAGATTATTCTGGGTAGATCTTCAGCCCAGTGGTCAGAAACGTACTCTAATGAACCCTTCAGCTATTTTATCACTGCCCTGGAGAGCCTCTTCTCTTTAACCTCAATCTGTAGGGGTTTTTTGTAGTGTATCAGGGCAGGATATAGCATTGGTTTAATAATTACCACTGCAGTTTTGATGTAAATGGTCTTTGTTGCCCCAGAAAAAGTGTTCCTAAAAGCTTCTTAAAAGTATCTACTGTACTGAGAGAATTCTGTTTTATGGGGTTTTTTTGCTTATATTCTTTTATTACTGAAGATAAGACAAACAGACAGCATTCACTGGTAACTCATCTATACATGTGCTTATTCCCTGAAGTCATACTCTGAGCTCCTTCTTTTTCTTAATACCACACTACTTCCATAGCTACATAATAAGCAAGGACAATAATGAAGCTGAACCCTTTCAATAAAGAAGCTGTTCTTGTGAGAGAGAAAGTCTAATGATGTTCACCACCTGCATTCATCCACACCCAAAGATTAAGAATAGATGTAACTCTTACACACTACTTAATAGAAGTAAAACACTGAAGAACAAGGAATTAAATTCCTGATGATTACCATTAGAAGACAGAACAAATGACTTACTGGAACTGGATAGCAACACAGTAGTATATTTCTGTAAGATTGCAGTATATTTTTAGATTTTTATAATCAACAGAAATTGTGGGGAATACCAGGATTTCTACAAGTTTGCAAATTCTCAAAAGACAAATGCTTGTTCAATCTTGCCTAACAATTACTATGAGCAACAGTAAAGCACAGATTCAGTATTAGTCTTGCTTTGGTCTTTGATGCTATATAATGATGCTCTATATTCTTGAAGGGAACTATAGAAAACACTTGAGTGTCTTATCTCAAGGGAAATGGAAAGACTAACCAGAACTACAAAGCAGAAGATAAAAGCCAACAACCACCAAGAAGCAAAAGAAACCATGAGAGATAAGAAAGCGAAAGCTAAAAACGAGGCTTCTAATCAGCGTTTGTTCATCTCCTAACCATCAGAGGCATTTGCTTGTCATCAAAACTTTGGAGGCAAAATGGTAAAACAGATGTTAAAATAATAAAAGCAAGTAGTTTAGTGTGCAGATTGTGTTCCAGTTATTTTATACCTGCACCTAATTAATAGCAACAGGAAATTAAATTATTAGACAAAATTAAGAGATAAAACTTCCCATTAAGGTCCTGCTATTCCTTGCTTTCACAAATAGGCTTTAGCAGTTTGGTAACAGACAGAGCCAGCCACATGAAAGTAAAAATGGAGCTTCAGGTATTCTTGGGCTCTTTCTCTGGGTGATATAAAATGCTGTAATCTCAGAAAGAACATCAAATTTTCTCAGAGAAGTGATTTTACTTGCTCCTGTTCACACATGGCATGTGGTAATGAGTTCTTCAAATTACTAGAATGGATTGCACAGTAAGATCAGTAAAAGATGTCCCACACAAACTGTGGTCATCTTGCTAGGTAACACATAAGATTTCTTGTCCTTTTAGTATTCTGTATCTCAGTAAGAGAGAGCAAAACGTGTATCAGTCCACTGAGCTTCAGAAATTGTCCTAAACTTCCTTTACATCGTTACCTTTCTGCACAAGAAGATACTTTCACTCTCTTTCCTAATCTTGCAAGCATAGCCCAGACATGTCATACGTTGAATAAGTAAAGAGAATTTTTAGAAAATCAGTTTTTTCCAAATGTGAGGAATAAAAGACAAAACCTATATGAATTTAATAGACTTCAGCATCTGTTTTCGTATTACTGGGGGAAAAAAAAAATCAGAACTGATAATTTTTTTCAGACATACACTGAATGTATTTCTTAGCCTAGATTAAAACAGATGAGGTATTTGAGGAAAAAACAGTACCTAAAAGTGTCATTCACCTGTTACTTACCCTTTAATCTAGGTGTGCTTGTTTTAATTATCCTTTGCTCATTCCACCCAAGCTGTGAATTAACATAGAGCTTCAGATGATTAATAAATGCAAGTATGTCTTTTCTCTAATGGGATTTATGAAAAAATGTCTTCACTTGGGAGAGCATTAAAATAAGGTAAAAGAATACATTTCTAAACCAGACTGCATGTGCATTAGGGTCCAAACAGTCTCTAAATGAAAAATATTTAAAACTGAATCACGACAAAATGTATGTATATGAAACTTTCAACCAATACTCAGATCCTCTGTGCCCATCAACTATTTGACAAAAATGATATGGAGAGCAGAGAATTAGTCATTCAAAAGGCAGAACTTTGTAGGAACAGAACCTAAATTAATAGTAGGGGCCACCATCCACCCCACTGATCAACATGAAGGTGCTACAATCAGTTAAGTACAATTAACTAGCTACACGCTAAAAAGGCAGTACAACAAATCACAGCCAGTTTCCAACAAAGTCAGCATCAAACTCACCTGAAGGCACTGGTACCATTAGTAAGGCAACTGATACAATTATACCCTGAATCAATACATTAAAAGCAAGTCTTTTAGTAGGGGATGATAACTGGAATACAATAACATCAACACTATTAACTGGGGCCTTGATCCCTTATGTACTTTTCATCCGTAATTATAAAATTTTAAAACAAATGTCCTTTTTAAATGGATGATGCAGTAGCATATTAGAGCATTCTAAATATTTCTCAACCTTTTTATAATACATATTAAGCATACACTTGACGAAGAAGAGTGGAACGAACCATTTGAAAACACTTAGTTCTGCCAGCAAAAGAGGTAACACCAGCAGATAAAGAAAAACCTGAAAAAAATCATACTGCTTCCCTATTAAATGCCAAGAATAAGAGCAAACTTTGCATGTAGGAGTTAAAAAAAAAAAATTAATTCTTTTTGCCATTGGTAAGTTTTTTAGCATATCTATTCACAATAATATACTAATTTTGCATTTCTGTACTGAGTTTTCAGCATTTTTTTAAAGCAACAGGTTAGCACATGAAATAAAAAGCCTAATTCCCTTTGAACAAAGACAGTCTTATAAAGCATAGCAACCCTTATAGGTACAAACGTATCAACTGTGACAAGAAATTTACATTGTTACACAGCCCATATGAGGCTTTTCATAAGAGACCAGGCTTCATACAAATAAGACTCTGTTATTATACAGCACTCCTCTAGATGTTTTCAAAACTTTGGCACCTTTTAAAAATGCAGAGAGAAAGAAATGGACTCCAAAAAAATATAAGCAAAGGGCATTACAGAACAATGAGAAACCATAATAAAACCCTTTCCTGAACTGTAAAATAATAGCAGTAACAAGAGAGAAAGAGAAAGAATGCTGGTTGATTTTCCTTGAATGTTGTCACTTGCAACAGAAGTGGCCTGGATCACAGGGCAGTTTTCTTTCTAAGGGCAAGGCTTCTCTACCTTGCTGTTGCTGGCTGGACATGACCAGGGTAAGATCTCCTTGTGCTCGTGGCTTGCCTTTGTCTAGCCAGGAAGGACTGTCCTGAGCCTGTACTAGCCAGTCTATCTTCTGCTGCTTTTTTATGCAGAGTCATTCCCTATGGACAAAGAGAAACTTCTCAGTGAATACCAACACACAACACTGAACAGCTTTATTCATTTACATTTTATTAACTCCTCCTTCACCAACACCGACTAAGCTATTTTGAATTTCAAACATAGTTTCAAGAATAAAGTTAAGATATTCTTCCTAATTCTTTGTGTGTTCTCTTCCCCCTGCCCCCCGCCATCATAGTCTGGTTTTGGAGTAACCATTGAGAGACAGGTCCCCCAGTGTCCCAGATCTGAACATATGCTTCTCTACATAAACACATGGTAACTGGATAAGTCTTTTCAAAAGTGCTTCCCCTCCCCACCCTTGCCCCCCCCCCATTCAGCATGTTGAGCTAGAAGAGTACTTGTCTTCTGAAAATAATTTAAGTGTTGTCATCCTCTGTGAAAATACCAGCTCACATGGCAGGAGCACATCTTGAGAGAAAGTATGTTTTCAGCAGGAGTAAATGCAAGGAGGAAACAAGGGAAGCTGTGATGGGTTGTGTAGCTGTGTATAAAAGCAGAGGCTAAAGAGAGAAAGAGGGACAAAGCTATCAATGCTCATCTTAGCATTCATGACAGGCTACTAAACCACAGCTCTTAACTCAGGCTTCTCTTCTGCTTATCTAATGTCACAAACTGCACTAATGTCACAAAACTGGTCAAGGACACTAGTCACTTGAAAATGCCTTCAATATTTAAAGGATTCAAGCATTCTGCTTAAGTACCATTTTTGGCTTACTACTCATGGGCATAACAAGGACGTAGAACAGCAAGAAGAAAACTCTTCCAAGGGAAGACATAGAGAAGGAATTTGAACTCTGTGATGAAGCAGAATGAAACATGAGTGTTACACATCAGGGATTCTTTCTATCTGAAGAACAGTTCCAACGCAGCCACACTCTGCCAAAGGCAAGTCTTGAACACATTTGACGAAGGTGAAAAATCTCCTGGCATACAGGCCCAGCAAAAGCTGTATGGCTGCCCAGATCACTGGTTTGAATATGGTTTGAATAATTTAAGTGAGGGTCTTGCCCCTGTGCTCACCCTTTGCATGGGGCTAAACTTGCATCCAAGTTGAGAGGTCGTTTCTCAGAACACTTACTGCAGCAAGTAAGCTGTACTGCTTTTCTTGTGCCCCTTTATTAGAAACAGCTGGAAGATTGAAGACTGGAGAATCAAATAAAGTAAATTTGAGCCCTGTATCTCAGTGTAACAAAAGGGCTGGAATTACAAAATAGTAATCTGAGGTATCCTTCCCATTTCTGGTTTTAAAACTTGAAAATAATGAACACATTCTTTCTCATTTAGTTCAAGATTATCACAGGAACATACTCTAATATAGTGATAGCTTAAAATTATTAAAAAGCATTTTTTTCTGTGTGTGTGTGTGTTGGAAAATGCTTTTCAAACAAAAAAAATTTTTTTGATAAAAAGTTTGGGAGATTCTTACCATATTGTACCAAGCACTAACAATAAATTTCTCCTCCATTTCTCTTTGACTTTTTGTTTTTTCATATTCTTTCTATAAAACAAACATCAAAGAAGCGTACATTTAAAACCAAAGCATAATAAAAGTATTAGTCTATATGTAAAGAATGAGGAAATACACATCTACCAGGTAACTTAAGGATTACTACCTCCAACGAATGAAACATTCTGTCCCGCTCCTGCAACTGATTTTTCAGAGCCTGAATCTCAGGAGCTGCACCCTGGTTCTGCTTAGGATCTAGGGTGCGGATGACCTGTAAGAGAAAACAAGTTTGGTTTAAGTTAAATCCTGCAAAAGCAAGTTAAATGAAGGGAAAGACATCAAGGAATTACAACCTTTTCAGTCAGGTTAAGAAATAAAAAAGTGACTTAAAACATGTCAGTGGTAAGAAATGACACCCTAAAATGAGAAACAGATGAATGTGCAGTTTTAAGAGGCTAACTCCTGTAAACCAATCTTGACAGCCAGCATAACAGAGGCTCTGCCTCTGAACATCAGCCATGATACATTAGAGCATCTGAACTTGGCTCTCTTTTACAGGACTGTGAAACAAAACTACCAATAGGAAAAAGTGACATCTAAGAGGTTCAGTATCGCAGACTCACATATGCAGTTCCTACCCCTAGCTGCACTACCCTAGGGCCACAACGGTAGAAACATTTTCTCAAAGGCTCCTCTATAGCTAAGGTTTACCTACCTGTCAGTTCCTCCTGTTTGAGGAAGGACTGCTTCGGTCCTTACAGAAAGATGCCATGATACACCTACCTGGGGTACCATGTGCTTACATTTCTAGATAGCTCTGTTAAGCCAAGAAGCATTCTGTGGCACATGCATGATCATTATGTTACTAATAATATGAAGGGACACCTGGCTATGTTCGTATGTGGCATCCATCATGGGTAGCATGACTGCTAGCAAACACAGAGCTAAACCAAGAAAAAAATCCAGCAAAATGCCTAGATTCCTAAGCCTTTACTAGAAAATAGCTTAAAACTTTTTAAGAACCTCTGGATATAAAGAAAGAGACTTCACATCTTTTGATTTTTTCCTCCTGTTTTAGAATTGTGTCCAGACACTGAAATATAACAATGCTTTAAATTTTAGTACGTCATTTTTACTGAATGATACAGATTCATAGAAGTGTACTATGTTTCTAAGAAAATACAGATTATACCTGGATACAGTTTCTATAGTGGAAGGCTATAATGATTGTACTCGCCCTCCCAAAAAAAAACCCCCAAACCAAAACAACTAAAACCCCTGAAAGTTGCTAAGAAGATCACAAAAAGCTAACCTAACTAAAACAATTAATGCTACTGTTGTATAAAACACCCTACAATAACACAGTACATACAAATAAACAAAACTTATTGGAAAGGGAAATTGTGACTTGTGTCTTTCACTGGAATACTCTGAGACACAGTCAGCAACATAAGATGTAAAAAAGACGTAATTAACAATTATTTGTTCTGATTTCCTGAAGACTTTTGAAACGTCTCACAAGAAGTAATTGAGGAAACTACACAGAAATAAAGGAAGGAAGCATCAAGTTTTGCCAAGTTAGGAACCTACTTACAGATTCCAATTTAACAATACGCAGCCATAGCAAAGATCTTGATACTACCGTGATCAGATGAACGAAGACACTGGTATGCTTTTAAGAAACTCAAATAAAATATCAAGGTATAGTAAAAGAAGTAATGGGACTATGATTGAGACCACAATATGGCCATTTCAAAGCTGGTCGTATACCCACATCCTCAATATCATACCTAAATATTAGCCACCTTCTCAATAGAAGCATATATTAAACAGTAAAGGCAAAGAGAATGCTGAACATCAGAGGAATGTAACAGCTCTCAAAGGTGGTTCAGTTAAAAAGACCACATTACTTGGAAAAAGCATTAATAAAAGAGTCCATATTAAAACAGTTTCTAAACCAGTTAGCTAAACCAGAACATGAATAGAAATCAGGGGCAAAAGATGAACAAAGAAAGCAAAATCAAATTTCAAGTGGTGAAGATGGCTCTGGCACATGTGCAATCACCTCTGCCTCTAAATTTTGAGCCCTCAAAAAGAATAAGCAATTTATGTGAGCAATTAGGACCTGATGAAATCTGAAGTAGCTACAAGCTACATTTATAAAAAAGGGTATCAAATTATGTGCTCCAGGTAAGACAGACATTACTGACTGAGCACCACAAGAAGCCTACACAACCCAGAAACACACATAAACAGATCAGGCACTTGTGAAGGGAAGAAGCCCAAACTGCCTTTTCCCTCTCCGCCAAACTGATAAAACCAGAGTTTGTTGGTCCAACTGTGCGTGTACTTGGAGTTACTGAGCTACGCTTCTATGTACAAAGAGGTAGAACTCTTCATGACAACTTTCCCATAAGTCCTCAAAAGTCTCAGCACAAATGCCAATTCAAAGTACTTTTGCTCACAGAGCTTCCTTCCCTTGAGTTGGTTTAGATAGGTGGTTCTCCAATGCTAAAATACAACACAGCTATTGCAGTTATTTCTAAACCACCAGTCCTACTATGGACACTGCTTTAGCTGCTCTATACGTTTCTCACTCAGAGACAGAAGTCCAGAAGAATTTCTGCAAAGAAATAGGTTACCACAGCATTAGAAAGAGTTTAACACCCTCTCCTTGTATCAGTCGACATGAAATGTGGTTAAAAAGGTTTGTCGGGGTGACTCAAAAATCTGTAGCAGTGGGTATACATTTTTACAGATGCATCAGAAGGGCTTATGGATAGGTAGCAAAAGGGGACAGTCATGAACACAAAACCAGGGTAAAATCTTCTGCAGAATTAATCTGTATCACATACCATAATAGTAAGAAGATACAAATAACTCACTGGACCTTCCTTCTCTTTTACTTGCTAGTGTGTGTATAGATACTGCCTTTATTTTTATTCCTGCAGAGCAGACATGCGGTGTAGTCTGTCAGAGAGGGATCATTAATGTGGAACACATATACTTACACTTTTGGCCTTTTCCAAGTATTTTTTGTATCGTTCTTCCATTTGCTTCATTTCCTCCTCCTTTTTTCGTAAAGCTTCTTGTAATTCTTCAATTTTGAGTGCTTTATGTCAGGAGATGCGCACATTGGAAAATAACATAATTATGTTTATTTTGATGTTTTTCAACAGACTTTTAAGGCACAGCTAGTATTTCAGTGGAGAAAAGCTAACATAAGGAACCTGATGTAGAAGACACCATAGTTTTAATTACTGAACAGCTCAGAAACACATTAATAATGTGTACTCCTATATAATCTCATGAGATGGCTGTTTTGTACACAAATTTTGCTTTTTAAAAAATTACGAATAAAGAGAAATGGAATCATAAATCAATCCCATTACAGAACACACTTAGAAAATGAGTTTACTAGTGAATTACAGATTCCATAATATCTTGGTATTGTAACCCAGATAAATGAGTTTTCTTATTTTATGTAAGAGGAATAATTCTTAACAAGCACAATTCTTGCTTAAATCTTCTAAACTGTAACACTGGACACAATTTATCAGACTTGTGAGATGAATATACTCCATTTAATTTTTCCCCCTCATTTTCTTAAGCAGCAGTGCAGACCAGTAGGACAATTTCATTGCAAAGCCTTTTCTTGTGATGATACAAGAATATGTCAAGCCACTATTGCTTACACATCTTCTACACATTGTCTTAGATCTCAGGGAAAGAAAAAAAAACAAACCAATTGCATCATCCTGGATCAAACAGCATACAACATCAACGTCTGGTTCTTGGACAAAGTTAGATAATTAGCAATCCTGAGTCCATTTGTTTTGCAGCCTCATTTTGAAACGTTCTTTCATGTTTTTCCTACAGTTTTCTCTCTAAGTACTCAGAAAACACTAAGCTGGTAACAGCACCAAGTAAGATTTTCATTGATCAGTAAGAAGACCAATAGCAGATGGTCTCTGAGATTGCAAGAATCCATTTTTCAAAACGAGCCATGATTCTTGTACAATGCCCAAGCATTTTGGCCATATTCAGGATAGTTAAAAGAATCTGAAAAAATAATTCACACACATTTCCTGAGCGTGGAAAGAATGGAAAAAGGTACAACTATTTTTATTTTACCAGGACAAAAGATCAGACTTGGATTTTTAAAAAGCAACTTGTAAATTCATTAAACTAAAGACAGAAGCCTCAATATGCCCTAATGTTTAGAAGCTAGCAACTCAGAAGACTGCTATTACACTCACACTGAAGCTTATCAGGTACGTTAGGATTATGTGTTTATTAGCCACTCATGAAGTCCCTGGAGCTCGTTTCCAAGTGTTCTAACATTTCCTAAGATGTGGAATTTATGACATATTCTGCCGTTTTAGCTCAGCACAAATGAAAATTCTTCTTGAATACAGAATGTATGTAACGAATACTGAACTGATATTACTATCTTCCTCAATGTCTTTATAAATAAAATTGCTTTGGCACAAACCAGAAAAGCTGCCATTAGTTGCAATCTTTCGCCTTGTTCTATAATAAGCAGGCATGAAAAAGACAGATCTACCTCCTTCAATACTTCTCAGGAAAAAGGTAGCATTTATGTGCTGAAAAACAACTGGATGCTAGGTTCTGGATACCATCTGACCAATATGACATATATCCTACATTCTCTTTGACCAGTGTCCGAAAATTTTCTGAAATTACAATGCAGTTCTGGAAACACACGGAAGAACTATATATTGGCAGTAAAAATAACCTGGTGATGGTGGCAAGGATCTCCTAAATTAGGGTCTTAAGAGACATGATAGTTCTAAACAGCTGAGGTTCAATGACAGGTATGACAGTGACTCAGTATTTCTATGGCCATTGTCATTTCTTACTATAGTGGTCTCTAAAATGTCATCCCCTGATTGCAAGTTTTAGAAACATCTTTTTGGTCACCATAGCTTCCAGAGAAATTAACAACATATGTATCATTACCATTTAAAATGTACGTTTTCTTTATCTAGCACCTCCTAATAGGTATTACAATTAAAGACATTGCACGTGAAACTTTATAAAGAAAAGAAATGGACTGCACAGGTAACTCACAACTGTTATTGCATCTTGGTTCCAAATCCTCAATAATAGCTCGTTTTTTCTGTAGCTCATTGTTAGCTTCGTGGAGCTTCTCACTGTTACAAACCATAAAAGTACATATTATTTTCACAATATTATTACTGTGCTTGAATGAACATTAAGCGATCAGATAGTGATATATTTCTGAAAGCACGATTGATTTTTGCTGTGGGACATGAGAACAAGTGACAATGTCACTGTGGAAATATTTGTTAAATAAGCTGAAAAACATCACAGTTTATGGAGAACTGTAACACCAAACAGCTTCATTCTCAGTAATTATAAACTTAACTTAGAATTACAGTTAATTGTACAATGCATGCCCAAAACAAATACTCGTAATTGAGACTACATTGAGGAAGAATGGCTAAACCCAAAGGAAACAGAAACTACTTTTTTTTTTTTTTGCAAGCCAGTCGAAAAGCAAACAGCTTTTTGCATGTTAGGGAAGTAAGAGATGCAGAAATAGCAGAACAAAATGATAACACTTCCTAAAATGTTACCTTTTATGCCATAACGTATACTAAAAAGTAAACAAATTAGTTTTGTATACATTAACAGACTTTCCTTAGAACAAAAATACTTACTCCTCTTGAGCAAAGATTTACACAATATTAAGCAAAGTTTTCTAACGACCGCAAAATGATGGTTCCTTCATCACTCTTACTGTTTTCACAAAGGCTTTCTATGAGATGAAAATAGTATCTGAACAGCATATTTCCAAACATTCCTGTGTTATCTAATTTCTCTTAGTTGTATATTTTCCAGATACATGATTAATGACTGTCTGCCTTCCTTACCATATGGAAAACACATCATTTCAAATGGCAAACAAAACAGGCAAACAAAATACTTACAGATGTTCTTCAAGTTTCTTTTTCAGAAGAATTGACTAGAATAGAAAGTTAAATGTTTTATTTTAATATATGGCAGAGCTTTAACATAATTTCAGAATTATTTTAAAACATGTCATTTTAACATTCTAACCAAAACCTAACTTTTTACTTCACTCAGTTCGAGATCACAGCTGTAAAGCCATCCTCTGTGGTAGCAATCCTTCTCTCCACAGCTGTGTGACTTTCCTGAAATTACAGTGCTTTATAACTTTACATTTTCCCAGGAACTAGGTCAATAAAAGCAAGATCCATAAATGACAACATTCTATGGCTGTTGTTTTAATTTCTTCAGTACTTTTGTAATTACACTTAATAAATTAAACTGATATCGGACAGTACAGCAAAATTTGCTAGAAGAGCTGTCCTACCAACATTGCAATGCAATTTGCATGAAGACATGTAGCAAATTAGTTAAAGTAAATTCCTGTCCCCATAGAAACTAAAGGGAGTAGAGTGTTTCTGACTGGAGTATAGCAGAAATTTTACCCTTTTTCTGTTTCTCATCCTTATTTGTTTCTGACTGGAGTATAGCAGAAATTTTACTCTTTTTCTGTTTCTTATCTTTATTGATTACAGACACATAAAAATTACCATACAACTTACAGTGTTCCACTTCCTGGTTAAATCACATTTTGATAAGCTCTTTGAATAAAAGCTTCAAAGTAAATTTTATTTTAATTTTAAACTCACTTCATACACAGTGAGTCTCTTTCAAAAAAAATAAACCTAATAAATGTCTATAAACTGAAAGTAGTGTTAAGTAAATAGAAAGCCATACTCACAATAGCCTTGAGCAGAAGCCCATGCCAAGAAACAGAGATGACATTAGTATAAAGCAAAACAGCAGCCAACAGAAGAAACTATTTAGAAAGTCATGAACAGAAAAAGTTAAAGCTATGTATTTTTTCATGCATGTGCATTTTTCTCCTCTGTTCTCATTAGCAGTTTCATCCTGTAACATTTTCTAAAACATATCACTAAAAACAAAAATATAAAAATAGTAAAGAAGCACATTTGTAAATCATTGTGTTTAAAAAACAGAATTTCAAAGGAGAGCAACCGCTATTTTGGAAAGTCACTTCAAAACAAAAATCATAAAAGTAACAAAACAGGAGAAAAATATGCAGTTTATTGGGCTACAACCAAAATTAAGAGATGCATGTGTTTTTGTGGAGCAATTCTGAACTGTGTTACTGCCACACTGATTGAATACAAGACAAATGTAGAATATTTAAATCAGAATATTTAAATAGAAGCCTTTTTGGCTTCTATTTATCCTGTATCAATCACATTGGAGGTCTAGCATGTGACTGATGGTCCAGAATGCTATCAAAATATAAGATAATCAACAAAATTACTTCATTGCTTTTCCTCCAATGGTCTTTCAGTAAAGATTTAGACACCTGGCCAACAGAGACAATTACCATGTGCACTCCAAAAAAACTTTTAGCTTTGTTATAGTGTAAATACTTCAAAATACTATCTTTGATCACATTCCTGGGTGATGCTTTTTCATTATTT
The DNA here is from genome assembly GCF_929443795.1 of Astur gentilis. NCBI lineage: Eukaryota > Metazoa > Chordata > Aves > Accipitriformes > Accipitridae > Astur > Astur gentilis. Next base: position 34,210,772 of record NC_064919.1, on the reverse strand, counting down.
CAAAGTAGAATTTCCTT